>NC_089142.1:94267731-95697731 GCF_009819655.1 Sylvia atricapilla
TTAACTGGCACTGCACTGGTTGCATTTAACAAAAGGGTTGCTGGGTTGGGGAAATAAGCTTGAAAACAAGCATTTACTGTTCAGTGGATGAGTGTGAAGCCAAAATGCCAGAACAAAGCTGAGGTACCAAGCGCTTTTTAAGCCTTATTGAGAGTCCTCCTGAGGTTTGAAAATGCATTTAAAAAGAATTAAATCTAACAACACATTTTAAAATAATCAAAGAAAATTGTATTGGAAATAGCCATCCCAAACACACAATAAATTGTCTAGCCACATTTTTAAATTAACCACACAGTGTGATATATAAAAATCAGCAATAACATTTTACAATTCTAATAATAACATGCAGTCTGCAGGCGTGTGATTCAGTACACATTCCTTGGGAATGTATTTGGCCTTTGGCCCTGTGTCTCACAGGGCTCCTGAGGAGAGAGCAGCATGCCTATAAATTTATGACTGGATTACCTGTCATGTGTTATTCCTTACCTAATTGTTTCTGTAACCTATCGTTATCCTTATTATTGTTCTTTCCCATTATCCACTTAGGACTGTTTAATGTATGTGTTGTAGGGGAAACAATGGAATTCTGGTCACTACTGCATTTTGCATGAAAAAGCTATTTTTATCCCAAAATACAAACAATGTGGGTATAAATATTCCCTGTCCTCCACATATTGAATTTTGATTCACGTTTAAACATTGATTTAAAAATATTCTTTTCCTTTTATGGTTAATAAAGAAAGAAATGCTGTAAATTAGAGCAGGATTCTGGGGAGGAAAAAAAAAATTACCCTCTGCTCAAGACCTCACAGCGTTGGATGCATGGAAATGGTTGGATTGGATGAAGGAAAGGAGTAGATGCACACAGAGCTGCTGGTAGGCAGAGTTAGGGAGCAAGGGCTCAGGCAAAAGCAGAAGCAGCCTGGAGTACAGGACAAAGGGAGGCAGGGAAGGAGATGGGCACACAAGGAGAGCATCCACTCCTGTGCTTCAGAGTGACAAACCCCACTTCTCCCACATGGCTCCTTGGCTGTCCCCAAGCACCTGTGCCATGCTGCGGGACTCTCTTGGCTCTGGATCTGCTTTTGCCCTTCATCTAGCTCACAGAGTGCCCTTTACCCTCTCAGACAGCTTGGTATGATGGATCTTAATGACATTTAGCCAGAATTTTCTTAAACTTTATGTTTAATTTAAAATCATCCATGACTGCATTCAGATGACTACTTCCCTGGTCACAGATATAAATCTGCTATCAATAGGAGTAGAAAAGGCAACTGTAAGTAAATTTCTTTGACTGCTAAGATTTATTCCTGGTATTTCCCACTAAATCTGTAGTAGTAAGATGAGAGAATCTTTCAAACTGGTAGGAAACAGAGCATTAGGATATGCGATATTTTGCACAGCTATAGTAGTTTACAACTGAACGTGTTACAAATTTGACAAAGCCTCAATTTTTAAATATAAAGTCCAGTTTTCATTGCATGAGGTAGAGAGGCATTATGCCATTGTGTATGGGGTGAAATAAGGATATAGCAAGGGTAACCAACTTGGTCAAGGACGTAAAAATACATAGCTTATAGCCACTTGTTCCTAGAGGCTACTTAGCAGACTTAAAGCAGAAACAAAGTAAAAGAAACAAAATTGAAAAACTGTTACTTCTGGTTTTAAAATCATTATTTTGGGGTTTGGCAACTATGTCTACTTGAAAAAAAAATGAGTCAGATTTCCTCAGTAGAAGGTATTCTACAGACACCTATAAAAGGCTTCTTCAACCCAGTTTGGAAAACCCTGATACTTCAGTCATGGCATTTCATGAGATAAACCAGCCTTTTTCAACACAGGAATTCATGTGGAGCATATTTTAGAAATAAATATTTTCTTTACTTATTTTAGGCCACTTGTCATAGTTTAGAATTTTAGTACTTTTTTTTAATAGCGAAAAGTATTAAACAATTTTATGTTTTGCCTTCAAAGGGCAGTAATGGAAAATCACATCACACAGCAGCTTCTGCCCACGCTCACTAGCTAAAACCATAATAGCATATGTTAATGTATACTATCTAATGGACTTTTAATTCCCTTATAATTTAGGGAGTTGTAAAGAGAAAGGAAAAATGTGGAGGAAGAATAAGAGGATATCAGTATGCAGCAGGAATACATTTATAATTTGTGAAGCTTTAATTTGTAGGAAAAGGTAGATTTACATTACTGTCAGAATAGCATTACCATTACCTCTTTTAGAGAAATGGTCACTATTCAAGTATCCAGTTTAAAACTCTGTCAAAGATAATTTCCTCTTTCAAAGAGTGCTTTTTTAAAAAACCAAAAAAAAACAAACTAGAGAAAACAGACCCTGATTACTCGCCTTCTTGATCAATTCCTCCAGGTTGACAGGATGGCCAGTTTGGAGAGCAGATTAGATTCACAAAAAAGTGTGAATATTGGAATTATTCAGTCACTGAGGCACAAGAAATGTCTCCTCTCTCCCCAGTTTTATAGCATTGTTACTCTACTGGGCTGAGTCTGGGAAGAAAGTTGAGCAATCAAGCAATTTACAGTAAGCTTTGTTTTACTGCATGCTTTGGAAAGTAGGCTTGTATGATATAATAGATATTCTGTCCAGAAAAATCCATTTTACTAAATTGCTACCAGGTTCAGTTTTAAATTGGTAAAGATATAACTCTTATTTAAAATCATGTTTTAAAGTGACATGGAATAACTTTTGTGTTTAAACACACATCAGAGGTTTAACCTGCAATGGCTCTGGACATTCCTAAGCGAGGTGCAACTTCTGTTTGTCCCATTAGAAAGCCAGAAATACAGTCTTCCCAGAGGTATAAATCACATGTTTTTCATTCTCAAGTATCACAAATACCAGATCTTAAACCTGTCACTGGTGTTGGAAAGTATATTTGGAATAATGGAGCTCAAGCCAGTGTAATTTTAGAGAGGAAATTCTACTTTTTACTGAAAGAAGATAATTCATTCTAGCCTCTTGTTTCTTTGAAACATGGCAGCTCAGGACTTTGGCATGATAAATAAAGCATATGTTAAAGTAATGTCAGGCACCTTTGATTACAAGCACTGAACCCAGGATATGAAGGCATTTAATCTTCTAGTTATACTTAAAGGTGTGCTTTGAGATGGACATCTTGTGCTTGAAGTTAAGGAATTCCATCTCAATGGAAAAGTTCTTTTCAGAAATTACCTAAAGTTACATAAAGGGGAAAAGTCTGCATATCCAAAATGAACAAGGTTCTATTTTTAATTCCATTACTATCTTTAGCAGAGGAAGGACAGAAAACAAGGGAGCATCCTCCACCCAATACAGGCTCAACATTTCTGCAGCATCTCTCAAGAAGGTGATGGATGCCACAGAAAAAGAAACTATCCCACGGATCTAGAGATGCAGCTGTTTACAAAGGTGAGTACATGATGCACCACAGAGAAAACATCTTCTATTTCCCCACTGAAAGCTGTAGTTTATTCTTGCACATAAACAGTAAGGATCCTAACCAGATCATCATAATGGATACATTTCACTGGAAATAATATTCCCATCTTACAACAGCATTGGAACACATTCTGATTTTCTTTAAGTCCTCACATTCTTTGCTAGGTTAAGGTTCAAACAGGTATTACATGCAATGCAATTAATTCTGGTTTATGTATATCTGTGTGTGTAAGACACTCTGTTGAGGCCAAGTAAAATAAATGCAAAGACAAGCATGTTAGCAGCAAAGTGACCCTTTAGAAGTCTTAAAAAATTACTCTTGCAGTCCATAGTCCAACATTTAATAATGCTGAACTTGATAAGGGATCTCAGAACCTGAAAAAGGAGATCTGAAAGGCACCTTTATAGAAAACAATTGATTTGCTTCATTTCATTGAAATGGCTAATGCTTTGATGGTTCATATTTACAATAGCTTGTCCTGTTCTTCAATGGAGTTGATATGTTGGAGTCTTTAACACCATAAACTTGATCAAAACTTCCTGGGTAATAAACAGAGCGGATTTAAGATGTGAGCCCCCCCCCCCCCCCATCATACTACTGCAGCCCATCTGTGTGCCAATTTGTAACTAAAGACATCAAGAAATGTGTTCTTCATGCTCAGATGCCCTTGGTAGTTGAAAATAGTTTTGAGAGCTCAATATGCAAACTGGGTTCAGAGTCTGAAAGACTTCAGAGTGAAAGATTTGACCTTCTGTAGTAAAAGGCTTGTATCTGGCTAAATCTATCACTGAAAGTGGAGATTTTACATACCTCACAATGAAATCTGAGTTTTAAATTTTACCTGCCCTCAGAAAAAACCCAAACCTGAAACAAAACCAATCCCCAAATTTCTCTCTATCTTTCAGCTAAGCATATTTGTCTTCCTAGCATCCCAAAATTTCCATCAACAGGGAAAGTTTCTATGATCATACATAGCCATATTTGGAGGTGAGGGGTGGGGGGTGGTTTAAGGTTTTGGCAGCAGTAAATGGAAATTTTGGACTTCTCTCTGTCACACATGGGAAGTATCACTCCTGCACATTGTCAACTCTGTGTCATGACCACTGTGTGCCAGTGATGGGACATTATGGCATCATCTCATCTCATCTCATCTCATCTCATCTCATCTCATCTCATCTCATCGGTCTCTCCTCATCCTGTCTGCTCAGTTAATTATTTATTTGTCAACAAGAGTAAACAAAGGGATACATAATAATATATAATCCTTTGTCTTGCAATGCTGCAGTGAGAGTGTGGCAACTGGATTTGAGAACTAGGCAGCCACGCTATAAGGCTGCTTATCACACATTTTTATGCTGCACATATCTGATCATGGTTTTTGTCATGCTAAATTACAAGTAACTTCGAAATTTTAAGTGGGTATTAGCAACCTTATTTATGTCTGACTCTTGAAGCTTCCTCCTTGCTTTCCATTCCAAGGGTATTTCAGAGACTTAGCAACTACAGACTATTAATACTAGAAAAATATATTTGTAGTACTTGATGCTCCCACATTTCACTTTGTCACTTATTTGCTTGCAAATTACTGGAGGCACATCTATTTTCAAGTATGGAGGTATGCAGACAAGTGGCCAGTGTGATTTTCATACAGGCTTGGTGTCTGATTCCCATAAAACCAGCAACTTTATAAACTTGGCTCAGCACCAGAGCCTCCATCACAGACTCTTCAACAGCTACACTTCTTCGTGTGACTACAGACTTATTAAATTCTTTGAGCAAAACTTGGACACATTCAAGAGATTGCCATTAATACCTATAAACAACGATTTCCCTTTATTCTTATCTACTATGGTTGCATTAAAAAAATTTAAAAAGGGGTAAAGAAAAAATGAAATTGCAAGCAACTTGAGAAGCTCTGTTAACAACAGAGAGGCCTTCTTGCATTAAGTTCTGCCTGCTATGCTGCTCTGAAGCAGCAAATGGACTAGTGTTCCTAAATATGAATAATTTTTTTTCCCTATTTGTGTGAATCTAGCTTTTGACACTCTAATTGCATGAATTCTTTCAGAAATACGATTGATAGGATCAAAGTACAGCTTTATTATGCTGCTCTTTTTCTTAAAGCAAGTTATCTGCATTGCTGGAGATGAAAACAGGTTTGTTTTCTAGCAAAAGTAAGTCTATGTGCCTGGTCTTCAAAAAGGCCATAATCTCTATCTGTTATGTTGCTCAACACAACTAAATACATTGATGTTTAGTAGAGATTTTCATAGAACAATAAAATCTAATAAGAAAAGCATGCATAAATACCAGAAAAAATTATAACAGTGAAATCACCTGCAAATTACAGAAAATATCTAATCCAGGTGAGTAGAAAAAAGGGTTAAAATATTGCAAGAATTCAAGAAGCTCAGATGACTTTGGAAACACAGATCAAAAACAAAGAGACTGGAAGTATAATTAACTCCATTACTGCTCAGTCAAATGAAAACAGCTGTGACACCCTGTCTTATTTATGACAGCAGCAAATAGCTCTATTCCCTTGCTGGTTATTGCTGTAGGACAGCAGTGGTTCTACAGCAGGTGAAATAGAAACAAGCTGCTAATATTTATGTCACTAGATCAGGTTATGGATACAAGATTTATGCAAAAGTTCTATAAAAATATCCAAGTAGCTTTTATATCTTCTGCAGCAATCCTTTTCCAATAGCAAACTAAATATCTCTTTATTAAATATGATCCTACTCTCTCAGTCGTGCTGAGGCAAAAAGGCAGCTCCCCCACTGCTGAAGATGAGAATGTGTTTTTACTGCAAACCCAGATTTTTTCACTCTAAAATATAAATAAAAAGCTTTTTAGCTCTCAAAACCGCTCAGTTATTTGCAAAGCCAAGCTAGACTTTGTCAGTGTGGAGTGGGATATGTGGTAGCTTGGTAAGAGAACTATTTGCTGTACTTTGAAAAGCCTGTGCTTTTAACAGTATGGAAAGCAAAGAAGAAAAGCAGCTTTCAGATTAAAACCCTTACTTTACTAGAAAATGTCATTACCTCCTTTGATATATAAAAAAAAATGTTAGTGGGCAGATTTCCTAAAGCAGTTTTTTTACCCCACTGCTTTAATCACTGTGCTTACCACACCTAATCGGTCTTCTTACTCCGACTAACTGCCCATTAAATAATGACTGAAAATAAGATTGTCAATAACAGGACAGAAAATAAAGCAAGTAGGATGTTGCATACTTCACTGCTAACCTTTTTACCCTCTCCCCTGCTCATCACTCTCCCTCCTCCCATTCCCCTCCACTGCTGATGTTGCCTGCACTCCCCAGCTCCATGGTGCATTGACACTTGCACACTATCAAAGCCCCTACCTGCACCCCCACAGATCCAGCTCCCTTTATTTCTCCAGCCCTCTTCCATTATGCACCAGGAATTTGTTCTCTAAGCACTTCACTTTGGTCCCACGGGGGCAGATTGCCTCTCAACAGCCCCTGTCTTCCAGGGGCTTTGGGCAATGCTGACATGCCTGCCAGGAGAGGTAATCTCCTCCACTTACCCCATGGATCCCACACCACGGACCCAAGTGGCAAACTAGGTCCTGATCCCTCTCCTAATATGGGCTATATCATAGGCCCAAATGCTCCTTCCCAGCCCTACCAACACCACGTTTCTCCCCTGCTTTCTGGTTATTTGACATAAGGAGTTATCATCGGGGACTAGCCTCTGGGGTTTGGCTATGCTGGAACACCTTGACAATGCTGTGTCACCATCCCTAAGCAACATAGAAATAATGGAACAGATGAATTTGGGAACCAGACAGATGCCATGTGTCTTTCTGTCCCTTTGTGTCCCCCATCTGCTTCTTGCCTTTTGTTTCTGTTTTTGTTTTTTGATAATATTTCTCCAAAATTAACAGTGTTGATAATGTTCCCTGGGATTTTTTGGGCCCATCTACTGCATATCCAAACAAAATGCCATCAAGATGACCATCAGGGTTTCAGAGGTAGGTAGAAACAAATCTGCCCTTTTTCTACCACACAGATATGTGGTTCTAAAGGGTTTGAGACTTCCTCTTGTTTCACTTTCACTGAAATTAAAGTGCAGAAATTGCCTGAATAAGTACGTATGTATTTGGGGATTTAGTTATGCATGAGCACAGCATAGAATGAGTTGAGTTTTCCGTGTGGTCTGATCATTACACCTTTACTCGGCCTTTTTGCACCTGTCCATAAGAGACCACAGGCATCACCTCTCTTTGTGGTATCTTTTAGCCTCTCAACTAGCCTTGAAGACATTTTTTGATCCTTACTTTTCCAATGTTTCGTGGTAGAGAATACGGGAGTAAACCCCTGGGTCTGACAAAGCTGTGAGCAAAACTCCAGCTGGCCTCAGCTGTACTAAGGTCGAGCTGCTGGCAGTCCTGTGGGCACGTGCACAACAGACACATTAAGACTACTTGGCACTTTAATACTAACACTGAGCTACTGTTTCCAGCTCTTCCAGATGTTTTTGCCTCAACCTGGCAAAAAAATTATCCAAGTTTTGAGTATCAGTGATAATAGCTTCACTTTTTAACTCACTAAGGGATGAATTCTGCCTGTGTTTACTTCCTGCAGTATGGAGAAGCAGCTCTAGATGCCTGTAGGATATAAGAATATGGTAAACACATTTTCCAGCCATTTTCTTAGGCAATAAAATTACTCATTCCTGCCTAGTACAAAGGCTTAGACCCACAAGGTAATTTGTGCAAGCAATGCAAATCATGGAAGTGGTAAACGCATACTTGGATTTGGACCATAAATCAAACTCTCCCAAACTTCATTGAGATTCCAAACAATTTCCCTGCTTCCAGGAGAGACCCTACATTTCTTGGCTTTCAGCCTCCCTGCAGCTGCAGCACCATCACAGCTGTGAAGGCAACACACAGTGGCCAGCTGTGCTGGCAGGGCTGGGCTTCCCACGGAGCCATCCCTGTGAACACTGCTCGGAGAGCTCTCGGACAAATGAGCTGAACATCCCTGGCAGCCACAGCCAGATGGGGCCTCTTGCCACATGGCATCACTCAGAAGGCTCAAAAGTGAGCTTTTATCATTTCAGCTTGGTGGAGATGGTCAGATTCTAAAACTTGTTATGAAAATCCATTTTTGCTTCCTCTGGGTGAGTTATTTTGTTGGTAGGAAATTGCTGCCAGCTCTGTAGCAGCCCCCAAGCACAGCAAAGCACAGAAGCACAGTGAAAACCAGACCTGGTCAAAAGGATGGCAGGGTATAAGGGATGCTTCACAGCTGGCAAGACGAATCCCAACAAATCTTGGGTCAGGAATGGGTTGCAAGGATGTGAGGCCCCTGCACAGAGAGGGCTGGTATCCTTCAGAATTTAAGGTTTCACCCTGTTGGACAGACAGATGTAGGAGCTCAGGACAGCCAAGATACCTCAAAGGATGGCACAAACTCAGGCTTGGGTTGCTGGATCAAGCTCTGAGAGCTGACAATGAGTCCTGGACCATTGGACAGGAAAACATCCTTCTCTTGCCTTCTGCAAAAGGTTTTGCCAAACCCAAGAATATGGCTGACATGGTAATGTGAGTGCTGATACTGGAGACTTCAGCACTGCATCTCTGTTTTTTTTAGCTTGCCAAGAGCATGACTAAAAGGTTCCCTCTATTATAATAGCAAAATCAGATGATCCTGACATTTACTGATGAGGAAGCAAGTGAGACTACACACAATCAGCACCAGAATAAACAAAAAATAGTTTTTCAGCCTTAATGACAGATTCATTTATTTTGGCATGTCTTCCCAAATTTGGTCTACAACCAAAAGACAGGCAATGTTTAAAAATTCAAAACAAGAAGTGCAAGCTACCCTGGCACAATTCTGCTGATCTTTCAGCAACATAATCAAGAGAAGAATGTAGTCTATGAGGTATTCATATTTTTAGAATAGTTGTTGCTTTAAAATAAACATGATGCTATTTGATACAATTTATCCAGAGTAGAAATATAGTAGTACTCCAAATCAAAACACAGGAGCTAAGAATAAAATTAAAGAAAACACATTTAAAACATACCATACTTAGTGAAAATAACAGCTAAATGTCAGTTTATCTTTCTGTATAGGAATATCTTTAACCTGCAAAACACTACAAAAATATTTTGTCTTTAGTATAGGGAACCATATTACATCTATTTTGTGAAAGGAGAAAAAAAAGATTTTAATTAACAGCTGGAAATTTCCTATTAACCTCAAAATAAATTAATTTCTTTATCTGTCTCTAGCCCACATCACTGAGATGGCAATAGTAATTAAAAAACAGATAAACTGTTAAAAAAGTCCATAACTTGATGCACACAGGCAACCTGAGTTCTCAAGTGTGCAGCGATAGAGATATTAAAAACCATCACACTGATAAGATTCTGCCTTAAAGATGAGACCTCATATGCCAACTTTCAACAGAGAGTGATTTCTTAAAGTCAAGCCATAAACCCTAAAACTGGGATTTCATGGCGACACTATAATTTATAATACTTCTGCAGTTTTCAATTATTCAGATGCTCATGGCCCAACAAATTGAATAATGAATGGAGTAATGAATTGAACCCTGACAAGATGATAACAGAAAATATTATGAGTAGTCAATACACAGTGGAAACCACTTACAGAAAGATCCCTCAAAGAAACAACTTGTTTGAAGGACACATTTTCTTTTGAAATACAAAAGACTTGCGGGAAAATGTGTGCAGGAGTTGCCATTAACAAATAACCACTGAAGGCATAAACCTGCAGAACTGTAGTATATTTCTAGTGACCGAACTGTGAATCATAATCATAAATAGACCAGTTATATTTTCTGTGGATGTAGGTTATGCATTTCATTATTGCTTTTTTTTTTCCTCCCTCTAATGCCACAGAGAGAGAAAAAGAATGGCCATATAAATTCTTAAACACTTTAGCTGCAGGCTTAGCCTTGGAGGTGTGATGATATTCCACAGATGCTAAAGCACACAGGTCTTAACAGCATTTAATACATTTGCATCCACACTGCAAGCCAGAAACATAAATAATAAAAATGATAAATATACTGTTCAGAAATGGTGAAGGTAATGCACGTTTGTATCTCCCAGCTAGCATTTAAAGGAGAAGCGCAGGCAGCCAGCAAATGCCATGATAAAAATATTACACAGTTTTTAAAAAAATAAAACGAAAGAAAATCAACAGAACAAAACCCCTCAACCTAAAACCAGATTCAAACAAAGCACTATTCAGCATTAACAAAGAGATAGGCAGCTTATGCCACATATTGAAATTTTATGAGGTATTGAAGGTTTCAGACGAAGGCAAACAACACTGCCTTCCAAAAAGTGCCCCCAAACTTCATGCCAAAAATCAAAATAAGCCTTTTATGGAAGACTGGAAAATACTAGGCTAACTATAAGAGAAAAAAATACTGACTCCACTAGGAGTAGGTCCAAACACAAGGCCAGTTATTTGTGGCATGTTTTGCTTGAATCCACACTTGGTCTTCAGTGCTGGGTCAACACTTTTACTGGGTTCACCCTAAAGACTCAAACAGCTGTAAAAGCTGGAAATAAACTTATCAGCTCCAGACCCTTTGTGACTGTACTTGTGTACTACCTAAGTTGATTCAGCAAAGAAAACTAGAAGGTTTCAGAACCCTCTGAGTTCAGTTGATTTGAAAGGAAATTCAGAAGTCTGGATGGTTTATATTCAATACTCAAATATTATAGTGGGGAAAGAAATGTCCTTATTTCTGTCAAGTAGTGAAAGTGCCTATTTCCAGCATTCTGAAGAAAATCCCCATAGCCCAGGAGCCAGTAGCCAGGTGGCCCAGCCCACCTTTCAGCAACACCTCCAGGTGCTCTGTTCCCAGATGGACACCTCTGATGTGCAATGACAGTTCATCAAAAAGCTGCATCAGTTGGGAAAAAGAGATCTAGACCTCGATCTCCAATATGGGCAGAGCTCCCAGCAGGTGCAGCTGCCAGCTCACAGCCCTTTCAGGAGCTCCCACGCTCTCACATTTGTATGAGCTCACCCAGGACCACCTCGGTAGTGAGTTATGGCTGGGTTACAGCGTACACTCAGCCCAGACCACACATGCAAACCCATCCCTGCTTATTGACTTAAAAGCAGGGTTTAGTCAGCTCTCAGCACCTAGAAGATCCTGTTCTTAGGTCATGGAGAAATTCAGATCTTTGCTGTACTTCTGTAAATCAATAATTGACTACATGGACGAAAGAAACAAGCACATATAAATATGTAAACTGTGCGTATATGATTTTTCTTTATTGTTTTTCTCTCATAATGGAGGAAGAATCAGTTAAATCTGAAGTTTGGACTAGTATGAACACTGAAAAGGCAAGCCTGTATTAAAAATGAATGGGCTTTGAAAACAAGATGCTGTGACAAAATTACTGTAATTACACTTAAAAAATCACTTACATTTTTATTGCAGCATTTTCAGCTCCCTGCTGATACTAACTGACCTCCAATCATATTATAAATATTAAATTACACCCTATGCCTTTACATTTTTCTTCCAAAATTTGGTTTTTAACAGGTCTGTCACTGTTCTTTTTCCATGAACATTTTTTTCCTAGTATTTAACTCATCAACTGTGGCAGCTTGCACTGCTTATCAAATCCAATATCCCATTATTGAAATCATTATCTAGCCATAAAAACACATTGATTTGTGTTTGCTGTTAATATTTTACAGCTTAAAGCACATTTTCCTCACCAGAAGCATGATTTGGTGGTCAATTCTGTCATCCTAACTCATCCTGAGCTGCTGCAATGAAGCCAATGGAATGGCAAGACTTAGGGCTATGATTCTTAACCAAAGACAGAAACTTTTGAAGAACTTTATTTGAATTATTTGTGTCAGTCTTAAGCTCAACTGCTCCTGAAGGCAGTGGGAACTGCTCTAGACAAAGCCTAGTAACTAGTTTTATACAGGCTCAAATTTTGTTCACCTTCCTTCATTTCCCTTCCTCACAAAGCAGCTGTGAACTGGAGTGCTATAGGGGAAGACATGCAGAGCTCTTGCAAAGGATATGGGGAAGCTCTTTGCAAAAAGTCTGACCTGGAAATAGTCTGTCTCACTTGAAAATGAGCCTCCTGAACAGATATGCAACTGTTCTCAAAGGGATGCTTCAGTAAAGACATCTAAATTTCAGCCTGGTACTACCAGTACAATTTTGGTATGGTGGAGCCCTGCCCCCACAATGTGGGGACTTTAAGGAAAGATTTAAAGGCAGGGACATAACATTTGGAAAATGTCAGCCAGCTACTAATAGAGAAAAATCACCTAAAATACCTATTTCTGAAGCAATTGCACTGCTAGAACTTTTTTACAGTGGCATTTTCTTCAGCTGGGGCCTGAGATATTCTTTAGAAACTTTGGCTTTTTTTTAATAGATTGCTTTTCTCCCATAGGAAAAGCACCTCTATATCTTCATTAATTGTGTGTATTCCTCACCCTTTGTCTGGTGTCTTTAGGAAGTTAATTTCCTGCATGGAAAAAACATCAGTCCTATGTGGAGGGTGAGACACTGAGACACTGGAATACCTCCCCTACATGGACAGGCTGAGAATGTTGGGGCTGTTCAGCCTGGAGAAGAGAAGGTTGTGTGGAAACCTCATAGCATCCTTCCAGTATCTGAAAGGGCTACAGGGAGGCTGGAGAGGGAATCTTCAAATGTAGAGACAGGACAAGAGGGAATGGCTTCAAACTGAGAGATGGGAAACTTAGTTTAGATTTACAGAAGAAATTCTTCACTGTGAGTATTGGTAAGATATTGGAACAAGTTGCCCAGGGAGGTTGTGGATGCCCCATCCCTGGGAGTGTTCAAGGCCAGGTTGGATGAGGCTCAGAGCAACCTGCTCTAGTGGAAGGTAACCCTGCCCACAGCAGCAGGCTTGGAACAAGATGTTGTTTTAGTCCCTCCCAACCCAGACCATTTGATGAGTCTATCTGTATAGCCTGTGGTGTTTGGGTCTCCACTAAACAGTTTGGGTTAGAAATAACTCAGAATTTTAATAAAAAGGTTATTTGTTTCTATGCCTTAGTCCACACATTAGCAGTAATAGGAAAGGCACTAAATCAGGGGTAATATTTAAATTCTGCTAAGATTAGTCCTCCAATATTCCTCAAGCATGTTGGGCTCTCCAGACAAAAGACATGTTTTAATTGTAAAATTGCTATTTTATTATAGCTCCAGTTAGTTTTGTACAAGTCTTCATTACAAAACCTCAGCTCCTCTTAGGCCTAGCACTGCTCGCTGCTGGTGTTTCAGGACACACATCCTGGAGCAACATAAGAGTGGTTCAGTGGTTCTCACCTCCCTACACACCACAGAGCAATATTTATCCTAGTAGCTTATGCAGATGCTAATTATAGAGGTTATCAGCATAAATTCTCTTCTCAGTATGGGAAAAAAACCCCTCTAATTCACTTATCAGGCTCAAAACTGAAACCGTTCCTGAAATTGCTATCCTATCCAGCAGCTCTGGTTTCTCCAAGACCTAAAATATTAGATGAGCCCAACAAACCAGACAGGGCAGCACCACTGCCAAATCCTAGCTATGTGAATTCCATGTTTCCCACTGAAAAGCGTTGTCTGAGTGTCTAATCCAGCTAGTTTAGGCATGCACTGCACCTCTCTCCTCATCTGGCCCCAGGATGCTGTACCATGGAGCCGGTCATGGCTGTGCTGATGAAACAAATACCTCCTTTGCTTGTTTGATGAGGAAGTGCTGCAAAACACGTAGGTATCATCATGAAATGAAAAGACTTGTTAAAATCAGATGTTATTTAACATTAACCCCTTTCAACACGTTGATTTTTAGATTTCTGTGTAACAACAGCTGTGCTGAGAAAGGAAGGGTTTGCTTCAAGTACGGAAGGATGTGTCCTTGCTCAGAGCCAAACACTGAGGCAGCACCAGTGGTGACCCCAGAGATGTGCAGGGGGACTCTAAGGAGCTCCTTTTCTTTGGCTGAGCTCACCCTTGCTTTGGTCACTGTTTAATCATCCCTATTAACAATTTTTCTCTACTTCAAAAGATCCTGAAGATAATCCAGAGGGGACAGGTCATGTTGTTATTCACTGAACACACACACACATTGATATTCACACAAGAGAAACAACAAAAATCAGTAACAGCAATGAACTTTTGGTGCAAAACAAATGGAAACACAGGGTGACAATTTCACAAGAGGTAAAGATCCATTCTTTGTTCTACAGATCCACTCTCAATCCTAGTATGCTCCTTATCCAATGCCTCTCTCTTCCAATTGTCATCTGCACTTACTGTGAATGACAGGTCCCGTAGCCTTCAGAACAGTGCTTGTATGGCAAGCCAAATTCACTTATGCAAAAATACTGAGATTTTGGGGGCTGTTTGGGTTTGGTTTTGGGGGATAGATACAAAAGCACACTTTCTGTAAATACTGAAAGTGACTCTAAGAAGATTTTTCTTTAGCTGTCTATGGACCAAACATGATTCAGCACATCAAGAGTCCACTTCTTGGGCAGACCAGACCATGGTGTCCTTGCCCTCCAATGGTGAGAAGATATTCCACTGTTCCAAAATCAGTCTACTCCCCTGTAAGTTCCCTAAACATCATTCAAGCTTAAATGTCAAATAAACCTGCTACTGGTATTTTACACAACTACTAATATCATCAGTATCTAACAACCTGATTTATGCAATTTATCACAAATTTTAAACATTTCTGTAAGAACTTTTGCTGTATATTATTGACACATCACTGGTAAAACTTGTTGCTTACATGGTAGAATTAAAAAATTAAAACTCCAGAAATGAAAAGGCAAGCATTATTTAAAACTTCAAAAATTATTATAAATATTGTGTCAATGCCTTTCTAATTGTTAAAGAAAACTGAAATGCTAAATAATGTTTTATTTTACCATAGCTTCTATGATAACTTCTCTTCCATGAGATTGCCTCATATTTTGTTTTACTAACTCTGAAAACACTGCTGGACTTAAATATAAAATAGGAAGCAGTTTGGGTTCACTAAATTAGTTAAATTTACTAATCCTGTTAAAACTGCATCACTTCAAAGCCTATTGTGTAAAACATTTTTATCTCACATGCTAAGAAAGACCAGGTTGAAGAACTTAAGACTTAGAGAGCGCACTGACTTGATCTATTAAACACACAGCTCCACTCAGTGACAGCCTGGTTTGGAACAGATTCTTTTATTTTTGGAAAGCCATAGTGTCACTCAAAAAAATACTTTAAAAATGCATACATATCAAGTTCAGTGTGTATATACAGTCCTGCTCGACTCAGTGGAATTCAATGTATTTAAACCACTGCACCTATGGAGCATTTGCTGGATGAGAGCTGCACAAAAATATCAACACCTGGATAAAAGAATAGAGCATCCATAAAAATCATACCTAAATCAAAATTTTAACTGCTCTTAGCACTTAGATAGTATTATGTATTTGGACAATCATGCATGGGGAACACATTCCTGGCATTTAGCAGTAAATATGGTTGGAATCTGCTGACTGGGAGGAGGACATGGAAATCTAATGGACAACAAGCAATGTTTATTTTGGAGACAGGGATCAAAAGGAAATGTGAGTGCCTCCAGCTTCACTGAACACCATGTGCACAATCTGAACATCACCCGCAGAATTCTCTTCTATCTCTGCAAACAGACTTTGAAGACAAGGAAAATGTCCTTACTGGAGTCTTAAAAGTGACTCTGCTAGAGCTGAGAGCTCTCTGTGTGGCAGAGCAACTATTTCGCTTTCTGCTCTTTACCTGTTGTTTCACATACCTGTGCCCATCAAGGCCGCCTCTTGTCATGGAGAAAAAGCCCAGTGCTGAAGGGCTCCAACTTAAAGAGAAAAGACCATCATGATTTCTGTGGGACTCACTCCTGAACACTCAGCATCCTCCCTTGCTGCTCTCTGGGAGGTCAGGCTTCAGGAGAAGTCAACACAACACACAGAAGCCTTTGCACATTTGAGAGGTTTTTTATTTTTAATAGTAAAATAAACAAGCAAGGTGGGGGAAAGCAGAGGAAAAGCTTCCTCTCTGACCATTAGTGTAAACCTAGTTCTTGGCACACTATGGGAAATTAGTAGCTTTTAAGAAAGGGCTTTTAATTGCTTAATCTAAGTAATGTGGACAATGGCATACGTGTTTTATTTTAGGGTCTATCTAGCCCACTCAGAAAATGTAATGGACCTAATTTTCATTTAATATAGGTCTGTGCAGTTCCTAAAACATCTAAATGGCTATTAATTTAATCAGGTAATTTAACTATAGCTCTAGAAAAGGCCACCAGCTAGTTGTCACGCAATGATTATGAGGATGACATTTCTATCCCATGATGCCAGAGGCAGACTTTGATACATCATTTTCTTTTTGAAGGTTAAACTCAGATAACCTGCCTTTGGCATTTAATTAGCTACATATTAAACACTCTTTTAATAATAAAATGATTAAAAATTTTATTGCTTCTCAAATGAGGCCCTTTTAGATAGATTTAATGACTTGGTTAGAGCACTGTAGTTTGTGAACCAAACCTTAGTTAGACCAGTATATAGTATAATGATATGCTTTACAGCTTGCAAAATCTGTATTTTATTCAAATGACTGCCATAATCATTTTGGGTAAAACTTATAATGCATTCTTCTGTATTTTTAAGTCTAACTGTTAAATGTCATTGAAAAGTAGCTGAGAACCAACTGATTTCAGGATTTAAAGAAATGATCAAATTCAGGTAGTTACATTAAGCTGCAGCAGGATTAATGTACTGTATTTTATACAGAAATTGTTTATCCTTTTAAAAATCATTTTTTTCACAGTTCAGTATCTGTAAAAAAAATCCTCATGTTCACCTAGAAATGACAAAAAAGCATAAAGTGGCTGACAGTCTCCATTCTTTATTTGGTATAAAAATGTTAGCAATTTAATGAAAACTGACACAAAAAAAAGGTAATATTTTTCTCCTGCCTGCATGGTAATAACAGTGTCATGACTGCAAAATAGCTGTAAAGATAATAATTCCATGGGCTGTGCCTACAGAGCAAATAGTACTATAAGGCAAAGCAAGTACATGGCATTTAAGAATATATATGTATGTTTTATGTCTGTGTGCATGTAGATTTCTCTCTATACTTAAACCAAAGAAACATCTTATCTACAGATTAAGCTAATTGTTAAAGCTCAAATTTTTGTGGCCAGAAGTTTGGCCTGCCAAAATCTCATCACCTTCACAGCCAGAACTAGGTCATCTCCTCACAGGCAGTTAGTTACTGGCAGAGACGCATAATGTAGGAATCAACCTACCATCCAGTCCCCTTAAAAGTGGTCCCTCAGGGAAGAAGAACATTGTCAGGACAGCTGGATAAAGAGGGAAGTTCATCTCCAAGTCTGTCAACCTAGCACTTTTCATGGGCATAAAAATGAAGGAGAAAAAACAGGAGCAAACCCAATGAAGAAGTGAAAAGTGATATCTTTTAAGTTGTACTGCCTTGTTTCCAAGTCTTTGAAAGATTACTCCTGGCTAAGACTCTGCTGGAAAAAAACAGTCTGTCCTCAATATCTACTCAACCCAGTAGTGACAAAGCTGGAGCCTTTTTAAGCCTGCCCTTCAGAAGCAGGAAGGACAGATTATTTCCTTTGCCAAGATCTATTTGAGAAAGGAAAAGTAGGAGCCCATCAGGATTGTGGTTATGCCCTTTTAATTTTCAAACTGCCTTCATCCCTATCCAGATGTAAATTAGGAAGATCTACAAGTTACTCTGCTTACAGACTCAGCTGAGATGCCATGGGGAGTAGAGATCTACTTCTCCCTGCTCTTCCCATGTCTCCCAGGCCAGAGCAGGCATGCACCAGTGTCCTCACCACTGACATCCACACAATTTAACACCCTGGATTGACACAAGACACCACAAACCTATAGCTCAGGGCAGGTGTTTGTGCCAGGGCCACGAGCACATCACCAGTGCCCTAAGCATCCTCTCAGGCAGAGGGTACCCACCTTTCTACCTTGGTGGTACGTTGGCCCGACGTGTCCCTGGAATTTATAACCACCAGCCTGCCTGGGCTGTTGGTTGACCCTGGTTGCTGTTGTTGGACTCGATCTGCTCCTCTTATTCAGATACTGTGGGGCAGAAAAATTGCTGCCTGAGTTTTCTCTGTCTGTTACTGGTGTCATCAGCCCTTGGGAAGCAGCTTGCTCCTGCTGCCTCTGGGCAGGCTGCTGGTCAGTACAGATTGTTGGGCTTTGATTGTGTGGCTTGTTGGGGTTTTTTGGTAGGTTTTGTTTTGGTTTGTTTTCTTTATACCTGGCCAGTCTGACTCTTGGTAACTGTTGAGGGTTCCTGTCGATGGTTTCATGCTGATGTATGGACATTCATAGCATGCATCCTTACAGCTTTTGTAAGCAAGACCTCATTTCAATGTTTAAGATGCCTGCATGCCTAGAGCATATGAAATCTGTAAAAGTGCAAGAGGTGCTCTGCACCTCACTTGATGCTTGCAGCACCTAACCCGTGAGATGAGATAAAACTTCAGAAGTGTTGTCCTGATAACCCAAAAGTGGTACCATATGGTGCATTCACATTTTATAACCTAGACAAGTGTTGCCACAGAGGACCAATGCAGAAATGTTTCTAGTAGAAATTGTAATAGACCAAAGAAAAATGACCAGATTATCTGTTGTTGGGCATCCTTAACAAGGCAAATGGAGAACAGGTAAAATGCCACCATCTCACTTCACCCACAAGTTAGAAAAATGCTGTTAACCCACTGGGATGCAGAGCCATGTACCAAGAAGTAAAGATTTTGGAAGCTGTTTTTTCTCATATGTAGCAGACATGTTGCTTCAAGACACAGTTTATGACTGGGGAGATGACATTCACATTGTTGCCTTTGCACCACCCTTTGTGAAGGGTGGGAGAAAAAATTCTCTCAGTTTGTCTTCAAGCAGGTACAGATTCCCATTCCAGAAGAATAATGGTGGGGAAGAAGACAGGCCAAGGATTTTCTGAAATACTAGATCTACAAGCATGCCAGGACATAAAAAAAAAAAAAAAAAAAAAAAAAAAAAGTAGTCTTTCTACACTTTTCTCCAGCATAATCCATTTTAAGCTTGCCTTCCAACACTGCTACTCTCTGAGATGATTTTAGTTTTCTTTGTTTTTTGTTCTGGAAGTTGAACCTTCCTGTTCAAACTGCCTAACTCTGCAAGCTCTTGTTATTTGAAAGCAGAGCAATAAAAAAAGCAACAAATCTGCCTTAAAATGTAAATTCCTTTTTCCAGTCATGCATGTGCCTGTTCTGAGATCATGCTCACCTTCTGCGAAAATTCCTAGGCGCATCAGCTTCCACATTCTCATTTTTCTTTGTGAATAATGGCTATCCCTTTTCTTATGTTACACTTCTGTGCCCAGCTATTCAGTTTCTGCTTTTTCACAGGGGAAAAAGATATGATCTTAACATCATGGGATGATACTCCAGTGTATTATTTTGCTATGCATCTATGCTGCAGGTGAACTAGCAAGTGAAGAAGGTTCAGGCAACCTCCTGACTCCTGTTTTGAAACTATGCAGAGTTTTTCCTCTTAGAGTTCTATGAGAGGACTTTCTAATGTGGTGGATTACAAGGCCAAGGACTAAATCTATGCTGAAATAAAATTTTTAGCCCTTCTGTACCTCTTGCAGTGCCCATCAGGACTAGTCAATGTGAAAAGAGATCAGAAGCTGTCCTCCAGCAACACCACCAAGCAGGTACTGGGGTAAAAGCCAGAGTGCAGGAAACTGCTTCCCTGCAGCCATGGTCATGTTTCACCCAATTTCATTAAATACATCATTTATAGCTAAGTCAAAGGAATGTATAAGGGTGCCATATTAATGGTTAAGCCCAAGTAGCCATTTGTTGCAATGAAATAAAACTTTCTGCTTCCTCCTGGATCCCACTCTCCCCTGTATCCTACAGAGTCAGTTCATAGCAGCAGTAAACATCTAACCTGGCAAAGAGGAAGTTTTCTGATTGCGCAATCAGCAGAGCTGACTCATTCAGGGATCTGACAAACCCCAGAGCTGGCCTAAGGGAACAAAAATGTGACTGGGACCAGGATGGTCTCCTTCAACAACAGTGAGCCCTTTGCTGTCATCAAATTATGTCCTAAATAGGAACTGAAACATAAAAAACACTTCCCCAGCATTCCTTCAATAGAAAGATAGAACACAGCTGTAATTTGTTGACAAAACGCAGTGATCCAACTTTGTAAAAATTATAGGGTAATCACATAACAAGACTATAAGCATTCCAGCATCATCTCATGATATTTGATGACACAAAGAGATTTGGACCTGCGCCTTACATTTTAACTCCAAGCTACCTGCAAAGTTGTAGCAAATACAAAGTGGATCTGAAAACAAAGTATACTGCACTCAGAAACTGGAAGAATTTCAAATATTTAGAACCTCATTTATAACTATTATTTAAAACCACTCACAAAAACAAAATCCAAAGCTCTGCGTGTGAAGTTATAAGCTCATCTCATGATTAAGAACTGGCAAACTATTTGTAAGAGAAAGGACACTAATAGCAGTGTGCCAGAAATGATCAGAAGTACAACACTGAAAAAAAGGATGATGAGATGCTTCCATACAAAAGCTGGATGCAAAATATCATGGGTTAAAACAATTTTTCCTTTGACTTCAATGGTCTTTTTGTGAGGAGTGAAGTGTCTGAATTTAAGAAGTAGGGGGTTTTTGCTAAGATAATTAGAAATAGAAAATAAACCTATTGCAATTCCAAGTTTACCTCCAAAAATCATATGAATAATAAAAAAAAAAAGTAATCTTTGAAATCCTGGGATTGGTACCCCATCATTTGCAGAAGAGTATCTGGTTTCCTAGCTCATTTTCTATGGATAGAAATATCCCCTTCCTACTCTTACAACACTTACCAGATTTATATTTGCTTACATTTTTACTTTAGTAATTAGAAGGTGGTGAAAGCCACTAGGAACTTGAGATACTTACTTATGAAGGAAAAGTCCAGTGAAACTATACATATAGTTTTATTCTTCATTTAGAAGCTAAATAAATAGAAAACACACAACTATAAAGAAAAATAGACAATTAAGAAGACATATATTCATATATATCAGAAAGATACATGGTTTGACCAATACAAGTTTGGCATAATTGTTTTAAAAATATTTACTGTTTAAAAAGTTGGTCCACTATTAGTTTAGCATCACTTTTTGTGATTTGAAATACTAGAAGTCAAGAAAAGATAGTAAAAATAGGTAGCGTTTTTACATTTCAATATTCTTTAGCTCTGAAAGTAACGGTGAAGTTCAATAGTGTTCAATCTCTGAGCTTTTTTAGGTACATTTTGGCAAGCTGTTATGCATTTTTTATTGCTCTTCTTTTAGAGAATGGTTTTGTGGCCAGAGCTAGAGAGCAGCTGACTAATAGTTCTGAGGTCAGAAGACAAATACTGGTTTGGAGTTCCACATATTTATAGCATGTAATGCTTCTGGAAGAATAGAAACAAACCCAAGGAAGCATAAGGTTGTTAAATTTTTGTCATGTTTTAACCTCAGCCAGCACTCAAGTCCCACACACCTGCTTGCTCACTCCGCCACCAGGGGGATCAGGGAGAAAATCAGAAAGGTAAAAGCTGGAAAATCCATGGGTTGAGATAAAAACAGTTTAAGAGGGAAAGCACATAAGCAAAGAAAAACCAAGGAAAGAATTCACTGCTTCCCATGGGCAGGCAGGTATCCAGCCATGTCCAGGAAAGCAGGGCACACCCCATCACACTCCAAAGTCACTGAAAAACAGAGTATCCCTTTTATATGAAGTTCTGGTTCAGCCCCTTGGTGGCCATAAGAACTTCTATGAGCTAAAGGATCACCATGAAAATTGGAATCAGGATAAGCTTTCTTGGCATGACTCCATTTAACCCTGAAATTACTTTTTCTCTTCAAACTGGGTGGATAAATTCTACTGAATACTACTTTATTTCCAAATGAAAAATAGTTTATCCATAAGGATTCATATTGAAATTCAAAATACTTTTTCTACTGTTCTGTGTATGAACTCAGAATTACGTGTACAATTTGTTTCTGAACCCAAAGCCTCATGATCAGAGACAATGGAGCAATATATTCTTCCACCTGCTTTGGCCTGTGCCAGAAAACACCTGACCCTTTTGTTTCATACCTGGCTTAGTATTCAAAATAGTAAAGTGATCGCTTGTAAGTGTTTTGAATTAAGAGGCATGTTTCGATCAGACATTTGTCTCATACAGAATGATGAAAGATCAAAGTTGACGGCCTTGGTGGCAATGATGACTCAGGAGCATCAAGGAAGCGATTCACTTTCTGCTGATAACCCCATTGACCAGTCTTGATAGGTCTTCACCTCCAATAGTGACTCCAAGGAGGAAAGCTTTTTATAGAGGTTACACATTCTCGGTAGGAATCTACTGAGCTCAGCTCAGCCACACATACAGGATGCAACACTGCACTTTCATTACTGAAAATTCTTTGCCTGTAGGAGTCCCTGTTGCAGAAGAAAAGTTCAATGTTCTCAGTGGAAGGGAGCATTTGCTCCACTGAGGAATAAATTATTGGTGCAGAAGGCCAAAACAGAAATTGCTGCATTTATATATATATATATAAACTTCCCACAGACATGTGCAGCCCTTCCTGTGTAGGGTACCATCAAGGATTCCTCCTTTTACAAAACCAAGTAAAATCCAGCTCTGCCTGACAACCACTACCTGCAAAGCACAGGAGCTTTCCTTTCCTCATGTGAGGTACATGAAACGTTACTCCCTGCCCAAACAACCCCAAATCCCAAAGCTGTTGTTTCTCTGCACACTTGCTGCTTTGCTGTCTCCCCTCAAGGGCAGAATCTTGGGGAGTTTCATGTAATTTGTATGAAAATGTAATGCTTTCTGGCTCTTTCATTTATGTTATGCAAAGTCAGTATTCTCCTTTCCAGAATTTAAAGCATACCCAGTGAAACTTGACAGGTAAGGGAGGGTAGGTGGAGGAAGGTCTTAGAGGTCTGAGAAAGCGAATATAATTTACAACGCCTAAACCCATAAAACCTCATTAAATATGTAAAGGCAGCATACCTACCAGGAGAGGAAACTGGGTAGGGCTGGCCCCAAGCACAGAGGACGTGCTCCACAGAGACTCCCCAGTGACCTTCAGTGGGGAGAGGACTGTGTGTCAGGGAGCTTTCCTGCACTGTGGCTCAAGTCTGGTGGGATGTTCTCCAGCAAAGAGAGCTGCTGAGAAAGCTCTCCATTCACCCTCCCCCTGCATCAGCAGTGGATGAAATGTGGGGTCTGCGTGTATATTTGTCCATTGTGCCACTCCTTTGCTGGCAGGGATTGCTGGGGTGAATGAGAAATCATTATCCTGTTGCACTACATTTAAAAACCATTTTTTTCAAGTATCCATGTTTGGGTTTTTTTTTTTCAGTTTCTGCTATAGATCTGGTTACCTACGTTTTGAGCATAGAGGTAGGGTGTATGAAACATAGCTGTCCTGTGAACTATGATCCACTACAGTCCAGGAAAGCCCATCATTGGGCAGAACTTACCCTTGTCTCTCCCCAGAAGAGACATTAAATTCTTCCCCAAGTCCTGTCAAACCTATTATAAGAAGAGCATTGTTAGAATGGTAAGTCTTGGAAATGCTCAATATTAAGAAATAAATTTTTCTGACAAATGTTGGTCTGGGACTTTCCCAAGCATGTCACACTCAGCCTGCAGATGAGGCCCATTTCTATGGTCTCAGTTGTCTGTGTCTTTAAGACACAGACAGGTACAGTCTTATTCTGTAAGTGCCAGAATACAGTGCCAGATCCTATACTTCATGTGTTAAATCATAGGTCCATTGGTCAAAAAAAAGAACCATTTCCAAAGATTTTAAAATGCCCAGTGTTCTCTTAAAGGAGGGTTAAATGCATATATAATTTACTATGACACCAACTGAAATCCATCCTTCTCCTTCTAGTTCCTTGCCTTCTTTTTTCCCCTTTCTCTTCTTTTTGTTTCAGTGAAAAAAAGAAATATTCCATCTTAAGCATACCACTCAGCCCTCTCAGCTTTACTATGAATATGAAAAACAAATGCTCAAAAGAATGTACCTGGCTCTATGCAGGTCTCTAAAGCACAAGATGCAGTGAAAGAGCTGTCACAAATCTTACTGCAAGTATAAAAAAAAAAAAACTCCAGGGTTTTTGCTTTGCATGCTTCACATCTAATCAATTTACAGCCTGACAGTATTCCTAGAAAACCTTCTTTCTCACTGTATAAAGGCTGGTACTCAAGCATTTTTGAGTGATAATTCAATAGGATTAAATTACACTCATGTGACAGCTCAACCTCACTAATGAGGTACATTTCAGTAAACTGTTGACAGAACTGTCTGGAAGGCTTCTTTAATTTACCAACATGTAACAACATGGGAAAAGCATTAGTCAACTAGATGAAGATGAATAAGCACTGGGGTCTGGGGGCATTTTGCGTTAACACATGACAACCTAAAAGTGTTTTTGTCATTTGCTCTTTTTAGCCCAAGGCAGTCACTGAATAACTGGTACCTGTTAGTGTGATTGACTTACCAAAGCAACAGAAGGGATTATATTTACAAATGTCTGCATGGAAAACAAGCCAGAGAAATGTCTTTCTTTTTTCTTAAAAGATAACAGTTGTTCTGTGGGAAGATGTCTTACAGCTACAGCCAGGCTGAAAGAACATTTAAATCTCCTCAGCCTGCCAGCATGCTACACCCATTATTTCATTTCAGAGGTTCTTTTAAGACTAGAATTTTCTTAAGTTTGTTTAAAATATATCATTCCATAGAGCTGCTGACTAGCAATAGTATATACAACTTATACTAAGTAAAAGGAAGAGTAAAGGATGCAGAGACAAAGTATGCCTTCAAGTGACACAAAACTCTTCATGTGTATCAGTTTCTGCGCACATACTGCTATTAGCAGGCTTAAATAGAAGCTGGGGGGTACTTAACAAACTGATGACATCATTAAACTAAGTCACTAGGAGAGACTTAGGGAGACTAAAATGCACGAAAGCGAAGACAAAGCAATGCCAGTAATTTTAAATGTGCAGCTTCCTGTAGGTGTAAATCAGTGCAGGTGATTTTAAAGGTGTGATGGGAAGTCTCTTGCCTGATGCACTCGACTAAAGTATCTGCTGCATTTTTAAAACTAGGAAGGTTAAATACTTGCAAATAGCATAAGCTTTAAGACAAAACAGGTTGCACCAGACTGATGGGAGGTGGTCCACTGAAGGAGTCTGCCTTTCTCTGTAATCATATTGCACGTGTGTGTGTGCGTGTACGTATTTTATTCTGTTCTTCCTTGGCATCACCTGGTGCAATGCTCACAGTTCTGTGAGTTAATGTCCTCAACAGGGACTGTCAGTTTCAGAAGAATTAAAACTTTCCTTGATGGGGGGGCAAAGAAAGACAACTGAACCAGAACACAAGTTTTCCTGTGTAGTGAAGACAAGATAAGCTTCTTTAAATAAGACTTTTAGAGAACAGAGAGGCAGCAGGAGATTTTATAGGCTTACCAAAAGAGAAAAATTCAAAGGCTGAATTCACTTGAACAGGAATCAGACCCCAAAACCACACAGCTGTCTGATTATATTGAATTTGAACAATATGAGAAAAAGAGAAACAAAAGAGGCATAAATGAATCTTGTCATGAGTAAAGTTGATGAGGTTAAGTGATAGATAACCACTGAGCCTTTTAAAAGATTCATCTTTTCCCATTTGGATTTGTGCTAGTCTGCAGCTGAGGGCTCCAATTGCCTTAATTTTTTCCATCTGCACTGGCTGTACTACCTGAAGTCACCACATCTTTCATCTGTTCCTTATTAAAACTAGACTTTATCTCACCAAGGTAACCATATTGTCTGTGACCACAAAGTGAAAAATCCCAATTTTTAAGAGAAGTGAACAGCCCGCCCCAGTCTCTTCAGTGTTTCAGACTGGTAAATATGAGTGATGAGAACAAAAAGGGCTACATGAGTAACACCTGGGGAATAGCATAACTGCTGTGGTCTCATGCTGAGTGTCCCTGTCACCTCCCTGGCTCTATACAGCAGCAGGCACACAGAACAACTCAGGCACAATATCAACGACAACCTTAAATGTGTAGAGTAACCCACATTTTGGTCCCTTCACACAAGTTACTCCCTACAAGAATAAAAACACTGAAGGTCTGGCACTGGCAGGTGCTTCTGTCCTCCTGTGGTGGTTCAGCATGAATGTGAAAAGTTTTTTTTCCTAAGGAAGTTCTAGCATGGATTGACACCTTGGCTGACGAATAAGAGTGTTTTCTATGCCTCTGGAAACCCAGTCTTAAATCAGAAGTCCCAGGTGACTCAGCCCTTTCCCTTTCTGGCTGGCAAGGAGCTAACATCACCTCATGAGTCAGACCTTTGGGCTGGGCCCCCTGTGGGACAGTGGCCGGGGCTGGTTGTGTCTTCTCTCTTCGCCCCTCCCAGCTCCTCCTATAGGGAGAGGAGGAGGACTGCAGACCAGCAGTCTGGCCCTGCCCCAGGGGCCACAGCAACCGTGCCCTTGGCTTAAATGCCGGAGCCTCTGGTCTGAAGGAGGAGAGACTTTTGAGAACTTTTCTCCAGAGCTCCAGGGAGCTGATCCAAGTTTGAGTTGCTTTAGATCTGACCAGGGGTGGAGTAGGTTTCATCCATCAGCGTTCCTGAGCGTGCTCCTTCTCCCCCTTCCTCCTCCCCCATCACCTGTGGCCTTGAAGTTCTGAGAGTCATCTGGAGAGGAGGAAAAAAAGACTCTGGGCAAAGACTTTAACCCTTTTTCCATTCTCCATGGAAGAGAAAGTGATTTGAAATGTAGAGAGATAGCATTGAGACAAAGTCAGTGAAAGAACTAAGAAAGACTATTGGAAGATGGGATGGAGGAAGTGGACATTTCTGACCAGACTTCTCTGGATGTGAATTATAGGGACTGTTTTTGTAATATCCTAATGCTGCTTGGGGGAATACAAGTTCTAGCCAAATGGTTGTGTGTACTGATATACATGGGTTTTAATCGAGAATGTGGAATAGAGTATGACCCTGGCTCCTGGAAAAGAACAAGGAGGTTCCTGTTTCTTTTGAGATAGAGGCGATTTTAGAGATAGAAGAAAATCCTTGTTTTGTACTAGAAAAGCATTCTTAAAACGATACCCCAAAGATGTGGAAGCCCATAAACAGCTTGGAAAACTGTTACATGGGTGAGACTGCACAGAATCTGCAGAAATTCTGGGCAGTTGCAGATCTGTGGTGTTAAAAGCCACCAGACCTTTTCTTGTGGCGTGTTCTCCATAACTCTAGAGAGGCTCCTCTCCCAAGGTGATGTAGGGTTGTGCTTAAATGGTGGTAACTGACTGAAAATCATAGTTTTCTCTCTGTGTTGAGTGGGAAAGTGAACAGAAGGAGGTGGGGGGGGGAAGGTCTTTGAATGTCTCTTTTTTTTTTCTCTTTTCTTTAGTGTATGTTAATAAAATCTATCTGTTTTTAGTTTTAAGTTATGCCTGTTTTTCCTTTTTCTCCCCAAATCCTATCTCCCAGTTGGTAAACGAAATTTGGCAAATGTGAAATCACAACACCTCCTCTGCCAGCAATCTTCTGGACTCCTTCCCCCGTGACCCCCTCTCTTTCCTGCCATGGTGCTGGTGTTTTGCATGGGCTGTGCTCTCCTTCACAGCAAGTAGTGGGGAGCCAAGAACTTTTGACTGCATTTGCAAAACTGTTTTGAAAATATATGGAGAAATGTCTCAAATGACAAATATCCAGAAGAAGGAAGAGGAGAGGGGACAGGTGATTCTCATACATATAATAACTCGCTTAAAATTGTTTTTGAAGAACCTTGCACCTTGCAATCCCAGTGATGGCTGATTGAAAGCACTGATGCCACAAAAGTAGAGTAGAAAAACAGATGCATGCTCTGCCCATAATGTATCTTTTTTAACAGTCTGAGTCTCTGGGGCTAAAAAGGGCTGGTGCGTGACTTTATCTCTTCTTTTTTTTTCCTCAACTCAGATGCAAGTGTATTTATGATGCAGCAAGCTGAAACCTTTTTGTCACAAAAAGTTAACTTTTTTCCATTGAGTTTTACCATTTACTGGAAAGGGAAAATACTTACATGGTTTTCAAGATTGCAGTGCCAGAGTAGCTCACAGTCCCGGTGCATTCATCGTTACAGAATTACTTGAAGGACACTATTACCTACTCTTTGTGTATGGCAAAACTTGAGCTCAGAAGCTGGTGCATTCAAACTCAGTGACTTGCCCAACATTACATAAACTTTTCTGCCACAATGAGGCCCTGAACTTGGGCCACCTAAGGTTGTCTATATGGAAAAATCTGCAATTCAAAGAGCTTTCTTTTAAGACAAACCAGCTTCTGAAAGTGCCTAATTCCCTTAATTGCTTCTTAGGTCTACCAAATGTCTACAGCTACCACACAACACCGTGAATAAACCTCAGGATGATATGATCAGGCATATTAATGTCTACTGATGGCTTTACATGTTTTTTCCTGTTCTGCTATTTTATTATTAATAATTTTTAATTATGGTGTAATCAGTAAAGGCCGGTATGTATTGGTGAGCTAGAGAAAGGCTAAGAGCCCTAGCATCCAAAATACCAAGAGAAGTAATTGTCTAGCTTGTTGAAACCACAGGGATTATTTTTTTTTTTTTAAGCACAAATCTTTCCTAGCAAGTCACCAGTATCCTTAGGAATATTTCACCTGGTTTCCAGGGGAAACAGGCAGGAATCTTGTAAATTTGTCCCTGCCCATGAATACCTGACCCCTTACAGAAAGAGAACTACAATTATATAGTGAGGTGCTCTTTCAAAGACCAGAGGTCATAGGTTTCCTCCCTTTTCCCTTCTAGCAAAAATACTTGGAATGAGTAGGACTTAAGAAACTAGTCTGATCCTCTGTAATGAAAAGCAACTTTTTTCAAGTCCATCTCAAGCGCTGCCAAAAATACATAAAAAGGAGGGGAAGTTAAAATACTCACTGCACTCTTATTTACTTTTGAATGAGAGAAGGCAGCTTCAGAGCATACGTGAACCTAAACCACTACTCCTTGATGAGGCAGTATTTAGGGACATCCATGGATTATGAACTGTGTTGTGTTTTCTCTCACACCCCACAGCTTTCTCAAGCACAACAAATGATGCTAGGGAAATGAGTGTAGCTGACTGAGCACAAAGATCTAAATCCATTTAGGCACAGAGTATTCTGAACTGGAAGGCATGCACAAGAATTATCAAGTCCAGCTCATAAGTGAATGGTCCATACTAGGATCAAACCCACAACCTTAATATTATTAGCTCTGAGCAACCACACCACAGACATCCAGCAGAGAATTCATCAGTGGGTCAGATTGACACATGGGACATGGTACATGGGCAGAATGTCTAAGTTTGTAATTGATACAGGGAAAGAAACCAGTCAGTGCAGAACTTGAAATAGGACACTGGGGTGCCAGAAAAAATCTGGTTTTGAGTGCTTCTTCCCCAACAGCACCAACATGCACACAGCCTGAGCTTGCTGGCACTGCTCAGCCTCTCCAGCACCCTCAGCAAACTCCACAGGGCACACAGAGCAGAGCTTGGCAGCCTCCCTTGCTCCATTCCATAAGGGAAGGACAGCAAGGCCATCACATCTTCCTGACAGTTTTATTGTGCAGTTCAGAGCTGCATCTTGGGGCTATTTTCTCTCTGTGTTGAAACATCCATGAGTTATTAATTTACTACATGTCCATCACTGTCTTGATTCTTTTGTTCAGTCAAGAGGGCCATAAGTCAGTGTCCTTTTTTCAGGACTCTAACACAACATTTACTGGTGCCAATGCCTTTGGGTAGCAATATCTGCAAATCCTGCACTTTCCAGTCCACAGGCAGTGCAGGCAACTGTCAGAAATGGAAGTCAGCTCCATCCTGTCCTCCTTGGCTCCAGTTTCTTGAACACAAGTCCCATTCCTACCTCTGCTGACCAAGGGTAACCTCTGGGGCAGAGGTGATGGGCTGGGCTGGAGATGTAGCACTTGCACATGAGTCAGTGGCCCAGGGTGGCTGCTGCCTGCAGGTGTGGGCCTGAACAGCAGTGCAGCAATGACCACAGGTAACACCCACCTGGAGGCACCTCACAGCCAAAAAACAACTGAGCAAACAGCTCAGGTCTCACCTTGCCTTTCAAAACATGTCCTTACTCCTGTTTGTGCAGCACCACCTAACACAAGAAAGAGAAGAGGCACCGTCCCCAAAAATTGTAATTGTTCTAACAAGTACAGTACCTGTCCCAAAAAATCAACCTTGCTTGTTTGCAATCCATGGGCTTTCATTGCCCCAAGAGAGTAGCTGGTTGGACAGAACATGGATATCCTGCTCCATCTTGCAGCTCAGGGAGAAAAGCACACCCAAAGCTCCTACTGCTGCTATCACTCTGCTCCTGCAGCTCAGAGCACTGACAATTCCAGGTCTGCTGCCCTTATCTGCTACAAGATTTGCCAGCCAAAAGATGACACACACGTCTTCTTATGACAAATTGCTTAATTACAAGTTTGGCAATATGTAATACTTTGTATTTGCTGCTATCGTTAAAGCTGGAGAAAATGAAAAAAACATCCATTACCCTGAGAAAAAAGTCTACCCTTACCATAAATTTCTGATAAAGAAATAAAGTAGGTTCAAGTTTAATCACACCAGCAGTAAATCAAATATCAAATTTAAAACAACGAATTACAAAGAGCCTCCTCACAGTCACTTAGCATTGATAAATTAGTAATGTAATATTAAATTATTCATATCTTTTTTTTCCTTAGGACTATAATGATATACTGTACACAGCACTGATAATTTACTTAGGCTGAGTCCATTCATTTAATTATGCTGCTAAACTTGGTAGGCCAATTGGTCATCATGAGAGTTTCCAGGCAAGCTAATCACAAATATATAGAACATGTCCCTTATTGTCCCCAGCGGCTAAGTGCTAAAATGCTATTTAGTGCTCAGAAGGTTAATGTCCTGCTTATGTAAATTGTCCAATTTAACATTCAGCAGCAGTATCATAAATTCTGGCTCCAGGATTTCATTAAACGTATGTTCAAACTAGTTGACCTTAAAGGTTAACAAGCACAAGTTAAACAGGACAATTATTTAACTCGCTTCTTATCAAGAGACTGAAGCGCTCTCGCCATTTAATAGTCATGCATACTTCACAATTAGAATTCTTAAAAGGTCTCTGATAAAGCGGCAGGTCATGAATTTTCATAAGGATGTCAGATAATAACTATTTATCTGCACTTGTTTTTCTTTCTTATAAACTTAAACTTTGATCTTAACATTCAATTAGAAATTATTCCACAGAGAAAGACTAGGTGACTCAAGGAGCTTGTCTTCACATTAATTTGAACGTAAATTAAGCTTTCAAAACATTGCATCCATATTGTCTCCTACAGAAATTAATTCAGAAGTTAGCGACCTATTCTTCATGCAAAAACCACTTCAGCCTTTCAGCGTTAGGCGATCGAAAACCACTGAATGCCAAATTATTACATCAGGTTAACAACCGCATTTTAATGCAAATCATAGGAAGAAAACTCTCCCTATACATCATGAAATAATTTGTATCATACACAATCAACTTGCCTCGTACTGAGTTAACCAAAGATGAAGACAGATTAGCTGAGATCATTCCTTTTTTACGCTGCCCTATTTCTCACACAGCCTCTTTTCCGGAGGCTTTGGTGAAATATGAACAGCAGCAGCCCCTGGAAGTGGCTGCCACAACCACTGCTACCTATGGCTGTGGTGATGCATTGAGAGCAGCTCCTCTGCTGGCATTTCAAATCCCAAACACAACTTGTAAATGCAAAAAGATCAAGTCATGGCTTCAGGGATACATTAAAACAGTAAACATACACGAGAAATCTCTGGAGTTGACAGTAACTATATTCCAAAGAAGTCAAAAGAAACCCTTTTTATTTTTTCCAAGCTCAAAGGTATAAGGTGATTTCACTTTCAGATAAAATAGCAACTACAGTTTTATATTTATAAATCATGAAATTGCCACAGTATTTTTAGACAAAAAGAAATGCAAGAGAAATTGAATGGTTATTTGAGACAGAGAAAGCCTGCTCCTTTTTCAATATGATTATGTTTTGCCCAGCTCATGAGGATTGTTTTAGAACAAAACTTTGTTCCTGAGGGTGTCTGCTGAAAATAGGACCACAGGACATTATAGAGCTAGGGCCCAATTTTTTTCAGTGATACATATAAAAAAATGCAGGTCAGTTGGAGTAAGCCAATGAAGATCAGATGTTGGCTACCCATTTTTCCAGTATTCTATTTTAAAAGTTTTCTATCCTAAAAGAGATCAGAAAGCTACACACTTTAGCAGTCAGGACAAATAGTCAGGAATAAAGTTACATCATTTAAGCCTTGAGGGGAAGGGACTAAGACTCTGAGACAGCTGCTACCTGCAGTACATTTAAACAGCCCAAGGAAGTGTGATATATTCTAATTTTGTGAAATTAGCAGATTACTTTGGCTTGCTTTGCCAGAGTTTTGTTTCCTAAAAGCACTGTAATTTGATGATGGCAAAGCAGTACATGATGAATACTCATTCGTCTTTCTAAAGGTTATTGAAAACCTTGCAGAAAGAAAAGAATTTTCTAGCATCCTGAAAGCGACAGCTTTTTATGACCTCATGTGTGGCTCCTTTTCCAAACTTCATCTTTTGAATTCTGGCTTCAAATTCTTCCTGAAAGAGGACATAAATAAAACTGAATGGCTAATGGACTAAAAACACTTATGATCAGGTTTTCATAATGAACATTATTAATAGCTTCCTTTGCACATGCACTGACATATAGTGCAATACTCATTCCTAAAGTAAGATTTAGAGCCCTATTTGCAATAAAAAGCTAACAGATGCAAATAAAAAATGAGAGATTCCATTACATAGCTACACACAATGGATTTCTATTAAAGATAAACAGAAACATTTTCTTCTAAAGGCAGAAAGAGCTTAAATAGAAACTTACACATGTATGTAGGATTCACATTTATCTCCTATGTTTCTTTTATTGCTACCAACAGTACTAAAACCTTGGGTCTGGTTTTGAGTAGCAATGGACACACACATCCTATTTTGGCTCTTCCTAGAGTTGTGAATCTCCATACCTGAAAAATCAGGTTGAGAGAACCCAGACTATCTCCAAACAATGCAAAAAACCCCACCAAACTCAACAAGAACCCACCAGACCAATCCCCAAAAAATACCACAAAAATAACCCCAAATAAATGTATATCCTTTCTGCCAGACTTCTAGTCTTTCTCCCACATCACACTACCATCACCTTTTTTCTTTCAAAGGGCAATTATGAGACAGAAATGAAATCCAGAAATGAAGACAGGAAACTTGAAGAGTTACTATTATGAAAAATGCTGCAGCCACTCCGATTATTAGTTGACATCACCACAAATCCTCTGCTCTGGCTCTTCACAAATCCAAGATTTAGGTAAATATTTTCGTCCCTATTTAGAAAGGCAAGTAGTTTTTCCTGCTGCCACCATGGGACCCCAGGCAGCCCCATTCCTGCAGAACAAATGAAGATCCTGCCAGCATGGGGAGGTTCACTCAGGGAAGGAGGCTGAACAGCCCCATGAGCCTGATTTACTCCACAGGTCTTACTCTCACAACAAACCTAAGGACATTTACAGACCTAAATGCTTTTGAATTAAAAGTAAAGCTTATTTCTCTGACTCCAAGATCCTTCAATACTTTCCATAGATCTATTCCAAACATCCAAACTCATTGCATCAAAAGAAATTCAGGGATTTCACTTGCAATAATTATTTCTGTTGGGGCTGCAGTAAAAAAAAAAGTGATTTTAGTTGATGTCAGCATTCAGATGAAAGCTGAAAGAGTACTTCTACAGCATGTTTGTTCATTAGCAATTCCACCATTAAGGCACATCACTAGAAGTGTATAGACAAGAAAATGAAGTTAACAAACCATCAGCAGTAATTATGGTTTTGCACAGGCAACAAAAATACAGTAATTCTATTTTGCCTGAACACAGTGAGGGATCTGGTACGGAATTTTGGGGAACCAGGAATTTATTCACTTGTCTTTTACTGAAGATGAAAGACTCCTAAAACACTTTGAAAAATAATCCCAGTGTTAATTGGGAGAGTGCCTGCTGTTAGAACACGGGAAAACTTGATGAAGACGCATTGGATGGTGATTCTCCCCAGCAAGTTTCTTAACAGAATGGCCTTCTGGCTTGATAGCGCCACCTCTTCCTTTAACTTCAATTCAACATGTCTAAATACACATTGACTGAAGGGATTAGGTGCCCCAAAATAAGTCCCAGGCCTGGTAAGACTCTTGATAGATCTCACCTCATTTAAATGACTCTTAACTACTACTATTGGCCAAGTTCTCATTCAGCTGAAGGAGTATTACCTGAATTCACTGATTTGTATATGATTTTCACTGTGAGGAGAAGGGGGTGGAGGAGGGAGAGGAATTGATATTTAGGAGTAAATTACTTTTCAGCAACACATCTGAATGCAAAGTTTAGTTTCATATGTTTAAAGTTTTCTTGTGACCTTACTTCTAGGAAAGTTCAGGTTCCTAGAAGCATACCATTACTTGAAAATCTGAGAGTATGACAGGAGACCAGTTGTAAACCAATTCCCATCGTGCTTCAGTTGTCAGGAGGAAAAAAAAACCTTAATAATTTTACAGAATATTTGCTGATATGAGAATTATGCCTTTTCATCAGCAATTGGGTACAAGTAGCACACCCCAGTAGCAGCTCTTGTTCCTGCAACCCTGTGTATTCAGGCTTCATCAAGGTGATTACACATAGGCTTAGTAAGCCTGTTTTAAGAACTCATGGAGAGATTTTGTATGCTGTGAGGTCACAGGTACAGAAGTCTTGCTGAAGAGAGGTTTAAAAGTTTTTGAAGCTGGATTTTATTTGGTTATTCAGGTTTTCTTTCACTGTTTGGTGTAGGATAACTTATGTGTCAGGTGACATTGAAGGGAGGTGTATCAAAATTTAGAATTAAACAAAGTGCAAGAATTCATGCACTTGCTGATCTTTTGCAAACAAGTCTGAAGTAAAGGTCAAGTCCAGCTAAAATCCGGAATTTTCCCAACTTAAGGTTTAAAAAATATATATAATTAAATTTTTAAGCTAGTTTAACATGATTTTTTTTTGGCTCTTACACCACTGCACAAGGGTATTATCTCATCCTCCTCAAGTATCCCATTACAGATTTTGTTTTGTAGTTACAATACTGTTTTTGGCTAACCCTTCTGCATCTCTATTTTATAATGACTTTCATGGCCAATGTGAAATCCCTGCAGTGAGGCTTCAGGTAATTTTGTGAAGACTGTTATAATAATGAACAAAGTAGATCTGGAAAATTTTACTATTTGAGGTAATAATTAAGCATAATATAAAAATATGTAGGTGACAAATATATAAACCTTTCAACTAAAGAGATATATAAACTTCCCTGAGATTATTCTGTAGTAAGAAATGATTTCTAATTAGTCACTTTACAGAACCATCTTTCTCTGCATTTTGTTGCTTTATAACTTGTGTCCCTGCACAACCCTCAGTGCATACAAGCTAAGTCACTATTCTGGCACCCTCGTCCCACTTGGAGGTTTAATTACAACTTGAACAACTACAACTACAGTTGTTTAATTACAACTTAATTACAACAGGCATTTGGATTTCCTTCTACTACAGACAGGCTCAAGCCAGAATCTCTTCTGTGATTCCCAGGAAGCAGGAGACTTTCTGAGCTTACCTAAGCTTTTCTGATTTTTCAGACATGCAGGTTGGTTCTTCTCTTTACAAATGATTACTGGGAAATCTGAAAAATTATCAGCCATGTTGAACATAGCTGACAATAATTTAAATGTTAAAATCTCCATCCCTAAAGCCTTAAATATTGAATACAATATTCATTTATCATCTTGTTCTCCCATCTGCCCTCCTTGACAAGTCCTTAAACATTTAAAATCTACTCAGGACATAAACCCACATTTCTGGGGACAAGATCTTTTTCTCAGTTGCTCACTGTAGTTCCTGTGATGCAGGTATTGGGAAAATGGAAAAATTCTGACATGAATTCCTAAAATTCCAGTTGGTTCATGTTCCGAACTTGATTATGTCAGGTAATACATCATTACTATAATTTATTCCTGTGAATTATAGGAATAAGAATGATTATTGAGTGTGAATAAATGAATGAATGGAGTTAGGGAAGAAGAAACACAGAAAATTTAAGTACGTATTATGTATATTACTTTCTTTTATATTTTTTTCATTTTCTCATATTGGTGAGGGAGAGAATAATAATTACTCCTCAACAAGGCACATAAACTTACATACCTCTTAAAGTAGGAAGCTGTTTTTCAAATGGCACCCGATATTGGTTGAAAGCTGATACATAATAATCAACAACTGCATGCAGAATAAATTGGGTCAAATAGTAGGGATAGTATCAAATTTAAGCACTTTAAGTTCAGGAATCACAGGTTTAAGATTATCCAGCATCAGTTCATGCACACACAAGTTGCAAACCTGTTGCATTCCCCGGGCAAGATTTCACAATTTATTTTTAGAACCATTTTTCAGTCCATGATTCTGAGCTTGGGGAATTTTTTATGCACACAAGAGGTCTTGTCTTTCCTATGTTTGTCATTCCTGAGGTAGCTAACAGTGGCACAAGCATTCTCCTAAGTCCAGGAACATGTTTATGTTTAAAATTACAGGCATAAAGGTTTGCAAATGTATTTATCACTCTGTGTCTCCCTCCTAAAAAATTAAGATTTATTGCACTGATGTGTGTGAAGCTCAAGGATCAAATGAATTCACATGGAAAGAAATAGAAAGTTTCCACCTGACCTTGCTGGGAACTGGACTAGAACTTCCATGAGGTAAAACATTTGCAGAAGACCAGGTAGTACTTTATTATGATTTATTAAATGTCAGTTTATATGAGTTTTATTGAATATGAGATTAGAGCAGTAGTTATTATATGACAGCACAGTATTCTGTGATTTACTCATGAACTGTTCTTTTTTTTCTTCATCTTCAAATACCCTGCAGAGCTGAGGGGAAAACATGGCCTCAGCTAAACGAAAGAAAGGGAAATGAGAATAAACATGTTTAAATCTTGGGGCACAGGAGAGCTTTATCATGCTCATCTCCTTTCTGGTGTTATTGATCTCTCTTAAGTGCAGGAATCAGGCTATGAATATGACCTACAAAAGTGGCAAAGATTTTAAACTTTATTACACTGGCTTGAAATTCAGTCTTCATTGGAACAGAAAGGGCAATTATTCAGGGCATATGTGCGAGTCAAGGCAATTTGTTCAGAAAGGGAAAAGGAAGAGAGTGGTAGGAGCCATAGGAGAAAGCTGGAAAAGAAAAAACAGCTGGAAAGATCCAAAACAGTATTCAGCTGGGATAATATGGGCTCAGATCTTGGGAAGCTGAGGATAATGGCACGTGAACATGTAAGGGTTGATACAATTCTCCATTTTCATAGTAAGAATTTCTAGCACAGAACAAAGAGCTATATTTGTATTATCATATTATTTTTTCATTTCTATTCTATTGAGATTTAAGCATGAATAATTTGATCCAAAGGCTACTGGAGGCAGCAGGTATCTACATTTACTTCCACACCTGCCCTGTTAAGCCAAAACTGGAGTCCTATATTAAAGGCTTTTGGTGGCCTGCACCCAGGGTATCGAGAGGTTCCACTCTGGGATGAAGATCATAGCTGAGAACTACAGCATGGCTGAACTCTTTTAGGAAGGATAATCCTGTTGCTTAGGCAAGATTTCCTCTGCACAGAATGAGACAAGTGTGGAGACTTTCTCACAAGAACTAAGCGTAGTGCAAAATTTTTAGTGCCTTGCTTAAGCACCAAGGCACATTACTCTGACTTGTTCTGCTTTATATAAACCCACTGCACATTTCCCTCTGAGTCTGTGCCTTTGTGGGGAAGAACATCCTGCAAACTTCTTCCCTAGAGACAAACTGACAACAGACTTGTGGAGATGTTGGTCACTGTTGCTGGGATCTACAAATTCATTGTAACTCTAGAACACACCAGGACACAGGAATTGTACAACTCCAAAGAGAAGCCAAAGGGAAGTTTTGTCTTTATTTGTTCTCTCTTTAAAAGACAGACTAAAAGAGCTGGAGTTATTCAGCCTTGAAGAGAGAAGGCTCTGGGGAGACCTTACAGGACCTCTCAGTACCTAAGAAGAAAGCTGGAGAAGGACTGTTCACATGGGTGCGTCATGATAGGACAAGGGATAGTGGCTTCAAACTGACACAGGGCAGGTTTAGATGAGATATTAGGAAGACATTCTCTACTTTGAGAGTGGTGAGGCCCTGGCACAGGATGCCCAGAGAAGCTGTGGCTGCCCCAGCCCTGGAAGTGTTCAAGGCCAGGTAGGATGGAGCTCTCAGCAACCTGTTCAAGTGGAAGGTGTCCCTGCCCATGGCAGGTATCTGGAACTGGATGACTTTTAGCGTCCCTTTTGAACCAAACCATTCTATGATTCGATTAATTTACTGCTGCTATTTTTGTAATGAGGAATACACAGTAACTGCTTCAACTGAGCTTTATCCCAGTATTGTTGATGTTCAAACTTTCAGCCAAAAAGTTAAATTAACATATTTAAAATCTTAGAAAAAAAAAAGTTAGGATTGCATACTCCTGCACCATCCTTTCTACAGTTTTGGGTTGGATTTTTTTCCTGATGTTGGCCCTGGTGCACCCACAGATCAAAGTTTTGTGCACTGTTTCATTAGTCAAGGTTTAGCTACAGACCTGTACACACAGAATGCCAGCTTGTGCCTCTGCTGCTCTTCAGCCACAGTTCATCATGATAAACTGGGATGTAACTGCTGCTTTGTCTGGTTTGGAAAGATTCTGTAGTCTGGTTATATCCCCAGCATTCCTCAGACCACAATTTCAACATAGAAAACATTCAGGCCAGAATGATGGGAGACAATGACAGTCATTTGAAATGAGGTTTGGCAACAAATTTTCTGAGAAATGCTCTGGGATAATGCTCGCGGAGAGAATTGTGCTCTCGGAGATGCGACTTGTTAATTCAGTCTGAGGGAAGAAGATCCAGAGCCGTCATTTATTGGAACTTATTACAGGACTTAATCTGAAGATTTTGACATACTTCCAAGACAAATAGGCTACCACGAGTGAGACATGTTCAATAAGGTGTGTACTGTAGGAAATGAGGGCTGTAATTGCCATGCTGAGAGAGCTTGTTGTCTATGCAATTTAATGACCTTCTCCTCGCAGTGTCCCTTCTGACACAATGTGATTCAGAGATGAATCATGCCAAGCACATGGAAAGAGTCTTTATCACCACACAGCAGACTTGACCAAATGGTTACTGCTTATTGTTGTCGGGCTCCCTAGGATTTGAGCCCCACAGAGTAAAACATTAGGAATTAAATCCCCTGTAATGCTTGGGCCTACTCATCAAACATCCTGGGGGTGTTTATAGTTTCCTCGTTACTCTGCAAATCACAGTAGCAGCCCAAGTTTTTCAGCATAAGTTTTCTCTTTGCTTGTAACAGTGAGTTAGGCTGAAATTTGTACCAGATAGCTCCACTCAGCAGCACAGATCACGATAGAAACGAGTCCAATCCTGTTTGTCCTTAGCACTTAACCAAGACATCCTTAGTCTTTTTAATCTTTCCTTGTGAAACAGTTCCCTCAGTCATATCAGAATATCTGTCACCATTTTCTGACCTTTCTCCAGCTTCTAATTTTCCCACTTGATACTGAGGCAGGAAAAGAAATTTGCTATCTTGGCTGCAATCCACATCATTGAAGAAAAAATGTGGAATGACAGAAGTGCAAAGAGATAGGTTATTTATTGCACAGGGTTGCAACAACAAGATAAATACTTACAAAAATAAAGAGTGTAGAAATTAAACAACTCTTTTAAGATTTTAAAACCTGAAAAATACTGACGACTATACCACATGTAAAAACTTCCCCCTGTTCTACCTATATTCGTATATGTACTTGGCACTGTTATTTCTACTGCACTATTTTGAGGCTACACGGAATCCTGGAGCTTCTGCCCCCCAGCACATTTTATTGCTACAAGAACAGCAGTTCTCGATAATTAATTTTCATTTGTGTAGTTTAGAGAGCTTTTATGTAAGAAGTTGCCTAAAATCTGCTTCTTTTACAGTTCTGGTGTTCTAGGTGGTGCTGTTACAGATAGATCAAACTGAGTAATTGGATGACGAGCAGTGCTATAATATAGCCTTAAAATCTGAGTGCCTGTTTAGTGGTTGTGAAGTGACACAAAATTAGTGTTACTAAGATTTCTCTTACCTAATATAGAAGAAATGCTGTTTTTCTACACATGGTGGATGGTCTGCTCTTCGGACCAGTGCTAACAACAAATACGAGCACTAAGAGAAAGAAATTTCTGCACATCAACTGGAGTTTTTCCAGCCCATCCTTTTGGGCCTTAAAGCAATGTTTGAAAGCCTGGCTGTGTTTTCTGGGGGCACCAGCACTGTGGTGGAGCCTTCGAATTCCTCTTCGCACCAGGCACCCTACACACATACAGCATTAATTTATTTTTTATCGTTGCCGTGTCGATCCACAGCGGCTCCCCAGGGTGGAAGCGAACAATCCGCCTGAGCTTTGCGCTGCTGGAGCATTTCCCAGGGCACTTTCCATGCTCCAGGTGGGCGCAGCTTTCCCGGCGCAGGGAAGCCACGATCGGGGGCTGCGTGGGGGTGACCCCACGACGGCGAAGGCTCTGCCCAGGGCAGGAGGGAGCAGCAGCCAGGGCCTGGGGGGGCAGAGGGGCCCGGCTAGCTCTGTTTGCTTTATTCATGAGCCCATTTCTGCCCGCCCGGAGCGCCCCGGCCCGGAAGCGCCGCTCGCCTGCCCGGAACCTCTGGAGCCGGAACGCAGGTTGGCGGCGCGGGGGCCGGCCCGGAGCGCGGCACTGAGCGGACCGTGGGGAAGATGGCGGCGGCCGTGGCGGGCCCACGTGGGCGCGGGGCCGCGGACACAGACACGGACACGGACAGCGGTAACGGGAGCGGGAACGGGGTGGGCCTCTCTCCTCTTCTGAAGCATCGCCGGCCGCCGCTCTGGGCCTCCTCTGAGCTTGGAGGCCTTTCTACTGTGCCCCGCCCGAGCCCGCCTGTGGGTCCGTGGCCCTTCATCCCCCCCGGCTCCGGGCTGAGGGCCGGCGCCACACGGCGTGGGGAACGGGAGCTTAGGCCCCGGCCCGGCCACCTGCGGAGGCCGCTTCTCGCGGTGTGTCCCGAGGGCGGCACTCCTGCGGTGCCTGGTGCTGTGGCTGCCCCTGCCCGCCCTGCGCTGACCCTTTGGGCTTCTCCCACTCAGCCCCAGGGGTACCGCCAGCAGCTCCTCAGTCCCCCAAGCCCACCAAAATAGCTTTCGCTGCCCTCTTGCTTGGGAGAGGGGGGAACGGCTGTGCAGAGCTGCGTGAGTTCCGTGTCTGTGCGGGACCGGGATCTGCTTCCCTCCGAAAGAAACTGCTCTCCTTCCAGTGATGTGCCCTTCACGCACCGCTCTCCGCTCGTTCTGGCCTCCTTCCGCGCTGTGAGGGTGTTCCTAACTAGGTGTTATCGCTTCTTAATTCTGTCCTGTAATTGGATTTCTTTTTTTCTTTATTCTGGGAGGAGTCTGCGTTCAGTTTTGACGCTAGAACCAAGCAGAACCAACGCGAGCCGCAGCTCCAAACAGCCACAGCCCAAAGGGCAGCGTTGTGTGGGAACTTGTTTCAGAGCTCATTGCTGAGTGTTTGCTGTGCTGAATATTTTAACTGTGTGCCTACGCCTTGATCACTGAGCGAGTTTATAAGAGTTTAATAGAGAAATGTGTGTGTATTTCACAAGACACAGGGAAACAGTTAGAACTTTTTATATTAAATCTACGCCAGATACCAGTCTTTTCAATTTAGAATAGGGCCCCATGTCCTACTTCTGATTGAGTTAATCTGGTTTAAATTTTGAAATACCTCTTCTTTATTTCATGCTGTTGACTGATACTCTGATGTGTTAAAAAATAAATTACGGCTGGTAGTGGAAAACTTGTTGATTTTTCTGTAATTGTTGAAGGCAAAATGTTGTTGGTATTATTCTCCTGTTTTACTGACCGAAGATGGTATGTAAAGGAGATGATACATGCTTTTGCAAATTTCCTTTTTCTAAGTCTGATTTTTTTTTCTTATGATTAACAGCAAAAGTTGGTCCTAAGCAGTGTGGGGGATTCAGGTTTGGACTTTTGGTAGTTGTTAGCTTTTGTGTGTGTAAAAAAAAGTCACAAACAGGGGTTGATTCCTTGTTTAAAAGCTAAATAGCAACATCCTGGCATGGACAAGGCCCAGGGTGAAAATCTGATGTTGTTTTACATATAGGAACCAGGATGTGATGATGCACTGAATTCTTCACAGGCAATAGTTTGATTTTTTTTTTTTTAATTTGTAACTCAGAATGTGGAGAAATATTGATATAGAAAAGAATAAAAAGGATGCCTTTAAGTCATTACTGAATATGTTGAGAAAATTTTTTGCCATATCTAAACTTCTAATTTATAGTAAGGACTGTTGGAAAACATCCCCATAATTTATTTTGAGTAGAGCATGACATACCACTGTGTTTGCCTTGGTGGTAGTAAAAGTCATACTAGTAGAGATAATGACCAAGTTTTCAGTAATTATTTCTCTTCAACATTTGTTTTGTAACCACAGACTCTTACTTTTTTCCATCAGAATAACTAAATGCTGCCCAAGGCTCTAAACATGCCCAGGCAGTAGAGGTTTTGTTTTAAGTTGGTCATTGCACTGTTTTGCTGCTATCTTGTTTGTTAGGTTTTAATCTGGTTTAAATAGGCACATGGAGAAGGCAGAATAATGAATTAGGGTGACAACAGTGTGTGTTTATGTTTGGTTAGTAATGAAATAGACAGTTGATTAATGGGGAATATCATTAATAGCTGCCTGCATGGTTTTATGGAGAGCAGATCTTGTAAAGCACTCCTGGCTTCATTCTCTTAATGGTTTGGTTGATAAAGGTACTTCATGGGATATAGGAGTATGCTTCATGCTTACAGAGTAAAGCACTTGGCTCAGCAGTACTGTGATTTAAAATTTAAATTTTCTTTTTTCAGCAGTTTGAGAGTGGTAGATGGATCAAAGGGAGTCGGGTGGGGAATTGGTCCCTTGCTGGTGGGACTGGGTGGGATCAGAAACCAGCCTCTTTCTGTTCAGCACTTGACTTTGCAGCCTTTAAAGTTGTAGTAAGATAATTAATTTAAAATTTAATGTGGCACAGATATTAGTGGAATAGTAGTTAATGGTGGCAGGACCTTTTGTATGCTCTGCTCTTGATTACGTGGTGAAGTGAAATAACCAAGCATATTTTAGCACACCCTAAACCTGCAGCCCGTTTCATTCTAGTTAATCATCTGCACTGTTAAAGGCTGTTATTTTTGCAGTTTGACCCACTGAACAGAGTAATGAGGACTAATTCTTTGTGTATTTGTTGTGCCATCAATTTGGCTGTTTCCAGCCGTCTTAATGTTGCTTAATTCCAAACTTTGGTATTGTAACTTCAATTCCTTCTTTTATTTTGAAGAGGGTAAGGAAACTAGACTTTGGGGGTGTTTTATTGGTGTAACTTGAGCAGTTATTTATCCCAGAAAAGCTCAGTGCCTCTCGTTTCTTTTGAGCTGCCTGACTGTCTGGATGCTGCATTTCACAAAGCAGCCTCCCCTGGGTTCATTATGCTTCGGTAATTGTATTTTTGCTGGTCGCGTTCTCTCTGAGCAGGTTTTGCTCTCTTGTAAGAAATGCCCTCAGCTTCAGTTTCGGTCTTATGGCTGTTGGCACTCAAACACCAGATGTCACTGTTGCAGCTTCTCTCCGAGCGTGTACACATATACACATGTATTTGTGTGAAAAGGCATCCATAGGTTACACTTTTTAAACTGGAAAATAGACAGGTTTTCCCCCCACAATTACCAGCCCTAAACATAAAAATATTCAATAATCTACTAATAAATATCCACGGCTGCCCTTTTGCCTGGCCTCTTTCAGTCAGTTCAAATCATCGCTGAGGTGAGCAAGCACTTAGACTGCATAATTTCTAATAAATTCAATATAATGATGTATGCCTGCTTGAGGCATTAATTGTAACAGCATGTGCACATTAATACCTCGCTCTGAACTTGGATAACATTTACGTGTGAAGCAAATGGCACTAGAGAATGATTCTTACTAGAAACAATTCCTGACACTGGGTTTTTTTTTGCTTCTTTTCTTTCTTTTTTTTTTCTTTCCCTAGAATCTGAGTTAAGCTCAGAACTTCCAGAAGACAGCTACTCTTCTGGAGGCGAAGCCCTGGATGGTGATGATGAAGATGAAGCAGCAGCCTCTGGAAATGTGGCTGAAGAGGCAACAAGCTCCAAAGATGGCCCAAGTTCAGGATGGGCAGATGCCATGGCGAAAGTGCTCAACAAAAAGATTCCACAGAATAAGTCCACCATCTTGGCTAAGAATAAAAGCCTGGAGAAGGAGAGAGAGAGAAAAAAACAAGAGAGGCAAGAAAAGAAGATGAGGGTGAGAAAAAGATGCAGTATTCCGTGTGCAGTGACTGTCAGATGGGCTACATGCAAGATAGTCTCAGAGCACTGTTCCAAATCACTGCTGAGGTTGTGTCAGTTTTGGAGTCTCTCCTTCACAGTGATCTTGAGTAGCTTAATCTTTTTTTACTTTCCAGTCATGCTGTGTAAGGTTTTTTTTGCCTTAGTGCTTCTTCTGGGTCATCAGGCAGGCTGAACTTTGACAGCAGGAGTGTTCCAGTCTGTCAGCTTAAGGTGTTTTCTTTTTTGAGAGGGTGATTTTCTAATTGGCGTTGTTAATTTGGGGTGGAATTCACTTTGTTGGCATTACAAATTGAAACAGTTCTCTACCACAGAAAGTGAGAGAGTGAAAGAGAAGAAAACTTCTTTCATTGAAATTGTGCTGTGACTTCCAAAATCAAGGCCTCTGGGTTGAGATTGCAGTAATCATTGATGTGGTTGTGCATCACTGTTTGTTCTCCTCAACCATTTTCCTGACTGGAGTTTTCTGTTACCATGTCAGTGCCCTAAATTGCTTCTGGTTCTGAAACTGGTATGAAGAAAACAAAACTGTATTGCCAAGTAAGTAATTTGTTTGTGCCTTCAGTGGAGCTTTTAATTCCAGGCTCTGATTGATTTACCCTCAGGCTAGAAATGCATTAATAGTTCTAATGTCTCATCCTACCAGTTCTGTTTCAGTGGGATAACCAGGTTATTCACCTGACAGTTTGGGACATGCTGCAGTTGAGCCATGGCTTGCCTTTTAAATACAGAGAGCTTCAGTACAGCATCTGCACAGTCATGGTTGTCCTAAATACCTGCTCTCATCCAGTAAATATGTGAGAATACTGCAAAGCAGAGATGGGCCACCGATCCCCAAAGTGACTTGTTTATTTTAGAAAAACTTGAAAGCAATTTGCCTTTCATTGATTTCTTGCTGATAAAAGGTAGGATAGGGCAGTTCTTTTGATCAAAGGCCATAACATGGTCATAAACTCAGAAATTCATAGTAGTCTGCCTGGAATTATAAAGATAAGGACTCTGAAATTCCATTAGTGTCTTCTTGCATAAAACAGATTTAATGGAACATCAGCAGGCCTAAAACACTGTTAAATTGTTCAGAGGGGAAGAAAAAATGTCACTACCTTACTCTTAAAGCAGAGGTCATGAAATAGAGTGGTCTCCTATTGCAGCAGAAACAAAGCTGGTGGTATTGTTTCTGCTGGTAATGGAAAAGTGGATCAGTTTGGTTATAAAACAGAGACCCTCCCAAAACAATAGACAAAGACCAATATTGTACACATGACTTATTGTCTGGTGGACACTTGGTGCTCTTCCTGTGTTAGAGTTCTGCCTATTGCAGTCTTTGCTGAGTGTCACTTTGGTCACAAAGCCCTGCTGGGATCTGTTCTGAAGGGGGAAGTCAGATTCCCAAGGCTCAAAGTGTGACATGCCTGTTTTGATGGACCCAGGATTTTATTATGTATAAAGTTTTCTATGATCAGCTTGTGAAGTCTGGGATTTGAAGGCTGTCTTTGAATAATTTCCTTGCTCATGGCAGTCAGTATGAAAGCATCTTGCTCCTAGGCTTTTGTTACTGGAAGGAGATGGTTCTCTCAGATTTGAGTGTGGCCCCTGTTGTGTCAATGCAAGAGACTTGCTCAGACCTGTTGTCCAGCCCTATTTGGAGCTCCTTTTACTTTCAACCAAACTGAACTTTTTTTTCCTCCTGCTCCATACTCTATCAGATCATGCTGCATTCTCCAATGTCCATGTTGTTTCACGTAACAATATTTATAATGCAGCTCGATAAAAAGCGGGAATGGGAAATGATGTGCCGAGTGAAGCCAGATGTTGTCAAAGACCGAGAGAAGGAAAGAAATCTTCAGAGAATTGCCACAAGGTAAAAGGTTTTTTTAATGCTTTCCTTAAATATATGTATATCAAAAAGAGGAGGAAAAGGCCTGTGCAGGTAATCTGTTTCCAATCAGATTGAACTCTTAAGAAGTGACTAGCAGGAGCCGAGAGATTTATAGACAGGTCTGCATTGTACAGTATCAAGTTCAACAGAAGATTTCAGAAGCTTTATGAAAGAGTAAAAATTTAGATGGGAATCTAATGTTTGCTTAACAGAAGTGCTTTGTTGGATCCCCTTATTTTGTTAATTTAATGCCCCAAAAATGCAGAACAGTTGTTTCTACTGTTTTGGTTTTTTGCTTCTCCGCAGAGGATTCACTAGATCCAGGGCTGTGAAGTTCAGCTGCCTGTTCACATTGTGGTAGTTTGGTGTCACAGAACTAGTTGAACATTTTGATGTGTGGCTTGTATATGTGTCCTTACTGATTCCTCTGCCTTATCCCCCAGCTTCAGCTGCTGTTAAGAAATTTGCCTGAGAAATTTAATAACTGATTTTAGGATAAATAACATGCTCTCAAGGATGAAACAAGCTCAAGGATGAAACTGATCTTAGTGCTGTGTTACCAGGCTTACTTCAGAGTCTGAATAGTTATTTGTACATTCCTTTGTTGCTGGTTCCTAGCAGTAAGTATGAGGGAGGAGTGGAAATTGAAAAGTCTTGTATGTTGCAGTACATGTTACTTCTTGACTAAAGTGAGGTTCCAGGTAACCCTTTTGGGGAGCTGGAAGCCATCCGGCATCTGCACTAATTAGCTTTAATAGGGAGTTAATTTCTGTAAAAGGAACTTGAGCTAAAAGATTTGCTTTGTTGTCTTTTTTCCTGTCCCAGAGGTGTTGTACAATTATTCAATGCTGTCAGGACACACCAGAAGAAGATGGAGGAGGAGGTGAAGAAAGCCGGGGGCTCTGAGAGGAAGCGTGTGAAACTAATGTCTTCTGTTTCAAAGAGAGATTTCATCGATGTTTTAAGGAACATGGAGGGGGCCAAAGGAGGCAAGAATCCTGCTGGAAAGGCCACAAAAAGTAAACAGGTAAGCCTCACCTGTGAGAAAAAAATGCTTACAAGGTACCTTCTCAAGGTAATGACTCTGTTAATGTGCCTGTGCTTCATAAACTTGTGAGCCAAGTCGCTGGGATGTTTTGACACTTCTGGAAGGAACAAGTAGCTCTTAGCCTGTTTTCCCTGTCTTTTGACTGTCAAAGTACAAAACACTGGAAGATCTTCTGATAAGACATTGAGCCTTTTATGCAAATAACTTGGTTTAGCTATGTGTTAAAAAAAAAGATTATGAAACACCAGATTTTATCTTGGATTTTGCACTAGGCATGGAACAAACTGCTAGATTATTGTGACATTTGGAATTAGGCTATAAATAGTTAGCTCCTTAAAGTTGTTGAAGACCTAGAGGCTGTTCTTCTTACATGGTGTATTAGACTGTACTACCTGTGTGTCCCCACAGTTTGGTTATGTCAAACTCACTTCCTTTGGGTAATTATGGTGTCTGAAACCGAAGGATTTGCCATTCAGAATGAATGTCACAACAGAGAGAAACAGAGACGTATCAAACCTTATATGTAGCCTTTTCTTTCCCTGATTCTCTGTGTGCATTGGGCTGGTGTGTCTTCCATGCTCTTGGGATGTTTTGGAAAGAAGTACATTCCACTTTTTGCAGTTGTGTTTGAGACACGAATGTGTAGTTTGGCTCGTCCAACTCTTCATCGGTTCTCGCAGCTCACCAAGTAGCTCAGGGTTGAAAACAAGTTGCTCAGACTCACTCTTTCTCGTATTTCAGAAGCTGCACGTTTTTGAAGCGTGTTTGTGTTCAGGTTTGAACTCTGTGCTTGGTGGTGGGTGGAATACTGCAGTTGGCGCAGACACACTGCAGTTAACCAAGTGCTTTTCCCGTGCCAGGAAGAAATACTTTAATCAGTTGGGAGACAACAGTTTGTCATATGTTTTTTGTTTTTGTGCACTTGGGGAACATGCTGAAACACTGCCTGGCATGGAGTGCTCATACAAGTTTCATGCAAGTGCAATATTAAAGTATTTTTTAAATTCTTTCGATAATGAGAACAATTTAGCTTGGTGCTGACACTTTATTTCTCCTTAAATAATTCCAGCTTGCTTGTTTGGGTGGGGGGGCATGTGCATGTGTGTGGTTCTCTTTTTTTTGGTTTGTTTGTTTTTCCTCCCCTGGAATAGCAGAGTATTGGAACAATGGCAGTGCCAACTACTGTTGTAGTCAGCATTGAATCAATAGCTGAGCAAGAACTAGGACCTTTTTTTTTTTGTGACACATTATAACAGGGCAGCTTTTGCATTACTAGGTCAGAAAACACTGATTGCAAATGTTTCTATGCCTAAAAAAAAAAGTTTTATTTTGGCAGCATCAGTAACAGTATATTTCCATTCAAAACCTCTGGAGATGCTTTAGATGCTGGCCGGTTACTGTTGGGTTTGACTGTTAATGTAGGTGCTGCTTTCACAAATTGCTTGTGCACAAAAGCTGGGGTGGGGATCAGGGTTTTTGGTTGGGTTTTTTAATAGCATGTCTGCCTAGACTGACCAACCCCCTTCCTCTCTTCCTTGTTGCCTTTGCTTCAGTGACTCTCCATTCAATTTAATACTGAACCAAACTCTTCAATAAATCCTTTTCAAGCTGTTCCTAATCTGCCTTATTTTCTCTTGAGAACATATCTTACTCATTTAGCAAGCTCCCCTCCTGGTAGTTGTTGAGGCTTGAGGTTGAAGCCAAAATCTGCTGTTCATTCTCCTTCTCAGAATTACACAAATATTTAGCCACTGAACAGTTCTGCTGGCCTCCACTGTCGTATCTCTGCTTCTTGGTCTCTGAGGGTGTTTCAGAGGGTAGGAAGCCTGGATGAGGGTTTTTGGTAGTAAATTCCTTGCAACAGGATTTCAGCAGATTGTGCCATCTGAAAGCTTTTGTTTGTTTGTTTTGTGGGTTTGTTTTTAGCAGTCGAGAGTATAGAGTGTATTCATTTTTACAAAAGGGAGGAGGGGGGAGATAAATAAATGTATCTCAGCAAAAACAATGGAAGAGATGCCAATCCCCAAATCCAGGCACTCTGCCATCAATTAAAAGGCAGTCCAGAACAATAAAAACACTACCCCACCCACATAAACCAAGCAGTCAGCAGGAAAAATAGCAGAAAAAAGTTTTACCAGTGAAAGCAAACCTTTTTTGACTCAAGCCTTGTGCTGTGACATGAGACTTGACTGTATTTTGAGAATGGGCAAAAAGCATTTTTTTGCTCTGCAGGAGTTTTTAAATGCAAAATTTGCTTTGTATTTTTGAAGGTGTGGCAATTTCTTTCAAGCGTCAGGGCTTGTTGAAGAAACCCCTTATAAAGCTCTGTTGATTGACTATTTAGTCAAGTATATTTATGTGTGAAAAAAAGAAATTGAATGCTCTGTAACGGCCCATCTGCAGCAGTATGATTACAAAATAGCATGACCACTTTTTAAATTTTGTTCTCCATTTCCATCAGCTTCATGCATTCCTGGGAAGGACAGGTAACCTGTGCCCCGCTAGAATATTGTTTATAGTCTTGTTTACTTTTAGCCATTGGCCTAAATGTTACTTGGCATATACCTACCAGTATAACTATGAAGGAAAGACTGTAAGGCTGTGTACATTTTCCTGTGCCCTTCTTGTGAAATTGTAGCCCTTCTTGGAGTTCTGTGTGCCCAGCTGGGAGTAATTACTTTCCTGAGCTGGAGCCAAAAGCTTTGCCTTTCATATCTTTTGCTGTTTATCAAGGTATTTCTTAATCCTTGCTGAGCCAGCTGACTTGTGTAATATTTTTTCCTGTTTTTTTCCCAAGTTACTGTGCATGATGCTTGCCTCTGGGTAAGATCATCTAATTTCTCTCCCCTCACCACTTTGTCTGAAGCTTTGCAATGTGGGAGAAAAATGTAGTGATTAAAAAAAAAAGTTTAAATCCCACTCATTTGTGTTCAGATGAGCTTTTTTTTAAAAGTTTTGGGGTGGGTTTATCTAGGGATCTTTTACTGTCAGATCTGAGAGCTTTCAATTTTGTTCAACACAATCCTTACACACCAGCTTTTCATTTCAGGATCTGTTGGTCATATCTTCCTGTAAGACACTACAAGAAACATGATTAAACTATAGGTTTAGAAAGGCTACTTACCAGAAATGCTGTTTTTTCAGGCCTGGAGGCTGAAGTAATTTTTATGTCTATAGAATGAATACAAAAGTAGATAGTGGCAGTAAAAGATTCCTTGCAGGAACCTTTTGTTTTCTTTAGGTCCTTAATAAATTTCAGGATGCTCTTAGGCAGTACTTTTGCTTCCAGGGTTGGATGAAGTTTCTGTTCTCTTAGATATGTTGACTAACATAGTGAACTACATGAGGTCTCAAAATTTTAATTGTAAGAGAAGAAATAAATTCAGAGGAAATTCAGAGTTATTCTCCTCGCTTGCTGTGTGTCAGTGGCAATTTCGTCTTAACTTTTCTCTTGTCATTTGTGCTGCTCTGTGTAAAGCATTTTACTGTGTGGTTAAACATTTTTTAGTGACACGTAAACAACTAGCATGAAAGTTACAGATACTCTTTATGACAAGCATAACCTGCACTCATGAACCTTTCATTTTTAATTAGGACCCTGTAGCATTGTTTTGCTTTAACTTACAAGCTTTCTTACACCAGATCTGTTGCAGAGTATTTCAGGATTTCCTGATCTACTTCAGTAACCGTGACCCAAATTCTGCAAGGAAATCTTTCTGTAAGCTAGGCTGACTACATGACCCAGAGGTACAATTTGCTTCCTGTGTTGTGATGGCATCTGGAAAAAAATTGGTGTGTGGATCTCAAAATAGTACCTATTCTAAAATAATTTATTAGTGGGAAGGAAGATGAGTGGAGAAGATTACAAGTGCTATTTCGTAGTAGCTATTGCTCATATGAGGACTTAGAGTGCTTTTCCAGAAAAGTTCCTTCTACCTCAAGCATATATTATAAATGCTCCAATGTCTGGTAGGTAATTTGTAAGGACAGTGATTAGAGTCAGGCTTACTACAGATTTTTCTTCTGTTCATAAGACTCTATTTTAAGTAGTAGTTTGAAGCTTGTTCAAGGGCAGGAGGAATACTACACTTCCGACTTTGACCGCTGTTCTTGCTGAGGTACAAGGAGTGGTGTGGGGACTTTTCATTTTTTAAGCTAAATGGGGGTATTATTTGTGCTTTCCAGCTTAAAAGTCACATCAGTTTAAAAACTGAGGGTGACTGTCATCTTTTTCTTGCAGCTTCTTGAGTACTGGCCATCAGCATGGTCTGTTTCTTTCTGCTGCTTCCACAGTGTAGAAATGGGGAGAGTGAAAAAAATTTGTTTTCATTCATATACCTCTTTGGAGTGACAGTAATCTGAACAGTTGCTTCAACCTGTGTTAGGAAATGGTTTTTGAAGTGTGGATAAAGGCAGAGATGATTTCTGGAAATTTGGTAAGGTGTATCAACACCTCTTTTAATCTTATCAGGAAACTTCTTTAGGTGATAACAGCATTGCAGGGTAGCAGAAGTTTATTACTACAGCTGTTGTGTGCTGGTTTTACAGACCTCATTGAAGGAGTAACCAGGCATGCATGTATTCCAGCAAATTTGAGGGGGCAGCCAAGTATTAATTTAGTTCAGCTGCAGCCAGAGTAGATTTATTCTCCCAGTTTTAATAAATGTCTTCCCATCACATGCACAAAAACTTTTAATTTGGATTCCTTTGGATCCTGCATTTGTATCTGTTTTTCCCAACTTTGTGTACATTCTCATGAAGGTAGCCCCATGTACGTTTGGAGCTAATGCTTTTAATGAAGTTTTTTTGTTTTGTACCAGAAAGTTGCTGACAACTAATTGTATGCTGTATTCTTAGGAATATCCTTAGGGATAAATGCAGTGCACCCTGCCACCACTTTGCCATATCCTCTATTCCTTATGTCCTTTAAGGTAAAGGGTTGCTGTGCAGTATTAGAGGCTGTTTGATGGTGACGTTTTTACTTTAAATCTGTTTAGAAGTTATATTAACTTACAGAGTTTGGGCCATCAAGCAGACTGAGCTTTTAAGATGTGCAAGTTCAATTGATTGTTGTCATAGCAGGTAATGCACATCTGTGTTAACATGGGAATGTAGGACTTTGTCGATATTTAATTGTTGATTTAAATTTGTCAGTGTTTCACTATTTAAATTTGATTGATTAGATGTTGAGAACTTAAGACTGTAAATTCAATCCCACATAAGACAATTAAGGGTCATGTGGAGGGCAGTATTTTACTAGATTTACCCTTTTTCCTGTGGTTTTATACTCAGATATCCCTTTCTGTCCTCTTTTTCAGATATTTGATCAGAAATCAGGAAGGGAAAAGGCTGTGATTTTTCGCTTTGTTCCCATCTATGTCTTTTTTTAATCCTCTTCGTGTTCTATGTTCCTGACAGGTTCTTTCCCCCTGCACCTGAGGGCCAAGCAAGTATCCTGTGCCTAATGCAGGAGCAGCCCTGACAGCTGTTCCCACAGAAAGGCCAGTTCCCTGTGTGTCATCATGAGTCACTGACAGTTCAGCTGAATGCTGCCTGCTAAGATGCAGATAGTGTGTGATCAGTGAGGACAGATAACTTCAGAGAATTTGGATGCTAAATGCCGATTGCATCTACTGAGGTGATGACCTGAGGTTTGGGGAGGGCGATCTTCCAGATGTTTAGAGCTTGTCCAGATCCAGGCAAATGTTCATGGAGATAGCAAAAGATATGTTGCCAGCTCCAAAACACGTCCTTAACTGATTTTTAAGTTTAAAAAGAATGAATGATGCAATTAATAGGTTCCTGTAGAAAATGTCTCTTTCTTCCGTAGAGCTGAAGACAAAATATTTTAAGTTTGTCTTTCTGTGAAAAGGAATGAAGTGGTTTTATCTGAAACATTGCAAAATCTTTCACCATGCAGCAGTTGAAGTTTGGCAAATTTTTAAGTGAATATAAACAGGGACTTGTGATTGAAATGTCAGGCAATGCTGAGACAGCTCCATCTGCCATGTTTGAAAGTAACTTGCCTTGCTATTTGTTTATTAGTGCACAGGATGCTATGATGGTGTTCTGTTTTCCCAGAAGATGTTGCAAGGCTTTTTTTCAGTAAAGCTGTCTAAAACAACCACATTTGAAAAACTTGTGGCATACGTCTTCTTTTGATCTTCCTGTGAGTATACAAAGCACAAAAGAGTCAAATCCTATTAGACTCTTATCTGGTAAATCAAGTTGGAAACATTATAAAAGCAGCTCTCCACTTTTGGCTTTGTTCATAACTCTTATAGGCAGGGCAGTGTACTTAGAGAAAAACACATCTAAACATTTCATAAAGTTTTATAGAAAAAAATTCTCTGGGGAGTAAGAAGGTTTGGGTGGAGCTTGTCTAGCTGACTAAGTTTGTTTCCCCCATTTGAGCAATTGCTATTGGAAATTATCGTGAAAAGTAATTCCTTTACTTTGAAGTTTTATTAAGGTATAAAATGTTGTGATTTCCAGAGTGTGTGTGTTATAAATGACCTCTGTGGGTACCTACTCATCTGTTTATCTTGGTAGATAGACTTCAGGAGTGGTGGGTCAAACTGCTTCCAGCTTGCAATGGTTAGAGGATTGCTGAGTTCAGTAAATTTTTTTCAGTTCTCTGGGAAATCCCAGCCAGTTTTTAATGAGTGTTTCTGAAATTTACTGAAAGATTAGAAAATGTACTTTTTAAAACCCAGTAGTATTACAAATTATACTAAAACTGCCTCTTGGAAAGGTCTGACCTCTTTTTGGTTTGCTGCTGAACTTTGGACAGTGTTCTGCAGGTGGTCTGTGTCATTTCTTCTCCACCTGCAGCTGTTGGGAAAGCACATACAGAAACACAGAAGGAGATGGAAAGGTCAGAAATGCAGAGAAAGGGTAGCCAGATGTTAAAGATAAGGGATTGGGATCCTGGGCAGTTTACCTCTTCATTCATCAGGTTTAAACTACTTTTAGAAAGCAGCCTGGGAGTACTGAGGAGTGTGGTCTGTTCCTTAATGAGCTTGCCACTTACACGTGGCACCATGAGGGGAAATTGCAGGAATATACAATCAGAGAAATTTGGATTTGGATACCTCTAAAATATGTCACAAAAACCATTTAGGTAAATCAGGGCGATGACTGTAGTTAGGTGAAATCTGACAAGCTGCTTAGTAGACATGAAAATGTCATTTCATATTTAGTAATAAAATTGCACAAAGGTTAGTTCCGGATAGGCTCCGTTTTGAGGTTTTTTTTTTCCCCTCACCCTCCTACCTCGAAGCTTTTTGGATCCTTATGCTGCTTCTGGGACTCAAAAGCAGAAATCCTGAATCAGGAAGAGGAGACTTTTTACTTGTCTCACTTCATTCTCATCAGCTGTTCTGTGAGATGATTTCTTAAGTGTTGGAAGAGATGGGCATGGTCATCACTGTAGCCTTTGTCATTTGAGACAACCTTTTGGGACTCACTCCATTATGCCTCTTGCTGAATCATAATGAAAAATGGGATGATTTTAGCATCATTTGTTGGAAATAATTTGAGTGATATTCATTTTACTCAAAAATTTGCAAGCTGCTAATTTATTCTTAAAAAAAAAAATCAGAAATACTCCATACAGTTGCAGGTCTGAATGTTTCCTTACTGGGCCAACAGGCAAGCTTTTATAACAACTTGCAGAAAATTTTAGGTACCCAGCTGAGATAGTGCATAAGTGACTTTCATAAATGGGTGACATCTGAGAAAAATCTGTTGTGACTGGAAAATGTTTGTCTAAAGTAGACTGTTGAAAGACATGAGGATGTGACTTCTTAGGGGTAGCACAGTGGAGGCCTTAATCTTGACTGCGTGGGTTTTTACTAGGCACTCTTGCTATATCTGTGTACAGCTTGGTGGTTTAGGAACTGTGAACCTTGTAACAATCGTGTTTTGGATCTGAAGTGATGTTTAGGTTCATCTTTGAACTCTGTCATGTCCTTATTACTGTGGGAAATACGCATTAGGAAATGAAGGACCAGCTGGTGGAGAGTATTTTTATTACTTTTGAGAAAGTCATGTGGCATTTATATCAGGGTTGAAATGCTGCACATCTAGAAAAGTTCTTTATTCCTTCATTTTGAATCCCACCCAAACATAAGAATTCTCAGTTCATTATCGTCCTTTTAGTAATTATGATGGAAGTGGGTATGGAGTTGTCTGCATAAGATTGTTTAGTAATTAACCAGTATGATTTTAAAACAAAAGCAACAATATTTTGCCTCAGACCTGAAGCTCATGACTAGCTAGCAAAAGATGTTTTTTCTCATGGACAGCACCGTCTTTTCCGAGTCGGGGCTATGATTCAGCTAATTTGGTTACCATAACTGGCCATACAGATTCTTGTCTGATAAGCAGTGAAAGTGTAACACATTGCTTTAAGTACAAAGGTCTTGATCATGTATTGTTTTCAACCACAGTAATCAGGGAGTCTTTGTATCAAGTATTAATTGATGCTGATGCTGTGCAGCGCCAAGTACATGAAGCATGAAAGCTGTGTGGAGATTTACAGGTGAATAAAGGGTAGGAGTAACAGGTGAGTGAGACAGGCATAGGAATGGCCAGACTGGGAGGCTGAAACTTCACTGTCAGTAGTATGACTGCTGAGAAACAGGCATTCAGATGTGGCAATATACACATATAGATGAGGGTGATGAAGAGTTTAGTTCTTACAGAAGACAAAACCCAGCAAGACTGAAAATGAGTAGCAATAAAAATATAGACATAGAAATAGTCTATAAACTTTCTGCTCTGATGTGTTTCATGACAATCTCACACAGGGAATGTATGAATCTATTGGTATCTTTCCAGATACCTTTTATGTAATAACAATCTACTGTAATTGCAGTCTACTCTGAACTAATCTTTACTTGGTACCTACTTAAAAACGCTTATTCTTCTTTATGCCAGTGAAGTGTTTTGGCCTGGCAGTTGGAAAAACTGTCATTACTTCATATTTACAACACTGTCATTTTGCCTTGTGTTTTAAAGAATGTGAGTTACAAATTAGTGTGTGTATTCCACAAGGGGAGCTACCAGTATGGGTAAAGGTAACATTCGTGCCTGTGTTGTAACTTAACTATAGGATTGTTTTGTTGGATGAGTTCTTGTTTTCAGGTGAGTTTTCATTGTCTGTGAGCAGCTCCTGGTGTAGCATGCCCATGCTATACATCATGCTCATTAAAACCTGGGAAGGGAGTCTTGATGCCAGTATGGCCAAACATGTCTTGCAGCAACATGTGGTGGAATTCCTTGTGCAGCACAGGGTTTCTGAGATGGCTGCTGTTGATGGCTGCAGTACAGTGCACGCTGAGGAGTTCCAGAGCGTCCTGCGTGCAGAAGGGTCCTGTGTTAAGCGTGAATTCTTAAAATGTTTTTGCTTTTCCTGACAGAAATAATAATTTATGGCGTTTCTAGTGAACCAAGCCTGAGGAAATCTATTCTCTCATAAGCTTTTTCTAAGATTCTTCTTTGCAACTGAGCATTTAATAACGATGCTTATGAATTTTCTTCTTTGCTTAGGCCCAGATTAATGCTTGTTTTTAGAAGTTCCGTAATTGAGTTCTGACCCTTCTAAAGTTGGGCCATGTTTAAGCCTCTGTGTGCCAACCCAAAGCATTCCTTCTCATTCACACATCCCCAGTTGTAGTAAACCCTAGAGGAGGATGTGAGGATGGGGAGATTCCGCGTGCAGGTCGTTAAGCTCTGGGTGGTCTTCTGGCTGTGCTCAAAAGGAAAATCACTATTTGTTGTGCTTGTAGTAATAATTCCAACGTGTTACTTTCAGAGAAGTTTGAGCAGGAACAGCAGGTCTCAAAACACACTGTAAAAAAAAAAAAATCATTCTTAGATTTATTTACTAGAATTGCCAGAGCAGATTCTGGTGTGTATGAGAGAGTTTGTGATCTAAGTAAATCCCCTGTGCCACCGTTGGTACTCACAGTGTGGTGTCACTTCAGGTAAACCAGGGAAGTTTAGTTCAGCTGCTCTAATTTCTCATTCAGAGAGAGAATGCAAATGGGTATTGAATAACTCTCACCCTAAGGAATAAATGATTGTGCAGAATTATACTGCAGCAGAATAGATTTCTGTTGTGCAGCTCATGTGTTCTGCAAGCTTGAAAATGCTTCCCAGAGTGAGTTGCTGTGAGAATTCAGTTCAGAAGTTCAAAATAATAGCAGTGCAGGTTGTATTCTCAGTTTGCAGATTTGTGGGGGTTTGCTGTTTGGGATCAGGCTTACGTAGGGAACCTTTCTTAGAGTTGAGATCTTGCTGCAATTCAAATCAGATAAAGTTGCAGGCAGCACTGATGATCAAACCAAGTATCATTTTCCTGTTAAAAATCATTACAATTTGTTTCCTGCCTATATTTCTACTTTAGATACTTTGGCTGCACTTTTTTGTTTGTTTGTTTGTATTTTTGTTTTTTTGTTTGTTTGTTTTGTTTTGTTTTTTGTTTTGTTTTGTTTTTTCATTTCTGCTCAGCCTGAAGGGAATTTGTTTTCTTAGCCTGTGAGCTTGCATATTGCTGAAAATGAACTAAGGAGAAATGATTATGCTGGTGTTTTTTGTTTTTCTTTCTTTCCCCCTTTTCTGCCAAGTTGGGGTATTATTATTATTTTAAATTGAGGTTTAGCACACCTCATTGTATGCCTGTGCTGTTTGTTAGGGGTTTTTTGAGCTCAGTTTTACACTGACTTGCTGGGGAATGGGGACCAGAATAGCAGCAGTCATTCAGAGCATGATGCAGGCTGACAGGGAAGGTAATTGTCAGATGTATGTGAGAGTGTGTTCTGGCAGTTACACTTTTTAACTTCTTCCCCATGACAAAAAGCTTCACTGTGTCTCAAGGTCTTAAATGTTTGTATTGAGCAAAACAGAGGAACCTGGGGAGGCAGTTCAGATTAATTAGACACGTTAGAATTGTTTTCTCAGTGCTTAGAGTTGTTGCTTGAGAGATATTTATGTTAGAAATTCCTTCCCTGACAGGTACAAATAAACATTTATTGTAGGTGATGGTAAAGAGAGATGCCCCTGCAAGCTCTGGCATTTCATCTTATACACAGAGCAAAGGCATGGGGGTCCAGTGTGCTGATTATAATCCCTAGGTCTGAAAAATGTTCTTTTGTTAAAAGCTGGAGTTTCTGTCTTCTGGACACAGCTCTTTGGGAATCTCCACGGTGCTGTTTGCTGCTTTGCAGAAGCTGGAGTGTGCTCAAATGACACAAGCTGGTGGACAGTGGAGTGAAATGCTGTCTTTTGTCTGATTTCAAGGCATATCTTTTAATGCCATTACTTACCAGTAAGCACTATGGACTTTGGTCTGCTTGAGTGTAAGGTTCTGAAAAGCTCTGGCAGGTATCCTGCTTCAGGAGGGGCAGAGAGGATTGATCCCACACCTCGATGTCGGTGCTGTCTGCCACAGCTCCAGTGTTGAGTTTGGCAGGTCTCAGCTGAAGATACTGTCTTGCCATTTACCAAGAGCAAATTTTGTAGCTCCAATTTTTTTGTGGTGGTAAAGAAATGAACAAAACCAGGGAAATTTCTAACTTGATCATATAGCTGCTGCGGCTGCTACCATGAGGCTTTCATAGACCAATTCCTTTAAAAGCATCCAGGAGGCAGTTCCAGCCTGGATCCACAAGAGTCAGCTGCTTGTTCTAAGTGACAGAATTGAGCTTTGTTGGAGCTTTGTTTGGTGGTTCTATTAGGACCTGGACAAGAATTTCAGTTCAACTTGTCCTGGTGCAGATTTTCGAGAGTATGTCTTCAAAACAGAATTGCAGGAAGTATGTCCCCACTACAGAGCTCTACTTGAGTGAGACTTTAGCTAATGATGAGATAGCCTAGTAAGTAGGCAAAGTTTTTGTTTGTTTGTTTTTAATTTATATGAACTCTTTTCGACTGGACTGTGAGTCCATCAGAGCAAGTATCAGCACTAGAGTAACCACAGTGCATGCTTTGGTCTGCCTTATTTCAGCTTATGATAGCAAGTTCATCACCAGCAATTAGTAAAACACTAGTGACTCTTGAGGAGTTATTTTACTAATTGCTGCCTCTCAGACCTTTTGAAATAGGTTGCCACACCCTTCTGGCAAAGAAACCCAATTCCAGTGTATAAAAGAGAAGAGGAAAAAAATCAACACGAGAATTTTTCACTCCTTGCCTTACTGAGGGATTCACATTTTGTAGCATTACACTCTGTTATTTATATAGCCTGCTTTGTTTTCATTTGGGGATGTTCAAAGGGGACTTCAGTGTTGTAGTGAGATGTGCATGAACAGCTGACTGGGAGTTCAAAAGCATTTGTGTAGATTGAAAGCTGGTTTATTTTCCACGTGCCAAGAATCAGTTTTGTTTTATTTAGATGAAACTAGATTATGGCATTGAAAACCCAATGGTATTAACATTCTTACATAAAGCAAGTTGGGAAGAGATGTTACAGTTCAACTAATTGTTAATTATACAAATACTCTTGCTGCATATTTTCTTAAGACTTTGGGAATGTTTTGTGATGCAGTAGATTTGGAGAGTTTTATCTTGAGGGGAAAACAGAATAGGAAATGAGTTAGGAATGAAGATACTAAACAAGGAGTTTTCTTCACTTGGAAGCATGCTTAAAATTGATTAAATATTTGCTTTCAAGCATTAAATCTCCATCTTTGAGGCATGAACATGCTACCTCTGTCTTTCTCCTTCGGGCTTGTTGTAAAACTCTATTCAGGCCTTTGTGGTGCCTTTCATAATGGGTAATGCTGTGGAGGATCAGCATCCCTCTTTTGTTGAAGTCCTGCTTTTGTCCTGTTGTCCACTTGACATAGCCAGAAAGAAGGGCTAATGGTTGCTGAATAGTAGCTTGTGATGAATTTGAGGATTGAGCTTTTCAAACCCTGAGCCTGCAACTGTCATTGCTGATAATAATCTACCCCTTCTGTGCTGTTTCAAAACCAAATCAAAATTTAAAAAAAAATAAATCCTTGTTCTGCACATCTGGGGAAAAATGGAATTCTGTTTGGTTTATTATTGAAAACAAAAAAATGTAGATTGTTTTTGTAAAAAATATGGCATGTTTCCATATAAGTATTTCAGATTTAACTCTCTTAAATTTCCCTGTTCAAATAGTGACTTATCAAAGATCTGGGATTAAAAAAGCAAGAACTTGGTGATTTTTGTGATTTTTTTTTAACTATTCTTTACTCTGCAAAGGCAAACAAGTGCAACTATAATATAGTTAAAAAGGAGGAAAACAATAGTTACCCTCTCCTTGTGTCCCAGGACAGACTACCCGTGTTTGCACTATTGTAATAATACAGATGATTCCCATGTGCAAATTTCAAGGTCTGCCTAGGTCTGCCTACCTTATCTGTAGCTCTTTAATTCCAGATAATAGATTGCCCTTTCTGAGATGATTTTAGGTTTACCGGGTGTAGCACTTGAAGCAAATTGCTGTGAGAATGGAAAGTGGCTAGGAGGCACTACCCTTGGGAAAAGGGGAATTGTTGGATGGGAGTAGCCATTAATGAGACCATCTGTGAAGGCACAAAAGTGAAGCCTAAACCCAAACCCAGTGCAATCATCTTGCGGAACAGCTGTAGAGTTTTTTTGGTTTTTTTGAGCTGGGCCCTGGGAAATTCCTTTTGGGATGGAAAGTGTTAAGACTTGTTATCCTAGTCTTGTGAAAGCAGTGTTTCACAAAGAACTGCAGAAGTCACGTAGCATTTCAGCTTTGATTACCTATTAAAAACACATACCTTGTTTGGCAGATTTTTTGCACTCACATAACTTCTGATGGTGTGATAGGATGTGTTTTATTTACAGTAATGGACCCGCATTCTTCATTTCTCTTTTCTCCTGCTATCATATTCTATATGCTGTTCTGTCCCAAAGATTGATTCCCACAGGCTTCAGCTTTACTGTGCAGTGGTATCACATTCCTAGATGCATGACGGAGAAGAGGCATGGACAGATGTCTACAGTGATCATACATTTACTGCAGGTTTTGCATCCAGCAGGCAAATCTCATCCACAGGGGACACTGAAGTCTTTTCTTTGAAGCAGGGGAGTGGGGAAAGCCTGCCTGGGGTGTCAGTGTGAACTTTATTTTCAAAGACCCTGCAGAACTAAATGAAGTGTTTTTAGTGTCCACAATTCCACTTTGGTAGGACAAGCTTTGCTTGCCTGCTGGACCCTGAGCCGTGTCGCTCCTCAGAAAGGTTCTGCTGCTAAGACATAAACACTGAAATAAATCCTTCCTCAGCAGGGTGAGCAGCTCTCACTGGGATGTTAGCATCGCTTCCAGCTGTTGTTGGAAGGCGTTGCCACAGGATGGGGCTGTTGCACTGCCCAAACGTGATCTGTCACCTCCGGGAGCCGCGGCCAAGCGCTGCTTTCCGTGCTAACCTGAAACTGCACTCCCTTGTCTTTAGTATTCGCCAGTCCATGTAGTGGGCCTCGAGTTTATCCACTTCCAAGAGGTAGGAAATTTGGAGTAAGGTGTTGTTGGCTTGCTAAGAGTAGATCAACTTTGTTTCTTTTAGAGGCAGCTTTATACCATATGACAAGCCCAGGTAGTGAGGTAATAATTCACATAAAGGGGATTTGGTTCACGTGTCACTGAATATGTTAAATATTAAATTTGAGGGGGGGTTAAGCCTTTATTAAATCCATATTTGTGATTTAGAAATGTGCCAAGAAGTGTTCTAATGAAGCAGCATCTGGGGGTTAATAAATGATATCATGAATCCATTCTGATTGCCAAGAAAGATTTTAATAAAGGAAGCCATGCCCAGGGTTGACTGTTTCATCCATGAGGAATAATTTGTTTTGTTTCCATATTTCTTTTACTTGTTGGTTAAAAGAACTTTGCATTTTAGCATCAAGTCGTTTTTGGTTGTTCTGCTGGTTTCTGTACTATTTGCACAAATAGCTGGCCCTTGGGCTGCTGATTGCAAGAGGTGTTATTTTGATTGCGTAGAGACCTTGCATCTTTTATGGCCTTTCACATTTATCTCATGTTCCTCTGTTCTTCTCTTCCCCTCAAACATGCAGGGTGAAGTGAAGTCTGAAGAGGGGCCAGAATGGAATATACTGCGTGATGACTTCATGATGGGAGCATCCATGAAGGACTGGGACAAGGAAAGCGATGGAGAGGGCAACACTGAAGAAGGAGGTGGTCTGAAACAAGAGGATGACAGTGACTGAATGAAACTGAAAACCATTCAAGATCATATTTTATCTTCTTAAGTTTGTTTGGATAAAAAGTCAGCATTCTATGAATGTACAACACTTGGAGGATACCTCTTTTAAAAGAAAAAAAAAAAAAAAAAAAAAGGACTTACACAACCTTGGAGTGTTTTCTCCTCCATGTCAAACTTTTATTTAATATAGCTCCATTTGCTATACTGAAATCCTGAAATATTTTCCAAAACAAGTATAATTTTCAACATATTTCCAAAACATTTTGTACAGTCAAAATAGTGGCACTTGCCCAATGAAAGATGGATTTTGCCAAGGTCATTAAAAGTTTATACATTAGTCATGGCAATTGATGTATTAGTGTGCCTGCATTTCCAAATCACTGCTGCACTTTGAAAGTTGTTGCAATTTGCAATAGAAATGGCTTACAATAAACACAGAAATGCCATCACCTTGTAAAGTTATCAGACTCCTATAGAGTCTTTATACTACTTTGGCCAGAAAAGGTTCTGTAGATAATAAAGGAAAGTAACCATTAATGTGATAGTTCTGGTCTTAGAGAATTAATTTGACTGGAGACAACTCTGAAAACAGAACTGTAAAGAGAGAGACTTGACCCTACTGATAGGTTTTAGTATTTATATATGTGTGTATATTTTTTCATTGCAAGTCTGAGATTGTATAAGCTAAGAGTCTGGTAGGAGAGGAAAGGACAATCATTGGTTTCACTGTGGAGGGAGAGCTTTCCTAGCAATACCACAGAAAATTGTGTTCCCAGTTGCTTCATTTGCAGTTGTGGTGTTCTGGCCTGTTTCAGTGAGGAGCCGGAGCTCTGAGATCCATCCTGTGGGTTTAGTCAGCTCTAATGCTAAGTCAGATCTATCTCCTCAGGTCTGTGAAGGGTCAAACCAGAGCCCTTCCTCTTAGGTGTGGGCCATAACAGTAACAAATTTGGAAGCCATCTGTCAGGATAACATGATTGCCTTTGCTTAAGCTACAGCAATTTCTCCTCAGTAGTTGTTGGTTGCAGAGGTGCAGAAGCTAACACGCATAATAAGAATATATTTTATGTAAGCATATGCATACAGAAGGAATTGTGTGATGGTAAGGGTGTTCGGAATGAGAGGCTGGGGTTGAATTCTGCTGCCTTTGCTGTTCCACACTGACTGTCTGATACTGTGTCATTTGTTTAACTTTGCTATCACATTTCTCCATTTGCTATGTGAAGAAAAAGCTGTGGGGCCTATTAGTTGGTAGTTAAAATACATGGTACTGTTCTGTCCTTTTCTACAGATGCCTTACAGACAAACCTTTCTTTGTACCTGCTTATAGGCAAGATATGATTAGGAGCAACTTTGAAATTTTCAGTCTTCAGCATTGAAATGTGCAGTAGAATTTAGAGTTTCCTAACAAAGGCATTGCTTGAACTTTGTGTGTGCTGCAGGATAAAAAATATGGGTACAAAATGGCAGAGAAACTCATCCCAACAACTGGCAATCATTGTCTTATCCCTAGCCTATTCATCTGGTATATATTGTAGCGCAGTTCTTCCAGGGGAACTCAAAGCTAACAGGAGAAATGTTTAGATTTTCAAGCTGGTTTGAGTGTTAAACATATTAGAAATCTGAGGAGACATTATTTTGTGGCCTGATATTTATTATCACAAATGAAGGCATACACCCAAAATACCAAGTGGCAAAAACGCAGAAGTTTGACATATGGTCGTCCCGGCTTCTGAAGGCTCAACATCTGTACAGCTGTGCACTGAGAGTCACCATGTCACTAGTGCAGTGTAAAAATGTGCTGCAGTGGGGTTCAAGTCCACAAAGGAGCACAATATTCTAACCTGACACTGCTTTCTCTCTACAGAGTTCAGCTGCTTTCAGTGGAAAAATTACATCAGCACTCTTAAATCTACAGTTGTTCTCTAGTTTCATATCAGCAGTTTCTTTCCATAATCAAACTTCTGGAAAATAATCTAAGTTTTCCTTAGGAACTGCAACATCCTGAGGCGATTATTAAAAATTTCAGAATGCTTTCCATATACTTTTGGAATACTTGGGTGTTTATTTGTGCATTTTCTGAGTAACGTTTTGATTAAAACACTGAAGTGTCTCTTGTGCATTTAAGAAAAATGTAGAATCTGTCAATATTGCTAAAGGTATTTTGAGTTTTCACTTCATTTAGAGTGCGTAGCCTATATGTGGAGAGCATTTCTTGCCTTTTAAGAAGCATAATACTTACATTTTTATGTATATTGAGTAGTTATTTAAATTTTATACTGTACCTTGTCTTTGCCTTGTCCTTTTTTGTGCCATATGCATTGCTAAAATTGCTAAGTACATATTTTGATTCTAGGCTGCTTTATTTCACAAGTTTTGGTTTTGTTGACTAGCAGTTAAAAGATCCAGGCATCTTCCAGTCTCTTCTCTGGGCTGCCCTACCCCCTTTTCCAGTAATGTTCTTCCTCTTCAGCAGCTACCAAGAACAACCTCCAGCAGCTTTTCCCAGCAATCAGAGTGCTTGCTCTGTTTTTCCTGCTCCCATGAATATCTCTGCTCAAGCAAAGCTCTGCTGCTGCCCTTCATTCCAGAGAGCATGAATCATCTCAACTTTGTATATTTCTGTACCTATCTATATAAAGCCAATAAGGATGGGGTGGTTCCAGTTTTGTTAGGCTTCAAGCCAATTCCAGAGTATGTAAAGTTTAATATTGTATGGATTGCACGCAAAGCAAGGGTTTTGTTTAATAAGAGAAGGCACAGGGTCAGCTCTTCCCTATGTCTCTTGTCCCCTGGTCTAATTTCTCTTCACATTAATTGTGCTAACCTTTTTTTTCAGTAAGGAAAGCATGAGTTGGCCTATGGAAAAAAATAACTGTATTGTCCCTGCTTTTCTTCAGCCTTCTGTTAGGGAAACACTTTAGGAGGGGTGATGGAATATCCTTGTTGTGCCTGGTGCCACCGTACCATAGCATCTTCTCTGCTAAGACCTGGAGGGAAGAGCTCCCACTTGTGCAGCTGTGAGGCAGTTTCTCCTGGGTTCACAAGATGAGCAGAACAAAAGAGCTGGAAGCTGCTTCTTGGTGAAGAATAGGGCATTTTTGTCTGATTTGTTTTAAAGAGAGAAATTAATTGCTTGGAGGCCATAGAAGTTTTTTGCCTATCTGATGCTTCCAGAAGAAGGTGGTCTGTAGAGCTGCATCTGTTCAGAGCTGGCTCAGTAGCGGTCTCCAGGGAGGAAGGCAGAAGTCATCTGGCACAAAACACTCTGCACAACTGAAAATGACAAACTTCTCATTCTTATGAAATGAGTCCTGGCACAGTTAATATACACACAGAGCAGTCATCAGTGTTGTTCACTTCCAATCCCTGCAAATTGCTCAATGATTTCTTCAAGACTTGCTGAGGTAAGGAGTGAGAGGGCCAGGAGAAGGCTTGAGGTAGTGGAGACTCAGGATCATGTTACACAGATTGGGTCCTTGTGCTAAATAAGATGTTAAACTCGGGAGTCTAAGACCTCAGACACTGGAGACTGAACAAGTTCTTGATTAACAGATGGTGGAAGACTGTACATTTCATTTACTGCTGTTCTAAAGCAGTGGCTTCTAACCTCTTGCAGCATGTAAACCAATGTTTCACCTCTGTAAGTGTTCTAGCAGATGAGGGCTTTTTCTTTATCATTCTTCTTCAGACTTTTAGCAATGATATTTCCTGGATAAAACATGGTTTTGATATGCATATTTTCAAATTGCCTTTTTTAAGGGCCATGTTAAAAATGGAACCCCAGTCAAACTGAATACCTTCAACATGAAAGATCCTTGTGTTTGTGTAATGCTCTATCCCTTGAAAAGACCTATTTTTCTTTAAATCCATGTGCTTAGCCTGTTGGATACAAAATTGTTAAATGAATTAGGGCACTTTGATCAAGCTTTTGGATGTGAACCCATGAGCACAAGCAGTTTCCAAGAGGCACTTTGGAAGGTTATTTTAGAAATACTCATAAAAAGCATTATTTCTTCACAGTGGCACAGCTGATTCAATAGCCCATTCTTTCATACCAGTGCATGAACTTTTGGAGCATCATTTTACAACATTTTTTTAGTGTTTTCGTCACTCTGTTTTCAGTAAATGTGATGGTGTTAATTGTGAACTGGTAACCAGGATCAGACTTGCATTGAGGTTTTCATACCACTAGGATTTCTTACATAGTATTCTCAGAATTAGCTGAAGAATTAATAGAAAGCGTTCACTTACAAGATAAACTGGTTACACTTCTTATCAGAAACTTCTTGCTATGATTACGAAATGGTTAAATATAAAATCTGCTGATGTTATGTTAATATTTCTTTAAGTCATATAGTGTAGGCATGTGTGGTCATAAGTAGAAGGTAACAGGGTTTTTTGCCATAGTTCTAAAATCTAGTGTACTTAAAGACTCCACTAGCCATTTATGAGGCCTTTATAAAGTGCATTATGAATATAATTGTGGTGATTGTGACTTAAGGCCCATGGCTGTTCAGTCACTCTTGCTTTGAATTTTGCTTTTCTATCCTGATAAAGGAGGACATTCTCAGTTGTTCAGAACAGAAAAGATTAAAAGTGTTGCTACATTCAAGCAACAAGATAGTGAAAAGCTTTCCTGATTATGTGGATTTTGCACTGACTTTCATGTTGAGTACAGTTTATCTCAAGAGGATTTGCTTTGGTTTTTAAGTGATCCATAAATTGCAAGTTTTGTGGGCAGTGAAGCAGCCTTTTTCTTAGGGAAGTTCTTGTCCAGGGACAAGAACTGGCCTGTGTCCATTTCAGGAAGGGTGCCTGAGGTCAGGCACTGAATGAAAACTGTCACTGGAGAGCTGAGTCCCTGAGCTGTTGGTAACTGAGCCTTTGACATACCTGCCCATAGCACTTTCCTACTCACACCTCACGGGGCTGCTTGGAGGAGAAGGGCAATCAAACACACGTTGTCAGTCTTTCCACCACGGGGGACTCTGCATCCTCACTTATAACCCCAACGAGCTTCAGAAAAGGTTCACTTTGCACAGTAGTGCAATATTGCTGCACTAGTGGAGATACCTTTGTACAAAAGGTATCAACAGTGTGGTTTAGTATATGGTGTTTTTTTAGAGGAGTGAAATATTTGACAGTACCTGCTGAAATGTGGTACATCCTTATGAAAGAAATGCACATTAATTAAGAAATTCACATTAATTAAGAAAAGGCTTCCTAAGTGTCTCTTCATAATTAACAGGAAAAGATGGAAGGTTTTTCAGAACCTTCAGACAAGATTGTCAATTTAAGGATGCATTACTCAGCCAAAACAATGTATTAGACCCAAGTACAAATATACTTTCAGGGTGAACATTGCTCAAATTGGGAAGATGGTATATTGATATTCTTTCTTGTAGATTCAATTAGAAAGGGACTGGTCAGGCCTTGCGAGATGCTGGACATCTTTCTGATGTTGTAGCACTGGAACCAGCAGGTCAGACCAGGATTGCCAATGCCACTGCTGTTCCTTCCATCTGATAAGTTGTTTTTTTTGGTTTTTTTTGTTTTGTTTTGTTTTGTTTTTTGTATCTGCTGGAATGTTCTTTTATTTTAAATTTTGGTGTCATTGCCTAGAATGAAAGAAGTGGAACACATTTTATGTGAAGAAAATGGTTCAGGTAAGAAAGGAAATATGTGACTTTCTTTGTCAATATTGTGCCTCCCAGACATGGGCTGTTGTCTTCAATTCTTATTCACTTCAGTTGCTGCTGACTGAAGTGAATTATTGCTGGCTTATCTATCCCATGATGAATTAATTACTTTTAATTTCATAGGACTGCAGTCCACTGAGCTTATGGACTCGGGTCCTTTATGTGGGACACTAGTGATCTGATGCACATTTGCAGCCAATTTGTAGGCATTTTTATACTCTGATTTAATTGTTAATAAGGTGGATGTACACATGACACTGGAATTTGTGAGAGGAGGCATTTCAGCTATCAGTCTCTATCCATGCTGATACATTACCCATGATGAGTTTAGAGACTGGTCCACAGAGCCCAGCTAAAACCAGGGGAGTACTTTAATTGCAATCCCATCTAAAAGATCATTGATTTAGGAGAAGCAAATATTGAACATCTTTGCCACTCTGCAGAGGTGGCCTGTTCAAAATCCAGCTCTAAAATAATCTGGATATGGATCAAAATTTCTAATAAAGAAATGGATCTGTCTAATTCTAGATGGAGTCACCAAGCTCAAACCATCATTTGTCTAGGAGTTTAATCAGCCATTCAGGAATACTGCATTCATTGATTTCAGCAGCCAGGCATAAAAAATTGGTTTAAAAATGTGTAAGGCTGAGAGACAAAGACGTCTGCACTTACCTGGTGAGTGCAGCACAAAAGCTTGGTACTGCAGGAGGTCTGTTTTGGTTGTAGGTTTGGTTTTGTTTCATGAGGTAATATGAAACAATGCATTGCATTCTGTAAGCTTTCTAGGATGTTCTTGATCACGTCTTGCTTAAAAACCATTAGGAAAAAAACATTTCTGAAGCTGTGTTAGCTTATTGGAGCTTTTCATCTGTGGAACTGCATAAGGCAGCTTATGAAGGAGTCAGGATGCCAGACCCAGAGCTATTTGTTTTTTGTAGCTGCAAAATATGATTTAAATACGGCATTACTGGCTGGCCCATTTTTGAAGTTGCTGCCAATTAATCTTGCTATACACGTAATTTTCTTAAAACTTAACAGCGCAATCTGGGTGCACATTCTGACTTGAGTTACATGGTTTTAATTTGTTGAATAAACTCCAGTGGATGCTCTGTTAGGAATCCAATATTTACAGATATCATTTGTGTGTTACTTAATGATGTATAACCCAAATCATCACCATGCAGTTCAGAAATAGAAGGCAACAGCTGTAATACTGAGAAGGAGATGCAGGTCACGAGTTCAAACCTTGAGATTAAAGGGATGACTTTTACCCTACTGTCTTTACTTTGTCATGCTTGCTATAAGTAGATGTCAAGGCCCCCTGGTTTATAAACCACCGAGCTTATATTTCTCTGTCTTATTTTAATTATTTTTATTTTTAGTTAGTGAATCTGATCATTTTCCTCTGCTGATATATAAGTCTTACTGACTTAAGTGGAAACAGGATTTCCTGTGGTGATTAAAACCACAGGTGCTAGGATTAAGGAAGGCCTCTTTTTCAGTGGCATATAGACTAAAACTGGAATGATACATAGAAGATTAGTGTGGCATCCTCAAGGCTGACAAGCAGATTTGGGGAAAGCACATGAGGGGATCAGACTCCAGGAGGTGTAACCATGGGGAAACTTCTCTGGCAAAGTTTTTATGAAGACTTGAATCTTAACTGATTCAAAGCTGGAAATCAGCTGTTGGAAGCAGAAACCTCTTTGAATGCAGCACTGATGTGTGCAGCCTTTATGGGAAATGTGTATGCTTTTAGGTTATGGGGTTTATGCTATTGATGCTTCCCTAGACCCCTAATGTCTGGCTGTACTCTGTGGAGACAGGGTGCAACTTAACTGGAGAGAAGCTATTTTAAGAGTTGTAAAATCCCAGCCATGTGAGGAATAACATAGCACTGAAATACAGACTAATGGTGATGTTCCTTTCTCTTCGGTTTTCCTTTTATCCATAAGAAATTTTTTTCCCCTTTGCTTCAGATTTCAGTCATTCTGGCTTGAGGTGTCCTGTCTACAGTTCCAGTGTTGTTGTTGTTTTGGGGTTTTTTGGTGGTCTTTGGTAACAGATTTTTTTGGGGTTAACTGCATTCTAGATGTCTTCTTTTAAGGTGCAGTTTTAAACACAGACTATACACTGCTGTGTGGACATTACAGCTTTGTGTTCTTACTTGATGATGGGAGATGATGCCATTCCATAAGTTCTCAGAGATGACACCTAAATGGCTTTTTGGATCAGATCCTGTTGACTACTTTTGTGACTGTTTCCACTGAAATGATTAAACCTATTTGTAGGAATGAGAACTTTCTTTATGTATATAGGTATGTATGAATACCTATATTTATAAGTACACAAAAATGTATGTGTGTCTATAAATATATATAAAAATAAAAGTTCTTATTCCTGTTATATTTTTTATATTTGTTCTATATATATTTAAAAGAAGTTCTAGTTCACACAAATAAATTATCTCTTTATATATATATATTGGAAACATACCTTTGATTTGCAGGTTGACAAGTAGTTACATATGTATATATGGGTAGCAGTCTTGCGTGTCAAACAGCATGTTCTATAAAATAGCCTTTATCTGCTGGAACATGAGTGCTGCAGGAATGGGCTGTGGTTGTGTGAAATGCAATCCTGGGGCAATGGGGCTGCTTGTGTTAGTAAGGTCAGCAGGGTTTGCTCTCAAATTCATCCAGGCGTTACAGCGCACACTAATGAAATGTGCAGCACAGTGGTTTGGACTTCTACTTCACTAAGGATAATAAACAGTAAAATCTAAGGTTTTATTATAGTATATATTACAATTTTCCATTATTTGTCATCTCCTCTTTGCCTCACCTTTATTAGGTGCCACCTTGGCTCTCCGAGTTGAACCTTTATACGTCTATTTTTATAAAAAGGAGAATTCAAAAGGTTTTTTTTCCCCTAGCGCCCTGCATCAGAATGACTGAGATTCTACACGACCACAGTTACGGCTGCAGATTTCTGTGCGTGCCACAAAGAATTAATTGTGCAATCATCCTACGCTCGTCATCAGTGTGAGAATTTACAAAAGTCACCTCTTAACTTTTAAAAGTTATTCCTCTTCCAACAATGTTCTTTAGTTTATGAAATGTGACCAGCCACCTTACTTAATGACCTGGTCGTCAGCAGTTTTAGAAAGATTATTGCCTTTGTATTTTGCACAGTGCATTTGCGTATAACCAAAACAATCTAAAAAGAAACCACAAATTGTAAAATCCTGACCACGTAATTTTTAACTTAATAGGAAACATGAAACCTTTACATTTAGTGAAGTAACTTTCCAGGTGTCTCTGTTTTTCTAATAAACAGTTAGTGTTTATTAAAAAAAAAATTAATATGTAAAAAAGACAGTATTGTATTGAATTAAAAGCCCCAAAACAGATAAGTTCTGTTCTTTTCCCACATGCATGCTAAGGGCCCATTCCAACTTTTTGACTTACAAAGCTTCTACTGACAGCAGCCCCACAGGACAAGGCTATTTCACAGAGGCACAGGGAAGAGATAAATGTAAGCTGAGTTAACCTTCAGTGCCTGATAGTCCCAGCAGCTTTTGAAACTAACAGTCAGTCATTGATAAAAGCTATTGTGGAATGAATAAAAACTAAAAAGCTTTGCAAGATAAAATACAAAACCGTAATTGGGATAATAGTTATGAAAATAACAGTAGAATGTAGAAGCAGAATTACCTGTGTAAAAGGTCACATTACAGTTGAATTCTGTGATATAAAACTTTATCCAGCTTTGTTGAGTGCCTGCAGTTTGGTCCTGCCATTTTTGACAATTTTTGATTGCCTCTTCTGTGTCTTCCTCACTTTAGCAAGGTAAAAATGACACCTGTTTGAGTCTAGTTTGCAGGACTTTGGTGGCAAAAAAAGCCTCCCTAAAAGTGCAAGGAGGAGATTTTAGAACTAAGACCAGATCTATCATGATGTATATGTTCCAGGTATTTTCCATTTAGATTACATAATGGAAAGTCAATGTTTATGAATGTGGATGTGTGTTTGAATGATTTCGCTAGCAGGTAGATGTCCCTTCGTGGAGCAAACTGGAGCAGCTCAGGCATGTGTGGTGGGCTTCTGCAGCTGCTGAGGATTTAGCCCAAGTGGCCAGGGTTTTTGGAATGGAGTGTGCATGCTTGGGAAGTTCCGCATGGCAAAAACATCACCACGGGGACATCAGGAAGTTTTAGGGAATCCAGCTTTGTTGCAGTCATAAGGCAAAATGGAGACATGCACCTGGATAAGCCTGACAATGCCCTATGTCACACTAAAAGGGTCAGAAGAGAAACAAAGGGGTTTTTCTCAGATGAGAACAAACCGAAGATTTATCTTATTTTTTTTTTTTCCTAGATGGTCTAAAAAGGCACTGAGGAATCATTGCCAAATCAGAAGGAATCTCAGCAACTTTCAAAATCTAGTTGGACTGGTTTGCTGTCAGCCTGGCTGGATCTCTGGCAGCTTACACGGAGGGCTTCTCTGGAGCTTGGACCTCCTGCAGCTCTGTGGGCAGTGTGACCCGCTGGGCAGTGAACACATGGGGGTTGATGGCCTCCAGCAGGGCAAACTTAAGGCTTCAGGGTTTGTGAAAGACACTGCAAAGTTTGGGTTGGTCGGGTTTTTGTTTTTTCCCCCATCAATAATAAACTTTCAAGGATCAAAACGTTTTGTAATCTGGCAGGTTGTGTCTGCAGAGGGATCCTGAGAGATGGGGATAAGTTCGCTGCCGGAGGAGGGTGTCCAGCACTGTCCCAGTCACTGCTCCTAAGCCCTCGAGGTGAGTGGCGCACAGAGCCAAGCGTTACAGGGCCACAGCTGCTGCATTAGGAATTCCTTCATGGTTTCAGCTGTAGCTTTTGGAGGAAATAATTTAATAACCCTTTTCTTTAGAAGTATTTGCGATTGAGGTACCTCGTGTAACAGAGCTGATTCCTCAGATGGCTAGCAGTGGAGCTGTGAGATGTAACAGCTCGAGGAACTGTCCCCTTGGTTTTGTACAGGTGTGCTGCAGAAGTGAAACCAGCTGAGTCTACATGTTGAGCTTGCTTGTTTATTTGAGTAATTTTGGAAACGCTGCCATTCCTGACACTGCAGCTGTGTTTTTGAGGTCAGTAGGAGCAGGACATTGACATACAGAGCAGTAAAAGAGTGATGTTGTGGCAGAGAGGTTTAATCTCGCCTTGCAGGAGAATTCATGGATTTAAGTGGATTTAACTCTTGCACCATGAGGATGCAGTCACGGTTGTGTGGAGGGCTGTACATACCCACACGCTGGTAAAGAATGAAGTTTACTTTTAGAGTCTGTGTGTACACATACCTGTCAAAAATACATTTTCATAGCTCGTCCATCTCTCAGGGAACGTCATGGTTGCTGGTACCCACAGCAGTCCGAGGTTAGCTGGTCGTGCTGGCACAGGATTCCCCTGCAGCAGAGCCCTGCCAAGGCAAACAGCGTGTGGCAGCTCTGTGCTGCTGGGTGCCTCCAGCACCCCAGCACACAGCCACAGCAGCTCAGAGGAAGCCCTTTTCCTCGCTGGGAAGGGAAAACTCGCCTTTAATTTGGGGACTGGCGTTCTCCAGCTTTGGAAAACATCTGAAAATTTTGCAGAAAGAAGATGGTTTCTGAGGTGTGGTCAGCTGGAGGAAGCCTTCAGTGGTGTTTGGCTGGTTTGTGTCTTACATGACTCTCAGTGTGCTCCCAGGTCCCAGTCATGCTACCTCCTTTCTCTTGTGTGTGTTTACCCCTAATATCTCTGGCAATGGCTGAGCTGTTCTTGGGAACACCTATGGCCTGTCAAGTACATCTTTTACATCTTTCTTCATCTCTGAAAATAGAGGTTTTTCAAAAAAAGCCTTGCCCCACTTCGCATGATGTTATTGGAAAGTTCTGGGAAGTAAAACCTGTGATAACTTAATTCAGAAGGGAATGTAGAGCTAAAACGGGTGAGAGTAAAGAAAAAGGCTACTTGATCACTTTTTTAAGTTAATGTACAGTGATGATAAATGAACTGTAAAGGAAAAGCTTTATGGCATTAAGTTGAGGGATGCCTAGTAGACTGTGGAGTGATTTCCCTGGGGCAGATTGGGTATGGATGGAGCCTGTGATGTTTGTTGTGGCCAAAAGAGGCTGCGGAAAAATTGAATTACAGGCATAGCCAAAGCATTTGGGGCTTGAGAGTTTCTGTCAAGTGCAGATGAGGATGTATTTGCACGCTTCTGACAGGAGAGGAGACCTCGGCGAAGGAGCAAATCCTTCTCATTTGTTGTCTCTCTCTCCTTGGCCGGTAGTACCGATTACCAAGGTATCCGCGGAACAGCGACAATTGCCCAAAACACACTTGGAAGTGAAAGTGAAGGGCAGTGCCGAGGAGCGTTCTGTGACAGAGCAGCGGCCAGAGCTGCCCCGCAACCTCGAACAGGAACGCGTCTGAGCGGTGTCCAAGAGGCGTGTTGTTCTTCCTCTAACGCCGGAGTGCTATTTGGCCCAATTACTTTTAATAATAGGTGCGAGAAGCACTAAAGCCTTTATTTTAAAAAGAAGTAAAATAAAAGCCTGGCAGGACTCGCTTTTTCTTCTCGGCTCCGGCGGTTTCTCTGCCTCCCCTCTCCTCGCCCCGGGGTGAGGCACCTCGGCAGCGGCCGGGCTGCGGCGAGTCCCTCGCCGGTGGCGCGGAGGGGAATAAATAGCCGGGCGGCGGCGCGGAGCCCTCCGCTCCCGCAGCCCCTCCACGTCACTTCGCAGCGAGCCGAGCACGTGGGGCGGGGAGATCGTATAAATCTCCCTCTCCCTGCGCGGCCGTGATGTTATCTGCTGGCACCCGTCCCCTCCGCGCAGGGAGAGCCGAGGGGCCGGGGGCGGCAGGCGGGGGGCGCCGGGCGGAGCGCTAGAGCCGCCGGGGACGGGGCCAGCCCCAGCCCCGCGGGGGAGGCCGGCGCGGGGGGAGAGCGGCGCTGCGCTGCGGCCAGCCCCGGGCGGCCGGCTCCGCGCCTGCGACCCGCGGGAGGCTGCCGGGGCGCGGCGGCGCTGCCTCGCCGACTGCGGCGCGGGGTTGGCGTTTCGGAAGGAGGAGGAAGAGGAGGGAGCTGGGAAGAGCGGTGCGGCGCGCAGCGGCCCGGGCGGGGGTGGGTCGGTGCATGCGGCGCGGGGCGCACGCAGCAGCCTGCGGGACGCGGCCGGACGCGGGATCGCCGCTCGCCGCGGGCGCCGGGCGCCGCCGCGGGACCGGGGCCGCCGCCTGCCGCTGCCGCTGCGGGCCGGGCGCGGGGGCCGGGGCTCGGCGCCGCCGGGCGCACACGTGCGCGGCTCTCGGTGCCGCCGCGGGGGCTGAGCGCCGCCGGGCGCGGGGCGGTGCCGCTGCCCGCCGGGAGCCGTCGGGCGCCGCGGGCGCACGGCGGGGCTCAGCGCCGCGCCGGCACCCTCTCTCTGCCGGCTGCGGCAGCGCCCTGTGATACCCATCACTGCGCCTTCTCGCCCTCCTTCTTTTTTTTTTTTTTGGGTTTTTCCTTCCCCCTTTCCTCCCTCCCCCCTTTAGATTTTTGTTTTACAGCGCGCTGAGAGCAGCGTCTCTGCCGTTTACTTGATTTGTAGGTTTGTTTTATCTGTTTGGGGGCTTTTTTCCTCCTCATTTTTTTGCTGTCCGGCTCACTCCACCCCGGAATTTTATCTAGTTGTAGCAACTTGCTTTTTCTTTTTTTTTCTTTTTTTTTTTTTTTTTTCCCTTTTTTTCCCCCCTTATTATTATTCCTGCTGGTTTTTTTCACTGGTGCCTCCCGTGCGTTTTCCGATTGCGAGCCACCCTCTCAGCCCGGTTTTTAAGAGCATTTTATCTGCAGAGCTCCCCTTTGTTTGCACAGATCCCCTTTTTTATTTTTTGATATTTTTTTCTTGTTGTCGTTCGTTCCCAAAGTCTTTTTTTTTTTTTTTTTTTTTTTTTGGTGTGTTGGGGGGGCGCTGTATTTAAACACTTAAAATGCACTGCTATCTCCTGAGCGTGCTCCTCACCGTGGATCTGGCCACCGTGGCTCTCAGCCTGTCTACCTGCAGCACCCTCGACATGGATCAGTTCATGCGCAAGAGGATCGAGGCAATCCGAGGGCAGATCTTGAGCAAACTGAAGCTCACCAGCCCCCCGGACGAGTACCCCGAGCCCGAGGAGGTGCCCCCGGAGGTCATCTCCATCTACAACAGCACCAGGGACCTGCTGCAGGAAAAAGCCAACCACAGAGCCGCCACTTGCGAGAGGGAGAGGAGCGACGAGGAGTATTACGCCAAAGAAGTTTACAAAATAGACATGCAGCCTTTTTACCCCGAAAGTAAGTCCTCTGTGTTTGTGCATGTGTGCGTAATTTCGCCCCCGAGGCTTAGCGGTGCTCGGCACCTTTAAATAACACCCCCAAGCCTCGTAATCTGCCTCCTTTGCTCGGCTCGCTTGTCATCCTCAGCAGCGCTTAGGTGGAGGCTTCTAGGGTTTAATTTAGGTGACAGGGCGTACATATGACTGAGTGGGTGTTTTTTTGGGGGGGTCACCTGTTGCCCCAGGCTTGCGAGGTGTCCAGACCCCTTTAAAGTCACTCAGGAGTGCCTCGGGGTGCCTCTGCTGCCGCCACCACGTACCTGAGCAGAGCTGCCCCCTCCCGGGATCCCGCTCCCTCCCCAGCACCGGCTTTAGCTCCCCGGCAGCCCCGTGTACAGCCTCCAGAAAGAGCCAATATCTTTCCACTGCTCTTGTTTCCCTTGGAGTGGCTGGAATGGGCAGGTTTCCATCTCTCCATAACTGAAAAGGAGGTCTTTAAAGGACAGAAAAAAAAAAAAAAAAAAAAAAAAAAAGTCCCCAGCTCGTCTTGTCTGTGTCCCTCTAGAACGCTGTCCCGCAGACTGCTGTTCGAATTGCTGCTCAAAGAGGACTGAGGCGTCCTCCCTCCTCTTCCCACTTTAACTAGCCTCCCCTTTCGGTTCGTGGGCACTTTTCATTTCAGGTACAGAAAAACTTTTCCCTTCTGGGTAGCCTCGGTTCTTGGAACCTGTCTCAGCCCGTCTGCATTTTGCTGTTTTTAACGACCTTCTGGTGATCCATGCCACGTTTTGCACAAAAAACCCCTCCAAAAATACCAAAAAAACCCCAAACCCCAAAAGAAAAAAGAGGGTATAAATGCTCTGTGCTGACTAAATCCACTTAAAGTGATTAATAATCATAACGATGTGCCTTTTTGTTTTGGTAGTGAAGCTTAAGTGCATGTAAAAAAAAAAAAAAAAAAAAAAAAAAGGAAAGAAAGAAAAGGCACCGCACTGCCTTAAAAGAATCTAGATCATCATCATACTGAGGAAAGTGAAATACCAGAAGCAGAAAATAACTTCACCGTTCACATAACCAAACCCTAGTCCCTAGTCATTTCATTTAGCTCGCTTCCCTCCCCCACCACTTGATGCCCTATATACTTGCTGTCTGTTTCTCAAAAGCACATAGCTCTTGCTTAAATAGATAATTCAGCCATCTTGGTAACTTTATCCTAGAGTTTCTAATTGCATTTTCCCCTTATTTATTTTTAGTTTAGCAAGTTGTAGCTTTGGGGCTTGCTCTGTCTTGCATGGGATAGTCCTAGGATGCCAGCCAAGGTATCTGAGCCCCACGCTCCGTGCAGCTGCCTCCTTTTCTTCCTTTAGTCTTAAATGACAACATCAGGTACAGGACATCCTGGCAGTCAGAGCCATTTTATTATTGTAATTATGGCACCATCCTTAATAGCCATGATAAATACACTCCACCCTTATTACCCTTGGGGAAGAAATATTTTCTTTTTTTAAAAAAAATCCCCGCATATATGGAGCCAAGTGGGTATGAGCAGAGTGGTTCAGTGTAATTCATAGCCGTAGCAAGAACACAGAAGTCATGCTTGTTTTCCACGTTGATGCACTCTATTATTTTGCTGGTGGTTTTGGTAGAAGTCAGCACTTCCTTTTTGACACCTATTAGGTGACACCCAGGGCAGAGGAGCACCTATGTGCAAAGGTTGGGAAGACCTATAGCAGAGCCTTGGCTTGGGGAGCTGACCCTGTAGCAGAGAGTCTCTCAGAATTGCAAAGTGCATCCGCCCTGAGCACATCTGTCCTCTCTCCTTGCTTCAGCAAGTTTCAAAGAACCAACAGTCCAAAATGCAGCTGCATACTTCCCAGAAAATTAAAATATCTGTGGTGTGTGACTTGGATGGTATTGGCAAGAGAGGATCTATTTTTAAAACGCTGTCAGGGGCCAGATTTGGTCTGAAGAATCGATAGAGGTTTTGGAGGGGCAGAAGAGATTGCAGGTATCTACCAACAGAGTGCATCAGACGTTTGGGATCCGAGGGCCAGCTAGCAGCACATCCAGCACTACTGTGCGAGGGCTGTCCTAACATCAGAGTAAGTAGGTTAACTGTTTTTCCACTGCTCTCTAGTTATGCTGGATGGAGCGAACCTTTCCAAAAAAGACAGTAAGGAAGAAATCACTCCACCATATTTTAAAGGAAGAAATTGAAAGCGCAGCTCTGGCAGCCACAGGCACTTTCTGCTCAGAGTTTCAGAGTCGATTTTTTTTTTAACTCTACAGTGTCTGCTGTGTTGGAGAGAGGCAGGAGGGAGAAGGGGATCAGTGTGAATGCACTGGAGGTCAAAAGCTGCTGGAAGGCAGGCATGGGAAAGATCAGTGGTTCAGTTTTTACCACAAGTTGTTAGTGTTCAGTAACTGACTACAACCCAAGTATTACAAATATGCTCTAATTATACTCATAGTCAGCAATATATCACTACAGATCGCTGATAGGTCTTGGTGGGGCATTTTGTAAAGTTCAGACTAAATATTTTTAGCAATGAGGAGATTTAAAAGGAAAACTATAAGAGATATTGTATATACCCTAAGGCATATTTTGTCTTAAATATTATCCTTGGCCAACTGTACTGTATAAATACAGTAAATATGAATAGAACTGGCAAGATGCCAATCTCCTGGGATGAATTTTAGTCAAGAAGGTATTTATGGGATATAAATAATACTGTGTCAACATTTAAAGAAGGGATCTGATTAGTTTTGAAATTATTCGTATTAATCTTTTCACATGCTGTTAATTTAAGGCTCAAACTAAAGTTGTGCTAAGGTTTACTGGTAGTTTGCACTGAGGAAGCAAGGGGGCATCTGGCTTGAGGGTCCACTTGAGGTTAAGGACACATTGGGATATAGGTGGAAACACAGTGAGTCAGGGACTGCCTGACCCGAAAGCAACAGATGCAAAAGAAGTGTCAGAAAAAAATACTATAAAGGCGTTTTGGAAAAAACAGGAAGCTTTTTTTCTGTCAAGCATGCCTTGTGCTCAGGACAGTATGCATCTGTATGGCTCTGAATCTCTCCTAAGTCCAGGTGGCAGTCAGAATTTGAGGTTTTTCAGAGCAGCTTAAAGAAGAAGGTTGGATGTGGTGTTGCCTGAGCACAACATCAGAGAGTTCTTGGGAATTTTGTGCCTCAGCAAAGTTACCTGAGTAAATGCTTAAAACTGGTTACTGTGAATGCTGGGACACATTAGAAGCTTATTACTTACCCCTTCTTCATTAAATACCTAGGGTCTGATAATTAAGCTGTGTGATAATTGCCATTGCACTGAGAGTAAACAGAAATTCAATGCCAACACAATTAAGGATTGTGAATTGCAGTGCTAATGAATAGCGAGTGTACTTTAGACAAACAGGCAACACGTGTTTCGGGAGGCAAAGGCCTGTTCTGTCTTCTTCATTCAAAGCAATTTTTCCCACACCAATGAACTGGCTTGTAGTGATAGCTTAAGGCCAATACAGGTAAATTTTTAAGTTTTCTGCATTCTTGAAGATAGGTTTATAAGTACTTATTACCTAAGAAAGCACAGTTCTTGGTTTGGGCTTGTTTTTTCATGATTTTTAAGCTACCTGAGTGTGAAGGAGCCTCCATGGGTTCCATTCTGCACTGGTGGCTAGGATTAGTCTTCTCAGGAGCTCTGTCCCATGAATATTGCTTTACATAGGCCATCGTTCTGCTGAATATTTACCCCATGAAAGGCAACATTATAACCTGGCAGGGCACAGTGACATGGTTCTACTTTATCAACAAGGACTCAATTTACCAGCAGTTACACATATGTGCGTTCCTTGTCTTCAGAGTAGTAGAACTGCTCCTGCAGACAGCTCCCAGCACTGACTGCATCATTACCACAATGTTAACTGCTCACTTGGTTTTCCTGTGTTATTAATGGTATGGAAACAGGCTCAGGAGGAACAACTTATTTTAAAACTTTCTAGCTATGCTGGACCTATGGTTGTGCTCTGGAGCACCTCTTGTAGGAGGAGGTGTTTGCCAGGCATACTCCCTGCATTACAGAGAGCAGCTGAAGCAATGTTAAGGCTTTCCCAAGGAGAGTCATGGGGAGAACAGTTCCTTATTCCTTAAGGAATGACATTTAATTCAATCTTTGTGGGTGGAAAACCCTAGGAAATTGCAAATGGCTTTAGAAAGGCACTGGGTAATTTTCTAGACGGTAGTCCTCTACATACTGAGAGGGATAATAAAATAACATGCTCTGGTGCACTAATGAAGGGCAGCACCACATGTGCTTCCTGCCTGGCTTCTGAATCACCAGCCACTTTTACTGTAAGCAGGGTGCCAAGCTGGGAAGCAGCAGGGAAGGTCCAAGAGCCAGTCCGGAATGACACATGGTCCTTGAGTTTCTTCCAGAGGATGAAGACTACAGAAAAGCTAAATACCCCCTTCTTTAACACTGCATAGTCAGATGAGCTACAAGACAGGGCTATATTCCCAAATCCTTTCCATAACCCTCCTGGAATTTCTCTCTTGTGTCTGTTTTATCTGTTTTAAAGAGGCACTTTTCGCTGTAGTTTGGTGATTGAGAAGGTTTGACAGAATCATGGAATAATTTAGGTTGGAAAAGACTTTTAACAACATCTGAGTACAGCTGTTAACCTATCACTGTGAAGTTCATCACTAGGCCTTGTCCCTATGTGCCACATCTATCTATGCTTTCAGATACCTCCAGGGATGGTGACTCAACCACTTCCCTGGGCAGCCTGTTCTTGTGCTTAAAAGCCCTTTTGGTGAACATGCAGCAGTGCCCCTGCTGCTCCCCAGCTTCCAGCCATTGACACTGTGAATGTTTTGTAGGCCCAGAGACCTTCCTGGTAATGTACTCTTGTCTTCGGCTCCTGGCTGGAGGTGTGCAGGGAGTGCCCAGAGCTTTTGCTGCTCTTGCAGGACTAGTGTGCCTAGGTTGACTGAGTGAGGAGAGCAGAGCATCAGCTTCATTAGATGCTGATTTCAGCCTTGCTCCTCTTTGGTGCTCTGCATGAGAGCTGTAGTGGCCATTGGGATGACTGTGTTACTTTGAGGTTACTGCTTACAGCATTCTGCTGTCAGCTTGAGATTCCTGTCTGCACCAGAGCTGATCAAAAGGATGAATGAGAGAACCGGCTGTCATCCTCAGTGAGCTTCTTCAGCACAGCCCTGAAACATGCACGGAGCTTCACACACATGAACAGACTCATTAGCATTAACGCTCTGTGTATGCCTAATTAGCTTCCTGAGTTGGGCCCCATTTTATGGTGCATTTGCAGGGATGAACAAAGCCAGACAGTTCAAATCCCTCTCACTGTGTTGAAATCTGTCATTTGGGCATGGGAGCCCAGTGAGAAGGAAATGCTTTACAGCATGTTTTGGAGAGGAAAGAAGAAACTCTTCAGTGATCCTGAAGAAGGCTGACCCTGTTGGGCAGCTGCCTTCCTTTGCCTTTTCACTGATGGGCTAGACTGCTCCTGTATTACAGATAAAGAGAGGAACCCCAGGGTATGGTGACAAAACGAGTCATGAGTGAAGACACACAAATGTTTTCGTTCCTGTTGTGAAACCACATGCAGCACGTTTTCAAGCAGGCAGCTTTTCGCTTGGGGATGATACGCTCCCCAGGTATTGTTTAATGTAATAATGTGTTACGGATGTTTCTGCTGGTTTGTTTAGATTAAAAGGATTGGTTTGGATTGTTTAGGGAAAGCTTGCACCCTGCCTTCCACCACAGGCTGTTGCTTGCTCCCCTTCAGTCTATGCTGTGGATAGTTGGTGCCTAGCTTCAGCATCACTGTCAGTCGGCTTCCTGTAGTAGTCAGTCTGAAGCAGCAATGTTTCTTCTTAAAACATCTCCCCCGTGCTTGTCCTTGCTGTCTGTGCTGTGTTAAGTGATTGCAGCTGGGCACCCGACTGTACAAAACATACAGCTGCAAGGTACAGAGGAGAAACTCAAAGATTTGTCTGTAACAAGACAATAAAATGTTGGGAAAAAATCCCTAGTGTCAAATGTTGTGTTTTATCTCCTTCCAGTGTGACCAGTTGTGTTTGGATTTTTGCATTACTCATGAGGCTGTTCACTGCTGTGGTTCTTTTAGCTCGAATGGCACAGGACTGGCTTTGCAGAAAGGAAATGCTAGACCTGGCTTTGTTAGACCTGTCTGGTCTTTATAATTTTTTACATGTCTTTGGTGCTCTGCAGGTTGGTCCAAAGTAGGAAAGTTGCTTCTTTGGGTAAAATAGCATTCTTTAAAACAACCAGGTTTTCCAAAGGAACATGGCAGTTCATGCCACTGGGTAAACTTCTGGCTCCTTGTGTTGGAGGTTTTGTTGGATGAGTTAAGGCAGCTGTGCAGAAAGACTTCTTGCTCACAGACAGGATCTGCTGAAATACATCTTGTGTTGTTGTTTGGGCTCTGCGGCATCCGTGTTTGGTTTCCAGGAGATGCTGGACCTCACAGGCATCCCTGCAGCAGATTTTTGGGAGAGTGTGGAGAGGATCTTCAGAACGTCTCTCCTTTTGTTCAGGTTTTAATTTGGACAGTGAATGAGGAATGCTTCTTGTTTCAGGTGTGATGCTCACTGACATATTCAGGCACTTTGTTGTAGAGCCGAGCTTTTCCCCTCTGAATTCCCCTTAGGGAGGGAGCCTCTTTTTGTTTTATAATACTTAGTACAGTGCTGACTTCAGGTCATTAAAAACAACTGTATAAATTATAAAACATATAGCTCATAGCTGAACCTGCTTTGAGCTGGAGGTTGGACTTCCAACATGAATTAACCTGTAATCCTTGTAATACTGCATTTTAATACAAGGAAAACAATGCATTGTATTTCACCTTCCACAGGGTGGTCTTGATTCGAGTATCACCACGTTTCTAAAGATGTGCTGTTTTTTGCCAGTCTTGGATTTGTCCCTCTGCTGTAGCTTTCTTGCACCAAAATGTTCCTGTTCTTCTCTCCCTCTGCACACGGTTTTATTTTGCTTTTCTTGCTTGAATGTTGCTTTTCAAATAAGCATGGTAAGTTGCGTGAAAATAGACTACTGTATTGGACTTGAGCAGGAGCCGTGGCATAGTTGTAGGCAAACTGAGGAGGGGCGGGGAAGGAAAATGTTGTGATACTGACCTTTCACTCCACTTGTTTGGCTCCTTCCCATCGTATCTAACCCACACTGCGCTGACAAATACCGCATCTGTCTTGACAGGCAAGTTCACAAATAACCATTCATTCATAACTTGGAGCTGCTGTAAGACTCCTTATGGATTGCTTAATCTGACAGTTGTGCATTTGAGCAGAGGCTTTGAAGCGGAGACTTTGTAGAATGCCCGTGAGTTCAGTGTGACTTTGTGAAGGCGAAGAGGGAGGTCTCGCGTGAAAGGGGATACTGTACTTGAGGGTGTGCTGCGTGTGTGCATGCGTGCGCACACGCGCGTGCATACACTGCAGAGTTCTGAAACATCTGTTGTTGCCAAAGCCCAAATTGGAATGTTCTGGGAAAGATAATTTAATTTTTAGCTTCTGGATTCATTTCAGTGATGGTAATTTCGACACTTCCTGGGGAGAGTCTATCGGTGGTTATGTGCATCAAATGCAGCAGTAAATCTGTCATTCTTTCCATTTCAGTTTTTCAGGCTTACAACTTCGTTATTTTTCCCTGTTTGGCTGGTGTTAGTATCCAATGTTTTCCCTGGCTTCATCTCTTTTAAACCCCTGCTTTGAATTTTAAAAGGCAAGCTAAGCCCGTTGAAGTTCTTTCTCTTACTTGTTTTTGTTTACTTATGGCATTTGCAATTCAGCAGCTAGCTCAGCTGAAATAGTGATGGTAATATATCTTTACCATAGTGATGAGTGAAAGATAGGAATCAGAACATGTTGGTTTTCATTCCTTGGGGTGGAAAAAAAAAGCAATCCACAAAATCCCCCAACCCTGTGGGTGAACTTTGTACTCACAAGGCTGAAAAATTAATAGGTGTTAGCAGCACTGACTCTTTTGAAGTGGTCAGAGAGCACCTCACAGTCACATTTTTGATGAAGGCTTCTGCACAATAATAATGATTAACCCTGAGCCCGCAGTTGTGTTTATAGCTGATCTCCAGTACCCCAAATTGAGAGAGTGGTCCTTGCTTATTGGAGTGGGCATTGTCCAGTATGTATAAAATTACTTCTTTTGAGCTTTGGGAAAACAGTCATAAAGATCTCTAGGGCTGCCAAGATGTACACTTGGAAGAACACCTGCAAAACTTTACATCTTCCAAACAGCACGTAAAAAACAATGCTGCAAATTTGGCCTCTTCTGATGCAGCAGTGGGTTGAAACAATGGCACAGGTGGCGATCCCAGAGCCTGGGACAGGCTGCTGCTCCTTGTCCCATCTCTGCTTGGTCTCATGGGTGGCCCACACTAGCAAAGCTGTGAGACATCTCTGCTCTCTCTGGCTATGGAGGGGCAACTGTGCCCTTTGCATCACAGTTCCTGGCCTTTGTGCTTTGAGGCTTTGGTGCAGGGATTGATCCAGCTGACTGGAGAATAGTTAAATAGTGCACTTAATGAATGCCTAGTAAGCAAGATGTGTATGGATGCCAAGGTTCAGGTCCATCGGCAGTTCATTTCTGCCTTCAAATGCCTGCAGAGGAAATAAGGGATATTTGCCTGCAGGGAAGGATAAATGATACATTGTATTCTCCAACATGATAGGACATTGTAAAGCGTCAGGAGATGTGTTGGATCTATGCAGATCGCTGATGTTCTCCTTCTCGCCCAGTCTCCAAGAGATCCAACCCAGTTTTCTTGGCTGTTGCAGTTGGCTCTGGGCCTCCCTGGCAGAGCAAGGGCTTGTATGTCTTGTGCCAATCACTGCTTTATGCTCAGATTTTTCTTGATGCACACTTTGGAAGTGAAGTAGCCACATTTCAACATTGAGGTTTGCTGAAAGATGTTTTTCCTGTTGTGCTCATCATGTGTTTATCCAGCCTGCGATGGCAGGCTATTGCAGCAGACACACATCTCCAGGTCTGAGTGGGGAACAAGTTCCAGCTTTCTTGAAAATCAATCTGCTGTTCTGATCTGGTGGTGTGATAGGAGCTAGAGAGGCTCCCTGCCAGGATACACAGTTTGCAGAGCAAGGGAGCTAAGTGAGCAGCTTTGGCCCAGTTTGGATGGACTTGGAACAGATTGTTGGGGGCCTGACCTTTCTGTCCCTTTTTGAATCTGGATTCCTCCCTTCCAGCTTGCATTTCTCCCTGATGCTAGGAGCCATGTGTTGGAAGTTTAACATTCCCCTTGCTAATCAGGGAAGAAAAGAGCCCCAAAAGAATCCAGGAAAAGAGATCTTTATGAAGGTGACCATAGTCTGAATTACAGCAATGCCTTCTTCTAAGCTGCAGCCCCATTATTTACCACACTTCACTGGGAAACCTAATTTTCTCTGGCTGGAAGTGTATTTGTTGAAGTAGAGTCTGGAAAGGAATCTGCCTCATGCACACTTGCCACCACTGAGCCAGCTACACATGTGATACAGTCAAACCTTTCCATTTCTCTGCCTTTTGAGAGTATGTTCCCCAGATGAAGAGGAGATCCTGGTCCAAAGCCTGCTGAAAATGCTGGAAGTCTTTCCACTGACTGCAGAAGTCTCTGGTCAGGTGTTAAGTGTCATTCCTTTGTTTCAGGGAGTGGCCACATCTCCATTATATATTGAGGTGTATAAGGTGGTGGTGCTTTCCACTTTATTGAGTTTCCACTGGAGACATTCTTCTGCATGAGGCCCTGAAAAACAAAGACTGTGTTTGAAAATAAACACCTTAGTTAGCCTTATTGATGGATTCATTTGTTGGCAGATGTCATCTGGGATCAGCATATGGTGGCAATATGGCAAGAACTGCAGAATGCAGAGAAGGAGAAATGAGTTAACGCACTGTACTTTTTAGGTATTCTACGTCTTCTCCCGTCTAAAATAAATGACCATCTGACTGCAAAGGTCTTGGCAAATAAACATGCCATAGTATATCTTTATCATCCTCCCTGCAGTGAGTTTTTGTCTAGAAGTTCATCACTCCACATCCAGTGGCGTCTTAGAAACATTCAAAATCAGACCTCAGCACCCACAGCAGGGAAGAAACTAAAAGCTTTGACTAAGAATGTGGCAAATCTCTGTGCAGTGGACTGTAAAGAAGGGTCAGGGCTAAGCCAACAAGGTGTTTTTATGTTATCAATAGAATCTTGAAGTCAGTTCTGCATAGAGCTCGAGCCAGGAGGACCATTTCTGAAAGTCAGTTTGCTACATGATATATGCTGAGTTTACAAGCTGGAAAGCCAAGAAGTTTGGGAACAGGAGCTGTGCTTGTAGCATGAAGGTGCATGTTGTTTTACATAAAACCTCTCTGACTTGATGTGTCTCTAAGCTCACAAAATAATGAGTTGAGATACATTGCTTTGCATGGATGAAGAACTGGAGCAATTTAATTTCAGTCAGTAAAGTCACTCCAGATTTTTTCCTGTGATGTTGAAAGTGGATTCTGTGCAGTGATTGTTAAGGAAAGCAGAACAGTCATTGTGGCCAGGGCTTTAAACAGCACCTAAAGGAGTGGTTTCTTTGTAGCTTTTGAGGACCCTAGCCTTTTGTTAAGATGAGGACTGAGTTAAATCTGGTTTGCTGACAAGAAATGTCCTGAATGCTGTTTTGTATCATGTTTGTACTATTACTGTATACTTCTCAAAGCCTGAAAGGACTCAACGTCCACCACAGGTTTTGTGTGCTTCCTTTTTTTATAAAAAAGCAAAGCAAAAGGCTTGTTTTATTCTATCTGTGTGGTACTTCCTGTGTCCTGGTGGGATGAGATTTCATTTGATTCAGGATATGAAACCAAATGGTTTGGTTCTTATTTAATATAAGGCACCATTTTAATGTCACAGGGTATAAAGTGCCTTAAATGTAAGGGCAGCCAGACCTGCAGGCAGCTTTCTGATTGAGCCTGTATGTTGCCTGGCAGCTGAAGGAGATGCTCATCTCAGCAAGGGGGAGATGTTCTTCTCAGGGTGTAACGTTTCCAGATCTGTTCACACTCAGAGCTAGTCAACAGTTGGTATCATACTTTAGAAAGGGTGAGCTCTAAGAAACTTTGAGTTATGATAAAATGGACAGGTTAAAAAAACACTGGATGCCCTCATTATGGTCTTCTGATCTCTCTACCTGCTTATTCCAGACCATCGAGTTTTGAATTAATTCCATTTTGAAAGGGTGTTTACAGCACACTTGGTAAATTATTCCAGTGATTAATTACAGGAACTCAAAATGGGTATCTTTGTGGTTTAAGTTGTTTAGCTTCTAGCATTTGAATCTGGTTTAAACCTTCTTGTGCTATTTTGAAGACCCATTGTCAGATCTCTGGGCTTTCTGTAGGTACTTGCAGGAAATGAAAGTTTTGGAGAGAGGATCTGGCTAGGAGTAAGCTGGTGTGGCTGCTGGAAGACTCTGCAATAAGCAGCCAGGAGCTTGCTATGGGCTGCTTTATCCAGTTGTCTTTCAGATCTGTGGACTGTGATCAAGCCACATCTCTTTAGTGTGCTGTAACCCGTGAGATACTTCCTAGCTTTTTTCATTTATTCTCATGGTTCCCCTCTGAAACTCCTCTGCTGTGTTCATGTTCTGCTGAGCTGTGGACAACAGTATTGGACACTATTCAAGAGTGACTGTGCCGTTATTGACTCACATGCATGTTGCAAACTCCTATAATTTAATACTACACAGTTCATGCAGCTAACTTCAGCAGTAGCTTTGCCAGGAGCTCTATAAGAAGTTAAAATTCATGCTTGGGTAATTATCCACCAGGGTCTCTCCCAAGTTCTTTTCAGAGGTGCTGACTATCACATGGAGTCTCCTACTTTGTAAGTGTGGTCCAGTTTCTCTGTCCTACAGCTGTATTTCCATACTGAAAGATATGTACATCTTGATAATTCAGGATTCAAGTCAGTCTATTTTTAGTGCATCTTCTTCATTATTTAACACATCCATATCATTATTGAATCTGCAGTTGATTGGTAATGGTTTGATTTCCTTCCAGATGATGGATAAAATATATTAGGTAGTAGAATACAGTAAAATGGGACCTTTGTAGATGCTTTCTTCTCAGTAATGGTCCTGTCTACCATTGTGTTTTAAGTCTCATAGAAACTCAAGGCTTTGATTCATTCACTGCCTGGCCCTATTTGTGTCCTGTTGTTCCTGTTTCCTGATGAAGCCATTATGTAGCATTATGTATTAAATGTGTTGCAGCTACCCAAGTGCATTATATTAAAACAGTTGTCTTACCTATGTACCCGTGTCACTCACGAAGGTACGGACCAGTGGGATCTCTTTCCCTGGAGCTGCTGTGGATTATACTCCCTTAGTCCCTCTGAGCCCATTCTCATTCCCTCACTTCACCTGTTTTTTCTGGGATCAACATAAGGTGACTGTGTAGGTGCGAAATCTCAGAGTCTGTTTAGGATTGTGCATGAACAATTATGTTCTGCCTCGTATCTTTAAGGTGTTTTTCAGTGTTTGGGATTTATTGAAATCTAGTTTTAGTAATTTCCATTCTTCCCTGGACAGCTCTTTAAAAAGTTGTTATGCGAGTTATCCGGTCTTGTTTTATGGTGTTGTTTTAAGACCTTCTAAGTTGCTGTTAGAATTAAAAAAAAAAAAAAAATCTGTTCATCCTATGCTTGCCTGGCTTTTTTATCAACAGAAGTATATTTCATATTTCTGTACTAGTACTTCAACAGTTTTTATGCAGTGGAGGAATATCACTGTTAAGCTTCTTTAGTACTTAAGTAAATCTCATCTCTTAAGTTTTTTGGCCATGGGGCTGGTCTGCCCATTTGTTTTTTCTTGTCTGTTATCTGCAGTTCTTATGTTCTGATGTTACAGTAGTTCTCAGCAGCTATTAGTTTTAGGGTTTTTTGATAATATATAGTTGCATTTTTTAACTTCTTAAGGTGGTATTCTTATGGTTTCATTATGGTTCACAGAGAGTTTTCTAAATTGAGTGGTCCTATTTGTTGATTGTGTATCATTTCTGCTTGTCCAGCAAGCTCAGTGTCAGTCCATTATCCTGTCCAGTGTTCTCTGTAAACAGTTCTTTCCAGTTGATTCAGTTCATCGTTATATCATCTTTGTATGACTGTTTCCTTCATAATACTAAGCCCATGTGTTCAGTTCTTTGGGACTTTCTGATTTTGTGCAGAACACGAGGTAGTATCTCCTACGTGAGCTTTCAATCTTGACTGTCAGGCACCTTGCTTCCAGCTTAAAAATAAATCAGTACTTACATTTGGCTCTTTGAAGTTGCTTAGCTGGTGAAGTGCCAGCAACCTAAAATCAGGGTTCTGTGGAGACCAGCTCATCAGAGAGTCACCAGGTGTAGAGGCGTGGCCTGGCACAGTTTGGTGGCCCTTGTGCTGGCAAAAGTGATGCCTCCCACTGCTCCAGGCTGCAGAGTGGGTGGTGATGGGTTATCTGGGGCTTGTACCACTGGCAGCTCTTCTCTCAGAGAAGCAAGGGGCCAGACACTCCAGCTGTGAGGTTAGTTCTCTTGCCAGAAGCCGTAATTTTGGAAGGCAAATAATATTTTTGGGTTTCTTTTCCATGTTCAATAGCACAAGACATGGGAGACCTCCAAGTCACTGACTCAGTTGGTGACTCCATGTGCAAAGTAGTTCGTGGATGTGTTCTTCCTACCCCACCCTGAGGTCTGAGCCCTTAATCTATAAAGAAATTTCACTTGTGCTTAAAATAGTGTAGAGGGCATAATGCATCATAAGTCATCCTGGTAACTGCACCTTAGTAAAAGGACCTTGGCATTAGGCTTATCTGTACTTAAATAATAGGAGTTGATATGCTCATTAGCCCTAAATCGGAGCTAACTCTAGCAAGTATCTTCGTGGAGTAATCTGTTGGGGGTTTTTTTACAAGTTACTATGTCAAAGAGAGTGATCAGTTACTCTGCATTAATCCTCTCTGTGTTAGCCATGATTCCATGGTAGCAGGATTTGTGGCTGGCTGAACTCGAAGCTCTGCAGATGAGTTTCTCCAGGTTTTGTTGTACGGTTCTGTCCTGTCTGTGCTGCAATTTCTAATCCTTCCATGACCATCTCTGTAGCCATTTCTGGGCTCAGTGAGCAGACACATTTCCCATGCACTACGTGGAGCATTTTAGGGATCTTCAGAAGTGGCCAGGCAGCTTCCTGGGCCAGCTGCAGTGAAGAAGCAGAGGAAGGAGTTGAAAGCTGAGCACCTTTGCGTGGGCAGTCAGGTGTGTGTTCCCTGCATACAGGCAGCTCATGGCACTTCTGGTAGCTGCAGAGATTTCCTGAGAGACACTTAAAATATCTGTGCTTTTCTGTTCCTGATTTGCACTGCTCTAGAGTGTAAATCATTTTAATTGTAATTACTATTACAAAGCAGGAAAGATTGAACAATTTTAATGTGGTTTAAAACTTTCACTTCCCTCTGTCTCTAGCATTCATCTGTTGTCTGCTGCCTTTATCTTAATCATTTAAAGATGTGTTGCCTGTGCTTTGAGTCTGTGAATCTTGACTTCTCTGCAATGAAAAAAAAAAACCCAATGTAGTTTTCTTTTGCTTTTTCCTTCTTCATTATAATTTTACTTCTTGTGTAATTACTTTTTTGTTCTCCCCGGTGTGAAAGGGTTGAACAATCCAATCTGCTTTTCTTGAAAATAACTTGCTTTCATTTCCTCCTGCAGCCAGGGAATAGTTTGGAAAGGCAGCTCTCTGGACCCTTGGCGGAGCAGGAGGAGGCAGCCAGCTGTGCTGCTTGCCAGGGGAACAGGAGCGCTTCCTGGCAGAGGTGGGGCGAGAGGAATGGGACTTGCTTTCATCTTTGTGCCGTGGGACTTGCTTTCATCTCCTCCACTCTCTGCAAGGCACTCCTGAAATTTCCTGACCACTCTTAGATCTTCCAGTTAGAGCAGCTAACTAGTGAGGCCCACTTGTATAGGAAGAGAGCTACAGAGGAAGAGAATGCAGCTTGCTCTTATAAACAGCAAAAGATTAAAAATGCTAAGGTGGGTGCTCCCACATGTCTGGTCACCATCACTGTTCACCTGGTGTGAATGCCCTTTTGGTATAATCATCCACATACATTTCTTCTGTTAAAAATAAGTCTGTGGTTTATCCTATACCATTTCATTTAGCATATTTTATGTTTGGATGTGCTAGAATGTTCTGATCCCCCCCCCCCCCTTTTTTTTTTTCCCTTCCAAATTTCCCGATATGTTTGGATTTGTGGGTTTGCTTATGGGGGCCCTGAGTGTTGCAGAGTACATGAGCCCTGTTGCTGAGGTGAAGTCTTGGGCAGGAGGAGTGCATTGCCTTCTGGCTTTGGACTCCTGCAGACAAGTTGCTGTCAGCAACACTGCAAATGCTTTACTTCTTGGAGTATTTTCTGAAGTGAAATGTTGCAGGTTTCCTGGTAAAATCTAATTAAACTTAATTCCTCGGTTTTCATTGCTGGGGCCTTTATCAGAAATACACAAGCAAGAAGGCTTCTCTTTTAAGCCTCTGGGAAAAAGTTTGGAAGCATCTATCCCCTTTTATGGTTTCATCACAGACATGTTTCAGAAGAGGTCCCAGTGTGAAAATGACTCCCATGGAGAAGCCTTTCTTTTATTTGCCTCCAAGTCTGACTCGTCTAAATCTGTAACTGTTTGCTTGCCTTCTTCCTAAGGCACTTCAGTGATACCTGGAGATGCCACGGATTTTCATGCCACCTTTTTAAGTGATACGTTCCTCTATATCTGAACTGGTTCAGCTTTTACCATGAACCTTAAATGAAGTCAGCAAATGGTGAGAGGTTCGTAGCTTGGCTTGAAGTCACAACTGACCTACCACTGGTGACAAAGCTTCTCACCTGAGGAGCTGATTTCTGCACTTGCACCAACAGTGTTGTGAAGTCTTTAAGCTGTACAAAACCTCAGCGTCATGGAGCAAACTTTGCTCATGCTCCCATGTGTTTTCAAAGGTGGGGAGAAACAATTTGTTTGAGGCTTTGTTTTACCCACTTTTGTGAAAGTCTGGTTATGGCGAGATGAGCTTTACAAACTTCTAGTTTGGATTGTTGCAATTCATGCAGTTGGATGCAGAAACTGCTGATGGCTGACTTGACAAAGAGCAGCCAATGCCATCAAGAGCAAATACATCTCTTGTGCTGTGCAAATGGTGTCTGCTCCACCAAAATCTTACTGGTAAAAATTTGTCTCCCCGACTGGAATTTGGAAACCCCATGGGAGCTTGAGATCCTTCTGCCTTAGAGATTTTGGTAACCCCAAGTAAATAAAAAAATTTCCATCTTACTTTAAGCATTATGAAGTGGTGGTAGTATTTTTGGGTACTGACAGCTAATCAGATGGGCATGAGCACCCTTAGTTCAAGGGCACTGGCAGCTATTGTGTGTTGTTTGTAACCTTTTCATTGCTTTTGACAAAGAGCTTTAAACTTTTATTGATGCCACCAAAGGAAAAAAAATCTACGTGAAAGCAGTCTTGTTCTTCTGTGCCGGAAAAAGTGAAAAATAGAGAAAGAGGTTTGCTATGGACGTTACCTTTTTTTTCCCCCCTTGGTGTTACTGAGAGGTGCTAAGTAAAGCATTGATGGGTAGGAACAGTCCAGCTGAGGAGGCTGTAGCTGCCCATGTTTAGTGAGTCAGGGCTCTCCACAGCTCCTGTAACAGAGGTCCTTTTCTTTGCTCCCATTCTGGTCCTTCTAGTGCATCAGCCAACTTTCACCCCATATTGCAGCTGCTGAGAGAGAGGTTTTCTGATGTGTGGAGCCAAGGGCCAACCACAATTTGTCCATGTATTTACAGGGATCATTTCACTCTTCTAGATGTGCAGCCAAGTATTTCTTGATAGAAACATGCTGCGTCCATCTAACAACACTGTCCAATTGAGGCAAAGTGGAGAATGCTGTAATACTTGTATTACAGTAGTTGCTGAAGTCCCAGTGAGAGATCAGGGCCCTGGTGCGTGAGGCACTGTTGATCTCACAGTACTTTTCCCAGCCCTACAGACCTTCCCATTTAAGCTGACAAGTCAGATAACGATGCTCTGCGGTATTATCAGTTACACTGCAAAAGGCACGCGTGCTTGAAACCAGAGATTTTCATGTGATCTTAAATATTTCTTCATGTGAGAGTGTTCATCATCTCATCCAGATTGCTTATCTAGGAAATGATCACACATGAGAAATGGAGAAACTTCATGTGTTCTTTCACTGCTACTGGTCATTTTTTTGTTTTGGTTTGGAGTTGGTTTTTTTTTTCAGGGCCAGACATTAATCTTGGCCTTACAGCTCCAATAACTATTATTTCTCGTCAGCAGCATGGTGAGTCTGAAAAGAGAAATTAGAGTCAAGAGGATATTTTCCCAGAAGATTACAGCAGTTATAATGGAGGTCAAACTTTTGGCTTCAGCTATTGGACTATTTCACTTTAAACTTGAAATGCACATCAATGAAAGGAGCAAGTTCAAAGTTTAGCATGAAATAATGCCAAAGACTAAGGGGAAAAAAAAGCATATCTTAATAATTTTACAAAAATTTGCCATCACTCTTCACACTGAACGTAACTTTTCAAGCAATATAAAAGCAATCCCCAGATAATGAATCACCACTGGAGCAAAGTGTCATACAATGTAGCATCCTAGTTTGGGGAATTCACAATCAGGAAATAGAGTTATCAGTTATAATTATTTACTGTAGTGTTTTAAGCACAAACTTGGTTTTAATACCATGGAGAATTTGCTCATTATACTTGCACTATTATACATGTCGAGTATCCTGGTATAAATTCCTTTAATGCAGGGCTTATCTCTTTAACTTAAGGAGCTGTTATGATTTATTAGTTAGTTCCAGGATAGTTGCAGCTGGCTTCCAAGTGCACTACCCAGGAAACAGAATGCTTCCAAGAAACATTGTTAAATTTTTAAGTTAGCTGGTCTTCCTGTGTGTAATTAGTATCCTGTAAAAACCATTCCCACAGGAAGGGTTGTAGAAGCCTGCCACTCTGGATGCAGTGGGAGCTTTCTGAGATGGCTCTTGTTGTCCAGAGGCTTTCAATGATGGCTAAAACAAACCTTGTGTGCTGCAGCTCAGAGCTATTCAGGGTTTATCCCTCATGAGCATGGAAAAGGATCATCCCCCTGCTTTCTGTGGCAGCTGTTTAGGTAACTGGGGGCTGTTTTTACATAACACCCTCAAGTGGTCTCTTTTTTGGCTGAGCAACCCAACTCATCAATCCATGTTTGATAGCTCAGTAGTAATCTCATTCCTCTGCAGCACCTTGGTGGGTAGAGCTTCTATTTTAACTAGGAGCCACTGATAACTGCTGGCTCAGGGCAGTTTTCCAGTCTTGCAGCCTACCTACTCTCTGTTTTTGTCTAGACCCCATTTCTCCCATTTGCTAAAAGGCTTGTCAGTGTCCAAACTCACTGAAGTCAAGATAAATGTCATCTGTGGTTTCTGTTCTGTTTGTAAAGTTTCTTACCCAGTCCTGAAGGCACTTCAGGTTGTTTGGACACTAATTGCTTCTGACAAGGCCATGTGAGCAGTTACTCAACTCCTTGTTTTCTTCCAGGTGCTAACAAATTGTTTGTTTGAATATTTTTTCACTCTCATTCTGTCTTTAATTTCTTACTACCCCTTATTTCTCTCACCTCTCCTTTTATTTTATTTTTAATAGATAGATTTTAATAGATTGCTCCATTCCAATCTTCTGGTGATTAACAATGTGTTTTAAGTTATCTTTTCTTAATTCTAAGAGTAGTGTATTAATTTGTGGCAGGTATTTTCAGAAGGTTAGGTAATTGTAGAAAAATGTGCAGGTGTCCATAGTCCCTTGCACGCAAGGCTGATTGCTTGTATAAGAAAGGTAGAAAAAGGAGGGGTTGAATCTGTGTCAGAGTGGCTGTGCCTGGATCTCTGCCTCTGGTCATGGTCTGTTTCTGGTGTTTTTTACCTTGTGGCCTTGGTTCATCAACTGGTCTTTTAATTGGTTTGTAGCTCGCTATGTACTTGGAGATGTAAAACAAAGTTTGGGAATCCTGTTGAAATATATTGTAAATAGGCAACTGAGTTTGCTGGTTGTATGTTAGCCACTGAGGAATGATGAGTAGTATCTGTACTATGTACGGTAGTATTCTGTAGTATCTTTTATTCAAGTGCCTACAGGACGCTATCTACTGAGAAGAACAGAGCTCAGCTCTGACTCTCGCCATCTCACATTATTATTATTTTGATTCCTTTTTTTAGATGGAATTAGGATTTGATGCCCTTTCAAAAGAATGGAAGCTATGAAAAGAATGGAGAAAACAACTTCCAAGCATTTTCTCTCAGGCCTCTCTTTTGAAATAACTGAATGAATTAAGAAGTAACTTTTCCATACTCTTTTCAAGAAATCAAAATAAGGCTGTATCATCTTTCTGACTCAGTGTACAATGTTGGCTAGGTTTGCTATCCAAGAGCATACAATTGATATTTACGAGAAACATAATTTTCTACATTCCTTGGGCTTTTGTTCTTTGGATAGGGAGTACTCAAGTTTCATGCTAGCACAGTGCCCTGCCCTGGTCTCCAGGACAGTGGTATTTCATCTCTTCTGATTAACAGAGATTTTCAAGCATTATTTTTTTTTCCAGTGGCCTGTATTTGATGCCATGGAATTATGTTACTCTGCACATCCTTTATAATAAAGCTTATCCTTTATTATGTTTCGTTTTTTCTTTTTTGCTTCAAGTCTCAGTGGCTCCCTTGCTGTATCCAGGTGCCCTTTCCTCCACCCTTGGGGTAGCTGGCAAGGAAGAAGGAGGCATTATGTATTTGCAGTGCTTTAGGCACATGGTGCCACAGATTAACTGGAGATGTGTTTTATTATACATTGGTGCTATTCACCTAATCCTTAGATTAGCACTTTCATAACTTATTTCCAAAATGAACTGTTCAGTCTTTGTTTTCTTTCATGACACACTGGAGCCATTGGATCTCCTTGCTTAGCTCTGACTTCTCTCTGTTTTGACACTATCCTATTGAAAAGAGATGCGTGTGCAGTACTGAAAGGAAATATTTTGTATGGAGGTGTGATCTCAGTTAATTTCTGTAGTAAAAGATCTCACTTTTCCTTGCAGTCTGAGAGCACATTACTTTTGCTGCAGTGGTGCACTGAGAACTTGTTTGTCTGCAGTACACCATCAACCCTTGCCTTGCTATGTCCTTGCCATTGAACCATTTTTTAAACTTTTTTTTTGCAGTGATTTTAATATTTATGATTATTTTGTGCATTTTAGTAAGACTTCTGTGTATGTAAAATAACCAATTGTTGTGTAAATTTGAAAATGGTAAAAAGTTGTTCTTGGTTGGTTGGTATGACTGTTGGGTGGTTAGCTGTTGTCACATACTTCTCATTTGTATCTGTGACCCTGAGGTGCTGGTAGTACCTGTGTCTCAAGAATACAGAGCCAGTACAAAGGTGTCACCTCTTTATTGAAACTTCAGATATTCCTTCTGAAGTTTCACCTCTGAAATGTGGAGCTTTTCCTTTTGATGAAGGGTTAGCCTTGGGTTGAGGAGAGCTAGAATAGTCCTGAAGCATTCTATATTTTGTATAAATAGGTGTGATACTTCACTGTCACCTTTTCTTTTGTATCAGTGTTGAGGAGAACTCTGCCTCCAGGGTGTGCAGCCAGTACTTCAGACAAAACACCCAACGCAACAACAAGCTCTTGGGACAATTCCCAGTGTCAAAGCCACTGTCCAGTGCTTGTTCCTTCTGAATATGACCCTTAAGCTTAAGTATCATGTGTAATTTGTGCCAATGTCGTATGAGTGGAGCAGTAAGACATTTCTGGAGCCCTGCTTCTGCAGGCGCAGGTCAGCTGAGTACCTGCAGAGCCCCACCAGTAGGGAGTATGACTAATAATGCATGTAGAGCAGAAAATTTAAAACTTGCTGTGAAGAGCCACCGTGGTTTTCATGCTGCTTTGAACTAATGTGTTTTCAAATCATTCTTTAGCTTATTCCAAGAAGCTGCTGAGGCATTCCTAGTCTGTTTTGATCCTTAAGAAATGCAGACATTGACCCTGTAGTTGCTATCCGTATTCATTATCGCTGTCATGGTGTTGTATGATGCAATTTGTGGAGCTCTTTCGCTGAATGTGATCTCTGTCTGGAGTCTGCGTTAGTTTTGGATTCTTCTGAATCATAAATGGTCAGAACATCTTTTTCTAATATTTAGTTGGATGTCATTTGGTTAGTCTGAGACATATTCTTTTATATTTTTTGTTTCTTCATGTGCATATAAGTGTGTCTGTTTGTATGCACGCCTCTTTCTCCAGAGAATTTTGTCTCAAACATTTATGCATGCCCAAAAAAAGCAGAAAGTCAGTTGCTTGCCAATGTAAGGCAAATTTAGGGGGGGGGTAGTATTACTGTAAAAATTTAAAAGAAAATAGGTGAAACTTCAGGTGGAGGCAAAGAGTTGAAATTAATTGATCAAAACCTGTCATTAAAACAGAAGGCAAAAAGCAATCTGCTGTTGAGTTGGGGTGTAGTTCCATTGTCTTGGTGACACCATGGACCTGCTGGAGGTGTGTGTCCCCACCTCTGTCTGTCAGGTACCCCTGGTGCACAGCTGTCCTGCACGACAGTTCTGCTATCATGGTGTCTCCTGCAGGGTGTGAGAGAGCTCACCAAGGAAAAAGGAACCAGGAACTCATTTGTGGTGATGCCTGTCCAAAAGCAGATGGATCTCAGGCAGGTGGCGGCACTTGGAGTGATTGATATTTGCAGTGTTTCGGGGAAAGACGTTTATCTCGCCCTTTGGAAAATCCAACTGGATCAATCTAGCTGTTTTATTTGGACACAGGAAAGCCAGTCTAGCCTTGTAAACCTGAACACTCAGCTAGGAATAGCACAGACAAGAACTGAGTGCCCACTATGATACAAACTTCTGCCATTTCCTCGTGTGTTAACCTGTCACAAGGAGGGGCCACGCTATAAAATGATGTTTTCATGTCTGTAATGCCCTGTGTTACCTTGTGCAATGCAAAAAGAGAGTCCATACCTGCAGCATCCCGTGAACCGTGTGAGTGAACCGTAGCCTTCCCCATTCTCCTTATTCCAAACTCTCCTAATTCTCTTCCATCTCAGACACTAGATGGTTAAAATATAAAAACTGCATATATTGTAACAAAAAAAAAGCTTAATCCTTTTTCAATCTGTATATGATTTTACTCCAGACAAGGCAACTTTCCAGATTTAAATAAACCAACATTTGAAATGGGATGGTTTTAAGACTCAGAAAAATGTCTAGGACATCTTACTATGTTAACTTGAAATTATTCAGAAAAACAACCTCTTTTTTTCTTCTTTTCTTCCCCCTTATTTTTCCTTCTTTTATGTTTCGTTTTTTTTTCTTGCTTTTCTGGCAATTTTTTTAAACTTTTAAGGTTTTTTTAATTGTATCACTATTCAGGAGTGATGAGGGGCTCTCACTTCCTCAGACAGGCCATTGTTGACTCGCTCTTGGGCCAGTAGAGACTGGAGGACACAGTTTAGGTCAGACTGGAAAGAGGTGGGTTTGTGTAAAAAGTAGACTGTTGGAATAAAACATTTTTAGTTGTAAGTATCTAGAACATTTCCAGCATTGTATTAAAAAAAATGTTCAAGTTAGAACAAGAGGGTCTGAGAAGCTATGGTCTTCCTCCCACACCTTGCTACTAGTCGGAGGTTCTTGTATAAACATCTGTGATGAATATTGGTGTGTTTTCAGATTCAAAGGCATTTTGTTTGTTTCTGCTTCAAATTTTGAGGGGCACTTTGGTCCAAGGCTTCTGAGGATTAGATTAGCAAGGCATAACTTTGTGCCTCAGGGTCAAGCAGACCTATAGCCTCCTAATGTAAATTAGTCAAATTACACTTCAGATTTTTTATACTGTTGGGTTGACCAGCCATTGCATTCCCAAGGGAGAGGAGCTGGGAATGCTGTCTCTTTCTAACTGGTGCTGACACAAAGCATCTAATCCATACAGTTAATTAGTAGAAGCAAGTGTTAAATTCAGAAGAGCTCTTCCAGCTTTAGGGAGTCCTGCAGTTCAGAACAGAGCACTTGGAAGTTAGCATTAGTCAAGACTGAGCCTGTATGGACACAGCCCGAGGTTAGATGGTGAGAAATGCTTGGAGTTTATCCTTGCCAAGCTATGCTACATGGTGACAATCAATAAGGCTTGATTATAAAGAGAATTTGAACTTAGTTGTTGCCTTATGACTGTTCTTGCTCTTCAGTATCATGTGGCTCTCAATGCTATTCTGTAAATGCTACTCAGTTGTGAAATGACAGAAGTTTGCCCATGTTGGGCCTCGCTGTTGTGCACTTTGTAATGTGACAGGAAAGGATCCTGTAGGACAAAGCACCAAGATTCTGTGTTTGCAAGCATGAATGGATTCTTGAAATGGCACAAGAGTGATTCCAGCACTTCTGCTCCTCTGCACCTTTGATTGATTCCCAGATGGTTTTATCAACTCAGAGGACTTCTTGTAAAGGGGCTCATGGTCCATGGTTCAATTGGTGCTTGAAATCTTGTTTAGAAACAGAATTAGTAAATAACAAAGCTGAAAAACTGGAAGTCAGATGTTTTTAATGGGTGGAAATTATAAAATCCAAAGCCTGAGAACAAGTGAGGAAGCTTTGCAAAATCACCCTGATATTACATGTTTCAGTCCCACAGGAGTGCTGCTGGAGAATTACTTCAGTGTTTTGTCTACCAAACTATCAAGGAGAAATTGGAGCTAGTTCAGTTGGACTTTATTGGATTATGCCTTCATGGTACTGTAGCTGAAAAAAAGGCTGTGATTCTAAATACGATGTGTAACAATTGTGCAAATTCCTTAATCCTGTTTTCCATTCATTTATGTAGTAATTAAAACCAAAAACCTGGAAACTATTTTCACAGGCAACTTTAATTTGCAGAGACCTATTTAATTTCCTATGGTTTGTGGCTGTATATTCAATTTTACTCTCTTTCTCTTCCAGAAGGGGGTGAAACCTGATGGTGTTACCTTCATTATCAGTCTGTTCCTTGGCTTGGTTTCTTACAAGTTGTTTGGAACATGACAGTGTAATTTTGGGGGGAAAGAGGTTTATTCTGTTTTGTTCTTCTTAGAGAGCACCACAAAATGCACTAATGAAAGAGTAATCATAAGCTTAAAGAGGAAGGAAAGTTTTAAGGGACTAATTGAAGAGAGAAAATGCCTGAGTGGTTTAAAGGAATGAAATGGTGGGAGAGCTCCAAGTGAGATGAGGCAGCAAAAGTAAAAGAGCTACCACCAACTGTGATGAATGACATACATGCACCTAAAAGCCGTGGTCATGGGGCTGCATAAATACACAGATAGGAGGAGGAAAAGGAGGGTTCACTGTTTCAAAGGCACATTGCCTTACGTGCAGTAACCTGCAGCCATAGGTAACAGGCAGGACTTGGTGCTCCAGACCTTTGGCAGTAGGACACCACTCTTTCTAGGTCCATCCTAAAGGGAAGAGTAACTTAGGACAACTTGGTTTATGGTATACTCTTACTCAGTAGCCATCCATGACTAGGCAAAGTCTCCTGCCCTGCTGGGTTCTATGGGATGCACTGTTTAATTTAATCTCTATGCAAGGGGCCTGCCTTGACCACCTTCTGACAGTTGAAACTGTACTCTCTTCCCATGCTAAAACAAAAAAAAATCTGGGGAAACTTGATGACTCTGTCTAGCCTGGAATGTAATCCAGGCTGGAGGGACCTGGAGAGTGTTAATAGGAGGTGACTGTCTACAGGCCAGTTTGGGAAGAGTGGAATGAGCAATCTATGCAAAAGGTTGAAGGTCATTTTCATCTCTCTCTCCAGGAGTGTGAACTGCAAGGCCGCCAACAGCATAGGCAGGAGAGCTATTACCTACTCCTGCTCCTGCTCAGGGGAGGCCTTTCCAAAACACAGGTTGGATAGGTTGGGAAAGCAGTAACAAAAATCACATTCCAAGTATGAGCTGCATGGTGGATTTGGTCCTGTGGGCTCTCCTCAGTCTGAGGAGCATCGCAAGGACTGGCTACAGCCTGTGCTCCCTCACTGCCACGGGCTCTGAGGCAGGAAATCCTTTAAGCATGGGGCTGCATAAAAAACACGATGACTTTGAGAGGACTGTGTTCAAAGGGAAGCCAGTGCCTATGCTCCTTCTTTGAAGTAGAATGTTAGGCTTGTTGCCTTGTTACTGTGCTAAATATTCAGACTGGTTTTACCATTTATATCACATACATTGGATTCCAGCTGATTTAATCGTCCTGCAGATGTATAAGAGGAGAAATAGAATGTTGTACTTCAGAACAAGAGAAGTGATATTTGAATTATTCTGCGCTAAGGTAGAGAGGCACATAAACACAGCAGCTTAAACTGAATTGTGAAATAGCCTGAGAATGTCTTTTTGCTGCCATTTCCTTGATTTCAACACCACTGAGTTTGTCATGTATGACGGCTTTGTGGTTGTTGTGACACTGTTGGAGAAAATTGGATTTGGGGAAAGTTTTCTTAGTTCTTTAAATAATTCAGAATGTTTTCCAGTTTGTTTTTTTTTTTCTGCCCAGTCCAGCTTCGTTCTGCAGCAGTACATATTTGTAAAGTAGATTTTTGTATAGTTGCATTGCCCTGGCATAATATAATCCTTAGGACATAGCCAGGAGATTTCCAGCCATCCTCGTGGATTTCGTAACAAAGCTTGTGATTAGAAGCCCTTCTATGCAGAAGATTAAAATGGAGATGGCATTCATGGGCTTGAAAGGCAGCTCAAGTCATCCAGCACTAAAGGCACAGGTTGGAGCCTGTGAGGAGCGTGTTTGCTGTCAGAGTGAAGCAGCCTCATCGTACAGACAGACAGACAGACAGACAGATGATGGGTAACCACAGCTCGCCTTAAAGGAAGTGCTGAGTCCATCTCCTTGCAAAGGTTGGTCTTGCAAACCCTGGTTTCTAGCACTGAGAGGATAAGCCTGTGCTTCTGTTCAAGGATCAGGCTTAAACACAATCCTCCTCACTGGAGCTGCTTTCAGGGCTCTCCAAAAGAGCACCCTGGTCCCCAGGTCTGGGGGCAGCTGACCGGGCTGGCCCTGTAGGACCAGTGTCCTGTGGCTCTTGTGAGCATCCTGGCCCTGGGGGCTGGTTGACTTCCCTGCCTTGGGCACTGCTGAGGGAGTGCAGCTCTCTTACCTTACCTTACCTTACCTTCGCCCCCAGGGCAGCAGGGCGCTGCTGCCTTGGCCTCCTGCCTGTGGAAACCCTGGAGCTGAGAGGAGAGAGAGATGCAGAGTATGCAGAGCCGCGTGCAGGCATGCCAAGCTCCTCTCGTAGACTGACAGGGAAGATAGATTTATAACAGAAGTAATTTTTGGTGTGAATCTGAGAGATTCAGTATAAGTATGTCCAAACAAAGCATATTTTTTAAATACAGTTGATCAGTAAAATGGCACTGTGGTAACATGGTGAAGCCAGTTTGAATCTTGCTGACGGGGCTGTGAGTGCAAGTGAAATTCATCAGAAGGGTGCCAGGAGGAAGAAGGATTTTAAAGGAAAATAAACATATATAGACTTTCTCAAACACACACACATAAATCGAACCTTACACCTTATCTGCTGTTGAGAAGGTAAAACGTTTTTCTTAGATAAAAATTATTCAAGGTAATTTGGGTTTGGGGGAGGGGAGGTTGGAGCATTGATGGCTGCTTAGGGGGTTCCAGGCACTGCAGTCAGCATCCCAATGTCTGTGTAAAGCAGTGGGATACACAGCAGTGCACCTGGGCTTGTGATCATGTCTGCCTCTCCAGACTGGCAGTGGAGAGGTCTCCTGTTACAGAAGGTATCACTTCAGTAGCATGCAAGCAGAAGGAGATTTGGAATGGAAGAGAAAAAAGGTCTTTGTTACAGGGAGGACTGTTGGTCAGTCTTGTGAACAGCAGAAGGTTGGTTTGCTCTGTTTTCACTCACTGAGGTCATTGCAGCCATAAAAACCTCAGCTGAACTGTGCCAGCAAGTCAAGTCTTACTCTGCCTGTGAGAAAGGTTTGTGTTCCCTGGTGAGCTTTTTCTTTTTGCCCCACCTTTTCTTAAGATGAGATAGGCAACTGTACTTGCAATTCTTCCTTATGATTCTTAGCTGAAAGAGGAGCAGCCTTTCATGGAGAGAGATGAAAGACACTAGGAGTATTTTTCTTACATTCCTGTGTAAGTAGAATAGCGAAGTACATACCTGAGACGTTTCCAAACACAACACACATCTATTTACATATTTGATTTCAGTGGTGATACATGATAACCTGGGATTTCATTCAAAGGATCCTGATGGGGATTTGAAAGGAGTTCTTCTTCTCTGAATGTTCACAAAATAACTGCTGAAAGCTGAAAGGCCTTTTGCTGGCAGATAGATTCAGAGAGGCTGGAGACAGTTTCCTTGTGCTGAAAATCGTCTCTGTGCTTGCAGTTGTGGGGTAAATTCCTGGCCCTTTTGGAAGTGTTGGGAATGTTTGGTCAGTGACTTCAGTGGGACCAAAACATTTCTCAGGTTTTGGAGAGACTTTGGCATCCTTATAAGTAGTTGACAGACACAGCAGCTTTCCTGTTAGCTTGTCATGCACCTTGCCTGCAGAAAACCATCAGCTTCTCTTGGGAGTGCATGGTGATGGGCTTGCTGTGCTGGCATCCAGTGCAGGAGTGAGAGACACATCTGAAAATATGTTTTTCTCTCTCACTCTTAAAATTGCAGTGTTGCATACACAGCAGTGAGATTAGAGGAGGTTTATGTGTGACGGAGTCAGTGGTTGTGCTGTACCTTTACCCCATATCTTTTCACCTGCCACAAGATTAAGACTTCTTTGTTGAGAAACAAAGATAGCAGTGGAGTTTGTGTTTACATTCCCTCTCTGGCTACTTTACATGACAGGTGATGTGTAAAGAGGACTTTAAGAAGAGAATTGAGGTCAGACCTTTCAGACTTCCTAAAATGCCTGGAGATTTATATATATATATATATGAAAGATGGTCTGGAATGGAAAACTCAGCATTTGCTGCTCTCCAGAATAATCCCAAGTAATTAAGTTACCATGATTAAGCATTGCTCAAATGGCTCAAAATTGAGACCTGGGAGCAGCTCTAATGTGATGTGTCATTGTCGTTCACATTACCCAGCCCCGCTGTGTTTCAGCATGGACAAGGGAAAACAAGCCAACAGCCTGGAAAGCTTTGAAGGCAGGCAGAGAGAGGAGGGTCTGGTGAGTTCACAGGGTGGAATTTCTCTTGAGGAAATTTCACATTCAAGCAGTCATAAAGGCAGGGGCAGAAAGGACCAGTTGAGCATCCTGCAGGTGTTGTCGTGTGAGGTGCTGGTTTATCTGTTTCCATCTGCTCCAGCTTTTGCAAATAGGGAAAAGAAATATCAGGCATGGAGCAGTACTGTGTGCTACTTTGTCTCCAGAGGGTCTGTCCCTTAGGAGGGATTCCATGCTCCCTTTTAAGAAATAGGAGTATCTGGGAGTGGTCACACCAAGTATGCCTGAGTTGGAGTTCTGGTTTTGTGTTCCTGAAAGGGACTGGAGAGTTTCCCCTTTCATCTTAACCAGAGGTTTCAGTGATTTCAGCAACCTTTTGATTCTCCTCCAGCTTCAGAAGTTTGGATCCAGGCGGTTGATCTGAGAGGCTCAGTGTTTATTCAGATTCTTCTAGAAGTTAATACTCAGAGAGTTTTGTTCTATAGCAGAGGTGGTCTTCTGGACAGCCTTTGCTTTCTTCAGAGGTGCATAAGAAAAGTGCACTTTCCTAAAGGAATTCACTCAACAGAACACACTCTCAGAACAGGAGACTTTGTAAAGGACCAGGATTGTGTCTCCTACTTGCCTCAGGACTGCTCTGTGGTGGTAAAGTGGTTACAAGTTTTTGCAATCTCTGTGCTGGTTTCCCTTACCATACATCTGAATATGTAAACTCCTACATGCAGTCTGGAGTCCTTCATTCCAGGTGTCTTTCTGTGTGTTCCACAGGTGTCACCTTTTTTGCTCCAGACATCCCACACAAACTACTGATTTCCTCCGAAGTAAATTGTGTAGCTTGTCTGGAAGGACTGTATATGTATTCCTTAAGTATTTTTCTCCCACTGCTGAAACACATTCAGATTTTCTAATCTTCCTTGCAGTGAGCAGTGGTGGGGGACAGGATTTTTTTTCCTGTGGTAGCCTGCACCCACCTGAACTCTCCATCCCCTTGCAGCAGGAGTGTGAAAGGCAGCAGTGCCTCCCTGTCATTCACAGGATCCTGGAGACTTTGATGCTTTTGGTCCTCTCAGATAAAGCAGAATGCTCCTGGCAGGTTTTCTCTTTGGTATTAAATTTGACTCTCCTTTGCCTTTTGAGTGATGGAATAGCAGGGAACCTTTTTCAGAAGGGGTCCATTCAGGGCATCTGCTGTAGCCCAGACTCTCAGTGTTTTACCTCATAGGAGGTAAACAAATGTATGTGATTTTGGCCTGTTTTTTTAATTTCTTTATGTAACCCGTAAGAGAGAGAGAGCAGAGAAGAATCCATCACTGATTGCTCAGGATAGATATTTTGCTTCTTTCTGGCTGATGTGAGTAGTTTGCATTTTTTTAATGCTAGATGCTCTTCTGGACTGAGTGTACGAAGTCTAGTAGCTTGAAAATAATTGTGGAAGTGTGGCAGAGAGAGATGGTCCAGTGGAACAAAGGATCTAAATGAGGGCTTTCTGGCTGATAAGATTCACTTAAATCAGGCAATTCAGTGATACAGCAAAATTACAGCGCTTCTTACAATGGTCTGCATACCAAGTGAACATCCAGCAGCATCCAGTTTCAGCTGCAGCATTTAAACACAGTTGAAGTTACTTGCAACGTGATGTGACCCAGCCCAGGGAGAACAACTACAAAAACAAACAAACAACAACAACAACAACAAAGGATTAAGATGTGTTGAATTGTTACAGCCCTAAAACAGCAATGGTAGCTTTTCTAGGCAAGGTTTGTTGTCCACTATGAGACTCACATCCAGCTCAAATGTGCTAATAGGGATGAAGTGAAGAAATTAAGGGAGCATGTAATAAGATGCCCTTCTCTTTGCATCTTCATGGTCACCCAAAAAGCCAGGACTTGAACCTGTTTTGTACGAGAATCCTATGCAGCAGCTTTGCTACACCACTAGCAATTACATGAGTTTATTTTGCTGCTTGTCTTTGTGAGAACTTCAAACCTAAAGTTAATCCAAAGCTGTGATTCTCCAGGAGATAATTACAATGTCGCAGAATCCTTACTGTGCCACTTGCATTTTGACCCAAAGATGACTGCAGGATGTTTTTCACCATTACAGAATTTGAAAGTACAAAAGACAATTGTGTAAAAGTGTTGCCAGAGTCCATCAAACTCCAGAGCAATAGGAGTACCTTGAGGGAACGAATTATTTGGGTAACTGGAAACCTGACTACCAGATCTGTTTGCTGTTGAAGTCATTGCTTTGGCTAGTCATCTTTGATTCAGTCTTGGTGAAGCAATGAGGAAGTAGCAGCAGAACCAGAAGGCCCTTGTCAGATTTTAAGCAAGGAACACATAATTTCATAAATGTGTCCTCTGAAAATTTCCTCTTTACCTCACTGTGCCTGTTTTTCAATCTGGAGTGTCCTGGTGTTGTTTACTTTTCATATATTGTCATAGATCTTAAATGTGTTTCAGAAGAGGAATGGCAAGTGTTTCAACAGTGAAAAATAGGTCACAAAATCTGATAATTAGGTAGTTATTCTTTTTCATCCTGCTGTGTTCCCAGTGGGTTTTTTCAGAATTTCAACACACAGTCCCTCCTCAGTAGCAATTGGTTGATGACAGATAAAGGTAATACCTCAGAGGCAACTTTGTCGATAAAAACTGGGATATTAGAGTAAGTCTCTTACATTGCTTTAGTACTGTTTGACTTTGAAGCCATGCTGCAAGAGCCTGGAAGCGATGCCTGAGGAGAAATGGCACAGTGGATGTGCTCACAGCTTAATGTCATAGTGGGACAGAGTTTCAGAGCTCATGGGAAGGTGATGTATGACTGATTTACCCTTGAGGGCCAGTCCCAATTCCTGGATGTGACCTGTGATTTCCATTATTTGATCCCCTTTGATTGCAGAGAGGCAGTTTCCAGCAGGGTTTTGCAGTCACATCAGGGTCAGGAGGGGTGAGGAGAGTGATTATTATGGGCTTTGGGAGCCCAGATGCATTAAACAAGCTTCTAATTTCTTGGAGAGACTTTTCCCTGGAAAAGAGAAGAGGATTTGTGACCCAAGTGTGCCTGACAGGAAGGATGGGATCCTGCTGGAAAGATGTGCTGTCACAGCTGACAAGATGTTCATCCTTCCAGCGCATGCTGCTTCACTTACCGTGTCTGCATGTCTTTGGAGGCAGCCTGACCCAGCTCCTGGCAGGGACCCCAAAGCTGAGCAGGGAGAGAAATTCACACAGAGGGAGAAACGATGTCATGTTATGCTGCTTGTTAGGAAAAAAACCCATAGAATTTGCTATCAGTGAGCTGAAATCTAAACAGCATAAATGGTCCTAATAGTTAAAGAGGTTAGGGAAGCTTGCCAGAGCGTGGAAAGCATAACAACTGCATTTAATAACAATCAAGCTACTCTTATAAATATTTGCATGTGCTGCTTCAAAGCCTACTACACGGTCATTCATGTAGTGCAGTTAGAAAGATGAGGAGGGGAAAAAAAAGAGAGCGAGAAGGAAAGGGCACTCCGTGTTTTGTAGCTGCCATAATAAAGAATGGGCAAAGCACCAGAAAGAAAAGAAAAAGGAAAAGAAAAAGGAAAAGAAACCCTCCAAAGTTTAATAAACACAAAAGGGAATAAAAATAAATCTTTGAAGCATTTATTACAAGCCCTTGATGGAAGGATTAGATTGAAGCTCTCAGCCTTTCCAGTGTGGGTGTATGTGTGAAGGCGGCCTGTCTGGCCTCTTCCAATGAGAAAAGAAAAGTTGTTTACATTTCCTAACTTGGGCTGTGCATGTAATTGATTTCTTTTTGTTTCAATACCAAAAAATGAAAATTCAGAGGGGGAAAAAAAGGGCTCATTTGGATACAATTGAATTTAGGTCTTTTTCCTCGCCAGAACGAAAACTCAACTCTCAGAAGAGCTGTGTCAAACAGAGTGTTTTGTTTCTGCTGAAATGTCAGTACATGCAGTACTTGTGAGGAAAGCTGTGGAAATGCAGGGCTTAGTTCATCAAGCTCAACTGCGCAAGGCAGAAGTGTCATCCTTTTCTGTGGGTTATTCCTGATTTGGGGAATATCTCCAGCATGAAACAAACTTCCTAGCCCTGCAGTCAGTTTCAGAGTGCTTGACTAAACCTTGCTGTGCTCTCAGGCACTCCTGGGCGGCTGTGTGCTGTTTTAGATGGTTGATCAAAGTGTGTTCAGTCTCCCCCATTGACAGCGTTCCAGCCTGGAGCAATAGTGAGGACTAAGTTGGGATGGGTCTCCTGCAGCCCTCCCAATGGTGCTTTTCTGCTTTGTCAGAGCAGGGCAGCTTTGTGGCCAGGTGGCTGGCGCAGAAACCTGGAGGATGCTGGACACTGAACAAAGTCAGTAGGAGGCACAGAAGGCAGTGTCCTTATGCACTTAATCGCTCACACACCAGAGAACATTTTCACCTGGAAGTTTGGGCTGTCCCATATAAAGCAGCTGATGAGGTTTCAGCTTGTTCAAGACATGGAAAAAAAAAGAAGGGCAAAACAGAAAAAGAGTAAAATTGTGATGCTTGATGTCTAACAGCCTAAAGGGATGGATGGTGCCTTCACCTTCCCCAAGTATGTTGCACAGTTCATCTCAACTGTGATGATTGTGATAGTGATTATTACAGCTGGAAGTCTTTAGGGTTTTTTTGAGGGTTGATTTATTGAGTAATTTAAAAATTATAAAAATGGAACCTTTCATTGCGTTGACTATTCTGTCTCCCACCAAAACAAAAGAAACCTGTGTTTTCCTAGCTACGGGAAACATACTGATATAATTCCACTCATTAATGATAATAGTTCAAAGAATACTTCAGGAGTTCAGTCTGCAGCAGGGGAACTGTGTTTGCAGACTAGCTTGGTTATAGTCATCCTGGTGTCTACTGGAGTCATGGGGTGAAAACCAAAGGGGAGTGCAGAGGTATCCAAATGAATCCGAGTTGATACAACTGCCAGGTTAAGGTGGAGTCACAAAGAGAGATAAATTGCAGCATCTGATATCACTTAAAGACTAATCCAAAACCTTGTAGACTCCATAGGGTTCTTACTGTTCCTTTAAAGAGAGTTGCAAGTCTCATTTCTCACTCTTCACATTGATTAATTTTCACATAAACCCCAGTTGTGCAGTCAGCTATTCCTTCTTTTTTTCATCTGTCCATGAATAATACCTTTTCCTCAATTGGCTTCCTGTAGATGAAGGATAAAGAAATCAAATTTCTTACGTGAGGTTTTGCATATAAAGATGTAAAACTGTCTTACAAGAGAGAAGAAACTTCTGTAAGACTCCTGCTCATTCATAGAGTGTGTCCCATGCCTGCCTTCCAGTGGAACGTAAATACTTGCTTGCAGTGTACAAATGCACATATGCAAACACAAAAACAGGCACACTGAAAGAGTGCTTATTCTCTGTCTTCCTTGCATATGAAAGAGAGAAAAAATGTAAAGGCAGGAATGGCTCAGGAATATCCACTCAAGATACATATTCAGAGATTTGTAATATACAGTATCTAAAACAAAGAAACTGGAAAGAAGGCCTACAAAGATAGCACAAGAAAGTTCTAGGAATAAGAAGCTAAATATAAACCAAACTGACAGTTAAATACGGCTTTTCAATCTAAAATAAAGTCAAGATGGACAGGGTTTGTCTGTGCCAAGGCAAGTGAATGGCTGCTAGTTTGGCTTGTCCACAGTGAACAAAATGGTAGGTTGATGCCTCAAACAAATGACAGGGAAGGACAACTTACAACTCATCCTGGAAGCATCAATCTTATATATACATATTATTATGCCAAATTATATTCCTAGTAGGATTAGGTTTGGCTGAAGAACAAGTAGCAGTCTCGGAGTTTCCTACAGCAGGAAAAATAAACTGAAGATACTATTTCTCTCTTAAAGGCGGATGTAATCTCTGAACCCAGCAGCTTTTACAAGAATTTGCAAAATGTATCAAGATCAGAGTTGCATGCAGTTCAGTGTTTCTCAGAAGCCCTTCCCTTGGTATTTTGAGAGACTCTAGCTCTGATGTGTTGCTGATGGGAGAGAGGAGCAGCTTTGGTGTAGGAGTAATTTGCATCTGTTTGCCTTTGAGTTCTCACTGTGAGATTGTAGCAGTTTCCTGTCAATAAGCATGGTAGCCAAGAACAGTGATTATGATGCCTGGGGGGTTATTTTCAAGCATTGCAGATGTGAAAATCTGAGAACTTTTTTTTCTTTTTTTTTTTTTTTTTTTTTTTTTTTTTTTTGTCGGTTTTTTTAATTAAATGGAATCATAAGGAAGTCTGGGGCTTCCTGTTCATAGTTGTACCTGTTTGATCATACCGAGCATCTGCTTTGGGAAATACTCTGTCGGAGGATTGTTTGAAGTGTTTTGAGAACTCATCATCTCTCACTTACAATGCATCTACAGTTAAGGCTGAGATTATTTCTTCATCATCAAAGATTTTCTCATAGCTACATTTATGAAGTAGTCAGCTTGAACTTACTCAAAGAGCTACAACAAGTGAGCTATTAAATGTGTAACTGAGAGAACACCTGTGCTTCCTCAGCTGAAAATGCCTCCCCAGCCCCCAAGTACAATTTTTCTTTTTTTCAATTTATTCATTTCAGTTTTCACACTGTAAGAGAAGAAGGAAACTGTTCTCTCCATTTGAACAGAGATTTTCAACTCTTGAAGTAATTTCATCTCCTCTCTGAGGAGTGTGAGCTTATCTCCTTCTACTCTCTTCCCCTGTCTCCTCTCTGAGGAGTTTGGGTGTCAGGCAGGACTGCTGCAGGCAAATTTCTCTTGATGCTGCTGCTCTGGACAGTGTGGAAGTGCCTCAGATGATGACTGAACCTGCTTAGGGTTACCTGATTTGTGCAAAACTGCCTTACTGCTTACCCTTAGTCAGGCTTTACCACTGGGAAGGAGAAACATTGTTTTGAAACATGAATTGAGATGTCTAATGCTGCTGTTGAAGATTGGAGGCCGTTTTTCTGAGGTGGTTTTTTTTTTTTTCTGCTTTTCCCCAATATATAGTAAGGAGTGGTTATGTTTATAGCTTTTACTGCTTCCAAGTGGTCAAAATTCATGTAATCCTGTTTATAGTGTCTACTGTTTGCTTGCCTTTCCTCTTTGTTTTTCCTTCCTCTTCTCTTTCAGCCCTCATTACTATAATCAGAATGACTATTTTGTTCCAAAAATATCCTTTAATAACTAGGTGTGGAATAAAATCTGGGGCTGGCTAATTCGTGCCCCATATTCTAGGGGGAAGTGGGTTTCAGAGAATGTATAGATCAGATGAGCTGCTGTTATTTGTTGTCTTAGCAGATCCCTGTGAACTCTCTGTAAGCCTGAAGGCATTTACCATGTACCAACTGCTGTGTTTTTTTCCTCAGTTCATAAGTATTCAGGATTTTCCACCAGTAGGTTGAAAGAGGGGAGGTTTAAATGCATGACCTGAGATAGAGTTGAAAGTAGTTGTTAATCTCTGCTAATATGGCAGTCTTATAAAAAACACGTGGGGTAGATTTTCTTAATTTCTATTAAATTGTTAATAGTACGTAATTGAGCATTGGAAGCTGAGCCGTGCTTCAGTGTTTCCCTGACTAAGGCTGTCTTGTATTAAGATGCTTGAAGGAGCAGCATGTTTTTATCTTCGAGAAGGGTAATGAAATCCCACTGCTTTGTTGCAGACGCCATCCCGCCGAACTATTACAGCCTTTACTTCCGGATTGTCCGCTTCGACGTCTCGGCCATGGAGAAGAACGCCTCCAACCTGGTAAAGGCTGAGTTCAGGGTCTTCCGCCTGCAGAACACCAAGGCCCGCGTCTCTGAGCAGCGGATAGAGCTCTACCAGGTATGGAGGCTCCTCACACGCCTCAGCTCCCCACCTGGCTGCTGCAAACCCACCCAGCAGGCAGAACAAACCGTGAGCAGGAGCAGCTCCTCACGGTTTGTTCTCTCTCCAAAGCAGCCTCTTAGTCAGTGTCCCAGAAAGGACTTCACTCAAAATACTACAAAGCTGAAATGGGAAAATTTTTTCTAGCAGAACTCCAGAGTGTTGAGCCAGCAGTATGCCCAGGTGGCCCAGAGGGCCAATGACATCTCATTATTTCCCCTCTCTCCAAGCAGCCTCTTAGTGTCTTCCCTAAACAGCACTTCACTCGAAATCCTATGAAGCTGAAATGTGCAAATTTTTTCTAGCAGTTGAGCCTCAGGACTCCAGAGTTTTGAGCCAGCAGTGTGCGTAGGTGGCCCAGAGGGCCAGTGACATCCTGGCTTGTATCAGCAATAGGGTGGCCAGCAGCACCGGGACTCTCTCTATTCCCTCTTTATTTCCCTCTCTACTCAGCCCTGATGAGGTCACAACTCAAATCCTATGTCCAGTTTTGGGCCCCTCACTGCAAGAAGGACATTGTGGTGCTGGAACATACGCAGAGAAGGGTAACAAAGTTGGGCAAGGCTTTAGAGAGGGAGTCCTATGAGGAATGGCTGAGGGATCTAGGGGAGTTTAGCCTGGAGAAAAGGAGGCTCAGGGGTGACCTTATCACTGTACAACTCCCTGAAAGGAGGGTGCAGCCAGGTGGGACTTGGCTTCTCCTGTGCAGCCAGCAACAGGACAAGAGGAAACGGTCTCGAGCTTCAGCACAGGAGGTTGGGGCTGGACATCAGGAAAAATCCCTTCACTGGAAGGGTTGTCAAGTATTGGAACAGGCTGCACAGGGAGGTGGTGGAGTCACCATCCCTGGAAGAGTTCAAGAAATGACTGGACATGGCACACTTAATGCCATGGTCCAGTTGACATGGTGATGTTTGGTCAAAGGCTGGACTCTGTGATCATCTTGGAGGTCTTTTCCAACCCTAGTGATGGTGTGATTTTGTGTTTCACAGCGTATTAAAAAAAGTGAGAGAACAAGACATCAAAAACATTATTCCCAGGATCTCTGTCTCCCAACAACTGACCTGAGCTGTAGTTTATATAGAGGTCAAATTCCTCTCTCTGGCCTGTGTTCTGGAGAAGCTTTTTAAACCTTTCTTGTAGAAATGGAATTAAAACTAAGTTGCAAAACTTAGGAGTTTCAAACCTGGCTTCTGTATAGTAGTCTAGGGGTTGAGGCCAGGGAGTAGACAATTCAGGGTTTGTGGAGTAAGAAAACACCTATGACTCTTTCACTCTTGAGTGTTGACAAGATTTATGTCATTTAATCTTTAAGGACTTTAGAGCCTTTAACCTCATTTAACATAGAGTCTGTGCATTTGTGCAAATACTGTCTAGGGCATATTTCATCTAAGGCATAGTTCTTCTCACTGAGAAACACAGCAACTAAAAGGGCCCATCTCACAGAAGTTTTATGCTGAGTAAAACTCAGGGTTGTTCCACAAGTGAACCTGTGACATGTGCTGCTGAAAACCCTGATGGATAGGATGCTCTTTCCCTGGGGAACCCCGTAGGATATCACCTTGTAGAAGTGTATGGAGACCCTTTTTAGCTTTGTTCTTGCTGCCTGCATTAGCAGTGCCTAGGCACTGTCCTGGGCTTGCAGCACTGTAAAGTCCAGCTCGGATCCAGTGGATGCAAATTTGAGTCTTCTCTGTCACTTTGAATGTTCACCTTTTCCTTCTTTGTCTGGTCAAGTGGAAGCCAAACTTGAAGCAGAGAGAGGGGGCAGTTTGGGTTCACAGGCTTGTTGAAGTGATAGTAAAGGCCAGTCGTGGAGGATGACAGCAGGAAAAGTACATTGGTATGTTTAGATGTTGTTTATGTTGTTTAAATGTAGGAAAAGCTTAATTCCCATTTGGATGTGGTTCAGGTCCACAGGTGGTCACTGGGGACTGCGACCTGACTGCCATCCTTTTCAAGAACAGGATGGCAGAAAAGTTGAGCAAATAATGTGTTATTTGTTGAAAGGGAAAGCTAAGAACATCTATTGAGAGCCATTGGTGTTGCCTGTATAGAACAGCCATCCCAAAGAAATACACTGTGAAGTCCCAGTGATGCTGCCACAGCAGCCTGCTGAAACAATTGTATATTCTGGCTTGACCTCACCGTTCAGACATCCTAAAAGGAGTTGATGGCATCTCTGGGGTTTCTGTTGTTCTACTTTTGAGAGCTGTTAGTCAGCCACCTGAAAAGAATACAGCTGTGGTTACCTGAGCTCAGTTCATTGCCTTTCTGTGTTTGAGGAACATGGGACACAAAGAGTTCAGCAGAGGTACGGAAGAAAGGGCCTTTGCTTGGCTGGGATTTTGCCTTGTGATGAGAAACAGCTGGGGCTTACTTGAAAGAGCCTGACTCCAGCAAGCCTGTGCCCATGGAAATGACTGACACCTGCATCCAGGGCAGGTACTTGGGTCCCTGGATAAATATATGGTTGGTGAGTAAGGCGGTTTCTTTTTTAGGCTGGGTGGAGCAAACTAAGTGAAGTGTTAGGTGAGTAATGAGTGCAGGTTATTGTGGGATTAGATCTTTTCTCCACCAAGTAACAGGCAAGCCAAAGGCAGCATGCCCTGTGTGTTTGTGCCAGGCATATTTTAAGCATGTCACTTTGCTCCTTTGCTTGTAGAGAAGCAAGCTGTCTCTGGATAATTTCCCTTTGGTCATTTTTATTTCTTGCAATCTTGTGTGCAGCTCTTCCCAATACCCTGTTACGGGGGTATTAGAGCTCTGTGGTGGGCAGTCTGAACTGCTTGGGTTCCTTGCCAGGAGCTCATCTGCCAGGAGCACGTGAGTCCCTAAATGTTGCTGCAACTGATCTCCATCACAGCACATGAGGTTAGGATGCAGTGTTTAACAAGAAAAGCAAAAGCAGGGAGAAATTGGAGACAAGGGACCCAAGAGGCTTTTGGGGGCCTTGAGATATTCTATGGTGTATTGTATAACAGTGCTATAGAAAACATTCCAAAAATTACTGTATGGATTCTAGAGATTAGAAAGAAGAAAATCTATGCAGATGAAGGTGAAGGAGGATGGGTAGGAGGAATTGGTGCCTTGGTGGTGCAGGAGGAGCTTCAGAGCTGTGTATTAATGTATTGAGAATGCAGGTAGAGTTGTCTAGTGGTGAACTTGGTGCAAACATGGGAGGTAAAAGGGGAGAGTGAGCAAGATCCTCATTTCAGTGGAAGTGGCAACTATCTTCTGTAAGGGTTGAAGACTTAGTCAGATATCTGATTCCAGCATGAAAAGCCATGCATGGGGAGTGAGCCTTGCAAGAGGAGATTGCCAGTGGAGTTGGCATGAGCAGCTGCCGCTCCTCTTCTGTGCATGAGCTTTGCTTCCTGTCTTGTGACATACATGCTGGGCTTGCCAGGGCTGTTGTGCCCAGAAGGAACAGTGTGGTTTTTCATCTTGCATAAGCAGCATTTAATTATTAGGGGTTTTTTTTTCTCCTCCAACCAAGTTTCAGGTTGCCTAGTGCTTTGCTTTGTTGTGTTCTTCTTGATGAGGGTTTTTGAAATTCTTCTCATACCTGCAGTTTCAAGGAAGGGTTATTCCTTTGTCCCCTTGTCTTTCTCAGTCAGGCAGGAGGAGAGGGGCAGAAGATTTCTAGGGGGAATCAGAGCTCTCTTGTGGTTAACTGAGATAGACCCTGAAAATGTGCACATCTTCTAATTGCCCTCCAGGGGCTTTCTGATTTAGTCCAGTGGCAGTTTAGTAGTACCATATATACCACTGATGCAGAAGGGGCAACATTATTCTAAAGGACTATTTTAGGAACAGCTAGAGACAGATGTGCAGGGTAAATTGAAAAAATAAGAAAGCTGAATATAAATATTTTGTTTCTCTGCCTGATTCTTTCTTTGTGTGGTCCTCTGACCTTACAGATCTACCCCTTAAAATGAAAGAAGAAATGCAAAACTGCACCTTTTCAGCTAAGCTTTCCTCAGGCTGTACTTGGCTTCCTTTTCCAAACCACATCAGAAAGGGACTTTGTGTTTTCCTGCAGCCCTTGTTTGCACTGACTCCGGGAAGGCAGTCTGGGGCTGCTTGGCATGGTGAGCCAGGGCTGTGGCCCCTTGTTCCCGGCCCCTGGCCCAGCAGCAGGACCCTGTTCCCACCTCAGAGGCTGAGCTGGAGCAGAGAGCACCCCATCATATTTGTGCTGGGAGTGAGCAGTTATGAATGTGCTTGCCAGGTTTTCTACCATCTGGATTTCTCCAGGCAGTGAATCCTAGAGATTAATTCTCATGGATGTGCCCTTGGATGCATCCACAAAGCCAATGGGCAAGTAGTAATCCTTGTGTGCAAAAAATGTCTGTTTTCACCCAGAATACTTCTCTCGGTATTTAAGGATTAGTCAGTCACATCTGTGTGTTCCTGCGCAGATGGGAAGTGCAGTGCACATACTAAGTAGTCTTAGGATGGAAAATAATAAAACTCACAGAAGTAGGAATTAAGTTACTTTTATAAGGCTGGTATGAAAGCTTCTGTCTCTTCTTGGCTCTGGTTAAGTGAAGCTGCAGAGAATTAAATTTTTTTAAAGGCACTGCCTTTTCTGTTGTTTCTTCTGCACAAAGGGGAGGCTTAATCTGATGGTTACACTGCTGATCATCAGCACGTTGGAGAGTGAAAAGCCAAGGGAAGGAAGGAAGCGGCGTGACCTCGGACAGGGCGCCCTTCTCCCGTCCTTCCACCGCGCCGTGCTCGCTCAGTGCGCTTCCCAACGCACACCAAGACTTCAGAGAATATTAAGAGGATAAAGTGCTTTTGGGGAAGGGAGGAGGAATAATATTAAATAAGCAAGTTTTAGCATCCTCCAGTGGCCCTTGCTATGTTTTTAAAGATTTATGCCAAATGCAGGCTTTATTGGAATTTGATCAGATAAAGCTCAGTTGTTATGGGAATGTCTTTGTTCATCAGTTTTCTTGCCTGCTTTGAAGACTTCATCACATCTTTCTTTTATTAAGGTGCTTCTGTATTTATGAATAAAGTCTCTGCACCCTTCAGAAAAAGCCTTGTCTTTTATGAATAAGCATTCCAGAAAACAAGTAGGCACCACTGCAAATCAGAACTAGTGGAAATGCTTACAGGGTGAAAAGACATCCTTCAGAGAGTGCTGTGGTATTGGGTTTAAGGTATTTTTATTATGTACAGGCAGTCAAACAATAACAAGTAATAATTACTTCCTGTGGAAGCAGTGCCATGTTTTGTTAACACATCATCAAGTGTCTCAAAAAGTGCAGCTGAAGTGCTGTGTTTTATTGTCATCCTTATCTGAGGCTGCTGTGGCTGGGATTACCTGAGAGGCTGTGGATGGGAGGGATGTCCCAGAGGAGGTATCAGAGCAGGGGTTGGGGTGAGTGAACAGTGCCAGGTTAAAGCTGGGGGGGACACATCAGGTTGCAGGGAAAAATGTGAAGCAAGCAGGAGCAGACCTTCCATCTTTCTATGTTGTGGAGGGCCCAGTCCATGTCAAGAGCTCCCGTGGATCTTGCTTGGGGTCTAGGAAGAACTGTCTGTCTTCCAGGTGGTGGTACCCCCACTTCTTCCAGGGCCTCTCTCTCTCCTTGGAGGTATGAGGAGGAAGATGCTCCTCCATAATGGTGGAACATATTACCGCATTATGAGTCAGGTTTAAATTTAAGCCACAGTCAAATTTTCAAATACTTTCAATTCAGATGGTGTTTTGTCTTTTTATTCGGTTGGGGAATACGTTTAGAGTGAGCTACCATAGATTTGGGTCAAATCTCCACGGTGCAAATCTGAGGCAATTTACACTACTGCAACAGAGATCCTTCAGACTGATCTCCATATAATCAGGAGCAGAGGGACCTTGTTCTCTTTCCTTGCCAAAAAGTGCTGTCTCTAATGCCATGGAAGAAAATACCATGAAGCAGAATTTGTGGCTGTGAGCTAGTGCACGATATTTGTTGTTACAGGTATCATCTGGGGCACTTGGTTTTAATTGACTGCCATCACTGTGATCCAAATATAAAGTAGTGCATTTGGATCTCACAATTTATGTATTGCTATCCTGAAACCAGACTCTTGCATTCTGAAAGGTTACGAGGTTATGTTGAATGGCAAATGTACAGTGTTCTTTGAAGTGCCAAACTCAATATAAAACGTGGGTGTAATAACTTTCTACCCTACCAAACTCCTTCTCTTTCCCCCAGCAGCAGCTCAGGACCAGAGGAAGTTAATTTGCAGTATATTTCAGTTGAATTGCTGTTTTCTCCTTGTTGCAGAATTCCCTTTTTCTGGTCCCAAATACTCTATGTCCTACAAAAAGATGTCACTGCATGGGAGACCATGTCTAGAGTACCTTTGGCCAATGCTCTGTGAGCATGAGATTTATGGCTGCATCATCTTCACTGTAATTGGAGAGCATATCTTGGATGCACCCGCCTCTTGCCAGGAATACAGCAGTTACTGAAGGCAACTTGAAGAAATGTATAATATTTCCATCAGCTTCTGGCAAGGGCCAGCATGTGCTTCCCATCTGGACACTGCCATGTGTAGAAATGTGAGCCATGGATGGCTGGATTGCCATTTGTGGTGCCTGTACATTAATGGAGGCGTGGGAGTGCAGGCCATGGGTCTGAAAACAGCAGCTAGGTTTGGGTTCCTGCTCTTTGGGCTGGGATTTATTGGGGTAGCCAAGCCTACATTATGCTGGGGCACGAGCAAGTTTGAACCAAGCAGCTCAGAGTGGCAGTCACGGGGCTAAGGAGCATCAGGTTGGCTTGATGGCCATGTGCTAGAGAGCCTGTTGGAGGGGGAAAGGTGGTGTTCCTGTTCTGGGGAGGTGTAGGAAACAATGTGAAGCTTTGTTGGGGTGAAGCAGAATAGATGGTGGGAGAAAATGGAGGAGGATAGGAGTGGTTTAGGTGCAAATCTGTAGGTGGTGGGAAGAGAAAACCACAAGGAGAACTGTGAGTTACAGGGAACAAGGCAGGCAAGAGGAAGAGAAGAAAGAGGAGGGGCTTGTGGAAGAAGACAACATCTTGGAGGAAATACTATGTCCAAATACTCATTTAGCCAAGAAAGCTGCATGCCAAAATGTTGTAGTAAAATGCACATGAAGATGACATATGACTGTCAGAGACAGGACCAAGGAAGAGAAAAGGGCTTAAACCTGTGCAGAAAGGGGAGATGAACACAGGAGTACCCTGCAGGATCTGGGAGATTTGGCTAGAAGACAAGAGAACCCACTCTGTTTCTGTTGACTTTGGCTCCTCTTTGTTGATATTTTAATAAAACATAATGTGCCTTTGGCAAGTTAAAGCTAAAGGCTAGATAAGTTTATGGGATTTTTTTGTTTTGCTTCATTTTATATAAAATCTTTCTTTGGACCTATCTTAAAATCTCCCAAATGGCAGGAAATTGCCCTCAATATTTCAGAATCTTCCAAGAGAAGGACCCCAGACCCTCCGTTCTTGTTTATTGCTTATACAATGCAGAGTCTTCCTGCCTGCTTAAACAAATCAGGCTGGAGGGCCTCGGGGCTCTGTCCCCAACTTACACTGCACATGTATGTTCAGTATCAGCAGGAAGGCCCTGCTTGGGGAACAAATGGAGAGGAAATCCCTTCCCAGGATCTATTCTCTTCCCAGAGCTCATTCTGTCACTGCAGGGTGATGCAATGAGTCAGTCACAGTGATTGCATGACACACTTGACTTCCCCTCCCTTTCTGACCTGCTTAAGGGCTCATCTCTTTACCCTCCTCACACTTCACCTTCTTTTACCTTTAAGTGAGCATCAGCCAACAGTGTAAGAGAATCCTTCTGCAGCTGTGGCCCATCCAGATATAAAAGAGGTTGGGTTATGTGTGCAATATGTTCTTTTTATTTGCAAGTTTGCATGAAGAACGTGTCTGGCAAGTTCTGAGCAGATGGATCAGAGAGCTATGGGTTTTTTACAAACTTTGGCAAGTACTCCATACCTTTCTTTGTATTTTGGCAGGAATTCTGCATCTCATATACTAGTCTCTAAAGATTCTGCCCTCAGTTTGAGCCTGATTCAGAGACCATTGCAAGTAATGGAAAGACTTCATTGATAAGCAAGGGGCCTGTAAAGCCCTTTTCACTCTACAGCACTGAAGGCAGAGTCTGCATTACTCCTTTGTGGGAGTGGCTACAAGAAGAGCTTGAAAACTCACGGTGACATTTTTAAAAAAAAAATACACAACCGATCTCTTGTGCTTAGAAGCAGCTGAGATTTTGATAGCCAGTAGATTCCTGATTATCTGGCAAAAGGTACTGTATGGAAGTTTTGCACTTTACACCATATGTTTTCACATATAATGAGTAAGAAACTGGAGAGGTTTGTAGCAGAATCAATGATTTGCCTTTCCTTGTGTCCAAAATAGGATCAAAGGCCTCAGATTTCACCAGGGAATGAGAAAGGATTGATAATTAGCATGGCCATTTTTTAACTGTGAGTTTCAGAAAGAGCTGGCTGAAGTCCCTGAGAGCTGTCCGAGGAGACTTTTGAAACCTGGAACCAGGCAGTGAGTGAGTGAGTCTTTCAGTAAGGTGAATAGTATGTCAGAATTTGGAAATGCCAAGCAGCCTCTTATGCAGACCTTGGGAATCTGGTCATTCCAGTGTAGAGAGTTAGGCTGGAGTCCCCTGCAGTTCCTTCTGGTTCGGAAAAGGTCATCCTAAATGGCAGTTTAGAGCCATTCTGTGTATAGCTGAACTTATCTCTGCTTTCATGTTAACTAACATAAGCACATCATTTACCACTGGATCTCATTGTTTGGGCTTATTTACTTTAAGCTTACATGTCAGGTTATTTCCATTATTTTTAAAAGGACCATGAAGTTCCAATGGAAATCGTGGCTAATGACTGATAAGTAACAGAAAGAGTAGTGAGCCTGCCAAGATGTTGTAATACACAAGAACATCACAGGAGTCTGAAATGACAGAGAAGGGAAGGAAAGGAAGGAAGTTATCAGGAGGCCAACAGCATCTGGAGGGAGGAGATCAGACAGTCCAGAATGAATGGAGAGGAAAGACAGTTTAATAGCAGGTTTTCACAAGATAATGCCATATTTACTGCTGTTCAGTGACTGCAGAACCCACACTGGCTGATAGCAGTGGCCATTTCAAGTTCCAAGGCAATGCAGGAAATAGGATAGATATTTTTAAGTGGCCATATGATCTTACTACTATGTTTGGAAAGTTCATCAGCTGGTTTTAAGAAACTGTAAGTCACCAAAAATGTTTCCAAACTGTTGGTGACCATAATTCTCAAACCCAGCTATAAATGCTCTTGGTTTTCTTGGCTGCAGCAGATATATGTCATTGATGCATCAGCCTGTGTATCATCACTGGTGAACCACATTCAGCTTTTTGTTTGTTTGCTTGCTGAGGAGGTGGTGAATTTATTAGCCAAAAATCATAATAAAAATGTAAATCATACTTAATTGTAATTTTCCTATTCTTTGGCGTCTGATTGTGGTGACAATAGAAAACTAGAAGCAGTTATTGGCCAGAATACCAAATCTGAAATGAGCTAAACAAGTTGCTGTTCTGGAGCTCTAGTTATTTGAAAGAACCAGTGTATCTTCATGTCAAATTTTTTCCTTTTGGCTATGTAATGAGTCACGAAGACAGGCTGTTCTGGCGTCTGCTGTCAGCAGTTATTGTCTAGAATACATACACTAATGTGTTGATTCAGTTGTCCCCTGCTTCAGCTGCCTAAATATATGAGCGGGGGAGTAGGCGAAGGAAACTTTGAGCAAAATAATTATGTTTCTTTTAACAGAGTCTTGGGCTTAGGAGTTTTTTCAAGTTTGTTTTTGAACCAGTTTAATTACACTGACACCGAGTGCTGCTACTCTGCTTATGTCAACTTCTGATATGCCCCATGCTTCAAAGAAGTCATGCTTCTGCTAATTTTGCAAGCATTCTGCTTTGTTTGTTATCATGAATTATGTAGTGTTCTCAGTGTACTTTACAGTTTATAAAATACAGACTAAGATAATCCTTACCCTTACTTTTATACTCAGAACTGTGTGATAGTTTCTCAAGGGTATAAACATGCGTGCCTATAAATAAACAGTTTCATCCTCCAGTATTTTAATGAAGAATTCGACTACTCAATGCTAATTTTTTTTTTTAAAAATGTATCTGTTAGTGTTTTCCAGTTAGTCTGAAAAATAGGCATAGCTAGTGACAGAATTTACAAATCAGTATTTTCTGGAAACTCCTCATTCTTCTGAAACCAGTTTGTGACAAAACTAAAATTTTTCACTGCTGAATGCACTGGTCATGGTGGTTTGGGATATGGTTTCAAGATAACATCATGAGTCAGCCTCCTTTAATGGATGAAGAGGAGCACAGACAAGTCCCTGCCAACTGAGCAGAGGTTCTCCCCCAGAAGACTGAGCAGGAAGAAGAGTAGATTTCAACAGGATTTGTAAAATACGAGAAATCTGGCAGGCCTGATGAGGGTGGCATGTGAGTGCTGTCATCGCCAAGATCCCCGGCTGGGCTTCCTAAACATATGGAGCTGTACAAACAAGAGCAGTGCTTTGTTTGCATCTGGCTTCTTCATAAGCCATTTCCTGAAATTAACTGCATTATTCATTTATTCATGTGATTGTTTCACCTTGATCTGCTGGCAGTAGCTGCATGCATGTGACATCTAGAGACTCTTCATAGGTGTTTTTAAGATAATTTTTTCACCAGGTGTTTTCAAGAAGCCTCAGAATTGGAAAAAAGTGTATGAGAGGTAGGTTAGCAGTGGGTGTATAGAAGAAGGCAGTGTACAAGACACTGGTCAAGAGAAGATTAAGAAGTTTTTTAGTTGGTGGTTTTCCTGTGAAAGGGAGGAGTCACAAAAAAACGGGGTAGAAAAAACCTGAAATTGTTCCTAGAATTTAGAGCATTGCTGCTGAATGAAAATTACTCTGTATACTGGTCTAGAAGTCTGGTGGATCACCTTTGGGTAACACTTTTTCCCACGCAGCTCATCCTCACAGCATGTGATCGTGTGCGTATGTTCGCTGTGTAATCATTTATTATAACAGGCAGTGCTACATTACCATTCTGTTGGAAGCAAGACCGAGTAAGCAGATATCCCTGGACAGCCATGCCCATGTCCAGAACCCGAGTTTGTTGGCTCTGAGCCTTCTCTGAGGCATGTGTGGAGGTGTGTGTGCTCACACCCAGGGTGCATCACCGGCTGTTTGTACCTGTGGGTGTTGGGATGTCCCTCCTCAGCCAGGGAAGTGGGACTGCCTGTGTGGAAACTCTGTCTCCTGCTCATGCAAATGATGGGATCTGTGTCTCTGCATGCAGTGGGTGATGCACAGGATTCCCCCACTGGAAAACATTAGCCTTCCACGTCATGGCCTGTAGTCAGACCAAACTCTTTCTGCTTCTTCAAGAGGGAGTGTTTGGGTAAGGTGCCAGAAGGAAGTAAGAAAAGATTAAAGGGGAAGTTTAACTCAGTTGACTTTCTGTTCTGTGGATTTTCTTTTTTTCCCCTTGCCTTCTGTTAATATTTTTAGTACACTGAAGACTTTTTCATAAAGGCTTTCATTTAGCTCCTGCAGGTACAAGCTGTGCAGCAGCAGTTCTGATAATGGTGTTTGATGTGGTTGTGATGGGCTAAGCATGAAGGTGAGGCGGTGTTTATAGGTAAGGCAAGGCAATGTTTACAGGGGAAGGTAATACCTCTTCTAAGACCAATCAGTGTGGTTTTAAGAAGTAGACAAGCTTTCAAGCACAAAAGCTGCAAGGCACAGAAAAGGCTTTTACTCTTTTTTGAAACTAAATTAGTTGATCTAGTAGGAAGAAAGGATTGGAAACAATGAAAGAGAAGCTTTTCGTTGGGGATGTAGGCTTGAGGGTGTATTGGAAGAAAAAGGTATGTTGCTGATGGGGGTGGTTAAAACCAGAAGTCTAGGACAAAGTAAAAAGAAGCAAACCAAAGCGGGGAAATGGCAGGCAGAACCCCAAATGCTTATTTCATGTAGTAATTTCTGGAAGACTCATTTGAAGAATATGTTGTAGCTGTAAAAATTTCTGAGAGATTCCTACAAAAAGGCCCCTTTGTTTGCCACCATATAGAGTGCAATTGCTTCAGTGTGGATGGAAATAGAAAGCAGCGTAGGAAAAGAAAATCAGATTACTTTGTGGGAGAAAATGGACTCTGAGGATCCAGCCTAGAATTTTATCTTCCATTAGATTTCCACACTCACAACAGTGTAAGAGAAAAAGAAGGGAAAATGGAAATGGTGAGGCTAGAAGATTATTCTTGCTTACAAGTACTCAGGTTTTTAAGGTCATACATCACTCTAATACAACAAAGATGCTTAACCCAGGAGAAGGAGAGTGAAGTTAATTTCACTAAGTGTGACACTTTTCTCATTTAACAGCGTTTTGCTTAAGAACTGCCAGTGCCTGTTCAACCCATGGTGTAAATTGTGGAAACTATCTCATACTTAGTTTGTGACTTTTTACCTCATTCTTTATAATTTTTTTCCTGAACATGCTGTGTAAACAACATGGAGAGAAACTTTACTTTCAGATATTGTGGGTACGATAGGATGGATAATATCCAGCTCTTTTAACCCACAGTGTCCACCCTGTCCCCCAGTGCCATACAGTTGAGAAACCTGCCAACACTTTTCTTGTCATTCAGCTCAACAGTGGGGATGGATTTTCTTTGTACCATTGGATACATGCAGTGATGATTTCTTGTACTTTTACAAATGCCTTTTATTCGAGGTACACACTGACAGCCCTTGACTCTGTCTTTTGGTAGCAATTGGGATAAAGACTGGGATAAATACATTTATTTTTGATACCAAGGCACAGCTGTGTCTTCAGAATATGTCTAAGACCAATTATAGTTAACATCAGGAGATTGCTTTTGGCACATTACTTACTTTTAGTCCTTACATCACTGCCAAAACTGAGGTATGCAGTTTCTGGAGTCTTTGGAAAGATATGACTGTGCAGAAAGGAAGAGAAATGAGCCAAGTTCTTGTGTCCCATTTGCCTCACACCCCACATCTGTCCCCCCCCAGTCCCAACACATCCTTGCAGAATGACAGCTGCATTGCATCCTCAGAAACACTTGACCTGATAAAGACCAAAGGGAAGGCAAAGTTATATTTGTACTTCTCTGGGACTTTCCCAGCATTGATTACTGATTCTCTCATCCCTCTGGCACTTCTGAGCAGTGGTAGTCCCCCTGCTGCTGCCAGACTCTCTGTAAACAGTTGTTCAGACACTTTGTTTGAAGGTTACCTCATAAAAAGGAGTCCCAATGTTCACTGTTTGAGTGCCCTTAGTTTCTACTGGGGAACTCAGCATCGCCTACCAGGGGCCCTTAGTAATCTTCTGGACTTGAACCAACATCTTCTCGTGGCTTTTTGCTAAATGTGTTGATCAGGAAGAAGACAAAGAACTTGTCATGTTGCTGTTCTTTTCATAAGACAAATGTTATTGTAGGAGCCATGCTGTTGGCCTATGAGAGATGAAGCACTGCCTTGCAGTAAACAGAGAGACTCTGCATTCTGACTTCACATGCTGGACACAATCTGAGCTTTTCAAGCCTGTCTAATTACGCAAAGCCTGATTTTATCACGATGACATAGTTTCACACCTCTTTTGAAATATTTTTCTTTACATGATTTTATTACAGCAGTGCTTGCTAGATGTCAGGTCATTCTGGGCTGAGAAAATAGGAGGAAACAATGAGATGTTGTCAGTTACTCATTTGGAGATGGACTTGGGTGCTTAAAGAAAAAACCCAAAACAATATATGAAGTCTCACAGCTGGCATGCCAAAAGTTACAAAGTGATGTTATCGTGTGGTATCTTGATTGGAGTTGGCTTAATGTTGCATGGCATTCCAGCTCCCTGCATCACAAAACTATCAACAGAGTAATAACCAGAAATCCAGAAACCTGTTAACAGTCATAAGACCAATTGTTTCTGTCCTAGAGTTAGGTAAACAATAGCAGACTATGCTTGTATATGGGAAGGCACCCACTGAGCTGTTTGCCTGGGATGAGGAGGACTGTGGGCACTTGAAATTCTGGTCATGCAGGGCCTGGTTTTCTTTTGTTCAGGTATTTTTTTTTTATTGCTTGCTCAGTAGAAAGTTTGCTGAAACATTTGACACAAATGAAATACAGCCTGCATCAAAGTTTGGATGGAAGCAGCCTCACCCCTTGCACAAATCTGTGCATGGTCATCTGTTTAATGTATGGTTAGCACCTGAAATCAGAGGGAAGGCTAAAAGCATGAATAAGGCCATGCCATAGGTTAGTTATAGGAGAACAGTGTAGTATCTTCAGTGTACAGACTACATTGTACAGCCTGGACTTTGGCATCTTATGTTCTAGCCAGTGTAAATATTGCTGAAGAAGGTAAAATAACTTCTTTTGATGATTACTGTGATCTCTTCAGCACTTGTATTACGGGATGAGTTTTCAGGTCAATTCTCTCTGTGGGATTACTCTCACAAAGGGATATGTGATGGTGTGTTTTGCTTGGGAGCCTAAGCTGATTTCATTCGGGTGTTTTTGTATTGTTCTTCTCCTTGCACACCCTAAGAAGATTCTTTCTGAAAATGTGCATGAATGTTCATCTACTGCATAGAAGTTTCAGCTGTAATAGTTTCTTTTGCTATTTTCTAATGTTACTGGTCCATTTTAAAAGCAACCAGGTAAATGTTAACCTGTAGGCAATCTTATTTGTTGTTTCTTGCAGGTTTTAAAATCTAAAGAATTATCATCACCAGGACAGCGCTATATCGACAGCAAAGTAGTTAAAACAAGAGCTGAAGGAGAATGGTTGTCTTTTGATGTCACTGAGACTGTACATGAGTGGCTCCATCACAGAGGTGACAAAAAGTGCTCTTTGCCTGCACTCCTGCCCCAGCTGCTCCTCCGTTAACTCAGGAGTATTTCAAAGTCATTCCATGTGTAAAAACCAACTCCACTCACTTTTATGTTTTGCAGACAGGAATCTTGGATTTAAGATAAGCTTACATTGTCCATGCTGTACCTTCGTGCCTTCCAATAATTACATCATCCCAAATAAAAGTGAGGAGCTTGAAACAAGATTTGCAGGTAATCAAAGAAAAAAAAATCCAGCTTTTTAAGATGTTGTGGTATGCACTAATTGAGGAAGGAAACAAAAAGCTGTTTCTGCCTCCTAAATGGCATTCAGCTGATTGAAAACTTGCTCATTTGAGAATCATGATTCTCAGCTGGTAGGAAACAGTAGTAAAGTCACAAGGGTAAAACTATATCACCTGAACAATTGTAAAATCAGAAGGCATGAAAAAGCTGTCCCATTCCATGCATGCGGTTTTGATGTCTTTAAGAGTCTGCATTGCAGCATGCTCACAGGATATACATACAGTTCTGGATTTAGTGAAGACTCTTGCACAGTTTGCCATCCATTGTTGGATAGTAATGAAAAAATAGCTCAATATTTTCAAAAAAGCCCTTTTGCTCTCCATCCTAGTACTGTAATGAGTCAGACATAGTTGAAAAGATTGGAATGAGTGGGCATTAAAAAATAAAAAAACTGTGTGGGTTATGAGTATATGTGCTCTTTATGGACAGCAGGCAAGGTGATATGGAGTAAATATACCAAGGTCTTAGAAGTTCTCTTGTGTTTTCAAGCCATTGAACTTTCCGTTTCGCAAAGAGAAATTATGTTTGACTGTACTACGGTTACCATCCACCAGCACATATGAATCTATAGCTATATTAGAACAAAAACCTTAATTCTGTTCATGAAGTTCTCATTTATTGAAATGTGTCATGATTTGGTTCACTTGTGGTCCAAGTATTTGGCTATATTCCTTGTCAAGTCTTGAGTTTTTCTAACCATTGTTTCACTGCTTTGGAATTTTTTCCTGTAAGTAAATACATGTACTGTACATATGATTAAGGCCACTGTGTGCATTTAAAAAATTGTTAGTATGATGTTTGGTCGCTATAATCGCATATGTTAAGAAAGGAATAGTCTATCTTTTTCTGTTTAGGCGGTAGTATCTGATTGGGGAGGTTAATTTTCTATTTGATCTTAACAAAAGGCATAACGTGACTCCTCTGAAAGGTCAATACCTTGAGTCTCTTGCCTGTGCTATTGCCATGATAAGAAGCTAGTGAGACAGTTAGTGTTAAAAGAGAATACAGAATGTGTGGCCATGGATTGCCATTTCAAGAAGAAGTACTTTGATCAATGTCTGTGCCATGCCTATATAAAAGAAGAGACTAGACTAACTGACTTTCTGGGGAAAATTAGCAGATTTAAATAAATTGGCAATGAAAGACAGGGAAATTACAAGTATCAGAAAGGAGTGAATGTGATGGAGGAAACTAATGGGATAGAAATGAGAGTGGGAAATGAAGGTGAAGTATCCAGAGCAGCTTTAAGTGTGTTAAAAGGTTTTAAGAGGTACAGGCCTGTTAAAAGTTGGGAGTATTGCTCTAACTGAAGCAACAGAAGAATCACTGCATGGGGTGTTTGAAGCTAAGACACACAGATGCAATGACTGAAAGTACCTTCTCTGTTACTCATTTAAATGTTTCTGGTAAATGTACTGAAATGCCATTAAACAGATGTGAATGTGGGAGGGTTGATAAAACAGCTAACATGAGAACTGGGAATATCTTAGGCCTCTTGGGTTGAAATTTCCCCCCACTTCCCCAGTAAACATGCCCAGCTGACACCATCATGGCCCAGTTTCTGAGAGAATTTTTTTAAGAGATGGTTTATTTAATTTGTGAAGAAAAAGCAACACAATGTTTATCACCAAAATGTATTTTTTGAAGGTATTGATGACTACACATATTCCAGTGGTGATGTGAAAGCTTTAAAGTCCAATAGGAAAAAATACAGTGGGAAGACCCCACATCTTCTGCTAATGTTGTTACCCTCCTACAGACTTGAGTCGCAACAGCCCAGTCGGCGGAAGAAGCGTGCTCTAGATGCTGCCTATTGTTTTAGGTAACTATGCCTGCACATCCAATATTCTTACTCAGTCCTACCAGCTTGGGAGGTGTCATGCAGTTGTTTATCATGTTTCTTTACAGTTGGCATTTATACAGAATGCACACTCTCATTCTCAGATCCAGGGTCTGTGTGCAGCAGGTCTCCAATCCCACAGAGGCCGAGCAGATTCTTGTGAAGCTCAGTTCCATCTGGGATGATTCCCAGATGCATTAGCTCTGTAGTTAGAGCCAAATTAGCACCTTCACTTTGTTCACCTACTCAAAGTCTCCTCTGTAGGACCTGCAGGAAAACACTTGAATAGTCCTCCAGGGAAGCCATTAGCTTTGTCTGTATGAGCAAGTCCTGCCATGTCTAAGCATCCTGTAGTAGCTGTCATTTCAGTTAGACCATTAGCTACTATTGATTTGATTTAGCTGAGGATTTTTGTGACTCAGACTTGCCTGCCTGTAAAGGATCATTCAGGGAGTAAGCAACAGGATTATTTTCATTCCCGGTGTTGTCTTTGTTTTGACCAATGTGTTTGTATTTTATTTCCCAGGAATGTGCAGGATAATTGCTGTCTGCGCCCACTTTATATTGACTTCAAGAGGGATCTTGGCTGGAAATGGATTCATGAACCTAAAGGATACCATGCTAATTTCTGTGCAGGAGCCTGCCCGTATTTATGGAGCTCAGATACTCAGCACAGCAGAGTAAGTAATGGGTTTGCTAATTTTCAGCTTCTGTTTCATAACTGCAAGTTGAGCTATGATTCTGGGACTGGCATCAGCACCAGTGTCCAGAGTTAGTCTCGGTAACTAAGGATGATGAAATGTGGCCCTGTAGAGGGGAACTCGCACATGGCCTCAAGCTAGTGTTGAAATAGGAGAAACATATTAACCCAGAAATTTATCTTTTTTTAAAATATATGTGTTCACTGGTACGAACACGTGGTTGGATTGGATACTTTTTGTGAGTATGTCTCCTTTGGAGGCGGCTTGGAAAAAGCCTTTTATTATACATGTGAGTGGAAGATGGCACAATGAGTTTGGTCAGCAAAGACAGTGAGGGAGGCACTTTGAGTAACTGAAGGGCTGAGTTGTACACCTGGTCATCATCTACTTTTATGACCTGCTATTTCAAGGTTATCACCTGCCATGCTGAATTTCATGAAGATATACTGATAAGCTGTCTGTCTTTTACTTCAAAAGACATAATCTTTCTTACACTTTGAAGATTTATATGGGGGAAGAGGGACTTTGTGGATGGGATGTTGAAGAACCAAATCATAGCTGTCTGGGATGGGACTTTTTATTTTAGGGATTAGATGTGGTATTTTAGCTAACTGCCTTAGGATGAGTAGTGTTCTGCTGTGAAGTGCTAATTTCCTCTCAACTATCACTAAGGATGTCTAGACAGTAAATGTAAGAGACAGACATTTGCATCATAGTTGTCATAAAGTAAGAATTTCACCCTTGGGTCTATACTAAGAATGATGTCTCCCCTTTTTCAAGCCTCCCTTAAAATGACAGATCAATGTCAGCCAGCAAAGAACTCTCTGTACCCAAGGGATGGCTTGAGTTCCTTTTGGTTGGGAAAACCATGGTACCATGTTCTTCCTGAGTTTACAGACCCTTTTGTAGCTGTCACTGTTTCTGACATTGTACTGTAAGCAATCTCAGCAGGCAGAGGTATAAATAAGGTGAGTATGTTTCCCTGCTGGTGTGGAGTAATGGTGTACACATTTTGGAACTGCACTTGTTTTTAAAGGAAAGAGGAAGAGTAACTGTCATGGTCACAAATATGTGGTTTGGATAATTGCCCAAGGAGCCAGAAGTTGCCTAATAACGTAGTTAGTGTTGCTATCCTGAACAGATCTTCTGTCTCTCTAGGCTGCAAATGTTGTGTGGAAGTTCTAGGAAGAGGTTACTTGGTGTTTGGCTAAGGCATTAATGGCATCCTCAGGAGCACCTATGCATCATCAGTGGCTAACCCTACATACTTCCCTTGCAGAGAACCATGCACAGGAATCCAGGGTGACATAGGTGGCAACTCCATGCATCTGGGTCTCTGCAGGAGTAACTGCACCTTGAGTCCTGATGCTTGCAGGGTCGCATTTATGTACTTAATTAACATATGCAGAGGGTGAAAGAAGAGGAGTGCCTATGTTCTGAAGAAGAGTCTTTTCTATTTGGTCACTTGTAAATTCAAAATCCTGTAAACAGCAAATGGCCACTTGAAGAAACAGATAAAAAAACCTTTCCATTTCCTCTGTACTAGTAAATATAGTATAGCCTGTTGATTCAAGGGACAAAACATTAGAGGCAGACTCCAGGTATGTACCTGCTTTGAGGCTTAAGACTGTATGGACAAAACCTTAGGAAATTCAGGCATATTGTGGACACCAAATTGAAGTGCAAAAGCATTAAAAAAAACCCCCTAAAATCCAGGAATCTTCATACTGCTTTCAGTGGGCATTCTCTCAGGTGCTGTGGAAAAAAGTGATGCAGAAAACAGTTCGCTCATTAGAGGTAGCTGCCTTAATCTTTCTTTTTTGGTTTCTCCTTCTAGGTGCTCAGCTTATATAACACTATAAATCCAGAAGCTTCAGCCTCTCCATGCTGTGTGTCCCAAGATTTGGAACCCCTCACCATCCTCTACTACATTGGAAAAACACCCAAAATTGAACAGCTGTCCAACATGATTGTAAAGTCTTGCAAGTGCAGCTAAAGGATATCCCTGAAACAGCATGATGTGTGTTTATAAAAAAAAAAAAAAAAGAAAAAAAGATAACCAAGGAAAAAAAAGAAAGAGAGAATGAGAAGGAAAGAACGAAAAAATAAAACCCGGGTTCATCAGTGTTAAAAGAAAAAAACGAAGAAAAAAAAGCGGTACTAGTCTGAACTGTTTGAAAGTTTGTTATGTTTTGTTTTTTTTTTAAACTGGCATCTGAAGCAAAACATTGAAGGCTTTTTCCTACATTTCACCTACACATAGTGTGAGATAGACAAGAAGCAAAGTTAAAGAAAAAAAGAAACCTTTTAAATAATAAACACTGGAAGAAATTTGTTAGTGTTACTATGTGAAAGGAAAAAAACAGGAAAATCCCATGAAGTGGAGTTGCTGTATCTGTCCCGTGCCTTACTTGATCTCTCTGTATTGTTATGCAATAGGCATCCTACCCATTCCTCTTAGCTGTAGAGTTAACAGTGCATTATTTATTTGTGTGTAAAAACTATCAGATGAACATTTCTGTATCACCATTGGAAAAACAAAAACCAGCCAGTGTGGACAAAGTGGAGACCAAATAAACTGCCAGAAATACATATAAAGCCTAAAGGAACACAAGCTCAAAAGAATCAGAAAAGTCATGGTTAGTTTAGTTCGATTAAAATAGAAATCAGTTATTACATTACTGACAAACTCTGCCTTTAAAATACCTTATTTTTCATGCCAGCTGCCTAGAGAGACTTCTTGTAAGGTCTCAAACTCTTGTTTTAAATACTGAATAATTTACTAATAAAGGACACTCTGTTTCAGTCTCAAAGACAAGTCTATAAGATTTTTTTTTTTTTTTACTGTAAATGATTTAAAATGTCAGTTTAGTAAACCAGTGAAATATTTAACATGTACTGGTCTAATCTTCAGACCTTAATATGTTGCTGTATAGCTATGCTATGGGAATTTTTTTTTGTTCTTTTGATATATGTAACCATACCTAGAGTATTACAATAGGTGGGTAGTAAAAGCCAGCTTAATTGGAAACATATCTGTAGATCTCTATTTGTAAACTATTAAAAAATTACGTACTTTATGTGTAATGTGTAAATTTTCACCATATTTTTGTACTCTGTAATACTGTCAGCTCTCATGACTTTGAATTTGAATTTGGGGCTCTTTTTGATCACTCAGAATCATGTGTTTCCCTCTAGCTGGCCAGTATGAGTAGAGTCCCTATATTTTGACTTGCACTACAAATACATGTTTTATAATAATTGCTATACATGTGCTTTGTATATTGTTCATCATTATGACATAAGCTACCTGCCTCCATTTGTTTTTCTGTTTATAAAAAAGGATGGATTAAAGCAATCCCCCTCTCCTGCTCCTCCTCTGCTCCTCCAGTTATCCCCGTTCATAACGCTTGGATCGCGGCGTGGTTCATATTCCTGGGCCTTCCCGTTCCCTTTTGGCATTCAAACAGATGGGCAGGGAGTGAGGTGTCCCCGGGAGCAGAGATGTCCCAGCCTGGCTGAGGGCAGGCAATGACAGGGAGTGACAGAGAATGACATTCACCACTGTGCAGAGGCTGTGGGGAGCGATGCCCCGCACGCGGGAACTCCGTCCTCTGTGGGGCTTTGTGGGGCTGCTCCTGCTGCAGCTAACAGAGGTTTGCCTTTGACTTCTGCAGAGGCACAGCAGGGCCCTGTAGGCTATTGGGGTATGTATAAGGATTGGCAGGATCAGACGCTTGATTTTTTTGCAAGTCTACCTTTTTTTTTTTTTCTCAATTGAGTTCACATTAAAACTTCTTTAAAAAAAAAAAAAAAACAACAACAACAAAAAAGGAACATTGGGGTTCCTAGGGTTTTGTTGTTGTTAGGCATTTTCGTATTGTGGAGGAGTAAAAAGAAAAAAATCACATCACGCGCTTCATTGTAAAAAAGCCCCAATCTAAATAAGAATAAAAATAATTCTGAAGAAGGCGCAGTCATTTCATTTCATATGATGAATGCTTCTGCAGAGCAAAGCTGGAAACCTGCAAGGCAAGCACTCTGCTTGGATGAGAAGGACATTTTCTGCCATTGTCCTGAGCAGTGTTGGGAGGACGCTCCTGAGCTTGGTGTTGTCAGCTCCAGTTTTAAGAAGTGCAGTTTCTTTGGCTTCAGCAGAATCCTGGTGTAAAACTGAGATGCCATGGTGGTTTGCACAGGCAGCTCCTCAGGACTTCTGTGGAGCCTGTGCTTACTGCATAGATGGGAGCATAGCTGCAGAGATGATCTAATCCCACCCACTGGCTCAGGAGGAGAAGGTATGTTAGACCTCTGATTTATTTAGTGAGCTGAGGTGAACAGGTGAATGATGATCTGTCCTGCTAATGCTTGAGCCAGACTAACTCCAGTGAGAAGATGCACTGAACTCAGTGAAACTCCTCAGGGTAATACATACTCTGGATTTTGCTGTGTAGCAACAGCAAAGTTAGTTTTATCAGGTTCAGTATGAGAACTGTATTTTTGTTGGACAGGAGAGGAGACAAGGGTGAGCACATTTTGCAAAACTTAAAAAAATGTTGCTGTTCTCTGATACAGGAATGCAGCTCAAAAGCAGTTTTGAAAAAGTGGAATGGGAGATAGCATAGTTGTCCAACTATACTCACTGTGTGCTGGATGCAGCTGAAAATTTGGACTTGGATTTGGAGTTTTCCTCTAAGCATAAAACACTGTTTCTGTAAGTCATTGCCCCAAGATCAATTTATTTTTAATTTCTAGTGTTCCTAAAAAGTGCACTGATAATATTTGAAATTCTTTATTTTAAAGCTCCTACAACTTTTTTTTCCTTGGTCATTAGGCATATGTTTCCCTTTAATTACTAAGGGTGTTAGGCCTGATCCTACAATATGCAGAACTCATGGCTGGAATTCCCCTCTGCTGACTGGGGTAATGTGAGCCCTTAGCACCTCTCAGGTGTGATGTAAATACCCCACAAATGATCTTTAGATGGGTCTGCAACAGCTCAAGGTCTTTGTGCTATGGGGCCTTATTTTGGCGAGGTGATTACCACTGAGCAAAGTTCTTGAGAACTGATGGGAAATGTTCAGCATCTTGGAAGATCAGACCCAAGGGGTTGTCTGGGGCTGAGGGGGAATCATAGCACTTAGCTGGGTGGGGTAGGACAGCACTTCTTATGTGTTTAGCGTCAATACAACTGTATGGTTGGCGTGGTTTAAAGGAGTAAAAAAAAAAAGGAACTTAAAGGACAGCTGTGTTGTACTTTGGTGATTGATTACTCTGTATTTTAACACATTGTATGTCTGTTTTTGTGGTGCTCTAGTGGTAAATAAATTATTTCAATTATATGCTGGTGTTGCTTTCGTATGGCAGTGTTCTTCTGGCACAGGCAATTCCTCAGCTCTGGAGTGTTAAATCCCTGCAAAGCCTGATTTGGTGTGGGATTTTGGCATGTGTGACCTTGATGTGGTCCATCGCAGGCTGAGGTGAAGAACACCCATCCAGGGTGAGGGTGGATCATACCTGCTATGGGGATTGCTCTCCCCTCAGCCACTGCAGTGGATGTCTTGGTCTGTAGACAACTGCCACAGTTATATCAGTTTGCCAGGAGCAGCCGTGGGGCACATGGAAGTGTTTTTTGACAGAAAATAGGATTCCCTAATTTATTGTCTATTTCCATGCACTCTGCAATATGCGATTGCATTATCTAAGCAAATAAGAATTAAAGAGCCAGAAATTGCAGCTTTTCTTTATCAAGTTCTAGTCACTTAAATAAATAAAACTGATGGGAGGAAGGACTCCAGGATTGAATCATTGCTTTTAAAGTTGATAAAATTATATATGAAAATTCTCGCAGACCAGGGACTGTTCTTCCTGGTGCCTTCTCTGGCATCTAAGGAGTGCATAGCATTTCTTGGCTTGAATGAAAGAGCATGTTTATGCCAGATTGTTTAGGGTTATTGTGATAAATTATAACAAATGGACTCTGGTCTGTCAATATGTTTAAGAATGTAACTTGGGATGAGCATTAGAAACAGTCTTAGGGGCGAATCCACCGTGGTTACGCTCCAGCCTTAATTGATTTCAGTGAGTTTACACAGACATAAAACTATATAGTCATTCAAAATTTTCCAGATGCCAGTTTTTATTCTGTCTATTTTTGGCTACCCAGCTATGTGCTTTGACATGAATATAACCCGCCAGCCTCGTTCTTATCCAGAGAAGCCCTCACTCTGCCTTGAGGTGAGAATACTTTGCAGCCCTGTCTGCTCTATTCATGAAGTCAGTGAAGAGCAGGAGGGTTTGAGGAGGAATGATGACTGGAAATTGTAGGTGAGAAAGTGGTCATGGTGCCTGTAACTAAAGAGGAACAAAATGGAGGGAACACTGTGTCGTAAAAGAGATTTGATAGCATGGGGCTGAAAAGATAGAAGATTTCCCATGATAATGAGTTTTATGCAGAGTATTTTGATGTTGGGCATGTCTTCCTTTTGTTAACACAGCCTCTCCAGACTGTATCAGTGAAGCCCTTACTGTGCTTGAATCAAATTGTGGTTAATAAATGTGGAATATTCAATAAAGGAAAAAACCCAAACCATGTAAATGTCTTGAAAACTGTTTTTTAGGCCAAAATCTGCCTTTTAGTTCAGACAGAACAGATTCTATGAGGAGCCATGAGTTCTGGAGGAAAATAAACCAAGAGGTTATGTAATTATATGTGGTTATAAAGTAGATGTGAAGTAATGTAGTTGGCTTGTCAGTGGGTATGGGTGTAACAGTAATTTCTTCATCTGTATAAAAATAAAATTAAATGGAACAGAAAGCTGATGAGAACTTCCAATCAAATTTGATATGCTCATTTAATGAAGTAACCTGCTGGAATCTAATACAGAACCCCTGGGGTATAAACCTTTCTTCAACCATATGGTGGTCCAAGAAACAAATATTTCCTATAAATGGGGTGTTTTAGTGCCAAACCAAGATGATTGCAGGAAGAAGGGTCAGTGATCATTGATCTTTGGGTCTCAGCACTGTTTGTACATACTGTAGGCAGGTCCTGATTTAACGATTCACAAACTCATTCCAAAAATATTTGCTACAAGAAAGAGAACAAGGAAGATAAAAATGGCAAAGGAGGCCAGAGTGTCTTGTTCAGTAAAGTACACTATGAGCTCTCACAGACTGTTTGATCCAGCCAATTAGAGATGGATGCAACCAAAATGTTGCATTTGATCAAATATCGAGTGGCTGGGGCTCTGAGGTAGTGTTCAAACCTGAATCACTTTTATGAAATTCAGTTAGGTCCAATCTCTGCAACTGGTTTGTAACCAAACCTTAATCACCAAAGCTGTTGCTGGGGTGTGCAAGGCTTTGAGCTCAGTGTGTCAGAAGTTCTTGCACTTGAACTGCTCTGAGTGTGCCAGATGCAAGTCTCACAGCCCAGTCTTCTATTTTATCTTCCGAGAACAAAGACACATAAATATAATTGACACTCATAGGAATGACATTGGAAACCGTCAAAATGCCCCTGTGCATCAAGGTGTTTCCCAGAGTGTTACAGGTCACCTCATTCTTCAGTGATTTAAAGATCAGCATTGTGGGACTATGTGGTGGTTTTTTGCCATCTGATGGAACCCACATGAAATGAATTGATGGCTTCATTCCAGTTCCTAGTGTAAACTTGTTGGCAGTCTCCAAGGATATGCAGACTAATTTCATCCATCAAAAGCAGAAAATATCTTTATCCGGAAAAAAAAAAAATCTTTTTTTTTTCCCTTTGGAAAAATGTAAATACAAGACAAAATATGCAGCAGTTCATGGGCAAGTTATGCATTCCTCTGCAGTGTGTAACCTGTTCTCAAAGAGGTGGTCTGGATCAATTTGTGAACAGTTGGGAGGGAAAGCTGCATTTGGAGATACTCTGAAATATATTGTTTCCTTTGCTTCTGTGAAACCCTCAGTTACCATTCAAAAAAATAAAAAAAAAAAAAAAAAAAAAAAAGAAAAAAAAAAGGAAAGAAAGAAAGAAAGAAAATAAGACAGAAGACTGAAAAGACTGTAAATAAGCAGCTGAACTGACATTTTCCACCTTGATGCCCAGCTATGATGTATAACCCAGAAGGTGAATCACTACAGATCCTTAGTGTCAGATACAGCCAACTGATGTACACAAGCTCGGGTCACAGAAAGAGGAGCAGGAAAGATGAACACAACAGAAGGTTTTTGTCAGCATAAGTATAGGCCCTACATAACACCACAGGAACACTGGACTAGCTTTTGTTGTACTTTCTGCTTTGGACTGCTTCCATAGCACAACAAGCCATTCCCATTTCTCATGCTTTAAGAAAAGGGATATCTTTAGGGAGGTAGGAATTTACCTAGGAATAACTGAAAGTCACTGGTACATTTTAAGATCATTAGCAGTCAGGAGACGTAATTTAAATGAGCTGTTAACAAAACCTTAATTAACTTTTCCTGTAGCTAAGCACCCCTTGCTGTTCTCCTGGCCTCTATCTCTTATTTTAGTGTTAAAAGTTCCTCCACTGCTTTGCGGTAACAGATGGTGTCTATCAAATAGTCAAAATCTCAGCAAGTATCCCAAGGACTGAGGAGGAGATCTCAAACATTAAACCCTTGGGTTTCTACAGTTCCTGGTCCCTTAAAGCAGTGCTGTAACACACCAGATGATCTCCAGGCTGTGCACAAAACAGGACCTCAAATGCACTCTCAACAGTGAGCTATCCATGTAAATGCAAAGATACTCTGATTTGATCTCCACAAGATGCTCATGGACTCATTCAAAGAACTCTCTCAGTGAGCAGACCTCCTCCCCCCCTGTAAGTACTGTGAGCTGTGTAGGAGGAATCCGTGACTCTCACCCATGCCAGGGGAAATTTATCCTCCGAAGCCGATAAATATGCATATGCAAAAATATGTGTCATGTGTTGCAGAGAGGAAAACCCCTATTGTCCTCGAGTAAATTTAACTATATTTAGCTTGAGAAAAATTTTTCTCAGTAGCTGTTAAAGGGCTGTGTTTTGGATTCAGAATGAGAATGGTGTTGATAACTCACTGATGCTTTGAGCTTTTTGTTAAGTCATGTTTATCCTAGGGTAAGGACTATTTTTTCCCCTTGTCTCATGCTCTGCCAGTGAGGAGGTGAGCAAAAGAAACTAGGAGGGAGCACATCTGGGACAGGTGATCTGGACTGACCAAAGGGATATTCCACACCCGAGAACATCCTTCCCAGTATATAAACTGGGGAGTTACTTGGAAGGGCAGCCAATCTGGGTTCAGGAAGTGGGTCTGGCATTGGTCAGCAGGTGGTGAGCAACTGGTTTGTGCATGACTTCTTCTTTTTTCACTTTTAATTCCGGTATTATTATTTGCTATTATTATTGTATTTACTTAATTTTCAATCATTAAACTGTTCTTAACATACAAGTGTCACTTGGATTATCCTCCCCATTCCACCGAGGTGAGGGGAGATGAGTGAGCAGTTGTGTGGTGCCTCATCTCCAGCTGGGTTTAAACTCAAGACACACTTGCAAGTAAGTATGTACATAGTGAAAAAGGAAAGAATCAAGTCATGCTTGATCCATTTCTGTGGATACACAGATTAAAATTATGTATATAAAGACCTTTCTAAAACCTACATTGGAGACTGCAATGTTTGTATTTTTTTTCTCTATTCATAAGCCACTCCCTCTCTATTTGCTAAGTAACTTTGCACTTTGTGGGCAATTTCACTACATGTACTCTTAGCAGTCTTGCTGTATGGCCCCAGGGAGGAAAAAAGGAAATTTCAGAGACTGATTCTTTTCTGGGTTACTCCACGATAGCAGTTTGTGTTTGTAACTTGTTTTGCTGGATGCAGGAAATTACTTTTGGAGGCAACAGAGTTGAACTGACTGGTCTTGTTCCCAGCTCTCTTACTTCAGCTTTACTACAGCACAACTAGTTCAACAGGGGACAAACCAGGCTTTAAAGTCGTTTGTCTAAGAATAGTCAGGCTCTGTTTGCTCTTTTACTAGAGCCTTCACACAAAGCCTATGTGTGTGTGAAGTGTTTGAACCCTGATTGCCTCAGTAGCCTGCAAAAAGGCATTTCTATTGTATGTTTGAGCTTATATTTGAAATCTAGAAAGATGATGAATGTGGCAGTCTTCTGGAGAAGGAAATTGATCTTATTATCATTTAAATTGGTATATTTTGCAAGGTGTTGCTGCCATTTTTATCTCTTCCAGCAGCATTGAAAATAATATTCTCTAATGCTGGAATGAATTCTTGTGCTGTATTTATTGCATGGGTGTAATATATAACTATAGCCTGGGGAAAACTATCCTTTTCAGTTGCTTATAGTGCTCTCAAATAGTTTTCAGTCTGACCTTTTGGTATTGGAATCCAGCCCAGAGATAAATTTGTCTACACAGTTTTATCAGGCTTTGCTGAGATATCTTTGACTTCTGAGAGTAGCAGGTAAGTATGTTTGCCTTATACTTTTCAATCACACACATCTCAGCTTGAGAGCAGAATTCGGTCATTTGCACTCTAGTTTGTTGGGGTCACAGCCAGATGAGTATATCAGCCTTCATTTCAAACATGAAAGCAGACTTCCAGTGTTCCTGACTGTAAAGAAATACATCAAACCATGAACTGTGTTGAATTAACACAGCAACATCTACCCGAGTCTGCAGAATTACCAAAGCAGACCATGGAGTGAAGTTTTGTTCTTTGTAGCTTTTCAATGGAGAATATATACTTTTCAGAGGAAAGGCCTTTCCCCTGTGCTTCTTGCATACAGCAACAATGTCTCACATGTGAAAAAAATCTCATCTTTTTTCTTTGGAATTTAAGAATGAAAATGTTAAAATTTCAGGTTCTTGTTGAGCAGGGAAAAAAAAAAAAAAAACACACACTAGGAAAAAGAAATAGCTAATAATCTAAACTGTTTTCAGCCTCGACAATATTCCTCTCAGAAAAGAAAATTGCAGCATGAACTGGTCCACCTGTGTAAGTGTCCTAGTGAGAAGCCTCTCCAGAAAGAGCCCTGCCCCTTCCTATCTCTGTTAAGAGGGCAAACACCTCAGCGCCAATACTCTCCACTAGCTAATTGCAAGGGATGATAGATGCCTCTTAGAACTGCTTTTAGCTGCACTTCTCTCTTGGAGTTGGGCCTTTATTCACTGCTGAGCAGTGGCAACTTGACAAGAGAATAAAGCTCTAGAGGCCCTTTGAAATAAGGTAGATGCAGAAGACAAGCTGTGTTCAGACACGTCTTGATGTTCAACCACTGTCTGACCTAAGAGAAAAGTAAGCATGAAGGAATCTCATTTAGCAAAAAATGACCACAAAGAACAAGAATTGTGCCCTGCATCTCCAGAGACAAGCAGACAGAAGGAGAAGGGTTTTTTACCAAAGACCTGCTTAAGAAAGTGCAAGAGCAGTGACTCTCTCTCTCAAGGCACTAAAAAATGATGACACATCCCTAGGCTGGCCAGGCTCCGCGTGGGAGTAGCTTCATCACAGTCTAGTTTCAGCTTCCTCATGCACTTGGGTTGTTTGGTGGTATGTGTCTGTCTCTGAATCTTGATTTATTCCTTTGAAATCTTTTCAAGGGTAATCTGCCACAGAATGTGTTTGTATAAAGGGATGAAAGTAGCAAATGTCCACATGAAAAATAAAGGTCAATCAGACACTTTTTATGTGAATCATCATTACACCCATACTTCCTGCTGAAATAATTAGGAGATTTGTTTAGAACACTGTGCTTCTTTTGATTTATTCCAAATCTGTTGTAAATTACTGGCCAGAGATTACATGCTGAGCATCTTTGTACTAAAATAATTCTTAACCCATACCAAAAATTTTCAATTTGCTTTAAGGGAACTGGTTCCAGAGGCTAAAGGACAAGTCCGTTTCTTTTATCTCTTCATTCTGCAGCCTGTCTCCTGAAGTTTCGCTGTATCAGTGCCATGAATTCATGGTGTTGATTTTCTTGTATCTTATGTTGACATCTCTTGAAAAAGTGTTTGGCATTGAAGTTTATCCATCAGCTTGCCACACAGACCATTGATAGCTAGGAGACACAAGTTACTTTGAGTAAAGCGGGTTGGCTTGAAGATGAGTTCCTAAAAGTAAAAGAAACCTCCCAAATTCCTAATCTTGGAGCCCATGCTCCAAAATGCTTTCTGGGTTCCCAGTCACAGTCATCCATTTTCAAGTCTGCTTCCAGGAACTAAACAGAAGGTGCCTTTCATGATGGAAACTGAACAGGAAGGCCAGAAGGCTCTTAAGATCTGTTTCTAGGCTTTGAAACCTAAATATATTCCTAGCTAAGGACTACTTACATGAAAACAACTCACCATATGCAATGATCAAGTACAGCCAAATTCTTCTTGTCTCAAAAAAGCAAAGGAGACTTCTCTGCAGAACCCATAGTGGAAATGGTGGTTAAAATGGGAATGTCCTTAGAGGTGTTCAAGGCCAGGCTGGATGGACCCAGGGCAGCCTGATCTAGTGGTGGCATCCCTGACCATGGTGGGGAGGTTGGAACTTCAAAATCTTTAAGGTTCCTGCCAAGCCAAACCATTTTGTGATTTTATGGTTAGCTCCAAGTAAATCATGAAGTTGACACTGCTGAATATCGACTGCTAGATTTTCAGCATTTGAATAAACATTTTATTGTTTGATTGGTGTATTTTTGGGGAGTTTAAGATAAAATTCTGTGCATTCACTCAGCCTTCAAATCAGCATTGTTTAACTGCTTAAATGAGAAATACAGTGTTTTTGTGTTACTGGTTTAACACAGCAAGAAAACAGAGATCAAAGTATCTTGAGAACTACATTTAATTATAATCACCGCCACAAATGCCAGAGCAAGATGTGGCTCTGTCATAAAAGAAAGCACAGTAAAACAATATTATGCAGTTTACAAATTCCATCAAACCACTGTACAAATAAACAATGCTACTGAATCACACAACAAATCATCTTACAATTAGGCCACACAAGACCATCTGGTTTGCAAACCAGCCTACAAGCCAAAGAGGAAAACTTTGAAGATAAATATTGCCATATGTGGAAGCCCAAGAAAAATATTGCTTACTAGCACGGAGCATCATTTTGAAATGTAATTCTCCGTGGGAATTGAAGATTTCTTACTGAGGCTAATATGTTTTGCAAGAAACTTCACAAAATGGAAGCATAAGGTATTACAGATAGGCTCAGAGTCTGCAAAGGAATGAAAACCCACTTAAAGCAGCTGGATTTAGCCTGTCTGGTGCTTGAGTACCTAAGTTAAATTAGAAGTTGTAACATTTTGTCTGTCCAGTACATTTGTCTAGTTGCATAAGGGAAACATCCTGTTCTTTCTCAGTCAAAGTGTACTGATAATGAGAAAAAGTAGAATTTGGTCTACATGAGCTTTAAATGGCTAAAATAACATTATTTTACCACCTCTTATTATACTGATAATCAGAGATTCTTAGCATTCTGATGGAACAGTTTTGCAAAACTCAAGGTCTAAGGATCAAAATTTACCAAAGTAAACAGTCTTCAAGTCACATAATGGTTGTATAGTTCAAGAGACTGGAATTCAGCATTCTTTAAAAACCAAGGCACCATAAGACACCTAAAAACAGACGCAAACAATCAGTAAAGATGTCTAAAATCTTCTCTCAAAGATGATGGAAAAGGAGCATGTTTTTTCCAAAGTCAGAAATAAGTTCAGAGTCAGGTCCTGAAACATAATTGCCAGTAAAGGAGACTATTAAAAAAAAAAAAGCAAATCATGAAAAAAACACAAAATCAACATCAGCCACTTATCCATCTGAACAAATTTTTGTTAAAATAAAAAATGCAGAAGTGTTTCATTTGTTTGAAATTTACAATCTTTGTGCTGTTCTGCTGGTTTGTTCCCAATTTGTGTTGCCTTATACCATGAAAGACCACGAACTTTTGAAAAGGGTTTATCTTTCATGCTTTGAAACAAATAAATGAAAAACAAAAAAAGTTGAAATATTAAAAGGGATAGTTTAGGACATTTATAGAATGATAAAATACACTTTAAACTGTATTGGTTTATATGCATTATATAGGGTATAAAATTGCTTGAAAGCTTGTAATTGACATCTCTAGCTCATTAAATGTTTTTTTTTCTGCCACAGGTATTTCTCATAAAGTTGATCAAAGGTTTGGATTCTCCAGAAAATAGCTCATATGTTAAGAATAACTCAGAAGTGCTGAAGTCACATTTTTATTCTTGCAGGGTTACTAATGAAATCTATACTCTTGGTACTGAAGTTTTAGAGATGGCTTTAAGGAAAGTTTTTAAAACCCAAGAAAATACCTTTAAAAAGGCAGCCCCCCCTCCCAGTTTTCAGCCTCACAGCAAATGTAACATCCCTACAATCGTCCTGATTTAAAATTTTTCCCATTTGTGGTGTCCAGTGGCATCATCCTTCAAAGAGAGGTTATAAAACTAATTGAGGTTGTAGAGCTTTTTCTTCACTAAGATGTGAAGTTACACACAACTGTGTCACATCTCAGGCTGTCCTGAAGCACACTTAGCTGGGTCCCCATTTGCTGCCTTAGTTCAGTCCAGTGATTTCAGGGGAGGTCTGATTTATGTCAGCACATGCCTTGATAAAACACAAAGAGAAACAAAGTGTCATTGGCCTGACTTTGAGTGGTTGTGGGTCTGGGGCACCAGAGTATTTCATCATGTGTTCAATGGATGCTGCATGTCACAGGGAGCTGGTATGTGTATTACCAGCTCATGAGAGTATTTCACCCTCTGAAGTTTCTCCTAAAGCTCCTTAGATCACAGGGTGGATAAAACATGGCCTGCTCCATTCCAGCTATGACAATCGAGTATTTTCTCAGGTTTGCTGGCTGATGTCTTACATGGTTTGAGGTGCAGTCCCTGCATTTTCAGGCTGTTTGGGCCACATGGCCAATGCAGAATGGAAGATCTCTCCTTTTGGCACCACGGGGCAGCAATTTTCATGGAGATTCAGAAGGTGATATGCAAAGATCTGCCAGTTTACATCATATATAGATACCAGGTTTGTCACAGTTATCCTGGTGATTAAAATGGTGAGCAAGCAGGCTGTGCAGGTCTCAATTTATGATCTTTGTGTTACTTACTGCCTTTTTTTTTTTTTATTTATTTATTTATTTATTTTTTTTTTAATTTTTTTTTTTATTTCAGACAGCAGCAGTTGTACTGCCAGCATTGACAGCAGGCCTAGACCTACCTAGAACAAGAGGAAGAACTGATCTTTGCCCTTTCACTGAGGCACAGACAGCTAAATCTAAGTGGAGAAAACCAGGAAAAGTCCTACCACTTAAAAGGATTTTCTACCCAAATGGCTATAGTCTCAGGCTTTGACAGAACAGCACCAACTTCTCCTGGCTGGGGATGTGTTCATGGCTAGGCATCAGCACTACCCCAGAGATGGCTTAAAACATGTGAGTCACAGAGAGGAGCGTTTTGGATGGCAAATTTGGAAAGGATGTGCTGGGGTAGAGCAGGGAAAGGCAGGCAAGGGCAGGAAGGGTGCCCACAGCTGGGATAAAAGGGCACTTATGGTCACTTTATCTGTGTTTTTGCTGTGTTGTCTGCCTGTCTCCTGGTGCTTCCACCACAGCACAGGCTGCAGCCCATAGCATGCAAACAAACAGCCAGAAAGAAATGCCTCCTCCCAAGTGCCTGGATTTTGTCTGAAATGTGAGCAGGGGACGCAGGAGATGAAATCTCCCTCATCCTTGCTGAGGCCTGTCTCTGCAGCTGATTTTGAACAGCACTGAGTCACGGCAAAAGACATCAGGAACTCCCTGGAGCCAAAGAAACCCTTGCCAGCATCCCAAAGGGGATTCCCAGCCACCTCATTCATGTGCAGTGCCTCTGGCATCCAGTGGCTTGCCCAGATTTATTTATTTATTTGTTTTATTCACCTCTGTTTTGTCTGGAAAAGACTTATCTGTTTCTTTCCCCAGGCTCAGGCCTTTCTTTCAGCTCCTGCCAAATCCAAGGGCCACTGGTTTTGCCAGCCTCTTTGGAGGAGGAGCCATCCCTCGTCCCTTGTCAGGTTGGCCAGCAGGTTTCAGCTCCTGGGAGGTGACCAGGACCCACAAGGAAAGGAATGCAGTGCCACAGCTGGAGGGAGAGACAGCAGGTAGGAGATGTGGTGTTTGGCTCCCTGAAAAGGCTGTGGGGCTGAAGTATCACCCTGGGACGTGGCTTTCGACCTGGGCTGAGCTTCCAGTAGGGACACAGCCCCCTCTCACACAGGGGTGATGGGAAAGGCAAATGGGATGGAGAGAGGAGGAAAAGCGATGCTCGGTGGCACCGGGAAACTTTGTCAGGCTGTGAATACGGCCCTCAGCACCTGGCATGTGTAGGCTTAGCCACAGAAAGCCTCTTTCACCCTTGCCAGCGGGTGCCCTTCTGGCTGGGACAAGCCTCTCAGCTGCTGCCACAGCCAGGCCACTGTCATCCATGGAAACACACCGGTTTGATTCATCCTTGTATTTCCATCCGTGCCTCGCTTGGGGAGCTGCCCAGCTGGCGTCTCCAAGGAGAGGGGCCCATGGGTGGCACACCCCTGGCAGTCAGACTGCACCAGGGGGAAGGAGTGGAGCCTTCCTCAGTTTTTGGGGTGTCTCAGGGTGGCACGGGCCCGGCTGTGCTCCCACCACAGGCTCGGACCCACGGGGTGCGGGGGAGAGCATCGTCAGCACCGCCGAGATCCAACGCCCTTCTCTGCGGCTGCACACACAGCACTGTCCTGACATTAAATAAATAGTAAAAAAGGAGAGATGGAGAGAGAGAGTGAAACGTACACCCTCCATTTCACACAGTGTCCAGAAAGGCTGGCTGTCAGCATCCCGCTGGACTCCCTCCAGACAGGTATTCATTACATAGATTTGACTTTTTAAATACGATAGAAATGAGAACTGCAAACTTAATATGTTTTTCTTCTTGGGAGATGAGGGGGCAGGAGGGAGGGGAATAGCATTTACCTCATAATTTCCCTTTCTCTTCCCCCCTCTGTGTAAGCCACATTATTCTTTCTGCAAAGGTACTTGGGGAAACTTGCTAAAATTTTCCCTCATGCTTGAAATTTACTTACCCTGGGTAACAGGAAATGTGGTGTCTTGTGATGTAGATTGTTATACCAGATGGTAATCTTAGCACATGCTATTTGTGTAGATCTGCGGTGCAAGTGAGTCATCATTCGTAGCTGACCTTCACTGCTGTGAAAATACTTCTTTCAATAATAACAACAACAATGACAATAACAATAACAAACAACCTTTCAGCAGGGTTGGGCTCTGCCTGCTTTGGGGACACGGGCCTGCTGTGCAGCCGGTGAAGGTGGGTCCCGGGCTCCCGGCAGAGCACAGTTACAATCCCTCTGGAGCAGGATCCAGGACTCGTTACGAGTCTTTCCATTGGCTCTGCTGAGCTCTGGATCAGGCCCAGGTCGTGTTGCATCACATTTCTTTACAGCCTCCTTACGTTCCCCTCTCTGCACTTCTCTGTTGACAGAAAGCTCTTGCCCTTTTTCTGCCATATAGGAAGAGGCTCAGCCCCATAACCAGACCTAAATAACGGGGCCAGCTTGCTGCTCTTTGCAAAGTCCCTGCAGCACGCTGAATTTAGCAGAAAGAGAAGACTGTGAGATGCATTACCCCCGAATCGAAATTATGCTTGCAATTTCCTGACCTTAAGTAGGAGTATTTTTACCTGAGACAGGTAACAAACCCCACTGATATTTCAATGGTTTTGCTGGAGCCTCCCACAACGCCTTAGGGAGGCAGCTCGGCCTTTCTCATCCCTTTTTGTTGTCTGCACAGATAATTCTGGATACAGGTTCTTGCTTCAGCAAATCTGCAGATATAAGCTCAGATCCTGCAAGGACTCTATTGGTGCAGGATTGAGCTCATAAATTGAAATTACAGTTGTTATTAGTAGTGCCGCTGCCGTCCTGTAGAAATCCAGACATAGTATTTGACTCCAATGTTTCCTGCAGCAATGAATTCCACTCTGGGAAGAAGCATTTCCTTTCATTTTCCTGAAGTTGTCCTTCTACTGTGGGGTTTAAGACAAAGATCCATTTTCTTTCCATTAAAATTAAAATACTGGATGCTAGCAAAAAAGTGGTTTCTGGCTCTTTGTAAATATCAAAACCTCAGACCTTATTAGCTGTGATAGCTTTCCAGAGCTATTCTTCCAGGCATTTCAGCATCTACCTCACTGTGTCCTAGGATAGAGGGTGAGAGTTTCAGACCAGGGTACACATTCTGCTTAGAAAGTTGTTTGATAAAATAAATAAAGCATTTAAGTAAGGAGAGCCCAGAAGCCTATCGTATGTCAAACTTTTCAAAACCAATTACAACTCACATCTGATAGAGTGAAAATCACACTGGCAATTAGATCAAGAATGGCTGATTAAATTCCTCAGGCTCCCCAAATCACAACGCCAGTATTTGTTTCAAAGACCTTATAATTACTGTATTTAAAAGGCTGTTATTCAATACTCTCCTCTAACTCTAAATTGCTCCTGATGTCAGCTCCAGGTACATGAAATCCTGCCTATGGCTTGTGCTGTGGCTGATCAGTGCACATGACCCTCATGGCAGCGTGCGTATCTTTTGCTTTGTACTAATCTTCTCTAAGATCAGAGGAGATGGATATTGTAGAAGAGGCAGTAGGTCTGACTAAAAGCCTATTAAATCAGTGGAAAAACTGGATGTTAATGGACTTTAGATCTGGTCCTCTGCGACTGATTTTGCTGGATCACCGTTGCAATAAAAATGCCTCTTTTCTCATGCTGAACTGTACTTAATCTCCCAACCAGGGGAGCACAAGTGACATATACATTAATCTTAACCTACTCCACATTTTTCAGCTGTTTTTAGGAGTGGATTGACCAAGCAGGAACTAGCTGAAGAAAAAAATTTAAAAAATTACTTTGGAGTGCTGTGAAATCATGTATTTCTTCTGTCTTGTTCAGGAGAATGTCATATTTGTTACACTGTCCTGCTGGTAGCATTGATAAAGTGCTTTAAAGTTGAAGTCCATTTTCTTGCTCTCATATCCAGTATATGCAGACCTTGTAAAAGACAGAAAAATTCCTGATGTTTGAAAAAGTTGCTCCTGGTGCCAAAGCAGACAGAAAACGTCTATGCTCCTGTAGAAATGCAAGGGGAATAAAGCTGTTTCTAAGGGGATAAATGTCTCTCCTATTTCCTATTCCCTGTTACTTTGGTTACTGTTACTTTTAAACATTCCTAGCATTTTGCGCATAATAAAAAAATGGCAAAATCCCTGTTCATTTCTAGACACTATTTTCAAACCAAAGCTGCTTGTGTCAAAGAAAAGTGTAAAGACCAAACTCCATCCCACTCCAGTATAGCAACCCATCCTAGGTGAAGCTCTTGTTACTCTGCTTTTTGAAGGAAGGAGATACAAAAAGAAAAAAAAAAAAAAAAAAAAAAAAAAAAAAAAAAAAAAAAAAAAAAGAGAGAATAAAGATTGCGCAAGAAGGAGGACTTGAAAAACATAATCATAAGACCCAGTGACTTGCCTACTATCTTTGGTCTTATGATCACCATCGACTGCATTTCTTCCTTCTGTGGATTGGTCCAGGATGTGGGTCCTATATATGGCCATGCTGTGACATGACATACAGTGCTCAGCTGTGGATAAATGTGACTGCCATAGCAGTTATTCCTTGCATCCAGCCATCATCACCTCTTCCCTCCTACTGCCACTCTTTCCCCCCAAACTGCTCTTCAGAGGAAGCAAACCAGCAGGCAGCGCCTGTCCCCATTCCATTACCAGAGGCACAAACCAGTGTGTTGTCATCAGGACAAAGAGCTTACCACTGGGAACATCTCCTGTTGGAAGCTTTCATAGCTGTCCTGCAGCTTGTGTTTATTTTATTTATTTAGGAATCTATTTTCAGCTTGGTATCTATTCACACTTTACCTAGGGCAGAGTTTGCTGGCCGTCTGAAATATTTTTTTTCCATATGCATTGCCCATCAGCATCCCTAGGATTGTGTTTTGCAGGATAGACTGCATGGGATTTCATCTGTACTTTAATATCCTATTAAAATGACTGAGAGCTGCCAATATAGGTTTGCTCGTCATTAAATCATTTTAACTTTCATTAAATAGTAGCATCTGTATTTGCAATGTGGCTTTTTAAAAATATATTCTTAAAAGTGTAAAAAACTCATAATTTATTTTCCTCAAAGTGTTACATAGAAAACACCCGTGGCTGAAGTATCTACAAATATGGCATTCTCTGATGTTCCTCATTTGTCTACCATTAGTAATATCCTTTAGTAACCTCTGGCTAAGGCATTTTTCAGATATGCAGTTCTTCTGGTAACTTATTTACTCAGGACAGTTTAATTCAGAGGCAACATCTGGATTTCCGTGGAAGCCAGTCTTACAGCTTAGCTGACTGAGGTACCACAGAGGTCAAGAGAACTGCCTGTGGTGATACTTTAGCTGCCACTGAACTTAGGACCTTCCTGCCTCCAAAACACTGTGTTGCAACTGTCAAGACTCTCTCATCAAAAATCATATTCCTGAGGATGATCTGCTTTCCTTGGGCCCTGATTACATCCTTCCTTTTTCATGGTCATTTTTAGGCCAATTTTATCTGTTCACTGTATCAGCCCTGCAGTACCGTCTTAAGAAATATTGTTTTGCTCTGCATTTTCTTCCAAATCACATTTCAGTGTTTTCTTCAGATGAAAGACAAGGTTTGAAAGTGTCCTTTTGGCCCTTGAAAAATAATTTTCTATTCCCTGCAAATTTCTGAGATGCACAGCTATTTCTTCATCTGTGATCATCTTGTGAAATCATGTCTTGTTCAGTGTTTTGAAGCCATAAAAATCTGTACAAAACAAACCTGTATTGTCTTTAGCTATTGTTTGCATGCTAATTAAACATCTCTTTGAACAAACGGTGTAAACTCTCTAATAAATTTGTAATGAAAGAAATATTCAAAGCCTCAGTGATTAATGAGCAGATGTTAACAGGCAGTGCAAGCTTATGGGAAACCATTTCTAATAGTGATGTCAACAGAGAACAATTCGCAGACATAATTACTAAAAAATTATCAGAGACTTCCTTGTCAAGTATTTTGTATGTTTATAAAGCTGTTGGTGACTCATTTGAAGCAGTCTGGGAGACTTATTTGATTTGGAATGGGGGTTTTATTATAGCTTAGCTGTTATGTAATAGTTTACTCAGACGGAATGGTCAGCTATTCTTCCATCTCAGCAGAGTCCTTATGTGTGCACTGAGATTCCTTGTAATTCTTTCAGCAAATCGTATCTAAAGACTTTTCCATACGTTGGAAGTACGGTTCTTGTTAAAGCTGAGTAGTAGAACAGCCCTTTGCTTAATTACCCAATAGATTGTCTGCCATCCACTATAAAGTTCAAATGCTGCAGTATTAGCCACCCTGTGCTGCTCAATTCCCTGCTCCATGTGCAACAGCTCTCTCTGACATGCAAGCAGCCACAGTAAATTTTTTCTGTGTTTGTTTTAGAGGCAATTTCATAGCAGGCAGAGTGCTGCTATTTATGAAAGGCAGGTGCAATCACTAATTACTTAGGTTACAGCACAAACTGCAATTAATGTTGCCTGTCTCTCCAGTGTCATTAATGTTGAAGCGAAGTAATCTGGATGTAATTTTCGCACTGGCGCTAAAACGACATTTCAGTGAATCCACAAGTTTCTTTTTCCAAGACATTCCAGTACAATCAGCTATAGAATTACCTATCTTTTTCTTTGATTGCTTACTGTCATTCCTTCAGATGAACTCCAAAACCCAAACTTGGAATGTAGAAAAAGGCAAGCACAATGTCCTTCATTCCTGGCTCTTCTCCGGGAGTCTCTGAGGATTTTATATAGCTGAGATGTAGCTGGTATTTGTAGAAAGCACATAAATTTTTGGATGTTAATACAGAGTTGTTGTTTTGATTTCTGTGTATCATGGTAGTGACAAGCTGTGGCAGATGAATAATGCCCATCAATATCATATTTAGACTTGCACTACCAAACCGTGCTTGGTGTTGCCAAAAAAACAAAATAGTTTTGGGCCACTGCTCTGTGAACTCTCTGTAGCAGACTGTTGGTACCTCTTTGCATACTTTCGTGTTTTCTGATCTGCAAATATTATTTAAATGAAATTAAAATCATCAGCTGCAGTCAAACCTGCCACAATTTCCTGGGGAATTATTTTGCTCCACAAACACAAAAGCTTATCAGAAAGGTTTTGTAAGCGACTCAGACCATGATGGTTTTGGGGCAGAAATAGCCTATATTTTTAATATGCATGGCCAGCCAGCTGCTTTTGGTGTAGATGAGGCCCTAGTGCACATTCTCAGTCTGCAAGGAGCTTCAGAAAGATTCATCAGAAGAGACACCTTCCTAGAGATGGCACTGGTGGTTTGGTACTCCAGCTGTCAGGGTGCTCATCAGCACTCAGGAAGGGGCTGTTGCAACATGGAGCAGAGATGTCAGAGTTTGACCCATTCCTACTCAATACAGAGAATATTCTGTGTCTTAGAGAAGAAATATCTCAAGGAGTTTGGCTTCTAAGGGTCCCTGGAAGCCCGTAGGAACTGGGCGCCTAAAACCCACTTCACAAATGCTCTGGGAGCAAGAATGAACAGAGGGCTTTTGTGGCTGGAACTTGTGAGGGAACTGCAGCTTTCTAAGAGATGATGGAAGTATTTTTAATCAGGAATTTAGTGGGTGAAAGGTTGTTCTCAGATGTATGGGTAGATCCAAAATGACTCCTCTGATATTGGGATACCTGATCTTGTATTTTTCTCTTGCTTTTTCTATCTCTACTACAGCCTATATTGCTCTGGTCCTGGGAAGATCTTCTTTCCTGGAGGAATTTTTGGACAGCAGATACAAAAATAGAGGGTTTCTAATCACTTTGGTGTCCTCTCACTGCTGCAGCAGTTACTCTGTTTAACTTTTATGAGGGATGGTTTGAAAACTGAGACCTGTAAAGAGCCATTTACATCACTTTCTTTGAAATTCTTGAGTCAGAGCTGATAATGTGACATCCTGGGCCACCTCATCCCCAAGCTTCCCTGGCTCCGGACTACACAGCTCTCTTGTGCCAAGGGGAGGGTTTCTGCCAAAACAGTGCCATGCAGGTGCTGGCTCCCTTTTGCCTGCAGATCATTCACTCCAGCCTGGTAACACACCTCCAGCACTTTGGGCTTGTGTCTAACGCCATACTTTTGCAAATGTATTAATGTCAAATAGAGATCGGACAGCAGAGACATATTGCAGCTTTTTTTCTTTCCCATTGTTTCTGTAACATTACTGGAGAGATGTTTATCTGAACATCAATCCTGGACAACAGGATAGTGCCAGGATATTGACTTGGAGAAAACAATTATGTACAGAGAAACTGCAATCCTTTTTCAGGATTCCTGTCAGCAGGGGAGACTTGTGAGGGCCTATGGGAGCATCCAGAAATGTGCATTACCTAAAGAAGTACCTTCAAAATTTGGATAAATTATGCAAAAATAGGACTTACAAGGCTGGGAGACCTTTTGCCTTTCCTGCTGTGGTCAGCTGTAGAGCTCCCTTTCCCAGGCTTCAGGCCACGTGGGATGGCAAGATGGCCTTTGCAGCAGCTGTGGCAAAAGTGAAGCACTTGGTGGGTCAAACTATCTCTGCAGAGATCACTCTTTGCCAGCCCTGAAATCTCCCAGAGCACAGATGAGTGGAAGTTCAGCAGAGTGAAAATCTCACTCATCAAGAGCGAGCCCAGGCCACGTGCCGGGGTGGGAAGGGGCACATTGGCTGGTTTGAGGTGAGTTACTGCAGGAGCTGAAGTGACCCAGCTGGGCAGCCCCAGGGACAGAACGTTCTCAACTCTGTGTCCTTCAATGGCAATACCATCTGAGATGGAAAATTTGAAAATGGACAAGAACATTTAAAGGGTAAAACGTTATTTTAAGCACGCAGTGTTTTCTAAACTATTTACGTATCTAAGTTATATTAATTTATGGCATGATCAAGCAAGGTACCAAAGCCTGTATTTAAGCATGCAAGAACTCTAATCAACTTCCTATTACATGGTCAGCATTGAGTGTCATCGTGAAATGCATTCCTCAATTCATATTTTTAACTGGCTTTGAAAAGCCCATCTCTACACCACTGAATCACATGAGAGCCTTTTGATACAGCCCAAGCCTCAACTCAGCAAGCTTAGGTCTGTAATATTCATAGGAATAGTAATTATCATCTTTGATGGTTCTTGTAATTATAAAAATATTCTGTTTTTTTATGGAAAGGTGTAAACAGTGTGCAGTTTGGTAAATGGCAACAGCAGAAATATTTAGGAGTATAAAAAAGATGGAGGGAATGACTCATGTATGTATAGCTCTGAACACCGTAATTTTTGAAAGTGACTTCTGGATAGGAAAGTTAAAATTGTTACCAAAACAATAAAATTCAGGTCTGGTTTTATTTTGAGAACCTTTGAAGTAAGTAGCTTTTATATATTTGAAGGTTTTTAAATCCTCAGCAAGACCTTTTGTAAAGTTATTTTCAATTGTTTTTTGTCAGAAAGATTGTGGTGAGCTATAAGCATGTGTATGTAAAATGAGCAGTAATAAAATAACATTGTAAAATGCAAAATAACCTGAACAGCAGGTACTTTCCAGAAGTGTTTTTGTTACTTTTTGTAAGATAGGCTTGGAGGAAAAATGAGTGCTGCAGTGTCCAAATGGCTAAAAAAGCAGACCCAGTAAATAAACCCTGTTTTGGACTGTTTGTATCTAGCTGGAGACTACACAGCAGAGAAGGGAGGTGCTCTGCTCAGGGACTGCTTGAACTTTGTAAGAGGGAAAAGAAGCTTTGGGGGTATCCTGTGCCATAGAAAGAAATGCGTGTCAGAGCCATATGTGTCTGTATATTTATGTGGTGTGTGTGGGTGAGAGAGAGGGTCCTGGAAGCAGAAACTAAATGAGGGATGTGGTCCTGGAAAGAGAAAACTAGGGAAAGGCCAAAGAGCATTGCTGAGCTGGATCCAGCCCTGGGACATCACTGCAGCCAAGGAAGCTGTGAGTTAGATTTTTATTTTTTTTTTTAACATGTACATTTTTTTATTACATTCTGAGTAATTTCCCACAACATTCCACATTGTCCAGCCTTTTTAGAAGGGGAAAGGGAGGGAGGCTTGAGAAACATCCGAATTTTTTTTTTTTTTGAGAAATTCCAGATCCCTTGAGAGCATAAAGCATTTTTTAAAGGTTCCTTACCCCGCTAAAAAAAAAAAAAAAAAAAAAAAAAAAAAGCTAATGATGACATAACCGAATAAACCGAATAGACGATAAAGGAGCAGCAGCTGCTCAGTGAGAAGAAAGCCGTAGGGGGCAGATCCTCTGCTGGCGACGGTGGTGAGATGAGAGGTATCCTGAGAGATGTCAGCAGCTGAGGGTTCCCTCCCAGCCATCAGCGAGGTGATTTTCGCCGCGGGCCGGGCGCGGGCACGGCGGGAAGGAGGCAGCGCTCCTCCCCTTGGAGCGGACGGGAGCTGACTCCCGGGATCGCCCAGCCAGCGTGTGCGGCAGGCAGGGACAGAGCATCCTCCTGCCGCCCGCCTCTCCTGGTGAATCCCCGCCAGCCGCCCTGCCCAGGGCTGCAGCTCAGCCCCTTCACCGAGCACACACAGGCTCTGCCCCTTCCTGGGTTCCTTTGTGCTGCCCGCAATAATTGTTTCTATTGTTCGTCGTTGTTATGGTCTGTTTTTTTAAAAAAAAAGTTTGTTCCTTACTGTTTTCACTTTTTTTTTTTTTTTTTTTTTTTTTTTTTTTTTTCAGGAGAGCTGGGGAATGGTTACAACCTGGGGGTGATGATGGTAAAACTCACGACATAATTTCTGAGTATTGTGGGAGATACATCCTCCCATCATAACATTTTTATGGCAAGTTTAATGTTTGGCTCATCTGGAATAAGCTGTGAGAGCCACACTACAGGAAGCTGTCAGGGTTACTGCCGATTTTTTATTCTCTTTGGAGGAGAAGAAAACACAGGCTTCTGTCCTCAGTGGATTCTGTGATTTGTGAAGCACTGAAAGAGATCAGATTTCTGCAGAAAAGGAATATCCAATGGGTAATTATTTGTGCCAATTCTAGCTCAAACATAAGCTTTTCTTATACAAATAGTTCGTGGCAGAGGAAGAGGTATTAAGAGGGATGTGAGCTGTAACCAGAGTGGAGGGAATGCTAATATTTTGTTCGGGCTGGGGTTTGGGAGGTGGGTTTATTGCTGTTTAGAATAAAAATCGAGAAATTCTGAATCAGTGCTGTGCTTTATTTTTGTTCTGTTGTGAAATTCCATCCTTACAGCTCTGTCTTTCTGTCCACACAGGAAACTCATTTTCTTTTCCAAATGGGCTGGACTTTGCATTTTATATGCTACCCCACGTTGTGGGCACTGCAAAATGGTACCAACCCCAGAAGGCTGCACTGCCCAACCCTTTGCAAGCAAACTACCGGCGGGGGAAAAAGGTGGGGAGGAATTTATTACTTCTATTTAAGTGTTGCAGCCACTCTCTTCTGCCACATGGAGCAGAGGAAGGGGCAGAGGCATACTTCTGAGCCCCCCCTTCCCCGCCTCCTCTCTGAAGAGTTGCTCCTGTGTTCCCTGGAGCAAAGAGGCTGTGATTCTTGGCAGACTTCATGTCAGCTACTCAGGTCAGGGGGAAGTCATTACTTCCTCCTCCCACACTGCTCAGTCGTGTTAGGTTAGGACAAGACTTTGCAAGACGTTGCCCAATGTTTGCAATGTGTCTTTCCCATAAAGGAAGAAACTGAAATGCGTCATAAACCTTCAAATTCCAGAAAATGAAGCTGCTTCATTGATAGGTGAAAATGTACCAAAGCATAATAAATAAGGAATTTGAATATAGCTGTGGTTACAGCTCTCCTCTGGGAATGGGGAGAACTTGAATTCTCTTCTTGACTACACCTCAGACTTACTTGGATTTTTGATTAGGCTGAGATGCTCTCTGCCTTTGTTGTTGTTATTGCCCTTATATTTCAATAATTTTGAGGTATCTAGCTCCCTTTCCTGTTAGATTCAAAAAATTTTCATGGTATAAGGGCCTTTATTTTCCCAGCTGAAAAGAGATCATCCACCTGGGAAGAAGAAATAAGAGGCTCTCTTGTGTGCTGAGTGCCTTTGTCATAAAGCAGCCAGAGACAGTAAATAGGCCCTCATTATTGTTGTAAGGGTTTATTTGTTAAATATAGTTAGCAGTAGGACTACAACGACAGCAGTAAAACTCTAATGAGGATCTTTTGTCCCAGAAATGACATTGGGATCTCAGCTGACAAATTTAAAGGAAAATAGAAAAATGGAAAGGCTAGTGGAAACATTACTGAGCCTTCTATCCCTAACATATTTCTTTTAGATACTTGCATTCCCCATTATTAATTATTATTATTATCTATTAGTAGAACTTAGTAATGCAACAGCCTTTTATTTCTTATTGCTATTATGGGTAATGCAAGCCCCACAAGGAAGGAAAACCCCAAGAAGAGCACGCAGAACTCAGTTAGGGAAACACAGGTTGCCTGCTATGGAAAGAGAACTTTTCACTGGTATGATGATCACCATGGACTCCTTCCTCTCAAAATGAGACCTTCCATCTTATCAGTCATTAAAATTTTATAAACTTGGCAATTTCACCACCTATCCCTTCTATCCTTAGAAAGCAGTGGAAGCCAAGCAGGTATGGTGGCCTAAATCCCGTCTCCTCAAAATTCCTCTCTCCTTTCCCACCATCTTACAGGAAAGTTCTGGGCCCTGGAACAATATCAGGCAGTAGACTGCTAAGCAAACACCTGGATGCTGCAGAGCATCACTAGTGGCAGTACCTGCTCTAAACAAATTGACAATGAAATCTGGGGCTCTTGTTTTTTCTACGAGCAAGGTGATCCAAAGCCAGGTCATGCCTGTTGCTAACACTATCCCTGCCTTTCCAAAGCTTTCACACTAGAAGCAATTGGAAGTGGGGACATTTCTGCATGTCACCCACACCTTCCCATTCGGGATACCCTGTCTTTTCCATGTTCCAGAGATCGTGTGTGTTGATGTTGTTCTGAGCTGCCTGGCGGAGCGGGCTGCCATATCTGATGGTATGCTCTTGCACTGGCACTGCAGCAGGCTGGACTAAGCTTCCAATAATAAGCACTGACATTAACATAAATATTTGTGGTTATGCTTCCCATTTTTTCCTTATAGGAAGCAAGCTAAAATTTTGAAATACTTCAGTGATGTGATCAGTGGACAGTAGTGGGAAAAATTTTTTTCCAAAACTTGATTTGCAATCAAAATAAGGAAGGAAGATCTGAAAGACCAGAAAATATTTTTTGTTAATCAGGATATGGCACTTTACAACATCTGGATGTCAAAGCAAGTGTTTCGAATTCAATACTATTAACATGTGTCACTTAGATGGATTTTTTTCCTTCAGAGATGATTGGGGTGGTTACAATTTTTGGCAATGATTTTGCACTCTGTTGTTTACATTACCTGACCCATGGTCCGTTTGTCTTACGATGTCTGTGGGAAAACAAAACAAAACAAAACAAAAACCAGTTCCCCCCCTCCTTCCCTCTCCCCAGTCCTGAAAATAGCCCAGGACCCAGAAAAAATCTCTAGGACTGAGTCTCATCCTCTCAGTGAACCATTCTGACCGGAGGGTAACCTCATGGGATTAATGCTGCTTTTGTCTATGACATCATCTAACACCAAACAAAAAAGTATCTGACTCTTCTGAAAATCAAAGAGACATGATTAAACAGAATAAAACAGCCTGGGAATGTAGAAAAGAAAGTTTGAATAAAAGGTCAGAGAAAGATCAGGCATCAGCTCTCGCTCTCTGCAAAATGATAAAACTAACAGGGAGTAGTGACTCAGCTTCCCCTGATCAAAAAGCTCCTTTCTTTGCAGTGTAAACAACTGTAGTCGGTGTTCTTGAAATCCCAGACTGAAACATCAACCAACACTGGAAAATAAGATTCCCCAGAATGCCTTCCCTATCCTGGGCATAACCTGTGGCTGATGTTTCAGGGGATTTTATTCCCTGTGACTGGGATTCACTGTCTAAAAGTGGCTGCTGCATGAGTAGAAGGGAAAAAAGTTTTGTGTGTGGATTGTAACCTCAAGAGTGTGAAACAAATATTTTGTTTCAAATCATCCCTTAACCCATTTCAGCAGTAAATTGAGTCACCAATATTAAAAACCAAGAAAAAAGTGGGGAAGTGTGGCTTTGGAAGGATGAATAAAAAATGAAGCTAACAAAGAATAACTCTTCCAAGCTAAAGCCTGGTGTATAATTTTTTGCTGAATAACTTGTTTTGAAGAATAAGAGACTCCTGCTCTTGCCAGGTCCCTGCAGCTAGATTTTATAGCTACAATGAACAAGTATGCATCTGTGTAAATGCTCTTTAATTTTCTTTTTACATCGTATTTACACTGCTCAGACAGTAAAACTGCTGAATGTTTTAATTAGCACTCCCATGGCTATGAAGTTGTTTGAGACTTTCAGGCGATGTGAGAAGGCTGGCACACCAATAAAGGCTGCAGTCGCTCGATGCTGACAAAGGGGGCGAGGTGTTTGAAGTGCACCAATTGTATTTGCTTTGGGCTGGGGACCGGCCGGAGCGTCGCATTCCTCAGCCCTTACCCGCAGCGCTCCTTGGAGCATCCCACGGGACGCCTCCAGGAGCCCGGCGCTGCTCAGCCGGAGCTCAGGGACTCTGCAAAGTCAGCCTCAGGCAGGGCTGGAGCCTCTCCCTGCTCCCAGGTGGTTTCCCCAGCGTTTGTCACCTGCGGGAGCCAGAGGTGGGGGAAGTTGCACTCCTGGCCTTTTCAGAAATTTCCCAGTGAGGTTATGAAGAAGAAATCAGGTAGTTTGAATGAAACGAAAGATTTCTAGGGATTCCTTGGTTTTATTAATACAATTTTAATGTAATTTTCATAGACTTGTAGAGTAAATGAGGCTGGAGAACACCTCGGGTGCTCATACAGTCCAACCTCTTTAAGAACAGTATTTTGCATGCAAAATACTGTGGAGCTGGTAAACCCTGCTGGCTGCAGAGTATCTCCTGTCCTTGTTTATTGCAGAACACATAAAACCGTGCAAACTGTCGAACACTGGCCTGTCAATTCACTCCAGCCCCAATCCAACCCGTGGTGTCTGGGCTCTGTGTGGACTCTGTCAGCACGGTTGCTGGTCACCAGAGGACCGCCTGTACCACTGGAAGAAGATTGCAAGAGATGCTCTGATGCAACTGCTCTGTTGAGGCAGGACCAAGGATCTCGAAGCTGTGTGGGCTTGCTGTGTTTGCAGTGTACACCTTTGTCCCATAGACCTAAACTGAAGGCATGGATGGTGCTCTGGCTGTTGATAATGTCCTCTGGAACTTTTGTGGCACGGATATCAATCTGACTAGTGATTGCTCTTAGCTTGGACTCAGCATCCCCCTAAAGACCAAAGGAGCAGTCTTGCACTTGGTGCTGGAGAGAACAAGGAAAATGTTGGGATAGAGCGAGTAAATAAGCTCGGAGACTTGAGAAGGCTGTTACAAATATGAGAATTTATTAAATTTATAGTTCAGGTGAGTGCTAGAAAAAGTATGACAAGAAAGGAAAAAAAAAAAAAAAAAAGAAAAACCAAATTTCCTCATGTTACCTCAAGCAAAAAAGAGATGCTTAAGAGGACATATTTTACTGCAGAGGGTATTTGTCACTTCCGTGTATGAGGTGTCATAAGGGTGAGATTTGGTGTGAAGAACCACAGGCCAAAGAGCAAAGAAAAACCTGAGACAAAATCTGTAACTGCCCCAGGTTTCATTAGCAGTACATTTTTGATACTTTGGATTCTCAGATTTTAATGTAATTGCATTGTTCTCTCCGAATTCTGGTTTGAGGTCAGCTTCTGATTCTTGCCATCTTGTGGTGTGGTGCTGCACTGCGACCATCCCTCAGCTCCTCGGCAGATACAGCAGCTGAAAAAGTGTGCTTTAATAAAGGTCTCACCGAAAAAACCCCAAACTACCCTTCCTTTGATGATTCCTTTCTATAATTTGCAGTATTTTTCTTGTGTCTAGGTCTTCATTTAAACTCCGTTTCTCCCTTTGTTTCCCCAGTTTTTAGAAGGAGTCCAAATTATTCCCAGTCAGGAGCCTGAGACTGACAGGAATGACCTCTCTCCAGATCTCTTTCTGGCCTGAACTCTTGGGTCATTTCCTACTTGCAAAGCCACAGAGTCTCCACACTCTTCTTGGATTTGAAATACTCCAGTTCATCATAGTCTGCACCGTATCTCAGACACTCGTTTACCGGAGCTAAGTGCATTTTTAAAAACAGTGATTTTAGAGGGAGCTGTAGAGTTCAAGCTCCTGTCCTCCTACCTCCTTTGTCTCACCCTTCCATCCTCCCCAGGACTCCACACTTTTAAGCAGGAAATAGTCAGAGGAGAGATGGCAGCCCTCTGGAACCCACAGGCTTTAAAGGGAACCCCCATTCTCTTGCAGTGCTCTTTATTGCAGCAGCCCACATCCAGGAGCCAAAGCCCACAGAGTTACCACAGGTGTTTCCTATTTTTAATATCCTAAATATCGGGCATGTGTGCTATTAGTGACATGCTTTGTGCTTCAAGGTGCTGGAAAATGATTAATGTGTGAGGGTGTCTACTGCCAACATCTGATCCAAGTTCACTGACTCTCAGTCAAGGGGTTAGGAGAAGCCACGTCTCGTGCAGTAGTTCTGTCTCAGCAATCCTCCTCGCTGAGAGGTCTCCAAGGGAGACATCTGAGGCTTTGCTGACTTTCAGTTCGTCTCAGCCTTTTCCAATCGCAGCAGGAGCTGAGCAATTTTGACACTGGGTCCTGTCTCTCCGAGTTTGCCAGAATGATGACTTCATTCTGGGCTTGAAGAACCTGGAGGTCAGTCAAAGAGATGTCTTGCTAACTGGCTTACCTAAAGCTGGCCAGCTGTGCATGTGCTGGCTATCTGATAAGCCTGAGACCCAGTGAGAAAGAACCTGTGTGCAACAAGCCTTCAGTGGCAGCAGTCCTGTTTAACAGGACTCCAGAAACCAGAATAAAGTTTAAACTTTATTTTCACAGTTATATTATGAGGAAAAAAAAAATTTCTCAGATGTCTTAGTTTGTAGACCTGGTTGCAAAAAGGTGCAACAGAGGGAATAATGAAACAGATGAGTTAAAATTAAAAGAAAAAAGAAATAAGTTCAAACTCAAAGTTCATGTCAAGGTTTCATTTGTTTGCTTGCTTGCTTTGTAAAAACAAAACAAAACAAAACAAAACAAAACCAACCCCCCCCCCCCAAAAAAAACCACCAAAAAACAAACAAACAAAAAAAATCCCCACAAAACACAAAACAACAACAAAAAAACAAAACAAAACCAAAAATAAGAACAACAAAAATCCAGAAATGGGATCCAAGTGAAAGCATGCATAAAGGCTTCTTTTCTCTAGGATTTTGATCAGAATCCACAAGATTTATCCAGATACATGAATTTTGCATCTCTTTCTGTATCTTTAAGAAGATTTAAGAAAGCTTGTGCTGTTCATTGTTGGAGGTGGAATGTAGAATCAGAGAATGAATCATAGAATTCTTTGGATTGAAAGAGACCTTCAGGATGATCTGATTCTAACCCCATGCCATGGGCAGGGACACCTTCCACTAGACCAGATTTCTCAATGCCCAGTCCAGACTGGCCTTGAATAGTGCCAGGAGAATCCACAAGTTCTTTGAGCAACCTGTTCCACTGCCTCAAAATATATTATGCTTTGCATTGCCTAATACTTGAACCCCCTCTGGGTGCTAGTAGATGACCTGAGGAGAATTTGAACAGGTTTCACCAATATTTTTGTTTTCAGGAAATGTTATTTTTCTTACACCTGGTATGAATTTTAGCTTTGGTGAGTTTTTCATCCTATTTTAGGAGAAAAATTTTTTGGTGAGTAACATCACCATTTCTAAATTAAAAGGTAGAGTGCAGAAGCAAAGCACAGAAACAGCAGCTCCCTCTCCCCTGCCAGGGGCAGCGGGCTCTGTGCTGGCTGATAAGAGCCATACAGAGAGCAGGAGCTGCACAGACTGCAAAGATGATGAAGAGCTAAGACTTTGTGCCTGCCAAAGGGAAAGCCTGAAAAAGAAAAGGCCTGTGGGTTGTCTTCCCATCACACCCAGGGCTGCACTTGAAAGCCACAAGGACTTAGAGTGCCCTGCACTCTCAGCCTGCCTCCATACAAATATAGGATGTTCAGTACTGCCCATCTTCTTCCTACTTCTATCTGCTTGTTGCTTTTTGGGTGTTTTAATTGTATCTGTAAATGTTTGCTCCTAGAGAAGACAACTCAAGCTAGAGGAAGGCAATGGTAGAATATGGAAAATGGTGAGACAAAACCCTTCCTCACTCAAATTTGCCACACACTCCCTACAAGACATGGCTGCTTGATAATACATGTTAGAGATCTGAATCATAACACACACAACAAAAAAACATTAAAAAAACCCCCAACACTAAAAAAGAATGGCACATACCAAGTGTGAAAGAGTCAGAGGTAGAGAAAAGGCTAACAAAAAGGGAAATAGAAACAATGTTAAACACCGCTTTCCTCTCAGAGTTTTGACTAATATCGCGCGGCCAACAATGAGTATACCACATCAGAGACCCTTTTCACCTTGCCCAAAATAATGAGCTCATGTTTGCAGATTGCCTAACACTTTGTTTTTGAGCCAAAAGTATCAGATTTACACTTGAGTAACAAATTGTTACAATGTGGGAAAAGGTTATGGACAAAGCACAAATCTGTGGGATGCTTTAACCATCCATGATTTTGGTTTGTTAGACCATGTAATAGAAAAGAGACAATCTTGAGCATCATAGCCCCTAAAGGGGAAAGATGGAATGGTACAGCGCCATTCAGTCCCTGACACTTCAGAACGTTTCATTAATGCAAAGCAACTACACATGTATTTAAGAATGCCTTCAGTTTGCTCACTTGCCTTGTGGCATTTCTCATTTTAATCCTAAGTAAGCATAGTTTTGAATGTTGTGGGGGAAAATACACTGGGTACCTCCTTCCAAAATGAATATTTGTTTTTTCTGCTCCATGGTTAGATGAAGCACTGAAAACAAGTTCCAGCTATTGCTTTCCTTGCAGGCAGGGACCTAGGGATGCAGCTGGTGAGTGTGTGTTTTCCCTGCTCATCCCACTTGTCTACTCTCATCTGCCTGCTTCATCCTTCACTTCTCTGCTAAACCTTGTCAAAGTTAAATTAAAGGAGAACTTGGACTTAAGTGAAGACTATAAAGTTCTTTCACAATAGGCCAGTAGATCCTATTTGATAATTCAGCATTCATTGCCTCTATATATCTTCAGTAACTTTTAAAGAGCAAGAGTCACTATTGGGTCTCCAAGGGACACTTTGAAAATTTTAAGAATGTATTTTAGGTATAAACTGAGACATGATAAACTCTCTCCTTGTTTTCTGCCTTGGCAAGAATGATAGGTATTTTGAAGGATATTGAATTAATTGACTTAGCATCTGTTTCTGCAAATACTTTTTCTATACAGTTGGATGTTTTTAGGGACACTGCTTCCCTGTGTACTAAACCTTTTTTCTTACCTGGTTTTATTTTAATTACTGATTGGAGATGAAATGAATGAAAACCTGAGTCATTTTCTTCATTTTATAGTTTGAAAACTCCATCTCTAATCCTGGCTCAAAAAATCTTAAAAGATAATTATTTCATTTTGTGTCTTTAGATACTAGAAAATGTTTAAATCAATTCTCCCTCCTCTGTCTCCTCTTCTACCACTTTTGCATGCTTTCTATCTTGATGTCTTATTGAACAGGAAAAGGGAGCAGGAAAAAATGCAGGGCTTGAAGGAAAGTCTCAAAGTCATGAGGTACAAATCCTCTTTCCATATTCTTTCCCTGCTTCCATTCCCCCAGGGCCCTTGAAGGCAAAGATAAAAGTATCTCAGATGGCCAACAAAGTGTCTCTGCTTCATTTTACTGAAAGGGAGAGCATGACACAAAACAGACTCCAGCGTGGTTGCCATTTAAGTTAGCTATATAAAATTGTGATGACAGTCTGAGTTAATTAATAAATCATTATTACAATTTCATATATTAATATTCTGACTACAATAAAAAGTCTACATGTCATTAAGAATACTGCACAAGCCAAATACTGCTTTGTTACAAGGCATTTTACAGATGATTTCCTTCTGTGAACAATATTCTTCAGAGGACAATTTAATGCCTCAAGGGAGAAAATGTATATTTCTACAGTTGTGCCATAAAGGACAGATTTTGGGAAGATTTCCTGAGTTTGGCTTCTTTGCTGCAGGTTCAGAAGGTTTTTTTCATTTCTCAACTGTACTGACCCAGAGACTCCAACGAGGCATTGAAGAGAGCAGTGTCTATTATTGATTTTTTATGTTCAGTAGGCAGCACTTCCCTTAAGGAATTAGTGAGAGCAGCAGGATGCTCCTCATTCCCCCCTGGTAAAACACCTTCCCTGTCCTGCTCTTCCCCACCTTCCTCTTCCAAAACCTCTACCCTCTGCTGTCTCACACCTTTCCCTCCTACGGTCCCAAAAAACCCCTCTGTGTCTTTTTTTTTGGCTTCAAAGAGCTGCTGGAGGTGAGAGAGGCTTTGGGTTGAGCTGGGCAGCCCTGTGATAGCAACTCAGTGCTCCTGATGACGTACTTTGATGATGTGTGAATCACACATAAAAATAAGACAAAGAAAGTGCATTTTTCGGTCCACTGGAAATAGTTTATGTAGCTTGAAATTCAGTGTTCCGGTGAGTGATCAGATGCATAAATTTCAAATAGATAAATCAGTTGTAACAAACTCAGTAAAATCAATCCAGAATCAAATATTTCTGGCTCTTCAAAATTCCACTTTTATTTGTTTTGCTAAAACTGTTTACCAACAGGGGCATGAACTAGAAGGAATTTTCAATCCCCTAAAACTGAGTATTTTATTACATTTACGTTTTGCACACTGCTGCCGTGAGATAAGCTGCTGAAAGCTGGAACACATTTTCAAGGTTTTAAGTGAGCAAAATGTTTATTGTAATCTTAAACTGCTACATTTAATTGGAATTCCAAAATGTTTCACAGCATTAGATACAAAATACTAAATAAAAGTGAATAACTTTTCCTTCTTGCAAATATATATTAGCCTGTATTGTACTGCATGCTGTTCTGGCTAGATTGCTTCTGGTACCTGAGATAATTCATTTAAAGCAGCCTTGAGTATCTCCATAATCCATCAAGAAAAACTATTTGAGGAACAGGCTGAGACCTAATCCTCTTATTCCTGGAACAATTGAAGATTCTTCCATGGAATTAATACAGTAAAACTAGTGCGAAGTATCTTCTCTGAGGAAAACAAAACCTGGCCCAAGGTTTCTGAAATATTTGGGTAAAGTCTCAAAGTGAAGGGCACCATATGTATCTAATATTATTTGGTGAAATGCAAATATATCACTGCTGCAGCACTCAGCACTTTGGTCACAGCTCCCTATTAAAATGTGCCAGGAGGCAGTGGAGGTAGGCAGCCCTTTCAAGAAAACATTTCATCCCTAATCCTGATTCTCTCTGCCTTCCCTCTTCATTTTCTCAGCTATTTGAGTGAGTTGTAGCCTTGACAAAGAACAAGTTTGGATCATTGTTAGCTGAGTCCTCTTGAACAGTTTTGTAGTATCAGGCTAATAAATTTACCACCACTAAGAGATTTTCCAAATCAGCTTTTCTCAGGATGATATAAAAGTCTGGAGGATGAGTGACAAAATACGTTTATTTTCTAATGAAGCAAAAAGAGAATTTTAGCCAGAAAGTTCTTGTTAGTGGAAAAAAAAGTTAAGATTTCAGGTAAACTCCTACCCCATGTGGAACAAATTGAAGTGCAAAGTCATTTCACAGGCAAATGAGGACTGTGTCATAAAGCTACAAGAAATACTGACCTAGCAAAGAGAAATTATTCTTATTTTGATCTGTCAATAGTAAAATAGCATCACATGAGTTATCAGCATGTAACTTTATCCACATGATGCCTCTGGTTTTGTTCATGCATGGCCTCTGACTGTATATACTTCATGGCTCCACTGGGGAAAAATGGGGGGAAAAAAGTGCTTTGTACTTTCTCAGCTATTAGAAAATAAAACGCCTTTTTTTTTTTTTTTTTTTTTTTTTTTTCCATTCGGTGAGACCATGACTGGCTTCTGTCCCTAGCCCTGCAGAAGAACTCCAGGAATACTCACACTTTCTTGTCTTGCATGGAATAGAAGACTCTATTTTCAACCACAAGAAATTCACACATGATGATTTCATATGAAAATAACTTTAACCATAGCACCTTCCTCATTCTCAGGTGTTATGTGTGCAAATGGGTTGTATGCCAATGATTTCTTTACCAAGAAGAAAACTTTAGATCATCTGTCTCCAAGAGAGAATACTGCAGATTGACAACATTAAATTTCTTTAAGAGGTGAAACAAAATACATGGGCTTACAGAAGGATTAGAAAATTATATCCCAGCTGGAAAATTTTATGGGTACAGAAAAAATTGTGTGAGTGAAATACCAGTATCATAAAATAAATAACAGGAAATATGGTAATTTATGTGATAGAGAAAATTGTCACTTTCAGAATTGCCAGAAAGTCAACAGCATTTCACCCATTTGACTTCAGAAGTGAACTTAGACCTCAGAGGCTTAAAAATATATGAAGAGAAGTTAAATGAAATAAGAGCTCATGAATCCAGTAGGGATTTACAAAGAAGAAAGCAGTCTGTGCTAAAGGAATTTTATAGAAGTTGGGAATGCATGTAATCAGAATTTAACTTATTCCTGGAAAGTGATTTAGAATATGCCAAAAAAATTAAATTCCATTCTGCAAGATGAGCAATTAATGGGGCTCCTAATTTAGAAAGCATCACAATTCAGAAATGGCCTTTAAGCCTGTTTAACCTTAAGCATATGTTGAAAACCCACTGAATTCGGCTGGAAATTAAACACAGAAAACAAGAGGAGGTCGAGCATGTCTACGCAGTAGTTTGCATTACTAAGGCTTTATATTTCTGGAGATCCTTACATCTCACGAGAAGCAGGATTTCACAGATGCTGGTGGCCGGCCAGCGCTGAGCTGTCAGGACTCGGAGCTGGACAGAGAATTAGGGGCGCGCATCTCCGAGAGAGCCCAAGTCCTCCCTGCTCCGGGGACACGGAGCACAGCCGCCGAATCCCACCCAACGACCTCGCAATGGCCAGCAATTGTTACCCACCCCGAGGCCGTGGGGATGAACCTACGGCTGCCGATTTCCATTTTAAGCGCGGTGGAATGCTGCGGTCACGCTGGTAGCGCCCCGCGGACGCTGCTGGCAGGCGCTGGCCAGCCCTCGGTGACAGTGACTGCAGGCACACAAGTGACACCGGCCACCGGCACGCAGTTGCTGCAGGAATGTTGCTCCTGCCCTCGCAGTTGCTCTAAAGCCTATTAGAAACTGGCGTTTCCCCATTTTTATCCTGACATTCGTGTAATTTTAGCTTCCACATTTTGGCAAATACCGCCGTGTATTTTTGGCTCACCCCTGAGTTATCTGAAGCAGAGCAGTGTGATTCCAGGCAGAAGAAGGCAGAATTGTCTTAGAATAACAAGCAGATTTTTTTTTTTTTTTAATGCAGTGCAAATGGTTCATACATTATTTTTGCATGAATCAGACATTTATTTTCTAAAGGAAGACAGGGTGGGGGGAGGAGGGCAAAATCTTTTACTTAAACCCTCTCATAGTTCATTGCTGAATATCAGCTTCTAGAGACAAGGCAATGTATGCTGGGCTTCTCGGTTATTGTGCTTTTGGAGATTAGCTGGTTTGAGTCATGAGGGTGTGTTACCTCACCCCAATTACAGAACTTCAGCAGAGAGTAAAAACAGGCAGCATGAAAGAAGAAAGGGGACTTTCCTAGCATTCACGGGACATTCACATGGGCTTCATGGGCAGGATGAAATCATGCAATTGCCAAGGAACAAAAGCAAGTAGTGGAAAATGAACAATTATGAAATAAAAGGAGTCCTAAAAATGCTAGAAGATGGAGACTGACTTTCTTTTATGCTGTGACCTTTCTTTGTGTTGTACTTGCCACAGTAGTTCTCCACAGACGAGATGGCACCAACTAAACCTAAAAAATGACTGACTGCCAAGATAATTCAAAGAATAATGAGGTTGCAACAACTGCAGAGATGCAAAGGAAACTGATGTCAGTTATCTCTTCACAGAGCTCAGCGAGAAGGAATCAAGTGCTTAGTCTTTAAAATGAATGAGTTTAAAACCTGAGATCACAGCTTAGCTTATCAGAACATGCTGATGTACAGGATTATGCAGAAGTCACATGGTTGAGTCTTTGCTTATGTTTCATTTTGTGAAATTTGTTCTGCAGCACATTGTACCATTTTTACGCTGAAGGAAGAAAACTTACTCATTGTAGAGGACTATATGAATTAAACTTTGAAAGCAAAAGGAATGAAAATAATGAGTTCAGCTTTCTAATAACAAAACTCTTGGGACTTGGTTGTGATTTGGATTGAAAGACTGCAGGAGTAAGAAAAATTAGGAAATCTCCTTATTACAGTGTATGTGTTAAACAGTCCTTGGATCCTGATTGCTGGGAGAGGATTTCTCCTTACAGCAGATGTGCAAGGTCAGGGGATGGGTGTAGGCTTGGACCCCTCCCAACCTCTGGCCATCATGGCCAATGCTAGAAACCTCAAGAACTACTAGTATAAGTTGATTTTAAAGGGCCACCCTTACAGAGAAGGAAAAGAGCAGCACATGCCTATGGCACCTCAGAGAAATATCCCCTTTGCATGAATCCCTAGGTAGTGCAGAACACTACTGCTGCAGTTTTAGCTGTCACAGTGTAGTCCTAAAGGATTTTTTCTGTCCCTGGCTGAATATTGATGAAGATCAATCCCCACCTGTATTGCTTTGTTTCCTACTCTCAGTTTTATTTGGAATCTCATAATACTGACTTTCATTACAGATGCTGGAATCATGGTATGGCCTGAGGACTTTGGCTTTCATTTCAAGCACTCTACTATATTAATTTGCATAACCCATAGGTTGTGCCATTGAATGAGGGTGTAGATCACAAAAATGAAGTATCTCAAGGGCTGGATTTTAGAATCATCTCTCGTGACATAAATATTCATGGAGTAAGTTTCTCAGCTTCTCTCATCTCCTTTTGGAGCTCTGATAAACACCTGTCCAGCCACTGAAGAAGACAGGAATCTCTTTTGTCATCCATGCTTTGAAATCCCTTTTCCCAGGATTCTAGCAAACTCTGTTCCTGACAGGGGGAATTGTGTGTAGTGGGTGTCTGATCTCCAGCAATGGTGCTGCAGGAACCTTGGATGGGAAGCTGAGGCTGCTGTGGTGGAATGCACACTGCAGCAGCCTGCTTAGGTAAGGGTTTGCTGTAAAAATAGCCCTTTTCCCTCACCAACCTACTACTTGTTGTTTGGAGCTCCGCTTCATGCATGTAACAACACAGAAAAACACGTAGAGCTGAGTATTTGTGGAGGCAGGGGGAAAGGAGTTGTCTGAAAGAGTAATTTTAAAATGTCAAAAATAAGGTGTCACATGCAATGAACACAAACATATTATTAACATACTGACAAATGTCCTCATAATTTCCACACTGATCTAATGATTTTTTGAGCTTAGGTCATAATTTTCAGTTTTTTTAAAGCTGACAGTATATATTCTTTCATTACGTACCCTGACTTTTTCTCCCCTGGGTGCTTGTACAAGAACAAATCCAATGCACTCAATAGAATATTAAGCTTTCAATACGGACCAGAAAAGAGAGAAAGAGGAGCTAGTGAAAGTATGAACCCCTCATTAATAGTTTGACCATGACTGGCCTTACATATGAGCATTTCTTTCTCAGGGTCATGACTGGACTGGGCATGGAGAAATTACACGGGCCCATCAAACAAGTCTTGGACATATTTCCAGGGTTACACCAACACTACTTTGATTTCTAGTTGGCTACACGCAGCAGTAAAAACAACCACAAAAAATGGACTGGTCTATCTGTAGTGTCTGTCAGCAGTTTATGAACATCATACTTTGCCTCAAACTTTTTACCCCTGATTGTATTACAGCTTCACCCTTCACCCCAGTGGCTTTGTCTGTCCAGTAATCTAAAAAAACAACAACAAAAAAAACCAAAACCAAACCTACCAAAAAACTCTTTAATGAGTTACAGCCTGAACCTTACAATCCATGGATAGCCATATGTCTGGGGAGATGACAGGTCTAAGTGATGAGCCTTGTTGCATGTGCACACCATTCCTCGGGAACCTATCGCTGTGATTTAAAAGGTACGGTGTGCTTGGCTTGCTCCTCCCAACATGTGCTAATGTTCTGTGTTTTTTGCTGTAATAGATTACTTAGCAGCTCATACTAATGTTTTGGAGGTAAATTGCTTTCCCATGTTTTATATTATGGACACTTGTTCAGGTCTGGTTCTGCGAGGAGCTGTGTGCTTTCAACTGGCAATTAAAACCATGCTAATGGGAGGCACACTCCGCTTCCCAGATGTGCAGAGCAGGTCCCCTGGAGCAGACAGTGGGGATACTCTCCAAATGTGGGACTAACACCAGTGACTCATTTGAGGCACTGCACCAGATTGTCCGAGCACATAGGAGGAGCAATTCATTTTGTCAGGAGCCAGAGTGAAAATCTACTTATTTATTCATTTATTTATTTATTATTTGTTCATTTGGCTGTGCACAGCTGATTCCTGTCTCTTAGTAACAACAAGGAAAATGTTTAGGTCTCAGCTTTTCTAGTGCTCATACGATACATATGTAAAACTTTGGAAGTTACTGTACTCATAAACCATCACCTTCTTCATTTTCTACTTACTTTTACATGCCCCTATTGGTGGGATAATGGACTTTACTACTCATTGATGTGTTCTCTTTTGGTAATGTATAAGCAAATTTTGAACTCCCTATCATTGCTGTGTGTGAGTTAACTCAGGCCTCAGAGAAGTAAGTACAATTCCATGCTGCTGTATGGATTTGTGGCTTTTTTTCCCAGGCTGCTCTGGATCCAGTAATTAAGAACTAAGTAGTCAAAAAGGAAAGCACTGTGCAATTACTTAGTTAATCTGGAAATAGCTCCATGCTGGCTTGCACTAACTCTGGGGTAGCATTTGGAAATCCCATACACCATAAGAAATCAGGGTTTTTTAGGTACATGGAACATAATTTATCATAGAATCATAGAATAAGTTGAGTTGGAAGGGCCCACAAGGATCATTGAGTTCAGCTCCCAGCCTTGCACAGCACGCAAGAGTCACAGCATGTGCCTGAGAGTGTTGTCCAAATGCTTCTTGAACTCTGTCAGGCTTCCTGGTGCTGTGACCACTTCTCTGGGAAGACTGTTTCACTCCCAACCATCCTTTGGGTGAAAAACCTTTTCCTGATATCCAACATATCAGGAAAGCTGATATGAAGCTCTCCTCTGAGCTTCAGGCCATTGTCTCAGGTCCTGTCACTGGCCACAAGAATGAAGAGATCCATACTTGCTGCTCTGCTTCCTCTCATGAAGATGGTGAAGACAGCAATGAGGTCTCTGCTCAGCCTCCTCCTCTTGTTCAGACCTTATGTGTCTTCAAAAAAAATCTGGAATGCTTTTTTTGTTTCATCATCATGCCTTATGTAGAATCATAGAATAATTAAGGTCTAAGATAGAGCCCAACAATCAACCCAACACTGTCATGTTCACACTAAACCATGCCAGCAAGTGGTGCTTCCACACATGCTTTCTGAGTGCTTCCAGGACTCCACTTCTGTGGGCAGCCTGTTCCAATGCCTGACTTCTCTTCTAGTGAAGAAATTTCTCCTAATACCTAACTTAAACTCCCCTGGCACAACTTGAGACCATTTCCTCTCAATCTGTCACTACTTACCTGTGAGAAGAGACTGACCCCCATCTGGCTACAGCCTCCTTTCAGGCTTTTGTAGAGAGGGATAAGATCTCCCTCTGAACCACCTTTTCTCCAGGCTAAACACCTCCAGCTCCCTTAGCTGCTCCTCACAGGATTTGTGCCCCAGCATCTTTCCCAACTCTGTCGCCCTTCTCTGGATCTGCTCCAGCCCCTCAATGTCTGTCTTGCACACAGAACTGGACACAGCACTTGAGATGTGGCCTCCCCAGTGCCGAGAACAGGGGGACAATCCCTGCCCTGGTCCTGCTGGGCACACTGTTGCTGATCCAGGCCAGGATGTCACTGGCCTTCTTGGCCACCTGGGCTCACACTGGCTCATGTTCAGCTAGCTGTCAACCAGTACCCTCAGGTCCTTTTCAGCTGAGGAACTTTCAGACACTCCAATTCTCTATGTTCTACCTCTCATCTCCATGAAAAAATGAGGCTTCATCGTGCTCTGATTAGCAGTGAATAAACTTAGAAGCTATATAGGGAAACATCTAACCATGTTGAAAATAAATTAAAATCATTATTTGAATGGTTTATTGCTGGATGATGCTTTTTGCCCAAGAGCCAAAAGATAAGGAGGAAAAAAAGCAGAACAATACCTGGCAGGTACAGTGACTATTGTGGTGCAAACCTTTTCAAGAATAATAGATAAAGAGATAGTAGCTCACAAGAAAGAGATTGAAGATGATTTTTCTCCTGCTTGATAAATAAAAGCTTGTAAAAAATCAAATAAGTAGTAAATACAATGCTTAGAAAAGGATGGCAAATTCTCTTCTATGCACTAAATATCCTCATACTTTACTTCTTGTATGAAAGCAAGTTTGAGTTTAGTGTAGGTAAATAGATATGCACAGAAATTATGGCTATGCAGTGCCACAAAGCAGCCTCTGAGGAACCTCTTGCTCTGATTTCTAATGCATAGATATTATGAAAGAACCTATAGATCATTCTTATCCTGTATAAATATGTCCCACCTTTATCCTCCAAGAAATTTAAATCGTGATCAAACACTTTTTCCCGAAACAGTTTGTCATTCTATTCTGAAGCATCTCTGTTTCTAGCTAGTGTTAACAATAATATGGAACAGATTTACTGAAATTTCATAAGAAAAGGTAGCCTAGAAATATTTCCTTACTGTTCTTAAGAAAATTCCACCTTAATTTTGCAAGTCCAGGAAATATTGAGGGGTCATCTATGTTAGGAATTATTGAAGTTTTTTAGGGTTTTTACTTTTAAAATAAAAGATTCAAGTTATTGGAAAAATTTTTTCACCAGTTTTGGCAAGTGTTGCAAAAAAACCCCCCAAAAAACAACAAAACCAAAAAACAACACCATAAAAAACCAGTGAATTCTGAGTTTTAGGTGAAACATCTTATACTATTCTTGTGCCAATTCCAGAAGGATTTTCAGAAGGAGTCTTGGTTCTGATTGTAATGCTCTAAATACATATATATATGTGTGTTAAATACACACAGACTCCCTGCTGCCATCACACATCATGTGGTTTATCCAAATCTCAAACTGACAAGCAGTAGTACGCACCTTCATATTACATTCCATCTGATGGGCGCCAGTGAGCTGGACACTGTTGTGTCTGTGTCTGCTGTGGCTTCAGCTCCCACAGATAGAAGTAAACAATACCCAAGGCAAAGTCTGCAGAGGCTGAGCTTCCACCCAGCCTTCTTTAATCTTCAGCCAGTTGGACAGCTTGGGAGCACTTCAAGAATCCATACTATATGTGAAAGGGAATCCCATATCCTTGGGTTGTTTTTTTCTCTCTTTTTCTCAGCCATCCTGCTTCAGTCTTTGGGAGATGAACCCCTTTTACTTTTGGTGTTTGCGTATCTCTGGGTTTCATCTATCAGTGGCACTTACATGTTTCCACACTGGAAGAATGTGTGGTGAGAATTCATCATTCGGTACAAATTCATTTCAACTAATTTGTGAATACTATGAAAGGCTAATTTTTATCCCCCTGTGATTATTACAAGGCTGCATAACAAGCTGTCATTCCATCTTTATTTCCAGCTCAGTTGCATCCCACTTGTTGGGATCTGCTCATGCACTCAAAGCTTGCCAGAGGTGAAATCTCTCCCAGCACAGGGACTCTTTTGTCCAGTATGCGCACATTCTTGCAATGTCCTGTCCCTGAGCAATGACCAGAGCTCAACATCAATACTCATTGCAGCCAAAGATTTTAAGCCTTTTATTTTTTTTAAGGTTTCATAAAAAAACACCTATCTAACTGATGTTAGATGCCTACAAAATATGGACAGCACATATGTGAGTAGAATGTCTTCTCAGACTGTAATATAGGTTAATATCTAGGCTTGCCAAAATGTATGAGTGTATCTTTGATCTGTGGGTGGCATTCTGTATCCAAATGTGCAGTACAAATATTATTTATCCTTTCAGTCAAGTCATTTATGACTATCTGACTTTAAAGAAAAGCCAACAAGATTCCAGTTTAAAAACATAATATTCATAACTTCCCGCTCCCCCCTCCAATCTTTTATTTCATGTTGCCAGACTTTCATTCAAATAGATTGTTTTGCAAGTTCTAAACACCTAACAGTTAATTTGTAATACAAAACAATATATACAAGGAACTCTGGAATCTGCCAGGCAACTGAAGAATTGGAACTCTTGATGAAGTTGAAGAGAAAAAATTTACAAATGCCTTGTTCTATTAACCCTTTATACATTGCTTCTATTAACTCTTTATACAACTATGTGGGCTAATGGTTTGTATAGGTTCCTCTATAAGGTAATATAAGCATCTTTTGTCATAAAGTTTGATGTCCCCAAATTATTTTGCATGTTATATCATGTTGAAGGTATTAAAGAGGTTATTTAAAGTCGTGGAGTGACTGACAGCCATCTACCTCCTGTTAAACAAACCTGCATTTTGTGGGGAAGGGGGTGGGGAGCAGCTGGGTCAGGGCAGGGCTGGGAGGCTGCAGGGCAGGTACTGGAGGAAGCCCTGTCTGATGGTGACTCAGCCCTTGGCATTCATCTCCCAGAGAACCAGTGCCAGAGTGGCATTAGCGCACCCAGTGCAGGTTAGGGACTCATGCTCACAGCGTGGAAAACTGGACTCTGATCAGTAACCATTCATACATACCCCTTGCCTTTTTTCAGGAGCATAAGTGGCCTGGCTGTGCTACATTTCATGTGTTTACATTTCTCTATCCAAAATTAGCCTGTGCAAAATCACTTCTTTGGGCTGCAAAACAACATTCAGGCATAGAGGTGTTTAAGGAGCCATTAGAAAGACACATTTTTGCTTGACCTCTTTGTCTAGACCTTTCCTGAGACCTGACAGACCTGAGCTCAGCACTGCAGAGGCACTGCCACACTTGCTTTTATACTGGTTTTTTACCATTACCATGGTAGTGGTAATGTACTCATACATATATGTAGACTAGATATCGATACAGATGATAAAGATAGATGGATGGAGAGATAGACAGATAAATAGATAGATAGACAGACAGACAGATACAGAGATATATGAAATTGATAGAGGCAGAAGTAGATGGATGCACTGGTCCAGTAGGGTGGCCAGAATTCAGACCTGGGTAGCCAGGGTCACTGGCCCTGGCTCTGTAGCAGGTACAAAGTCATGCCTTGTGTCTGCTTAGTACCAGAGCTGTTACAGCAATGAGAATCAGACCTTCAGGTTTATTAAAAACATTTACAAAACTGTACAAATAAAATCTAAAAGTCTGCAGCCAATTAATAAAGTTGTTGCTCTGCTGGGGCTGTTATTACTGCACTGTACACAAGAGACATTTCACACTAATATAAGCAACAAAATTTGAATTCTTCTGCTCCAAAAATGAAGGGACTAACTTGGAACTTTCAGGAACCTCTGACAATGTGGGCCTCATAGCAGCCTCTGGAGCTTTCCTGGCTGTGACCTGCAGAGTGGAGCTGGTGCACAATACATCTTTCCTGCAACACCATAATCTGTTCTTTGGACACTTCTTTTATAGAGTTATAAAAGTTTTCAAATTTAATTATTTTAAGCACAAATATCTCATCATAAACACATCAGCTACATTTCTTCACTTAACAGTGTCTGAAAGAGCTGTGTTAATGTGACCTCTCTTAGGTAGACTTAGACTTTGGCCCAGCACTGGTAGCCTCCAGGGAAAACCATCTTCCTCAGCCCAGAAGGATTTCCAAGTGAGGAATTTGAAAGTTTTCCAAATGAGGAATTTCCATCAGTACACTGAGTTTTCACGGTCTGTCACTTTTTTTTTTTCCAAAGAAAGCAGAAGTGGGGTTAAAACTTTCTTGGGACAATGCACAGTAGCTTACCATACGTAAACTTTTGTGTTCATCTCCTTGGTCAAGTCAGTCAACCTCAGACAGCAAGTAAACAGTTAAGAAAAAAGATTTTATGGACATAAATTAAAGTTGTCATTGTATCTTAACAATGAAATTGGCTAATTGATGCCAAATATGGTTGTTAATGGGTATCCAGTTTTAACTGATTTTTGTGTGTATGATTTATTGCCTCACACAATTATCTTTTGTTACTTAAGGCATCCTGCTTTATCTGATTATTTGGCAGCAGTTATCATTTATTTCCTGAGGTACTGGAACACGGCAGAGGCTGTTCTTGTATTGAATTAATGTGTAAGATACACCCCCCCCAATCAATCCTGCCTTGAAAATGAAGCCGTGAGGGTCGATGCAGAGCCTGTGATGGGAACTCATCATACACAATTGTTCTACCCACTGTGTTACTGCCCTGCTGCAGCAATCAAGATCCACTTCAAAAGGCTTTTCCCTCTTCTTATGGGAGCTAAATCCCTGTTATCTCAGTGATGACGAATTCTTACCTACATCTTCTAAACTTGGAAGGACTCCAGCTGACAGACCCTGGTCCTGACTGGTGACAAGGAGGAGTCCACCCCATTTACATGTTATGTCTGTATTTTATTCAGGCTCTATGCCTTTTTCTTCCCATGCTATCCAAGCCTGAACCAGCTGACACACAGTCCCTGACTCAGAAGCACAGCAGTCTAAGTAGACTTGGCAGAAGAAAACCAAGACAGGAAATAGAAGATTGGAGGTACTTGCCCAGCAGACAAGCTACAGCTCATATCCATGCTCCTTGACAAGTGAAGGAACATGATTTTTGGATTGCTGTTCTTTGGATACATCCTGTGATGGTGCAACACTCCTGAAGGGCTCCCAGACAGCAAGAAACTCAGCAAAGTGATGTTATTCTGTATCACAGAAGGAGGTGGCTGCCAAGAGTGACACCATGATGTAGCCTGCCCAAGAAGACAGGGTTATGCTGAACCAGTGTGTCTGTGTGTATGTTTCCCTCAGATTCTGCTGCTTCTGCACAGAACGAGGGGCAGGGACAGGGATGGGGGACAGCAGGGGCTGCTGGATAGGACAGGGAGGGTGACCTGACACTTCTACCCCCAGTGGTTGGTGTTACTGACTCCTCTTTCCCCTTTTTCTTTTTCTCTGTACCCGCACTCCTTCCACTTCTCCTCCATTCAAAGGCTGTTCACTCATCAGGACCATATAACACCTTTTCCTTTGCCCTGTTTTCTGCCCAGGCAGAAGGGAACTTAGGAAGGGACAATATGGCAGGGATGGTGGTAGGCCACAGGATAAGGAAGGGCACATGCACAGCAGAAGGCTGAGACTGAAAGGTCGAAAGGCCTGAGCTCCAGATTTGTGGAGAAAAAAGAGGAAACCTGAGAAAAAGAGCTCTCTCACAACCCCTGCTACGTGCCTCTGCTAACAACAGGTCTCTTCTCAGTGTTCTCACTCCCTTCCCTCTGCCCCTTTGGGCCTCCAACAGAAACCTGAATGCCTTCATGCACTGAGAAGCCTCCAGTCATCCCCACTGATCTCACAATCTGTGTTTGTTAGACATACATTTCTAAAAAATATTATGAAAAAGACTTTATCTTTTCCATCCTGCTCCTTCAACCTCTAAGTTAATTTCATTGGCTATGACTTGGTTTATATTTTACCCATAGTCCCACTTACCCAGAAGTCTTGTACTAACTCTAAAACTAACTCTAAAATAAAAAGTGAGTATTATCCTTGAAATGGCCTGTAAGCCGTCTAGTTACCCTTCTGCTTGTTGATAATTAAGAAGCTTCCAGAAGAGTTCCAGGGAACCAGTTTAGTGAAGTATTGCATATTACCTCTGTTGAGGGTAGAACTGTTCCATCTTTCTATGGTGTCATTGTGTAGAGAGTAAGTAACACAATATACTTACAGAAACTACCGCTGATGCCTTCCCAGGCTTGTCAAAAACATAGACTTGCAAAGACATTTGGTTTCAGCATTATTGCAGAAAATTCGCTATAGTTTTGTACGTAATGTTTCTGAAACACATGCAACCTCAATTTTCTTCACCCAGAGTCAGCAAGGAATGCAATCCCCTGTCCCACCTGGAAGTGATCTCTCTCTGGTCCAACAATTGTAGTATGTCCAGCTAAGCTGGTAATTATGATTGTTAGTGTTGTCACGATTTCTTAATATCGTATTTTAATAGAAGGCAATCACAAAACAATATTAAACATGCCAGTGTTAATTATGCTTATTTTTTAGACAATTGTACTGTCACTGAACTGATGTGTTAAAAAAAATTTGAGGACCTTTGACAAGCACAGTGTCATACTCAAACATATGTGGGCACTCAGTACTGAAAGAAATAATGCCAGATGTGTGTTTGCACAATAGTATGATTCATGATTACTGAAATCTCTGTGATGGAAAAAAAATTAGTGCTTTTTTAACCATTTTGGTATTATTTTCCATTGAAATACTGCCTTTCTTTCATGACTTTGACAGAGAGGACCTTCCTATTTCCCCTTTAGCAATTCTTTCTTTTCTTTCAGGTAGAGAGCATCATATGGATGCCGCCTCTTCAACTGGAAGATATACTTCAGACATATATGGACCTTGGCATTCCACTTAAATGTCAGCTGCCAGCCTGTACAATTTAAAAGTCAATAGTTTTAATGACTTTAATCAATAAAAGTATTTAGGTATTTAGTCGGTTCACATTTTTACAGTCAAGTGTCACAAGCTATCCATTCATATGACTCAGGATCTGTGCCTGTAACAATTTGAGTGTCCTCATGCAGACTTCACTCTTGAAATAATTGCTTCCATAAAGTTATTTGTAACATTAGATTGTATTTCTGCAGAAATGTTAAATCATGTACTTTTAGATGATTTCTATTCTAGTAAAATACAAGAAGAATTTTCTCCTAAGAAAATGCCCTTCACAAAGAATTAATGCTAAAAGTCCTTTACATTCAGTTTATTAAAAAAAAAAACCCAAACCCAAAACACTCAAACGTGTGATTGCTCCTGTTTGAAGGACCTGTTCAGGGTACAGTGGGATTTATGTGATTGCTGCCTGCAAAGGGCATTGCAAAGATGCTCATTTCCAGAGCTAGGCTGCTACACAGCCAAATCCTCATGCAGGGAGCAACAGGCAATGTCCCAGCCTTGAGCTGCAGCACAGACCTTGTCAACACCACGCTATCTTCTGCTCAGCTGCAGTTCCCTCTGCCCACTGCCCTCCCTGTGCTTGTGAGAGGTCCATGCTGTTGGCCCAAGATAAGTGAAAGGAAACGTCTTCTGGGAGAGGGCAGACACGGCACAAGAGCTCTTGAGAGCAACATGCCATCCTAATGAGAAACACTGCTGAGAACATTCCTGCCTCCTCTAGGATCTTGGGCATTTCCAGGCTTTCTGTCAGGGGCTTACACTCAAGTGCCGTACTTCATTCCATGGAGGATCCCAAGAGCACCTCAGAGATGAAGGCTATTTCTATGGCAGATTTTCCATGCAGAAACAGATGCAGCTCTCAGGCACTTGCCTGCCCTTGTCCTTACAAGACAACAACAGGATACATGTTTTTTCCGCGCACAGTAGTTTTCCCTCCTTTGTTAGTTCGCCCTATTTCCTGCCAGGTGTCCTGCTTTCCACTGGTCTAGGCTTGTTTTATGTTATGGCTGAGCCCATTTAAATGACTATCTCCATGGAGATACTCAAAACCTGGGCAGACATGTGCCTGGGCCACCTGTTCCAGCTGACCCTGCTGAAGCTGGGGATGAGTTAGATGACCTCCGAGGTTTCTTCCAGCCCCAGCCATTCCATGGCTGTGAAACAGAAGCCAATACAAATTTTCCTACCACACGTAAATGAGATTTATATTTCCCACACTTTGGAGAATACTTATAACTGACTTAGAGGAAAATAGAAAACAGCATTTAGCACTTGCCTGAAGATTTGCAATCTCCCACAAGCACTTAATGACACAGATGATGATGACGTATTTCAGATCATATACATTGAAGAGTATTAAAGTTTTTTTTGGCATACAGCTCTGCTTCTTCATTTTCCCCCTCACTCCTGTTCTATGACTGTGTAAAATACAAACTGTCTCACCAACATGCTTAGCACCACAGAATGGCATGAGCAACATTTCTTGCAGTTGCTAGACAGCCTCCTCATCTTTTCAGCTTGACATAAAAATAAGTGACCTGATTCAAACTCAGCTCAGTTCTTAGATAAAAAAGCCTTTTCCTGAGCTGAGGAGATCCAATTCCTGATAAATATTGACACTGTAAGGCCAGCCTAACTGTGTAATCAAGGAACAAAGTATTTTTGGGCGAGGTTTGGTGCACACACCCAGTAAAACAGCCATCATAAAGTAAGCCTAGTACAGCAGCCCAAGCACTCTCTGCTTTGAGTTTGAGGAGGTGTATCACCTCTTTTACAGGAACATCTCAATTAAGTAGTTTGACACCTATTTGGTAAAGGTAAAGCCTAGACTGTGCCTTCAAAATCTCCTGTCCCAAGCTACAACCAGAACAGAAAGAAAATCTTAGAAGAAATCTTAGAGCATGAAGCTCTACCATGAACAAGAGCAAGGAAGCTGAGCAGATCTGAGCACAGTTAGTGTTTTCCAGGGGGCATGTGTTCTCCTGCTCAGAATAGGTTTATTGTACTGGGTAGCCTATCCAGTCACCTGCCATTTCTCACCTCTGCACCACTGGCATGAACACCTGAGCATTAATACTTTGGCTTTTAGAAAAGAGGAGCCTGGGGCTGTATATCATTCTGCCTGGCATTCACGCTGTATGTAATGCATCCCTTGGAATGTTTTGCTTAAATGCACGCAAGTATCTGGAGACTTGAAGCCTAGGGCCCTATTGTCCAATCATATGTAGTGTGGAATTAAATACTTCTTTGTTTAGCTATTAGTTTCTATTAGTTTCTTCTCAGCTGCTGCAAGAACATCTGTTACAGTGTGTGAGCCACTCCATCACACAGATATAGCCTTCCACCTCCCTGTCTTCCCAACTCTCCTTTTCACTTACTTCTGGGAAAAAATGAGGTATTAATTCTTTACCTTACAGGAGTGAAAAAAGACATGCCATATGTGCTTTCCAAACACAGTAAAAAGTGCTGCAGAGAATGCACTACCCAAAAAATAAGCAGAACTGTGAGAGGAAAAGGTGTAACAGCGTAAGCACATGCCTTATTAGTTAGGATCTCAATTTGGGTTAGTTAAAGAGATGTCATTAAGCTCCTTAACAATATTAAAGGTTCTGGTTAGCTGCATTGTGGAAAAGAGATTGGAAAGGTGGTCTTGCAGTAATTTGCTTGGCTGTAATGTCCCCAGAAGAGCAGAGGTCAGGGACCAGAAATCAGACAGCAAAACAAAAGAACTAGACAACTTCACTTAAGCCATTTGCTTTAAAAATAAAGTCAAACCCCAAACAAACAAATAAACAAAATGGAGGGCGGGAACCCCAAAGAAAATACATTTAAAGCAGAATTTTGAGGAGTAGTGCTCAATTATATTGGGCAATTAGATGCTAGAAACTTTATTGTCATGGCAGATGACAGTTTCTGCCACCAAATGTAACCATTATAGTAACAGGCAAACAAAAAGAACAGCAACACTGCAAGTGTAGGCCTTGCTCAGGGAGATACAGCCTGTCTGACCACACTGGGAAGTGACACATCTGCTGTTTAGGACCTGCCTACCAATGGGTGTTGGAGAATCCAAATCATTCCAGCAATGCACAATTCAAATCAGGATGAACTCTCTTGCCTTCTGACCTGCTGCCCTTCCTTCATTTACTCTGATGGCTCTAAAGTTCTAGTTCCCTTCCTTGACTTCTGTAGTACAGCAAATATACCTCAACTTTCAGACAAGTTTTTTCCACCTATACAGAAAGCTGTTGTCCTAAATAAGTAGTGGAAAACTGTCTCAGGTAATAAAATTTCTAATGTACTTCTAGGGTGCAGAGTTAGTATTTTGTCATTCATTGTTAGCACTGAAGAAGTTTTAGAAGTTATTAAATGTCTAAAAAAGTGCTCAACCTTACTCATAATGTGCTTTTAGGATAGTATCTAATATGTTCTTGTTTTTTAGACATATCCAGATACAGAGAGTTTCAAGAAATTTTAATGTGCATACATATCTCCAAATATTCCCTGCAACTGAACAAGGCGACTTCCATAAACTTCACTTCAAAATAAAATTTTCTTTGAATATAAGTGATTTCCCTGTTCTATTTTTCCATTAGTCAACACAAAATTCCCTGGAAAATTAAGATGGTGATATCTGTGAAAATCAGTGTTCAACTTTTATGTTGACGATATTTACTTTGCCAACTTGAAGAGTTAATATAATTTCTTGAAAATTATTTAAGAAAAATGTGATAAAACATGGGAATGTCTGACAGTAGAAATGTGAGATTTGTTCAAATACAAATCAAAATGTATCAGAAAGCAGCCACTGAAACATTTTTCCAATTGTCTGTAAAAGGAGAACTCTAAAGACCTACAGCAGGAATATAGATGCATGCTCTGGGGACATTTCTGGCTTTCAGATTCCTGCTTTTTTGCTGCCAAAGACCAAAGCCAAACATATTGCTAAGGCTTTAAGACGCATTTTCATCAGTAAAATATCTTATAAAATAGATCCCAAAAACATTGAATGGCTGCCAAAATGTCAATTTATTTTTTTATGTCCTCATTGAACAATGAAATATTTATGTTAATAAAGGCATGCTATAATAAATTATTATTACAGAAACCGCCATTCACAGTTTTTAATTAGAGATAGGCACTGAAATTAAAAATGAGGACACCCTATGTTCTTCCTGCTTTAAGTTCTCCTTTCAGAGGACAGTGCTCTGCAAAATAATTTTGCAGAGATATATTGCTCCAGGAATGCCTGACACATATTCTGATTTAGGTTTATTTCTAAAATTATTTCTGAGTAATCTGTGTTACCCTGGTGCGTGGTCAGGGCCCAGTCTGGTGCTGTTAACACTGCATTTGTAACTCATCTCAGTTTAGGAAAGATGCTGTCTCTATGTAGAATTTTCACTTCCAGACTTTAAAAGTATCTATAGCTGCACTAACTTAGGCAGTTTCTTCACACCCAAAAGTGTGGTGTGTCCATAGAAATGGTTTAACATCTAAATACTGGTGTTGTTCAACTTCCTTGTATGCAAAAAGCTGCAAGTTATCACTCCAACATTAACAAGTGCTCCTTTCCAGCATCAGTAGGTTGAACACATGGAGAAGCTTTTATTCTGTAGCCCAGAGACCTGGATGGTGTTGTGTTACCACTCCTGAGCTGGCAAGTAGAGTCGAGGCAATGGCTGGCACTGAAGCTTGCTTTGAGCGCAAGCAGTGCTCCAGATTACTGTTTCCTATTTTGGACTTAAATTTGATCCACTTGCAGCTGATGTTGGATGTGACAGATAATATCCTGGATATCTAATTTATATTTGATTATTTAAGGTGAGATTTTCCAAATGGTCTCAGTGCTGGAATAACCCTTCTCCCACTGAAGTCACTGCCAAACCTAGAGAAGGTTGAAAAAACTCCCATCTTTATTAGCCATTGAAATATCTGGTGAAGAAACAGGAAGCCAGACATAATTCTTATGCTGGCTCCCTGGAAAATGTACTGACTTTTAGAATTTTCTTTATGAGCTTGAACTCCTCACCTGGCTCCCTGTTGAAATCAGCGCACAATAGGAGGTGCAAAATACATATTTTCAACTAAAAGCTCCTGGGATGGTTGCTCTTACCCTCTTCCTCCTCTAGATACAGAGCATCCAGAATGGTGTCAGGCATCCCATAAATAAGGACAGCTGCTACTACAAAAAGAAATAGAGTCTGATGAAAGTTGACAGGCAAGTAGAAGGGATTGTGACAGAAAAAGGAAGCAGGGAAAAAGTGGAGGATCTTGCAGTGATTTCCTAAGCCCACCTCTCTACTGATACCTTTTTCCTGAAAGGGAAGGTTGTTTTAATTTAGTCTAGCCTCCCTTTCACATATTTTTCTCTCATGTGATGTCAGAAGCAATACTTTTTGGATCTTTAAATGCTGTGATTTCAGTTAAGTCATTAAAAAAAATAGGGGCCTCCTTGGAAAGGGACAAACAGCAATGTGCGCTATAAAGACAAGAAAGAGCCAGATGTCACTTGTTAAACATGTGGGTTGAGAAGAGTGAGAGGCAGATCTGAAAGCTTAGAGAAGCATCAGGGTATTCACTCTTCCAGCATGACACACTCTGTCTTGCAAATAACTGCTAAGTGTCCTCACACTCACACAGCTCATGGATTCCACAGGGGTGAGAGCATAAGACAGCCTTGCAGACACACTTTTGAGGTAACTCTAATTTGAACTAGGAAGCTATCCAGTTTTGATGTCAGGAATTTTTAGTAATACCCACAGCACTTGGGTAAGTGTTTCTCATGGTGAGTTGGCCTCACCAAGAAAAACAAGTGCCCTATATCGAGTCAAATAAGGCCAGCATAGAACACTGGCATCAGAATTTGTTCTTCTTTCTTTGCCAAACTTAAAAACCTTACTACAGCCAGGGCTGTGGGGCACAGGATCTCTCCTGTCACTTCCCAGTTGTCAGGAGTAGCTGAAATGAGGGTTGGGCATTGGAGCCATCTCCTTAGAGACATCTGTTAAAGGGGTTATTTCCTACAACACCAGAGCATACTGGAGGTGCTCTGCCCCTTCCTTGACCCACTGCTGTGCAGCAGAAAGCTGTGCTACTGCTTGGGCGTTACCAGAGAGGAGCTCTGTTTGCTGAGCTTGCTGGCCCTTCCCTGACTCCACACAGGGCTCAGGAAGCAGCAGTGATGCATCTGCCAGTTCTCTGGAAACACGGAGCCTTCCTGGCAGGGACCTGCCCTGCAAGCCCTTTCCGGGCAGATCACATTCACATTGTGCAGTGTGAGTGATGCAAGGTGGACCTGGCCAGAGGATCTTTTCCAGTGCCTTTCGGGAGCACCACATCAGAAGTCACAATACTACAGTCAAAACAGTCCCACTCCTCAGAGGGTACAGCTACAGTGACTCACACCAAGCTGAGAGGCTGGTCCATGGAGTTAATGCATTTAACTGGCACGTATAACCAGTCTTAGATGTGGACTCACATGCTCATCCATCCAGGCCTGCTTGTGACCTAAGTTCTGTTCCCTGCAAAGCTGTATATATCAGATACTCAAATGTGATAATGATGGGAACAGATGTGGAAATATATAGATGGATCTGGAGCCCGGTCAGAAGGCTGCGCCTCATAGTGCCATGCCGGAAAGGAGGAAAAAAAGTCAAAAGAAACAGAAAATATCCTTCTTTCTTAAAAGAAACCACAACTTGTTCTAAATTTATTGTTCATATTCTCATTCTCTAGGCGGCCTTTAAAAATGAACAAATTGTTTAAGAACACAAAGCTTTCACTGTGTGCTGAAATGGCAAAGTTAGCAGCAGCCAAGGTAAAATTTCAAGATTTCCACTTTGAAGTGGAAATTGGAGTTAATGGGCTGGGCATGCCCTGATACATTAGCGTACAGCAACATACCTTGGTTGAATCATAGAAGCTAGAGATGGAAAAGACCTATTAGGTCATCTTTTCCATCTCCCTGCCAATGTAGGATTATTCTCTGCCAATTCAGGATTATTCTCGAATGTTTTCTAGTCTAGCTTTAAATGACTCAGGCTGTGGGGCTTCCACCACTTCCCCTGGGAGACTATTCCACAGACTAATAGACTTTGCTGTTAGGGAAAATTTTCCTGATATGCAGCCTACATTTTACTTTGTTCCATTGCATGCTAGTTCTCCTTGTTATAAGTGTATTACATTACCCTAGGTAATTTGTCTCCCTGTGTTGGTGTTTATGACCTTCAAATACTTTGAGATGGCTTCAGAATCCACCTTAGGATGGATCTTAGGTAGCATTATACACCACTGCTGTCATATGTAATATACGTGTAGCATCAATTAGATGATGATACTTAAAACACATTCATATTTTCGCCATCCTGCTGTGAGATCCTCCAGAGTGGAGCACATATTGCACTGCTTAGTAAAACCAAACTTGCCTCCTGCTGTTTTGCAGCAATCCTACCCGAAGTGATTGAAAAGCACCTACAGCTTCAAAAGTGCCTGAAGCTACTTGATCCCACCGTGCTGACTTCCACCTGTGGGATCACAATGTGTGATGGGTTAAATTAGCACAAGCACCTCCAGTAGTGCCTTTTCCATACATTTTCCACATGGACAGTTCAGAGTGAGAAGCTGACAGGCAGCTGGGGGAGTTCTCTGGGGGTGGGAAAAGAGAGGCCAAGGGCAAATCACTCTGCATGAGTGGCTGCTGAAAGCCTGAAAGCACTCTGGTTTGGATGAGTTTGGATTAGAAAAGCAAGAGGTACAATTAAAACTTTTAGGGCACAGTGTGAGACAGCAGCATCCTGGAGCCAAGGCACAAGGACTGGGAGGCTTTCTATGGATAAGGATCTTGCAGCCAGGGCTGTCCCAACCTCTTCCAATTGGGGGACCAGGGCAGGACAGGGCTGAAATGGTGAAATGGTACCATTTACCTGTAACTACTTGGAAATGCATCAGGATGTTGCTCTTTTATTATACAGATGAGTATAATTTAAGAACCTCCCTGGCTTTGCAGACACCCAGAGAGGGATGATCCCTGAAAATAAGAGTTCTCTTGCTCTTGTAATGTGTCCTTAAGTCCTAGAGTCTCTCTCTGCACATCTCTGTGTCAGGCCAAAGAGTGGCTGTGTTCACCTACAGGTGACCTCCTCCACTGAGTTTTTTTCTACTTTGATGTGACCATAGAGGGAATTGTGAGAAAATCATTACTGAGGAAGATACGAAGATTTCTTATCCTGACCAAAATTTTCATAGTTTTTTTTTGAGAAAATCTTGCCTTTTCATTGTTGTTGCTATGGGGATCACTAGTAGTCACAGGACCAAGATGCTGAGACTGCAGACACCATCCATTTATACTTTACATGTCCCCCCATTTTAAATTTATTACTTGATTCAGAGTCAAATATTTTGAGCAGAAAAACTTATTTAGTCACAAATTCATCATAACATTTTGATACATGTAAATATCAACAGGATTAGGACACCAATATATTTTACAAGGAACATTCATAATATTCACAGCCTTTCAGCTTTGTTGCACACACTCATAAACACGAAGAGTTTGAAACATTAAAAACTTTTTACAGTAAAGTTTTTACTGACGAAAGGAAGTGGAAAAACAAAGTGAAGACATTTCTTTAGACTTCAAGCAGAAAAATATCCACAAGGTACTGCTGCAGGAACAGTAAAAAAAAAGCCCCTTAAAACAAATCAGAACATTTGAGAAGTGTCATAGTTCAGCCCATGAATGTGCACACATGGAACATCTGCTTTTGCTCTGTGATTGCTCCTAGTTGTTCCACAAAGGTCAATAATTCACTAGCACCATCTCTTTACATTTAGTTGTATGTGTGATCAGGGTCCATAAAACACATGTACAGACCCTTAACATGCTTCCAGCACTTTTGGACCATCTATCCCAAGACTCTTTGTCTCATCAAGAACATTTGATGTATGGCATAGTGACTTTGTAAACCATATTGCCTTTCCCATAGGTTTATATTGCAGCTTGTTATGGACCAGGCAAGCAGCAAAAAATAATTCCCTTTGAAACCACAGTGGTCTTGAGTAAAATAATCTTCTGCTGCTTTTTGGGTCCTGCTCCTGGTTCCCTTTCTCCTGCCCCCAGCTCCTAGCAGAGGCCAATTGCTGCATGAATTGAAGGGCAGGTAAGGAGAAGGGACAGTTCCATGTCATACCTCTCACCATTCCCTTCTTCCCAGGCTTAACTTTATTCCTGATTCCCTGCCTCCTGCTCCCCAGCAGCACAGGGAGAGGTGGGAGTGGAAATTATGGTCAGTTCATGTCATGGTTTTTGTGTTACCACTTCTTCCTCAGGGAACACAGCCTTCCCCCTTCTCCAGTGTGGGGTCCCTCCCACAGGAGATAATCCTTCATAAATCTCTTCAATGTGAGTCCTTCCCATGGGCTGTAGTTCTTAATGAACAGCTCTCCAGTTTGGGTTCCTTAGGAAGGTCACAAATCCTACCAGGAAACCTGCTCCAGCATGATCTCCTCTCTCAATTTTTCTGCAGAACCCTGCCAGGATTCTGCTCCTGCACAGGCTTCCCATGAGTCACAGACATTGTCCTGGCATCCACCTTCTCCAGTGTGGGCTCCTCCTCGGGATGCAGGTGGATCCCTGCTCCAGCATGGGCATCCATGGGCTGCACGGGCACAGCTGCCTCGCCTTCATCCCTCCTGCTGTAGTTGGCATTTCACCATTCCCTCCTTCCAACCTTAAATACAATATTCCACAGGTGCTGCCACCGTCACTTATTGGCTCAGCCTTGGCCAGCAGCAGGTGTGTCCTGAAGCTGGCAGGTGTTGACTCTGTTGGACAGTGAGGAAGCTTATGGAAGCTCCTCAGAGAAGCGACTCCTGTAGTCCCCCCTCTACATGGTAGGGACTCCTGTAGTCCCCACCTTGCCATACAAATACAATATAATGGTATCATCTAACAGAGAATGCCTTTGGAAAACATTACCAATTTAACACTGAAGCACTGACCTAGTCAGCAGCTGCCTTCATTCTCCACACACTTTGAGACATATACTTAAAAGAATATACTAAGGAATGAATTAATTGGCCAGACACCAATGTTTCATGGGAATGCATCTGCTTTGTGAGAGTCAAAATAAAAATGAGAAGCATTCTTCTCAGAAATTTTATGAGTATATAAATGCATTTAATTATTTTATTCCTTAAGACAAACAATATGCACAGCATTGTTATGAAATACAGAACAAAGGAAATAGCACAAATTATTTCAAGATAGTACGTGGGTGTGGTGTGGATAACAGCTAAGTTTAAGTTGTTTTGTGGACATAAACCCTTCTGATTCTTTCCATGCCACTTTGACAAACCTTTGAAATGTGCTGACATTTTATAAAGAGACTATACAGCTATGAAGACTTTGGGGGATCCCATTTTTTATTGGGAGTAGAAGCTTTAAGTACATCAGCATGTATTCTTAATGATTAATGCACGTATGGCAATGCAGCCAAACTACACAAAGCTGTGGAGTCCCAAGGGAAACCATCTGGTCCTTCCTTTATGTGTGCCATCTCCTCTGTGCAGGCTGACACAGCCCCTGCAGAGCCACATCACCTGCCTCACCTCCTCCATGAGGCAGGTGAAAGAGAGGGGCTGGCAAGATGGAACAACAGGTTGTGCTGAGGCGGCAGAGGTCACTTGGGGCAAGCAAAATGTGTCTATTCTTGGCCCAGCAAACTTCTTTCCTAGAACACCAGGTGGACCACAACTGCCTCTGTGATGCTCCAGTCTTTAGGGATGCTCCAGAGGCAGTGGAGAAACTCACTTTCCACAGCAGTGCAAGAGTCATGACTGAGCCAAGCGCTGCAGGTAGAGGAGGAGAGCAGCACAAGTCATAGATGAGAAAGTGGCCCATACAGCACAGAGCCAGATACTAATACCCTTACTCATAGTCAGTAGCATTCTGCCTCATAAAATGTCCCTTGTGGCACTTCTAATTTGGTTCTCCGAGGAAGGTTTTATTAAGCCAGACTATCAGAGGATGATCTTAGTGTTGAAGACTTAAATTAGGCAATCACTGAAAATCCAAGGACCATTAAGGGAGAAAGGGCCAGATCTTGTGTTTCTGTTTTCTTCCCTGAAATGTGGTTTAAGGCCTTTGGGGACAGTTCATGCATTTTTTACTGATTGGTGTGTGAAGCCAGCTGAACTGAGTTCCTCCCGCCCATGCAGCAGAGCAGAAAAAGCTGAAGAAGCAGAGCTGGGAAAATTTTGCAAACTCCTGTTTATTGAAAAGAACAGATACTAATAAGCACAATTAAAAGGCAAATATCTGAAGTCAAACCAATTAAGCTCATGTGCATCCCTTATGGCAGTGATAAAGGCATTACTATTCAGTGCAAAACCAAATGGTCCTAGATTAAGTGCTGGGCACTCACATTTCAGAAGATGCTAGTAATCTGAATTTCTCATTATAGAATTTATGCCAGACTAATGCTCTTGCCAAGGATGATTTAACTATTTGCAGTGTCAGACTGGCTTTGTAGCTCATAGAAGCAGAGCATTAATTGCAATTTCATTGTATTTCATGACAAATTAAAAAATTGGGCAATGTTTCACATTATAAACTCGAATTGTAATGAAAATGTCCTCTATTGGCAACTGTATTCAGAAATATTAAATCTCAGCTAATATTAACTAGATGGGCAGTTTCTTCTTCCCTTGAAACCAAAAGTATTTCTCTGATGACAAGGTAGGACTTGCTCAGAGAAAGGATGCCATTATCTTCCTGGTGTTTTCTGCAGTTCTGCTTTCCCAGCATCCAATTACAGTGTAAATATTTGCTTTTCTTATCAGTTCTGTGCTGGAGCAAACAAGGTCTTAAGAAGACTTTCAAAGTGACAGAAGGATATAAGAAGAAAAGAGCAAGGAGGGCATAGCTGAAAGAAGAGGATAGGAAGATACAGCTGTTAAATTTTCTTTTATTTAATTACACAGTATGCAAGAAGAAAAAACCCAATGTTAACTCATTCAAAAGGGTAATCAAGTGCAATAGATGTGGGTAAATATGTGCCTTAGACCCACAGGTGTTTATGAATTTTAAGACTTAAAAAATCCTTATTTACCCCAATATAAATGTAGATAAAATCTACATCTTTTAAAATTGGCATGAAAAAAATTATAACAAATATTCTGGACATGGTAAAAGAGAAGACAGATATATTCTCATTGAGTGTTAAATAAGCACAAGGGAATATGACTTTTTGCTTGTAGTTACCCTCCTACAGGCTGCTAGGCTGTGTGCTGTGATTCTTCTGAAAATCTTTGCAAAATGCTATGGAAATTATTTGATATTTACAGCCTGTGCTTAATGTTTTATTTGCTGGTAAAGTTTGTTTGGCACCAAGTCTCCATCACTGGATTTAGCTCACTTTGCTTACATAGATTTCAAATAAAAGTATGCACCAACTACATTTAAGATTAACATCAAGCTGAATATGAATGCACAATCCTGTAATGAATGAAGAATTTTGCATGCTCCTATTGAAGGACATGTCAATAGATTATGACTTTTTGTTATGTAAATGTAGTTTCTGATAATGATTCTGTACCGATACAATCCTACAAAAAATAGTGATTGCAACAGAAAAGAATATGGTTAGAAAATCTGAGGGATAAAATTTGAGGTGCTTGAAAAGCAAGAGATAGCTCTTTATGCAGGTAACTCCACTGCAAATGGCAAAAGTATTTCAGAATGGTAAGAAAACTGTAGATGTTTTTAGAACAAAACTCTCTCATGTCTCCACTATGTCTGTTCAGAATTGTGCTTTACAGGAATCATAGCAGAAAGAACAACAATAACTCTATTATCTCTGCAATGCTCAGGATATGGAAGTGCTTTGCAAGTAAATCATGACTGAGCCATAACTGAGTGCACTGCATGTGTCCTTGACATGGTCTGTCATGACTCTGTACCAGTCAGGATGACACAAGTTTTTTCTTCAGGGTTGCCTACCCTTTGCAGAGAACAAAGGGTTGTGTGAGAACAGCGCAGTGTTTGAACTCCAGCTACTCTCTGTTGTCCAGAGACATACCCTGCTTTCTGTCAGAGGCTCCTATACCCAGGACAGAGGATTGAGAGGACAAAAAACCCACCAAAAATCTGTGCTCTGAGCACATTTTACTAATGAATATACCTCCTGGCCTTTGGCAGCCCCTGCTCCAAGCAGCAGCCTCTGCAATCTGTGGGGTAGCACTGGTCCTGCTCCTGCCTGTAGGGAAAGGAGCCACACTGCAAGGAATGCATGGATTTGATGAGAAGATTTTCCATCGTGCACCATTTTTGATTAATTGTTGCTTTCTACTCTATTCTGAATGTCATTTTAGTATGCCAAGAATGCCAAAGCTTTAGAGGTCAAATACAGTCAAGTGCATTCTTGGAAAAATTGTGACCGAAGAGAAGGACAAAATGTAACACATGGTATGTGAAACAGAGAGTGAGAGGTGAAGGACTAGAGGATCCCAGAGTGGTGAAGTAGCCCTTACTGGATGATAAATATTTCCTTCTTCTGAATTCAGTTTCATCTTGAATAACTTCAGAATATGTCAAAGTGCAGATAATTCTTCTATCAGTAGATTTTTCTTATTCTCCCTGCAGAGCTCCTCATTTCATTGCTGTTTCCATCAGCATGTATGTAGATGTGATGATGTTCAGAACAGCACCTTCATTTTTTGCTGATGCCAGATTTTGCACCTATAGAATTTCTATTCTTTCTCTTCTAAGCACAGCAAATAAAGTGTGACAGACTCGGCAAAGATAATATCTGATGCGGGAGGACTTGCGGTAAGTGAATTGTGCTCCACTGTGAGCTTAAGGAATTGTAGTGCAGCACTTGGGGAGCAAGAGGCGTAACTCAGTCAAAAACCTGCCTCCAGAGGCTTTGTTCCCATCCTTGGCTGCTCCTCAGAGTTTTTTTCTGCAGTAAAATGCTCATTTCTCTCCTCTTGTTTGCTCAGTCAGATTCAGCCATAGTCTGTGAAAGTGTTTCAGTCTGCCTCATCCCTGGATTCACCCCTCTTTGTCTGCTGACTTGTACCTCTGGTACCATTATTTCTTTGGCAACACATCATGAAATCAGACAATGTCAGGGATCCAGTGCTGAATTGTAGTAATATATCTACCAATATTGATACAAGTCAAACAGAGGCACAGTAGAAATGTTAATTCCCACTTTTGTGAGTTCATCTGAGATTAAAGGCTGACTGGTCTTGGATCATCCATTCACAAATGTCTTCACGTGGTGCTGCTATCTGTTAGTTTTATTTCTTGACCGGTTTGTTTTAATGGTGGAAGTACAGAGGAGGCTGATTTATCTGAAGCAAATAAAATTGTATGGGAAAAGAGGTGGACAATTGCTACAAGAGACTTCCAGGGTCTCTTCCACTCTTCAATCAATCCTACCAAATGTTTGCCCACTTTGTTTCATTTATAGTCTCCACATTTCAGTAGAGTGTGAAATATTTCTCTGTTGCTTTTCCTGCAAGAAAGACAGGGATGTACAGCAGAGAGGCCAGGGGAGGTCACCAAGATGACACAGGGTCTGGAGCATGTGATACATGAGAAGAGTCTGGGAATAGCCTTCATTCAGTCTTATCAGGAAAAGGGTGATTGAATATCTTTTTTTTCTGTTTACCTATGGAATGGGAGGGTACAGACAAGGTAGGCATCAACTTTTTTTAGAGGAACACACTGACAGCATGGTCACAAGCTGCAACAAGGGGAATTCTGACCAGATAGCTGTAGATGTCATCTCCAGTTACAGTGATTCTCTGTGCAATTAATGGATAAATTGGTATGACTAGATATTAAAATTATTTAATGTTCTGATAGTTAAATACTGTTGAAAGCCAGTTTGGCCACAATGAACTTGGATAAGTTGCACTTACACACTTATTTTATATTTTTTTTTCTTGACACCACTGTAGATGCGGTCTATGAATCCAGTGGAGAGTAAGAAAAATAACAACTGTTTTTTATTAAGAGCAAGAGATTAAATCAATTCATTGGACCTGAAACTGCATGAGTAGGTGAGGCAACATTCCAGTTCATCTTAGTTCCAAAATACGCCTTCTCACACTGAAGCTCCACAGCAGGATATGAAATCACAAACATCACATCATCAGAACAAATGCTCATTGCGAGATTGGGAAGGCAGGACACCATAAATCAACGGCTCCTGAGAGCTGCTGGGTTTGGACTTTTCTAAAGACAAATGAAATCTTTTATGGCCTGTCATTTTAAAATGAACCCAAAATAAAGAAAATAAAAATATGGCTGTGCAGAAACTGTAATTTAATAAGCGAAGTTGGCTAAAAAGCAAAAAAGTCTCCCCACAAATGCTCCTGCAAATGGGCCATGATTCAATAAAATACTGAATCATATGCTTAACTTTAGGTCCAATTCCACACTGGTTTTACAGAGAATTAAAGTACTTTGTTAAACTTATCTAAGAATGTACCTGTTTTGCTGTTCTGCACATATTCATTCTAAATTTTTAGTTAATCCATTTCAGACTCAGTCACATCTCTCTATCTTTGCTTGCAATGCACATGCACAGAAGTGAATGTCTAGCCTTTTGAACTGGCAAAAAAGGGCTTCCAAAGGTACACAGGTGGATATTGACATCAACCAACTTTTTAATATGTGAATTACAAAGATGCAATGTCTCCTGGTGGCTGAATAGCAGCAGAGTTCAAATTTTAAGCATAATTGATTAATATATATAGCTAACAAAAAATACATTTAGACAGAAAAGGTGTTTGAAAAGCTCGTGATGGGCTGTTGGGTATCCCACTGGAACACACACAGCAGAAATACAAGCAGAAGGTGTTCTGCTGTGGAATGATTCACTCAGCTCTTGCCATTTGCTCTTTTGGCCAAGATAACTGGTTACTTGGCATCGTGTGTTGTACAGAATCTCTAAGGAAGGTGCCAAACCCTTCTTATTTTAGCATTATTAGTGTTATAGCTGTACTTCTTTTGTTGTGCAGGGCTTTGTTGTTGGTTTCAAAACACTTGATGCTGGGTGTGGCCTGCAGAAGCCCTCACCCTGGGAAAGAGACCTCTCCACATCCCCGCAGTTTCCAGCAGTGGTTGCTGTTTTTTCTCCCCTGGTTGCAGGAGGGCCATTCTGCTGCCTGAGTGCTCACCACTGCTATGCGCTGCATCAGGAGACTGTCCTGGACAATCCAGCTCCTGCCTGGCTCTGCTTCTTTGGTTGTTGTTGTTGTTCGTGTTGCTTAGGGTACCAAGTCGTTTCGGCTGCAGCTTCTTCCTTTCCTGTGTTTCTCTAAATTCTGCTACTACCCCCTGCTGTAATCTTGTACTTGTAAACTAAATGAATTGCTGCTAGACGAGCCAAATGAGCCTGCTGGTGACATACAGGGCACCATCTCCCTAGAAACACCCTCTGTAAACTGAAACCAGGCAGCCAGCACCAACAAAATCCTTGCATCCATTCTGACACGTAGACTCGATTTTTTAGCAGACATGCAAGAAAAGAAAAGGCTTCCCTGGGATAATGGATTTTGGATTAAATAGACCAGTCTTCAGGGTGTCAGTTTTTCTCGGCTGGTGATGAATCCTGAAATCCCAAAGAGTTTATTTGAAAATGTACAGATGGAAAGGCAAACAGATGAGAACATATGCAAGTTTGCGTAGTTGTTTATTTCTAATTTACACAAACATTTTCCTATGGCTAGGTGCTCCTGAAACTTAACATTGAATTCCAAATGCCCCGTTTAAACACAAACATTCTTCCTCAAAAAAATAAATCACAGGCGAGAAATTGGCACTGATTTCAATAGAATCTGTCAATTTATACCAGGTGAAGGTCGGGTTTTAAATTTCTTAGACTCCACTGTTTCTTGTAACCACAGCTCTGAGTAGATGGTAGAGTAGCTCGGATCCCCAGGAACTTAGGAATGATGGATGGTGTTTCTATGGGATATACTCTCTCTCTGAGCTATAAAACATAGAAAAGGAGTGTTCCACCAGTTTTTTAAAGAATCTGGAGGGCTTCTCCTCTCCCTGGTGTTGTGCATATGGAGAAGGCATCAAATCAAATATCTGTCATTCTTAATGGAAAAATTCTCACTTAATTCAGTATTCAGTAGGTCACCTTTAAGACATCTGTGTAGTGTCATGAGACTACTCCAAAAGATTAAGGAAAAATTGGTCCTCTTTTTTTTTCATTTGAAAGTGACAATAACGCATCTTTTTTCAATAAGCTCACATTAACTGAGAGTAAAATAAATAAACTGTGGCATTTCAAAGCACTCTGTACAAATTGTAATCTAACTGACCCTTTGGGGTTTGGGCTATTTTAGCTTAAGGGATATCTACAGCAGCACTCTAGGAAAAGTCCTAAGAAAGACATTTTTTCCTGACCATAATCAGAGGGAAAACCTATCAGCTAGAATGACTAAATTTCAAGTACTCTCCTTTTATCCTTGCAAATTGTTTCATTATTTCTTATTTTAGCTTTTTCAAGAGTGGTCTCCATAGCTGAGAAGCAAGAACCACTAGAAAATCATTAACTTCGTGTGCTTGAAGATAACATGCCTCACACCAGTTTTACAAGATATTCATGACTGAAAGCAGATCATGATTTCTGAATGCTCCTCTGTTCTCTGCAAGCTCAAAAACCCTACAGTTTTGTTTGCATATTCCTTCTTCTGGGACTGCTTTTTCTCCAACAGAATATTATATTTTCCTGTAAACCTCTGCTTTAGGATTTCTCAGGTTGATGTTTATGATAAGATTAGGCAATCCTGCCTGAATGTCAAGAAAATGCCTACAAAACCAGCACATGGTTTCCTCTTTTTCATGCAACCATTTTTATACATAAGACTGTATAAAATGTGGTCAAAAATTCCATGTGAATCTATGAGAGGAATATGAACATGGGGGAGCTTCCTGCTTTAGGAGAAAAATACTCTTTTAAAATGAAATGTAAGTACAACACACAAAAAAATAAAATATGTTCTTTCCTTCCATGAATTTCAACATTTTTTGGCTTTTAGATAAATGAATGCTTATACAAAAATTATAAACAAAGTAAAAAATAATGCAATAATTTCAGTTCTGAGAAAAGTTTTCAGATGCTGTCCAGGACTTGTGTTCTGAGCAGACAAAAGTAGTGTGTTTTTGTTTTGCCTGATGTGACATCTTTGAGACCAGCTGCCAAATAGCTCAAATGAAAATAAACCTACTGTTCCTCAAAGCCAGTATAATCTTACAGAGCAGAAGGAGCAGGGAAATCTGTTAGATGAAAATAATACAGGGCAGCTAGAAGAGGAAGAAAAAGAGAGACACTTAAAGGAGATTGGCTTTTTTTCTTCTTACAAGGTCATATCACCATTTGACCACAGGCACTGAGGCACGATTTACAGTTGTACCATGCCTTTTAGCTGCTGTATTTGTTACAGATACAGTATAAGTCATGTCCTTCTGTGTCATTGTCATTGGACTAGATGAGCTGGAAGAAGAACACTGCAGACTTTGGGCTAGTAAGGAAACAGCCCTTGCAAAACATTCAAAACTACTTCCTCCCATTGTGCCTAAGTGTAATTCATTCTCAGCCATTATAGTTTTGGCAAAATTAATTTCTTCCTGTGTCACTCATTATTCAAAGAGATTCATATGACACTGGGTTTACAAAACTTATTTTCTTAAAGAGTAAGATAAAAAGTTCAGAGAGGTAGAAGACATAATATGATAGGATAACTCAGACCAGAGGGACATAATTTAGTTCTGCCACCTGTTGGCAGCAGGGTTATTAAGTACAGTTGGGTTATTTATGGTTTTATTCAACAGGATCTTCAAAACCCACAGAGATGGAGGCTGCACAATCTTTCTGGGCAGTTTGTTTCACTGCCTAAGTGTCCTCAGAGTGAAAAAATATTCTTTATAACCAGGCTGAACACTCTGTTTCAACACACATGTGTTGACTCATCTTGCCATCATGGGAAGGTGCTGGAAGCCCCACACCCTCCCCACCGCTGCCCAGTCCTTCAAAACTGACTCTCCTTCAAGCTAGACAGCCCCAGCTCCCTAAGGATGAGCTAAACTGGAAGATTAATCTGTAGATAGGCAAGAGGTGCCCTTGGTGCCTCATGGCTCTAGTTTTAGACAGGTAGCAGAACTTCAAGTTGGAACAAACAGGTTGGGTGACTGGGAAAACCCTGCTTTGGTAACCACATTTGAGGACTTTGTGTACTCTTAGTGCTTCAAGAGAGAATGTATGGACCATTCCTTCCACTTTACAAACTGGGATGCTGGCCTCCAGTTAGCCAAGAATAAAATCCAGTTCTCCTGGAGATCTTATCTTGTCTACCTGAGTAAATGGAAAGATAATCTGTGCTCTGGATTTTTTTCCAGTTTAGGAGTTGTTTTATTTTTAAAGATTTGTAACTGTGAAGTGTTTGAGAGACCATTAGAAAGGCTAACACATTTTTCATCGAAAATTTTAAAAATACTTATAATTCATGAAAAACTAAAAGGACAGAAAATTCTCAGGGAATACATTCAGTACTCCTACCAATGAAGTAATTTTGAGAGGAATAGGCTATATACTGCACTTTTATGCTCCTTGAGAAGATTTAGTTCCTGCCATGACTGGAAATCTCAGTTCAACTTTAACTGTGAAGCCTTTATTCACTGCCATAACAAAGATCAACCTTGAATTGCTTTCAGTCCTTGAAGACTTGAGAATTGGTGCAGTTACTTTGTCTTTTAATTTATAGAGTGACCATACTGAAATGTTTAAACAAAGAATAACATTGTCACAAAAACAAACTCCATTCCTCCTGTTACTATGCTGATTTCTACAGACTTTTCTTACTATTGCTGAACAACATAAAATTTAAAACTGTAGTTTTTTCCCCCTGTGAATTACCATTATCCCACTTAATTCCATCAAACTACCTTCAAAACTCAGTTTAGCTCCAAAGCAACATACCTTTATGTATAGACCTTCATACATTGCTTTCCCCATCTAATTTGAATTTCACAGTATTTTCAGGCATACATTAGCCTTACTGCACAGTACAAAACACAGAAACACACAGTGGCAATTACTTTTGCCCACCATCTTTCCCTTTAAATGTCATAATGAGAACACAGTTGTTTAACAGAAGGAAAATAGTTTAAACGTAGATGTGGAAAACCATCTTTAAGATAAAACTCCAGTGGAAATCAAGTGAAAGAGTGAATGAGAAAGGCAGCAGGAGCTGACAGATGGTAGGGGTATATGGCAAAGCAAGTATGAAATTAAAAGCTTCAGAGTCACAGTAAACAATTAATTAAAGGTATGCACTGGCTCACTGTGATACAAATTGCATAAAATAGTCTACGTTGCTGTGATTTGTTCACTTGTATGAACCCTTACCTCAGTTGTTTATTTCAATAAGAGACGTGACCACAAGGAAATGCAACTTCAGCAGGTGACTCTGGCCTGTAATGATAAAACCACCGGAGAACTCACCTCTCCCCACCTTTCCACTCTGCTGAGAGCCCTCACTTCCCTCCTCTGCTAGTTCACACTGGCAGTGCTCAGGCTTCAGGTCTGCAAAGGTGAGTGGGCTCTGCAGCTTGTCGTGCAGAGACACCCCTCGGGTTATTTCAAAAGGACTGAAAAGTCACAGAACATAAGCAGCTACTTCACTGCTAGCCATGAGAGCAGCACCACAGCCCAGGACAAAAAAAGAAAAAAAAAAAGAAAAAAAAAAAAGGAAAAGGAAAAAGAAAAAAAAATTTCCCTGTTCCTTTCCTCAAGAAAATCCCACAGGAACTGGGTTTGAAGAAGGAGTCTTCAAAATAACCCCCTGTTTTCCCAGTCTGCCTCTTCCAAGCATCCTTTCACCGAGGAGACAGGTACAAATATTTACCTTCCACATAGATTTGTCACAGAGGGAGGTGCAGATATACATAGAGACAGATCAATCTAGATTGATTGAGCTAGATGGATATGTAGATGGATATACAGATAAGTAGATGAATCAGTGTAGATTAGATGTAGGTGTATATAGATACAGAAAGGGAAGGAGAAAAGTTAAGACAAAGATTTGCAGGAGCTACAGCTTTTTCTGCCCCCAGACAGAACCATCTGAGAATGAGAACACTTTGGAGGGATAAGAACATGAATCAGCAGCAAAATGTTTATTAGAGTGCTATTGTGGCTGCAAATTTTAATACATAATCTAAGAAGATTTCTTCAATCAGCTCAACATAGAGAAAGGGTATTTTTGTTCAGAAACTTTCTAGATAACTGAGATTCAGCTCTATACCTTGCTGAGCTGACTGTACTCCTACTTTCCTTGTTACAGGATACATCTGGTTTGCTCATTACTGTGCAAAGAGGAACTGTGTTATTGTACCAGACAGTAACCTGAGGCTATCTGCAATCATCATTTCCATTTTTCTCTTACTTTAATGAATGCTTCTCCATTACTGCTTCTACTGCAACAAGAGCATTAGCTTTCCTCACCACTGAATTATATCAGTTGTGATTGCATTAGGAAAGTGGCTTAGAACTTTCAGAAAAGCTGGGTGAAAGTATTTTAGTAGAAATGATTTCTGATGGAAAATGCAAGTTGTTGTTCTTTAAAAGTCTTAAATTTTTTAAAGGAAATACACAATATCAGCAGCATCTGTTAATTGGAAATCTCATTAACAACTGTTAATCTGTTAATGAGAAAATGTCTGTTAATGAGAATGTATAATTCTGAACATCATAGAATGGCCTGGGTTGGAAGGCATCTTAAATATCATCCAGTTCTAACCCTTCTGCCATGGGCAAAGACACCTTCCACTAGACCAGATTGCTCAGAGCCCCATCCAACCTGGCCTTGAACACTTCCAAGGAACATCATGTGAAAAGCTTTAATTTAGATAAGGAACAATACTTTGATATTGTTTAAAATTGTATTAGAGTATTAATTTTCATATTAAAGCTATACAATGCCTTTAGTGTTTTATATATACTGTTACTTATAACACTTGAGTTATTAAAATATATTATCCTACAGTTTTTCAACATGGTTAATTTAAAATGTATTAACAGGAGAATTAATGTCACGTGAAGCTGATGCTATCAGAATGAAACACTTCAGTGAATTTGAAGAAAACTTTTGTTCATGAGGAAACACAAGCATTTTAGTTTTTACTTCTGATTCAAATGAAAACCAGTTTTGAAATACTGCATTTTCCACTGGAGATACGAGTTCTGTTTCTCTGACCAGTTCTTGTCATCAAATAAATTTGTCCTTTGAGAATCGTTGTCACAGATATTCACACCAAAATGCATCTATGGATGCAGGAAGGAGATACTGTGATTCAATGGATTTCTAACAGGTATAGAAATTCTGAATACCACAGCTGCAATTCTGCTTTCCTGTTGATTTACCACGCAGCTCTCTACAAATTTTTAATTGTTCTGTTTCATTTCTCCCAAATACGGCTGGGACAATACACCATATCTTAACTCACTGTCTGTTGAGAAATTTAAAAAGCTTCTTTTTGCAGTGCCATTTCAAGGAATAAAATACTAAAGCCAGGAAAAGATTGCTATAATAATTTAATTAGATCTCCTGCAAAGCACTGAACTAAGTTGAACTAAAATACATGAGGTTTTAAAAATAGGAAAGACATAGGAATTCACTAAGTTGTTGTGATAAGTATTATATTTATTATAAACAGAAGTTTATGCCTAGAGGAAACCACCCCTGTACTAACACTTGCAGCTTCCATATCCTGGTCCTCTAATGCAACACACTTAGAGAATGGAAAGCAATTGGAATGGAAAAAGCTATGGAAAGAAATAGAAAACCATGCAACTGTTTAATCCGATATCCTCTCTTGTCTAATATCAGCTATGTTACATTAATATGTAAGAGAGGAGTGATTATTAAAAGGCATGTAATAGCACAGTTTTTTCCCTAATGCCCTCCACATAGAATCTGGCTTACACAATGAGGCAGATGAGCTTGCAAATATAACAGTATCCAAAGTGACAGCGAATATTTTTATTATCCATATAAATGACCTATCACTTCCTAAATCCTAACAGCTTTTGGCCTCAATAATATCCTGCGGTCATGTGCTACAGAAGTTAAATATAAACTCTGTGAAAAAATGTTTTCTTTTATTTGTTCCAGTTATGCTATCTTTCAACTCCATCAGATATCTCTGGCATTTTTAAAATAAAAAATGGGAGATGGTTTGATTCACCCCTTTAATTCAATAGAGCTTTCAGTTCCTCTTTTGTGCTTTCTATTCCATGGAGAAAGAAGGTTGGGAAAAAATCTGAAAGCTTCTGAACCCTAAATTTTCCTAGAATGAAACTCAAGCAGCAGATTTCCAAACTTTGGAGAGGTCTCATATATTTCCACCCCCCCTCACTTCTGTTTTCCATTTAGAAGAAGAATTGTTGAAATACCACGAGGACGGCTGTTTTCACTGCCATGACAGGAAGCAGGACTGTTGGAAATGTCACGAGAAAGTCTGTTCTTACAGGGTTTCCATCCCAACAGAGCAGTCTCAAGAAGTTACTTTGTGTAGTTTAGATGTGGTTCAGATAAACATCTAAACTTCTGAATACTTACACAAGTTGAATCTGAACTCTGAAACTTCTCAGGTTTGTCTGTCACAGACACTGACACGGCGTAAAATTTCGACAAAACAAAGCAATGCACCACTTGGCATGCAAGCATTGCTCCTCCTGCCTCTAATCCTGCATCTGTTCTTCCTTTGTACAGTCTTTTATCAGAAACAAGCCCAAAGGTGCTTTGGACCAGCAGGTCCAACAGATGTTATACTCAGAGGCAGGCTCTCTTGCACAATAAGTGCCCTGAGTGATCTCATGTGGGAAACCAGATTTCCACAGGCAACTCCTCCATTTCCATACCTCTGCCTGCTGTCCCCCTCCTGAAATCACCAAATTGCTGTTCACAGGGGCATTTGCCTGAATCCCTCTTGTCCTGACAAACACAAGAAGGGCAGGAGAGGAAAGAACTGAGGGATGAGTGCCCTTGCTGACCACAGCAGCCAGCAAGAGAAGAGCGATCACTTGGTCTTTCTCAGCAGGAAGGCGCTAAAATTTTTCATTCCTTGGCCAGGTCTTGCAGCTGTACAGCCACACTCTGACCCTTATCTGGGACCCAGCAGGTGGTGATGTGTTAGTTACACATAATTTCCAGAGCACTATGCACACCCCCATTCCTCCTTTCCCCAGTGCCAGCAGTGGGCTATCAGCACCAGGACAAAGCATCCACGCAGAACACACCCAACAGAAAGTGATGCAGTAGCTCTTGACAAGCACTTCTGCTTTCCTGTATCCTGAGTGGACATTTTGTCCTGGTGCTGATGGACCACCCCTGGTGGAAGATGCAGTTAAAGGAATAATGGGGGAGTACAGGAATGAAATTCTTTCATTGGTATCAAACAAAAAAATAAATTATGAGGATCTCTTCAGCTGGGAATGTTGTCAAGCCAAAATGCAGTGTTAAAACTCTGGAACATCTGCTGTGAAGGCAAGGGAAGGCACACTGAGTTCTCACTATGTGGAAAAGGAAGCCCAAGGAGCATTTCTCTCCCCTCTCTTCACTCTCAGAGCTGCTTTTACCCAAGTTAAGGCTGCTGAGATAAAGCTTCATCATCACAGGCCCTCAAAATGCACTGGCAAATCTCCAATATTTCCACTGGCTCAACTGAGGCCCCAGTAGAAATAGTGTATCTTCAAGGAAAAATCTATGTTTGAAGGGTCCTGTGGTTTCTCCATGTGTCCTGACATTTGTATTTCCCATAGAACTATGACCAGACATCTGACTTGGAGCATACATCTCCTTGGGATTCAGACTCTTAAAATGATGGACAAGCAAGTCTATATAAAAAGAGGTATAAGCACAGGCCTCAACATAAAACTTGTGTTTGGGGTTAAAAAATTTCCTAACTTATTTTCTCTTTTGGGTTGTTTACATGTGGGTGTCTTCTGCTATTCTTCATCCCAGCTTGGAAAAAAAATGGATATACTGACTTACCATGAGAAGGATTGTTCTTTTGCTATTTCTAGCTCAGATAGAGTTAGGAAGTACAGAGATCTTACAGGGAAAGGTCTTCTCAAGAACTCCTAGATTGCTTATGATTCACTCAAGTGTCCAGTTTTTCCTGAACTCCACTAAAGTGAGTGGAACTGCAGCAGAAGCAGAATCATTTTTAAAACCTTTTTCAGTTGGTCAGGGCTGCTGTTCGTTTCTCATTCATAATGTATTTCTGATCTCAGAAAAAGAGGCTCTTTTGGTCATCACTTGCATGACACTAGACATGGTAAGTCAGACCTGCCAGAGTTAAAGGCTGAATTAATGTGTGTTTGACACATTAAGACAATCCCACACATACACGTTATGACCCAGAGACAGCGACAGAGAGCTAAAATGCAGCTGGAGACATGAAGGGTAAGGATATCTTTACTGATTTTTGTCTTTCTCTGCCTATCTGGTAGTAGGGACAGAAAGAAACATGAGCAAATATTTCAAGCCAGGACCCTTAATTGTTTTTAGATGAAGAAGTCACACTTTTTCAGAGGCTGTACATTTCAATTCTTATGAAATGGTAGCATTTCAAGTGGCTTTGTTACAGTTCAGACTTTAAAACAGTCTGAACTGTAACAATGCATCTTATTTGACTAGTAAGCTTAATTTCAATTTTTTTGTTTTGTTTCATTGCATTAGAAGAATCAAGATGATGCAGTCCACATGGAATGCAAACCATGGCACTGAATCGCAAATTATATGGAAATATGCCTTTCATCTTAATTATAGACTGGACAGGGGAATGTACTATATTCTCTCATAAATGTGAGACGAGGGAAACTTTCCCAGGGTGTTTTGCTTTTACATTTCTGACTCTTATTTGGTTGAAAACTTATCAACCCATGTGATCCTGAGCTGTCTGACTTTCCATGATAAGACTGAAAGTATGTAGGAAATGTTTTCCCAGCACTTCCAGTAAAGGTCTAAAGGACTGGGACATTAAAGTCACAAATTGCTATTTCTTCATAACCCTTTAAAACACTGTCCCTTGGCTGAAATGGTAACTAATAAAGTCAGATAGCCAGGTAATTTTGGAAAGTCCTTCCCCATTCTAACTGTATGCTTTATATCTCCAGTCTTAGTCTTTCTTCAGACTTTAGACGTTTTGCTAGTTTTATGTTGGGTTGCTTTGTTTTGAAATAAAGCAAAGTAGGGGTTTTTAGCTTTTGAAAAAGGGCCAAATCCCACTCAAAAGGCATGTACATACAGTACTGAAATCTGCTGCCCTGCAATCAGGTGCCCAAGGGTCCAGGGTTCATCACTATTTTATTTAGGAGGGCTTCTGCCTTGACCCATTGACATTCCCTTTACAGACACATCCTGATAAGATCTGATTTAAACTGTTACAAGAAGAGGTAGGAACTGTCAAAAATATTCCACTGGCACACAAAAACATTTAACTAATGCTATTTTTTTCAGAGTACTTAAAGGGACTGATATAGTTGCAAATAAATTTGCACATTAGAAGTGAAGTGGGCATCTACTGCCTTTATGTATCAACATTTCCAGAATCATTGATCCTAATGACTCAGACAAAGTAGATTCCCAGTGAGACCCCTGAGCAGCATTTTCTCAGGAGTTATTCACAGTTGCTCTCACTCTTCTCATCTGGTTTTAAGCCCTTTTGAAAATTAAGCCCTCTCCATTTTTAATTTTTTCAAAAGGAAGAACCTGTGTTCAGGCTGCCTCATATTCACACTTGTACTTTGTCATGGCTCTAAACCATTCAGAACTAATGCACAAAGGCCTTCAGTTTGTCTCCGGGGTCAAAAGCTGTTGGAAAGGAGGAAATGTTAAGGGAACTAACATGTGTAAACAATTTGGCAGTGGTGTCCTAAAAATAAACCTTCGGAGTGGAATATAATACTAGCATTAGGAGAGGACAGAATGCAGGGAACAGTGGAACTGAAGTCAAGAGTCTTTGGATCATTTGAGATGATCTGAGCCAGCAGGTGGTAAATGTAGTTCAATATTAGCACACATCAAGTAATTTGTCTGCAAGCAAGAAACTGATGCAAGAACTATTGTATGTGTTGAATTAAATAGTCATCCAGCACCATTCTCTGAAAAAAGACCTGGGAGTTATTGTGGAAAAATAGAAAAATAATTGAAGCCAGCAGCCAGCTGCACAGCTGTGCTAAAAAGAAGATGAAAAAAAGAAAATAAAAAGGTGAAAAATGCAAGCAAAATGCCAGTTTGTAGTGGCCAAAGGATAGAAGGGCAAAGACAGGCAATGTGTTTTCTGTGTTAGCTATTTGCAAGAGCCTGAACAGAGTGCCAATGATTGTACTGTGGGAGAGATATTATAGCCAAGGAGAAGGGGGAATGATGAGAACAGCTCAGGAGAAAGCAAGGAAGAGTTAGGACTAGACAGTCTTAGAGAAAGGAGTTACTGAGTGGCTCAATGAAAGTTAAATGTGTAAGAAAGAGAGTGACTGAATAATCAGAAACATAAAATACCCTCCTGTAAAGAGTTCCAAACCCTACAAACATAAAATTACAGTGCAAGAGTTAAATAATTAAACTAGCCATAGCCATAAGAGACAAGAATCCTCACGTTTCAAAGGTGAGGTCTGAAATCAATGGGATGAGACAGTTCCACCAGCTGAAGGTAGGGTTTATCCAACCAGCTGCAGAGGAAGAGGAGCTTATGTTTTGTATTAATCACTCACAAAAGCTCTGAGGAAGAAAACAACTGACTCACCTCCATGAGCATGGTGGGTGGAAAGCTGCTGGCTGTCTGCCTGCCTCTTTGCCCTCCGATAATGCCTCTGGAGATTGTTCCTGCTTGGCTTAGCAAGGGTAATCCTCCTGAGATTTTTTGAGCTGCTTGCAAACCAGCGCTACTCCCTTGGAGTTTAATTTCCCTGAGATATTCTTGTTTCCACGTGTTTTACCATCATCCTGTTCAATTTCTCCCTCTAAAAAAAGTGCTTTCCTTGAGGCAACTGTGCTGCAGAGAGCCAGTACTAATTTGGGATGCTTCATGGGGGAGCATCTCCTGTCTGTTGCATGAAACCGTCAGCTGAGTCAATATTTGACAGCGTTCCCTCTAAAGCACAAACTCACTGCAGTGCTCTTACCTGCAAAATATGTGGAGGCTCATTGCCCTGTGAGGTAGAACAGGCTGTCCTGGGAATCCGTGGAGCAGCACTGCCTGAACAAGTGACATTTTCAACCTTTTATATATCATCTTGTTTTCATATTGTTTCAAGTCATCACCTGAGCTGAACACACAGGTCCTTCATGCTCACAGTTCAAGGAAGTGGAGCAGACCTATTACAGAAAAGGAATGAGTCTGAAACCAAGCAATAATAATAATAAAAATCCATGTTATTAAAAGCAAAGCCATAGGAAATGGGAAGGAAGTAATTAGAAAGTGTTTTAATATTTTACCTTAACTATTAGGATTATACTCACAGGCTTGGGGGTTACTGATTGAAAGCAAGACCTGCTAGAAGCCTGAAAGCTCTGAGCTGTGTGATTGCAAATCATGTGAGAAGACGTTCCTCAGCTCAGCAATGAATAGTGGCTGGTGATGCAATCAGTGAGCCTGACTGGAATTTCTAGGTGTAACAAGGCACAGGGAACCCACAGGGTCAACCCATCTGTGGAAAGGAAGGAAAACATATTGTTGATTCAGGGATGTGGTTAGCACTTAAGGTAAAGACTGACCGACAGTGATTTATAGCTTCGAATTCCTTTTCACACTTGTGTGAGAACCTGAACCAAACAAAATACAGACGTTTAATATTGCACAGGATATAGAGTTTTTCAGGGAGTGCTGGCATATTGGGTATCAGAGTTACATCCTAAGTGTATGACGCCACAACATAAATATTTAACATAAAATAACAGCCTCTGTAGAGGGGAGGTGAGATACCAATGAGGGAACAAAACATGGCTGCAAGTTAAAAACTTCACTCCCAGATCAATAAACTTTGTTCACACAACTGAGGAGTCACTTGCGCTCTGAGTCGGGAGGACACACACACAGGTGTGATCTTAAATTCACACAGTTAAAGCTGCACAGCTAGGTGTCATGTTAGAAGAAAAACACCAAATAATTTCACTAAAACTGGGTAAAGTAGATAGCTCTTGAGCTGAGATTTTCAAGTGGCAATTGGTAGGCAGGTAAACCAGCTGTGTCAGGACTGGTTAAGTTTCTTATCATTGGGTTCCATTGAGTTGAAAGAAACTCGCAGAACTTCTTGTCAACAGAGATTACGAAAACTGTAGAGTTGTCAAAAATGTGTGAAGCAACAACAAGGGTAAAACAAACAAACAAAAAACCAAGCAATTAAAAATCATAATTTTGCATAATGTGCATAATGTCCATAATTTTTCCAAAAACAGTTTTAAAATCTATAAGTAATTTTGAAGATTTTTTTTTTTTTTGTGAACTCAGACAGAAGCAAAAGGGGAAGTGATGGTTCTAAGACTGAAAATTATTTTTATACAGCACTAAGGAAAACTGTAAGTTTATTATTTCAGAATTGGAAGCTCACTTCACTTGTTTGATTTTAAGTGTTTTTCAATTATGTAACTTCCAAATATACAATTTTATTGTTGATGTTCATATGTCTAGATTCTAAATATTGTCTTAAACATATGGACTATTTCCAATCATTTCTTTTGCTGTATTCTTCAGATAAAATTCTGTGTGCACCCTATAAAAGATACAATATCTGTGAGGTTGCCCTTTTCTTCCCTGAAATAAGCATAAGAGGAGCAGGTATATTAAAAAGAGAAAGAGAAATAGGGTTTTTTTTATCTGCCTCTATACAGTCCCCAAAGTAAAATTCTGCCCAAAAGACATTACTCTTAATATCTTTTCCCTCAAAGAGACTGTTAAAGTAGAAAACCATGACAGGACAACTGTTCATCACATTATAGATGTGCTTCTGAAAGCCATGCAGGTACTTCAGCGACGACTAACAAAGTAAAATAAATACTGACAAGAACAGAACATTCTCTGTTTAACTCAGGCTTGGTTCCATCCAGTGCCATTACAATAAATAACCAGCTTGGGTTTCTTTCACTTCTATTATCATGGGTTTGAGACTTTGCTGGAGTACCTTGAGGGAACAACAAGAATTTGGTTCTGCTTTCACTTTCAGAAAACTCGTCCAACTCAGAGCAACCTTGAACAGTGCCTAGCATTTATTTCCCCAGAGCAGACATAAAAGAGGATTCCCTTTTCAAGTATAATCCACTCTGTAAATCCCTCAAGAGCCATTTGACTCAGCCAACATTATCCTCTGGCCTTCCATGGCTCAGAGTGCTGGCAGAGGCTCCACAGCCAGGCTGGGGCTGAGCTTTCAAGAGTGATCACTGTTGTCATTTATAAATCGTGTGCCGGCTGTGCCTTTGAGACCCAGCCATGGGGGAAAACCCCTCTGTACAGAAATTAAAAAAAAAAAAAAATCCTCTTGCCACAAAGCCCTTACAAAGCAGCAGCTGCCTCCTCAGTAAAGCATCCTTGTTGGAGACAGCTTGGATTAGCCCATATATTCCCACACCTCTGTGTCTGGGTCAGTAGCACCATTCACTCTCCATGGAAAGTTTTGCTTTGCTCTGAGCCAAGAGTTAGTCCTGCCAAAAGAGGTATGATAAACGTCTGTTGCCTCCAAGCAAAATATGGAAAACAGCTTCTTTTCTCCGACTGCTTGTTTGTTTGTTTGTTTTCTCATGGTGAAAGTCTCTCTCTATTCTGCTGAGGACAGTACAGGCTAGTCTAAAACTACAGCTTAAACGATTTCTTTCCCAGCCCAGCTCAGAGCAACACTTTTGATGTAGGCACATCAGAATAAAGCCCTGCAAATCACCAGAGCCTTTCCATCAGTTTTCTCCTGGCTCCAGTTGAACTGGTTGTTCACATCACTGGGAGGAAGAAGCAGAATCAAAATGGGATGGGGGAGGCCTGTTGGAAATAGCCCTGTCCCCAGTCCCTTGCTGCCGCTGTCCCCAGGCCACAGCACCTCTGGGCAGCTGCCACCAGCTCCTTGAACCCCTCCTGGGAACTTGAGCTCCTGACATGAGAGCTCTTCTCCATGTTCCTCCATTTCTGATCCTGCAATTCCCCACAGTCCTTGTCTTTTGTTGTGCTCCACAGCTTGCTGTTTATCTCTGCATGTTTGTTTTTCCTCTGTCTCCTTCTCTTCCTGGGAGGGCAAAAAGGTCTTGCTAGGGTTGAACTGCTGCCTGCTCCTAAATGAATTACAAATGGAATAACTGATTTTTCAGTTTCTGCCTGTTCTGTCAGATCTGGTTGCTCTCAGTCAAGTAAGTGGTATCTGAAAAGGGGGAAATTATTTCTTCCTCATTCCTTCCCTCACTTGTGTGGAAGCAGAAAGGGTTTATGCTTTTATGCAGATGATGGATGAGTGACCGGTGAGATGAGAGGAGACAGTTTTACAGCTTTACCTAAATTCCCATTTTTGTGATGTTAAAGATTTCAGAAATATTTTAAACCAATAAACTCATAGCTTGAAATTCATCTGAGGAAAAGCCCTAAATTTTTAGCACCACCCTTTCCTGCTCCCCCCAGGAAAAGGCACACCGTCAACTCCCACGAAAACAGATTGAAAGAATAACTGCTGCAACAGGGATATAAAATATGATTTAATGAGAATTTTGATCCTTTCTCTCTCTATATATATGACCTGGACAGAGAGACATTGCCTTGGAGGTGGAAATTTGCAGGTCACCAGCTAGGAAAGAGTAAAACTTCAGTGCAGTTACAAATGGACATTTGGTATTCTTCAAACAAGTGCATTTTTGTGCCAAGAGCTGCCAGTGAAAGATGCACCAAGGCTAATCACATCTGTTGTTTCGGTAATTGTCCCATTCTAGAGAAATGAGATTTCCTCTGCTTAGCCTGAATCAGTTCTACTGTTCTTTTATAAAATGAGTACTTATGTAGGCTTATCTGAAACTTAGTGTGGGAATATCCCCAGTTCTGCAAGAGCAGAATGAAGCAGGACCATAGGCTTATAGACGTAGAATTATGCTGCTGCTTGCCACGATATCGTGACAGTACTTGCCAGATGCCACAACAGATGTTCACCATAAATTTAGCACTGAAGCAATGGATTTCATCACTCAAAAAATTATCATTCTGCTGTTTTGTGAAATGTTTGCAAGAAATTGCTTTCTTTTTAAATTCACATTTCTTCCTGTCTATTATTAAGTCACTATTCCTCTAACATCTTCTCCCATATGTTTTACAGTAACTCCATTGTATTGTCATTATGTTATTGTGTCTCCCCTTTTGCTCACCCCACACTTTAAAAAAAAGCAGAGTCCACCTAAACCTGAAGAATTTGGCCAGTTTAAAGAAAGAATAACCTGAACAATGTTCTCAGCAGAAGTTTCTTAGCAGATGGTGTTACAAGTTCTTTGTGTCAAAAATGGAATATTTTGTAGAGACTGAACCTACAGTATTTTTGCTCTTTGTTGTTGTTAATTTACAAAATCATTAATGATCATTATAGAAAGATCTCAGCCAGTATCGGAGCATCACTGTGCTACAAATTGGCTAAAATCTGTTGTCAAAAATTAAGACCAACTTCTATATAGAAATGTGGAAATACTATAATTTCCTCTTTAAATATGGAAAAAAAGTAACACTGGGACAGCTGGCCCACTTAAGAGAAAGCTGACTTATTCTAGGCATTGAGAAGGGACTAATCATAAAGGCAACCTGAGGCAAAAGTATAACTGAATCCAGTTTACCTGAGCTCCAAGAGCTTTAAGAAACTTCCAAAGGATCTTCTATGCATGGGCACTAGTCAGTGAGAAACTGAATTAGAATTGTTAGCAAGGTTTATTGCTGAGACATTAAATGCAGATGTAATAAGAAAATTAGACAATTCTCTACCATTAAATAATAAAATTAGATGTTTTAAAAGTTTGAAGTCACTGGGCTAGAAGTGAGAGGATAATGATATCCAGGACTTTAAAAATTAAGATGGTCAACACACTGCAGACAGAGCTGTTCAGAGTAAAGCTATTGTCACTGTAGAAAATTAACTTTAGTTTTGTTAGAGGTAGATGAAAAGGGTCATGACACTCAGTAAATATTTAGGCCACAAACAAAATGTTAAGGAGCATTTCTATGTGTATAAAGATGTCAGTGTCACAAAGCAAGTGATCTGTTTGACAAACTTTCAGGACCTGACAAAACCAGGATTTTGTGAGAACCTAATTCACAATTTACAATCATATAAATCATTCTTTCAAGTAGAGTGTCAGTGGGTACTTTAACCTGACCAATGCTGATTTCATTGATGGGCATCTGAAAAATCCTGCAGGGCTCGTCTGATGGATACCCTGGGAAAATACACCTCTTCCCTTATATTTCCACTGATGCCAGAGATAACAAAGGAATTGTGCTTTGCTTCCTTAAACATGTCTAATGTGCTTTTTTTAGACTGATCACCAGAATGTCCTTAAATGCAGTTGAGCTCATTCAAGGGAGGCTTTGAGTTCCTAGCCTTTGATGTCAGCATGCAGGCACTGAGGACTCTGCTGGCCCATGAGTCATTTTTGTGCTGCACTCTCTCACAGCATACTGCTACTGAACTGGAGGAATGGTCTCCACTGTTATCAGACCTCTTCAAGAATGTGGATGCAGTAATTGCTCCACTCTTTCAGCCCCTCGTGGTTTCTGCGAATGGCATTCTTTCAAACTGCAGCCAGAACGAATTAACCCAGAGACACAGAGCTCACAATTAAAATAAATACATTAAAAAAAATCTTAGTTTTCTCCAGTAGAAAAAGATACTGAAAACATTCAGGTGCTGGCAGTCGAATGTAGTTTTTAGAAAGACAATCATCAAGGATGCCCAAGTGCTGTGGATGCTCTGATGGGGAGGTGGAGGCACAGTCAGGGCTGGCTCTGGATAACAGGGTAACCAAGGGAGAGGAGCAAGCCAGGGCCAGTGGAACTGCCTTTTCCCCTGTGCTCTGCCAGCAGCTGCATTCCCCATGCACCCTATAAGTCATCGACAGGGACTGGGCACAGCCCCATCTCCTTCAGAGAAAACAAATGCTGAGCTCAGTGCTTTCGTGGGCAACTGAGAAAAAACCTATAGCTCTTTGGCTGTGAAAGACAGAGTGTGAGCCTTTCACCCACAGATGTGTTTTCTCTGGCCCTCCCATGCCACCCTCTGCAGTACAGGTCTGCAAAGTTCTTTTTTTCTTCAGTAAATTCCAGCATCTCTTACATGTTTACATTGGGGAATGCAGGAAAAGTGAGCGTATGTTTCAAATGAAATGTAACTACTGTCAGAAGCTACTGGGAAAAATTGAGCTACCACCCAGCTAGATCTGTGGGTAGGCTTTTTTATAATTCAATAGAAAAATGAGACAGCAACTCACACATGCTACATCCATCACACTTCAAAGAAATGTGCATATAAAAACATATTTGTGGTGTTGTTCAGCATGCTGAACAAGCTTCATGCAACAACCTGTATCTTCCATCTGTCTGTAATTTCCAGTGGCTCCACTAACAACTTGCTGCATGAAAAGGCATCAACATTAATATGAGTTTATATCAGCAGCACTTGTCAGGAAATATTTCCCTACCTTCCCGTGCCATGCACCATCTCATAGAAACACACGAGGCATTTTATTGCAAATGCTTTGGGTTTTCAGCCAGAAGCTGGAATTTACCATGGAAAGCAGACAATCCATGAAAAAGAAAAAAAAGGTTTAGCTGAAAAGCTAATTTTCCTTCCAAAACAGATTATACAGCAGTGTTTCAGCCAGCTGTGCCTGGAATACTGGTAACAGAGAAGGCCACAGGGATAAGCACAGGGCACCAAACCAGCAGATGGACTTGGAGGTTCTGCAAGCTCTTAGCTCAGGGGACAACATCATTTTCAAAGAGGATAACATCACCACTTTTACAAGCATGAAGAGGAGGGTGTGGGTCACAGTAGATGAGGGTGAAGTCATGGCATGTCACTAGAACCTCCCAGCTGGAGAAACCTTTGATAAGAAAAAGGTTCAGCTCATTGTGCAGAGTCCAGTGTTCCCACATTTTTCCTCTGTTTGTGGCCAAGCAAGCCATTACACAGGTTTTTCTGTGCAACATCACTATCATTTCATACACCTAAGGATCTCACTCCTTCCGTGGGTAACTCCATTGTATCCTGCAGAAACAGTTGTTCCTGTGGTGTTCCATCCACATCTTCACAGGAACTCTTGCTTTCCAGAATCAGGAATGAGAAATCTGTAAAGATAGAGCTCTCGTGTACTCTACAGGGACATTTGAAACTAATTTGGAGTTTTATTTTTAATATTATTCCTATTTGTTGAAGCATTAAAGCCCAACAAGTCTGTGCTTCCCTTTGTGACTGACTACCCTGGCATGGCCTAAACTTCAGAGCCTGAACTGAGAGTTCTGAAACTGAAAAGCACCAAAATTTTGGGTAAGATCTTTGCTCTGGTGAGTTAATGATGACAGTGTTGGCTGGCATAATTAGAACTAGAAGTGCACTGGTTTATACCTTGCAGCCATGCACAAGAAGTGACCCACCTGTTAGGACACATTTCTGTATTAAGAGCTTGACCCAGAGCATACTCGAGTGGATCTTTCCACAAACTCCAGAAGGCCTCAGGCCTCCAGTGCTGACACAAATTTCCTGCAGGATTTTGGAACAGCTCTCACAGGAATACTTGCAGTTCCTTCCTTGTTTCCACCTCACACGTGTCCACAACACAACAGTTAAACCAGCAAAGTTACAGGGCAATTTCGTTCGGTTGTGGTTTTCCCCCACTTCCTCCTTCTCCAGATAAAAGGCACAAGAGAGGTTTGGGAATGTTGTGTGGTGGGAATGTTTTATTTCCAGTAATGACATCTGTAGTCACATGTGCACCCAGGGAGGAGATGAGACCCCTGTTGTGCCCAGCGGAAGAGATAAAAGAAGGGTCCTGTAAATATATCTTGCACCTTGTGCATGTCTAAGAAGGTTCCATATAAATAGCACCATAACTTTTGCACTTGATGGCACTTGAGCACATTATAAGCAGCAACAGGTGGGAGGCATGTTTGAACAATTGAGCATGCTGTAATAACCGTGCTTAGGAGGTCTATTATGTTCCTAATGCAAATTCCACATGCATATTTGGTTATTTCAAACAGTTTGGGCTCTCTGACTGGATTAGGGGGCTGTTAGACAGGCTAGACAATGGGAGCCTATACTTTGAGAAGTAATAAGTTGGGTTTTGTTTAAGCAGTTTTGGGGAGAAGAAGTAAGGCAGAAGAAGTGCCAGCCACAGAGCCATTTTGTTCAGCTGAGTGATGATGGGCAGTCAAAATGTTCACATTTTGTATTTCACACAGGGTTAATGCTACCCTGAATAGCTATTTCCCCCCAGGACTGCATAATACTGCAGAATGTAAAAGGAAAACTAAGTTTAGAATTAGGATATACAAGGGAAAAAATGCAGATAGGTTTTTGGCACTGGACCGTGGATGAAACCCAAGCCAAGGGCGCTTTGCATTTTCTGAAGATATTTGGAAGTGAATCGAAATTGCAGAAATGCCTACCTCTGGGAACTAGAGAACAGGGCATAGGAATCTGGAGAACTAGAAAAAAAATGAAAGAGCACAGCCAAAAACTTTATATGGCTCAGCACTTGATGGTATAATGTTGCTCAGCAGGACAAGAATCACAGTCCCTGCACCACAGACGTCAGTCAGGGAGGAAGGTTATTGTCTGTAGTCCCTTTCCATGAAAATCAGGAAGACAATGAAGGGAAGCGCTATTGCTTTTTGAGATTAACAGCAACTTGTTAATTGAAGTATTTTATTTCTGAATTAGAAATGTATTTTAAAGAGAGACTTCATGAACTAGCGCCTGCAACTTTCTCAGTCCTTTAATCTCAGTCAGCAGCACATCTTGCATAAAATGAAATTCCATAATCTGGAAGATCTGCATGGAGGAAAGCAAATGACAAACTATTAAAATTACTGTTCCAAATTATCCCCAAAACTCAGCTCCGCAGAACTATAGAGGCCCAGATTTTAAAGGGCACAGAAAAACACATTGTCCCTTATACTCTTTGCCCCTGAACAAAACTGATCCTAGTGTGTGCATTATTTTTGCTCTCAACTTCTCAATATGCTCCAACTGGAATTTGTAGTTAGCTTCCAAGCAGACAGAAGAGGTAAAAAAAACCCCAACAGTTAAAGCATAGAAAAATGTCAATGATGTTTTTGTTTTTCAAGATTTAAAGCAGACGTATCTGATTGATCAAGTGTAATTGAAGTGATGTTTTACTACCTTTCTCCAAAACAATGAGATTTTTATGATTATTTTTCTCTTATCCAAAGCAAGAGTTTTGTAAATCAGCCATTAATTTTAATAAAATTAGTTTTTATTTTACTCAGAAAATAAGATTGAATTTTCCAGTTTATTTAGAACCTAAAATAAAACAGGTCATTCTTATTTCAATAGCTACATCCATTTAGAAAAAAAATACTTGAAAAAAAAAAGAATACCCTCAAAAATGACAATCAATCACTTTTGTGATGGACTTCAATACAGGCAATTCTTTAAATGTAAATGTTTATATTTGAATACTTTCTGCCTGGCTTTTCTCTTGGGTAAGTAGCAGTTCATTTTGTAGGCACTGAACACACATGCTTCAAAGCTATGCAGTAGAAGCCAGTGGGAGTCTTGGTACTGACTTAGTGGGAGAAGGATTAGGCTCTCAGACATTATATTGATGACTGTCTTGGAAATAAACTGTCAGTATAAACTCACCAGATGCAAGACAGGGGTTTGAGCTCCTATTCATAAGTATGTGAGCCACTTCTCCTCTTCAGTTATGCCCAGTTCTGTTCCTGTAGTGCACCTTTTATCAAGACCCTATTCAAGGATCATTTTTCTAAAGAGCACTAAAAAAAAAAAAATATCCAGTGAACTCTTTTCTTCTTTGCACTTGTGCTCAGGAAAGAGAATCTGTGGGTTGTTTTGTCTGGGTTTTTTTTATATCCATTAAAATTTTTGATGTGAATTGGCCTCTAGCCAACAGCATTTCCTTGTATGAATTTATTTTAACATAGTTATTAGATTTGAGTGACAGTTTCTGCAAGTGAAGTTCTTTTAACAGGCACAACACCTATAAAGGCAGCATAAATTTCCACAACTCACTCCACTTTCTTTCCTTTTTGCCTCCTTCTTGTGGAGAGATCACTTCTAAGGATAAGGGGTAAATTCCAGTATCTTTTCCAATTAAATCTTGGCATTCAAAGGAGTCTTAAGTCAGGCAAGTCTGAAAAAGGCTCTTACTTGTCTAAATCGTTTTGGCCTTGCAAGACAGGAGAATAATGCCTAAATATTTCTAAGAATCTGGAAACTGTCAAGACGTGTGTGTGACCACCAACTATCACAGTGGGCTTTGACATGAAGACCAGTACATTGAGAACAGGACTGAGATTTCTAAGCCATCTCAGAAACATGTATGATAGAAAAAGAATTGATCTCATGCCACCAATTGTTGTACTCAAACCACTTTATATGACAGCGCCAATTAATAAGTATCAGATCCAGCTAAATCCAAAGTGGAAGGTTTTACATAGCATTATTTGTCATCTGTACCCTGAAGTTCTACCTCCACTACGATTTACAATAAAATTGCTTAGAATTGTTGAAATAAATTCAATTGGGATTAGCGAAGCCATGGTCCAATCTTGATTTCACTAAGGATGTGAGACAATAGACCCAAGTTACCATACAAGAAATTCTGGCTCAATATCAGGAAAAACTGAAGTCATGGTCAAGCACTGGAACAGGCTGCCCAAAATGGTGGCACCATTTCCATCCTTGGAGATATGGAAACTGACTGGGCAAGACAATGAGCAGCCTGCTGCTGCTGCACATGGTCCAAGCAGGAGGCTGGGCTGCAAACCCTGAAGATCTCTTTCCACCCCCAGGGATCCTACAGCTCTGAGCCCTTCTCCCTAACAGTACTGGAAAGCAGGAAATGGGATGTGTACATGTCTCTCATGTATAACCCCTGATGCTTCCACATCAGACAGCATTTCATGCTCACAAAGACATCCTTCATATTTTCACTGTCAATAAACTTTGGCAATTCTGTAATTCTCCTCCAGTTTCTAGCTGGCTAAGGGTTAAGGCTGAGTGCTTCTCAAGAGCAGTACTGGGTTTGCAAGTGCTTCTGTCTGGTTTTTGTCTCTGGGAGCTGCCTTTCAGCCAGCCTGTGCTCCTCTTGCTTTTCCTTGGCTTGACTCTTTGCCTCCTCTGCATCTGAGTACATTAGATATGGAGTGTGGGGGATTTACAGTGCTGCTGGCAGTACCAGACAGAGAAGAGCTTTGTAACTGTATCCCTGTCTTCCAGCAGAGAAAATCTTTGATGGAGATCTCTACTCACTAATGCACATGTAAGAACACAACCCCTCAATGCCTGCCTTTCGCTAACATTGTAGTGATAGATATGCACACGCTGTGAGGAGAATGGTGTGTAGCTTAAATATTGCTTTATCAGGGTCATCCATGTCAGGCAAGGAGAATCTGACCTGTGACATCCTCAAAAATTTATACTTCTGAAATGATAATATCCATAGGTCATCAAATTTTCTCTGTAACTCACTGCTTCCTCAAAACTGAACCCAGTGGTCACAAGTAAACCTTTAAGGACATGTGTCCTTGGAGAACTATTTCTGAATAACAACGCTGAGGTCTAAAGTTGTGACGCTTATCTGTGCCTCATCTCAGCAACCAGAAATGTGCTGAGCTCTCTGGATATTTGGCTAAACACGCCAGCCAGATGGTTCCCCGGTGGGCAGAGCGGTGAGAAGCATTCTGGAAGATTTGCACAACATCATGTTACATGACATCATGCTGCCTCGTCCAGGAGAGCCATAAAGAGGGTCTGAACCTTGCAGAAGATATCTGCTCCTGGAGCTTGGAGATTGCTTAGGAAATGAGCACATAGGCTGTGTCTACAGCACTGCAGCAGAAACAGGCTGGACATGAGGGGATGGCAAACAGAGAGAAATCTAAATGTGATTTTCTGATGGCAGGTCTCCATAAATACTCTCCATTATTTTTTGAATGACTTCCAAAATTCATCATAAGCAAAAGTGGCGAAACACCAGTTCTCAGTGCACAACCCAGCAGTGAAAAGATAAAATACTTGGCTTTTCAGGAACTTAATACTTTCTTGTAGTATATTAAAGAGCAGACATAATGCTTTGAGCTGTTCCTAAACATTCATGCAGGATCCCAGCCTACAGTAGTTCTCTCAGAATTATATTCAGCAGTTGACTACTAAAGAAATGTTCTATTATTAACTAACATGTAATTAGTTCATTAAAAAATGCCTCAGCTGAATACTGTGTAACATAATACAGCCTACTACTAGAGTGAAGAGATTTCAGCCCCGGCACAAATGGAAGTGAAATTACAGTGCAAAGAAGTGGAAAGGAGACAGTGCCAGCTGGCAGGGTACTAAGTGTTTCAAATTACTGTATGTTTATGACCTCTGTGTTCTTAAACAAAATTAATTAGATTATGCTATTTGAGAATCTTGGAATGCAGTGGCCACATGCCAAACTTATCTGAACCACACATCTTAAGTTTAATTAAGATGTTCTTAATTTCTCCAGGTATTCCTTTTATACACACATATACTCACATGTGTGTGTTTAAAGTGGTGCCTGTGGGCAGTGATAAACACCAAACTGCAATTCCTGAAGTGTGTTTAAGGTGTCTGTTTGCTTAATAGGACTCGGGGTCTAAATCCATGAAAGAGCTTGGATATGACTTCAGTGCTCACCTGCTACTTTAGGTCCCAAGTCAAAACTTCTGACCTTCAGGTCCCTTGTTCAGCTGCCACCTAAGTGTGGGGTGTTATCCTTGTTGCAGGGGACTAAGCTTTCAACGTTACAGTTTTGAAATTCTGCTGCATATTGTAACAAGTCGCTTTGCCTTATTAGCACTGATAATTTAGCAGCTCTCCCATGTGGAGTTGGGCTAAACTTCATCAACATCCCTGCAGATTTTGAGATGCTGTGGGGGTGCTCACCAACTGATTGAGCACCACTGGAAAAAATAATTCAGATGGTGCTCCTTCCTGATGTTGCTCCTGAGGTCAGAGAATCATCCACCTGTGCCATGAAAGGGATGGGTCCATTTCCTTCACCAGCCAAGGAGATTTGAAGTCTCACCTACCATGTTGCAGAAATAATCTTCACTTTTAGAAGGTGATGTTCAGAGGGGATGGAAGAGGGACTTTGGAGAGGGTGACTTTTGGGTCAGAGGTGGGAAAGAAAGGAGATGAGGAAATGCTTATTCCTCCATCAACACTGCTGTGCTAATTGGAGCAAGGAGAAAAGGCTCTGTCTCTTGATCATCCTAATGAATGTAATTCCTGCTACTTTTCTCTGACATAGTGAACACTCCCCAGTTCTGAGGAATGTGGGAAAAGCTTCAAAGAAAGGTGAGAAAGTCCTTTGGCTGCAGAACCTCAGCGACTGGGCAGTAATGCATATTCCTGCAGAGAGTGAAATGTGTACTTGAATTTCATCAGACTTACAACATCCTTGATTCTTGTGCTGAACTCTGAGCAACAATGGAGACAGACTATCACCACACACTCCTCTGGGCATGCTTTGAAAGAAAGAACAATCTTTCTTTCTTCCATCAGCGTTAAAAGCATTCAGATGCCTATTTTTTACAAGACATTTCAGGACTTTTAATTCTCAGGAGAAATATCAAGGAAAAAATAAATGTGCAAAAACTCCCTTGAATTGCAGGGAAATTTAGGCTACCCTTCATTGTAGGTGTTCACTAGTGGGCAGTTCTGTGGTTTGCCAACAAACATGGTCCTTTTTGAGGCTCTTGGGCATATAGAACTCACCTCATGCTCAAGTCCCTGTGTCAGGGCTGGTGATTCTCCAGGGGGACTGAGTGCTGATGCCCACCAGTAGGGATGGATGGATCTGCCAAGGCAGTGGTAAAGTAGAGCCTGGGGAGTGTCCATAGCTCACAGAATTTTTGTTCAGAACAATATTGCTCAGTGGTGGTACATCATTTTACATGCTCAGTGCACCAAGCATATTTGTAAACTCAGAGATCTACTTGTATGAATAACTCCTGGAAGGGCTTGTCTGCTTGTGCTTGCTGGGCAGGCACTTTAATACTACTCTGTCTCCTGCTACTTCTAATTAACAAGTGGTAAAGCTAAAATTTTCATCACTGTCATACAAGAAATTGAGTTGCAAAGCCTCTGGTAGAAGTAAAGATTTCCCTTGGACTCCAGTTTCCTTATTCCTCTGTGTACCATTGAATTGGCGAAGAAAGTGCAAAAAGAAATCTTTGTGACTGTTAAGTAGCTGCCATTTTGGCTAAGAAAAATAGATCTGGTGGCTCAACATTACCTGTTCAGACTGAAGGGCCCTCTCTTCAATGAACACAGACCAAATCAGTCATCTGTAGCAAATGCACAGTAGTTATCACATGTGATGGGAAAGCTTTTAAGGGCCACTGCTGTGAAAAATTAATCATGTTAAATCTTGATCATTTGTCCTCTGAAACAGCTGGCTGCTTGTCCCCAGGATTTGGTTTCAATAACTTTTTGCTGAAAACACGTCCTTAAATACACACTACTGAATTAGATTTAAAATGTTTAATGCTCTGACCCTCAGAATTTTTCTCATTTTTGTTGTGCAGAATGAAACACAGGGAGCACATTCATTCAATTTTGCTGTTTCTCTTAAATGTATTCTCATATTCCTATTTTCTCTTGACATGTGTGTCCCTCTGAAAATGTTGTTATCCTCTGGTCACAGCCTACCATAAAAAAATTATATTAGAAATGCTAAAGTCCCAACAGGCTTTACAAAAGGAAACTTCAAAGCAACCCATCTTCTATGTTTACTGTGGCATTCGTTATATTTTTCTGAATCAGAGAGTTGCTTCTTTGTGAAGCCCACTTAAATGAAACTGTACCTAAGGTAGATCCTTTGGAGCAATTGAAAAACTGAGAGAGAAAGGCACAGATCCTATAGACAGTGTCCTCATTTTCGGAGAGAAACTTCTCACCAGTTCTACTCCTCAAGGGTTTTTTTTTAGCTTGTGTTTTGGGTTGGTTTGTTGTTTGGACGTTTTCTGGCTCTGATCCATAACAGAGTTAAAAGCTAGCTAAGAAAGGTTAAGACAATCTTCTGCACATAAAGCCGAACCTGCTTTTCTACCTCCCACAATCTTCTTGGACCTCCTGGGCCACAGCTGGCTGCTTCAAAATCTGCATGTCTGAGTTGGCATAAGGTGAAGAATGTGCTGGACTGGTACAAACCTTTTACCTCTATGCAAGTGGGTTGCTTCACTAAAACATTATTGTTTCCTCTTCTTTGACAGGAAGTTTTCAACTAATAGATTAGCAAAGAAAATGCCTCTGGTACAGAAAGAGAATAAAAATTGCTTTGGCAGAATGCTGTGCTGTTAACAGGTGATTTTTCTAAGAAAAGTTCTTGCCTAGGGGTAATGGGCATCATTGGATACTGTTTTATGCCAGCTTAATGCCAGTCTTTGCAGACTATAACAAGGCCCTTTGAATTCAGCAAGCCATTATTTAAAATAGAAAACAATTATCCTGTGTTCTGGCTAATGTCTGGTAAAAAATAATTTGATTAACCAAATATGAGAACGATAGGAAGTGTTGATGTTGGCTTGTCCCAGTATTTTCCAAACAGTAGAGTACAGTAGTTATGCAATACACTTCTATGCAATGAAAGCCTTTTTTTTTCCCATGTTGTAAAATGAACGATACTTACATCATTGTGGTAAATATATAAGAGAGGGGGTGCTGCTTTTCATTACCTTCATTTTTTATCCTGACATCTGGACAATTTCATTGTGGCCAAAATTATTCCCACAAGCATAACTTTTGTTCTTTCCCTCATGGCTCCCTTGCTCCTGGAGAACTCAGGTCCTTGTCATGCCTAGCCATAGTCCGATGTGGAAGTTATATAGGAAATATGTTTAAAATCAGTGCTTCAACAAAAGCTGTAGGAAACTGAATGTGCTTGGGATCCAAAAAGCATGAAAGCAAAGGTGGGCCATGAGCAGATTATGCAAAAAAAGAATTTCTGCCACAGATTTCAAAGCCATACACCCTTCCATTCACACAGAAGAAGGAAAATAACACCAGAATCAACCCAACACCTACTCAAAGTAAAAAGCTCCAAGTAAAAAAAAAAACAAGGAGTACAAACCAGCACACTAAGGGTAAATGCTTCTAATTACTCATATCTTCTTCTGTTTGATATCCAAATACAAACCTATATTTCTTTATCTACTGAGATAACATTTTTCCTCTGTTTGCCTTATTTTTTTATTATTTCTCTACCCTGAAACTCCCATTTATTTTCCCATGTTTATTCTTACACAATTTGTTTTGTTCTTTCCCTTCCTCAAGATGCAGAATACTATTTCTATATACTATTAAAAAGAAACAAAAAAATGTGTAATTCTCCCTAATTTTTCTCCAAAAAAGAGGCAAGCAGTTGTAATGCACTCTCCTAGGCCTGGGCCAAAGAGATGCACAACTTTTTTAAAAGTCTGTCTCAGCAGCAGTCCCTGCCAGCTCTCTGCCCATCACAGCCAAGGCAATAAGTCCAGGACATAGTGCTCTTGGAAGGGGCTTCTTTGCAGTTGGGAACTCTGGCAGGCTTTGTGCAGATCTTTTAGCTACAACTGTTTAAGATTATTTAGTGGCTTTTAAACACTGTTCATGCCCATTCCGAACAAGCCCACAGAACATCTGCACAGTGTCTGCTGCTGTGCTCAGGGAGTGTACCAACAATCCTGTATTGTTCTAAGCAAACATATATCAGTCCAGATTTTTTCCTGTGTCTTTACTGTCCTCTTCAAGCATTGAGGGGGCTGTGACCTTTCATTGATTCAGGCATGGAAACTATAATAACAATACTGAGCAGTTATATTTGCTTTGGAAAAGGAATCCTATTGTTCTTCTCTTTTAAAGCTTAAACTAACAGTCAGCATGAATGTCATCTTTATAAAATGATAGGAAACCTACAGTGTCTGGTATTAATAAATGCCTCTGTGTTCAGTGTCTGAACAGGGTTGGGGCTGAAAGGAGAGAATGAAGTCCTCATGACAGAACTCAGGGGTAGTCTCTCTTGTGAGTATTTTTATGAGATGCAACTGCTACAGAAGTGCATCCTGTGCATCCCAAGGCAATCAGTTTGCTCAAGGGAGCACAGTGATAATTTATTCCTGACAGGAGAGGAGAACCCATAACGGTGGTCTGAACTACCGCTGTTGTTTGCTGACTCAATCTGAGTCTCCTCTGAATCGTTGATGGTATGATCAGAGGAAGAATTCCTGCTGGGAATAGATGGGGGGAGATAGCAACCTCACCGAAATCAGTGAGCCCTGCACCGCACCAGAGTCAATTCCAAACACTGCTGGATTTTACTTTTCATAGAATTATCCAATAGTCCTGAGGGGCAGGCGACAAAAACTTTATAAGGATACAAGTGACAGCAGTTAATTATTCACTGGCTATCACAGTAGCTGTGGGCTGCAATCACTTAGAAAGTTGATCTAATTTGCCACAGTATTTTTCATAGCCTACTCACTGTTGTAATGAGTAGTAACTGAGGACAGTGGTGGAAGATTTATCTTAAGGTTATTATATAGGGCAGGGTCTCAAGAGAACCAGATTTGGTTCATGGTTCCTCTTTAGTCCTTTTGCACGGATTCAAGACAACCTCTTAGTCTTTCCCAGCTCCTGTTCCCTGTCTACAAAACAATAATATTCTCTGTCTGTTAAAGCTGTAAGCTCTTTAGTTCCCAAGTGTAACTGCATTATATGTTTATACTACTGAAAATACATGTGGCTTTGATCTCAACAGTGGCCAACATGCAGTCATTAATAAAAATAGTATTAATTAAAAGTAAAGACCTCATTACACTTTAATAGGACTGTATTAGATAACAATGGCTGTACATACTGAATTCATGTAATTTTCACAATTGTGCTCAGAGTAGGGAATGATTTTGGCTGGAAACAACTCAAACAAGCTGTGCCAGCAGCTGTGAGGTCAGGAATAACTGCTGGGTTTTATTTTTCTCTCTTGGTATTCTTACAGTTCAGTCAGTAAAAGGAGGAGGTGAGAAGCATACAGAAAGTTCTGATGGTGTCCAGCACGACTTTTCTGAAGCTAGTCTTTGTTGGTAAGCAGGCACAGCTCAGACCCACTGCTTTTATATGGTCCTAGGAATAAATGGATCAAGCAGATTATATTATGGTAAAGTCAAAAGATATGTAGCCATTGTGCTTTAAATGTTGTTTTCTTTTGCAAATCCCTCCCAGAGCTAATTTTCACAACCTACCCATCATATACAAGCCCCAGAGTGTGTAAAAGTGGAGGCCTAGTGTGCACCTTGTTTTTGTATGAAAATGGGTTTTTCTTTATTTCATACAAGCACAGTTGTCAGGAGGCCAAAAATGTGTGTACATCAACGGATGCCAGTTCTGGAAATTAGTTCACCTTTCAGCTCTGAACACAGGCTTTACAGAAAGGCCTTGACATTGCAGTGGCAAGCAGGGAAAGACAAGGAACAATGCTGCCTTGCTAACAGACTTTCCAAAAGAACTTATGTAAGAGGAAGATTTGAACAAGAAATTGTACATCTCTGACCCAAGCCTTGAAGACTGCACTGAGACTGCTTGCATCTTTCTGGGAGACTATTGAAAAGAATGACAGGTTTTATGATTTCTTTTTAATAGGATATAGGAATAATTTTTCTGCAACTTGCAATTGCCCCATGATTTGGGCATGATTTATATTCAGAAATATAAACACAATAACTTTTTCACAACCCCAGAATAAGTAGCCACTCTTTACTGTGTTGTCCAAGACTTTTAGATCAGTCCAAGACTTTTAAATTGGTCTTCTTCTTTCTGATATTTGGCTAATCCAGGTTGAAGAAGCCAAAACCTTACACAGATTATTTATGCTTGAAGACCTGGCAGACACAAAATGTCTTGAACACAAAATATCAGAAGAGTGTCTTAAAACAAAAAAAGTGTGGGTTTTTTTAATTTAAAAAATGCATGTATGAATTTTTCAGTTTTCCTTCTGACTTCTGAATCTTCTGTATTGTTTTTGCAGTCCTCTCCCTGCAACCAGATATATGGAAAGCAAAAACATTTCAAATCTCCGTGTCTAAGTGCATTAGAGCTTGTTAATGCCTTAAACTCATGAACTAACCAGTGGGACTATGCGGAGAGATCATGTGTCTGATGTAGCCCACCTTTTGGATACAAATATTCATGAATTTAAAGAAATTCTAAATTCCCTAACTGTCCTGCTCCCATCAAATAAAATTTCTGCCTGTGAATGATGATATAACCACTTTGTAAGCAATGGATTGCAAACATATGGAAATAGACAGTTTGCCACAATTTTTACCTTCAGTTTGGTGCTCAATAGTCTTGGGTTTTGGTTCACAGTTTATGCTGTGCCCTCTGTCTCTTCCTCTTGATTCTGTGATCTCTCTTTTAAGATTATGTTAATAGGTTTAATAATTATATCAATAGTGTTGGGCAGATGAAAATAACAAAACCAGTGCATTACAAGCTTTTTAGGAAGAGGAAAAAAATATAAACCATCAGCTACCAAGGACAAGGAAGGTAATGGAGGGAAAAAGAAGTCCAGACGCCCTTCCACTTACACTAGCTCATAAACAGCACTGAAATTAAGGTTGATGCAGTGACAAGAAACCTCACTATATGCGAGGGAATAAAGAAATGCATGACCAGAACTGGCATACAGTAAATCCCAGCTTTGCATGAGGAAAAAGGAGACAGCAGGTCCCACCAGGAAACATCATCATCATTGTGATCATCATAACCATCGAGGTAAGTTCACATCAATAGAAGTCTGAAAATGAGTTGAGTTTTGGGTTTGTTTTGGTTTTGCTTTTGTTTTTCCTGGAGGATTACTGACCTATTCCTAGATAATTTAAATTCCTGCTCTTAGTCTGCTAAACTGGAATGTTGTTATGAACAACCCTGAGTATGGACAGGCTTGTGACAACATAATCAGATTAGCAGTACTGGGAATGATCTGTAACCCATATAAAGATATATTTTTGGCTACTTCTCACTCTCTGAGATACTTTGGTCTTCTGTTTGATCTGTACCCTGCAACAGCATCTGAGGTGAGGAGGATAGTCCTGGTGTGACACGATCATACCCTGTTCCTGTATCTGTCAGAAGAACTCTCATATGGTTTGTTTGTGATCAGAATTGCCACACATCTCCTTTCAGTGCCTCAAAGCACCCAGGTGTGGCAATGGGGATGATTTGGAACCCAATTCCCTCGTGAACCAGTGCAGAATGGGAACCAGCCTTGCTGCAGCTGTGTTCTCAAACAAGATTTCCTGGCATGTGAACAACACTGACATTTCTTGTGGCTTCATTTTAGACTTTTTGCAGAGGAGGCAAAGTCACCAGCTCCTTGAAAGGAGAAGAAAGAACACAGAGCCAAGCTCTTAGTGAAGATTAACAGTACTGTGTAAAGTCACTATTTAATACTCTGTTATGCTGTATCCATGAGTCTGAGAGAAGCTGCCAAAATGTGGAGTGTGAAATAGGATTTTTCTTCTATTTCATAGGAGGCATGTCTAAATACACAGAAAGAAGGGCTGAGCACATATGGATATGACATCTGGGTGGTCAAAGAGAAGCTGTCTATAAACTGGACTTCCTTCAGGAGCTGATGCCTGAGGACAAGGCTAAGCCTTAGCACCCATCAGTTGTTTCAAACAGTAAGGCACACCATAATAGGATTTTGGACTTGCCTACCCCAATGACTATCAACAAATTCATGTGGTCACTATCACACCCAAAGTAAATTTTATGATGTTAGAGCGGAATGCCAAATGAACCCCCTAATTATTATTACATCCGTTTACACAGGAATCATGTCAGTCCAGCTAAATGTGTGAACATTTGGCCACTGTCTCTGCTTCCTTTTTGATGCAGAAGTTTCTGGCCTTGTTCCCAAACACTCCAGCAGAGCCATCAAAACAGCAGTAGGGGACAATTTGGCAGAGTGAGACCATGTGGCTGGGAGTCTGGAGACCTGGGCTTTATCACAGATTTCCTGTGGACATGAGATGAATTCACTTAATCTCACTCCCTTAGTTTCCTCTTTTGTAGAAGAAGGATGATAATAATCACCCACTTAGCAGAGGAGTTGTGAAGGCAATTAATGTTTCTAAAGCCTGTCTATGTCCATAAGAGTAACCACTAAATAAGCAAAATATATTACAACTATTATTTATTTTACTATGTGAATATTGCCAAAGCCTGTAAATTTCCCTTGGAGTCTGCAGATGAATTAGCTGTTCTCCTAAATACTCAAGTGAGAAAGAAACTATGGCCAAGGAAACTATTGGATTCTGCTTGAAGGAAGTAGTTAATGAATGAACAGTTCATTATGGAAAGGTAGAATTTGGATTTGAAATCCAGACATTTGGGGTTCACAGGTCACTGCCTGTGAGCAAGCTGCTGGTTAGACCAGATGACCCACTCTGGTCCTTTCCAACCTTACCCATTTCATGATTGTCTGACTATGTGGTGTAGGAACCAACAATTATTTTCAAAGACTCCATCATTTACTGATGTGCAGCTTGCTAACTTGAAAAATAAATACTAGACTTAACTAACTAATCCAATGTATTATGGATTTCCCAAGTTCTGATAACAGCTGAAGTACTTAACTCAAAATCTAAGTATTTTTCCACTATGTAATTATTGTTTTCACAAAGCCATCCTTTTAAAATGAAGTACACTCATGATCTGGTACATACTTAAAAGCCCAACGTGTATTTTACCTTTATAAAAATAAAACTTTTTCAGTTCTCATTGCCTCATTATCATGACTAGTTCAGAATTTTATGGATTGTTTCTGCTGATAGCAATTTTAATTTAATATATTTATTATATTATATAATAATATAAATATCTAAATGATAGAACTATTTACCATTATGGGAATTTGAGTATCTCTTGCCACAAATATTTTGTGAGATGTAATTATTTTCTGATGTGACCAGTGGTATGAACCAATATTACTATATTACTCACATATGCAAAACATTCAGAACTTCTTAGATCAGCTAATGTTCCTGAACATCATAAACCAGAAAGCATCAACATCTACTAAACATGCATATAAATATTAAAAGTTCTCAGTATTTCACAGACATTGGAGTTTCCTGCTTTCTGTTATACAGGTACATCAATCTACTTATTAAAAACAAAAAATCAAGAGATTTGCAATGTAAACATTTTAAAATATATAGAGACAACCTGTTCCTAATTCAGGAGTAGGCCGCAGACCCACTGGGCTGGGACAAGACACAGAAAATCAATACTGTCGCACTTTTTCAAGCCTGTGTTTAATATGTTACAACCTCTATTTAACATCTCTTTTGGAGTTTTGTCTGTTCTGCTTTTCTGTTTTAAAATTTCTGTGAAATCTTTTTCTGCACGATTGCCCTTACGGAGTATAAGCATTACAGAGCAAAACTGAATGCAACCCCTCATCTCATCCTAGATCAAAACTGTGGTCCAACATTTAAAAAAAGAAAATTCAATCAAAGAGTTATATAAGTAACAGCAGACCAGATTAAATCATGAATATCAAACTGGCTAGTCACATTGATATTACTATTGTGTACAAAAATACAGAGGATGTCTAATCAATAGGTAATTTTGCAAGAAAGAAATACAAAGGCTCTAAGAGAGCACAGAAAACCAAGCCAATAAGAGAATGGGTCATAAAGATGGAAGTCCTTATTTAATTTAGTTTATGCTAAATTTTAATAACCTTGCAGAGACAATAATCTGAAGTACATGATTCCAATACTCACATATTCTGTACAGTATTGACTGTCATGGGTCCAACTTTATGCCTGGATGGAAATGTAAAATACATTCTGACAATCCTTACTTCCATGTAATGAAATAAATGGGTTCTTTTCTTTCTCTTCCCTGTCCAATTCCCACTACTTCACCTTATTTTGGAATTTTATGCTTGAAATGAGAGAAAAATGGAAAATATCTTCTTTGCTTCCAAGATATCAATCCAGCAAAAGCTGGAAACTTCCAGTAGATAATATTCAGCTTTCCTTACCATAAATAAATGGATTAATAAATGCAATGCTGCCTGTGCAAAGTCAAGGAGAAGATCAAAAGGGATGTTCCTTCCACCCTTAACACACAAGGGAGAAATATTCTTATATGTGCAGTCAATAAAACAAACTGCATTCCATAAGCAAGTTACTTTCAGTTAGCCCCACACCAAGAAATAGTAGTGAGGAATCACACTGTAAATTACCTTAACCGAATATAAAATAAGATTCTTCTTTCATCCAGTATCTCCTGTATTGCATTGCACTGCTATATCAGAAGGACTTTAGAGATCTATTTCAGAAATCTTTTTCTGCCAAAATAAATTGCAATCTTTGGTCTAATAGTTTATCATTCAGCAGATTTACATATGCTTCAATCAATAATTCGGGCAAGGAGACCCAATCAAGCTTATGTGATCAGATTCTAACAGGTGTTAAAAGTAATGGAAACTCTGTACTTGATAATTTGGTTGCCTTTCTTTTTGGCATGGCATAATAAATGCAATGAATGGATACTGCTGTATTCCTTTTGCAAATATTTTCCCACCTTCCACTGATCACGTAGGCGTGGTTTCGCCATCACTTGTGGCAACAAAAAGATTCTTTCCAATGGACCCAGAACCAAAAAGATTTTTCAGTGGAAACTTCTCTGAATTCTTCTTGCAGAGCCTCTGCATTTAATGAGGGAGCAATGAAAGATCTGCACTCGCTGGTCTCTGAGTACTTGGGAGTGAAATTATCCTGTATAAAGAGAGAGGGCCTGCAGCTGTCGGAGCAGAGCTCAGAGAAATATGCCAACATTTTCACAGTGCAAGAGCAGATGTGGTTGAAATTGTTGACACGAAGCAAGGGCACAAGGTCAAATGCAGATTTTCTATATCAGTTTTTTCAAATGTCTTTTCCGATTAAGGCAAGGATGGTACTTGGCCAGGGAATTCAACACAAATCTTATGAAAGGCATAATTGGTCAGGAAACAGAAGCTGGTGTAATGTATTCCAGCTCGTAACAATACTACCTCATGAATAACGCTTTGGTTTATTTTTATTTCGCTTTTTAAACGTTATGAATATGTAGTACAATGCCTACTCTCAGTCTTATGAATGCATGTAAACATTCATTAATGTTAACAGGAAATGTGTATGATTTTCAAGGGAAATGTAGACTTCTCCTTCTCCTTCCACACCCTATTTTGCTAGGCAGAATTCAAGGGGAAAACCCTAGAGGCATCCTGCTTGGACTGGTGGTTTTGATCAGGACCATTTTGCTTCATACACTGTTTTACGGAAGAAATTTCATCTCATCTTTCCTACAGAAATATGAGATGAGAGTCTTGGTCAACAGAGCCATGTACTGGGCTGAACAGGACGCCAGCACATTCACAGTCCTGAACACTGGCAACCACAAAGAGAAGGAGACAGACCCCTAGAGGGAGGAGACTAGGTTAAAAAATCACCTTGGAAAAAAAATAAAGAAATCATCTATCATCCCCTTCCCTCTTTTTGAGCCTCAGAGGTGTACAGGAGTCCCAAATTTCTCAGTATGATGTGAGGCTTTTCTAGAAACTCAGTTTTTCAAATGAAAACTGAGATTGCCTTTTAATCCTAGAGCTGGGAGACATGAAACAATAAGGGAAGCATCAAATGTTGTGAGATTCATCACAACATCTCAGGATTTGGCAAGGCTGCATCCCATTTTATGGCTGAGAGAACTCATATCCCCAGCAAGTGTTATTTGCTGCTGAGCACTGCACTCCTGGGTCCTGCTGCTCCAGGACACTGCCTGAAGTCAGCTGAGCTCCACTTGCGTGATACCGGATCAGCGCAGTGGTGAACCAGACCCCAAGTTTTATTGACTTTTCAGGCAGTCTGCCACTTGGCAGGAGAACTTAGATTCAAAACATGAAAGCCGTTTTTTAAAGCATGAGGGATTCACTGGTAACAGCAACTGGAAAGCTGAAATTGAAACCAAAAAGGCACAGTACCACATTACCAATTCCCTGAGCCATCTTGTCCCCTTTACTGCTTTTTTAATCTCTATGCACTGATCACTAATAATTTTTTGCTTGGACTAGAAAATGGAAGTTAATGTTCCAGATTTTCTTTTTTTTTAATGATCATTTCATAGTAGTAATATTTTAGTCATGCAATCTTATTTTCTCACAGAACGGGTTGGAGCTGTTTTTTTCTTTTTCAATACTCCAAACTATTTTGAATATTTTCAATATTTTTAACTTCTGGACAAGGGACAAATATTAGAACTATGAGCTGGATTGAGTAGCTTTTGCCAGACAGATTAAATCTCCTGAGAATTTTTTGTTCCATTCATGGACAAGCAACCAACCATTATTTGCCCGAGTCTGTATGTGCACAGTTAAATTTTGGGTTTTGAAAAATATTAATGTTTGTGACTTGGGCATTTTCCTTCTTCAGAGAATTTTTTCAGAATTTTTTCTGTTCTCCAGAAAGCAAAATGGAAAGTGCAAAAACATTGGAGAAGCAAACAAAATTAGCATTTTTATTGCAAATTATGTCTACCCTACTAGAAAAATAAAACCTTTCTCAGCAAGAGGAGTTTCTTTATTCTTGTTTCAAACATCTTCAAAAGAGAATATATTACACATCCAAGGACATACGATAATCTACAGTAGATTTTGGGATATTTTTAAATTGTTTTCACTGCAAGCGCTTCATGCTGAAAGTGGATCTTCCTTTATGGGCAGTTTGTTTCAATGAATCACAGGTTTTCAACAACATATATTTGTTTAGGTGTGGTGGCTCACTGTTCATGAGCCCTATGAGGTGAGTTTGGTGCTTCCACTAAACTTTACTGAGGATAAGCCCAATAAAACAACATGTTGTGTTAGTGAGCACAGTTCCTTGCTTCTATAATGGAGAGACCAGGTTTTAAATAGCGAGGAAAGCTTAGTCAGAAGTGCTAAAGACAGGCCAACAAAATAACATGGGGTTTCTGACCTGCCTGTGGTTTGTCTTTCCAGAGGTAAAAAAGAGAAGCTGCAATAATGCTGTCACTAATATCATCAAATGGATACTTGTGGTGTTTCACTTTTTTTTTTTTTTTTTTTTTTTTTTTTTTTTTTTTTGTCCACCATTTGGGACAAAAACCCCAGTGATAAGAAGCCAAGTGAGTGTTTTTCTCTTGGCCCTGTGTTCTCTGATTTGTAACATAAAAAGTGACCCATTAGTCTAAGAAATAACAAACAGGAGTATGCCCTTTCCAGATCATTGCTCCTTGCTGAAAAAAACCAGAGGTTAGTGATGGGTTACTCATGGGGAGGGCAATTGGAGAGATAAATCTGATTGAAGACACAATTGAATGCCTGTAAGGAGAAAAAGATTGGGACCTTCTAAACATCCCATCTTAAATTCTCACTGTGACATCACTCTGAAATAAAATATGGAAAAGAGAATACACATATTTCAGATGGTTCAGATGTTTTCACTGATCCAGACAGAACTGAAATAAGCCTTTAAGATGTTGTAAAAGGAGAAAGTATCAGAAGTTACTTCTTCATTATTTGCTAATAATTTATTATTATTATTGATTCCTTTCAGCCAAGCACAATATCTAAATCTGTATTTGTTATCTGCAGATGGAAGGGGTCACAACCTGCTGAAGGCTTAGGCAAAATGCTGCATTAGTAGTGCTGAGTAGAAAAAGGAAAAGAGCTGCTCAAGACTGAAAATCACTGTGTAAAAATAACTTAAAATAAATTTTAATTTCTAGGAGCTCCAGTCTGGGGTATGGCAAAGAGCCTGAGGTCTGATTGTTGGTCTGATGGCAAATTTTTTGTGGGGCTGGGAGATGAAAGCAGATAATGTTTACATGGCATATCTGACCCCTTATATGCCAGTCTCATTTTATTCAGTGGAGCATTCCTTTCCTCTAGCATTTGCCTCATGTATTTAGATAGCAAACTTTGCAAAGTCCTTGACTACTTCTTGTAAACTCTGTGTTTATGCACTTGCAAGCATGCTGAGGGCCCTAAAAACTAATATATAATATAACAAAATAATAGAAGGTCTTAGGAAGTTGAAAGCCTTCAAAGGCCTTGAAGAGTATGGAGATAATTTTTATGTGTGTTTTTTGTTTGTTTGGTTGGTTGGTTGGTTGGTTTTGTTTTATTTTAACTTTTATCCATAACCTTCCATATCTCACTGGCAGTATAATAGACAACCTAAGAAGCAAGTCATAGTGGAAAAGAGCAGAAAGAGCAGAAATTTATCAAAGTACTATTTCAGGCAACGGAGGGAAAGTATTCTTTTCATCCTTTACTCTGGGCACATTCTAAACACTTTTTACATAATCATTTAATTATTTGCATCACACACTGCAGAACAAGAAGGGAAAGGAAAGATCATTTATGAGGCAGTAGTCTCCAAAATTAGGAAACTTTTCTGTTTTCAGAGAAGTTCAGAGACAAGGTAGGTGCCGGTTTTGTAAGAGCTCATTGACTTTCCTAGATATTCTATCTCATTAATAGATCAAGACAATAGTTCTAAATTTAACTGATTGGGAAACAGGAAGAAAGTGGACTGAATACATTGTATGAAGGGCTATAATCTGAAAAGGCTACAAAAGGGCATTTTTTAGCTGAACATTTGCAGTGCTGTTTTTAACAACTCTGGCTCTTTAGAATGCACAAAGAAGTAGATAACAAAGCCTGGAGGCTAAAAAATTCCCTTTTCCATTACTATATCACTGGCCAACACATGATGAAATTCAATTTGTACCCTAGACAGAGGAAAACAAATCCATTAAGATGATGATAAAGCAACTGCCAAGGTACAACAGTTTGTGATATCAATGCTTGTTGTTATACCAAATCCAGAACATCACAGCCTTTCGGTTCCCATTTCTGCCCATTAATTTAAATGATAAAGTCAGTGGTAATTGAATGCACTATTTTAAGTGAAACAATTACCAAAGAAAGCCCAAGAAACAACTTATTTTTTATGGGATTAAGCTGTTGACTGAAATATAGAAAGGGAAAAGTAAAAGTAGTGGTAAACCTGGCTGAAAGACTTGTTTACATCTCTGTAATTTCCTGTGTTTCATCTGGTTATGAACTCCAGAGACTGAACTATTCCTTTGGGCCTCAACATGTTTCTAAGTTTTCCTTCTGTTCCCAAATATCTTAATTTAATGGCTAGTGTAAGTTTTCTTAGGGCTTTTAGATTTAAAAGCACAAGTTTTACCATTTTTCTGTTAATTTTAGCGCCTTAAACAAAAAAGTAAGACACCAAGGATTCCTGATTCCTTCCTGAGTGCCTGTATCCCATTCATGTGGTTACATGACATTGAGTGCTGCCGCAAATTTAATCCACAGCCAAGCAATGGGTTGTTCTTCATGTATAATTTATATTATATAATTTGTATGTTCCCCAGCTCTTTCAGAGTGTCTCCAGTTTGTGGGATGGCTTATCTTTTATACAATCCTTCCTCTGGAGCTGGTGAACTATTCCTGTACTTTTTCACTAACTATGAGAAAAAGTGTCTGGTATCCCATAGTGAAGGGGAGACTGTCTCAGTCCTGAGAGCATTTAGGTATAAACTAAATACCTAAGCACCCAGCCAGAGGTGAGCTTTCAAAGAATGAAGGATTGAATTATATACTCTGTGTCACAAAAAGAGTAATCAAGAGGGCCTGTCTACTCAATCTGCTAGTCTTTCCTTCCTGCCTGCGTTCCTGTCTTCCTGCCTTCCTGCCTCCTTTTTCTGTCTTGTTCTCACTCTCTTTTTCTTTCTGAATCATGAATTCAAACATTACTTTTATGTAATATTTTCTTGTCAACTTTTTCAGTACATTAGGCTGCTTCATTTACTGGTTATTGATTATTTTATGAATCCATAGTGAAGATAAAATACTCTGATATTAATGAAAAGCATTCAGCACACAGGGACTCTGCCCCTTTTCTGTGAGCTTTCACACTCACTGAATACAGCTAGCTACATTTGCCTTCTTCTACAAAGCAGTGACAAAAGTAGAATGTTCTTCGTAAGAAGAATTGACAACATTCTCCCTTGATTTTGAGTGTCTTCAAGCAGTCTTGATACAACCAATTTTTGGGATTGCTACTTTTAAACATCTCTTTTAGTATGCCAGGTGTGAGAGCACATATTGTAACCATATTTGCACATGGGACAATGTGTCTTAGTGGACCAAAGATTGCTTCCAAATCTTTCTCGCAGTTGAATTCTCCCTGAGGCCCTCCTACTCAAATATAACAATTAAAGGTTTTTCTTTTTTTTAAATTTTCACAGCTGTTGAACACTGGGAAATTCCTCTGACTCTGAGTGCTTTGCAATTCAGATCATTTACTTTTAAATTTGTAAAATGAATTAGTGACACTGAATATTAAGTATTGAGCTTCAAAACTTATATCTTGATTTGAGGCAAAACACAAACTGCTTGTTGCTGTTAATAAAATGTCAGACAATATTTGCATAAAGCCAAGCACTTAGTTAATCCCTGGGCAGGCAGTGTGAAGTACAGTGTGTGCTGACTACACAGCCTGGAACACCACCCCCTTACCAAACTCAACCTGGAATTAAGGTCAGCCTGAGAGCTAGGTATTAAACAAAGAATGCAGATGCTTTAAATGGAAAGTTTACAGTTTTAGCAGACTGCACTCAAGATCCTGGAGATTTTTACTTCACCTATTGACTTAAGCATTACAAATCTCCACAGTCCCCACATCCTTTTTCAAAGAAGCATCTGTTTCTCATGGTTCATTGAGGTATTAACCATTTCAGGCACCAGGTGGTTTTTATGATCAGATTTAATGCCTGACCCTACAGCCCTTACTTGAAGACTATTATGCTGTGCAAAGTAGCTTTAATAACAATGAGAGGGAGAGGAGGGAAATGGCTTGTTTATTGTCCATCCACGTCTTTGATATCATCTGGAGTTGATTAGACAAAACCTGTAGCTTGTTTGCATCAACCCCAATCAGCTTTGCACACCCAGCTTGAGATGTGAAGGTCTGGCTGAGTTTCTCCCTGCCATGAAAAGCTGCAGAAGCTCAAAGACTGAGGTCTGAAGGTTCACCTGCAGAACCCACTGCAGGATGTCAGCAGAGACACCAGTCTTGCCTGTGATGCTCAGTGTGGCTACCATGAATTATGGAACCACCTCCACAAACTGCTGCTGCTTTGGAGGAGAACAGGGAGAGGAGGTGCCATGTGCCAGCTGCTCCTATGGCCCCTGACAGCTGGCTCCAGAGAAACTTATGGTTTTTTATGACCTTCCTTAAAACTCTTCCACTCCTTTTCTCTGGATGAGGGCTTACTCAGCTTGCCCAGTTGCTGGTCACCTCATGTCACTTCAGTGTTTCAGCCTTCCCAAGGGGGAATGGCTTTGTAAAGCACTCAAGACACGTGCCCTTTCTCTGTAGGTGAGGAGCAGAGAATGGATCTTGCATCCTGCATCACAGAATCCTGATGCTTGATGCACCACCACAAGACTTTTGGATGTACAGTGTCAAGGCAATGCCCAAAGTGTGCAATGAAGTGTATGAATTCTGGCTTATGCATTTTAAGTCATACTCTTTGTCTTCCAAAAGTTCCTTAGATTTGAATGGAAATTATGGAGTCATATTTTCCATGGGTATCCTTTGAGATTTGTGGGGTTTTTTTGTTTTTCTTTAGGACTCATATATCCACTCCTAATTCAATTCTGTAGGCTCAGCAGGGACTGCAGTTTTATCAACATAGATTATCTTCCTAAAAAGAGGCAGGGCCTTGGTGAGACAAGCAGGGGAAGCCTGTCTGTAATGATTGTGCTTTGGATAATAAAGAGGAATTATATCCCAAATGATAGCTATCAGCCTGACAATATTCAAACCCACTGGAAATGAATGGACAAATTAGAACAAAACGGTTATTTTCCTTTTCAGTTATTTATCTAAAGGCTTTTCATGGTACATGATACAACAGTTCAGCGAAAGTTCAGTTTTCAACCCACAGCATTCACTGTATTTCTAAAACTGAAGGGATGATTGGTATTTTTCTCCTGACCAGGTATTTTTCTCCTGCTTGGGCAGGGCCCAAGTACTGGCAGTGACTAGATGAGTCTTTAACTTGTCCATGCTCTGTGTTCAAAGCAGGTGAAACATATAGGGGTAAAGAGGTAAGAAACTTGTGGAAGCCAAGAATTTAAATCACTGAGATGTGAGAAGGCAATACAGGGCATCTGGGAAGAGGCCTGACCTAGGCAAGAAGAGGAAAAGTGCTTTTCTGTCTGCAGCTGAGGACTTCATGTTCTCCACCTTATTTTGTTTGTAACTCACAGTGTCTCTTGAATGTGAAAAACAGAAAACGGAAGGTGATTTACAAAAGTTATTCTCATTGCTTGGGAAGAATGTTAAGGGCTCTATTGCTCCTAGGACACGAAAGCTACTTCAAGTGGCCAACTGCTCTGTTGTGTGAGAGTGTATTCCGCTCAGAGGGGAAATAGTTGTGTTTTCTAGGAAAGAGATTGTATCCTAATGATGTTTAGAGAAAGAAAGGAAACTGGCAAAAAGCAAAATATAGCCTAAGAGTAAATGACAGGCCTTGTGGTTTTGCTACAGTAGTTCCTTGTTAAACTAAGTTCTTCCAGAAAATTATGTTTTGTTGGGGATTGTGAAATGTCTGACTTAATGAGAAACAAGCATGGTGCCAGGGGCCCTACACAGACACTAACCATTGAACAATGCCTTCTACCAACACCACCAACATCAACTCAAATGCAGACAGTTTCAGGAGGGCAGGGGAGAGACTGTTGAAAACCAGAAAATATGATGGAGCAGTGGGGGAACACTACAGGCAATATAATTAGGTTTAGTTTTGTTTAGTGTCTTTGGTCAATTTTTCTTTTAGTTCTGCTTTCTTATACTTGGTTCAGGGGATTGAAATATCTGCTAGTTTGGGGAAAAAACAATAAGATTTCCTAGATCTTTAAGGTATTTTCAGAAATTCTGCAGTCAATGTCTGACAAAGAAGCCAACATATATTAGAATACATATAATTGTTTGTTTCTATGAAACTCACAAAGCATTTAACAATTACAGAGGAGGGAAAATAACAGATAGGAAGCAACAGCAAATGTCAGAATGATTTGGTTCCTAAGCCATATAAAGATTAAGATCAAGACCAAACTGAATTTCAACTGTAGAAAAAAAATACAAAGCAGTAAGAGAAAATGGTAAAACAGATACAGGAAGTAAAAACTGGCATCTGAAAGACCTGGAAAGTCAGAGCCAGAAAAAAACCCTGATCTAAACTTTGAAAAGAAACAAAAAATATGAAGAGGAAGGCAAAATGGCATGAATATGTTCGCAGTAGGTAACATAACAAAATAGTTTGGATTCCAAAAATGTTCAGGGTAAAAAGTAACTGATAATGTGTCATGCATCTAGAAAACAGTTTAAAAAAAAAGAACAGAGAATATAGCTGTAGGCATAATAAAACTGAGCTGTGACTACAGATTTCAGTGAATTTTTCTTGTCACAAACCATGTAAAACCCATTCATGAGGTGGTGTCTTGTCTTTTTAAGCACAAGTGTGAAGATCTGCAAGTATATCTAAAAACTTCATTGATATCAATTTTTCTCTATTATGGGAATGGGAACTTCAGTAAATTCTGCATCCATAAAAATTCAACAGAGAGGAAAATCATAATGAATAGACCGCCAATGTTTTTCTGAATATAACAGTATTGTAACAAACATCAGGATATAAACCCACAATATAAATAGCAAATATAATTTATGTTGACATGTAGTAAATCTATATATTAGTACTTAGGGAGTGTAACATTTAATACAGATAATGATATTTTTAATATAATAGCAGGTTGGCGCACAGAAGTGTTTGCAAACCCTTTGATTTTGCATATTACTCGATGCTAATTTATTTATGTGCCAATTGTGACAGCAACTGCAAATCAAACTCTCACATTTCAAGGCGTGACAGGTCTTGATTTGGGCTGCTAGTAGAAACATGTTTCCTGCAGGCTAGGGAAATGCCACCGTGTGTTAGCAGTCTCAGTCACCAGCTACCTGATCCCAGGCATGGACTGTAAAATTACAACCAACTTGGTAATTGAGGCTGAACCTGCTGAGGGGTCACTACCCAGCTGCAGAATCCCAGCCAGGATTGGTGGGAGTGCAGGAGAAGTGCTCCGTCTCTAACCCTGCTCCGTGATACAATGCAGAGGGCTCACGGTGCATAGCAGGTTTTTATGGCTCCAAGAAAACACTATGTGGGAAAAGTGTGGTTCCCAATGACCTTTCTAATGTTATTGACCACTGGGATTTACCAGCTGCTCCTTCCTCTCAGATTCGAGGGCTATAATTACGACTGGCTGTAAAAGATGCACCAGGAGAGCAGCAGAAGTTCAAATGGGGGTCTCAAGAGGCCTGTCCCAAGACAAGAGCACTGCTTAGGGCAGTACAGTCCAGTACTTTAATTTATGCACTCGGGAATTTGTAGAAATACAATGAGAAGGATGAAAAACCATATCAATTTTACAGGTTTAGGAGGTGTAGAGGCTTCAGCAAAGCATCCAAACATTCCTTGGGTTTATCAAACTTTTTCTACCTCTTTGATGTTTATTGAACACACGTGCTCCTATTTCACATCGTGAAACAAACACGTCTTTCTCAGATCCTTAGTAAAAATGGTTTTGAAAGTTCCTTCAGTACTTCTATTGTATATTTGTAAGGAAAAAATAAAGAATATGTTTTGGGTTTATTGCTGTTTGTGGCTTGCTGGGACTATAGAATTGCAATATAGAGGCATTGCTAGAAAAGGACAAAGGACCCTTGTGCAGAATCTACCTTTATTTTGCTCAGTTACACTTTCCAATCAAAACCTTGCTTTCCTTAGCATCAAAATTCGTCAATTTACAGAAACTACAATCCCTTCGAATGCTTTCTTAATTCTGCAGTCATGACTATGAATTCATGAGGCAATCAGTTGTGGCTCTTTGTTTCAGACTATCTTTCTGTCCACCATTATAGGTGCAGATTATTTTACCTCTGTAAATAGCTCATGTTCAACATCAATAAAATGCAGAAAACTTCTCAGCTCTTGTTGAATAAGACGTGTGTTTGTTAAGTGCTTGATGATTTTTTATATTTCTTGGGAACCATGACCATTTTAATGAGCTACGAAGTGGTGAAGATTTGTGTGTTGCCCAAAGCCAAGCTGTTTAATTTAAGGTTTTCCTATAGCTTATGCACAGATTTGAAATATGTTCTGGGTTTTTTGTTGTTGTTGTTGGGCTTGGGTTTTTTTTTTCCACTTCTGGCTCTACTCCTTTTAAAGCTTAGTGCTAAAGTTTCCCCAGGCAGCATTTTCCAAAACAGCTCAATTTGTTGGTGTCATAGGTTTGCTCAGCACACACAAGACACATTATTCCTTATTTATTTTGAGTTCCAGTATAAACACATTTGCAGCATTAGGACCAGCTCCCTTCTGCATGCCTGTGATTTCTGCTTGGTGGGTGCCAAGCTGCTTCTGTAAACCTAAGGATGTAGCCAGAATCCACTTTGGGTGGCTTTAGAAACGCAGTCTGTCATTCACCTTATGTCTAGCAATATTAGGTAATATAATTAAGGTTTGCAGCAGAAGATTCTACGTATTCTCACATACTTTCACTTCAACTGAAACAGGGGAAAGAAAAATGGTCCTGGGGTCATTAAAAAGAGATGCTTGAGATGCAAATGGCATGAGAGGTCATTAATTTTGTATTAACACTGGGACATGAATCCAGGCAGAAGCTACTGCAGACACCACAAGCACAGACATTCTGCCCTCTGCCTTCTTGTGTTCATCCACCTCTTCACCTCCACACCACCAGAGCAGGCAAGTTTATTGCTGTGCTAACCATCGACAGCTCATTGAGACTGCACACCAGTTTACAAGCCAAACTGGTATTTGGGGGGCTTTTTTTGTGTGTATTGGAGGGAAAATAGATAGAGAAGATTGCTTGTGTAATGCAGTGTCCATTGATTTAGAGATTGAATGTTTGCACTTCCAAAATGTTTGCCATCAGCACTGCATAAGGTAGCCCACAGTCTGTGCTATGACTATTAAGCCACTCAGGACAAAAAACCAAAGAGGTTTTCTAAGGTGAAGAAATTGCTCAGTTTTGTATTTGACTTTACAGGACACTACTGGATGCTTAAAGGTTTCCTTCTTCATATCTTTCCTGAGACAGAGGTCCAAGGAGGCACACAGGCTTTGGAATATTTCAGCAGGTGTTTTCTACACTTAGGTAGTAGAGTAATAGCAGATTAGAAAGACACTTAATATGTGTTCGGGCCAGAATTTCAGCTGGCACAAAGAGATATATTTCCACTGCAGTCAAGAATCTGGCCTTATACTATCTAAGCACTTGAAATCTTCAAGACTTGGCTACAGACCTTGAGAACAAGCTTTGTTGCAAGACTTTCAGCATTGAATGCTTGCACTTGGACCACAAAATATCCTTTCGTACAGTATTTTGGCACTTCACCTTCTGGTTTGGGCCAGAATTGAGATGTACATGAACATGGAAAATAAATTTTAAAGCAATGGAAATGTTCAAATGGAAACTTCAGATGGGTCTGTGCTAATGTTTAGTTTGAGGGAAAACTTCTGATCATAGTTATTTTTATGTGTACCGTTTCATTCATCTGTCTTTCAGTAGTGGTCATTTTGAAATGAACTGAGTTTGAAACTCCCAGGAGGGAAAAGATAATCTTGCGGTTAATGCACAGAACTAGGAGTCATGAGTTCTGGCTTTTTATACATCTAGAGTGATTTTGAGCAGTTCACTTAAGCCCTGATTCAGCAAAGTATGTAAGCATAGGAGTAACTCTAAGTACATGAGTGGCCTTGTTAAATCTAGTAGTGCATTTAGCAGCGCCACACAGCCACGGAGCACTGTAAACAGATTTTTTTAATGATGAATAAACAACTGTTATTCCTCACGCTGTGTGCTGGAGCTCTGATAAACAACAACAGAATGCACAGGGCTATGGAGCTGTTCCCAGCACAAAAATGAATATTGATAAGTATGCAATTCTGGGCAAACTCTGAAAATATCCCTAAATCTTTCCTTGCTCTTGCCTGAACAAACTCCCCCTGTGTAAGGTCTTCAGGCATCCATCTGAGTTTCTGAGGGGATTTTTTTGATTTTCTAATGGAGTAACTAAATAGCTGCCTAAAAGTAAAAAAAAAAACCAAAACCCTAAATAAAGTGTATTCAGATGGAAAATGCCTACAAAAGAGTTGTAGGGAATGGCTCTAAAGTGGTGAAAGAGCTAAGGAAACAGTTCCTTCTGTGAGGAAGAACATTTGTGTCAGGGGACTCTTGGATAGGGTCTGGAGTTTCATAAACACCAGCATTGATTGTCAGAACTTCCTTCTCAAAATACTGAAAATAGTTTTATGTAGAAGTACATAATAAAGCACAGGGAGTGAGGGGGTGCGTGATTCATCACTCTCCTTTATTACTCTGCTCAGGAACTGCAATGGCTAGTGTGAAATATGTTGTTTCTCCCAGCAGAATCTCTATAAATGGGAAAATCAAAACTTATTCTACCGCCAAATAAACACACAGAAGGTTAAATAATGTTGTGCTAGCTAGTTGCTATTTGCACACAGCCCACACTAAGAACTGCCGAATGGAGCATGACCCCTGAGACTCGCCAGTTATGCATGGGTGGGGGCTCATTTGAAATCCCTCTTTAAAATGGTGCTGCATCCTTGCTTCCTACTGTGAAGCAGACTGCAAGCTACGACTGAAACACCTCCACAACCCTCAGAGCCCCTCACTGCCGCTTCTGCCCCAGGGAGAAAGGGCCTTTTGCTCCTGTGCATGGCGGTGTCACTGAGATAGTGCGCCCCTAGCACAAGTCTGCATTAGGAGGAGATTCTTTCTTCTCACATTCGTAGCTCCAAAAGAGTAAAAACACATCCTCTTTTGCAAGTCCTTAGGCTGCAGTCCTATGAAGGAAAAAGGTCTATGGAGACACACCTTCTTTTTCATATCAGGCTACTCATACTGCAGAGGAATCTGGGACCTCCACTCCTCCTGTGCTCTTTGCCTTGGCCCCACTGCCTCATGTCTTAGCTGGACTTGTCTAGTTAAGTACTTAATGTACTTAATGGGGAGCTGGTTTCCTACCACTGGGAACCTGACAGTAATCCTGGATGTCTCCATGTCATTGCTGGTTCCATCTCAGGAAATGTAAGCAGAGATTAATGCTTCCTTTTGGATTCAGGCAAGTGTGTAGTTCTCCTTCTCCCCACAGATTTCCTACATAAGATGGCACATCCTATTCTAAGGAGCTGAAAATTGGGGCAGGCAGCTCAAGAGCATATTCACCCAGATACCATCATGAGTTATGCCCCTTAAGCACCTGATGTTTTATCTCTGCAGAGCCTTCTTGGCTAAAGTGGATATCTCAGGAGCTTGCTCTCTCTCCTGAGCATTGTTGGCATTCACCAGGTAGGTCTTTTGACACTGAGCTGGTAGGATTCCCTCATCACCCAGGACAATGATTCCCATCATGTGTTATGCTAAACTTGACTGAAGGGAATGCAAGTCCAGATACAGATCTCAACATCATATGTGCATTTAAAGCAACAATACAGGAGCAGAGCCTAGGATCCTTCAAAAATTTAGATTTCTTGCTTTTGGTTAATAGAGATCTTTAAGCGGCTGCAGGCTTTCCATGTTGCAAACAGAGATGACAATGATTCTCTACCCTTCCAATACTGGAGGGATTTTGCAAAGAAAAATCACTGAAATAGAGTGAGGAATTGAGGTTACATTAATTGAGGCTTCATAAGTATCTCACGAACCTATTCTGAACTTTCAAGAAAGTTATAGGCGAACCCCCTCTAATCTACTTTCCCTTTTAATGAATGTCAGGATTTGGTGTTGTGTTCTAATTAATATGATTCTAAAAAGCCCTGGAAATTAATAGGAATTTTTCATCAGCAAAATAATCCTAGAAACTGAATTAATTTGATCTATACTAGTATTCAGTCACCGAAATGTATTTTCTTCTCAATGGCTGAAGCACAAAATCAGCACACAAAAATGTTTCCATGGGGGACTCAGTAGCTTTGTTGGTCCCCAGGATCATCATTCTCAGCATGACCAGTCTGAGGAGGTTCAAGGCTCTAATTTTGATGTTATTTTTGGAAATGGCTTGAGTTTCTGCAGTTTTGGCTTTAAATGAGATCGGAGTCATGCTTCTCAGCCTTTGCTGCCAAGCTAAACTTTTCCCTTGGTGTGAAAGCACGTGTTTACCCATGTGCAATCTAAGCTACAATGTCTTGCTGTAATTGCATTTGTAAAATGTCTTCCTAAAAATACTACCTTTCCAGAGCATGATCATTTTTCATTTGTCTGCACCCAAAAGAGAAAAGAGTTGAAAAATGCAAGTGTCATGCATTGTATATGAGCTAGTTTGTTTTAAAATGAAAATAACCCGAGGCATCAGATGCTGTTATTACTGTTAATTCATTGCCTCACAGTATCTGCCTCTGTATGACTTGATGAATTTCCACTACACATTCATTATTGCAAATGCATTTCCAAACACTTCATATAAAGCAGGCTTTAGATAGCTCACCACATTCTTATGAAAAGCAACATTGTGAAGCAACCACGGGGAGCAGTCATATAAAACAGATGCTCAGCACCCACTACCCAGCAACACAAAAGGAATAATCAACTGATGAGAATAAGTTGTTTTATACCCAGAAACTTGGATTCCAGTGGACCCGTGTTTTTTGGGCTGGGATATTAAATGCTGTTGGGAAGCTTGTAAAAGTTGCTGTGAATCTGCACAAGGGAATTTGGCACCCAGTTGCTGCATATCTTCTGATAGACCATAAAGTCAAATTGAACTGGGCAACCTTATGCGAGGGCTACCAGCATGCCGGTTTGACCTACTTGAAATCTAAAGCTTCATTAAACTATTTCTGCCAAATAAAAACTAACCTGAGCCCTCCCAAAAGTCAAACCACATTTCCATTGTGGTCCAAGAGCAATACACTGTAATGCCCCTTTATGCTCCTAGTGCTGTCTGTCCTTGAGGATTGACTCCAAGGCAGCTCTAGCTTCTATTTGCAGCTACATAGAAATTCCTTTAATGAAGAGTAAAGGAAAGACTTGCTGAAACACTGTCTCATCCAGGCACTCCTGGATACTCTCTGGCCACCACTCCACACACTGCTTTGGCCACACTGGCTGCCAAGAGATTTTCCAGTAAATGTTGAAGCTGTTGCACTTTGCAGCACAACCTTTACCTCTTAGATTGCTCTTCAGTCAAGGACCTACAGCTTTGTTACTGACAGAAGAATTCCTGGGAACCAGAAATTAATCAAAACTGTTGGTATATTTTTTTTTCAGCCATTTCACACTTTGGTTCAGGCTAGCAGATGACAGTGCTCAACAAACACATAAAAACCATGTTAATCACCTATTTTTGGCATAAACAGGAAGAGATTGCCTGGCAAGTCTCACTAGGGAGGTTGTTCATTGAAGGTTTCTACCTCCATTTTGTAGAGGCAAAAGGTCTAAATAAACAATGAAGTTTCAAAATGTTTGTCTAGCCAAAAAATATCTATCAGCTTTGATTTCCCTCTCCTTCTAAGAAGCACTGTGAAACTTCTGTGACTTTATTACCATGTAGTGCAAGTCCTTTTGTCATCATTACCCACTGGTTTCTCTTGTGGAGCAATTTTTTCAAGGCATGTCTTTACCAGAATATCTAACAATGGGTTCCCTGTCACTCAAAGAACCCATTTAAACTTTTGGTCTTCACAGTGTTAGGTGGTAATGAGGTCTAAAATTTAATTATATACTACACAAAGACATTGCCTCCTTTGTCTAAGAACAGAATTTTTCCTCTTGATGATGATACTTCTTTAAGTACTTTGGTGCTCCTTTTCACATTGTTAATTCTACTTGGCATCAGGAGATAAGGAAGACCTGCTGCATCTTTCGTGCATCTGCAACAAAAATAATGCAACTTTCTCCCCTCATTTTAAAGGCATACTTATACTTGTTTTTCTGTTCAGATCTATTAGTGGTTTCATAATAAAGAAATGTTCATAAGTGAAAGAATATGTAGAATTCAGTTATTCATGAGAAATAATGATACAGAAAGGTTAAAAACAACTGGGGAAAAATCCTTTAGCAGAAACAACCAAAAAGGTTGGTTGCTGTAAAAAGGAAAGGAAAAAAATCTCTACTGGGCTTGATAGTGAGTCATCTGTTTATTCCCAGTGCATGATGAAGATAAGTGCAATTTGCAAAGTTTCAGTTTGGCTTATGTTTTGAAACACTCTGCATACCAGAAGGATTCAATCTGGAGGTGAAGAGAAGGTGCCTCATCTGATCAGTGTATGCAAAACCTCTACAGTAAAAAGACAATAATGGGAAATTTACCTGTTCTCATTTTTCATTATAAAATAAAATCTTAGGCTGTATGTTTCAAGTGCTTGGCTTAAGTTCACAAATCTGTTGAATGAAAAGGGGTAGATTTATGATTTCTTGCTGTTTGATATGAAGTAAGCTAACTAAGTGTGCGGTCTTTGCTGAATTTTACTTGTAGACTTGGATCTGCTTTATGGCATAATTGTCGGCTGCAAATTACGGTGAATTGAGCCTGGTGATAGCCAAAACTGAACCTGTCCTATAACTGGGACCTCAGAACTGATGCTATATTCTGTTTTGTTTGAATTTTCTACATAACACCCTAGCAACACTGCTGTAGAACTCCTTTATTTAAACTGGAATAGCTTTAGAAAGAAAGGCTTCTGGACTCATTAAAGGAATGAGGAAAGATGAGAATAAATTGATAATTAGGCTTAAGAGAATAAAAGCAGGAAGGAGATACTAGCACACTCTGTAAACATTGGAGGGAGTAGAGCAGTCCATTCTCTACGGTACTGCTGACAAAGAAACAAATGGCCTTAAAGTGGGAATGAATAAATATAAGCTGAAATGGAGAAGAGGTTATCAGCTCTCTGCAGAGTGAGGGGCTGACCCAGCCCTGCAGCAGGACCAGTAGGAACAGAAAGCCCCAGATTAGTTTCCTAGGCAGATTGTCTACCACAGTTGCTAGTTATAGTAAAGGGCTGAGTTCACTGACCCACAGTTCTCACAAGGTTTCATGTTCCTGCCTTCACATACAGTTATGTGGGTTTAGTTAACCCTGAGATGGATTTTCAGTCCAGATTTTTGGCTAGTGTCATCTTCACTGCAACCAAAGAAAATATTTGTGAGAAAGAACTGCAGCAAAGTCCAATGCTTTGGTTTCTCAGGCACAAACAGAACTCACCAGATGGGGTCATAAGAGAAGAAGAACTAGTCTAAAGCATGTCTTCACCCACCCTACAGGTTTTTTTGCAGATGTTTTTCTTACTGATACTGTATTTGTTTTCCTTCTATTGATCTTCCTGGTGTATGAAAGAGAACTGATACTATACCTGGGCTCACAGAGAAAACAGTTTTCAGATGTTTTTAAATACCTGAACTTCAGCAAATAAATTTTTTGTGATTGGCCTCAAATTATATTTTTAATGAGCTGAAAAAAGCACTGAATGTCTGTGTTCCAAAGTTCAGGGTGACTTGGCTGTGGGTCCAGCTTTTGCAGCTTGGCCCAATTTTTAGTATACATTTATGGATCATCTATTTCTACTTTCTTCATCCTACTCATCAGTAAATCTCATTTTAATAGAATTCTCTCAATTTTTAACTAAGTCAACACACTGTTTGCCAGGGACAGTATCTTTACTGAAGTAGGAATTTCACCTACTGCCAGCAGAAATCATGGGACTTGTGCTTGAAGGCAGCCTGCAAATCATTCTCATTAAAGGCATAACAGCAACTAATTCTAAGGTTCATATCACTAAGTGAACAGTAAAGCCACATGAGCATTATATCACTTTCTAGAAAGGGAAGAAATGCTGCTTCTCTGTGGAGAGCTGGTAATCCTGCTTCAGAAAGACTTTTTGGAAGTCCCCTCCACACACCATCTCTATGATTTACTATGATTAAAAACACCCAGTTTGTAGTATTTTTATATTAAATAAGAGTGAAGTATTTTTAACTTTGGCTTCACGAATATCTCTGAGAAGTCACATTTTCTCTGAAGTAGAAAAAGTTTCCTGGTGGCTTGAAATGAGAGCTGCAGGATTAAAATGTTTGCTCAATGCAGGGAGGTTATCATCCTCTCCAGGCATTTCCCTTTCTCTATTACAAAACTCTCTTTTATTTCAGCGGTATATTGCCATGGTCTCAGGCAGAGGGTTGTCACATTTCAGTGATAATTGTTTACTCTTTGGGATTGATAAAAGCATCTTGAAACAAGTATTTCTAACCATATATTATTTACATTATTTTAATTATAAGGAGATAGGAAAGCAGGAAATACATTTACATTTTTCTTGGGCAAAGCTCTTTATTCGGAGTCATATTTTACAGAAACCAAGTCACCAAAAGAGAGCGGTATCCAGAATTGAAACTGGAGGTAACTAAAGACTGGAAATAAGCTGGTAACTCAGAAATATGAGCTTGCTGAATCAAAATAGTTAAAGGACACAGACAAATTGAACTGAAATGAATGACAGCCCTTTTGTACTAAATTGGATGCTACTAAACAAATTAATTATGTTTTTATTTGTGTATGTGTGTTATTCATCTTTTTTCATGACTCAAAATTCACACACTTCATCTATAGAGGGAACTTTCTGAGACAGAAGTGAAAATGAAAAGAGCAACACCACAAACCCAGTGTCACAATGACTTTACAATATATACAGTTAAATAGTTTATTACATTTTTAAATAAAAGGCTCAGAAAGAGCCCACTAGCTTACAATTTTCTTTGGCAAAAAAAAATCTGCTTTAAACACCACAAAAAGACTTGCATGGGTTCAAGAAGGGTGACCAAAACACTGTTTTTTGCTATCATTGGAACGCTATCAAATTATGTGTCCAAAACAAATGAATCTGAATGGAAGTAGTTAAAATACTGAAGTAAACCAGTCCAATTTTTTTAAAGATATTATTGCTAGCAGTATCCTCCTCCATTAGAAATCTGCATTGGGAGATAGGGACCCACTTCAAGTAAATGAGTCACTTTTGCTTCCTAGCCAGAACAATTAAACTTCTTGTATAAAACATGACCTGAAGCCTGCCCTTCACCACATCATCCCTCCTCAAACTCCCAGAGGTCAGCTCTGACATTTAACAGCTCACAAATTCAGTTTCTTAGCTCCTGAGGCCAACTTCATGCTTCTAAAACCAAAACTTTGTTACTGAGATTGATATATGTGCCCGTGAGTGCTTGGATATGTGAGTATAAATACGTGTATGCACATATACTGCAAGCACATACTTCTGCTTCCAGTCCATTCATTATTGTCAATGGTTTTTCATCATTCTTCAGAGATAACACCTTTGTCTTTCCTCTTGCATAGCTGCCACGAGTTGTAAAGGCACACATTGTCACACCAAACACTATTTCTGTGCTGGTGTCAAGATGTGTCATAGGAAACAGCACAAAACAGATGATACAAACTAGCCAAATAAACAGTTAATGCATTTTGAAACTTGGTACATTTTCATTGCTAGCAACTGAGTAGTTTTAGGTGTTGGGGTTTTGTTTTTTTCGCCAATTGTTATTGATCTCTTGCCATATCGTGCATACAATTCCCTAAAAACATTAGCTCATTTCTACCCCAGCTTTAAAGCTTAGCTCATCTAGGCTATGTGCTTTGGTGTGTAGGTGTTGAGTGCTAAATACAACTTAATTTTTCATTTGTAAAAGGCATGCTTAACAATAACAGCTACTTAATTAGTTTGATCTTCTGAGCAATTTAGCACACTCTCTGTACCAGCATAAAAATAAGGCCATCGGGTGACAGGTACAGTTTGAGGCATCAGGAGGAGTGAATTTTAAATTGTTTGTATACATTTCTCCAGAAATTTCCTCACTTTTCCATAATGTTTGCTTTTCAGTGGTGGTAGGAATGCAGCAATGTCATTATAATAAAGGTCATAACTCAAAGTTCACTAATATCTAACAAATGAAAACAAATGAAACGTGACTTTTCCCTACCTGCTTTGGCTCTTTCAGACAAGCTCTCCCAGGACACAGAGGAACAATGAATCATTTTAAGTATTTGATAAGGACCAAATAAAATTGAAACCACAGATGAAGAGCTTTCTCCCAAGTTTATTCTTCAAAATAACTTCGTGGTGATATGCAAACTGTACAGCCAGGCTTCCCCAATGCAAATCATTTGTGAAATCCATTTTGTAGTACTGACAGAAAATAATAATAACAATTGTATATTTCAAAAATACTACCAAACACCAGATTCAGTCTCTTTCTAGGTTTTCAAAGACTTTCAGTCTCCACACCTTCAGACTTTGACATCAGTGTGTTGGAAGGGGTTAGATGACTGGAAAAGATCCACTGAAGCTACTAAGATACGGATTAAGTATTAAAGTGTTAATGAAGACTAACTTTATTATTATGATTTATGTACTGAAAAAATTCTTTCCTAAACAAACAAATAACTTAGCCAACCCAGCCATAATTTCTATTATGTTCTTGCTAGCCAGATTTCACAAGGTGGCCACTGAGGTCCTGTAAAATTAAACCAACAGCTCATCACAGCACTTCACAATGTGCGAGAACATCGAGATGGAGAAGTCCAATTAGATCATCCCCTCAGCCCACCCTTCACCCCTGCCAACAATGCAAACTTTCATGGTGTTCTCATTTTATGCTAGCCCAAGGAAAATGAACTTCATCTCATATAAAAGAAAGAATGTAAGGTCAAGCATCAAGAGAGAGTACAGTTTGTACTTATAATAGCCAATGCAATTCTCCCAAACTCCTTTTTTTCCAAACAAAAAAAAAAAGGGAAAAATAAGAAAAAAACTCTTCCTAAACCTAAATCATCTGAGCAGCAGAACGTTATTAACGTTTGTCTATTTGTGAAAATTGCTGACATGAGCAGAGGGAGGTACTCTAGTTTTAGAATGCCATGGTCTGTGACCTGGTGTTCCCTTCTTACAGTTGTAATCATATCATGGCACTGAAATCCATGCTGCTGTTACATTGTTTGATGGAGAAAAAGAATCTTTTTTCAGTCAGCATGTTTTTTAAGGAAAAAAGGCTTTCCCATACCTCTGATCAACCAGTTTCTCACAGATAATATCCCATCTCTCTTTATTTTGACTGATCTAAACCTGACTTGCCTTTCAAGGTGTGGCTTCAGAGAGCATCCTGATTCATCTTGTAGCATTCATTTGATCAACATTTCTAAATAGTGAAAAAATTAGGCTCAGTTATTTTTCAGGATGTTAGTTTGATATTTTGACTGATTTTTTTTTCCCTTTAATATTTTGAAATCCAAAAAATGAGCCTCCAGAACCATTGAAATCCCATTGCTGAATTAATTGACAAAGATGAAATTTTCTCAGCAAACAGAACCATTACATCTGAATCTGCACGACTCAGAGCCCATGTTTTCCCCTTTCTGGGCAAAAATACTGGACGATGCTTTGCAGAAGTCTGCAGGAGAAGTTTGGCACTCTGAAAAATACCAGAACTTTTTATGGGTGTTTTTTTCAAGAGAGAGAACAAGCATGGAGTGATGCTTCAAGGGACAAAGCGTGACAGGAGGTGCATGGTGCTGTGGCTGCAGGAGGCAAGAAGCAGGAGAAAAAAATCCCAGCCTGGCACCTCCTCCAGTGTGTTTAATACCACATCCAAAGCAGGACCATAGGTTAGGTCAATAGAAATTCCAGGTGGCTGAGACTAGGGCAGACCAAAGTATTGCAAATTTTTATCCTTGGCATGGAGAAATGTTTCTAAGACTTCCACGGCTCTTGCCATTTGCAACACTGATGCCCATTAAAATGCTTAAAGCAACAACCACCCTCCTTTTTTTGTACTTTGCTTTAGAAGTAATGTATAATAATTGGAATTTGAGCCGAGTTTTCCAAGACCTCAAGTTGTGTTAAATGAATATACACACACACTCTATTTCAAGATACACAGTAAAAATAATGCTCTAAAAATAATGTGTTTCATATGTGTGTGTATATGTTACAAATTAGCTGTTATTTTAAATGTTTCACTATAAAAAGCCCCCCCACAACATCAGAGGGGAGTCCAGCCCTAAATGGTATTAAACTCTAGGGGTATATTTAAATAATTGCTCAAGTTCCAGTTTTTATTCTGATGTAATTAAAGTATGTTTTACACGCTAATCAAAATTAAATAAAAATTATTAAGTGTTAATTTACCTTTAATTAGTTTCTGGTAAAATAATACTGCATTTCTGTGGTTCACTGTATAATACACAGACCAAACCAAAAAAAGAGCATTCTACTATAGAAAACTTACTACTGTAGGAGCTATATGGGAGAATGTTCACTCTACAAGTACAAAAATACACTCCAAAAACATGGAACTGCTCTCACAGCATAGAAACACTCTGCTCCTTTCCTTTGTTAGCTGATTGTGGCTTAAAGTCTCACTCATGTAAATTATTACTTCAGAAAAATGTCTTCTTCCATGTCTGAGCCAACACACTTGCACATGGCATGGGTGTGGGATGAAAGGGTTCAAGTTATTCACTAGGGAGCTGCAGAGGTTTTCAAGTAACCGTGCTTTGTTCTCCACAGAAGAAAACAGGCAGTAGAGCACAACCCAGGAGAGGCATTTTAGAGCAGAAAATTAGGTTGTTAGGTAAATCAAACTTTTTTTTTTTTTTCCCCCACAAAATTTGTCCAGCGAACCCTGGGTTAATTTCAAGAAACCATCAAAGCTGAAATATTTTGGAAAAACCTGTCCTTCTCACTTCTCGAAAGCATCTTGATAGGTTCAGGTTCCCTTTCTCCACTTCTCATGGCTCAGCAAGCCTATGGAGTTCAGGTCCATGAAATGAGCCAGGTCATGGGACAGACCTGGAGGTTTGTCTGAAGGAGGTTTATCTGAACTCCATCTCTGGCTGACACCTCTCATCTTTTAAAGTCCTTTCAGAACAAAAACACTGGGCTTATTCAGGACAGCAAGAAAAAAAGCTTTCTGAATTCAAAATATTTCAAGATTTAGGGGTTTTTAAAGTTGTTTCTGAGCTCTGAATGAAAGCCTATATATTTTGTATTTCTCCTGAATGCTTGTTCTCTGCCACACAATCGTATTTCAATGGTTCTCTTTTCTTATTTGCTTCTTCCAGTTCTACTTGCAATGATTTTTATGGGAACTTTTGCAACACTAAAATGAACACGAGCAAAACTGTGTAAGGATCTTCAGCATCCAGGATAACCTGTCACCTTTTGTTTCATGTCACCACACAATATCTTTTCCTCTTCCTGGTCTGCATAGAAGTGATAGTAGGGCAGAAGTGGTAATTGAATAACACCAGTAACTACCAAATTGATAAAGTATAAATGGACTACAAATTTCTCTGTGTGAACAATTTCCCCCCTGTAGCAGGTGGTGGATGTGATTTCACAGAAATCATAAAAATGCTTGCATTATAGAGACCTTAAAGATTATCTTGTTCCAATCTCCCACCATGGTTATTCACCCACCAGGTTATTTAGGGCTCCATCCAACCTGGTCTTGAGCATTTCCTTTATTGTTTGAGAATTCATAACAAGATACTTCACTTAATTATTTCTCATCCATTGGTCTGGTTCTGTAGAGTTCTTGGTGAAATCGGCAGCAACAAAATTAATTGTATCAACTTATGGTATGAACTGAATTATGATCTAAATACTTCATGGCTGATTTATGTCACCTTGTGCCAGCTGCAACTTCAGAAAACGCAGGCTGCTAGCTAATATAACATAACTGACACTCAACAACTGTCTGTGATCTTTGCACATCACTTGAATTTCCAAGACATCTTTGAAATTTTGCCATTACACATTGTGTGCCAACAGGGTGTTTTATGGTTCATTTTTCTTATAAGGCCTGAATTTTCAGGATGAAAGTAAAGAGTTCCATCCAGCCTCGTTGTGAAAACCCTTCTACAGATGAGTAATCAGTGGCTCTCTACAACTGTAAGGTTACTTTTGGGTATGAAGGAGAATGGACTGAACTCATTCCCAGACTGTTTCTTCACACAAAACATGGGAAAGACCATCTATGGCAGTGGATTGGGAGCACAAGACATCTTTCTGGAGGTTTTTTCAGACAAGAGGCTTCTTGAAAAGCCTTATTTAGTTTTCAAAACCTACTCAGCATACCATGGGCCTTTTCTCATTTAAAGCCTGTAGATCCTTAATAATATGATCAATAAGTAATAGTAATATCCAATAGTATCTACATCATTACCCCTTGACTGCTTGATTTTCACCTGGCACAAAAGAACAAGTTAGGATTACAAGTGCTTTATGCACAGTACAAAATACGGTCTGACCAAGGACAGGCATTGCTCCTAGGATTACATGGAAAGGAAGTTTAAAAGTGTACAGAAGAGTTTATGCTTTGCCAACAGTGCACCATTCAAGAGTTTGCAAAGCTAAACAGGGAGAAGAACCATCTGAAGTACAGAGAGCCATCACAACAGTAAAAGCTGGGCTGGAAACAGGGCTATGCCACTTTCAGGACCTGAACTAACCTCTGCCCTGCCCTGCTTGGTGCTGTGTCATGCCTTCTGCTACAACTTTCCTTACAGTGCCTATTTCCTTATAGGGCCATGAAGAATAAAGGATGGGATAAATGCTTGTGAAGGATGTCTTTGACAGAACTCCCCCTGTGGCATATTAAACACAGGTTAAAAAAATAAAGGGGGAAAGAGAAGAGAGGAAGAAAAGGTACCCACTTTATCCCCCTTCCATTCTCCTAAGATCAGCCATTTCAATATGGGATCCTGTTTTGAAGGGCTTTGGATCAAAATCAAGGATTTTGTTTCTTCAATTTTAAGAACTTTTCATCACTTTTTCCTTCTAGTTTGAAAATGCAACCTTAAATACTTTACCAGGGAAAGCTTCACTGCTTAAAAAATAATTTTACCCTGTCAGCATCTGTATTTAAAATCAATGTCAATCCAGATTCAATTCTGACTCCCACAAAGGGATATTAATTTTCACCAGAAAACTTCTTTGCTCTTTATGTACATCTCTTAGAACTGAAGAAAAGTGGGGAATTCTCCATTACTTGAGACCATCCTTTCTGTTGTTTTTTTCTTACTTCTCCAATTCCCTCCATAACCTACAAGGCTGGAGAAGACAGAAAAATGTGTTCTACCAGAAGATTCCTTTGGCCCTCAGCTAGGGTGGAAGTCAGAGTTTTGGCTTACTGAGCACTGAATACACAATTTGAACTAATTAGCAGGGATGGGGTGAGGTAAATGGGTATTAATGTGATTATTGTGCAACAGAGAAGCATGTGCAGGACCACAGTGTGTGGGAGGCTGGAACACAGGATTTGTTCTCTTGGGTCAGGACAGCTCTGTGCCAAACTGAGTATTCTCCTGCCAGCCAACTTCATTGTGTATTGCACCTGGATAGTGTGGGAAACCACAACAGTGAACCCACCAGCTCTGAAGAAGGGAGGGAGCTAAAGGTGGAACTCCCTCCTGATCTCAGAGTGAAGAATGCAGTTCACTTCTGTTTCACCAAGTATGGTTATAAAACCAGTCAGCCCAAATCTCATCTTTACCCAAGATCCTTTTGACACCCTACTGTTCCTGCTTCTTCCATGGTCATTCAGTATGGGTTTATCTGGCATGAATAAAACTGGTTACATCTCACAAAAGCACTATGCAGGCTTAGGTTTCTGATTCATGGTAAGCTGTGCTGGATTTGGTTGTGACCACTGAAGATGCTCACAGCTGTCCTGTGCACCCATGAGCTGGGAACTATGGAAACCAAATTCTGGGAGAGCAGAACAAGTGGTGTCTGCCAGTCATCAGTCACAGTCATTCCACTAAAAAAATATACTTTTTCTGCCATTTGTATCAATTTGTCGACAGGCAGCAGTTCCACCCTGCTGTTCCTGCTGGAGCCTCAGTACCCTGCAACTGAATGTAGATGAGTATGGTCCTAATTTTGCAGAGCTGCAACCAGCCTGACTTCTGAAGCAGCAGTATAAAAAATTGATATACTTCTAGGTACAAACATCTTGTCTGTGTCAGCTGCTTTTGGATGAAATTTGGTGTGCTGAGGGTAGGCGTTTATTTTAGCTCTTGCTGTCTTGTTAACATAGTACTTAACTTTCTGTATGGTTTGTATAGCTGTATATACATGTCTATATGTTAATGCTTAAGTGAAAAAAAAATAGAACTGACACTCAAATTTTAGCCTCTGGGGCTTTTAAAATCTATGTAATTGATTATTTGATGTCCAGAAATATTTCTTTTACCGTGGAAGGTGATTTATAACCTTAGCTTTAACACAAATCTTGGATGAAGTTCATGCTTCCAGTTGAGTGCCTGATACTCTTTAAACAAAAGACTGCAATGATGACAGCTACTGTATAATGGACTTCTGTGATGAATTTCCAGATGATTGATCATTTGCCCAAAAACTTTTGAACTTCTGGAATTTTCAAACGTTTTCATGACTAAACTGTAAGTTAGCCTGAATATCTGTGAACAACAGATGACATGAGCTTAAGGACAACAAACAGGGAAACACACCCTGAAATAATTTTACAGAAGTACTTGCACATTATTTTAATCAATCGAGCAATTCTAATATTCTGTCAGAGGTGAAAAATTAGTTTCCACTGAAATGACTGCTTCATGTGCCTGAACTCAGCCTACAGAGTCAATAGGATTTTTTTTCCCCTTGCCATCAATGGGGTTTGAATATGACCTTAAAAGGAAAACCTCTGATTTCTATAGGACTTCCCCCTAAGGACGAAGTTGCTCAGAGGGGCAAACAAACAAACCTTCAAATGCTCCAAAACACTGCCAGCAATCTGGGATCAAGAGATATAGGACTTCTGTTTATTAATTGTTTTCCATGACAGCTCAGCCATACTGAAAATTCCTGTGTGAAACATAAATTTATTTCCAGTTTTAAAACTGAATTCTTCACTCTTCAGTAAATGGTGGCAGGAGACACTCCATGTTTCAAAGCCATTTTGGTCCCATTTCATTCCACAGCTGTTTTTTCTTTCCTCTATTAAAAAAAAAAAAAAAAAAAAAAAAAAAAAAGCCCCCCAAAAACACCAGAACAAATATTTTTATAAGGACAAAGTGGTAATTCAGCAATAATGCCATGATGAAGAAAGTGGAAGGGTTTTAAGGCCCCAAACAAATGCTAGGGTCACCAGAAGAACAAGTGTTCATCTGACATTTAATTAAAAGCTCACCTGGACTGCATCATATTCTTCCCACAACCAATGCTTTTTCCCAAGATGCAGTGGAACTCTGGTGCTTGCTACATTACATGCAAGGCTGCAAGTTCCTTTTTTATTAAGAGCCTTTTACAGAGGTTGAGCAAGGATGTGAAAAATGTACTTGATATGCAAACATATTCTTTAAAAAAAAAGAAAAGATAAAGTTTACCAGGTGCCGGAATCTAATCAAGTAAAACTAAAGTAAATGGAAATAACCAAAGTACAGATGCTATGGAACTTAGCCAGTAGTTCATACCCTCGTTGAGTGGTGCCTCTGAGGTCCATGGTCTAATTTATTCTTGGTATAACTCCACGGATAAATCTGCACCCTTGGGACTCCTCTGCAGGATGCAAGTTCCAAGTCTCCATCCATATTGAAAGCTGAATTGCAAATCCAGAAAATATCCTGTGAGAACTTCAAGAATTTCATGAGATAGATACACATGTTAAAGGATGAATACTTTCAAAGTCTGTCATGTGCCTTCATAATAGAATATATTCTTATTAAATGGGCAGATGGTACATGGCTCTTCCAGCTGTTGAGACTGTAATTGAAAGTATATTCATGACTCTTCCACTGCAAAATCAGTAAACCTCCACTGTGCTTTTCTTCCTCATCTGTTCTGTCCTAGACCTTCTATGTAAATAAACCTAGGTTGTGCACTTTGTTTCAGTCCCATTGATGTGTTTTATGCCGGATATATATTAATCAAATAAAGGTGACATTCTATTGTGCTATGAAATTTCTATCAAGAGATTTAAAACAATATTCTTTTTTCTCTTTTATTTTTTCCCATATCCTAGTGAATTCAATGGATGCCACAACATTTTCAAAGAAATAATAACAGATTTTCTTCTGTTGCTTTGGTGCGTGACTGCAGAGAACAAGTCACTTTTTGTCATTATTAAAAGTGTGCTGCACAATTAGTGACATTCTGGTTTCCAGCTAGCAGTTAAAATGTTCTCAGTTCAACAAGTGATTATTTATTTCCCTTTTTGGAAAGAATGCAGTGGCAAATACAACACAATATTTTTTTTTATTTCTCATTTTTTTATTTATATCCAAAATAAAACAGATACTAATTGAGAAATAAAGGCAGCAAGACAAAATTCCTGCTTCAGTGAACTTGCATCTAATATATTATCATGGTTTTGAACATAGATGAACACTGCAGACAAAAAAAGAATAATCTGTGTAGCTTTAGGGTCAGCTTGGCATTCCCAGGAATTATTTTCTGTGTTTTTCAGCAAGTACAGCACTTACCATATATGTTCATAATATTTACATACCATAATATTCTTAGTTGTAAAAGCTCAGGGTCATATTGTCACACGCCTTGGAGGATTAGTGGGAAAGTTACTCACTTGTAGCTTGGTGCCTGCTTGTCTGCACATACATTGCAAAACAAAAGGAAATCCCCTTCAATTCAACTGATGCCAACAACTCTCCCTCCTAACAGTAATAGAGAAGCCGACTTTAGTGTAAGACTACTGACTTAGTATTTATTAACATTTTGGTGAGTTTTCCAAAATTAATACACTCACATTTCAAAAGAAATACTTCCAGAAGCACCTTGAAAATTTAGGAGAACAAATCCCACCACTTAAGGACTTGTGAACCCAGAATGTTGAAGTTACATTTTTCCTAAAAGCATCCCGGGAAGCTTTCTTGATTCCAGCCTCTCCCACTTTCTTTACCTCAAGAGGAGTCTCAGGTGCAGCAGGAACATACTCTCTCATGTGCTTGCAGCCCTGCTGGGCAGGCTAGCTGTCCATTAGGTATCTGGAGGGACAGGAGGGTATCAAGAGGTGCAAGGCAAGGCTAGGGGCTGTTCCACAAACCTTTTCTTCAAAGCAAGAAATGCTTCAACAGGTGGGTGGGGTTTTTTTTTGTTTGTTTGTTTGTTTTGGTTTTTTTTGGTTTTTTTTTTCCTGAGTTGCTCCAGCAAATTTATTACAAATTTGGTTTGTACTTAAAAATACCTTGAAAAACTCACCTTCACTTCTGCTGTTTGATAGGCTGAATGCTAAGCTTGAAACAAAGAGTTGAAGAACACAAGGATAAGGTCATATTAGCATTGTTATAATCAATAATTTCTGCATTATGTGTGCGTGGTTATGGCTTAGTCCACTACTGCCACACAGCTTGTTTTTAGTTAATATTACCACAAATATTAAAATTTATAACCAGTCATCTGCATATCATGTAAGTGGTGAATCAGTACCTCTGTATCCATACAAGTGCTAGAAATTTTGTGGGTTTATATGGCTGCTTGTCTCTGCCAGCTCTTGCTTTTGTTTGAGCTTCACAAAAATCCACAAGTATTTTCTGCCTTTCTTTTCCTACCCTTCCTCTCCCTTCCCTTTCCTTCTGGTGGTGGTATTGGTTATCTGCATTTCTTTCTTGGATAGTTCCCTGGCAATCCCTTTTGTGGTAAAAGATGAAAAGCATGGAGAAATCGTCTCAGAAGAATTACTGGATCTTTTCTCTCTCCTGAAAAAGAGAATTAAAACAACTGTAACATCAATGAAATTGACTGTGATGCTGCCAAACAGAAATTATTGTTACAAGGCCTTTAGCTGTTAGCATAACAAAATAGATCTTGGATTACTGTTACCCAAAACAGCCTTTAATGGAAAAAAAGCCACACCCTGCTAATGTCTCTGAACTTAAGGGATGCAAAACAACAATGATAAGGGAGACCACACAATTCTGTACAGAGCCCTGTGTTCCAGAAGTTTAACAAATAAGGGCATTGCAGAGCAAATCCTGCTGGTAGTTCTCATAAGTAAAAGATGACTTCATTTATTATTTTACAGAATGACATTCTCTTATTCAAGTAATTAGCGCATATATTGGAGGACTCAGTTCATGACACAGTCCTAAAAGCTTACATTTTTTGAATACTAATTCCAGATTGCATGATGATTGAAGGGGAGCTAAGATGAACTTGTTTTTAAACATCCCAAGTGACCATGCTCCCCATGAAAACTGTATTTTGTAGACACTTTCAGGCCCCCAAAAGACATAACCTTACAATGACCTTACAGCTATGCAGCGGGCACGTAGGATGACATCATAAAGAGGCCACTACATTCCAGATTAATTTTCTATCTACCAGCAAGTATTAATTTACTGTCATTAAAATGGGAGCAGAATGACCACATCTGTGACAGTCAGGCCTTTAGAGACCGTGCTAATGTCTGCAGTGAAACTGTGTGACAAGTAAAGGTCAGAGACACGTGACCCCATGAATACATTTTATTTTGAGTTACTGTGCTGATGCTGTGCTAGAAGTTACTCTGAACATTTTCTCATATTGTACCTGCAGTGCTCAAACTTCTTCCTGTTGCCTTTAACTCCGCAACCATCTGTGAAAAAGTTTGGTAAATGGAAATTCCCTTCCAGCTTCTTGGCATCTTCCTGGTTTTTATCCCTTTTCTATCAATTTTCATACATTCTTTCTTTGCATGGTTTGAGCTGAGAAGCCTTTTTTAATTAGGCTATAGTGATCTGATCACCACAGGTGCAAGGGAGGAATTTTTTCCTGGGGGGTAATGTTGTAGACTTAGCTAAGAAGGATAATACTTCAGTTGTTTTTACTTTCCTTTCACAAATCAGGTGTTGGATCCACTATATAACACTTCATGGACCAATGGTCTGATCTGATAAGGCAAGTCGTATGCTCCTACTTACACTGCATGGCTGCCATTTGACTTAAAGCATTAAAAAGTACCCTAAACTGAGGAGCACATGAGGAATTTTGAATACATAGTGCTAACCTCTTTTCTTTTTGGTTTTTTTTTTTTTTTGTGGGTTTCTTGTTGTTGTTGTTTCTGGGGTTCTTCTTTAGTTAAAGACCTTAATTAATGAGCAGAAGGAATGCCAGTATAGTATGAATCAGACGGGCTGGACACATGCAACGTTGTGATGAAAGAGAAACCTCCTTTCAGAGCTGGAGTATCTGATGAAATAAAAGCCAATTTTCAGGCAGCTGTGAAGTTGACAGAAGAGCCTTTGTAACACTATAACCACCACCTCCTGCATGGGACAACCTCAGAACATTCTGATTCGTCTTTGGGGTACATAGAAGCCAAAGGCTGATAAAGAGATGAGTCGGTTTCCTCAGAGGTTTCTAGGGGATTTCTCTGTCCTCTCTGTTCTCTGTTGTCTTTTGTTTGACTGTGGTTTTAATTCTCAGGGGGAGTCCTGGTGGAAGTAGAGACCTTGCAGTTGCTGTTGCAACATTTTAAAAAAAACCCCATCCAAATAACAACAAAAACCCCTTAGCATCTTTTTATTTAAAGCCAAAAGTTTATAAGCTGCTTTACAGAAACATTCCAAAGGAAGAAACAAAGAGTGAAAAGAGACTGCTGATGAATGGAAGCTTGTAGCCTCAAAGTAAAGCCAGGCCAATAGCACTTTATTTGGAATATTTGAAATCCTCCTGTGTGCATGAATTTTGTCAGGCATAGACTGGAGTTTGTTCAGCTTCTGTCCTTTGAACAAATGTAGGCATGCAGTTGCAAGGATTGGAAGTTTCAGACCTAACCAGGAGAGATTCTGCCATCCAGAACTCCAGTCAGATTTCCAGTGAGGACCATCTGAGTGAATCCTCTGGCCAGCTTTGGGAGCTGTGTGCCCAAATCTCCCATGCACTTCTGGAAACCTGTGCCACTATGTGCTCATGTGGGGAACTGTGCAACTTTGTGTGGCTGCAGCTCTGAGTCCACAGAGCTGGAGGCCATTTCTCCTCCCTACAGATGTGGATATTTATCCAGGAGCTGGCCCTGTTATTCCCATGACATTTTTGTGTTTTACTTTTCCACTGCTTTAGGCCTACAGTTGTTCTGCTAGTTTGCTGTAAATAGTCTCTTTACAAGAACTTCATAGAGGATCAGAGGAATCTAGGAATGTGGATACTACTGCAAATAATGCTTGTGAAGATGAACTTCACACTTCCTGACCATCAGAAAAGGCCATCACCTACCCTTCACATTAAACCTATCAATGACTAGTAAATAGGTATGAGAGGGCTGGATTGAAGATACTCTCACCTAAAGGCTTCCTGTAGTATCAATTCAAACACAGGCAAAAAGCAGGGAAAACAGTTCATAAATGTTCTAGGACTGGAGGAGGTGATGATCACAGGGTAGTATAATATCTGTAGACTTTATAAAAACGTGGTTTGCTCTCATAGACTATTAAAGATCCATGTTTATCAACCCTTAAAGGCTTTGCAGGATTGGTCTGCAAAGCTTTGCAATGCCTGTCCATGTTTATTTGATGTCCACTCAGAGTGTTTGTGGAGGAAGTACCCTGGATATTAGTAATGAGGGAAGGAAACTAATTCCTTCCATTTAGTATAAAATGGAGGAACTGAAGGATCACTAAGAAGCTTCATTTTCTTGTAATATAGGACAAGTTGCACCCACATGGACACACTTTTTATCTGGAAGGGGGAGAATGCCTAAACTGAGCCATTACTGTCTCACAGGACTAGAAATGTTTAGGCCATCAGCTCTGTGGAGGCACCCAGGCAGCCGGGGCCACAAAGCCATTCGCAAAATCTAACCAATGTTTTGTTCCCCACTCCAATTCTCAAAAAAGAAATGACCAGGAAAAACTAAAAATAAAGTGAAGTGCAAATCAGAGAGACAGTAAAAACTGTCTTAGAAAAGATTGATAACGTGTCAAAACAGATATCACACTTTACAAAGCCCTTTCTTTTAATGATACCTGTGAGAATAAGCTCCAGCTTCTTTCTTCTCCCTCACTTCTCTCCAGATTTTCTCTGGCTGGATTCCACATAGCAGAAACATTACACAAGAAGGAGCTCTTTGCAGAAATGTAGAATGAAGAGTTGGTTGAGAGCATCAAAACAGTATTTATAATGGAAGCTTACACTCAGAGTGTAGGACAGTTCCTTGGGGTTCAACAGTACATCAGATTTTATCTGCAGCTTATCAAAAGAGATGTCTATTAAATTGCTATCTGTTGTAACCAATTGTTTACTGTTTGCTATTGCCTTTGGAGACTGAGTGCAGAAATGCTCTGAGTCCCTGCTGGATCACTTAGAATGACTGCTGCACATTGCTGACTTAATAATTTTCAAAGGCTGGTAGCCAACAGTAAGAAGTACAACCTTCCCATTGAGCAATATCATAAGAAGTGTTCTCAGTTAGATGCCAGGGCTAGGCTACAGCTGAGAATATTCACTGGGTACTGATATTTTGCAACAAGTTTTCACTTTCTTGTACTCCTCTGTTGTCCTTTGGACTTTCTTATATGATCCTGGACATTTGGGGGCATTTAGACATTTGTTGGCCAAACAATTCTGAATCCCAGTGAATAAACAACAGTATGCATTTTAGGCATTGCCCAGAGGGAAGAGGAATAAATTCTCATCATGAGGTGCTGTGACTTTGCTGAAGACAATGCTTTCAGAAGCCCTCCCTCCACTCCAGTGATAACTTTACTTGTCCATGCCCAGATTGGCTTTCCCAGTGAGGGCTGTCCTTTAGTGTTTTCACCCCAATTACATTCCTCATACTTCAAAAAATAAAATGTTTAATAATATATCTACAGTTGAGCAGAAATAATTTTTTTAGAAACCCTCTCCATTCATTTTGAGTAGGAAACAAGAGGGGGAAGTGGAAGGAAGGGAGGCCCTCCATGCCATATCCATAACTGGTGGACATCATTCTCTATTAACTGACCTCTGGGTGCTGAAACTCATCAGTTTTTACATTTTTCACTGGCTGCTGGGAAGAGGAGCATTAAAAAGGAGAAAATGCAGGCTCAATGCTCTGAATGCTGCTTAAGAATTCTCCAGAGAGGAACAGAGGGAACCAGCATGAATAACTCCTAGCAACTTTCCCGTTAATTAAAATCTGACAAGCAGCTGGCAGCTGAAAGGGGGAGCTGTAGGTGGGGGAATCCTGTGGTTCACCACCACATTCTTCACATTCATAAAAGCTACGGAATATTTCACTGTAGGCCGGCCAGAAATGTCGATGGAAATGTGAATTAAAAGAAAGAGCTGTCTGAAGGTGACAGATATATTGGACGTAGCCCAGGTAATACAAAAATGAAAATATATGAAAGTTTATGACATGCATGAAGGAACTTCTGTAAAAACCTTTCACTCAAAGATAATACAATTCAAAAGATGTTATAGTCTGCAAGATGAATCCATCCAGGCAAGAAATTCATTTTGGGGGAGAGGTAAAATGAATTCCCTCTGTGCCATCCCTCAAACATTGGGGTAATGGTTTTGGCCACTGAGTTGGCCAAACTCAGTGAATTAGGTGAGTATCTCTGCATGTAGGTGAGTTATTCAGCATCTCTGTGGGAGCTTTTCTGAGCTGCAGCTTGCTGTGGTGTCCCTTTCCCTGCCCTCTCAGACAAAGGCTGTGACAATTTTCACGACAGCTCTCACACTCTGAAATCACCAACATTGTGATAGTGGTTTTCAGGTTTCTGATGGCAGATAATTTCTCACAAAAGGACCCACTTATTTCCTGAGGGAGAGTATCTTTTATTTTCCACAGTCCCATCAGATTTTGTCATAGCCTTGGCATTGGACTGCACACATATAGCTAAACAAATGCAATGATTTCCTCTTGCAGCGTGGTCCCTTAGCTGGTGCCTCCTGTTCTTCTCTACAAATTATCCCCCTCATAGTCAGGCACAGATTTGTAAAAGAATGCAATTATTGCTTCACAACCATTATGTTTTGGGCCATATAGGATATCATAGAATCTTATTTCATACTCTTCTCTGTTCATATGTTAGTCTGAAGGGCTTTAGGAAAAATGTGAGGTATCAGCAGTGCCATGTCTGGGAAGGCCACAGCAGAAGCCATTTTGTGTGCAACAATTAAATGAAATTTCCTCACTCTGAGAACAGTGGAAAGTTGGCCAGTCATTATCATGTGGAAAATAATTTTAAATCCCCCTGGACAGACACCACAGACAGCTGGAAGAGTTTTCCCTGAAACAAAACAAAACAAAAAAACATATTGAAAAATGCTGTCTCTGGTACCATTATTCTGAATGCAAAGCCTTGAAAGTAAATGAAACCCTCCCAAAACCAAAGAAAATTAAAGGCTAGGTTTCCTGTAATCAGTTACCTTTATTTCTTCCCCATTTCAACTTTCTAAGCATTCATTTCTGTTTGGTGGCTGGCATTTAGGCAGAATGTTTGTTACCCAAACATTTCCAGATTCCTGGAGGTGATAGAGGGTAAAAAAGTATGTTATTTTAGGAGTGCTCATAGAGACCCTTTGCTGATTCCTCTGTCTCATGAATATTGCTCTCTAGGTTAACTTTCTCATTTATGTAATTGACCACTGCTGGAGATCTAACTAAAAGTGACTCTAATCACCTTTTCATCCATAGAGGGTTAAATATAGGGAACTACTTAATATTTCCTTTTTCTTTAATGAAGTGTTTCCTCTTAGTTAACGAAACTAGTAGTCTTCAATTTACCTCTACTGAGATGTCTCTGAGATGTAGTTCAGTTTTCCAGCTGAATATTTTGTCTCTTCTTGTCTGGTGTGGTACAAGAGCAGCAGAGAGTGCTAATTGCCTGCGTTGTGTTCCAAGACCATCTGCTGAAATCTGGGTTTACCATGGTGGTTCCTTTCTTCAACAGCTTATAATTCAATGCTCTCACTTTACTTCTAGGCCCTGGATTTCTTTGCCCATTTTCTGGAAATCATTGCTTTCAAGACCCTTACCCCACCCCCTCACCAGGATTTCTCATTGGGAATAGATAATTAGTGGATCCAAAATTAGTACATGAACAGTTTTTACACCGATTTTCCAGTTTTGTGGCTTTGTCCATTCCTTTTAATTTTGCCTTCCCACTTATTCTTTTAACTCTCCTTAGAACATGCAGTGTGGAAGCAAAAACTGAAAGTGGGGTCTGAGGCAAGGAAGGGCAGAATCCTTTTGCTGGAAATACCCTAAACATACAGATATGAGAACAGTGTTTGGGGTCACCCAAAAAGCCTAAGTAGGACCTCCAGGTTTAGTGTTCAAATCCCTGAGTCATCTTTACTTGCTCACATGCATATCTTGTAAAAGTGGCAAACCTGTGGCCTGAGAATGTTCATCAGCTATTATAATGAAGCCCTGAACTAGTTAATTCCATAATCCAAATCAATTAATGTCTGGTGCTTCATTTGAGATACTACAGTTCCTCACTGCCTTTGCTTCCAGAAAAAGAGCTGAGAAAAAAATTTTCTTCCCAACCTGAACTAAGCCACTTTCAGTTTAAAGTCACTACCTCTCATCCTATCATGACGAGTCCTCATGAACAGTCCCTTCCATCTAGGCCCCCTTTAGGGACTTCAGTAATGATGCCAGATTGTCATCTCTCTTGCAATATGGTTTTGTCCTACATTATGACTTGAGTTTTTTTGTTCACTTGAGTTTACTTGAGTTTTTTTAACTTTTCTTTCTTTGTTCATGTGGAAATCAGGAAGCATCGTAAATTTCCTATATAACACATCCAGAAGTCCTGTGTTCTTTCTGAACTCTTTCTCAGTGAAGTATTGAACTATGTCCACCCGGGAAAATCTTCATTCCTACCACGGCAGCAATCCTCACAGACCTTGAATAAAAGACACCTATTCTGGGCTGGTTTAGTCATTGCAGATGCTCCTCCCGACTTGCCTGTTGTATTGATTCATAGGAATGTACCCTTTCCATAAAAATGCCTGTTTGCTGTTTCCTGAATAAGCATGAGACACACTCATAGCAAAAGGAAGTTTTATGCTCGTGAAGAAATTGTTTTCAGAACATAAACACACACAATTAATAAAATGCGGATACAAAATGTATCCAATGTGAATCTCATGTTTAGTTGCTCCTATGTTAATTTTCTTTCAGAGAATCTCTCAGACTCCCTCCTACAATGGGGTCCCATGCTTTGGTTTCTCTTTCTTTTTCACACCTGGGCAACTGGTAGTTTCTCAGTTTAAGGAAATTCCAAAGCATTTATTGAGTAATCTTTTCTTTGTGAAATTAGGAGACCTTGCTTTGTGTCATCGGGAAGGATGGTGAAGGCATGCTCAGACAATCTAAGTGCACAACTCTAATATCTCCTGCAAACTCTGGGATGTTTTGACAATCTTTCTCTTGGTATAATACCTTTTTACCTTTTCTTTCTTTTTTTAAAAATCAGTTCATTGAAATTTTCTAGAGTTTTCAGGTTCACATTTTTGAGAAAACAAAAAGAATAATAAAAGAGATGGCTTTTCAAGAAACATTTTTTTATTTCCATTAACCAATATTCTCAACAGATTAAAAACCTGGGGAAAAAATTCCCCAGGGTTTTTAGCACACTTACACACTGTATTTGTTTCGTATATGTGTATCATGCAATACAGATATTTATATGTGCTAACACTATAGCACCAACCTGGTTTCAGCAAACAGTTGGAAAGATCACACTCACCTCTTTTCTTAGGCAAATTGTGGGAGAATTCTTTTGATATTTCCTCATACACCTATATTACTGGAACCCCAAAACTTCCTTTTACTATTTGCTACTGCTCTATATTTGACATAAAAAGAAAAAAGTGGTCAAGTAGAATTTATTACATAATGAAACATTTTTATGATAGACTTTTTTCTGATGATCTGAGGAGCAGAATAAAGCAGAATAACCAGCATTGTTACTGATCCTGATTTTTCTGGATGTATTCATTGAAAGAGTGTATCCTGTAAAAAATTAGTAACAAGGAAAAAAGAACTAAGGAAACTGTGTCAGACTGGCTTAGTAAAATGGTCTGTATTACTGCCTTCACTCTACAAAACAATGTTTAGGGCTTTTTTTGTAGGAAATCCAAGTAAATATCCCAATGGAGAGCAATGGGCTCCTTGGTTGTGAAGAGACTACAGTCAGCATTTCCAATGAGGTGCTAGAGCCAGAAAACCAGATGCCTCCACAGCACACCACCTCCCTGTTGTGCCACTTCTGTTTCTGTACCAAACATTCATTTTTCTTCTGTTTGTCCAGAAAGCAGAAAGTTGTAATTTCTTGTGTCTTCATTTGGAATACAAGTTTCATCTTTGGGGTGTATAAACATTGTCATAGTTCTCCATCCTCTCTCCATCCACTCAAAACACTGCTGGTAGAATCCAATTCATGACTTGGCAGTCTGATTGCGCTCTTCTCTTTGCATTCTTGTGTTATTTATTTCCCCATTACTGCATCAAAAATAAACTTCTTATCTTTGTTTGTAAAATCCCACAGTGTTTACCTTCATCCTATTCAATCTTCTACACACACGAATTTTGTTTCCATCTTCCTTCATGCCCATAATGCTTGATTTGACCTCCTCTCCTTAGTCCATTCCAAGCAAATGCACAGTCTGATCTCTGAATGACACCACCTGAAGAAAGGGTGCCATGCTCCCAGACATAATTCCTGGTCGTTATTCAACATACCTGTGATTTTAGTCCACTTTTTTTTTTCTTTGATTTTTCTTCTCTGCTCAGTTCCTACCTTAATTTCAAACTTACAGCTTATCTGAGTCACATCCTAACAGATAGATTTCATATGAGTGCTTTGGGCAGCACCACTTGGGTTTTTAATTCTTTAAGCAGCACTTATTACAACAGCTGCTTCACTGGCACTTGTATGGTGTTCATAAAGACCTCTCTACTTAGGAACAAGGATTGGAACGAGGTGACCTTTAAGGTCCTTTCCAATTCAAGCCATTCTATGATTTTATGATTCTATGAATACAAGTGTGGAAAGGAAATAGAGTTCCCCAGAGTCAGACTTGTTTGTGTAGTAGAGCTTGAATCTTGGCCCTGTGCCTTGTTCTCTCCTCATCATCACAAAGAGTACATGAGAGTAGCAAGAAACAAAAGGGATGCACAACTGGCACACTGTGACATTTCTGGCAGTTAGGATACTTCCAGTGGCATTCACTGCTAGGAAGTTGAGTATTAACTCTGGAACCTTCAGAATCAAGACAAAGAAAAGGCTGTGCATCCTCCAAAACAAAACATAGCACATGCAAATACACAGAGAAGAGAGGGAAAAATTTATATAATGAATGCAGAGATGAAGAGGAAAGAACAACTTCAAAATCAGTTCTATTTTAAAAGAAATAAACAAGCTATCATTTACTTACTACTGTTTTTTTTTTCTAACCCCCCTTCCTCTCTTATTCCATTATTAAAAATAATACAAGTGTTGAAAGGACAGCTGAAGCCTTTTGACTCTTTTCTGTAACAGACTTTTTCAACTCTTCCTTTTTCCCATGGAGATAATAAAAAGCCCTGAAGTAAACAAAGCTCAAGCAGACCCCCTAAAACTTTCAGTGACTCCCAACAAACTCACCAATTGGAGTATCTGTAATTATTTGATCATCTTCTGGTTTTATATTTCATCCAAGGATGTTTTTATCTTTCTCTTGGTCTCCTTTTATAGGTGACTCCCCCTGGATTTTATGTTTACCATGTGAGATGAATATTTAAGATATTATATCTGTGTAAGAAGGTGCAATCTTTTGACCTAATTCTGCATCCCCAAATGTCTCCTGCCTCCCAAGCAATCCCTGCTCCTTCTGTAGTTACCAGAAATGAAGAGATTAATTTCCTTGCCAAAATTTCTCTGAATTTTGCATGATAAAATCATTGTGGATGTGGACAAATAAAGCATTTCTGGAATGCTGACCTATTTTTAACTCTGTATATTTCAGTGGTCAAAGTCATGCAACCGTTTGCTAAAATAGTGCCACATGTCCTCATAGTGGAACACAAATACCTTATGGTTTTATCATCAAATGCAGAAACAGCCCTAAACATCACAGGGAGACAGCTCAATGGGTGGTCTGAAACTCCTATCTTTCCTTCTTGGAGCAGAAAGGAAACTCAAGTATCTGGTCCTTGCAGAAGAGACTAATGTGTGGCTAGATCAGATAATTACGAAACAGTTTACACCAATAAGGTCACTAAACCTTGCTGTTTTTAGGTTCACATGCTTAATTATCAGCAATGTGAAATTTGAAGAAGTGGGTGGCCAATTAATCTCTTATGCATCTTTACACAGTCGGTTTAATGATATGCCATGGATATTGTAAAGCATTTGGATTTTTAAACTCATATTATAGGATGCAAAGGCAGCTTCTACCTCTGCAATGAATATATTTTCCTTCAGTTAGAACTACATTAAATTATACACTGCAAACACTCTGCCTGCAAAAGAACAGCAGAAGCTGTTTTTTCCTCGGAATGTGTGAAATCTGTTGCTTGGTAATTTCTATTTTTAATGCAGCCATGTAGCAAAGTGCAGTGTTCATTAACACTTTATACATTTCTGCACATAAAGATTAGAAATCCATTCATTCCTCAGCCTGGATTATTCAAATGCAAATCTTCTTCTGTAGAATGGATCCAGTCTTAAACACAGATGAATTTCTTCAAAATGTCAGAACGCTTATTTTAGAACCCTATTTTGTGGGAGTTGCTGAGACCTTGTTCCCTCAGACATCTCCATTTAAATCTTTGGACCTAATGCCACTGTTTGGCAGGAACTGGTGCAAGTGCAAGTCCACCAACAAGGAATATGATGTAACCAAACACTTCCCTAAAATCTGGTGAACCAGGTCTGCTTTCAGATCATAATAACAACCATACCCTTGACATTTAGGACATTTGCTGTGGATTTAGAACCAGCAAACCAAATGGAATGTCTGGAGTGCATCCCGAAGTCAGACGGACAATGGCTGTATTATGGAAATATTAAATGTTTTTCACTGTAGTTCACAGGTTTCTCTTTTTTAATCAAATCACTGAAGTATTCAAACATGAAAAAATGCTCCAAATTCACCATATTTGTGAAAGTTGAGGGAAAAAATGCTTTGGTTAAGTCCATGGTCTTTTTTTTTTTTTTTTTTTTTTTTTTTTTTTTTTTTTTTTTTTTCCTTTGAGTTGATGACATTCAAAGTTTGAAAATTTTAGCCTTGAAAGAAATCATGCTCACTTTTTAATAGCAATGCTGTTGAAGTTTTTGTACAATGAAAAAGCTGAAAAGATATAATCAGTTTTGCTTTTCCTTCCCTTGCTGGTGGGTCTGACTAATACTGACTAATACAGCACTCTTGGTGATGGACTGCAAATGCTGCAGGGGAACATAGCAAAATTATTTTTAAAAATGTTCTGACTTACCTTTGCCTTTTTAAAATCTCAGAACCACTCCTGTTAATGGACCCTTTTGTAGACTTTCTATCCTTTCCTACCAAAGCTTGCATTTTTGGTCTAAGTTACTTCACAGTGACCCTTTTCAAATGCTTAAATAGAACATGTAACTTTATTTGCAGTTCCTGAGGCAACCACTGTAAATGGCAGCAACACAGAGAATTGCTGTAAGTTTACTGTTATGTCACTATGGTGTCCATATATAAAAGCAAACTACTGTTTTCTCTGGAGCTGTAATAAATACATTTCAAGGCACCCAGTTGCTAAGGGCGCTGATCGCGTTCAAGAAAGAACTCGAAAACATGTTTTCCTGGTGACAGGGAAGGGGCCCTGGCAGCACTGAGTGTCCCAGCCTGGCATCCCACAGCTCACCCTGCCACCACTGCTCCTGCACCAGTCTGAAGAAAGAGGGAAAGGGTGGCTCCATTCCTTGGGACAGCACCTCAAAGCAAGAGGCTAAAGGCAGGATTTGTGACGGGACACTAGAAAAGCCATGGATGCTCCCTCTTGTGCACTGTCGCAGCTCCATGAGGATTATGAACTCTGATGGCTTCCACTCTCCCTGTTCAGTGTGTAGCTGATCAATGGGACTTCAGATTTTTGAGGCTGTCACAGCAAAGCTCCCAGCTTGTCATGTGTGCACTCTCAGGCAAAGTGTCAGGATCAGCAAGAAAATCTGAGAGTGCTACTTAAAACTTAGGTATTGCAAGGACTCCTACCTTGCTAGATCTTCTCTAAAAAAACCCAATAAAATATTTGCTTTGATTCCAGCACTGATTGATTTCGATGTGTAAATGGAGTAGCAAGAAGCTCTGCTCAGGAAAGCAAAGAATCCCTTCATGGCACCAAGTATGTCAGATCTGACTCCAAAGCACATCCCATTCTCGTTTACAGCATTTGGTCTTCGGAGATGAGCTAAGGTGCAGAGCCAGAACTGTCTCTTCTCTGGCAATACTCTCAAATCCTGCACACTGGCATTAGTCTGAAGAACCTGCAGTTCCCTTTTGCCTTTGTTATATTTCTTTCACAGCAATCTTCCAGCAGAGTAAACTTCCAGCAGTTTGTGAGAGACCTCCTCATTCACCAAGAAAGTAAGAAATGCCTCTGAATGATAAAGAAGAGCACAATGCACAGCACCCTGGTTGTACAAAACCTTTTAAGAACATCAGCAGCCTTTCCAACAGCATTTTACCAGCTGTTTCTGGTCTATTTGGAAAATACAAGGCAGTATTTATGCTTTCACATCATCCTAATTTTCTTTCAAAACCCAGCAGAAGCAAGAACATACAGACACCTCGCTGCTGTCACCATGGTTATGCCTCTGAGTCACCTGTCAGAAAGGACATAACTCTGCCCTGTTTGCTCAGCCAGATCCCCAGCCTCAGAGGAGAGGTTGCTGGGCACTCTGTGGGCTCTGCCAGCTGTGGGAAGACCATGTGAAATTAGCACAGTTGTTTCCATCCAGGCTGATCCAAAGTGAGGAGCAACTCTTTTAATTTTGGTGAGGCTAAAACTTTTTCACTAAGAACTGAAGTATTCAGGTCACAAAAAAGTGAATATTTATGACCCATGAAGGCAGAACATTTTATTTTGTGAAGCCTATAGTGTTTCTTAAAATATCCAGGTTCAGCAAGCGTGGCAAGATAAGACCCTATGTTAAATAACCATCCATAGCAAAAATATAGAAACATTCATGTTTTAATTTCAATTCTTGTTATTGCATTTTTTTTATTCTTCCAAGAATTCAGATGTAAAAGAAATTTAGTTTGTGCTTTGTGAGCCATTTGATAAGGCCTGTCTCATGGCCGAAAATATTTGCTAAGGGACACAAGATTTTAGCTGAGCTACCACAAACATGATGGCATTACCAATGAGCAACCCAAGAGCAAGGGGCAGCGCAAAGGAGCAAATCCAAGATGCAGAAAAGGGCATAAAGAATGAGATTAATCTATCTGGGAGAATTCAGAGCAGAATACGCAAGTGGGAAACAAAAGATACAGGCAGGTGTGAGATGACGAACACAACGCCCTGCAGACAAAGTCAGAACATCTGAATGTTGTGATGTAATGTTAAGCCAATGAAAGGAGCTCATGTGAGAAGGGCAATTCTATTAAAAGAGCAAGATAAAATACAAAGTTGAAATATTTAAAGTGCAGTACTGGTAATTCAGAAATTTATCAGTTCACAGTTTCCAAGATATAACCAGATTCTGTGTTAGGGAAAGAACTAAATGCTAAAATGAGAGAGAAAAAGGGGTCATATTTAGGACAGATTCACAGAAGGCCCATTACAGGTATTTATCAGGTATGAGTGCATTTATCAGGCATGAGGCAAAGAGTCCCCCAGAAACAAGACAATAATAATTTTAATATGGTCCTTTTTCAGAGTATAACTGTAACATCTCCAGGCACCTTACTGAACTTCTGTGACTTGGAAAGGGATTTCCAGTTATTTTAAAAAATTTTATCCTGACACATATTTTTCAGTGATATATGAGCTTAAAATCTTGAGCTAGAAATTTTTCTCATCCAATGCAGCCATAATCTCCAACAAACTAAAACATTAACATCCAGCTATAACAAGTTAATCACTGCAAAATTGATGTAAACCAACTTTTTCTAACCATTGCAGTGGTCATGAAATGTTGGTATTACAGATACCCAAATGTGAAACCTCTTAAATTTAAGACCAAATTTCTTCAAGGCAAATCAATATTAGGCACTCCTCAAATGTGTCAATAGATACATGCTAAATCACCTGTAGTGGAAAGCAATTTTCATATTTGATTTGCATTGTAAATTTGCTTATACTCAAACAACCACTTTTAACATTTGAATTCTTCTTACTTTTTCATATCCTTTTAAGAACTTCAGAATATTTTGCACATAAGAATTGAATTTCATAACGTTTCAAGGAGCCATCAGCTCACTGATGCATCAGCTGCCCATGATCTTCCTTCCAGGAGCTATTTTTCTGTTAAGACAGTGTTGAGTTGTTGACCTACCCAAATGCTGGTGAAATATCAGTAAAACACTGGGTAGTTCCCATTGTATCTGTCCAGTCCTCAGGGTTTGTCAAGTTTTTTCATGTATTTAATAACCCTCACCCCTTGCAGGAACTGAGGAGACTGACCAAAGAGACCAGTATTTGCATTAAAATTGTAAGTGAAATTTTTAACATGTTCTTGAAAGTTGCTAAGTGTTCCTTTTAAGTGGAAAAACCACCATTGAAAATTATGGGCAATAATCAGTTCCTCTGAGAGTTGCTTGTTTAACTTCAGTTTACTTTTAACAAGTGTTCCCATAAGCAGGAGAAACTTTATTCCCTTTTTTGATTTATTATTCCCAGATTTAATACTCTTGATTTCATCAGGCTAAATTGTGTTGTGCACTGACTGACCTGGTGCACAGAAAGGCCTTGCTTTCTCTAGATCTGCTGGAAATGTCCCTCACTATTTCCTCACCAACTTTTGATTGATAGGTTGCTAACAAACATTTTATTATTATTATGATTGTACTGTTGAAATAATGGATTGGACTGCTATCCTTGAAGAGTTCTGAATAAAAATTTCAGTAACATCAGTATTCACCAAATTCAACACACAATACAAAGGAGAAAAGACCATTATGCTCACTTCTGGCAGAAAATTCCAAGTTTCCAATGGAAAATTACCATTGCTAGGGTAATTATTGTGGCTGCATTGAAACACCAGCACAAAATTGCACCTGCAAAAGGAGAGAATGAGGCTGCAGACCAGGTGATGTTACTTCATCTGGCATTCAGCTGCTGACCACACAGCTGCACTTTTGTTTCATGAAGGGGCCTCACTATAAAGCCAGCCCAACATTTCACTTACACTGATACACTTATCCCCAAACTCTGGAAATGACTTGGTGTCCGTGTCCTAAGGCAGCAATGAGGAATGAAGGGAATGAGGCCTTTCTCTAAAGAGGGCCTCAAATGAGTATAGCAGCAGATAAAATGTTCTCTTACAAAGGTTGTGGCCACCATCAAATAAAGTGATGAATGACTGACAGCTCCAGCACCACCTATTTGCAGCAGATAAAGCTAGAAGGTAACTTCTAAGTGATCCTGGTACACTCTGCTTAAGCTGCTGGCTTTCTCAAGTGTGGGTGTTCCTGATTCTCTTGTTTATACACATAATATTTAGGAAAGCTGTGTCTTCCCAAGGGTCCCATTTCAGTAACAGGGGTCAATGGTGATTGAAGTCAATGGGATTTCAAAACATGCCTAAAGATAAACACATGCTTTGGTACATTGCTCAGTCAGAGCCAGAATGAATAGCACTGTTCAGCCCTTCTAATCAATAAGCTCTCATGTTTTTGAGACATACAATATCTGATTATGCTCCTTATCTGCTCTTTGCCTTAGGAGTCCGTAGAATTCCTTTTATTTCTCCTTTTGTTTTTAGAAGTAGGTTTTTAATTGAAAGCCTGATCTGCTGATCTGAGAAAATATTCTGAGATAGTTAATAGCCAAAATTGAATACCTACTCTATTTTATTTACAGCTCACATTTGGCCTTTCAAAGCCCTCATTTCCAGAGCGTCTCACATTTTCTGCTCCATGAATTCTTAATGAGTTCCAGTTGAAAGTGCTATAGATCCACATTAGGATCATAAAACCCTCCTGAAAGGTACCGTGTGGCTTCCCTGGAGCCCCCGCTCCACCCCGCTACCCTGGCCTCCCCCTCTTTGCTAAATGCTGGCAATCTCACCAGCAGTCGGGCCGACCCACTAGGTTTAAAAATCCTTTTAAGCCTCTTTATAGCAACAGAAACATTTGTGATTGATCTGTGGAGGCTTTGTACACTGCAGAACACCTGCAGCTCAGAGCGTGAGCCTGGCGTGCTCTGGCACGGAGGAGCAGCTCTGCACAGTTCCATGGCCACAGCCAGACCCTGGCTTCACCCTCACACTGCCACCTGCACCCCTGGCTCTGCTCTCTGGAAAGGCTTAAGAGCCCAATAACTCCCTGTGTTTGTGTCAGTAAAACTTGTTCTCTGCACTGACTGGAAGCCAAAGTCATGGATGTCTCCACCGCACTGCTCAGTGCAGCACAGAGCCATCCTTATTTCTGCTCTGTGTCTGGAGATGTGAGAGTTTGGCTAACCTGAAACACAGGGCTAGATCCAGGCTTCCATCTGCACTTGTAGAAATACCCTCTCTAACAACCTGAAGCACCTGTGACTTTAGGCATTACTCTAAAATAGATGTTTGCGAGCATGTAGATGGAATGGATTTGGTGAGAAGTAAAGGTTCCAGAAACTTCTGAAGCCTTTCAAGAAACGTCACTACAAGAGATGCCATCTATTCCTTTGTGTTTCTCTGTTGTTGTTGAGATGTCCACCTTCAGCATTTTATCTCTACTTGCACCTTTTCCTTTAGAAGAACTCTGGTCTACCAAAATGTGAATGTATTAAAGCATTAGCTCAGAAACTGCTCTGAGGGAGATAGAGAGCCAAGACATGAAGAAAAGTAACCTGTGCTGAAAGACATAAACCCACAATTACATGAGGAAATCCACTCTGGTATCCTACAGCGGATAAAGGTAATTTAGTGCCAAGGACAGGCAAGGAAGCCACATCAGCATTTGTGAAGACTAACAGCTCACACAGGAGGGAGGCTGGAGAGCAGGAGCCGCACATCACTCACTCTGGATTTTGGAATTTGTGCTGGCTGTTTTAACGAGCACAGCTAACAGGGTCCTCTGACACAAGCTTCTCCAAATCAGGGGATTTATGTTTTTTTAATTTATTTTACTTCCTGGGAATACTATGGAGTCCACTGAATCAGGAACATACATAAAATGTTTTGAGATTCTCTGAGGACATGGACAACAGAAGCACAAAATGCATTCATGGTAAAGGCTACAAGCACTCTCTTGGATCCTGAGACATTATAAACTGGTGGGGCTCCAGTCACATAAAGGATGGGTAAAAAAAGGGTCGCTTTGTTTTATGTACTGCTGACAAGCGTGACACTGGTTATTCAGGGGAGAGCAAATGTACATAACATAGAAAGGCAATAAAGAATTTCGGATGGTTGTCAGTGTTCCCTCCACATTCCTTCCTCAGCTTGTGGGAGTCAAAAGTTCCCAAACTGATAATAGCTCAACCCAAAAATTAGTTTTCATTACAAACCAAGTCTGCTTAAAAGATGATCTTTGTAGTGAGAAACAGCTATTAAGTGCTAACTGTATCTGACCTCTTGAATTCTCAGTTCATCAACATGTGATTAATAATAAATAATAATATAGTTCATAAAATACTCTTAAACTGTCACTAAAATGTTTTAATGAATCTTCACTGTCTTGAAACTACTTTTGAACAGAAAATATTGAGCAGCTTGAAATAAAATGGAAAATTAATAAAGCATCAGGCTACATTTTGCTCATGTTTATCCTGGTGAAAATATAGACTTGCATTTCTAATCCACTTTAATGTAAACTTACAATCCTTTTTTTCCCATGAATTTTTTCTTGGAAGAAAAAAATATGTTGCAGTTTTGCCAGTTTAGCCGAGCAAATTCTCACCAAAGTCCTGCTTAAGGCTGACAAAAAATAGGGTTAGATCTACATTTTTCCAGGCAGTTTATAAGGAGTTGGAGGTCTCCTGTGACTTGCAGCAGTAAATGGCTTCCAGGAAATAGGGTGGTCTGCTCAGTGCTGGGCCTCTGTGCTCTGCTGCCAGAGGGTGTGACAAGCTCTGGAGCAACCATGGCTTCCACTGGAAAAAGATTTTTAGGATTATGCCTTTGGGATTTTCATAAACTATCCAACAAAGTGTGCATCCAAACTTCCCCGTTTCCAAACTGCAAGGTGGCCCTGAGCTCGTCTTTAAGGAGATAAACTGTTAATATGGTTTAATTTCTCTCCAGGTTCGTCAGCTGCCAGAAGTGCTCCAGATCACACAGGTTTTGATTCTGAGGTGTTTCCCTTTTGTTTTTTGGTTGGAGGTCTATGGTCATGCCCTCTACACACTCGGGGTTGAAATGCCTCTTTGCATAAACAGACACACAGGGTAAGACCCAGAAACTGATCCAGAAACTCTTATGAAATTTCCAAAACAGAGCTCAAAATTTGTGTTTGGAAACTGCTTTAGATAAAGGTTCCTCTTTTGAGGAGCTCCACCTCTACATTTCCTTCTGACAAATGTAATTGCTGATGAAACTCTATTTACTGATGAAAAGAAAAAAAAAAAAAAAAAAAAAAAGAACATTTTCAGCCAGCTCTAACTGAAAACACAAGGAGAAATCTGAGCCAGAGAGAGAAGAGCACTGCTTCCATCTGAGCCAGGAGGAGGTGATTTGATGATTTTAGCTACACCATTGAGACAGGACCCATAACACACGGTCCTCCTGCTCCTGTGAGCTACAGCCAGGGCTGCAAATGCATCTCCATGCTGAGCAATGACTGACACACTGTTCAGTGAGACCTCAAAATCTCCTGCTTCCGAGCTATCTCAAGGAATGTGTACACATGCTTATATAAATAAAGGGGTGCTTTTGAAAGTATACCTTTGTGCCAAGCTTTTACCAATTTTTTTCCGCAGTTGCTATGGAATCTCTGCAGAATTGTACACCGTGGTGCTCGGGTCACTGGAGCTGCTGCCCCACATGGGTCTCTCATCTCAAAGAGCTATTGTATTCACTTGACATCTGTGAATGGCAGAGAGAAATGAGATGAAGATAGATTTATTTCACTCTGATTTTATTTCTCATATTTTCTTGCTGAAGTAGTACCTAAACGGCAGAGCTCTGACTGAAAGGAAACACAATATCAAAAAAACAGAAATGCAGAAACTGAAAAGCAAGGCCAGTGCTTCTTTATGCTGAGTGCTGGTTCAGTTTAGGAAACAACTTGGAATACAGCAATGCAAATCATTAGCAGTACATCTCCCCTAATGACCCTAATTATGAAGCAAAATCTAAAGCCCACCCAAATAGGGAGAAAGTTTAGATCAGAGTCCAAATTTCAGAACATGGATCCTTCTGGTGATGCAGTAATATTCAGCAGAAACACATTCTTCAGGATGAATAAAAATGTCTCAAACACCTGACTGATACTCAAGATCATGAATTAAGAACCTCGGTAAACTCTAGTTTGCCAATAATAAAACCAGAAAATATTATTTACCTCTGTATATCCTACATCATTCCATTGCATCCCAAGAAATTAAGACTAGGAAAGAGGATGGGATTGGATGGTTCTGCATCCTTCCTCCTTGTTTCAAAGGCTCTGAAAAGCTCATAATTCAACCAAATTTGTCTCTAACTGAAATTACTAGCCTTCCTTCCATATTTGAAGGGTTTATACTTGTTTCTTTGATATAGCTCCTCTGAGGATCTGCCAAGTTCCTAAGATCTTTGACCTTAGATGTCTTTTTCTCCATCTGTAATTCTGAATGTGTTTATTTTACAAGTGAAACCAAATTCTTAATTCATCTAAGGAAAGTCAATCTTTTAGATTTAAGCAAGTGCTCAGCTGTGCATATAGGAATAGTGGTAGATATGAATCAAAACACGAGCATCAACCATCAAACGCAGGTCAGATATCAGCAGAGCTGATGTATAGGGAATCCATGCTATGCTCCTAACTAAGACCATGAGAAACAATAAAACCACACAGTACAAACACAGAAACTTAAATCATGCTCCTTGAAAAGTTTGCCAAGGTCCATGAATCTTTTGAACCAACCTGGGCCTATTTTGAAATGAACACAAAACATGATTTTGTATTGAAACCATGTGGGACTCAGCGATTTTTGTTATTTGGGGTTCATTTGGACTTGAAACTTGAAGCTGAATACAAAGAGTGGAACACAAAAGTCATCCAGCTGAAGAAAATCTTTTTGATATGACCAATGAAAAATCAGAGATTTTTTTTTTTCCAAGTGAAGTGATCAGGGCATGTAAGCCATTAGACTCTGAATCACATGGCATAATTGCACATATGTTTTTGGAGAGTAATATGAAGGAAGGCACAGTAGGGAAACATAAGTAGCTGACAAATATCCATGAAGAGACTCCTGCTCACCATTGAAGGACATAAGTCTTCCTGTTATCTTCTGGATATAATCAAAGCAGTCAAGAGTTTGAAAGTCCAAATTCTGTACTGCCATCATCAGAGACAATTACAAGCTGTCATTTGGGATAGAGAAACAGAAGAACAAAAAGTGTTCTCAAGTGCTGAACACTCAGACTGTCGAAAGAGTAGGAGTCATCAGTGTCCATAAATCTGTAACAATATGATGGTACCAAATTATAGAATGTACATACAAAAGAAGATGACTTTGTGCAGTTGGAGGCTTCTGAACTTGACTCTGCTAGAAATGAGATTTGTTTGGTTTCACTTTCTCCATCTACAAAATACCTTTCATGCCGTAAAGAAAATATTGTAAGGCATTTTAGGATCCTCACCAAAAAGCACAGAATAAAAGCATATAAAACAGAAAAACCCTAAAATACATAATTCACAGCTGCTGAGGTAAATGCTCACTTTGATGTTCTCTTATGAATAAGACAAGGAAGAAGAATTCAGAAGAAAATGGAGGGTTTTGTCCTTCTTAACAGTCATGTGAGAACACTGGTTCTTTTTTCCTTTTTTATTTTTTAAGTAAATGAACAATCCACAAACCAAATAGCATCTTCTGAAGTAGATTTATTTCTGAAGGTAAATTAGTAGATGAACACGGAGGTGACTGAACAAGATTTGGAATGGAAAACTATTTCCAGCAGAAATTATGCTTTTTCACCAGCTCCTACATTAAACAAGGAGAACTTTAAATACATATTTGAACAGTAACTGTTGCACATTTTACAGAAATAGAGAAGGCAAGGCCAGAATAAAGCCCACTAAATTTTCTGTACCATGAAACCCCTAAAGTGAAAGCTCTGGGGAACAGTTCAGTTCATTGCCATGAAAGCAAACACACGAGAGAAAACTCTTTGGATCCTTTTCCTACCACACACAGCTAAGGACACATGAACGTGGGAAAGGGTTTGATTGACTTTTGAAAACTCTTAATGACTCTAGTGTTTGCAAAAGGTACTGGATTAAGACATCTCTGGAGATGGCAACAACCCTACCAGGCCAATTATGTTATCACGTAATCTCCTGGGTAATTTGCAGATCTGGCTAGCTAGCAGAAGTAAACAAAATCCATTACATTCGTTTCATAAAAGCATTGAAAAAGAAACCAGGTGACCCACGTTCCCCTTCACATCTCGGTCTCTGCAGAGCTTGAAACAAGCTCAGACAAAAGGGGGTCCTTGCCTCACAGTGTATTTATTTTTCTTAGATATCAGTTTCTGGATCCAAAGTTCTCAAAAAATTGGAGTGTTTAGATCAGCAGCTCTGGTCCACCTCTTTACACAGTGGTCTTCCTTGCTTAAAAGGATGAAAACAAAGAGCTTGCCAATAAAAAATGATCAAAGCTGGTGGAAAACACTTGCTTCTAATATAATTTGTGAAGGGATTTCATCAGTCTCCCTTCATAACTAATAGAGATAAGAAGTTAGATGGACTTTGTGTATTTAAATTTAAGTAACCAAATAGAAGTAATTAATAGAGATAACAAGGTTAATTCTTACTGCATGGAATCTGGCTCCATGTTGAGTGAATACAATAAAGTCTGAGGAATTAGATTGCATTTTCAGCTATGCAGCTCTTAATTTATGATGTGATCAAAGTACTTTTCAATCCAGAAAGTGACTATTAGGGCAGCAGAGTTGTGGTTTCCCTGAGGATGGTGACCTACGGGCAATTTGGGGCTCCTTTATCCCACTGTGACCTTCTGCCTAACCTGGCTCTGCTTGACAAGGAGATAAGAGTGAGAGGATCCCGCATAACAGTGATGTTGTGACTCAACCCTCTCAGTTATCCAAGTGCATTATCATCAAGCCTATGTGTATAAATATCTGAAGTGAGTGCTCAGAGGATTTGATATCGGATTAGCATTACCAGATGTGTAAGGAACTGAGGAAGTAACAACATCAATTTTCACTTCCATTACCCTGCTGATGTGCCTCCTGGGCCACTTTCTTAGTCTTTCTAGTAGTTTCCTTCCTCTTCTTTTCATGTCCTTTTTCTCCCTCCTTCCTTGACCAAACAGGAAATAGCTACATAGCTGAACAATGCCTAAGGGGTAGGATGGAGCAAGCAGCCAGCAATGGAGGACATAAACTTTAAAGGAAAATTAAAAGATAATCCTATTCACTGATTACTACTTAGTGAGCCATTCTTAGAATCCAGAAGACAAATTAGAAGTGTCAGTTTATAAACTTCATTATTTAAAGTCAGTCTGGTGAAGGCTTGATTAATTTTTTTGCATTTAGTGTTATCAATACTGTCAGTGGAACAGTAACAGCTCTCAGCTGTTGCTGACACCCAGCTTCCCAAAATGGAGGGTGAGCTTGGGCCTGGGAGATGTTTTGGTTTGGATGTCTCTTTTGATTTTGTTTTTTTGTTGTTTGTTTGGGTTTTTAATAATAATTTCCCATTCCTACAAGCAAGACTAACACAACAGGCACAAGTCTTCTCTCACATGTACCGTGCATAGAATAGTTCAGGACAGTGACTGCTTTGCTGGACAACAAAAGTACTGGGAAACTGGACAAAGAGCACAGAAAGATTGAAAAAAGCTTCTGATTCAAAGCAAATATTTTAATTTGAATTTTCAAATGAATGTACTTTTACTGCATTCCTTCCCTTCTGGGCTCACTTTCCATAAACATGCTAGTGAATGAACTTTATAAACAGGAATACTTGCTAAAAGCTAATTTTAGAGAATGGGTTTTCAACTGCTCTCCAAAAGCAAATTCCAAACTAAACTTTAATACAAATTTTACACTTAGTGATACAACTTGGGCATGCTTGGCCCACCTAAATCTGCTACTGTTGACCCAGCTACAGCAAGTGCCTTCCCCAGCCTCCTCCCCATCCCTGCTCCTGTCTCTGCTACAGGAAATTCTCCGGAGCACCAAGTCCTGCCAGTTCAGCTCTGCCTCCCTTTGCTTCCTAGCTCAGCTCTATGATATGGTTAGAGTGTAAAAAATAATAGCTTAGTACAGTTCGGCTTTTTAATTTCTTTTTTTAACTGCAATGCATAGGAGGAAGCCAGAGACTAAAGAAATTCCTGATTAATTATTTGACCTAGAAGATCTGACAGAACACTAACTTCTGGCAAAGGTGAGGGGATAAGCAGTCAGGGATAGCCTAAAAATAGTAATACGTAGCATTGATCAGCAATATTTCCTTGGTGATATTTTGATTTCATGCTTTGAAACATGAACTTCCTAGTGAGTTTTTTAAGCCATTTCTTTGGGGAGTAGAGCTAAAACCATCTCAAAAATTCTATGCAAATCTGTGCAAAAAAGAGTTTTTCCTAAATGGGTTGTTTTTCAAAGGCATTTCAAAGGATCATCTTGCAAAGAAATACATGAAGATAGGAGTAAATATGAGAACATAAAAGCATGAATGATAGTGGATAAATTGCTATTGATTAGGTGTCTAGCTCTAAAGAAAGGCTGCTTCAATGACCTCTCATGGGTTGTTACATCAACTGGTCTCTGCTTCCACAATAAGAAGGTAAATGGAAAATTGGTGCAATGCCTACACACCTTAGTGTCCCCAGAGAGTCAAGAAGCAACAAGTCTGCTGTGCCACCTCAGGCCCATCTCTAATAAGCCTAAAAATAATCTAAAATAAGGTATAGAGACATTGAGCAATATAAAAAATATGAAAGCAACCCAAGAAGTTTGCAATGAAACCACAATTGTGAGAAAATCAGTTAAAGGAAGTAAAATCCCAGCTCTGCTCCTAACTCACTGTGTGGTCCTGGGCAAGCCACAAAGGGCCATACTTTGAACATCTTACTCACACTAGTAACCAGCTCCTTACAAAGCATTTTTGCTTAACATCACAGTCCACGAAACTTGCACTTGAGCTATGGAAACAGCATGAACATGGATCTACTTACATGAGGCTAAGTATTGCAGTCTGCTCCTGAGGGGTTTTTTTTGCCTCCATCTGTCCATAAAAAGCAGAGAAAAGCTCCTACCACTGTGAGAGTGGTGTTGCTGGGATTCAGTCTAATTAATAAACATTTGTACAGCTCTTGGAAAATGTAAAGCGCAAAGTAAGTGCTATGCAGCTGGAACACATGTAGTTTAAACTTAATCTCCCAGCTTTGAATCTGCAGACTTTTTAAGTAGCTGCAACATGTGTGTGAAAGGAGCATGAAGGACTGTCAGGATCTCCTCTCAATGGGACAGAAAACTCTACAGAAGAACACAGCACATGCTATTTTTATTGTGTTTCTGTGTCCCTGCCACGTTATCAAGAGAGTGGCCTGTCACAAGCCACAGACACTGCTCCACAAGTCTTTTAGGGTGCTGGGAAATCCCAGGGATATCTTCACACCACATCCCCATTATTACATAGTGTGGGTCCAGCAGCAGTACATTTCACATATCCCAAATCTTTTCCATATATTTGGCACTGCCATACCTTAGTCCCCTAGACTTTGCTCCACCTTTCTTGTTTTCCCAATACAGTTAATGCTACCCAGCTGTTTGCAGTCAGCTTTAAAAACTATAACTAAATTAGCATTCCTGCTGAAGGCTTATTCCCTGAGCATATATTCCCTACACTACTGATGTTCTCCATACATTTCTTGACATTCAAGTACGGCTTCACTTTTATTTGCACAGTGTTATGTTTCAAAAAATAACAGTCATTTGAAAAAAGAAGAGATGGGCCTGGAGAAAAACTGGATCCAAACAGTCCCTGGATGCTGGAGAAATTTACATCCAGGCTGGATTAAAAATGTGCAAGTAAACCTCATTATTCATCAGATTCCCTGTCCTTCTGTCAAACTGTGCATTCTTGCAGCCTGTATTCCCTAGTAATGGCAAAGCAAGACTTTCCCCAATAATAAATTAGGGACACAAGTTCAATGACAATTGTTTAATACAACGATAACAGGTTTAAACAACAAGGCTGAAGTTCTGTCCTGCACAGGTTGAACCCAGCAATGCATTGAGGCATCTTTAGAGGAATCCTTGTTATCATCCATACTGTGAATTGGAGAGATCCTCTGAAATTATATAGTTATTCCTAGTGCTCTGTGCGAGCCGCAGAGTTCCTGCGCCGGAATCATGTCATGGTGTTTTCAGTGTGCAGACTCACAGCCATCCCATGCAGTCAGTACCTGTGCTGTAACTCTGTCCCCAGAAACAGACCCTCTGGAGCCTGTAGGATCTTTCACCCAGGTTTATGATTAAGCTCCTCTGAGGTGGGATGTTAGCTTGGGTTGCTGGTTCAGATCTTTCAAGACTGGATTCTAAAGTAGAGACAGGTTTTGGCAATACCTGGTATCAGAACATATGATTTTCTTGGTAAGGGGTAATTTCAACAATCTCACAATGCTTATTATGGATTTCTAAATCTGGAAAAATAAATCCTCTTTTATTATTCAACCCCTCATGCAGCCCTCCTACCACTGTAAATATCTGTCTTGATTAAGTGGGGCTTATGTAGATGATTATTCAACAGGATTACTCACCCTTCCTGTGCCTCATTTACGTGAATTTTGCCCCCTTACTTGTTCTCTATAATTTGTAGAAGACAAATTTCCTTTCCTGCTCTGTGTTTAGAACCCGAGCTGGTGGCGAGCATGTTTCCCACCTCCTGCTGAGAGGTAGGTTGGCCCTTGCACTCCTGGGAAGGTCTGAACCCCTCTCCCAAAAACAACAGCTTAATGAAGGGGCAGGCAGAAGGGAATTAAAAATGCATGGGCACAAAACAAACCAGTCCCCAGCAAGCTCCTGCTGACAGGCTGCACACTGGCCCCCGGATCAGCGGGATATCCAAGCGCAGGCTAATGAATGATTTCCCTGATGGAGAGAGGAGTCCGTGTGTGCCGAGAGTTCACTGCATGCTGGAAGCATTTGTTCAGTCAGGTTTCAAAGGCCTCCTCTGTCATCTGCAGCATTGAGGGTTGGATTATTAATTTAATGGAGTGGTTGTGCTGTGCAAGGAAGTGGAAAAAATCTGCTTCCACCTTGGCCAGAGCAGGAACACTCGCAGCAGCCATACACGGTTTTTCATCGCTGTCAGCTCCTGAGGGAAACAGAACTGTGACCCCTCTGCTTCTCACTCCTGGCATGATCCTTCCTCCTATTTTTTTGCCAGTAGGAAAACACTGATTGCAGCAGGCCTCTTGTTTATCCGTTGCTGATCCCAGCGCAGCCTGCTCTCACCAGGTGTCGGTGGATCCAACACAAGCATCAGGAATGCACAGCATTAATGTGCATGTATGTAATTCCAGGTTTTGTTTTAAGGTCTTCAGGCAGAGGAAGGGGTGGATAATTGTACAGTGGGAGAGGGGATCAGGCAGGCAGTTAATATGAACTTCATAGGAGAGAGATACTTGGAGAGCAGTGGCACTAAAAGAGACCTAATGGACATTAAATTAGATATGAAATTTCCATCTGGTAAAATGGCAAAAAGCCTCATGCAAGTATGGGATGCATTTACAGACAATTCGTGTCACTCGCCAAAAAAAAGGAAACTTTCTTAATTTAAATGGCAGAGTACCAACAATGGTATAATACCTAGAATGCTTCAGACAGCGTTTGACTCTGTTGGCTTCAAAAACTTCAGAGAAAATTAACAGAAATGAAGAAAGGCTGGAAGAATTAGTCTATAAAAACTGTTCTTGACTCTACATGTGTGTCAGAGAAGGACACAGTCAATCCCACATTGGCCCCAGAGCACATCCCTGAGTGTTCAGCTTAGCCCAGGCTGCCTTTAGATTGCATGAGCCAGGACCACCAGTCCCAAAGAGAAATTAATCCCAAAGTGGAGAGCCCCCTCTGCAAAGCTGAAGAGGATCAGACCTAGGTTAAAAAGTGATGGCTTTTCAGTAAAAAATATTGAGAAAACAGAGCTTTTCTCTAAGAGTGTTTTCAAGAAACAGTGTTCTGGTCTCTGTGCAGAGAAGAGGAATCCAGAGATTTGCTCTGAAGATAGAGTGCTGAATTAATTGACCACAAACATCTGATGAGTGCAACTTTAATAACAGCTTTCCAAAATGAAAAGAAGTGGCTGAAAATTCCTGGAAAATACCCTATTCTTTTCTCTTTTATCACTTTTAAACATAACCATACCTCAGTCGCTCTCTGTTTGCCCCTACCACAGTATCATGTCCCTGCACTTTTTTCCTGTTCCTTTTGTAGCCAATGGAATGAGAGCACAGAGTGATCCCCTGCAGAGGGTGCAAAATTTCCAATTCTTCTTTGTCATGAATCCTGTCCTCCCCCGACCTAAAGGTCAGATTGGTGCAAACAATTTGGTATATTCCAGTATTAGCATAAGATGGGTGGTAATTAGTGTTGTGTTTGGAGGATGCATTCTATGCCTTGGCCCTTTGGCAAAGCATAGTGGCACAAGGATATTTTCAATATTTTATATTCCTGCTTAGGAGAACTCTAACAGAAACACAAAATAAATGCATTTTTGCTATTTTTTATACTTCATGAAGATTGCTAAGTCACATAAGAGCACAATGCCAAAGGTGCTTTGGAGGAAGGACATCTGACTTGAAACTACTTTTGTACTTAGTATTTTAAGCCAAAAGTGAGGGCTATGACATTCATTCTGATGAAATTTACACTTGACCCACTAATTATGAAAGTCATCACAGGATATGTTGCTTACTAATAGGAAATAATAAATAATCATATCAATGCAAAACTGCTTCCTGTACTGCTAATTAAACCAGAGAAACTCTTTCCAGCTAAAGGAAATGATCTTTTCAAAGTGCATTTACATTTCTGGCCTAATTGATAAAATGACTAGTGTGGTCAGGAAACGAAGTCCCTGTCCCTGCAAGGAGACTGTATGTGCTGTAGAGATTGTTCTGAGGTGAAATTCTCACACTATGGGTGACCAAATCTAATGAGCAGGATTTCCTCAGTGACCTGGCAGAGACTGGAAGAAACCTGAAGAAATGCTGAATGAGTTTTGAGATTAAAATATGGATTGAGAGGAAAAACATATTGAAAGTTCATGAATGGAAGTCATCATGAGGTCAGCATGCAACATCTTTCAAATCCCTGAGAAAAATCAAAGCATTTTGAGGAGACAATTTTAAAAAAACACTTTCTGGATCAAAATGTGCTCTAGATGAAAGCATTGGTTGATGTAGCAAAAAGCAGAAATTGGCGTAACTTTTCCTTCTCCAACAAAACTTCCAGAGGCTTGGAGGAGCTGAGCTGTCAAATTCCCTGGGGTTGTTGAGTGTGGAAGGAAATGGCCAAGAAGATCTGCCAAGGAATGAATCCATCACTATTGCCCATTCCCCATACTCCCTGTTCTCACATCACAAGTCATTGGAGAATGGCTTGCTGTACATTTTATTTCAGCCAGTTCCCATGTGAGTGGATAAAATGATCTGGTTTTCCAGTCATGCTTCCAGGTTTTTGAGGAGCTGTACCGAAATCAGGATATTGTCCTGCAGAGTTTGGGAAGGAGGCTGGAAGGAAGAGAATAAAGTGTGAGCTCATGCCAACAAAAAACATGGGCCCCCAACTCATTATTTCCTCTGTTCCTTCCTTCACTGTTCATCCACTCTGTCATCCTACTGTGTCATCCTGTGACATGTGTTTCACATCCCAGCCTTTCCAGATCTAAACTATTTTTCACCCTTCTTCTTTTTCTTTCTACCCTGTCTTTCTTCCAGAAAATAGCCACCCTACATGGGCTGAGCAAATGCACTCATACTGAGTGTCCTCAGAAAAGCTTCCAGAGTTGGCTTCCAGACTCTGATCACCCTCCCATCCCAGAACTGATGTTGAAAGGCTTGCATAAATACACACCCTGTGTCTGTTCCCCCGTTCTGTTCTTCATCCTGGTGTGAATTAGGGAAAGTTCTACTAACATCAGCTATGTTAGCTCTGGTAGAAAAATGACATGGGTGAGTGGAGAATCAGATCCATCCATTTTCTTCTTTTTAAGTCAAATGATGTCATTTGTTTGCCTTCTTAAAATGAAATGGTCTTTCAAAGGCTTGTTTGTTTGGCTTTTTCCCACTGGATACCACATGGGTCTTCCATTAATAATAACAATAGCTACAGGAACAGACTAATTACAGCACACAGTCTCCTTAGAGGTTTTTATTATTATTATTATTATTGTGCTCAACATTCACTGTTGAGAGAAATATGGATAGCAGGAAAATAACCCAAAATATGGCTTCAAAAAGGCTGATTCAAGTTGCTGCTCAGAAGATACTGCACCCTACAGAAAATGTAACTGAGTAGCTGCCAAATTTGTTTAGTTTAAACAAGGGTAGGTAAGATCTGATAATGCATGGGATCATTTTGGCACATAGTACAGCTCTCCCAGACCCATTGCATTATGCCTATCATCAAGTTAGTTCATCTAACAGCACGAAGTGGAACACCCTGACCCTTCTTATCCCTGTTAATCACTCTTAAGTAAATAATACCTCTTTGGAGAACAGTGATTCATATGTTGCAACCTAAGATACAGTCAAGCTGTGAACTGGCCTTCCTGCAGTGATAGGTAAAGTCAGGGAGCAAAGATAAGGAAGAATTTTGTCAGACTATTATCACTACTTCACTTTTTAATTGCCTATAAAAGGTTTTTTTAAGCAGCAGGACAGCATAGAAGAACACAATCCTTTCTGTTTTCTTTCAGTACAGCCCCTAAACAGCTGTTCTGTTTCTCTCCCATCGTCACCTATTTAATTTTAAGATAAGGGATACTTGGGAATCATTTCCTCTGTGAAGCAGCTAGGAAAGGTTATTTATATCTAAAATGTCCTCTGCTATTTCCTTTAAAAAAAGTCAGACCCCTTTTTGGTTTCCCAAGGCATTCTCATAGCCCTGATCCTCAGGGCAAAACCAAAGAAAGACATTAAGGAGTCTTGCAATACAGAGATATATTTTCCCACTTTTCTTTCTGCTTTGCTTCCTAGGACCCAACCCTCCTCAGTACTCATGTGCTTCCGCATAACCACAGCTTGCCATAGGATAGGGCTGAGCTGCTCCTGAGCTGTCAAGATTTTGGAGAGCTGGGCAGTCAGCTGTCAGTCCCTCTCCTGTGATTTTAATCTCTTCATTGGGATATGAAGCTGAGGTGTATCTCTGACACACTCCTTAATCTAGCAGCCATGGAGACAACTCTAATGCACTCAAAAGGGTTGTCCACACCTCAGAGGGCAAAACTATCCAGGATGGACAAGATACCTTGGATTGAGGTGTTGTGCACTGTGTTGTCAGGTAAAAATCCTGACTCATGGCCCCAGGTGGGCCCAGCAGTGCTCACACACAGCAGTTCAAGGGCTGGTGACTATATGGGTCTACGACTAGAATTTTGTCCCTACAGTGCTTTATAGCAAGGCCTATTCTTTTTGTGGAGAAAAAGTCAAGATTTCTCTCAATGAAATGTTTAAGCCAGTGTGCCAAACTTCTCAGAAAGCAGAGACAGTTCATTCACACAAAGATGGATGATGTGTGTAAGACAGGTACTTTGCATTGGACAAGTCAGGAAGCGCCAGTTTATGTGTTAGACAGATACACTGAAAGTCTAATTTCTTGAGCCATTTGAGAGAAACATATCAATCTCCAAGGAATAGTGACCATAGACTTCTGTTCTTCTACCCATGAGATACCATAAGTGAAGACTGCTGGAGCAGACCTGCCTGTGGATTTGATTTTGATTTGATTTGTTCTCTCATATATATTTTGCTGAGGCTGGAGAAATGACTGACAGATCACCTGACTACCCTTCCCTAAGTATTTTGACCATGATGCCCACAGTTAGCTTTTGTCAAAGATTTTGTCAAACAAGAGAGGTCAAATGTCCACCTGCAGTGCTCCACTGATATCCCTTAGGTCAATGGAGCTGTGCCAGACTGCAGCAGCTGTCTGGGCTCTGGGTTTGTGCTGGGCCATGTAGAGTCTTTTGAGGTGTTTGCAATTGGCTTGAACATGTTCATCTCCAACACCTCACTTAGAGAGCACTGATAATCTCTAGAAGTAGACCTAGAATGCTTGATTTCCTGAGGAATAGACACAGGGTAAGAGTGTGCCTTTAATAAGGTCTGGGAAACATATGTAAACTGCTCTGGCAAAGAATCAGCTCTTTGTAAGTAACTAATGCTGAGTGAAATTCTCCATAAGACACTTTCTTCTCCTACAGAAGTTTTCTGCTGATGTTGATATTCCCTTTCTTATCTCTTTACTTGCCATGATATAAATAGAGCAGTCCTAGAAGTTTATTTTTTTAAAATTCTGAACTGATTAAAAACCACCTCCATCCTTCTTATGTTATGTAATTTAAGCATTTGTCAGGTCTAAATCGAGCTTGAAATAGTTATAATTCTATTTACCTGAGAATAGGAGGGGAGGGGGGAAAGAACCAAAATGTCACTTTTATTTAGTGTGTGAAATTTTTTTTTACACACTAAAGATTTTTTTATAGTTCTTAGGAACAGAGATTTAGCATGACTTTATATTCCAATGCAGACCAAAAATGAAAGGTCTTGAAGGACTCTAAAAGACAGATTTGTTCTTTGCAGATCTACAATAAAAGGAAAACGTTTCACCTATAGCCCAACAAAACACCACATGACAATTTTTTTCATTGTATATCATGAAACTGAACCAGCTCCATGTTAAGTACCATAAACCAGGCATGTGAAGGAATATAATGCTACAAATTCATATGCACAGACAAGCAAATGAAACACTGAGCTTGCTGAGCTTACAGAATGCTTTGTGTTTCTTTAACTCACTTTCGTGTAAACAAAACAGAAAGTGCACACCCACTGCATTACTGCTTGACACCATCACCATGCTCAAATAAATTCTTTTGGTATCTTTGGGATAACTTTTCTTTGTGTTTTTGTGCCTCCTCACATACGTTCTTCTTCTATCTTTTGGAACTGAATTAAAAAAAAGGTCAAAATTTTTATAGAGACATGCAACATTTCACTTCCAAAAAGATGTCATAAATAATTTACTGTCAGAGCACAAGCTTAAAAAATAACAAAGAAACATGGTTTTGAAGTTTTAAGTCTTATTGTGACCCTGGAAACGTTCTGGGTGGTGAATTCATTGAAAACATGCCAAAATATAAGCTCAAGATCCTAAATTTATTTAGTGCTATAGAAGATTTCCATTCCAAGAAGAAAAGCATCACTAAGTGGATGTGCATAACAAACACCAAAACAAACTGTTCTGTGCTAATGGCCATTCCTATAATATTGAATAGTTAACATTAAAATTCTGATTCAAATAAGCTTTTATTTTTAAGATATTCTTCATTTTTTTCCAAGCTTTCTTTATGGCAATCATGTTGTGCATTATGTTACTCAGATCAGAATTTCCACTGTATTCAAGCAGAAACATATGATGCAAATTAAAGGTGGGCAAACCCATTCAGACACAGGCAGGATGAACAAACTCAACCCTTGAACAAGAATTTAGTCTAAGGTGCTCAAAATGTGCTTTCAGTTTTGGAGTGTTTGTTCTTTCCTTTTCAATCAGTTTCTATATTTCTTCATTCTGGATAGCCAAGCAAGTACAAGAGAATAAACATTGTTTTCTCAGGCTGTTTTTACTTGTCTCTTTTCATGGTCAATACCATTGATTCTGCCAGTAGTGCCAGTCTCAGTCCAAGAATAATTTCTTCTCCCATCTAGCACTTTCATTTCCATTATCCATGATGCCATATATTCAGTCCCCAGGTTTTGCTAATTCACATCATCTTGAGACTCATGGGTTTAGAAATTTCACATATTTTCTCATTTTCTTGTAAAATTTTGAGTATTTCTGCACAATCCTAAACCTAAACCCCAAAGAGTTCAGGAATGTGGATTCAAATGAGCAGGCTGTCCCAAACTCTGAAAGGTTTAAGAGGACTGATACAATACTCACTAGGTAAAACATAAGGAAAAGGAAACCAAAGAAGAGTGGAAAGAATGTAAATTATAAATAAACCAAGTCCACTCCCCCCTTTCCTTCTCCCCAGAAGCTGTAGTGTGAGTGGAGGCATAACAGATATTTCCTGGACTGTATCTTGCCGTACATTTTGTACATAAACTCTTTCTTCTTTTTGCTCTAATACTAGGAATTCTAGTAAAATTCAACACTATTGGACAATGAATTGAAAATTCAATTCTTAATTAATTGTAATTATTTTCACAGCTCTTGTTTAAACCAGCAGACTCCATAACAGGAACTGTTGTAGAAATTGGAACTTTGTGAAACTCTTTAAATAACTGAAATCAAAACCTTTTCTTTGAGGGACCTGCTCCAGAACCTGAAGAGGAACCATTGTTCCAGAAATATTTAATCCTTTCTACAATGAGGGGGAACCAGGTTTTAAGAAGCTACTTCTCGGTAGGAAACCCAGAAAACACTGAGTGGTCACTGAACTTAGGGAATCCCATGGAAATATTCAGCATCCATGGAAAGAAAATGCACTGAGAATGCCATGGCTCAGGCTGCTGGTATCCCTTGCACCTTGGATGGGAGACAGGTAACTCCACAAACACAATCTCTTCCCTCTTTAAATGAGCAGAACTGCATAGGCAGTAGTTTCTTCCCCTTCCAGAAAGAACCCTTTTCATCCGATTCCAGCTCGGTTGCTCTGTGGGCCCCAAAAAGACAGAGCAGAAATGATACCACATGTGGGAAGATGAAACAGGTTAACCTCTTTCAAAACACAGCACTTACAGTTAGTCAGGTCTGGTGAAGGGAACACAGGGAAAAACTATATTTGCAGTCAGGATGCAGCTTGAATATGCTACCTGAGAAATATAAATTTCTCAGTAGAAAATCAAAATTATCCTGCCTCAGGCAGCCAGCACACTCACAACTGCAGACCAGTCATGCATTCAGGTGCTGGAGACAGAAGGAGTCACAGAATCAGAGAGTTGCCAAAAATCTGGCCAAAAAAAGAGCCCAATTTGCCACTTCTGCAATGCAGCAAGACATTTTTCACCCTTACCTCAATATTTTTGTGACAATAAAGGCAGTTTATGTTTGATGCGTAAGAGGAAAGCTTTCTTCTAAACAGAAGGACTGAGATTCAGCCCAGGAAAAACATAAGAGCATAACTGAGTAGGCAGGAACTGGCTTGTCATTGGAAAGGAAATTCTGCTACTTTGAAAGGAACAAGACTTCCAAACTCCCATGAAATACAGATTTAAAAAATGTTTGAAGTCGGTATCAACATCTTATCTAGATAAAAGGATATTTTGGTTAAAGGCTGATCACTTTTAACTTTTTGGTTTTTAACACAGGAAAGGGTCAACCCTTAAAACCAAGATATGTCTTTACTGAAATACTTTATTTTGTTTCTTTTTCAAAACAGACATTTGTTAAAATTAATGTAGTAACATATTTAGTTTTAAATAAAAATTTAATTTCTGTTTGAAAATTGTTTTGGTAAAAACTCTTATTAATGTTAATTTCCAAGAGCTGTACACGTTCTTGCTAGGTCAAAAAGTTAACATATTCAGACCTGCTATTGTTATTTCCTGTATTGTTGGACTTCAATAAAGTACTTTGGGTTATTCTACATACTGGTTAGTATACTAATATTATTTTAATTTAGACAGAGCAGTACTTCATTCTTGGTCTTCCCTCACAATTGAAAAGTGCATTTTTAAAATCATTACCAATTATAGCATCTAGGTAATAATTTTACTCATTCTTTCAATACAGTGAGAGAATTTGTAAATCTGTTATTAGGAGTTAAAGGAATATATTTACAATTTGTCTTACTGTAAATGTAAATGCATCTACATATGCATTAAAACAGAATATGATTCAGAATTCTGAATTTTAATTCTAAGTTTAAGAAATATCAACACATTTCTAAATTGTTCAGTCTGCTTTTTAATCAAGTATTTTTACAGCTTTAACAGAACCCCTTTAACCTGCATGTGATTACTGACTGTCTTTCAGACAGGTACAAAAAACATCCAGCACTTCTCTATAGGTTGCTTGAAAAAGTATCATCTTCACTGTTAAATCTGTGTGTTCAGGGATAATAGTGATAGCCATGCTTATTCAGAAAACTAATTTATCTGGTTTTTTTACATATGATAAGCTTTCTTGAGACCAAAAAATGCCAGATGAAGTAAGTTCAGTTCCAATTTTGATCCCTCAATCTAAAAGGTCCAATGATTTCAGGGTGGCACTGATCTATGCAGGACTGATTGTTTTTCAACTTTATTTTCAGGGAGCTGGTGTAAATTGGGTTTTGTACATTTGGACAAAATTATGGTTTGGGGTGTAAAACGGGAAAGAAATATTTAAACAATGCATGGAAAGAAAACATGATAAACACTTCATCTTTGAAATGGGGGGCAGACCGAACAATATTTCATTACTATGTTTTGAGAACAGTTGGTTTAAATTTCCAAATAACTTTCATTTCAAAGGGACAGTATCAAAACACATGCAAAAAATAAAATTCTAAATAAGGCACAATAAATTATTTCACTACTTAGGTATTGGATTTCAAAGGGAGAAGAGAGTATGCACGAGGATATTAGAATGGACTATATTGTAACTTTGGGAATTGCTGTCAAATATTGATGAAAACAGAGAGACTGTCGGAGATCAGATAAAAGAAAGAAATTATTACATTTGGAAGAACGATGTGAAATGTGTGGCCAACAGAGACTTCGAATGTAAGCTAATAGCAATCCACCAAAGAACAAAGCTGGAGGAAGTCCCACATACTCAATCGTATTTACAGTCAGTTAGAATACGTAAAAAATTTATGGTGCATTTTCCCTTGTTTTGAAACTCACAAAATTGGCCATTCAGTGGATCTGACTGTGACACATCATTACAGGAGACTGACAAGCATCAACAAGACAGATGAAAAATATTATGAACCCTGGTTTTAGCCATTTTTTTTCACAACTTGAGCTTACCATAAACACAACCTTTGGCTTTCCTAGAATTTCACTGAGTTATGAAAATAAAGAGATTCACTGTTTTTGCACAGTACACATACACACATGAAAAGTGCAGGTGCTACTCTCAAGAGCCTCATGGTACCAGGATGCACAACACTGAATGTCTTGTTTTGAAATTTTTGGTCATAATATGAAACAAAAAGCTGTGGTACAAAGGTTTCTTAACATAGTGCTTTTCCTGGAGTGACCTTTCCTTTCCAGAAAAAAAATGTTTTAAACAGTTGCTCTAAACCCTTAATTTTCACTCAGATAACTGCTGTGATCAGCAAAGACTTTAAGAACTTGAATGTCAACATTTACTGGGCCTACATATTTGAAGAATTTTTTAAGTTATCATGAAGAACTGCAAAATCGTTAATCTTTAAATACAGAAGTAAGAAAGTCTAGAGACCTCCATGCAGGCAGACACAGGCAGTACCATTTCCCAAATAGCAAGACAGTGTTTTCTGTAACAACATAGTGCTTCAGATTTTATGCAGTTTAAATGCATTTTATGCAGAGATTTTTAGATTTAAAAGAGCAATGTGCTTTGTGTCCCATGTTTTGATGGTTGATACATTGCTTGTAAAGCTAGAGCAACTCTGGACCTCAGTGTAGTTATTGCATTCATACACGTTGTAACTAAGATCACAATGTGGTTTTATAGTCATGTTGCAGAGAGATTATAACCCATCCCTTGATTTCAGCAGCTCCTAGATCAAAATCTGCCTTTTGAACTTCTGTATGTTAGCTCTGCAAACCCTGAAGATGCAGATGAGATGGAGTTCTTGATTCTGTTGCTTTGGGCTTGAATCTGGAATTTCACCCCTCATCTTATCTTTATTGCAGTAAGGGTATAAAATGAGGATAAAGGTATCTCATTACAGAAATCTTCACCATCTTCCACTTTTGTGACCATGGGGATGTTTCACTCACATGTGCTTGCAAAGCCCTGCTGAAGCTGGGAAAATCCCCACGGAAACGCAAGAAAAATAAAACCACGGCACCTAAGGGGAAAATCTTTAACTAGTTGGGGCTGTATTATTTGGTCTTGAAAAGGCAAGATAACATCACCCAAAAGATTCAGCACTGATGATGTTTTCCATGTGATCTTTGTCACACTTTTTCATAAACACACACATGTAGGCCTAATTAGAATGGAGCATTTGCCTTGCCACGTTCCTTGCTCTTGCTGGAAGTGAAATACTGCCTGTTAGTGCATCACATAACAGCTCAGATCCACACACACATCCCAGCCTTTTACCAACAACGTTTTTACTGGCATATTTGCTCACTTTTTCCAAAATCACTCACCAACAAGTAATGATCTTCTTATTTTCATGTCCTTGCCCATTTTTAAGAAAAATGAAATCATCTTACTACTACTTTTTATTTTCCTGTAGTTGGGACCATAGAACCAGTAAGGTTGGAACAGACCCCTAGGACCATTGAGTTCAACTGTTAGTCCAACACCTCCATGGCCACCACTAAGCCATGTCCCCACGTGCCACATCCATACCTTTTTTCAACAATTCCAGGGATGGTAACTACACCAGTATCCTGGGCTGCCTGTTTCCATCTCTGACCACCCTTTCAGTGAAGAAATTTTTCCTAGTATCTAATCTAAACCTCTTGTGGTACAAGTGGAAGCTGCTTACTCTCATCCTGTCACTTGTTACCTGGAAAAGAGACCAACTCCCATGGCTTTTCCATACATCCATCTAACAGCTCAGCTTCCCAATCTTCTGGTTGAGAGTGACTTACACCCACCAAGTTATATTCTTCCAAGAGAGATAATCACAGAGCAGAAGCTTTCATAGGTGGCTTCAAGCTTGGCAAAGTCTCCTGAAGAGTGCTATCAGGAGAGCTGGTCTTGGAAAAAAGATTAGACAGATTTTTTTTTTTTTTTTTTTTTTGCTATCATACCTAGGAAAACCAAGGCTGCCTAGATTGATAAAGAAGTGATTTGCTGCTGTCCTAATCAAAATGAAACTACAATAATTTTCAGGTATATCAAACCTTATCTGGTCTTATAACAGGTAGTGCTAATCTGTCAGAAAGTTCTTAAACTATGACAAAACATCAAATAATCGTTGTTTTTACTGTAGCTCTTTACTGTTTCAATCCATTCAAGTCCTGTGCATTTTAAAGTCAGTGTTTCTCTATCTTGTGCATGAGGGTCTTATAAAAAGGTTTTCATCTCCTAAAAACACCATGCAGTTGTCACTGTCCAACTGGTTAGGGATAGCTGCCCCAGAAACAATAAAATTGTGCAAACTGTTGATTACTAACATACTGCAAGCACACAAGTATTGTCTTGGGGAACGATGAATGAAACAATAGATTGAACATTTTGAGGAAAGGATAGGAGACACTAATGTAGCTCACAAGAACTGCAGATAAGAGGACTTGTACTGGAAATGCACATGATGGCTGCAATGCTCAATTTCCTATTATTGAGAAAACCACTTACTCTGGAGGGTTGTTAGCTGCATCTGAGGGCATAACAGGAATTTGGATTTTAGAGAAAATGTTATTTCTGGCAGGTCTACATGTTGCCCCTTCAGCTAAACAGGAGGATTTTAGAGTTAAACCCGTACTACGAGACAGTGACATGATTCAAATGGAAAATTGTAACATCTAGTTTTGTAACCATCTGCATGGGCTACAGGAAGGCGCTTATACATTACAGAGGACGACTGGAGAAAACAGTAGGCTTTGTGAAATTGCTGTACAGGGAACTTCAGCTGGACTTGGCATTGCTCTGTAAATAATTTATTTAACATAGCCTATTCTGTTTACCAAGTTAGGTTTCCTCTCAGGTTTCAGGTTCACATGAAGTATCTCAAATTCAACGTTTACATGCAATTAAAGCTATGTCAGAAGCACACCACACCAATGCCAAAAGGTTTTACTAGAAGGCATTTGGTTACCTGTTTTAAGACTCTGATGTTTTCCTGGTTTGCATTGTGTTTATAAAGTTACTTTGCAATCCTTTAAAATGTGATTTCCTATTTTATTTATGTGACAGTAAGCAGGAAAAAAAATCTGTTATCAAAGCTTAGATTTCATTGGAGTGGCTGGTGATGTGATCATTTACTGATTTCACTTGGGCTGTGTGCATGTAAATAGAAGCAGAATTTGACAATCTGTCCCTTGCAGTGAGAATGTGCAGACATACCAAATATCATAAATGTTCCCAGCTGCAACTGAGACCCATACTTTTCTCATAGGGACAACACATAGTTTGGGAAGTTTGTCCTCAGTTCAGAGCTGGGTGGCCTAATTCCTTCTGTTTTCAGTTTCAGACCAAAATTAATGCGTACATCTGGGTTGTTAGTGCTGAGAAATTTTGGCTTATAGTGGAAAAGATTACAACAAGCCCAGTGTTAGTGGTATAGGAGGAGCTGACAGCCTCGTGTAGTCCCACTGAGTGATTGCTTGGCCTTTCTTAAGAAGAGAGACTTTCAGCAGGCAGCCTTGGCAGCAGAGAAGATGAGATGACTGCAAGCCTGAGACATAACTGGAAATGGGCAAAGTTGATGGCCATCTGGGATGTGAAATTGTGCTGCATTTGTGTAATGTCGCAAATTTGATTTTGCTTATACTTATACTGCTTTATTCAATTCTTCAGAATTCCAGCAGATGAAGGACAAAGAGACTCAAATAAATGTTTCTGGTATAGACTATCTCTGCATGAGGGAATTCTGCTTGTACGTCCTCTTAACAGTGGTAATATCAGTTCATGGTCTTAAGGACCATGTCAAGTGTTTCCAGAGAAAATGCAAAATGCTCTTTCCTCAACAGTACATTCAAATTACTGATCAGGGGAAAACCAAAAGCTCCCATGTTGCCAGAGCTGTTACTTTCCCCCGTCAGTGAGTTCCTGTTCCCTATCCAGAACTCCGAGTAACTTTCTAGACTCCCCTTGAAGGAAGCAGATTCAGTTTCAGCTCAGGGATGGAGGGCTGGAAGATGACATGGAAGGAGGGCAAGAAAAGAGGTTACATGCATTGGTAGTTCATGTTTGGTGAGTACTGGTATTAAGCTTACATTTCTGCATACTTAGAGACTCTGTGAGATGTCTCCACTCCAAGCACTGTGGGTGGTTCAGGAACATGAACTGGCCTGTTCTGTCAAAACAAGGAATTCTGAGTCTCTTTTCAAAGGGAGAGACTGTTGAAAAAAATCCAGTGAGTCTTCTGCTACAGATGCAGGCACTGGGTCTGCTCCTGAAAACCCAGCAGGAAACACCACCTTGGTTACTGGCTTTTTACTTTCTTTCTCAGACAGCTTTAACCAGGGAGGCTTTCATCTAGCTTCACTTTCATGGATAACAGAGAGCAATCCACTTCATATTGAATCTGAAAACTTGAGCATTTCAGGGTTTGGAAAGTTATCTTGTCCCTAAAGATGATAATGTCTGGGAATAAGCCAGACCAGGATGGCGATGAAGCAGCAGCTGCAGTCTGTGGCACTCCATGGACGAGGTACTGTACTTTCTGGAACCTCTTGGTTTGAGCTCAGACTCTGTATGAAGAGGATTGAATTCTTTGCACAGCAAAGGCAGAGGCTGGACTGTCTTTCTCCCTGCTCTGAGGACATTGGGCAAGAATCATAACTGGTCTCCCACAACTCTTCAGGATGATTCCACATTATCCCCTGTTGAGTTAAATTGCACAGTTTGGCCTCTCTCTCTGAATTGCAGAGATTAGCAATGAAAACACAAGTTGTTGTGAAGGCCTGTTGATAAGATTTTGTTTACACACTAGGAGCAGTTTCTCGGAATCTTTAAATTAAATTAAATAACACATTAACTTTTGCGCCAATATTTAAGCTCTAGAGCTAGTCAGTCATCAACTCTGACAGCAGTAAATCCAGCATAAATAGAAAATACCATTAACTTTGAGTAATTTACATAATAATTACATTACACAGATGAATATTTCTTCCAAAAGGAGGTCACAGATGCATTCTGACTCTTTATTGTTTGCAGTAAATTGGGAAGCTCAGTCTGCACGCAATAATATTGGAAGAGATTTGCAAAGCATTATTAAAAAGACACTAGTGTCAAAAGACTGTTCCATAAAAACACATGTACTAAAACCTTCAGCATTAATTGAATCATGCTTGTGTTTTGGCAATGCTGGAAAACTGGCTCAGTCATCACTCTGGTGATTCATTAGTGCTAATTAATGCTTTTTCCAGGCTAGTAACAAACTGAAGAGAGACTGTTTGTCTCTACTGATCATTCCACGGTTACAGTAATGGTTTGATTTATGTATCAGACACTTAATGCTGTGTTTCATTCATTTTTAAACAAGTTTCAAAGAGATTCAGGGTGCTTACGTGAAAATTTAGGCAAACAAACAAAAGTGTTTCCTCTGTGTACTGGCAACAATGCTGGGTTTCCTGGGGCTCCCCATCCAACCTGATCTGCCTCTTCTTCCCTAAGACCTGAACAACGTCAGCATTCTCCCAGCAGGACCTTCAGCATCCTCCCAGCAGAACATTCCCGCTCCCTCCCCTATCCACAAAGAGGCTCGGCAGAGCTCCTGGCCACAGGCTGGGCTGGCCAGCTGGCTGTGAGCTCCCCACAGGGACCTGCCTGTCCCCTCAGCGAGCCACCAGCCTTGCTCACTCATCCCAGTTCCACTGCCAACTTTCCCAGAAACCCCTCACAACTTCACACAGGCAGTTCAACTCAAGGGCAGGGCTGTATCTCCAGACCTACACGGAGGACCTGAATTTCAATATTATTCTGCTCTCAGATCTACAGGGAAGGTTTTGACTCCAATATTTTGCTCTCTCTACAGGCACAAAACTGTGTGTGCCAGCAGTAGCATAAAAAGTGTAAATGCTGCAAAAATATGTTGCCATTTCCTCTCACTCTGCTGCCCAGTTTAGAAATTTGGCTGGAGGTATTCACTGCAGTTTGGAATTTTCTTTTAATATCGTTTTTCTGTAACTGTTTTCTTTTACATTTTTTAAACATTTTTAGTTCTCAGGAAATGTTTTAGAAGGGGAGTCTGGAAACAGAAGCACTTTACTTCCCCATAGATCAAGAGAAGGGTGAGCAGTGCCCTTTGCTGCCGGTGAGCTTCTGCCCCTGGATGAAAGGATCTTCTTGAGGGCTGAGAAAATATCTGGAGCTCCCTGCACATTCAGCTCTTGGCCACTTTATGGCTGAGCAGTGACAATTCAAGGGATGTGGAGCTGTTTCCCATGAGGTACAAGGCTGACATCACCAATGGTTCAAACGAGTTCCAACAAGTTCAAAATGGTTCAAACCACTTCTGACTGGTTCAAATTGCTTCCTTCCAGTCAAAACCAGTTCAGACTGGCTCTGACCAATTCCAGCTGGTTCTGTCCAGTTCTGACCAGTTTAAACCTGTTCAAACTTGTTCTGACAAGTTCTGTGCAGTTCCAACCAGTTCAGAATTGGTTTGAACTGGTTGGAACCATTCCATACCGGTTTGAATAGGCTGGAACTGGTTGGAACTGGTTTTCACTTGTTTCATCCAGTTGAAACTGGTCAGCACTGGTCGGAACCAGTTTGAACCAATCAGAATCAACCACTATCCCCAGGAAGATGATGGAGAGAATCCTCCGGGAAACCATTTCCAAACATACCAAGGGCAGGATGATTTTGAGGCACCGACACTGATACCTGCGTGGGGAATCACTGAGTCACCCACAGTGCTGGAGGGTGAGAGGAGAGCAGTTTGTGCTCTGTCCTCCCCTTGGCAAGGCTGTTTGTCCATGTTCATCACAGACAAACAGATAAGATACAGACTGGATAAATGGACAGCAAGGTGGGCTGTTGGGCCCAGCAAGGAATTCCACTGCAGGTTGGTCACAGGTTGTGCCCTCAGAGGTTGATATCAGGTCCAAGTTCAACATACTATGAACATTGACAAAAGCAAAGGAAAAGTCCTACACCTGGGGAGATATAACCCCAGAGGTGCCTTCTAACCTCAGTTTGGTTTTCTAAAGCTGTGTTATTTGATTCTGGTCAGAATATAAAACACCTGTTCACTGTATCATTATGGGGCAAAAAAATTCCAGGGATTACTACTATAGGAGCCCTTGTGTTTTTATAATTTTAGAGCAATAACATACAGATTTTATTTTTTTTTTACAACTTGACACGTTTTAAAATGAGACAATAAACTAATTTCTTTTTCATTGCAAGTGCACTGTAATCTTAGCATTTTACCAGCTGTCATTATGTGCTCACTTTAGAAAAATTATTCAAACTAAATTTAGAATGATCCTATTAATCTGCCTATCTGGTTCTTGAGCTGATGATGAATTAGAGAACCCTCTATATGAAGAAGTGTCACCTTTCAGAAACAACATAAATCTACATACCAAAGACTGAGATCATGAAGCAGTCCCTGACACATTCTCAGAAATGTTGTTGTTAAACCTGCTGAGCATGAAAAATGCTGTTTCCAATAATTATGTATTTGTTTCTATTGAAATCCTTTGAATTCAGCTGGTTGTAATTTTTCTGTTTCTCCAATCACTCTTTAATTTTATATGCTTTAATTACACATAAATCAATGTCTTTGCAGTGTTGCAAAAATGGTTTGAGAGCAGAGCTTGGTGCAGAAGTCTCCTAAATTGTGCTTTCCTGTGCAGTATTAAGCAGCTCAGGATTAAGCAGCTCAGCAACTCACATCCAGTTGTCTTGGGTGTATGGGACTCTGGTACATGAGACTATAACAAAGTTCTAAAGACAAATATGCATACATTTGTGTGGTCACCAAAGTTATTACAATAATATTGATATTACTGAAATGTAGATCAAAACCATTAATTTCCATACCATAATTTTTACATGTTTGCTCACAGCTTTCAAGGAGCTTTGAAAGATGTCCAGTTGCAATACAGCTTCTAGGAACTACATTTGTGTAGTGTTCCTCTTTGGAGCTTCAGTGAAATGCAGCAGAAAGGGAGGATGCAACCACAACCACTTCCCTTGTGAGCCTGCAAATATGTCCCAAGCACCACAGTACCCTTCAGAGTGGATGTACAAGAACTGCATCTTGAATGTGAGGACATCACAGGGTTAAGAAAAGGGAACATATTTTCTGTACAAACATTAGGAAACTGATAGTTCAGCATGTGCATTTTCATGCCAACTTCAAGGTTGGTCTAAAAGCTCAAAGTTTGTAACTGTTTTTATTTTCAAAATAGCATGCAGAGCTAGAAAACTGAGCTTAAGCTAGATTATTGTTCACAGTCATAAATCTAAAGATGATTTTCACAACAAGAAAAAAAATTATTGGCATATATTTAGACCATCCATGACCTTGCTGAATCAACTTGGCATTCTCAAGAACAACAAAATAAAACCAGATGACAGATTCTTGTTTTCAGACTCTACTGATGCATCTCACAGTATGTGAAGAACAATTGCATTGGGTATGAGGGAACCCATCGTGTTCCCCATGGGCTTTAGGTGATATTTTCCTCAGGTTTGAAACATAACTGAAATCTTTCAGTTAAGCTCTGAATGGGGCCTTCAGCACAGATAATGAGCTGCACTAGGAATCCATGGCAGAACAGAATGTCTAATTTGTAAATAAAATGTCCTCAGACAAGAAAATCTCCTGAGGAGATACATGTAATAAACCTAATTTTATGAGCTTTTCTGGAATTGCTACAGCAAATGAATCCCTTAGAGAAACTTTTGCAATAAAGATTTTCCTGTGGTCTTCCCACCATGTACATTGGGGAGATCCACAGGAAAACCTAGTCCCAGCTCTCTGTGCCTCTCATTCTTCTGTACTTTTCTGTGGATACAAATAGGCAACAAAGCCATGACAGAAGCATCTGAGGTTGGATACAGGAAAATGAAATGCTGTTAGTAGGAAGCAAAACTAGAGTTGCTGTTGTTTTCCCGCACTTCCCATTAGTATTGTGTACAGACATGGAATGTAAAGCGCCTGCTCCCAACTCCAGAGCCTGCTCTGGAGATTTCTCTATTCATCAGAGAGATCTTGAGTTACATGATAAAATGGCTGCAGACTTTTGGGAAGATGACTGGAGAGTGTCTCTCTCCCTTTGCTGGATTTTGGATCATGCTCTGCTGCAGGGACCAGAGCAACTGAACTACAGACTCTGCAGCCTGGGAGGGCATCTGCAACACACTCTCTTTCTTCCTTCATCCACAAATGTTCATAACAGTAATGAAAATGATGGAAAACAGCATGTGGAAGCAACATAGTCACCTTCCTGGATTTAGTTCCTCTTAACTGGATTAGAAATTGTCTTGTGTCTGTGAGTGTCTTGAGAGACTTTAACAATATAGACGCAAGCAGGAAGCTGGAAAAAGGAGCTTTAGCTTCTGAAAGAACAATCAACGGTTTTCACATGCAGAGAACATTATTTGGCAGCCTTGAATGTAATCACAGTCCTTTGTTCCATAATAGATACTAATAATGCAAGTGTATTTACAAATGAGTACCTGTCCTGCTCTAATTGCATCCTCTACCTAGGCTGCCTGTAAAGTAAAGGGCACTTTTTTATTTTGCTTTTCATCCAGAGTGATGTTTTTCTTAATCAAAGCTCACACTTGACTAATGCTCCCCTGCTATCAATATCAGAAAGCTGACATTTAGCCCAACCATCAAAAAGATGTTGTTTGTTGGCAGTTCTCCTGTCCTTAAGGTGTATTTCCTTAATATCCAATGCTAAAATGGTATATGTGACTAGACAAACTAAGAAGCAGAATTTTAATATTTCACTTCAACACACTGTATTCTGGGAGTTGACTTTTGGCACACAAGACACGCTGTAGCTCAGCAAAAATATTATCTGGTTTGCAAGAATCTTGTGTACAAGTTGTTAATTGAAAATCTTTGCTCTGCATTGGTTGGACTGGGTGAAGTGTGAATTTGTATTCCTGACATTGCCTGAGACAGAGAAGGAGCAAGGAAGCCTGTTTGTAAGGTTTTGTAAGACTGAGATCTGAGGCTTGAATGAAGACGATCCTTCAATTATTTGGTAGGAAAAGAGGTTCAGAAAATATAAGAGTTCTATGCGTCCCAGGTGAGACACTGGACAGATTTTCCAGGGAGGTTTTGGATACTCCAACCCTGGTAGTGTTTAAAGCTAGGTTGGATAAAGCCTTGAGCAACCTGGTCTGGTAGAAGATGTCTCTGCCACGAACATGGATTGGGACTATGTGATCTTTAAGGTTCATTTTAACCCCTTAACATTCTATGATTCTACAATTCTATACATTAAAGAAACTCTCACTTTTTACTGACACAAAACTCTGATATTCTAAAATACTTGGGTTTGTTTTCTTTTATGTCTTTTTTTTTTTTTTTTTTTTTTCCATCCCTCTCTTTAGTACAGGAGAAGAAACACAGATCAAAGCTGAGGAAGATGATTTTGTTTTACTTCCAACATGATTGGACTGGGTGTGTGAGAACGCTTGGAACTCCCAGGACTCAGTTTTACAGAGGGTTGATTCTTACCAGTAACTCTGCTGGGTTTTCTCCAGGAATCTGAGCTGCTTTTACACAGCCTCATTTCTCTTCCTTCAAAATAATGATTTCTGATTCACACTGGAGGCTGTGAGAGAGGAACTGGCCTCTCATTTCCAGTGTGGTTGTACCAGGGTATATCTGATTCACGGGTGTGAGATAACCTAGGTCAGCTGCACATGTGAGTTCTTGGGTGGTTTCCCCAATTAAAACCATGCTACTAGCTCCCAACATTTTTTCCTTCACAAATTGATAGCGGAAAAATGCACACAATTCTGGCTGACAGAAGTTACTGAGGAATGAGGATTATTTGAAACACCATAAAAGATTTAAAAAACAAACAAACAAACAAACAAACAAACCAAAAAACCAATCAAAGTTCTTTGTTTCATTGATTCTCACTAATATAATGATTGCCCAGATAAAATGCAAAGCAACTGGGCCCATATGGCCACCTCCGTGTGGCCCATGTGATTAGACTGCACACATGTAAACAGTACTGACAGCACTATGTCACTATGCATTTATTTACCCACATTGGGAGGTATATCTCTCACTTTAAATTGGAATTCACTCTCACCCTTATAAAGCAGATGGTATCTTATTAATAGGAGGAGCTGTGGGGTCACAGAGTTTTTGGCAATACTCACTTAGGCTGCGAGCCCAGCCTACTTTGTAGATCAAAGGATGAGCAAAGCCTGAACATCCTCAGAGCCTGGTGAACAGACCTCCTATTCTTTGCAAAAATGAACCTCAAATGAGGTCAGATTCACACTGCAGCAACTGACAGGTCCATTTGATTCACAGAAGTAAAAGAAAAACAGTGAAAAGAAAGACGTGGCTCTGCAGCTTTCTGACACAACTGCTGGTTTTGATTATATTTTGGGACTTACTCTCTGCTTTCCACTGAAAGCTTGGTGTATACTGTGGCATGGATTAAATCTCTGCCAGCATCCTGACAACATGGGAATCCTACACACACAAAATCGGGACTTTCAGTTTGTCCTCCTAAAGTGGCATTAAAGAAACTTGAACCAACAAGTTTAGTCTTGGGAAATCCTCCACTAAAGGAGAATTTCCAAGGAGTATAGTGATTCCACATCGAGATCCTCCGACCACTACCACTGGTCCCGTATTCAAGGTACTCTTGTGGTGGGATAGCAAAATGAGTAGTGACCCATTAATCCTCTTGCTGGTACAGCCACAGTGACTGCCCATCATCTCACCCAGCTTGGCCACCTAAATTTTAGGCATACAATCTTATCTACTCATTCCTCTTCTGGTCTACTTGGTCCAGTAGATTCCATACAAAGTTTTGTAGAGGTTCCTGTCTCTCTCCATTGATTCCTGACAGACTTTAAATAAGCATTGCTGAAGTTAGACAACACAGACCCTGCTCTGCTGAAGACCATGATTCACCAGTGTCATTCAGAGCAGCCCTTCAGAGATTTCAGGGAGAAGAGTTTTTAGAGTATACACAAGTGCATTTCTCACACTGCACTGAATCAGTGCAGTGATACTGGATGAGTCTCTCCCTCTCATCCTGCAGCATCCAGCATTCAGAGTGCCTGCCCACTTGCCTGCCAACAAAATGAGAGATCATACCCACAAACAACATCAGTGATTTCACTTGCTGAAGATCCTATCCAGCCTCTGTTGCTTAATCTCAAAGAAGGCATAATAAATATAATCAAATGAATCCCATCTGTCATGAATTACAACCGCGACACCAACTGAAGCTCTGCCTCAACACCAGTCTTCTTGTCACAGTAAGGTATTAAAACTCAGCACAAAGGGTTGTAGATGAAATTTCAGTCGTGCTTTAAATCCTTCCATTCAGTGGCTACAGCTCTGCAGCTTTTCCCACATATTCCTTGAGTAATATTTTGAAATATATTTTAGTGGTGGCACATGATAAATCCTTCTAAAGGATCACTAATTGCAAGATCACTCACTCCATTTTTTTCTCCTTTTTTAAACATAAACTTTATTAATTCAAATCACATTTATTTTCCTATTTTCCTGCTTTTTGTTTTCCTATATTATACCTTTTTTCCTCAGTCAAATTAACACACCATTTTTGTTAAGGCTATATAAAAAAGCATCTTGTTTTTCTCCTTCCCTCTTTCTTTCCATGTCAGTCCAAATGAATTTTAATTTCTATCTTTGGGAAATGAAGGCTGTTGCTAAGTAGCTTAGAACTGATTCTTTGAAGGATTTCAAGTAGCAAAAACATCTTTAGAACCAAGGCAGCCACCCATGGGCTTTAGAATGCAGGTGGGACATTTAAAAAAGCACTAGATTTTCTGCTGTTTTGGGGTGGGTTTTTTGTATCTATATTTCAATCAGTTCTTTTCTCTTTCTGTGTGCTCTGAAAAATGCTAGCAGACCTCTGTACTATGGTGTACAAGGAAAATCTGCAAGTTTTCCAAAAGCACTGTGTTCAAAACACTGGAGAATTTAATTTGATCCCAACCAGAGACTTTAATGATGTAGGGACCTTCTATTTTCTTGGACTGCAAATCAGTAATAATTAATGATTTAGCTTTGGCTTCTGGCAGTTTTGTCTGATCAGCCTAATTCACAGATGAGACAAATGTCCAGCTTTGGCTTCATGGTGGCAGCTTAATCTGTGTAAGTGGGCTGGTAAATCAGACTTCCAGAACTCTATCTTGTACCAATATTTCTTGGGTTAGTTATACAGGACTCTGAAAAGTATAGCACAACATTTGGTAACTAGATAAAAAAAAAAACCCTGAACATTACACTCTATTTGAGGACCATCAGGACTGTGGAAAACCTGAGAGTGTTTTGGCTTAATAGTTCTATGGCATTATTCCCAAACGGAGACCTATAACAGCACTGAACCACTGGTTCACTTTTCATCCACTTGTTACTTGTTCCCACTGTTATATCCCAGGGAATATCTTTGCCTGCAATTTTTCTGAAGTCTTTTTCAGCTGAGGAAAGGGAAAATTTGGTGGCAAATCAGAAATGGATTTTTTAGCTATTATTTTAATCTCATACTGCCTTGACTGTGTAGGACAAATTGACAAGCCTAGTTTGGATCTGTTGTCTTGTTGTATCTTCCACACATTGCCTCCTAGTGCCCAGGACCAGAGAGCCCTGTGATGGGCCCTTCCCAAGGAGGCCCAGCTCACCTTCTGGAAGGTTCCTCATTCCACCTCTCTGCTGCCTCTCCAGAAGTCTCTATGGTCCATTTCAACAGATGTTTCAAGGTCCAAGACCCAAAGCATGTGATCAACAGGGGCTCTCTAAGCAGGATGGTGAAACAACCACATTTCTGCTTCCTATCCTCTGGCTGATCTGGAGGGGAGCACCCCCGGGGAAAGCCAGGGAGGACAGACTTGAGAACAGAGAACTTCACTACTAAAAACAGTATTTTCCTGACCACGATGATGATGGCAGATACTGAGCTCAGGATATAGCAGCCAGATTACTTGAGGGAGCCTAGTTACTCAGACCTGAAAGTGAGATCATGCACATAACAGCCACCAATGACAGTAGTCAGGCTCTGAAGATGTGCAGAATATAGAAGACAAAGAGAAGAGCTGATGGTCTGTAGTTAGGTCTGTATCTCATAAATAGAGATTTTAGTGGGGGACAAGCCAGAAAAATTGACTTAGTGATTTCACAGTCTAGTAAGGCACTATTAGTATTCCTTTGGCAAATGAGGATTGATTTGCTTGTGTATGATAGATATCAAACACAGACTTAAAAATTGGTGGGCAGTCAAGTAACTATAGCTTGAGCCCCTTTTTAAAAGTTGCTTGCTATATTGTTTAAAATCAGTGTAAGAGGTCATTGGAAAAAATTGGAAAAGACATAGCTTCCATAGAAAATGAAAGTACCTGTTTATAGTTATGTATTCATGCAAACAGACAGAGAATCATAAATAAATAACACCATTCTGTACTTAACATCATAATGGAAGTGAAATGAGGCAAATCTCAATGTATAAAATCTTTATTGGATCTCAGGAGAAAGAAAACAGCAACTTTTTCATAGAAATGTCCATTGCTCTGTGCTGTCAGCACTAGTCCTCCAATGCGGAACAGTCTTCCTAATTGTCCACAAGAGAGGAATATAGTATTATAGAAAACATTTGGTAACTTGATGCAACCTGGTTTCCTCTGTACAAGTTTTAACTGTTTACTGATAGTTGTCATGCTGTTCTTGAAGCACTGTTTACTTTTCATTTCTCATTAGGGAGGTTAAAATTAACTCCACTTTCTGTGCTTCAGCATACAGTTTTTGTCATCCTTCTCTGGAAATTGACTGAAAGTACTTCTGCCTTCCATCTCCTGCTTTTCTCAATTCTCTTCCCACCCAGTCACTAGGAAAATATGCAAGAGGAAGGGGACAAGGACCCAGCCACCTCTTCAATCCATTCTGCTCTCTGATGGGAGACAATTTGTTTTACTGCCTAAGTACTGGGGCACAGCTTGAGGTCCACTGAAATAAACACTTTTCCTTCTTTTTTAAGCACCAGTAAAAGAGCATTTGCTGCCCCCAGCACAGAGGTTTCCCTAAGGCACAGCAGAAAAGCCAAACAAGGAGGGAGGATGACCTTCTGTGGTCCCCTCCCTCTTGCACAACCCTGTATGACGGCTGGTGTAATGAAGTTCTCAGAAAACCTTTTAAAAACATACACACAGAGACAGAGAGAGAGAGAGAGAGAGAGAGAGGACTGTACAAGTATTGTAAGCTTTAAAACTGGTTTCTAGGCAGGAAACAGAAGGCATGAGTAAGAGTGAAGAGTTCAATATAGGGAGAGGGAGCAAATCATATGCTCAAAGAGTCAGTGTGCCACACATCTGAATGAGCTTGTGGACTGTCCGGGTTTTACTTCAAAACTGCTTTTAAGATAACACAGTGACTGAGGGTGGCAAGGAAAAAACAACAGGAACCTCTGACTGGGAGGGCAGAAAGGGAGTGGAGGCAGAGTGGGGGAGAATAAACTTCTCACTTGGTAAGTGACAAAGGCATTTTAATGCAGTAAATAAAAGTGAAAAGAAAGTATTTTCCTTTGCTCTTTCTCAGCTCTAATAATGATCACAGTTCCAGAATAAAACCACAAGGGCTGAACAGATGTTGTTTAAAACAATCTAATTCTAGACAGAAGTTAAATTCCCACCAACTTTAATGAAAATACAAAGTGCTGAACAAATTACATTCTGACTGGGATTTTTCCTCCCAATAGAAAGGAAGAAGCTTACAAGTCAATATAGTCCTCTAAGACAAATTTTTTACATAAATTTCATGAGCATAGGGTGTATAGAGGCAGGGAATCACAGAATTGAGTTGGGAGGGACTCTCAAGGATTACCACATTAACTCCTGGCCCTGCACAGGACAGCCCCAAAGATCCCACAATGAACCTGAGAGCATTTTCCAAATGCTTCTTGAACTCTGTCAGGCTGCCTGGTGCTGTGACCACTTCCCTTGGGGGGTCTGTTCCAGTGCCCAGTCACTTCTGGGTGACGAACCATTTCCAGATAATCCAACCTAAAGCTCCCTCGACTGAGCTCCAGGCCATGCACTTGGATCCTGTCAGCGGTCACCACAGAGGAGAGATTAGTTTAAAAAGTGTTTCCAGAGTTACCAGGAAGCTCTGAAATTGCCATACCAGAATATTATGTCTTTATTAGAATAAAAGCTGTTAAAATCATACTTTCAAACTTAATATTCATATTTCTTGATGAAGCAAAAAACTGTAAAGAATACTGTTAAACATTTAAAAGGCATATTATACATTGAAAAGCATAATTATACATTCATTTACCTATTAGGGCAGATTTTACATCCAGAATTTTTTAAAAAAAGTTTTGTATTATAAAAAAAATATACAGTTTTTAATTGCCATCTTCGTACACTGTTTTATTACTTGGTAAAAAAAGCCAAACACCTCATACTTCACTGGGGGCTCTTTTCTACAGTTGTCTTCTGGCTGATCAGCAGTGATGCATTAAAACTCATGAAACATTTGAAAAATTGCAATTATTTTCTCAGAACTGACTTTTCCCATTTATTTTAGGAGCACAAGTTCACCCGAGGAGCTTGCAGCTTCTTTTGCTCCTGCTGTTTTGATACTCTCAGTGCTTTAGGAACTACCATCTTCCTGCTAGAGTAATGGAGATGGAACCCTGTTGTGCTCAGTATTATTTTTTTTACTCCTGAAACACAAGACTCCCATCTCAAGCTTTTACATTGCAGAGAGAAATAATCCCTTACATTTTTGTATCAATATTTCATCCTAGAGTTTCAAGGGAAAAGAACTAAAATGTCTCCTTTCTCATTTGGTCTGTTTGAGATCTTTCACTTAGTCCTCTAAAAACTTCCAGAGGTGTGTGTTGTGTGTTGTGTGTGGGAGAGATGTTTCCAGATAGCTTATCGTTTGGATTTATTACCTTCCATTATTTCCCCATCATCGTAGTACCCCAATGTATTAATGAAAAAGTTTCCCTGATGCCAGAAAGGATTTTTTTTTCATGTTTTTCTTGCTATGGATACTTTCCTAGATGAGTTAATTTTCACCTATAGAACCTTTTGAGTCATCTAAATCAGAGGAGATGAGTCTTTTCCTTGCAAGAGGCTAAGCAGACCTTTCATACACCTTTCACACACCTTTCACAGGCCACACATTAACACACAGATTAGTGTTATTTTATAAACTGTGAGGGGAAAAAAACCCCTTCAAGTCCTATAAAATAAAGTTGGAGGGTAATTCTGCCAGCAGGTTCTCAGATCTTCTACACATGACCTCCCTTGCATGGTGGACTCCCATATTTACACACCTCCCTGAAAAACAACTCCTGATGCTTTATTAAAGGAAATATCACATATGCAGCATTCCAGCTCTGGAAAAATTCACACGGAATGTCTTTGAAAGCAAATTAAAAATGTAGCTCATCTCTGAACTAGATGCTCAGTTAGGTTAAAAAGATACCTACTGAAGCAAGAGGATTACATGCATTCTCCTTTGCCAGCTTCTCTGTGCAGATGTATTCCCTAACAAGAGTCTGGACAGCAGTGCCCACAGACTTCTGTTCCCACAGTGGTGTGTGTGTGTAGGATGAACAGACAGCATGTCCCACAGTCCAAGCACCCTGGACACCCACCACTCACTGCTGAAGCACACTGTAGGTAAAATTCATACTGGCATTTCAAAGGGATCTCCAGAGGAATTACTCACATCTGTATTTTCTCTCAGTCTACATTAGGAAGGGTTTACAGGATTGGGATCATTTCCCTAAATCTGTTCTGGACAGCTGACTTTTCTTGTCCACCCCGCATCTCTGTGAATCAATGCTCTTATCTCTCACACATCTAAAATTTTCTTTATATCAGAGAAATTCTCCCACACCACATGAAATGCCTTTGTTCTCTCTGCAGTGTTTGTTGAGAAGGATGGATTGGATCCACAGAAAGATCATGGTAAGCATGTGAAAACATACCTAAAACTTAACTTAAGCCCCCATTCATTTATAGTAGAGCTTGAGGCTTTTCTGTTGTGGATTTCAGGACTTCACACTTGCTTGCATGCTGTCAGTTAATGAAACTATCACAGGAATCTGTGAAAGGCCACACTTAACAGGTTGTGTCACTAGCTGGGGGTACTAAATGTTTTGAGTTTCCCAGAATTTATCCATCTCCTTCTGCCTGGAAATGTTCTCCGGGTAGTAAAAGATAATTTTTCCCACTTGTCTGGATAAGTGAGCCCAGAGAAAAGGTAGCTCTCTGGCTGCCAGATGTACAGCAGCCCCAGGCAAATGTGTGTGCAGATCACCAGGTGGATGTATTGCTTCATGCAGTCAGTCAGATGGACCCCAAATGTACCAATTCTGTTGTGCACAGGATCTGTGACACTCCTCTCCTGAGAAACTGGAACAGAAATATTTCAGCCCTGATTCACCTTTATTAGCTGAAAGTACTTGGTTTTACATTATATTGTAGTATGGAAGTGACATCCTGGGTTTTTTTGTCTCAAAAGTACTTGTGCTTCATTTTCTACATTTGTCAGCATCTCTCTTCTACTTGAAACTCTTAAGCTCATCGCTCAGTCTCGTGTTTGAGCATTTTAGGGTGGTCTAAGGTTAAGTATTAGATTCAAGAGGTCCCAACAGTGAGAAAACCCCAGCCCACGTGTTGGGGTATAATGGGGGGGGGCGGGGGGTGGGTCTGGCAGTGCTGCTGGGATGTCTCTGACAGCGTCTCCTAATCAACTCCATCCACTTTGGTCTGTCTGGACAGCCTGAAATTGCCAGGAGCTAGGCTAGTGGCTGAAGCACTGAAGGCTGAGAGGTGGAACAGCAGCTTGATCTCTTTGCTGAATGAAAAGCAGTTCAGACTTGGATCCACAGTCTGTGTATCTATGAAGATGGAGCAGTTCAGTGGAATTTGTGATTCCAGCTATCTGTAAGTGTTACCCTGTGTGTTCTACATGTTGCCATAATGTTCAAGCCTGTACCCCTAGTTTTGATTACAAACCCACCAGGAAGTAGCTGGCTAAGCATGTGGAAGCAGTGGCTCAGGAGGCACACAAAAAGGAGACAAATCCAAAATGGGCACTAGAGCTGCCAAAAAGGAGGTCTAAGATGTGATATCAGATGTAGTCTTTTATGCTTTATTGTGATCACAATTTCACCTGGCAGGGTGAAGGAAAGCACCCACTGTCATGCAACTGCTGTAATGCACTGTAATGCAATGTGAAACCTCCTTGAGCTGCCCTACACAGTTCAGCTGTGACCTCACTGCTCCATCCTTTTCCAGTGAAAAACTGGAAAGTGCTTCTTTTCTTTAAGGCAATAGAGGCACAGAATCTACCTGAAGCTCGTTGTCAGATGATTTCCTTGAAGCTGTAAATCAGTCTCTGAAATTTTCTGTGTGCACTGGGAGCAAAATGAGCTAACCTTCTGTCAAGCAGTGAATTCTGGGACATTTTTTCCACCTTTGCAAACATTAGTCTGCTTAAGTGAATCAAGTACTTAACATGGCATGATGAGGAGGAACCCTGGGGAAAAACTAGTGAGCTCATAGTCCAAAACTGATGCAGTCATAGTACTCAAAGAAAAAGAAAAAAAAGCACTCAAATTTTCCACTATGATAAAACCAGAAGCAAGTGCTAGAGTAAGTAAGTTTTGACATCCATTGTTCAGTGTTGCTAGAGTGTTATTTTTTTCTATATAGCAGAACAGTGGTTAATTCATAGCCCTTGGGATTTTTTTTCAGGCATAAATCACTATAGTTTTTTTTTCCCCCCACTATATCAATAAGTGGTTTGTAAAAACCTGCAGGGAAAAATAAACCATACAAGCTGGCAAGTAGTTTTAGTGGCATTTAAAACAACTGTGGTAGTTATAAACAGTAAACAAAACATAGTAACCAATTCAAACACTAGAGATTGTTGTATCATAGAAGCATAAATCATTAACTTAATAATTTCAGCAGCAGTGACTCAAGCACAAAATTAAGCCAACAGTACCCCCTGTGGCAATAATGAAGTACTGTATTTCTTACAGAAAACTGACACAATCTGTGGTCACATTTTGGAAATCCTCAGAATTTGATCCCTGGAAGAGAGACCTCCAAGTAGCTTTTGCACAAAGTACTTTTAGAAGGAGTTATATTCCAGACATAAATTCATAAACGCAAGCCAGAGCCCACAAGCAATGGAGATGAGGTTAGAGGTAGATGAACGAATATAAATGTGATGGAGACCACTGCTGGGATCCAGTTCTGTGTTTTAGACAACACTCCAGGCTATTTTTCTGAAGAAGTAGTGTTATGAAAGAGAAGATTCTAACCCAGAAGGGCCTGAAGATGCAGTGTTCACTCTGGCTAAACTCCTGCTACGGTAGCGCTGACGGGTTCAAATATCCCAGCTGGCCCTTTATGAAACTCTGAAGCATATCTGAGAGGAAACTACACTCTCCTCCCTTCAGCCAAATCCAGCTCTTCTGACTGCTTGGAAATGAAGCCCAGAGTGACTAGGCTTCTCTCTAGGCATTAGTCATGGGTCAAAGTTAGGTGGTTGAATCTTAGCTTTAAAACTCCTTAATTTTCCAAGAAAATTGCAGAACTTCTAGGATACATGAATGTTGCTCAGCCAAAACTGCTTTTAATTTTCATTGGCAGATTTTGATACCTTTTCAAAGAGATGAGAAAATTCACAAAGTGCTGTCAGAGTTGGTAGGGAATGCAGTTCACTTTCAACTTCTTTAGTTTTTAATTTCTCTGCTATTAGTCTTTCCAGTACAGCATTTTGGTGATAGGAACAAATAATACATTTCTGATGTTAGATGACACTACGGAGAGGCAGAAAAAAAATCATGTGATAACACCTCACTTCAGAACTGCCTTTTCTTTAAGGATCTCAGAATTCCTGAGAGAACTCATGTAGAGCTCCAAACTTCTACATGCAGATTTCTACATATAAAAACATACAGAAAATTAGTCTTTGGTCAAAGCCCAGGCAGCAAAAAGTAGGAAATATCACTGTTGGAAAATAAAAACAAAAGAAAAGGATAAAATGCAACCATTCAAAAAGGAAAAGACAAGACAACCAAGGGCTATTACAGAAGCAATCAGACAGGAGCTCTAATCTCCCTATCCAAGTTATCAACATATCCCAATTAAGTATTATCTTCCTTTCCTTGTTTCAGGGTTATTTATGCACCAGGAGCCTTTTACAGCATGAAATAAGGCACCAACTGACGTACAGTGAAGTTATAACCTAACAATAATGCAAGAAATGAAAAGTCGAATCTAGGGTGAAGGGACACTTTCACTTCCACACACACAGTAACAATTCTTGAGTAAATACAGGTTTTCCTCATAGAAATCTATCAAACAAACCTCTTCCTCAGATGTCGTCTGTGAAATGGCAAGGTGGTGCTCTGTAATTTCAGCCTAGTCCCTTATTTAACACTAGATTTTTCTTCTGTTATGTATGTGCCCTGGCAAACATTAATGCTCAGAAGAAATATGAAGTCTTTACCCAAACCCTAGGGAAGACATAGCCTGAAATTTAGGGACCAATTGCAAACATTCCTGCATGAGAATGGAGACTATTGACTTAGGCCAACATATCACATATAACATACACATTAGCAAATAAAGGTGACAGAAGGAATTCGCAAGAACCACAGACAACACTGCTGTGTGCTCCAGGACCTCTCTCCAATTTCTAAGACTAAATCTTAGAAAAAAAAATTAAGACATAATCATATTCTACAATAGTTTAAACAGTATTACCTTATCTTCTTGCCTGAAAGCCGTGGAACAACATGAGGTCTTTTTTCTTGGTGTATCACAGAAGAGAAGATCCAACAAAGTGCCTCTACTGCTGGTAAGTAATCTGAGTAACCAGTGGGGACTGAGTCAAGCCTCAGCTATCCAAAAGCCTTCCTAAGAAATCCTTCTCAGAAGGACAGCCTTCTGAGAATTGAAGTACAGAACAAGGAAAAGAGACAAGATTCAGGATGAGCACTGTGAAGCTCGCAAGATAAATTTCTGTCAGAAAAAGTAGACAGTGAAAAAGCTGATGTCCCAAAACCATGGCAAAGCCATCATGTCTGCAGGTGATAAAACTGCAGCGACTCCGTGCACCTGAAGAGCCCCTGGGCTGATGGGCAAGTGCCAACGGCAAACAGGATCCAGGACTCTGCCAACTAGCCCAGATGATTGCTAAGGACTGAGGGGTCATGAGTGGAAGGGGTACTTCGGTATTCTGAGTAGCTTTAAGATGATGTCATTGACATACTCACAGGTAACAGAACAGAATCCTCAATGATCCAGAGTCTCAGATCACCTTCCAGAGTGATCACTCAGATTTATATCCATTTAACACTACTTAGAGAGTAACCAGTTGCTGCATACATTACCAGTTATCACTAGATCTGAACTGTATGCAAACTGTGGAAGTGAGATGTGCCAGACTTTAAAAAGGAGGAATCCAGTTCATACACAAATACCATTCCATTGTGTTTACCAGTAACATGTACAAAAAATATCAATTACCTTACTTGGTCTGAGACTTTCCCCTTTCAGATGTGCCTTAGTGTTTGCTTTATTTCTGAAGCTGTATTAACCAAGAAAATCCTGACAATGGCCAACTATCATTGCTGTGTATCCAAACAGAGGATTAAAACCACATTTAGCCAAAAGCAGAGGGTTTAAGGAAAAGGTTTTTCCCAGCCAAAATATTCTTCTGGTGTAAACCACTGTTATAGATCTTTGCGCACAGAAGGATTGTGCATAACTCACTAAGAAAAATTCCATCACCAAGAAGACTGAAAACTAAATGGACAGCCTGGTCAATTACTCAGCTCTAGCTACTAGTAAAAATCTGTTTAAGAGGAAGAGGTGGTTTATGGACCTTTGTACTTGGACATTATGCCCTGGGGTTCGGTGAGTTTGAGATTATTGGAACTTCAAACTGGCTATCTAAAAAATCATTGGTCTTAACCAAGACTCCAGCTGTGATCCCCTGAGGCGACTAGGAGAAATAAACAATGCAAAATTAGGTGCTCCACCTCAGGACACACCTTAGCCTTCTGGAATAAGTGGGATTTCCTTCATCAGGGTAGACTATCCATTTTTCACAGCAGAAACCAGCTCAGCTCCCACAGCTAACGCTAGCTAGCACTGGGGAAGCCCCTTATTTACTTAGAGGGAAGCATTAAAAAAAAAACTTCCTTAAGTTCACAGGTTTGTAAAGCATTGTAAATGAAAGCCTTCCCTTCAAAATGCAGGCTAATGAAGATCACAGAAAAAAAAGGAGGCCTTGTTTTGATGTACATAGGCAGCAAATATCTTCAGATGCTGGGTCTGGTTTAACATACATCCTTGTGAGAAAATAATTAGATTGCTAAGTGTGAGTCAAATGTCACTTACATTACAAATAGTGCATGTCTGTGTGATGAAGAAATGCTGACTACATAGGAGTTCAGCCCCTTTAGTAAATTTTCAGGCAAACCTTCTCGAAGTTACAAAACACATGTCAACAGCTTAAATTGTAAGCAAATTAAAGAGGGAAATTTTGTCCCTAAAATACATCCTTTTAGGACGCAGAGATTATTAAATTGGCAAGTTATGTCTATCATTAATCTTTCCTGAATGAAAGTAGTCCATTTGTGTCCAAGTATATGTGATAATGTGGAATAATGCAATAAGCAAAGCTCGGTTTCAGGCAACACTGTAAAGGTACAATAAAGGACTCTAGATGCTCTCAAGAAGCAATAAGTCTTCTAAAAAGATTTATATGGGAAGCATTGGGTGAGATATTTAACAAAATGGAAAGCTAAATGAGGTAAAATTACAAGGTTGGTACGAGACAAGATGAAAAATATCTTCATTTATACAGTCTTTATAAATTCCCCTAAATCATGTTAATTTACTTTTAGAAAATCACAAATGTCCTTGATATGCCACAGTAATTAGTCACTGTGTGAGTGTACAGACTGGGAAACAAGACATTGTTCTGTAAGGACCCTTTTGAAAGCACACTCATGTTTCTCTTCCAAATTTTTGTCCAGGATGACATCTCCTTGAAAAGCAGTTGTATGACCTTCTTGTTCTCCCTCATTTCTCAAAAGAGAATGTAAAGAAAACTTCACCTAATGAAATGTCTTCTTTATTATAACTCTGCTGAAGAACTACTAGTAAGGACCTTGCAAACAATCTTGGTCCCCAAAACCATTGTTCTGATCACCTAGAGAAACAGCTCACCATCAGAAAGGGCTAAACCAAACCTGATTGCAGTTCATGTGCTGTCATTAGTTTGGTCATATGAACATTCTGTTGCAGTATGGCCCTCTTTAATGCACATCAACACATCAACTTGTTAGAGTTGCTTTTATTTCAAGCATCTCACTAAAATTCATACAACCCATATTCCATCTATCTATAATAGATGTAATGTCTGCAGGAGACAAAGTAAAACTATTAATACGCATGTATCCAATACTTAATGTTACCTTTTGATGCTATTTTGAAATGAAATTTGAACTGAAATTTTTTGCATCAGAAACACCCAATACAAACAGAATAGGAAAACAAATCAAATGCTGTTAGAAGCAACCATTTTCTTGAGCACTACAATTCCTATGCTTTAACACTCAGCATTACTAACTTGATTCTCTGCTGAAACAATTAAATACTCCACAAATATATAATGTAATAATGTATTAGCAACACTTTTTATGTTCACAATAGAATTTGCATTGACATGACAAGTGGGAGTGCCCATCAAACCCAGACCCCATACAAGGCACTATTCAAAGGAGAGAGAAAAATCTAAGACAAGTTGCCATAATTGCATAAAGAGAACAGTGCAGCAAAGATAAGAGAAGCATTATGAGAATCTGATTTTAAGAAATAACTGAATGGCTATAGTTAAAGAGGAGCAATCTATAGCACCCTCTTCTACTCCAGCTTAATACTGGGGCCTGATGTCTAGATAGGGGGTAGAACTTTTTTTGAGGCAACTGCCTATTTTTTAGGATAAAAGCAGTGACTTCTGCATTCCATTATATTTTTTGTCTCTGAAAAAATAAGGTATGCAAACATTCTCTGGGAGTTTATACTGTGAATCAGAAAGGTGGAGTACACCCTTACACAGTCTAAGGAGAGAATATTGCCCTGAAGTCCTTTAAGAAACTAATCTTGGGCCTAAAGCCCTGATTATCTCTTGCATAACTTACCTGTTCCAAATAATCTGAATTATTCCATAACTTATGCCTTGCAACTGCCATGAGAAATCATATGCAAGTTTTATTCAAGTACTTGCAGAGTTACAAGAGTTCTTTAACATCTGTTGTACTCTTCAGCCTTCTTTAATGTGAAAGCATCATGATCTCTTATCTTTCTAATATCTTAATATGACTAATGGCTACTCCATCGCTGAAATGGTTCTTTTATGTAATTGAGCAGAACTGACCTGGATCTCATTATTCAGAGCTCATGCAAACTTCCTCTTTGAGGTCATTTCCCAGTTCATATCTGGTCCAGATAAATCCTAGCTGGTATTTTAAAGCATAATGACAACAGAGGGTCTGACACAGGATGGCTAAAGGAGTGATAACTGCAATACTCCTCACAAATGCAACATTGGCTACAAGACAGTTCTGTTACTCTAGGAACCCTGTTTCCATGGATCATCTCCTACTTGCTCAAACATAGGACACAGTATTTATCTGTCATGCTAAAACGTGCATCCCTGCTACATTCCCTTGCATCCAGTGGGGATGTCTAGAGTGGATTGAGAACATCATCTGAGTATCCCATTCTATGAAACTTGGAAGGACTTTGTAAGTATCATAATGCCAAATAAATACAGTTTTGGTAATCATGCACCTGGCTTTCTTGAGGGTGCATTTGGAGTACTCTTTTTGCCCCTTATTCCATTTAAGAAAGGTATCAACAAACTGGAGTGAATGCTATGGATAGACACCATAGCCTGGAGCATAGAAGTAAGAGAAGAAACCAAGACGGTCAGGATAAAAAAGTCTAAAATTGCAATTTAACTCCTGTCTGCCACTCCTTGTGAAGGGCTGATGATAGAAGATACAGAGCCAGACTCTTCTCAAGTCAAAGGAAAAAGAGGCAACACAGATCATAGAAAAAATATTGTACCTGAATATTAGGAAAATAAAAATCACAGAGAAGGCAGTGTAGCATTGTAAGAGTCCACAGGTATAAACACCTTCACTCTTGTGAGAGGAGCTCGGTCACGGTTCACCAGCAGATTCTGGTCTGCAGGGCCTGATTTTCTCAGAGGGAGTAAACATCAGCTGTTTCCACTGAAGTCTGTAATATATGTCAATTTTTATTACTTTGAGGAAATTAAAGGTAGGTCACTCAAGATTCAAGAACCAGATTTTTAAATCTCCTTTATGGAGCGTACTGGACATTGAAGACAATTGCAGACACATCCCTTTGTTTAGGTATTCTAAAACTTGCTAAAAGCAACATGGAAAATCAGCCCCTCATTGTTTGATGTGTCTTTTTTGTTAGTTAGGTCAAATTTCTTTTGCTATCCCACAGTGCTATATGTGGTGCTGTGTTTATTTTCCAGGTCAAGGAGTTTCATGCACTGGAAATCTAACTTTGAAGAAATAATATGAGAGAAAAAAAGAGATAATCTTAAATCTACCAAGTTTAAAGGGAAGAAAAAAAAAAAAAAAAGTTCAGTTCACATGATTAACTGTCATAAGCACAGTACATACCATCAGAGGTGCCAAAGCCTGACTTGAAAGGTTTTAAATGTTTCAAGCTGTGCAAGCATGCGTTTCTTCAAACAGGCAGAACTGATTATGATGATCACAGGCAAAACCTTAGTTAAACAGAGGATGTGCAATTTTTGTAAATCGTTATACAGCAATTACTAACTATTGAAATAAATGGCTTGTGTGTTTATTAGCATTAGAGTCTTTTTTTCTTTCCTCTGTATCCCTGTGAAGAACAGAGAATGCTGCAGGTGATGAAGACAATTTTTGTCATCAGTACAGGACAAGGCAACAAGTCTGGAGAAAATCAAACTTGACCAAGTAGTGCTATTTAGATTTCAAAAAGTTTAGTAAACTTTGGGATAGTTTCAAATAATTCTTTTCTAACAGTTAAGGTCAAATTTTCTTTTCACCTCTTTATTACCAAAAAATATATATACATTCTAGCCATACCAAGAAGCTGAATGAGCATTTGTTCCTTAATGTATCAGGAGCTGACACTGCTGCACACACAGCATTTTAGATGAATGCAAAGAAGCACAAAAATTATGGAAGTAGGGATAAGGTCACGCAATCCTTATTATATTTTACTATTTGTGTTCCTAACTCTAAACAAAACCTTACTCAGCTGAGCTTTATATCCTTTTTAAAAACTTCTTTAAACTGGCATGGACAGTTGTTTGGGCACTCCTAAATCTTATTTATCTTGCACGAGAGACTGAATTGACAAAAAGCTTTGAAGCAAGATAAGAGTTTAAACAAAACTTTGTAAGGGGTCAATTTTGTCAATTTGAAACTTAAGTTAAACTGGCATCACTTTAAAACTGTAGAGGCATATGTTATTCTAGCCACATTGTGCCTTCAGAACAGATAAATGCTCCAAAGCACCATCCAAAATACCATCACCAAAACACCATATTCCCCAATCACCAGCACATCAGAGAGAAGGAAGCATCTGGAGGCAGAAAAGGAAAACACCTGAAGATGGAACATTTCTTTACCTAGAAGGTGATGAGAGTTTACATCTTCAGTTTAGGTGAAGGCTTGTTCTCCTCTTTGCTGGCAGTCTCCATCCCATTACATAGAAAAAAATATCAGTAGTTCTCAGGAACAGGAGGTCTACCTGAGAAAATCAGGTTGCAAACTGAATATTAAAACATGTTCTTGGTGTGTTGTGCATGTCAGAGACAGAAAATGTGTAAATATTCTGAACTTGAACCTATGAAAACAATAAAGAATCAATCTAACTGCTTTCCACAGAGAATCTCGTCTTATGATTTACTCTCCCAGCTGGAGATAACTGAAAGAGGACTGATTTTTAATAAATGAAAAATTTAATAATTTTTTTAAGTATCTGCCCTGGCTGTAGTCAGATTACAACACAGCACTCAGGTTGGGATTCACAGAACTGTGACTTGTTAGGCTGGTTCATGGTTAAGTCCAGTGAAATAAAGTGATGTTCAAACACTACACTCATTTAGACACATTTAATGCTTTCCTGAGGGAATTTCTGATCAGTTAGTGTTAGAGGACCTTGAATAAGCTGAGATTTGCTTCACTCTTTTTGGAAAATGAGCAGGTTTTATCTGTTCAGGTTGACAAAACAATCTGGCTCAAATGCCTGGCTCTTAGTCATAGTTTCTCCTTTCTTCTATTTCATGATTTATTTCTTGAAGTAGGATCTGTAACCATCAATAAAAGGTAGCCTGGGGTGTTTTTCTTCCTGTAGGCAGAGCATCCCATAATGAACTGATCCACCAGTAGATCAGAGTATCTGATCTACTCTCTAGGTACAGCATCTGACCTCCTCTTTAAATACAGACACATTCTCCCATCTATCTATATTCAGCTCTTTACCTGTACTATTTACACATATGTATCAACTTCTGCATGTGTTATTTAGAAGAATAATATACAATTTATGGTATATTGAAATTGTCATTCCACAGTATCCTTAGATTTGTAATGGAAAAATCCAGATCCAAAGGGAAACCTAAGAAGTTGATTAATACCAGAAAAGGAATAAATAAGATTTGAAACAGAGTAGATGCTTGAAAATCTTACTTGCTTCTACCCAGGGTCACTAATTTAATTTTCTCCTACCGTCCATGTGGTTTTTGTTTTTTAATTTCCAGGAATTCCTGACTGTTTATTCTATAGTGAACCAATGGTGGTTTGAGGCCATGCTATGTTGTGGGAAATGTCTCAGTAGTATGTGTTCTTTGTTAAAAGTTGCAGAGGAGTTGCGTTGGTGTAATCAAACAAACACTAACTATCTCACTTTTAAAAGGGAGGATAATCTGCTCATCAATTAAAGCCAAATGTCTGCTTAATGGTTAAGACACTGCTATGTGTCATCCTCCCAGTATTCATCAAAGAAGTGTTCCATAAGTGCCTTGAAAGCTAATTGCCAGTGTTAAGAAAAAAATCTTCAAAAATTTGTGAAGGCAGATGGCTTGTTTATATACAATATTAATATGAACAGGATTTTTCTAATAAAATGTTGTGTGATTTATCCAACATGTACAGCACAACAAAGGCAAACAAGGAGTGGGCTATACACACACACATCACTGGGTTCTGGTTACACAAAGTGCTGCACTCCTTGCCTGAAGCCTGGCCAGGGCTGTGCTGCTTCCCTCCCATCCCAAAACCTCCACTGGATGAGGAGGGGTGCTGGGGCTTCAGCTTCACACCTGGTAAGATGATGGCCACCGTGATCAGTTTTGCCCTTGCCACATCCCTCCCTGCTTCTAATAAAATCAGGAATGAAGTCACGCAAGAAGTAACAGAGGCGCTGCCAGTTGTTAAATGTCCCTGATCTAGGTCCAACCTCACTTGTCCTTCCTTGACTCCTCCCATTGCTAATATTCCTCCCAGTGCTTCACAGATGTTTTCTTATCATGCTGCTGAGCGGTTATTTTTCAAGTGGCTTCTCAGTGCAGATGTTCTACAGACACGTGCTGTTTAGCCTTCTGTTGACGTTATTTCTCTTATAAAAGAAGTGTTACTGCCACATTGCCTTTTTTTAAAAAAAAGAAAAATAAACCCCAGAACTCCAAATAAAGAAACAAATCATTGGGGTTTTTAAACACCTGCTGATAATCTGATACTATTCCAAGAGAAGCCTGGATGCTGCAATTATGACTGTACATTTCACAAAGCAGCTCTTTCAAAATGTATCTTATTCAGAAACGTCTAGTCCTTATCCAGTTGCAGGACAACTCATTTAATACTTAGCAATAAAGATTGCATCAAAACCAAAATGCAGCACAGGTATGTTTAGACATACACTATTGCACAATTATATTTTATTTATTTTTTTAACACACAGCCCCAACCAAAAAAAAAGGGTCCCAAAACAAACTATGCATAATTTGGTTTTATGACAGCAAGTGAACCCATCCATACTCTGTGAATTTTATCTCTATCTCTTCTATCAAGTTCATATACCAGAGCATGTTCTAGTTACTTAGTCCTAGCATCTTTCTATTCCCCTTTTTATAATGTGTTTCCTTCCCATTACTATTACAGATATATTTACTTGCTGCAGCTCTGCTCAGGTTTTCAAAGGGTGTTTGGGAATGCTGCACTTGCAACCCACTAGTTCTCAGGTCAACACTTGCAAATTCTATGGAACAACTCATTGTAGAGAAGTATTGTTGGAGACTGATTTTCAAAGAGAAATGTGCATCACAGCAGTCATGTGGAAATAAAGCTACATTGGAGACACTATCTGGGTGGAGAAAATAAACAAATATTATACAAGTCTGGGAACTGTAACCAGTGTCCAGATTTTCCCCAACAAGTATAAAACTGGAATTGCTCCATGAATTAAAACTTGGTTTCATGGGAGCTGTGCCAGTTCAAGCCAGCTGAAGATCTAGCCCACAGCCCACAGCTTTTGGCTTTGACCAAACTGCACATCCCTTCACTACATGCCCTTGATGTGGAAGCACTGCCTTAAAGAATGAGCACAAGAGCAGAAAATCTTTACTCGAGCCTCCTCATGCCCCTGCTCCAGTTGGCCTTTCTATACAACCAGCTCATTAAACAATACTTCAAGTGCCTGATTCATCCTCTTTTCTGTCAGTGAAATTGTTGGATCCAAGCCAGCATAAAACTGGAGCCACGCAGAGCTCAATTAAGCCCAAAGGTTTTGAAAGGGGTGATCAGCTAAAGCTTTTACAGTTCCTGTTAATACTAAGCACAAAATGTGTTTAACCTGCAGAAATTTTTTTGACTTCCAGAAATTCGGGACATGAAGCGGTGGGATAGTGGCAGTATGACAGTGACAGGTAACTCAGTGAATGGGTTTTCAGTCAATCCACCAGGCAGCTTTTTGTAACTCTCTGACTTCTGCTCTTAAAAGGCAGCTTCAGTTCTGCACTCATCTGTTTAGGAAAAGCACATCCAATGTTTTCTGTTTACAGTCTCTCCCTCCTTAGCTCAACATCACTCCCTCCTCACTGTCCTACATACTACTAAAACATCTGGGGTGGTGGCCTGTGCCAGAACTCACACCAAGTTGTCCAATTAGTCAGATATCCCCAGGGTTTGGACAAATGCCTTGTATCAGATGTCTCTCCATCCCACTAACAGTTCTTGCTACACAAAAAAAATAGTGCCATGGTTAAAAAAAAAATCCATCCCAAAACACAACAGTGGAATATAAAAAGTTTGGAAGCTGAGGTGAGGAAAGAAAAGATAAAAAAAAGAGTTAAATATAGTTTCCTGTGCGCATGCATGTGCACAAATATGCAAGTGCATATTTACTCACACACATACATGCAATGTAACATTTTTTCCAAACCTATGATGGCTGAGAAATGTCAAGGGTGGGCATGAAATATTACCAGAAAGCATAAGAGAAATAAAGTAGCTAATTTCAAAAAGAGTGGAAAGTACTTTTGATTGGAGTTCTACTAACTGTGGGAAAGCAACTAGAGGAAAAGTGGGAAATGTTTAAGCAACTGTTGGAAGGAGTGCAGCTGAAATTCTTCCCACTTCAACCTAAACAGGGAAAAGTGCAACATAGGACATTGTGGTTAGGTAAGGAATGAAATGCAAAGAGTTTTACAAGCAGAAAGCTGAAAGCTTTTTAAAAAGATAAACAAATCTGGTGCAGAGGATTTGGAGGCACTGTATGTAAAAATAAGCAGAAGTAAGTTAAAGGATCAAATTAAAGGAGCAAATGGAATTACTGAATGCTAAACTACATAAATATTTCAAGTGACAACAATGAGCTCTTTAGACCTTCTCACATTAAAGAAAAGGAAAATATAATAGTGGTCTCCTAAAAATGCACAAAAAAAATGAGAAACAGGGACAAAGGAAATGGTTTAATAATAATACAGTGGAGGAAGGGAAAAAACAAGAATTATATTACTTTTCCTGATTCAGAGCCCAGTCCTACAGGAATTGAAATGCAACTCTTTACTCTTATTGGCAGATATTCATCTGCACCAGGTAGACAAGACAGAAAAGGCAAGATAAAGCACACCAATTTCTCCACCTTTTCTCCCAATTGTGATTATGGGTCAGGCTTAGGCTCTCATGCTTTTAAGAGAAGACATGAAACTCCTACAAATTTCACCTGGCCACAATGATCCTAAAGATGCCTTTCTGGTATTTGTGAATCACTGGGACTCACTCTTTTCTGATGACTTACAAAATTCAGCCCAAATTGATGCCAAATAGCAGGGCACATACTATAAAGCCATTACGTGATTTAACAACCTGTACTCCAGAGAAATCCCAAGGCAGCTCAGGAACACTTAGGTAACTCCCCACTTATTTTGTTTACACCTAGTGTCCATGAAAGGAAAAAAAAATAAACCTAAGCATTAAGAAACTATTAAATATCAGTATAACAGGTTGTGCAGAGCTATGAATGGCAGACAGTCAGCGCCACAGAATTTTTGGAGCTGGAAGACTTTCTACTTTACATTACTCTCTTCTGCCATATGGACATTTAAAGCAAAGCATTTCTGAACATTTACAGAGGGAATGGGGTCTGAAGATGATTGTCCCTCCTTTGCATCAGTATATGCTCGTGCTGTTTGATGGAGACACACTCTGCACTGAAGTGGATAAACCAGTTGATTTTCCCTTCACTTTTTCTCTCCCCATCTGGCTCCACACCTGTTGTGTGTTAAGTATATTTCCAGTGAAGACAAAAAACATTTAGGATGACCTAATAGATGTATACAAAATAATGAAGGGAGTGATAATGATGTATATAGCAAAACATCCTCCCATCCAAGAAGCCCAACAGCCATGAAATGTGGCAGAAGCATCCTAAACACAAACACAAATAAAATCCAGTAACAACCTGGTTCACAAAGATAATGAAACACCTGGAATAAATGGTGGCACTGGACAATAAGAAATTGCAACAGTGTTCTAAGTATTTTTGTATTGCAAATAAAAATGTAAACCACTGAAAAGCAGGAATGAGATAAATATAACAAGAAAATGAAAACACTTTGGGCACATCCATGAGCAGGCTGCATACGTAATAAAAGCAACTGTGAAAAAGCAACTGTTCATTATTATTGTATTCATTCTCCTCATACAAAAAGTATATGAAGCCAAAGCCAGATACTTACAGTGGAATCAAGTACATCCATGCTTACAAGGTCTGCAGAAACAAGTCCTGATTTTCCTTTGAGCTATCACTGTTGAAGGTGTTAGCATTCACATATTATGCCACTCAGGAAGGATGATAATCTCCCAGAAATAAGACCACTGTTTTCAAGAATATTTCCTGGTTTGAAAAACCTGACTGACCTCTCAAAACTGATTTGCTCTTTTTAAAGTTAGCTCTGAACCCCAAATCCAAAACCTTGAAGGAGTAGTTCTGTCATTAGTTTTGAAGCTTAGCCCCTCCTGTGAGCCTGGTTCTCAATTGCTTTATTGGAGCCACATTGATTTACACTTGCTAAGTGTGTGAAGTTCTCTAAAGATGAGCTGAAAAAGCACATGTATCCCATCCCCAATATACACGCATTTTGACACAGCTTTTGAAAGGAGTGTTAAATCCTTAATATCACTAAAATTATATTTGATTTCTTTTTCTTCAATACTCTAGGCTCTCTCAGTTCTCCTAATTTCCACCCTGAGGCACAGCGCTCACACGTTCAGATACTGCCCAAACACACTGGATGAGAGCCCTTTGTTTACACACAGGACAATCCTCAGCCCAAGTTTCCCTTTCCAGTCTTCAGAAGATATTTTCATGTTGTTCTCAACAAAGTGTGTCTCGGGGCAAGAAGCAACAGGGTTTCATTAGTGCTTTGCTTGGAAGACTGTTGATTACCGCCCACTGTGGATGTGGGGGTTTGGGCTGTGTTTTGGCCCCAGTGTGCTCCAGCTCTGGCCCCATGCTCAGCAGCCAAACCAGTAGAAGATGGTGATGTTTGTCACTCCCCACTGCCCTCTGCCAGCTTGGAAACCATCCACTGAGAAGCTGCATCTCATTACTGCTGCTGGACAGTGCTGGGCCGCATTCACCCACAGTGATTAATTCAGTGAATTTGGCATGCAGAAAAGAAATCTCTCAAAATTGCATTATTCCAGCGAAAACACCTGGATACCCTTAGGAAACAAATATAATAACAACACTAGTATTGAGAAAAAAAATTGCTAAGGATTTTAAGAGGGGGAAATAATTTGCAGTCAGAGATTTCATGGATCAGAACCAGCTTGGTAAAACAGATCCCTTTGTGGAGTTATCAAATGTTCTGGTACATGGAGACATGCAAACTGCAGGTTTCCTGTTCTGCTAAAATATTAGGGTGTGACTTCAACAACCAAAGGTTTTATTTATTATTAAAAATGTCAATAGGTGATTTCTATGCCATACATAGAAAAAAGTTATACTTTTATCCTCCATAAAGTAGATCAAAACATACAGTTTTGACTCACAGTACATTATGTTCCTTTCCCCCTTTCTCCCCCCTCTTTTTAACAAGAGAAGGCAGCAGAGAATTTGAGCACCACTCAGTTTTTGGTTTTTTTTTTTGCTTTTCCATTAATAAAACCTAGTAAAATTGAAAGCTTTAGTAAATTTACATGCCCATCTTCATGTATGAAAATGTGCTGGCAAAACTCGGAAATCAGGGTGTCTGAAACAGTAACTCTCCTATATTTTTATCAAAAAGGCTCTAATATTGATCACTTCAGCTGATTCAAAAGTATAATGATTTAACTGTGGCCCAGATTTTTGGAGCCTTTCTAAACTTAAAGTTCAGAATTACAAAGGGTCATAAAATGCCAGAATCAGCACAAAACCTTTGCCAAACAGTCCCACTTAGATTTTAAAATATTTCCCATAAGGAATGATAGTGACCAGGATAGAGAAAAGAGAATTTCACTCTGAAATCTATCAGACAGGACTTTAGTTATTGTTTCAATTAAAAAGAATAACAAACAATGATGGTGTGTACTCAAGATCCCCACTCTGTATCTCTCAGTTACCCATTTGAGGACAATACCCATTTGAGGACAATCTAATTTCAGCATTCTGAGCTAATTGAATCAGGGTCAGAGAGACAAGTGTTTCCAGTACTTTTCTGCGGAAATGTCTCACAGCCCATTCTATCGAAAAAGAAAGATTGCATTTACATCTTTAATTCCTCCATTCAGTCAGCAGAGTTAAGTTCACACATGATGTCATGGAACAAAAGTAAGCAAAAGTGATGATGTGAGACAGGTACTTTTTTCCATGTTCCATTGCTGTGAAATCCTATCTTCTCAGCTCACTGCCTATAATATCAATTTAAATGACATATAACAGGACACTTCATTCTTATTCTGCAGCTTTTACCCAATTTTTAAAATCCTTTGATTTTCAAATTCAAATTCCTTATTTACTTTTCTGAAATATTTTTTAATTCATCTGTTTCATGAGAAGACCATTGTCTTCACACCATTTGTCTTCAAAGGTCTCTAGATTACTTCTCTACTCATCAACCAATTACCACCAACCATCTATAATAAAATTACAAAAAATTCAAAACAGTGGGTTTTTAAGTGAAGTATAAGGAAAATTTGCACTTACAGTCACTGTGTTATGTGTACATAGTATGTGTACAAAATACACCAGAATCGGAGTTGAACCAGTCTTGCCAACACAAGATAAATGCTTGCACCATCTTATGGGCCTCAGGACTTTTTCATTCTTTGTATTTGAATAGCAAAACATGTAATATAAAAGCCACATGATGAAAAGAAACCAAATTAAACCAAAAAGTAACCAAAGTAAATTGAAATCCTTACAAATTCAAACCAACATTCGAGCAATTGTAAATCAGGATTTGGTAGTGCAAGATGTTACTGCAATATTTTGGGTGAGACTCTTCACCACAAAATACTGGTTTTATTAATTATAATACAAGACTATGACAAAAATCTCTTACTTGATCCTGTACTGAACTTTTGCTTAGTTTAAAATGTTACAGCAGCCACATCTGTTTCCACAGTATCTCCAATAAACAGATACACTATTTTAAAAAAATTCACCCCAAGTTCATCTTGGTCCTCTTCTTAAAAATTAAAAAAAAAAAAAAAAAAAAAAAAAAAAAAAAAAAAAAAAAAAAAAAAAAAAAAAAAAAAAAAGCAGCTTTTTTTTTCCTGACCTTTTTCCTAGAAAAGACAGATAGAGTGTGTGCAGAGTTTATTACGAGATCGATCAAGATAATTGAGGTATAATTTTCTCAGCTATTTCTGTCATCATTTTTAAAGGCAGAGATGATTATGTTTCTCTTTCACCCATCTGGGAAAGCACACTGTGTTCCCATGTAATTTGAACGTTTCAGCAAGGATGTGAGACCATCTTTTGGATGCAGCTAATAGCTCTGCCATTAGGCCATCCTCTCTTGAGACTTAATTTTTCCTATTAATAATTGTCAACACTATCTCTTTTTCAGAAAAAAAACAACCACACCTAAGTCTTTGCTTCCTCCCTGGCACAACGCCAGCCAATATAAAGTTCAAAATGTTGTTACAGTTTTCTGAGGCTCTTTACAGATTCACTTGCTCCTTATGAGAACCTTCACTGACAAAACCTTTCGTACAGCGCACTTTTTTCAAGAATGATAGCTGAGCATTTATGTGATAAGAAGCACGCTTTTTTATACAGTCACCCAAAAACTAAACTCCAAGTCTCTTATTTTTGCAGAAGTGACCATGCACAAATTCTCTTCTTATTTGTGCCAATCTTCCAATTCCATAATTTAAGTGAATTACTTTTAATTGCATCTAACCTTTCAGAAAACAAGATCCTGTCTGTCTGCTATGTTAGTTCCGCCCCCCGCCCCATGGTTTGCCATTCCATTATTCCATTTCTGGTAACACTGATATCAGTTACCACAAGAAACATTCCTGCTGTGAAATGCATTTTTTTGTATCCAATATTAGATAATTTTTCCAGTCTGCAATGATAATGCACTGTTTCACTGTGATCTCTTATATTTCAATCTCCTTCAACCACCTGTATTCTACCCTATATTTGTACAGGTATTTTCCAGCAGTCACGTTCGGTCATTAATGCTTGACTAGTTAAGACTTCAAGTCAAAGTTTTTGCTTCTGTTCACCATTAAGGCAAAACCAAGACATTAAATAGTGTGTATTACTGCATATGTTGTTTGTATTAGTGGCTTGAACCCTGACTCTGCTGTTTTTCTAGAAGTCGAGAGAGATAAAATGTTCTTACTGCATTTAATCCCAGTGATTTTCAACTATGTTGGTGACATAAAAATATCTGTGCTTCAGTGTCCACACCATATAAGAGCATCTATTCCCAAAGATTCTTGTTTATATATATATACAGAATCTTTGATGTACCTTTTACACCAAATATAGTAACTCTAGTCACAGAGCTGCCTGCTCTACATTTGACTGAGAGTAATAATATTACTCAATTTATACTGTTCCATCTTAGTCTTTCACAAGGTTCTTTTTTCCTTTATTACCAAAAATAAGGTATCTGAGTTGAATTGTTTGGCTGAAATAGTTATGAAACTAAAGAATCAGATCGAACTAAATAGTAAGCTTTGAAAATTTGGATCTTAACGGTGGATTTGGTCAAGCAGGACTTTTTCCAGGACTACCAAAATCTCTTTGAATAGGAATCACAAATTATTCATCATCTATCTGGGAAGTTCAAAGAACTTTAACATTTTATCCAAGAGTTTGCCTGCTCTGAGTAGCCACAAAGTAAATACAATGGGTGGTCTGTTTAAGGCACCTGTCCAAGCCCAATCACATTACATTTCCACAGTATCAACATTTGAAAACACTATAGCTGTTGCATCAACAAAAATGCATGGGAATATCTCCAAAGCAGATGGCAACTAGCACATCACAAAAACATGCAGATTCCTGAGCCAGTTTGTATAGCAAAACAGTATCTACCACAGAGCAAAGGGAAGAATAATTAGCATATTTAAACACTCAGAACTTCCCAACATCCCATGGTTTGGGCAACGGACAACGAAAAGTAATTGTTCTCATGTAATACTGGCTTTCACTTGGACAGGACCTATTTACAGCAGGATTTATTCAACTGAGTAATTCCCTTTGAATCTGAAAGAATACACAATTAATTTGAAAATATTGGCTAAATTTTGCATAATGGAAAACACAGGAATCCAAAGAAGGAACTTTTTAATGAGAACATTTCATTATTTCTGAGTCAGTTCTTATAAACTAATGTGGTTCTAATGTCATGAATATATCAAATTTTATTGTAACTCACAGGTATCTAATATAGTCCACATTTCAATACAACATTTAGCAATCTGCACCCATATAAAAGAGAACACTTTGTGCCAGATTTGTTCATATATTCCATGCCTAGGTCTCTTTGCAATTGTTTCTAAAAACACTGATAATGTTATGCAAACATAACCTACAATGTTTCCCATTGTCTGAAAATCTAATTATATCATTTTCTACATAATTCTCTCTGTGTTAATTGACTCAGAATGGAGTTATCCAGAGGTGGCTGATTTTGCAGATTTCACGTGTGAGAATTCATTCAGATGCGTAATGGAAAATCTGCCCTACTGCTAGGCATGCTTAGAGCAGATCCAACACCCTGTGGATAACCTTTCTACAGTGACCTGTTCATATTTTTCATACTCCAATTCCATAGTTCCTCTGCTTCAGGAAACAAAACAAATCCCTGTTATTGCTAGCTTGATGGTGCTGATTTGAAAAATGTAGGTACATTTCAGATACAACAGAACTGGCTTTTAACTATTTTGTGGCCACTCAGCCACCATACTCACCCAAGAGTGTTTACAGATCCACACTGGGACCCAATTAAATTTCTGAGTGACATGATTTTCAGTGGCCTGCTGATAATGCTATGCCTATGACATGGAATCCAACAATACAAAATAAAACCTGAAATTTAGGATGTGTTTAATTTAATCTCACATAACTTGAGACATCCAGATTTCAGGCAGATGTAGCTGAAACCAGGACTCTTTACAGACCACAGAAAAGACTCACTGCCTCTAGTGACTACAGAAGAAGGACAAGGTTACAGATTCCTAATAAGATACATGGGTCCTTGAAGGCCAACTAAACAAAAGAGTAAGGACCAGCCACAGATTTTATCCTCAGCGCACAGAAAAACTGTACACACAGAACTTGTTTACAGAGGTTACAGAACTACTCTTTTGGGATATTTAGTTTTATGAAATTAAATAAAACATAAAAAAATGTATATATCATCATCATTCTGCACCCTGCTTTCATATTCAAGCATAAAATCATCTGTAGGAAAAACGTATTGATGCAAAGTGCATGTCCTTCTGCCACCTCTGGTCTATGACAAAAAAGAGTCACCAGAGTGTTTTACTCTAAGGTACCATAAACATCACCTTAAAAACCTGGAGCACAATATTGTACTTTTCATCCTACCCTAGTATTATATACGCATTTGTTTATAAACAAGCTGCACACTGCTTTGGAAGAACTTTGTGCAGTGACACGAAAGTTATTTAAACCACAGCACATTCAATGTAAAGAAATGGGAGTTCCATTAATGCGCTGTCTGAAAGTGGAACAATATCTTTAGGACACCCTCTGGTTTCCAGTCTTCCAAAGGTCTTGGTGGTTGAGCTTGTCAAATAGGCACAACACAGTACTGGAAATGTGAACAAAATATCAATTTTCCCAAATGAAATGCTACAAATTTAGGCCAGTGTAAACCCATCAGAATCCCTCTATAAGTTTCACCCCAGGGTGTGGTGCTGCACAGCTGAGGAGCTGAGCTAATATGTGTTGAAAAAAAAGGAAAATGCTGCTTTATGGCATCATGTAAATTGGCACTGAAAATTGCCTGCACCTACGCCCCAATCTTGACCTATAACAGCCAAAATGTGGAAGCCATACAAAGTCCCACTGGTATGAAAACAGTGAGAAAGAAATGAACAGCTCTGTCAGGGAGTTCTGTATTATATGTTTTCAGTGCACATATAAATTTCTACATTTCACCTGCTCAGGCTCAGAAAAGGTAAATTAACCAAAACCAACGTGAACACAATTACTTTCTAGTTGCATATTAAAAAAGCACCTCCTGCCATTTCCGTGTTCTAGTGGCATCACAAGACTGTGAGCCCAAAGGACCTTTGTTGCATTCAACTTACCTTTGGATCAACCAGACAGTTACTCTAGACTGACAGTAATGTAACCCAAACCAGATTTTAACATTAAGAAAGCAAATGTCTATTTTGTTGTGACTGTATTAAGTCTTGCCAACATATTTATATGAGCAAAGCTCTCTTTCAGACTTCCAATTTATACTGGCAAAAGCACTCTACATTGGCACAAGATGCTTCAGTTGGATAGACTGCATTTCTGTGGAGAAAAGGAGAGAGCTTTCTCGCCTAGCTGTTATTTGAGAGCGTGGCATGTTCAATATGCTTGATTCACGTACAGATGAAAGCAGAACAGTGCAGCAGCATTCTAGGCACATCCCTTTATGAACTCCAGTGCAGAAGTGTCACTAGAATATTCCTATTAATTTCAAGAATTTCTGTTTTGAAAATCAGAACTTAAAAAATTGAATCAAAATTTTAAGAGTTTTAAAATAGCAGTCTTGGGAGTATTTTCATGCATGTCTGGATTTTAAGGCTCATGTTTGCACAGATTCCTTCTCCATTTATAGTACCTATGTCCTTTCAAGGCAACAAGTAGCTGAGATTTGTCTTCAGTAACATATATTCAAGAACACTGGTCCTCGAGAGAAATACCAAAACACAACAAAATTATGAGGTGTAACCAACTTGCCACATAAACAGGATAAACTGATGAAGGATCTTTCCTTTTCCCTTGGAGCACTTCCCTTCCATAGCACTTTAATCTTCTGCAGAAGATCGCCCATGCTCAAGTGAGTTCACTACCAAGGAGAAGAGTATTTGAAATAGTCTGATACATAAAGCAGCCCTATACTGGCAACTTTCAAACCCATGTAAAACCAGTCACACCAACATATTAAATAAAAGGCAGACTACCTCTAGTCCACATATTGATAGAAAGTAGCTTCACTATCTGCTGAGAATACTGTTAATACAATTTTCGGCAAGTCCTAAGCATATCTGTGAAATTCTTTGGGGAATTCTCCCCAAAAAAATTCTCCCTCTTTGGGGAGGTCTGGTCAAGGAACATCCCAGCAGGCTCTGAGCTAAACAAGATGAGCCAAGGAGCTTGCCTGGAAGGTGCCTGCAGATGCAGCAGCTGAGTGGACATCCAAATGGCTCAGAAATAGCAACCTGCTGTGAAGAACAAGCAGAAGAAACACACAGGCACCACAAACATAGTCAAGCCTGAGTTTCTTTTGGCAGCTTGTTGGCTAGGTGCAGGCCCAGATTCCTGAAGAAGCGAATTGCCTCCTGTTGCCCCTGGGACAGAGTTCTTGTTTGTTTTTAACAAATTGGACAGCCTTCAGTAAATATCTGGCTCCTGCGAGCAAAATTATCCACAAGACCCTAAATACTGATTGTCTCTTGGGCCAAGAAGACCATGATGTGTTTACTTATTACCTGTTCCGGTAACTAGAAACATTGGGTCAAGATCCCATGCTGCCAGACAGTATTCATACTTGCTTTTCTCTTGTGGACCGATATCCCTTACACAGCTCCACACTAAATCCTACCTATGATGCACAATATTATTGATGTCGCCCAACCAGGGGTCTTTTTTTTTTCTACTAAGGAACAGGAGAATGCAGCCCCAAAACTTACTTCTCACTGGACAGAAAACAACTTTTCAAAATCCACATATTTTGAAAGTTGATCATTTGCTAAAGACTCAACTGTTCAACTAAAAAGTATGAATGGAATAACATTTTTGTTTGGCTTGGTTTGAGTATGACTAGTTTTGCATGATAAATGGACCAGCAGGTTGTGTGCCTGTAGTAATTTCTGTGGCACTTCCTACCTGTACTGTGGCAGCTGTGCAAAGAGCTCTTGATAAGAACTTTCAAGAATAAACTATGCCAAGATATATACTGAAAGCAGAAACATAATATATAAATTCATTGTCATAGCACTGCCACTGAATTGCAATACATGAAACCACCTGAAAATTAGAGGACAGTTTCTTGCTTTTATCAGACCACACTAACTGGCATGAGGTCTAAAAAATAGGGGACAGACCCTTAAGCCCTGGAAGAAGGGTAGGAGAGGGAAGAAATGTACAGAAGAGTGAAATTCAGCATTTAATTTTAACACTCAATAACAAGAAAACAAGTATAGGATAGCTTCACTCAATTATGCCATCTCCTGATACGGTGATGATAATGCCACACTACTGAGAAAGAAATAAAGGGGGAATGTGAAAAGTTTCAAACACCTGATGTTTTTATTTCCACACTAAGATCCCTGCTTCTGTCAAAATCACCTATATATAATAATTACATAGTAATAGAATCATAAATCTTATACAATACAATCAATTAGAAATCAGATAAATCACCAGTGAAGCATCTGTGCATTAACTCACCTACTAAAAAACCCCAACAGTAACTGTACAATACCTGAAAACTATTTTTCAGTATCAAGTGCAGGACCCTTAGCTCTGCATATACAGCTGGAGCAGCGTTTCTGGACGTTATATATGTACACATGCTGAATATAAAAATTACTCTGCAACATAGTGCTTTTATCTAAAATCAATTTTAAAGTGCAAAGCCATTTTAAATGAGAAAAAGTATCAAAATGATTTCAAGTAAATTAAAGTCTTCTGTTTATTTCTGAGCAGAGTCAGTGTGAGACAACAGACCCAAATCACTTAGAGCACTTAGAGCAAGGGCTTATACTAAGGCACATAGCAAACCTCACAATTAACATTTAATTTCCTTGGAAAACTTAAATATGGCCATATATTTATATTTCCATATTTATTTAACATTTAAGTCACAATGTAATCCATTTATTTCATTAAGACCAGAAAAAAATAAAAGGAGAAGCAATTGCAACAGAATATGTTTTTAAGGGTGTAGGATCACGTTTTATTAATGCTGTGAAATGTAATAAATTCCTTTTGGAGATGTTACATGTCAGCAGTGAAAGACTCATAAAACACCACAAGCATTAGAACTTAAGCACATGTTAGTTTTAACAAAATTTGCAAGGTATTTCCATATTGCCTATAATCTTCTACAGTTATTAACATACTATTAATTTTATCCAGGACAGTCCTTTCAGTTAGTAAAGTCTTAGGAGCCATGATTTCTATGGGCTACATCTCTCGCTTCACTGGCTCTACAGCTTTGGCTCAGGAAAAGTTATAACCCTTTCCTAGCTCTTACTCCAGGCAGGTTTCCTCCTTCCCCTCCTTTAGGTAGAAGGCAAAACTGGCAGGGAAGAGGACTCTTATACCTCTAACAACAGAAAACTCCCAGAAACAATAGAATCATGTAATGGCCAAGTCCGAGAACTTGATTTCATACTCATTACAGTATGAAGGGTTTTTGCTGAGGGGCTGGTTTAAAAAATTTAACTAAATTTCATAAAGCATTAAATGTCATGTAATATCTTTAATAATCAATATAATTAATACATTTCAAAAGCAACCCAAGAAAACATTTTCCTTGGCTATAAATAACAAGTTATTACAGTATATTTGTTGTCATTTGAATTGTAAGGCATCGCTCTTCCAATTATGTTTGTTCAGGGCTCCTAGTCTATCACAAGTTTCTATGTAGCTGTCTGTTTTGTCCTTTTTTAAAAAATATTAGTCTTTCCCCTGAAGCCAGCCCTGTAGTCAGGGAAAGATAAAGTTAGCTTTTTCTTTGTTTTCTGGAAAAAAAAAAATCTTATGCTTGGACTGTTTCTCTTTATTAAAAAAAAAAATGCAACACACAAAATCCTCCAAACCTTGAGTACTATTTTTACACGGTGTGATATTTTATTCTTTGTTTTGTTCCTGGCATCAAGCTTTATTTGTTGGCACAAAGAAATCTTGTACCTCCAAGCTTGTAACTCAGAGGCAGGGAATGACAATTTATAAGCTTTAAAAAAACTTGATCATGGTTTGTTGCCATAACTGGGCAGAAGAGCGTGTCCAATACCACCCACCACTGATGTACCTTTGTTTAGTAACTCTTCACGTATAATAACCCTCAAAAAATGATATTGCTCATGAAAGATGGCAAGACAAATTAAAATATTGCAAATAAGCATTATTAAATGAGTGATTCTGTTTTATAATAATGACAACTAAATTTTCCTTCTAAGTTAATAAAATAAAGGTTCAAATACCACACTTGTTTTTGTGTACTGGAAGTCAAAGGAAAAGAAAGGTGTGGCTCAGCTACTAAACACCATCAAAACTGACTTGTTCATTTTGGCGCTACATTGCTGAGATTTGGCATTTTTCCAACCGGGCAACCGACACTATAGAAATTTTAGATATACCTTTCATCCCTTCCTACCATGCAATTATTCATTTCCCGAACTACCAGATTTTTTTTCCTTCTCTTTACTTCTTGGCCTCACTCGCAGAATGCTTTCAGATATACTAAAAATACAGCTGCATACCTTCTAGAAGGGCAAAACAACATGCTGTTCGTTAGTCTACATTTAACCAGCGCCCTAAGATTTCATGGCCTAAATAAACAGGAATAGAGTAGTCAGGACAGCATTTGAACAGAAATACAAGCACAGCATGCTCCTCATACTACACACACACTGATGTTTCATCTACTTAACCCACAGGCCATTCTGAAGGTAATAACGTGCTACCTCAAGAGGCTAGGGTTTCATTACATTTTTAAGAACTAGCAGGTGCGTCCCTGCGGCTTGCCAAAACGCCTTGTGATGAACTGAAAAAACTAATCCTTGCTCTCGCCGCTCACCCCGGGTCGCCCTGCACCTGGCCAGCGACACGGCAGCAGCGCGCTTCACGCCGCCCATCCGTGTCCCACTGTCGCCGGCCTCAGAGCGCTATAGCAGGTGGCTAATCTGCACAGCACCAGCGGAAAAAAAATAAAATTATGACCTTGAACGCGCATAAGTTAACTAGAAGTGCGGAAGTAAGCCCGTGCTCCTCACACCCTTATGGCAGTTCAGTAGAGACTAGCAAGAGCAATAGTTCTGCTGAGACATGGATTAAAGTCGGGCAAGTTCTCCAATGTCTGCGGGACGTTTTTCACGGCTCTCCTTGCAGGTCCCTGACTCTCTGAAGGAGCCACCAGCGCCACTGGCCTCCCCTCGGCCCTCCTGCAGCCAGGCCTTGCCCTTAGAGGGCTGCCTCTGAGGGCTGCAGCCCGGCACCTCCCGCACACGGCTGTCAGGAAAATCCACAACCGCCAGAGGTTTATGTCAGAAAGGAGACAGAGGAGTCCTTCAACTTTATCGAATAAAGGGAGAGAGTCCACTGCGGCACACGCCCGCGGGGTTTTCTCTCTCTCACGTGTGACACCAAAGGGGCGGACGGGTCCCTGTCACAGGGCACGGCCTCTGGAGGCGAGTCCGCGTTGCCTGGAAACAAGCTTCGCTAAGCCAGCGCAGAATCCAGAGCGAGAACTTCCCCCAGCCCGGCGCCAGGAGAGCCCGGGCGCCTCAGCAGAGGCGGGGGGCGGAGACAGGGCGGCCGCAGGCCCGGAACCGGCAGGGCTGGCCCGGAGGAGGAGAGCGCTGGGCATGGCGGCGCCCGCAGCGCTGCAGCGGAGCGTGGTGTCCCCCGCGGGCAGGCACACCGCCTCCCTCATCTTCCTGCACGGCTCAGGTGCCTGCCTTCCCTCCCTTCTCTCCCCGCTGCCCCTGGGCACGGGGCGCTCCGGGGAGCAGCTGAAGCAGGGTCGGCCGCTCCGGTGCTGCGGGAGGGCGCGGCGGGACGGGGTGGCCGCGGCGGCCGCCAGCACTGGGGAAGGGCTTTGGGGTGAGGCTGTCCCCGCGGCTCTGCCCTCCTCGGGCCCCGAAGGTGGAGGCGGTGGGCGGCAAAGCCGTGTGCGGGTGCCCGGAGAGTGTCCCACAGGGCCAGCGCCGGCTCACAGCAGAGCGGCTTCCCTGGGAGCGCCCGCCTTCCCGGAGGTCACGGGACGTGCACGCTCGGTTGGAAGGGGCACATCAGGATCATCGCAGGCCCCGCACAGGGCACCCTGAGAGTCACACCCCGTGCTTGAGAGCAGTGTCCAAAGGCTTCTCGGCTCTGCCAGGCTGCCCACTTCCCTGGGGAGTGTGGTCCAGTGCACAGCCTCCCTCTGGGTGAAAAACCTTTTCCTGATGCCCGACCTTTACACTTCACCACCGTTTCCTCGAGTCTCGTTGCTCCCTAAATTGCCTCTCTCAGAGGGATTGCCCCATTCAGAGGATGACTCACAGTTAAAGTGCCTCTTGCTGTTCTGGAATCGGCATGAGAGTACTGTTGGCACCCTTGAAAAGGCAGTGTCATTTACTACTGACCTGTGATTGTTCAGAAGGGCCCTGTCCATGTGCAGACGGGTTCATGGCCACCCACTGCAGAGGGGACTTACCTACATCAGTGACTGGTCTGAGGGCAGGAGGGCGTGGGTTTCCTTGGGTTTAATTCCTTAAAAGTTTTTTAATGATGTAAATAACAACGACAAGGTCCACGTAACATTAAAAAAGAAAAGAAAACCCAGTAATCTTAGGTCTGTACTAGATCAAGGCCTTGAGAATCAGTACTACTGAGCTAGCCATGTGCATATGGCAATATGGACAACACTTTCTCTGTCTTTTGCTTACTTTTGCATTTAGCTGGTGCTTCTGTTTAGTTTAACAAAGATGTGTGTCCTTACTAAATTAGTTTCATTTCTATAATCTAGTTTAATTTTGCTTTGTAAAAATTCTGTGAGTATAAGAATGAAAGCGAAAGAGTTTGTGTTCAGCCCTCTTGTTAAGCTAATGCTTTAATGTTTGAGGAAATAGTTTTCTCTAATGTTGGAGGGAGTAAGGGAAGATTATGGTTAGAGGTTGGTTCCATATGTGGTTTAAAGTACTCTACAATTTTTCTTTTTTTTTTTTTTTTTTTAATATGATTTTGTTCATAATGTTTGTAATGGTGTGGTTTTATTTGGTTTTCTAGCAGTTTCACAGAATAGAATCTAAACCAGAAGTCGCCACAGTGCTGTTGCTGTGGGCTGTCCTGTAAACCTGAGTTGTAAACCTTTGTACAGCACTTGTAATGGAAAGTAGCAGTCAAATGGCATGAATCTATTTTGTTCATCATGCTTGCTGTAGATAAACTATAACAAGTGCAGAATATAATACAAAGTGGTATAGAAAAATATTAGAACCATCCTGGTACTGATTTATTAAAAATATGGATATTGATCTAATACTGATATCCAACTGTGACGGACAAAGACTCTCTAACAGTTTGAAGTTAGAAAGGGTATGTTTATTACGACGCCGGGCAGCGTGAGGGATAGCTCCCAAATACACAGCGCAATTACAGATGCTCACAGGGTCTTTTTACGTACAAAAGTGTTGAATACCCAAAACCAACGCATATTCATAACTCTGGTCCATCCCATTCCCCGCTTCTTATGGTAATTAGCCAAAAAGCAGTTGAGCATGCGTAGTTTGTTCTCTGAATGGGTTGGTGGTCCTTCTTATGGGATGGGGTCTCAAAATGATGAAGTAAGATGGGTCTTCCTCGCTTTGACTTTTTAACCTTTTAGTGTTGGTGACACCTGGATCCTGTTTCTCAAGACTATTTGATTTGTGATCACATTGTATTCTTGGAGTCTATTGATTAGTTGACAGGCCTCCTGATTTATCAGTTCCTTAAATTCGGCTTCTGTTAGCAAAGGGAAGTCTACCTCAGCAATATCTAGTTTAACTAAAGTTCTTAATTCTTCAAAATTAAGTCAGTACTGTGCATCAGATTTAGGCAGAGGTTCCATTTGGTAGCTGGCAGGGAAGGCAAATGGACATAGCAAGTATGTAATAGTTTTTTAGGCTGAGGATTACAACTTTGCATGTTGTAACTAGCACAGAATCATAGGCTGGAAAAGACCTTTTAGAACATCAAGTCCAACCATTTACCAAACGCTGCCAACTCCACCACTAAACCATGTCCTTAAGTGCCACATCTACACATCTTTAAAATACCTCAGGGATGGTGACTCAGTGACTTTCCTGGGCAAGCCTGTTCCAATGCTTGAAAGCCCTTTTGGTGAATAAATTTTTCCTAACGTCCAGTTCTACATGTTGCATGTTGTTAAATTTAAACTGTAGAGAAATGAAAACTTGGAAATACAAAACTATATTTGAAAGCAAAGAAAGTTGTATTTTACTTGAGGAGAGAGAAGAAGATAATATAGCTGCCATCGGCATTTTTCAGTAAACAAAGAAGGATCGCCCATCACTTGCTTCTTTTGGTAGTGTTCAGAACATATAATGCTAAAATTTCAGAAGAGGTTTGTTGGCTTTTGTTTTGATGTCAGTCTCCTCTTTTCCTCCCTCTCCTCCGAGCTCTTTTCCAAGCAAATGAAATACATTATCTAAGCATACAATTGCTCACATGTTTGAGTGGCATTTGGACCATGGCAGTTCTTGACACACAGAAGTTGTAGTTAAATTTTCTCTTACTGAGTTTTCTATGACCTTTTCAAATTGTCTTCAATAACTGTAAATGTTTCTGCAGATCTTTGCGAAGTTTCAGAGGTGGGAATAAACAATAGAATAATGATTTGTTTTACATCATTAAGGAATTTGTAAAGAACGTTAAGTCCCAATTCTGTAATCATTCAGATAGTTGGTTGACTTACTCAAGGGTTCATTCTGTGCAAGTATTTGCAAGGCCTAGACTTGGGCTTTCTAACTGGAAAAAGAGCAGTGTATAGCAAGAAAAAAGTAAGTTCAAACCTCCCTAAGATACATTGTTTATAAGAGAGGTGATAACAGCCTTGAGGAAACCCTTGTATGTCAAGAGTGTCTGTGAAGAATCAGAGGTGTTTGGACTTCAGACCACAGTACTTGCATAAGCAAAGTGCTTGTGGGGTGTGTCTGAAGCATCCAGTTGAGGAGGTAACTTTGATTTTACTGTTTAACTTAGCACAGGGTAAGATTTGTATTAGTTTTGCAACTCTGTTTTTTATTTATTACCTGAAGAGTTTAGGTCAGAGAACAGTTAGTTCTAGTTAGGCTAATTGTGTTTACCAGGAAATAAATTGCTGGCTTTGAGTCCTTCTTGCTTTCTGTTTTAATTTTGAAGATACATTATTTAGGTTTGTAAATAAAACCATTAAACTTTGAGTACTTAAGAGCACATTTTCTCCATTGGGGAATTACAATAATTTTAACAATGAATTGGTATATTCATGTGGCATTGTTCAGATGACCCATACAGTGTGCCAGTAAGCCTGGCTAAGGACAGTGGTGTTTTTTTCTTTCGGTTTGGCCATTTTATTGAAAAGAATGGGATGACTTCTAAAGTCAAAGCAGACAACTTGAGCTGAAGTAATAGAGAGTATTAGCAGTTTGAGTTGATATATGGGAACCTCAACTTCACGCAGAAGTCCTATGGCATGAGTGGCAGTAATGAAATTCCAGTTTGCTGAGCCCCCCTTCAATTTTTTAGGTTGAACATCCTTCCTGCTGTAAACTGTATTCCTTGATGCACCAGTTTCCTTAAGCTGGAAGTATTTGTATTACACTGAGGACTCGTGTGTGGCTGGTCTTCAGAGGGGTGGCAGTGAAGTTATGGCTGAAGATACCAGTGATGCAAAGACAGGCTGGAGACACTGGTGTATATGGATATTTGTTTAAAAGGAGAATGTTATCTACAGAATTCATCCTGTTTGTAGCACTTCAGTCTGCAGGGGGTTTGGCCATAGGCAGTGCTGGTAAGACTAGGAAAAAAACAGATTGGGAGTGAATCTCAACTAGTTTTCAAACAGAACTGTGTGGTTAAGGTTTCTTTAAGAGTCTGCTAGATACTTGAACTGAAATTATCTCTTTACAAATTGTACTTTTCCCTTAAAGCCTATGTGCAATGTTAACATAATTAAATGTGGAGATTATTTTACTGGGTTCTGAAGTGGGTTAACATAAAAATTCTCCAGTAAAAGTAATTAACTTTTGTAAGGGGAAAAGTTAACAGTTATTTTACCTCATTTTTAAGATGTTTCAAGCATCTAAGATTTTTGTTTATCACTTAAGAGCAAATGTGGTAAGCTGCAAGTAAGAGATAAGGCCTTGTGTCTATTTGGGAGATAGTTAAGTCATTGAATGTAGTAAAGTATTTATTTAAATAGTCTTTTTCTGGGAAGTTTTGCATCCATTGGAAAGGGAAGTTGTTCTAGAAAGTTATTTTTTAGTATTTTAGTGTATTCACTTCGTAATTTGAAATGAAGTAAATCTGAAGTTCATTTGACATTGTATAATTTTCTGCTAAATGCACAGAATAATTTTTGTATTCTTCTGTGTCATACAGGTGATACTGGCCAAGGAGCAAGAGCATGGATAAAACAAATTTTGAATCAAGACATGGCATTCCAGCATATAAAAGTAATTTACCCAACGGCTCCTGCCAGGTACCATTTAATATGTTGTAATTGTAGATTAAGTTCCTCTCTTCCGTGCAGTAAAATAGTTCTGAATATTGATACAGATTGTCTTAACAATTCTTCTTCTTTCTCATGTATATGCTTTTTGACAAAACTGAAGCTCAACCATGCATTTTTGTCCAGGAACTGTGATTTTAAGTGATTAAGACTCTAAATGGTTCCCAGGAGTCACAGCCTCTTGTTGAAATTTGGGTATTGTCCTCATTTCCAAGCTTTCCATTTCCTTCATAAAATAGAAGATGATCCTGCAATGTGTGTTATAGTGGCAGTAGAGAGTCATGATCCAGATCCTATCCATAATAACTCCTATATATAACTATTAAAATATGTTGTATTTAATGCCAAGTTTCAGTACTGGAGGTGGTCAGTCTTTTTGGCAAGTAGGATGTCAAAGATCCTCAGGTCCTGGAGAGAGGACTGGGAATTCAAAAACGCGCATTACTTCTTGTTTGAATCCTGGCCCAACTATTTCAAAGAGAATTGAGTTCACATTTGCTGTAAGCTGGAGTCTTGTTATTAAATGACACTGTGTGTTCAGTGGTAGATGGAAATATAGATAAAAAAATTTCCTGTAAGAGTTTGAAAGTTTATGTGGTCAAACCTAGAGGCTAAAAAGCTGGACAGCCCCCCATGCTTAGCTATCCAAAGGTAATATTAATATAGAATATATATATATTGCATATATATTATGTACATATATTAAAATATAATACTAAATTTCAGAGGTGTTTCTTTTTTCTTAATACAATTTTTTAAGGTGTCTGTGGCTCTAAGTTAGGAAAATGTTTCCTTGAAAGGTAATGGGTTGAGTTTCTTTCTGAATTTGTGCATAAGTGCGGATGAATGCTGAATGGAAAAAGGAAATTGTGACAGACTTTTGAGGTACAGAGGTTTCAAAGTCAGAAAAAAATTCTTGGAGGGCATAAACAAGTAATAGCAGATTTTGTCTGGCGCTCACTAGTACATGAGAAAAAAAAATCTTTTCCTTGACCATTTATTTGTTATGGTCTACTTAGGCAGGAAAAGCAACTGAGAGATTGCGGTGTGGATGTACTCACTGTGTTACAGAAAAATCAAGCCCATGAGTGGAGGAAGCATTTGAAGCAGTGTCTTCTGAGTTGGCAGGGAGTGAATGCCATTTTCTATAAATAATAAGCTTGTTGCTTCTCTGATGACAGGCTAAAGTGATGCTAGAGTTACAGCAGCACATCACACATGCTGAGGGGGTCCACTGCTTTCCTACCAGCACAGCAGGTACTGGGGAAATGGAGGAGGAGTTGGTTTCACTGGGAAATAATTTTTCTCCCTATTTAGATGCAGCCAGAGCACCTCAGACCACATCTGCTGGCCCAGTGCTTCACTTTTCCATCCCACTGCACTTCTGAGGTCCAGTCCTTTTCTTATTTGTTCTGGTTTCTTTGGGTAACTGCAGATGTAAACGATGTATGAATGATTAACCAGCAAGACCTCCTGACTCAAATGAAGGAATTTGTTTTTATCTTACCACTTCAAATTTCAGTACTTTGGTAAACAGATGGAAAGATACTGTTATTATTAAAATATGTGAATAAACAGTTTATTTCATTCTCCTTTTTTTTTTTTTTTTTTAAGTCGAGGTTACTCTTGTTCTTTTCTAGAGCAGGTGGAGTCATGCATGAGCTGATTCAGAAGTAGCTTTTAGCAAAACAGAAAAGTTATATATTCAAAGAATGTAAAATACCCACACTGTTTGTCTTTTAACTGGCAAAGCACTCTTGTGTACAGCCCTCTGTTGCTGATAAACAGGCCTAGCTGACACAGTAAGTAAAACAGATGCTCCTAAGCACTGTTTGCCACTGTTTGCAGCAATGCTGACGTTTGTGATGATACATGTCATTGGTTGAAACCAAAATAACAAAGCATTTACAGACCTATTTCATATTGTTTTGGTAATCAAGAACCAACTACACCATGTTTTTTGAAATGGTTTTGTAACAGTTGCCTTCCTTTCCTTTACAGAAGATAAAAGCAAGGCCTAGAACTTCCAAACTTGAATGGCAGACATTAAAGTAATTAATCTTGAATATATATGTTGCTTTATGTATGTGTATATGCATATATGTTTTGATAAGAATTCAAAATGTTTCTGGCAGCAGGGGAGGAATTCAGCATCCTTGTTAATGAGACCTATAGCTGGGTGGTTAAGGGCATGCAGATCTGCTGAGAAGATTCTGAAAGCAGGTTCCTTGTTCACGTAGAGGCTGAGGAATGTGCTGGCTGAAAGTCAGGCTGCTGAGAGAGAGAGCCTCTGTGGGTCTCTAACCTGCCACTGCACCGTCAGTGCAAAACTTGCCTGCAGGTTCTTGTGCTGATGATGAAATCAAAGAAAAGCTTGAAGCTTGGCAACACTCTCCTAGGATTCGCTAATGTGTTCTCCTGGCAAAATACTGTTAGTATGGATGTACTTCATATCCAAGCTCCTGGCTTTTCCAGGATAACTCTGCACATGCACATTGAATGTTCTCTGTCAAAGTAGTTATGCCAGTAAAAGCAGGTTTGATGATATAACTGCAAAGCTGGGGACTTTGGCAGGATAAACTTCAGGTCGGGAATACTTCCTCATATTTGGATGGAAATTATCTGCTGATAGGTGCATAGATATGGTCTTATACATTCTTCACATCTGTTCAACAGTTTTGAAAAGCAGTGGAATTCACATTTTTCAAAACAACATTGATTTTTTTTTTTTTTGGTGAAGGATGGGGTTTGAGTTATATTCACGTTTTGTTTAGATTTTATCCCAGGTACTAAACATGCATATTTTTAATTTGTACAGCATCAGGTTCAGGCATGTTTTGATTCAAGAGTCACTGTATTTGAAAATTATTTTGGAAAACCAGTCCAGCATATAATCAGGAAGAATTCTGAAATATGTTCTTTGGGTTCACTAGCATTGATATCAGCAAACACTAGAGAAGATTATGGGTAAAAACAGTGGAATGTTACTGAACTACATTTTATAAAACTGTACTTTGTAGGTCTCTGAAAAAGTCACACTTCTTTTTTTACAAGAGATTTACTTTTCTTTAATAATTTTTGTGATATTCGGTGTTTGTACAAAAAGCAATCACCTGATGCCCCCTCAATAACCAGTTTGCAGCATTTTGTCTCTCTTATCCCCCATCACATTGGAAAGCGCAATGAGTCTCATATTTGCTTGTTTCCTGAGCAAAAAGAGCAGAATGTGGATTGTGAAATTTACAGTTAAAAGAGAAGAACTTGCAACGTTACTAAGTAAACATGTGGTAAAAAGCATGCTTAGATAAAAATGGAAAAAATACGTGGATTCGAAGGCTTGATGTGATGTAGTGAGAGTACTGACAGCTGAATTTGGAATATGTCTGCATATTATTAGTTACTAGTGCATTTACTTGGGGCATGCAAATTTTGGTTTACAAATTAAAAGTTTTACACATTGCTTGGAGATTTAGGTTGTTGTTGTTTTTTTTTTTTTTATGTATAGTCTACTGGGATACTTAAAAATGAGTAAAGAACTTGTTTTAACTGTATCCAGCTTTCTGTCAAGATTAGTGCTTCTGCACATAGATTAAATTTGTTAAACACAACAGAACTCTTATTTTCTCTCCATTCCATTGTAATGCTAATATATATCTTAAAAAAAAAAAAAACAAGCTCAAATTGGAGCCCTAGTAGCTGATGCAATCCCTAAAGCCACGTCTACACTACTAGTTTTAAAGGAAAGGGTTTCCTTTTTTCCTTTTTATTTGGGTCAGGATGCCTACAACTTTAAATACTGTTTCAGCTGCTACAACTGTGACTTAAACATTAGGTTTCTATTGCATTTCTAAACAGAACTGAATACCACCCAATTTAAACTTTTTTTTTTTTTAATAGAAAGTGATAGTTTAAATTGGCATTGCAGGAGCTAACGTGGTAAATTTAAAACCATTTAGGCTCTGCTTGTTTTAATACATATACCTTGCTTTCTATAATTCCCTGAAAAAATCTAGGCCAAAGATTCTTTGCGTTGTCTTGCATTCCATTCTGACAGTCCTTCTCTTTTGCTAGTCAGAAAATCAGCTATAAATACTACTTTGGCTATTTATGGATCTTTTTGACATTCACTCAACAAACCTTTCTATGGGATGTATGTCTCTGTGCAGAACTTTTCTGGGGCGGGGGCCCCCAATTTATTTTAATTTCCATTATCTTTGTGTGGCTGGTAAGGACTAAAAGGCCCACTACTCCACCTTTTCACCTAAATTCACATCTTTGCTCAGCTCATGGGTGGAAATGAGCTTCATCTCACCATAGTCCCCATCTGGCTGTATCACAAAACCACCAGACAGTTTGGCACCACTCGGCTCCACTGGCAGCCTCTGCCTGTGAGAGGCCTCGGATTGGAAAAGCAGCAGGGGTACTGCAGCTCGGGCTTGAGATGGATTGGAGGGGAGCGTGCACAGTGCCTATCACACTGCTTTTGGCTCAGGCAAATGTTATTAATCCTTGACTTTTGTAAGCCCTAACCTCATTCATAAATGTAACACAAAGGAGTCTTTTTTAAAGGTGGGAGCTTGAGGGAGAAATGGGAAAGGTTTGGGTTAGTATCATGGGGTGGTTCTTTCATCTCCTTTAAGTAGAAATTCAATGTGTTCTGCATAATAATGCTTGAAGTATGCTTGGGTAAACTTTGTATTTTCCTTTTATTTCTGCTCTGGAATTAGGTAAGGAAAACTGAATATATCTAATGCTTACATCAGATGCTAAATAGCATGTGAGAATGCACTAAACACTTGTCAGAGATAACTGTAGTTGTGCTTTGGGAAAACATATTAGAAGACAATGGAAATAATCTTGTCTTTCCAATTGCTTTTACTACATTGTGCTCTTAGGCATCCTTCCTCTTGTTTTTCTTCTCTCAACCCTTTTCCAGTACGGAAGAATTGGAGACAGTGGTTTTTATGTCACCCTTCCTGCAAGCAGTTGTGGATTTCTAAGTTATGTGCCATTCTGTGCTCTTGCTTTACAGTCTTTTCAAGGGTTTCTGTGCTTAGCTAGTGTCATTCATCCATCCTCAGTGTTGTTTGCCACCAGCTTGTGAAAGATGCCACTTTATATCCCAGAGTGTCTTTCAGACCCTGTAACAGAGAACTGATGCAGACTGGACCTTGATTTGCCTCTTGCCACTTTTCTTCAGTGAATTTTTAAGGCAGCCACTGTTGGTTGCTGAGGAACTGGAAATGTGTATTAGAGGTCTTTTATGGTCTTTTCAACCATAAAATTATTGCTGTTCTCTGATTAGTACCAATCCCCAGAATTTACACCACCCTCTCTAAAGAAAAGTCCCCCAAACAACAAAACCAACCCAGCAAAGCAACACAAAGAAACAGAAACAAACTTAATTTCTCCCACTGAGTTTTATGCCAGGCTCCATTGCAGCTTCCTTTGTCTTGAATGAATAAGATTTGTCTCAAGTAACAAAAGCTGTCAGCATAGTATTTCGTCAGGTAACTGTTCTGTACCGGCTCAGTCAGCTCTCATTTCAGACAATGTGCATCCAGAACAACTCTATCAAAGGCATTTGCATGTGGTTGAGTGAACAGGCACAGCCTTTTCTGGAGAACAGCCAAAATTGCTCGCATGGAGATGACTCTTGCCTTCCTTTTGATTTTTTTTTTAGAGTATAGTTCTAAATTAAAGCTGCTTGAATTTGGATGCATTATATGTTCTGTTACCACACCACAAAGCTTCATTGTTAAGATATGTTTACCTTCAGTTTTAACACAAGATGTACCTTGAACTAGAGTTTTTGATTTATACTTCTTATTTGACCAGCTGGATTCTCTATTTTCCTCCCTATTTCTTTTAAAATGTGCTTTCTGCTTTAAGCAGACAGTGGGAATTAAGAAGTATTTTGGACCTAAATTTTTATTGAAAGGTAGTACTGAAATTCAGCAGTGACATTATGCTATAAGAGAATTTGGGATTAGGGAGTAATTTGCTTTCATTCAAAAAACCTACCATCAGCTTTAAGAGAATAAAGACTTTCTTCTAGAACCACTCAATATTTTGGATTGGAAGGGACCTTCCAAGGCCATCTAGTTTAACCACCTCAACAATGAGCAGAGGCATCTTCACCAAGATCATGTTGCTTGGAATCCTATCCAGCTTGTCCTTAAATGTTTCCAGGGGTGGAGCATCTACCACCTCTGTGCAACCTGTGTTGGTGTTTCAGCACCCTTATTGTAAAACCAGTCTTCCTCATATCTTGTCTAAATCAAATCACTTCGAATTGAAAGTCATTCCCTCTTGTCCTTTTGCAACAAGTCCCACTAAAAAGTGTGTTCCCATCTTCTTATAGGCCCTTTAAGTTCTGGAAGCCTTCCGTAAGGTCTCCCTGGAGCCTTGTCTCCTCCAGGCTGAACAAACCCAACTCTCTCAGCCTTTCTTTGTGGGGAGAGGTGAACTCATCATTTTTGTGGCCCTGCTTTGGATCTACTCCAACAGGTCTTTCCTATTCTGAGGATTCCAGGACTGGATGTAGTTCTCCAGCTGGAGTCTCACCAGAGCAATGTGGAACTACTGTGGTAGTGTGCCCTGTAGATCTTTTTCCTCTCAGAGCGGTGCACAGTCTTCTGAAAGACAACATTAAAATTTGAGAGGCCCTTCCTCCTAACTGAGAGGATGATGGGTTTGGGAAGCAAGAAAATTTGAGGATTTCAGCAATTTTTATCTTTCTTTGTCTTTATTTCAAATTTAAAGCCTAACTTGACTATAAATTTCCAGTTCTGTCTGACATTTCGGGAAGTTCTGTCTGGCAGCCTGGAAGCCACCAGTGGTCTGGGTTTATATGTCTGCTAATGCAGGGTGAGCATAGTGCTGAGCATGAAGGCAGTGATACAATTGTGCATCAGGAGAAAGAGTTGGGGGAAGAGTATTTGCCATTTATCAATGTGCTGTCTTCTACTCTTACTTAAAGCAGCTAGAACTGCTGGCTTGTCTTCTAACTTAAAACGTTGGATAGGAACAGTGATTTACTGGGTAATGAACAAAACCACCTGTAGGTTTATGTGGATCGCTATGCTAATAGCATCATTTTGGAGATGGAATTTGCTGTGGTTTGAGATCTGAATTTGAACTTTGTGTAGCATCACTGGGTTGCTCTCCCTTCTGTTAAGATAATTCCAGACTAGCTGGCACAATTCTAGACATGAGTAAGAAGATCTAGGGATATATTCATGCTCTGGAAAGGTGGACATATATGGTTTTGCTGCTACCTGCTTTATCATGTTTTCTTCACTGCCACACAACTGAGGTTAGCAGAAGCTAATCTATCTTGAGTTTGTCAAATGTAATATTTATTCTTTTGAAATTTGCAGTGATATCAACAGTGAAAATTACTTCTGTCTGAGATGGAAAGGATGATAAGTACTTACAAAGATATTACAGGATGTATTTTCCTTTTAAGTCACTGAAGTATTGTGTAGGATCTTCTTGAGACTGCACCCTCATGCAAGAGGTCATCTACAGCACCCTTATAAATAGGAGCTATAAAGTAATCAGAAATTATGATTTAGAGTGATTTAGGGATGTTAGGAAGCATTTTAAAGATTCTAATCCTCCTAATGCCTGTAGTTTCTTAAATAATGTTGATATTAGCCATGTCTCCTTTGCTGTCTGTTCTCCTAATTTTTAAATATTAAGAGAGAAATTCATACAGATTGGACTTTCTTTCAACTGTCTCTTAAAAATGGATACAAGTTTGGAAGCTGGATGTACCCAGAGAGAATATTATTGATTCTTGTTTTCTTATATGGATTTGAATCTTTTATCTCCAGAACAAGCAAAACATACTCACCACCCCTTGAAACCAAAAAAAATGCCACCCAACTTGGGAGACTCTATATTTTCATTCCCACTTTCAACAGCACACAGTATTAGAGCTTTATTTCTAGTCTCATTTTTAAAAGAGATAAAGAAAGTGAGGCACAGATGGACTAACGTTATGAGTTTTAATAAACTTTAAAAAAAAAAAAAATTCCAAACTTAAAGCTGACAGTCTGACACTGTCCTTAACTGACCATGTTGATCTTGTTGGATGGAGTTTCCACTCCACTCTGTATTTTTTGCTTTTGCAGATTTCAGTCCAGCTTCTCATGTCACTGTAACATAGGGTTTTGTTGGGTTTTTTTGGTGGTTTAATTGTATGAAAAAATTTGGTGCTGTATTCTTGGACCTGTACAGATGGTTTCACGCCAAACATATTTGTTTACCGTGGTAATGTCTGAGTTGTAGTGTGCCAGCTAATAAAGGGATTATTTAAGGAAAAAGGTGAATGACTAAAACAGATGTGCCAGTTGGGTGAACCATTAAAAGAATCTTACTTTTCAGCTTTATGTAAAGGTTATTTTTAATGCATTTCTGGGAAATCAAGAGTGCTTACAGCGATGTTTTTGAGGCAGCTGAAAGCTACTTTTCTGTTTGCTTGGGGGTCTTTTCCTGTGGGCTTTCAAGACATTGGTCTTTCATCTGTCTTTTGAAGAATTTCCAAAGACAGCAAGTAGAAGTCCTGAGTTTCAAGATCTAATTAACTATTATAGTCTCATGATGAATTTTGATGTGTTTTAAATGTCATGATCTTGTCATTTAGTTGTGGGGAAACATGTTTTCATATTATGGAATGTAAAAGTAAATTTCTGTAATGCAATATAATGTATATATATGTATCTTTGTTCCATACAGGTCCTGAAGATCAACTCACTGTAATAATAAATCCAGGTCAACCTGCTGTAGTAATACTAAAACCTTTCGCATCTTTTCTTACACAAATATTAGGTACTCTGACTTTACTAGAAAATGAAGCACTCTGGCTGCTAAGCATTTTAACCAAGATTGATATAGAAGTGTTTAAGAGAAGCTAAAATCTTGTGTTAAAAGCTGTTTGCCCAGGCATTTCGTCTGTTTTATATCACATTCAGAAACTTCATTGATTTTGCTCTTGATAGATTGACTGGAATGTCTCCTCTTAAAAACTGACTTTTGTGAACTAAATATTTGTAATCTTGTTCTTAGGTGTTGATCAATTCATTTGGAAGAGTCTTGGAGACAGAATTCTAAAGAGAAGACAATAAAAAAAGCAAAAGCATTCTAACACCATTTTTAAATATAGCTTTGGGTTGCTGAGTATACAAGATATTCCCACTTAATTTCCTTTAAATTTTGGAGTTAAGTTTTTAATAGACAAGTAAGGGCTACTTGAAAACTAATAGCTCAATTTTCAAAATTCTGGTGCTTAAGATATAGTTTGTTTTGAATTAAGGAAACGAGGGGTTACTTAAGGCACTTGACCACATATTGTATGGCACTTTCAATAACAGTACATTTTAGGTACCCCAAAGCTCTACTGAAAAAGTTGAACATGTAGTGTTTCTGTTTGTACCTATCTGTTGCTGTTTGTTGCCTCTTTCAGTATATTTTCTTACCAACTTTTAAGTCATGAACTTTTTTTTTGCCTGTTCTTGACAACAGGCAGAAGAAAACCTATGTTCTCTAATTTTTTACTTTTACGACCAAATAGTGCAAATAGTATTGTCTTGAACACTCATCCTAGTGGCAGGACTGGTTTAGAAATAGCTGTTTACATATGTAAACCTATCTGGTGTTAATAAAGGCAGAATTTGTTTCTTCATTAAAAATAACTGAATTAGTGGCCTTCTCATTTTAGCTTAGTTGTGATTTTGTATATCCTAGTATTGAAAAAAATCCAGACACAGCACAGAAGTCGACTTTAGCATTTTCAGTGTGTTCCCATCCAGAAATGTATCAGAAGCTGTCTGTTTTTATGGATGATGATTGTAATCTGATCTAAGCTTAAGAAAAAATGGAGAATTTGCCATGGTTGAACATAGCAAATAAGGGTTTCAAGGGGCTTTGTTTGAGATGATCGATCTCATAGCAATTTGTTTTGTAATATATTGTAGAGCCATTGCAAGGCAATTAGATCACCTTTCTTGGGATTTCAGGGCTCTATTAATCATCTTTATTTAAGACCAAAGAAAAGGCTTCTTTGAATTGAAGTTTTCTTGATTATCCAAGGTTTGGGCAGCCTGTTGAAGCGCTTAAAATAACATTCCAACAACACAGTATTGTGGTGGGGAGTATCATAGCACTTATTTGTGCAGCAGTCCAGTAAGCACATGTCCTTTCAGTTTGTTATGAGATACTTGCCCCATTAAGATGAGGATGGGTGTATTTATTTGAAAAAAAAAAATTGGCAGGTTTTTTTAATACCTAGAGGTTCATAATACCCATTCCCTGTCAGTTTCATCAAGAATTAGGCAATTTAATTCCATTAAGTTAACTCCTGCAAGCTGACTTTGTCATATTCCAGCATGGATTTCAACCCTAACTTTGTTTAGGATTAAGAACCTCTTGACAGGTTTAGGATTTAAAATGTTTAGCTGACCTAACCAACCCTAACACTGAACTGGCTGAAAATTGCATTTTACATAGCTTCCAAATGTTTTGAAGGAGATGCAATGTGCCTGGATGTAAATGGAATTAGACCTCAAAAAGGTTTATTCTCTCCTTTGCTAGAGATATACTGATTTTTTTGTTTTTTTTGGGATTTTTTGGTGGGGATTTTTTTGGTGGTTTGGTTTTTTTTTTTTTTTTTTTTTTTTTGTTTTTTTGTTTGTTTTGTTTTTGTTTTTGTTTATTACATATGCTCAAGTGTTTTGATCCTGTGCTTGGTTAATTTTTTTTTTCTTTCCACCACTCTAGGCCATATAACCTATGAAAGGAGCCTTTCCAATGTGTGGTTTGACAGGTATAAGATCTGTAATGACTGTCCTGAGCACATTGAAAGCATTGATTCCATGTGCCAGGGCCTTACAGACCTGATCAACGATGATTAAGAATGGCATTGCCAGAACAGGATACTCATAGTAAGAGATTTATTTATAATGTGTTTATTCTAATGTTTTTTTTATTGGTTAAGAGATCATCTTCTTTGAATTTACTCTATCCTGAGGGCTCATGAGCATGGCTTGAAACTGCTGAACAGCCTTTTTCCGTAGCCAGTCCTCAGCAATGCTGAATCCTTATTTAAACCCATATCAGATGGGAATGTGGCTGACTGTAAGCATAATCCTCAAAATGCAAACTGGTTTTATTGTCTAGAGTCACTTGTAATCATTATTTAAAATAGAGTGGGCAGTGATCTACTTTGAGAAGTACATAGTTTTTACTATTTCCTTTAAGCCCTTTTCAAGGATGGAAAAGTACACTTTCCAAAAATGACGTGCAGTTTGGAGAATGGAGATGTAGCTATAAATAATCATGAACTTTTCCTTACTGCTCTAATCATTTTGGGTTAAATTAATTCATGCAGGAAAAATGTGCATGTTACATAGCACTAAAGGTTAACACTTGATAACAAATGAAGTATTAGCTGTAATAGTTCATATGTGTCTATCTTTATTTCTCTTTCCACAAATTCCCAGTAACTTTCATAGTACTTCAGTGTTAGATGGTAGGATATTGAGGCACAGGAGTTTAGGGTGATGAAATAGCCTATGGCAAAGAGGGAATGAATTCAAAAGCCCTGGCTCCCTGTCCCATCTCTAGACCACCAACTATTTCAGGTTGGGAAAAAACTCTTAAAGTGGGATTTTATAAATTTATGTCGAACTGATTTATGCCTCAAAACCTTGCATGGTTGAGCCCCTACTATTCAGCCTGGAGTGTTTTCCGGGTCCAGCCCCATGTTCTTCTGTGAGGGCTTGTGCTTGCTTTCCTTTTCTGGCTCATTGCCCTGGCTGCACAGTGCATTGTTTTGGATGGCTGTCAACAGAGTCCCTTGATCTGTCTTTCCTGTGTTGTTATACCTGCTGGCTTGGAAAAGCAGCTGGAGAAGTGCAGGTGCTTTGCTGTCGAGCAAGCTGGGAGATGCTCTTTGTACAGATCCAGTGTGTACTAGGCTGTTTTCCTTTTCCTCTGTAGCCTTCAAAATTAGAAATAGCCAGACTGCAAAGTATGAAGGTTTGTTTTCCAAGTCATAAGCAGAGTGAGGAAGTTGGCATGCACGGACTGTTTCATCCCGTAGATTCTTTGGAAGTCCCCGTCTCTGGTGTGTTTGCATTCCTCACATATAAATCAGAAATAACTGTACTTGTTTTGTCACTCTTGAGAGCTCTATTTCCCCACCTGACAGAGACTACAAGCATACATCCTCTTAGTTCAGTCCAATACTTACACAAGAAGCAAAAATAAGGCAGCCCTGGGTTACTTAGTCAAAGTACAGAAGGGTATCATGTGGATGCATAGAAACTTTGTAGTGGAAAATTGTATCACTTGTGGCTGTGCAAGATTAAGTGTTCTTCCACAAGAACTTTGTGCCTTTTCTGCCCTGTTTTTTGATGATTAACCAGGGTGTGATGCAGTGAAAAATGAGCTTAGAGATCCTCTAAGGTCTGTATGCATAAAGGTGACATTATCATCTTAGGACAGGACTTTGTGCAAATAATTGCCCATCTTCTGGCATTCTTTCTTACAGGGAGTTAGGACTCTTGTAAAAGCACTCTTGAGATTTATTGTATTCAGCCTGGGAGAAAAGAAGCCTCTGGGGAGATCTTGCAGCACCTTCCAATACCTAAAGGGACCCAAATAAAGCTGGGGGAGGAGTTTTTACGACGCCATGTAATGATAGGATAAGGTGGAATGGCTTTAGACTGAAAGAATGTAGGTTTAGATTAGATATTAGAAAGATATTTGTTACTTTGAGGGTGGTGACACATAAGAACAGATTGCCCAGAAAAAGTTGGGGATGTCCATCCCTGGAAGTGTTCAAGGCCAGGTTGGATGGGCCCCTGAGGAGCCTGATCTAGTGGAAGGACTTCTGGTCATGGCAGGGAACCAAATGATCTTTAAAGTTTCTTCCAACCCAAACCATTCTGTGATTTTTTGATCAAAAGAAAATAGCGAGGGCAAGTCAGTATGTCTGCACCAAACTGTAATGTCCATTTGAAAAAGACAAATGTGTGGCCTGAAATTTTTTCTGAGTTTAGGAGATTGGCATACAGGAGATAATGTAATGTTTGATGACTTGCTTGGAATGTCAGATAACTAAGTTCTATACAGATCTTTTTTGACTTCTCTCTGAAAATGTAAGGATATCCACCTGGTACAAGAAGATGAGGCCTAAGGTAACAGATGGTGTGCAGACAGTGGGTTTGTCCACTGCTGGTACCATGGAGTTGCAAGAGGCAGCCTTTGTGAGGGTAAAGGGTAAAACAAGACATTATAGCAGGGGAAACCAGGGTTGAAATTGTGCTGTGAATTCATAGTGCATTCAGTGCTGTTGCGTCATGTGGATACCATCATGGAAATACTGGTACATATCTTATTATGGAAAACAGAGGCAAAATAGTGAGAGAAGCAACTGGAGAAACTTGGGGTCCTGTGAAGAACAGTAGGGGCCTTTTTGAGGAGGGTACAGAACCAAGAGCAGAGCAGTCATATGGAGGTACTTACAGGAAATGAAATTCTCCTTAAAGGGTTAAAAGGAGATTGGGTTGAGGACCATTTTGTAGTAAGTGGGATTTTTAATGACTGGAAAGAAAACAAAATGACTAGAGGGCTGTACCAAGATTGAGGTCATGGTTTTATGGAATAGAGGACTAAAATACAGGCTGAAGGTGGGAGTGTCAGATATTGTTGGATGAGGGCAAGTGAGGTGTTAGGCAAGCAGGAAGGTGGGCCAGCTGCTGACAGCTTCGAGGTGTGGGATAAGAAGGCAAGATCAAGGGAGCACTGTGCAAAGGTGAGCGAGTGGGAAGAAATGGGGAGCAGCAGTGGGCTCTCAAACATGGAAGATGAGAAGCCAAACACCTGGTATTCTGGGGGATGATTCCCCTTCTTGAGCCATTCAGACTTTCCACAAGGCTCAGGATAGTGGGACAGTAAGCATTTTCTCTGAAGAAATGGTAGCCTGCGTTGTTTGCCTTAGTAGCTCTGAAATCCTTAGGTGGCTGCTTCTGGAGCAGAACTCTAACCCTGAGGATACAGTCCAGATTGTACAGAGTCACTCCTCTTTTTTATCAAGAAAAAAAGCTGGTGCAGCCTTGCTTTTAACAGCTGCTCTATGAATCTGCTTTAAAGAAATAAATTACTTAGTCTACTGGATCTAAAGGAAGTCTTATTTTTAAACATCTGTATTAATTTTGTGACATGGCTCATCTACCATTCTTATCCCTAACAGTTTCATGAGTTGCTTTCCTTTTAACACAAGTCTTTTGAAGGAAGTAGACTTCTGATTAAGCTTTATTTCCCCTGACCTTGGAGGAGGAAGGAAGGGAGACTAACAGCAATACATAATTATTCAAAAAAATAATTATATCACCCCCAGAATTTGATAATGGTACTTAGTTTTTAGCCAGACATTCTTGTTGAGTTACTCTAACTGGTCTTCCTGGCTAAAGCACTCCTTACAAATATTCCTGTAAGTAGGTTTGTATTGACTTTGGAGATAAAAGAGTGTTATAAATTTAGTCAAATTTTGACACTTGGAGCTTTAATAGTATCCTTTCTTTAAAACAGGATGTATTTCTTCTTTATAAATGCCTGAATTCATTGCTAAATTGGCCAAACAAGACAGTTTAAAATGTGGGACAATAATTTCTTTTTCTATCTCAAGCTAAGTTGGTTTTTAGGTGGCAGTGGTTTTGTTTTTTGTTTTCATGTGTTGATTGTTCTGTTGTCTTGGAGGTTTTTAACTGCTTCCATAGTAATAGTGCACTGTAAAATAAGTCCACTTCAGTGAAAACTGTTACAGATTTCAACAATCTTATTCAAGAATATGTTAGAAGCTCTTGAAAGAATCGGCCCTCTCATTTTTTAGCATTTGATAGGGCTCACTGTAGTCTACTACATTTTGATGGAAGGCAGTCTTTTTGTTCTTTTTTGTTCTTAATTTAGCTCTGCTTTCCTGCTTTCACAGGTCACTTTTGTGTAGTGCAGAAGTGCTGATCCAAGCGCATTGGTCTCTGCCACCTGTAGTCACTCGTGTAAGCAGCCAGTGAAAATAAACTTTCCATAACAGTCCTGTAGATTTGACTAAAGGCCAAAAAAACACATGCATGATTTCTGACCCCTTGTGCTGTAACAATAACATGAGACACACAACCACTTTTTTGTTTATTACTAGACTTCTTACACAGCTACTGAACCGTGGTGGAAGAGTAACATGAAAGCTCTGTACTTCTTGTAATATTAGCATTTCCTTCTCTCTCAGTGTGTGTGAGAACGGTAGGGGTGGCAGTGGAGAAGTATCTTGGCTTTGACACCCCAGAGAGTGGGTCCTATAAATATGTGAAGATAAAACTTCCATCAATAAATTGTTAAAGTGTTGAACAAACTATTTCACCCACAGTCTCAGTGTTTTATGTTTTTGGCTTCTACGCCTTCTGCTGTCACTCATCCTATCTTCTATCTTCTGTCTTTTTTAGGAGGACATTGTCTTCCATTCAGAGGTACTTACTGCCTTGTTCTTACAGAGTAAATTCATGGATTTTATTTTGCTGTTTGTCTCTGCAATTCAAATGAGATTTCTCTTTCTGTACCTCCCATTACATGGCTTTGTGGTTTATCTAAATTATGCCTGAGATGCTGGGCTCAAAGCAGTACTGTTAGTCCATCTGTCCCATAATACCTGCAACGTTTTATTAATTTTAGTGCATCACTGTAAATTTGCTTTGCATTTATACTTCGGGGTAAATGTTTGCTCCTCTTGGTTTGGAGGGGGGAGGGTTGTATCTGAACTGACCGTGTTTCTCTTTTGGATCTCTACTACTCTAGCTCACACATCAGGAAGTAAAAAGAGACATTAACAAATGAATCTTTCTGTTTCCTTCATCCATCTTTCAGTAGGAGGTACAATGCTAATTTTACCAAGAGTAGTCCACTACTTGTTGCTTTGTTTCCCAGCATTGGATGGTGTCAATATTAATGTATCTAATGGACACTGAAAGGTGATTCATTCCTCAGTATGATGAAGGACAGGCTTAGCACAATAATAGTAAAGGAGTAAATAAGACTCTCAGCAGTAAACTCAAAAATAATTCCATCATGATATGTCATCACATATAAGTTAATGACTTTGGTAAGAAAATAATTATAAAGTGAATCAAGTTCTGATCTTTTCTACCTTACTAGGAACTCTGTTGAAAACATGTCCTTACTTATCCTTAATAAGTGCCTGAATTCAGTGTAGAATTAAATGATGGATGGGCTTTTAGAATGCTTGCGAGTTGTGCAGACATGCCACCATGGTGCAGGTTAACCTGTACTTTCTTCACAGTTGTGCCAACAGAGTCATAGAAGAGTGAGACATCACAACATTTGCTATTCCATTGTCGTGCACCACTGCAGGCTCAGCTGTATTAGGCAACATCCTTACTATTGCTTTTCTGACTTCTAAAAGATCTCTGCTAAAGAAGGTTCACAGCTCTGCAGAACAACCTGTTGTGTGCTTCAGTACTCTATGCTTTAGAAAGCTATTTTCCACTTTCTTTTCTGTGATTCAGTTTATACCATGAGCATAAAGGATAGGTTGTTCTCTTCCTTTTTCCCATGTTGTGCAGTTATGCTGGCTGTAAAAATGGCAGGTAAGTGTTGCAGCAGGGCTGTGCTGTCATCCTCTCTAGAAACAACCAAGAAAATACACTGAGTAAACGAAGCAAGCCCTAGATTGGCAGAGTAACATCTTAATAAAATTGATTTGAGACTTTTAATGGATTTTATTTTCTTTTCCAGTGCTAAAAACTACAACTTCTTAGGTACACACATTGGGTTCCCCTCTATTACCCATAACAGTTGAAAATAAAGTGTAACTGGTTTCTGGTTTTACTGCGAGTTGATATGTTAGAAACAATTGTACAGTTGTTTTTACAAGAAAGTAGTAAAGCTTGTACCACTTAAATATGCATTTCAAATGTGTTTTGACGGTGAAAAAGTTGGGGAGCAAATTGATTCATGTTCCTAACAAGAGCAAGTAGCTGAGGCCACTCAAGGGAAGTTGCCTTTGTTCTTGTAAAGACTCTCAAGTGTGTGCTCTTGTAAAGACTAAGTAACAAACAGAATAACAAGGCTATCAAGATGGAAACTGTTCATTGCAGTTCTATTGGTGTGCAAGGGTTTTGTTTGATGAAGTTTCATGAAGAGATTAAAAGGAGAAAAATCACTGCTGTGAGGAAATTCACTTGAGACAAAGTACATGTTTGAGCACTTAACACAGGAGCAGTGTTCAGGGAGTTCTGTGGAGAAGGGAATTTGCTGTTCCATTGCATTTGTACTCTTTGCTGATATTCATTTGTGAACACTGTTAAATGTATATAATACTTCCATTCATTGATGAAAATGGAAGGTCAAAACAGAAAGTCAGCGGTCTTTGCAGATGATGTGTAGAAGCAAGGGTGTGCTGTTAGTGCTAATAGAAGGTAAATCAAAAGTCTCTAGAGAGAGGGGAAAGTAAACTGGCATGTAGCTTTAGGGAGAAATTCCTGATAACAAGCTGAATTAAGCAACTCCAAGTTGAAATACTAAAAAAGGAGAAATTGAGAATGAAAAATTGCTGTGAGGAATGGAATGGAAAGGAGGCAAGAGTATGTAATGTATTGTAATAATAACAGAACAGGCCAAGGCAATTTCTAACTGTGCTGGTGTAGCCTTATACAACAGAAGAGTGTTTGTCTTGTACTGTGCTGGCCAGGCACGTGTGCTGGAGGACTCATTTCTTGCCACTTTGTTACCAAAGCTGTGATGACAATGTGAAGAAATACAGGAAAGGATGAACTACTACTACAGAGAAAATAGTGAAGAAATATTGCTTAAGACATTTACTCCAACCTACACCCCTACACCCAAGTCCAAATTCTAATCTCATCGAAGTCTGGGGTTTAGCTTCTCCTGTTTCTTTTTTACTTCAAAATTAGTGCACTGGGTATGATTAAAGAACTTTAGGAATAGCTCACTGCAGCCACTAAAGTGGTGCATGGGAGGAGAAGACAGTTTTTAGAATTCTCTTATGTATACAGGACTTGAGATACAAAATAAACTTCTGTGCTGGATAATAAAGTTAGTCTTTTCTGAGATGCAAACACAGACATTGTTAGACAAAGTAAAAAGAAACAAATAAAGCCGGAGTTTGACATAAGGTAAATACTTGGTTTTCTGAGCCCCATATAATGTTCGAGTGTCATCATGGACCAGATTATAATTTTAGACAAATTACAAATGGAAAGCAGGTTAATACAAATCAAGATCTTTTGCAAAAGTGAGCTGGAGCTTTCTTAAAAGACTCCTAGGCCATTTGCAAGCTCTGAAAGGTATATTTTATCACTGAAAATGGCAACTATGGTGAGAGTCTCTGTTTTATTCAATCAGAATAAATTCTGTATGAGAAATTCAGTTTGTGTTCACATTGTGTTACATCATCCTGTGCCTAAGATACTGGAATTCAATTACAGATTATATTCCAGAAAAAAATGTTTAGTTTTAAGCTGGAAGTATTGCATGGGAGTTTCCTTCTGATTCAAAGTCTTTAATGTGGAAGTGTGACAACTGGGTGATTTCAGCAGATCTTTCTCAGCTATCAAGGTGAATTGCAAGCAGCTTTCTTCTTATTACAGAGGGTGTTACCTAAAAATCGCACTACGCTGAAGCAGATTTGAGGTCATAAATGCATCCTTGAGTGAACTTTCTCTGCAACTGCAAGTGTTTACATAATTGAGTCTTTTGTATGTAACTCCCCTATTAGTCTACACATAAACCTCCTTTATGAGTCGGGAAGTTTAAACACAGAGTTAGCTGCTTTCCTGAACTGGCATTCCTGAGCATTGTTGAGGTAACCCTGTTTAACTGTTGTGAAGCATTAATCACAGTTCTCATTAAAATAGGTATGAGGGGAAAAACGGAAAGTGAAGTTAGTTTTAAATTTAAAACCTACTGGCAAACTCTTAACTTCTATGCACAGTCTTTGTGGGTCATGGAAGTAGATTGGTCTCAAGTAGAGTAGATTGGTGAAGACCTTGCAATGTTCTGCCCATCTAAGGATGAATGAAATGTGTTTGTGTCATTTTGATTTTGTCTAGCGCTTCGGACACGATAGCTTAGCAATGCTGTACAGTTTATGTATCTTCATGCTGAGATCATCGTATGCATGTACTTCTGTGTTTTGTTTACACTCTGTCATTTCATACATTTGTTTTGTGTACTATCTGTAACTGCCTCTTATTTTTCCTTCATCCAGAATTTGAATACTTGTAGAAGCTTTTGACTGAGAATGTCTTTTATATGTCATGTCAAACATACACTTATACTGAAATGGTTCTTGTAATTGAAAAAATAGTCTGCATCTATAAATGCTTATTCAATTGTTATTTTGAGCAGTTTACCGTAATGGCATTTACTCAGAGGTGGTTGTGGTATCAGATGATAAACTTCAGTATTCCCATGCAAATCAAATTCGAAGAGCTGTACTTTGTATTGCATTTTCTTGTAGTAGTATGAGCCACATAAAAGAACCATTACCTAATATTCTTCTTAACAGAAGGTGACTGCATTGTCAAAGACTGCTGGGAGTAATTGCAGACAGTGTGCCAGATTGTGGGACTAACTTGGGTACAAATTTTAAGATTAAATCATTTACAAACTAGTAATGACTTTTCAATGCAGCTTTTTTTCCTGTATCTGAAATACTTAAAATGGACTCATTTTAGTGTTGGACAAAGCATTGTCTCTATTTATTTCTAAGCAAATGCAAAATGGTCTCTTAAAGTACAAGTGCTTTCTTTTGGGGTTGGGGGATGACAGCATCTTCAGAATGATCAAAAAGGACATTAAATAAGAAGACATTAAATTGTGCATAAGAAATAACGGAAACTTGACTCTGAGTCATGTCTGGATAGAGTCATATAATGGCCTGTGTACTGGTCTGCATGAAGTAATGTGGTAGTCTGGATTTCTTTCCTAATGAATAAGCATTGTCATATAAAAATCATCCCTGTGGATTATCTCAGTAAGGAATTAGTGTAGTTGAAGAGACATATGGATCACAGAAGGCCATTAATCTCAGACATCCTGTTAGAACTCAGGGGGAGGTACATTGCATTTGTTCCCTATTTATTACATATCCCAAGGTATAACAACAAAAATATCCTCAATGCTAGTTTAATGTGAATGCTCATTGATGATATACACTAGAGATCTTCCATGTGTGAATGCTACTAGCCTAGGGGAGAAAAATAAAAGTACAAAAGCAGTGAGAGTTACCTGTTCACAGAGTTTTACTTCGTTAATGTCAGAGTATTTATGTGGGCCACAGTATTCAGCTACCTGGTAGGAACCATGCACAAATGGCTTCTGAAGCAATGGCATTTTGGCCTGCCCTTTTTGTCAGTACCTCAGTCCCTTATCTTCAGCACTGCTTTAGCTATCGCAGGTGTCTTAATTGCATCATGCTTTGATTTAAACCTCAAGCTATGCCACATAAGGTTCAGGTCTGGATGTCAGAAGGGTACTTCTTCGCAGAAAGGTGTTTAAACTTTGGAATGGGCCTATCCAGGAGGTGCTGGAGTCACTGTCACTGGAGGTTTTCACGAAAGGACCAGAAGGTAGACTTGGTGCATTGGTTCCTACTTGACAGAAGGTCATGTTGGGATCATAGGTTGTGGCTTTGGATGATCTTGAGAGTCTTTCCAACCCTAAGTCCATTCTGTGGTTCTAAAAGGCATTGTAACCTTTATGACTCTCAAGACGGTTTTTTGTTTTGTTATGTATAAAGAAAACAGTCTGAAGATATAAATGGTACATGCGTTGCCAACGACTTATAGTAGGAAATGCAATCTTTGTTTCTTTTGTTGTATCCCAGGAGGCTTTTCAATGGGAGGCGGAATGGCAATGCATTTGGCATATAGGTTTCATCAGGATCTGGCAGGAGTCTTTGCCTTGTCTAGTTTTCTCAATAAAGACTCTGCTGTTTACCAGGTGAGTGTGTAGTAGATATGATAGAAATCCTGCTTAGCTACGTGGAAAACATGGTGATTCAAATTCAAGATTCATATTTATATATTGAGGCAGTGGATTCATATTAAACTTATGCTGTTTCTGGGAAATAGATAATCAGAACATTAGCAAAGTGAGGCTTCAAAGCTGTCTTTAAATATGTTTTTTGTGCTTTTTTGCACAGACAGTACAGCATTAAAGTGTAGAAGGAAATTAACAAATTAAATGCTTTACTAGTTGTCCTTAATTGTTAAAGAGTCTGTGTAAGCATAACTATTCTTTGAAAATGTGTGATGCATTACAATACTCATAAGCTCCATTTGGTGTCATAATTTTTTTCTGTTTCTTTTATTTGGACTGGGGTAGTAGACCTAAAGTAAACCTTACCATTTGTCAAGAATTACTGTGTTGCAATTTAAAGGGCAGTTTTTCCCCAGCATTTCCTTGTTTACTTCTATAGAGATAATAAAACATGACCCCTAAAATACAGATCAGTAAATGCAATAAGTTGTCACCATGTAATAATAAACATTCTTTTAAAATTTTTGGCACTATTTCTGACAGTGTCTCCTTTCCATCTAGGCTTTGAAAAGAAATGAAAGTGCTCTTCCAGAATTATTTCAGTGCCATGGAACTGCTGATGAACTTGTTCTCTACTCATGGGGTGAAGAGACCAACAAGATGTTAAAGTCTCTGGGAGTATCAGCATCACTTCATACTTTTCCAAACCTCAATCATGAGCTCAACAGAACTGAAATAGAAAAATTAAAATCCTGGATTGTAAAGAAATTGCCTGTTGAAGCACCAAAGGCAAATGAATAAATGAAGATCCAGCCACATGCTTTCTGATTTTTCATAGTTTTAAAATCATGTGTGACATATATTTGGGTGTCCCATATCCCTCACATAAGCACAGCTTCAGGCAGGTACTTTTCTATTCCAAAAAGTTCACTTAAGTGGTGAAAAAATGGTGCTCACCACTAAACCTCACTTTATTTTATGGGTTTCTTTTCCTGTTTTCTTGTCCAGTTTTTAAGCACACATCAGTTTACAAAAAATAATGACTGATAATATTAAAACCATATCTGAAATAATCAAAGCAATATTCAGGAAGCATTGCTGTGAATCTTCCAGATAATTCAGATAATTTTTTTTTTTTTTTTTTTTTTGAGTGGGGGGGGTTTGTGCAGAGAGGTGTTCTAAGATGGAAAAAATATACAGTGGCACAGCTGTTTCTAATGACATTGCAGCAACAAAAAGACCAATTACAATTATTAAAATAGTGCAGTTTTGCTTGTAGAAATGCATACATCTATTAAAGTTAATTTAGTGAGAGGAACTGTATTGGCTTCAGTTGGATTCTCAGCAAATGGGAATGAGCTTGCCTCAAAGCAGAGCTTTGTATGTCGCCTGAAAAAAAATCAGGTTTGTGTTATATTTTAAAAGTCCTAAGTAGCTGTGTCTAGCTATGCCACAGGTCCTTGTTATTGCTCTTGCTCATTGTTTTGTTACTCAGAGATCTAGGTTTGTGTGAGTTTCTTGAGCTCTCTGTGGTTTGCAGTGTAGATTTAAAGAGAAAAGAAGTACCATCATGATTGCTAAGACCTATCTTGTTTTTGAAGAAATCATTCTTTGGGCCCTGTTCCTGTAGAAACTTATTTTTGCCAAGAGTTTTCTTTTGGCCTGCAAGACCACATTTTAAATTAAAAGATGAGAATACTTGACTCCTCTGTGAATATTTAAAAGTTGTAAATAATGATTGTGATATAAAGAAAACTCGTATCCCTTATTTTAATGGTGGATGATTCATCTCTCTGTCAGTTTGATAAATTAACTCAGAGTATAAATATCTATTCTTATGTAATTGTAATGCTTTTTTTATTTCTCCCCCCTCTGCCCCATTTTCTACTCCCCAATTTCAGTAAATTTTTTAGCATTACAGGCTATTCAGCCTTTTGCCAAAGCCAATAGATCCAAGTCTCTTGCTTAATCCTCTCCTTTTCCCTTTTTTGAGGAGTGGATCTGGGACACTGTTGTTTGCTCTGTCACAGCAGATTGCTGCCAGTACTGACTGTGACTCCAGAAATATCAGCCAGCTCCCAGGGACTAAGTTTTATTCAAATCCTCATGCCCTGAGACCTCAGCCAGCTTTTACCTATCTTGAAGAGTAAGCAAGGGGAAAAAAATCACTGTTCAAGTACAAGGCATGTAACTGGCAGTAGCAAGTAACAACTTCCTGCTGCTAAAAATATTTTGCTGTATTTCATTTTCCTAGCATTAGCAAGTCAGCAGTCTGTCCTGAAAAACAGCATTTTAAATGGCACATGAAAACTCAGCTATTTGAAACAGTGAGTGAACAGCAGTTTTTTCCTGGTGCCCTAGGCTTCCTAATTACTGCAAATTAAATTGAAACAGGTGTGTTCAGAGGCAGCTGAGCTAACATTGCCTTGGCCCAACTTTAGTTGCAATCCTTGACAAGTGAAGTAGCAGCATTTTAGGGATAATGCATCACTTTTGCCCCATTTTCTCTTCTGCCTGAGCTTCTGTCAGGTGGCTTTTTGAACCACTAATGCAAGGTGGCAATTCATTTTGGTGACAAGTGCATTCACATGGGAAAGTGGCAGGTTTCTGGCAAAGTGGCTTTTAACAGGGTCAGAGAATAGCATAAAACAGTTGAAGGAATATCATAGAGGGAATAGGAAATATTACCAAACCCAGCTCTTTCAATTGTTTTTGAAATGTCAGTAGTTGCAAATACAGTGGATACAGGGTTTGGCTTAGTTTCCTTGATATAAATTGAGAAGCAATTACAAATGTCATGACATCCTTAGGAAATAGTAAGTCCCCAGTTTGCATCTATTTTCTTTCATCTTCTTGGCTTGTGAGTGAAATGCCAACTAATCAGGAGATGCATTGTGACATAAGACTGGAAATCTGTTACAACATATCTGAATCTAATTTCTGCTGGATTACCAGCTGAATTTAGATTCAGATATGTTGCAACAGAGTCCCAAATCTCAGAGGTTTTGAGGCCCCTTTTGGGATGTTGGTGAACTCAATAGTTTTCCTTCAGTCTGCAGGAAGTGAGGACAGTGGGACTCGCCCGTCCCTTTAGCTGAGGATGATGTGGCTCTGTGCCCCAGATGGTGCCAAGCTTACACAAACAGTTTGAAGTTTAGCCCAGAAAAATTTGGGTTGCTGGTTGGTATTGAGAAGCAGCCAGAGGCAATATTAGTCCTTGAAGACAGTGGGCGTGCTGTTAGATATCTAGTCAAATGAAAACCTTAATAGTCAAAATTAGCCCAGCTGCCTGACAACATGCTTCAGAAGGAATTCAAACAGTTCTTTGACTGACTGGATTCTTTTTTAACCTGGACCTTTTTTTACTACACTTCAAAAAAATTTTTTAATTTGAAACTGGAAATAAGTAAGGGTTTGTTTGCCCAAAGGGCATCTCTGCAATGCTTATGGCACGGCAGCTCCAGGACCTGCCCGTTGATTTTTGGGTAGAGTTTAAAGTGCTTTGTAGAGTTTTTAAGAATCAAAAAAACTTCCCTTTTGACTAAATGGTTGCCTGTTGTTGGGACTGACTTCCTGTACCAGGTGCCAGGGCATACAGGGCCCGAACTGGTATATCTTACCAGCTGAATTTAGATTCAGATGAAGAGAATGATAAAGAATGCAACCTTTCTGGTTCATCCCTAACGTTTCACTCCTGATCATACAAAAATGTTAAGGCGAAAGATGCCCCTCCCTTTTAAGAGCAGTCAACTTGAGGTGCTTTCCTTTTTTTTTTTTTTCTTTCATACATGAGCTTTGTCCTGTTTCTGTACTGTTTAAGATACAGTCCTGAACAGTATTTTGAGAAAGAGGTTTCAAAATTCAAGTGCCAAACCTGAATCTGTACTACTTACTACTTGAGCTACTGAAGATACGAGAACATAAACTAGAAAGAGGATGGCTCTGTCCTGCTCCAGAAGAGGCAGGAGCAATTAGTTGGCAATGCTGGTTTATGTTGTTACTGTAACTCTTTTGAGGTACTTTTTTCTTTCCTTTCAAAGTTAGATAAGAGTTTGGCTCTAAAGTGCAAACTTTTAATACTGTTTAAAAATGTAACTGGAATAACTGAGTAAGTCCATTCAGATTGATAGTATTTTCTTGGAGCTTGGTACTGTTTTGGTGAAATACATAATTCAGTAGGCAAAAGAAAACTCATTTAATAAAATCTTTAACTCTTGGGCTCAGTTAGTGTGTTCCATAGTGCTTCAGAAGTAAAGCACTAGTGTTTAGACCTTTTTTTTCTTTTTTCTGACATTACACATTTGTATTTCAGATGTTTGAAATTTGTGAGTAGATCTGTGAATTGCTGTGAATGTGGGTGTCTTCTGAGTAATTAATGTGCTGGTACAGATATATAAAGCCAGAGAACAAATATGAATAAGGCAGAAGTTGGTGGAACAATGTGTGAAGCCAGAAGTCATCGGTAACATAATTTTGACATTAAAGCAAGAAATTCTCAAATTAATCTCTTCTCATGTTAGGTCTTTCACTGCTTTTTAAGTAAATCATCTTTAAAGCCATTTAACAAGTCTCTACAGATGAAGTGAGCCAAGTGGGTGAAAGTAACGAGTATTTATAAAGATGAGATCCAGATGGCAGAACACGGAAATGGAAACCCAGTGGACAATGTTAGAACAAAATTTGTTAAGACATAGATGGAGGAAAGTGGGTATGAGTTTACTTTGCAGTTGACGCATGTTCTAGAACAGCTGGGAAGATTGTTTGGGAGATCATAGAAGAGAAACCTGTTCCATAAGTTTTCCAGCTTGACTCAACCTTCATTTGAGATGCAGCTGGTTAAGGGTGCTCTAGAGAAAGGAAATAACAATTACCAATTCAGTTTCCTACTTCTGTTTCTTTTCCAAACCTTCCACTGTGTGAAGCTGATATCACTACTCAGATGAGAAACTAGTGGCTCTATTTTCAATATCATATCTGTTCAAATGCTTCTCTGCGCACTGCACTGGAATTAGCACCCAGCTGTGCCTTGGGTGAGTTCTGTATTTACTGAACAGTTAGATTAAAAAGTCATAATTTAGAAGAGCCAGGGATGGGATTCCAGAAAGGCCTCTTATTCCCCATGGCACAGCACTGAGCCTGAGAACCGTAGCTAACCTGGTGTCATCAAGATAAGTTTTGTGAGCTTGAATGACAGAAATTCCACTCTTCTGTTAAGTGTATGAGGGCTGTAGGCACTGCCTTGGTGAGGAGGCACCTAAAATCTTCTGTGGGTTCAGTGTGTGAATATGCAGGATCCTTTAAAAATGCAAGGAAAAGTTGGTATCTCCTTTTTAAGTGCTTAAAACCAGTTATGTAGTGAGTGTTAAACATTACTCTTGAACCATTAATTGCTAATGACAAGGAAATTGTCATTTGTCATGATTCCAGAGAGCAAAGCCAATGAGGCTTTGTAACCTGTCTTAATACACATTGGAAATTGCCAAAATAGACCAGAGTGTACTTAGAACTTTTCCACCACTTCATAGGGCCAGTACTTCATGGTTGGTGGGTATTTTACCCTGGTTTCTTAAAAGTAGTGTTTTAAATTAAGTGCAATTTGAAGCAGTAATTATCTAATAGTCTGCAACTGAAGTTGACAGGTCATAGTTTGAATCAAAGAAGCCATCAAGATACTGTGTCATGTATATAGTAGAAAATCTATAAAATTATTACTTCTGCTGCTTCTTGACCTTTAAAATGCAGAAATGTATCAGACTACAAGCGTTACCTGCTGTCATAGTTGGTCTTAGAGAAAAAATGCTTTCTGGGTCACGTTTCAGCCAAATACTGCTATTCAAGCATGTGAACAACCTCTGCTGCCTTAGAGCCTATGGTTCCCACTGATGGATCTATGTAGAAAGCCTGGCTTCAAAGATGAAGTTTGTTCTGTTTGAGTTAGGAGGGTTGAAGGGGTGAAGTCCTTAATGTAGCCAAGGTCTTGTGAGAGGAAGCCAAAATAATTATGAGTCTTAAGTCACACTAGTATGCCAAATTGCAAAGACAGTGATTTAATGCTTCCAGAGTAGTAAGAATGGTGAGTGCTCAACAGTGCTCCCCCTTCCACAGCTTCCATTGCTAATCTCTAGTCATGTAAGGTATCTTTATATATCAGAATCTGTCTTTTGTGTTTGACTTTTTATGAAGTGGAAGTTGGGATAATTTGCAGGTTAATGCGATGCATGATATAGGCAACAAATTTCATCTACATTTAAAACAGAGCTTCCCTTTTGTCTTTGCACTCCAGAAACAGTAATGGCTGACTGATGACCTTCTGGGCAAGAACTATGGCATTTTCATCACTAGGATTTTTCCAAATACATGATAATTTAAATCAGGTTTAGCCAAAGACCCATTTTGGCTTAAGCTTTGAGCCTGCTATTTTCAGAGGAATTAATGTTTTTTAGTGTTTCCACTGAGCAGCTTACATTCTAAATTGGCTAAATAAATGGTCAGTGAGGAACTCCGGGTTCAGAAATGGAATTAGCCTTACTTTGGTTTGCAACAGAATATTTTTCAGTTAGGAGTTACAAGTGCCTGTCTGACTGCCCCCTTTCCTTTCCCACTGGTTTAGGAAGAGGGAAGAAGATTGTTTAGAAGTAGGTTCCCTTTCCTTTCAGGCAATCAGCCTGTGAAGAAACATTTAATTTCATAACACATCACATCAAATGTGCACTTGGAACCATGCAGGTTTTTGTACTATGGCCACCTCTTGTACAGAGTGGCATGGCATGCCATGTGCTAATTAACATAATTTCCTGAGAAATGAACTGGAGGGCAAATAAAGGATAGTGCTGCCTGTATTATTGATATATTGATATGGTTTTTTTTGGAAGCAGTGTGGCCTCTGCTTCTTTTTGTATTTATAATTTAGCATGAATCATATCCAGAAGTTAGAACTGTGTTGGTGAAAAGAATGGATATAAATATTAAAAGTGCCAGGGCAGATTTTGTGTATCAAAAACTGCAAAAAAGACAATTTGCAGAGATTTCAGTAAGAGCATCATTAAATCATCCTGGCTCCTTCTCAGTTGTTTTTTTTGAATGATGCTTCTCTAAGCAAAAATATAAACATGTGAAGCACTGAAGGTGACTTTCTTGGAAGAACTGGATTTTTTCCTCACTAAGGAAATATATTTTTTCTGAAGATGTCCAGTTGATTAATGGCAGACCGCATGGAACTGCTGAGTGAAATCCTCAAGATGTTTTAGTGTTTTTATAGCACAACTTGGTTGTCAATGTTTTTGTGTATATGAAAATGTTTGGCAGCTTTGTTGACCAGATAGGTGACAGTATGTGAATTTCACATTTTATATAAGGCCCTTGGTTTCATATCTGCAATTAGGGGTTTGATATTCAGTTGAAACAGTGATTAAGTGATTGCCTTCATAATTTCTGTAATGTCATAAGAAGGGAGAACCTTGAGTCATGTTCCACTCCACCAGCTCTGAATGTTTGATTTTCCTGAAGTCATTTCTAGACCCAGCAAGCTGTCAAGCCTGGAATTGCCTGTAGTCTTGCTGGCCTCAGCAGCTCTCCCCATGGCCCATGAAGGGACTTAAATCAGCTCTCCTGGTGATAAAAGCAAGTTCCATCCTCGTAGTAGGGAACCCCCTTACTATGTTGGCATGAGCAACACTGAGAAACCTACATATTGTATAAATTCTCTTCTTGAAGTACTACCAGTACTTTGGTTAAGCCACTGTAAAACTACTGGTATGCATTTGTTCATAGTTTGGAAAATACTGTTTTCATTACGGTAAACCAATATAAACATCAGCAATATTGCTATCAAACAAATTAGTTCTCATATGAAATGTATGGTAAGTAAATTTGTTGTGTAGCTGAATACAGTGTTATTTAATGGAACTTGGTTTGGTGCCAAGCAAACATATGGATCTTTAAATGCTTTCCCCTTGGGGCTATGTTGAAATCATCCACCAATAACATGGGCTGAACTCCCTTCCAGATTTGCAGGCTGGCTGCTCTTATTGTATAAGGTTTGAAATGCAACTAATGGTGCAACAATTTCTGGTTTTGTTAGTTTTGGGTTTTTTTTAATTTGCTTCACTAAAGTTTTTGCTCTTTCACTCCCCCCCCCCATGCCCCCAACAACCTTGCTTTTACCCTGGAAGAGAGTTTTATTTTGTCTTCAAAAGCCACAAAATTTCTTCGTTCCTTTGGGGATTCTTGTCTTCATTTCTCTTCTAGTTCTTTCCTTTTACCAGGGAAAATTGATATGAGGGGAGATAAATGGAAGACAGGGTAATGCAGGTAAATATTCTTGTCATTGCCTCTTTACAATACTAAAATTATTACTTGAGGAATATACATATATATTGGATTTTTTTTTCAGAAAATACTGCCATGTTTTTAGTTGTGATAATCTGTGTTCTTTAACAGGAAGCGGTATTGACAAAGCTACTTCAGCCATCATGTTTTTAACCACAGGAATTTAATGGGCTGCCACAACAGGTTACATTACACTTGCAGCAGAAGTAATAGCATAGATTCTCATCTGTGATCTTGCTGTTGTGTGTACTTGCTTGCCTGCTGGATGTAGTAGCATTTGAAATCTGTCATTCCCTTCTTGTAGTGAAACTCATGTGTTGAAGCTTAATGCAGCAGTGTTCCTCTGTAGCATTCACTACTTAAGTAGTATTTAAAAAATATTTAAAAATTACTGTAATTACCTCAAGTCATTCAAATTTAACTCACTGCAGTTTCTTAAAAACCTTCCCTTTGTACCTAATCAAATGCTGAAGTGGTGCTAAAAAAGGATGGGCATTTTAAATTTGTCAAATTCCCTCCAGTACTACAACCACAAGTGAGTGTGTTAGAACCATTTACTTGTACATCTGCATGTGCTGATGTCTCTTGCAGGCAAAATTGTGTTGGCTTACTGAGACAACTAAGTGGCACAAAATGTGTTCCTAGATTTGTGCCCAACATAATCTCCAGAGCTTTGAATATATTTGCCTTCTGGCTGGCTGGCCAGACCTGGTAAGGTTACATGGTGGTGGCACACAGAATTTTCAGGCATTCAAAAACAGCTTAACGTCCATGTCCAGGCACTGGATGGAGACCACCTTGGAGGGACTTGGTTTTAGGAGAGCAGCAGGAAAATAAAATGTTCTTTCAATAAATAATTAAGAGGACTGTTAATGCTATACAGAGTAGAGCAGAGTTGTCTTTGCCAGTTCCTTCTGTAAATTGGTGGAGCTCATTTAAGACCAGTTGAACTGTGCCAAAATACATCAGACAACGTCCTTATATGAGTGGAATTACAGGGGGCTTGACCCCGTGTCATTTGAGGATCTGCTTCTCCTGTATAGTACAGATGCTATCAAAAAGTTCAGTGGCCTACTTGTTATTTTCTTAGGAACCTAAAAAAATGTAGGTGAAATGGTGGCGTAATGCTGACAGCTGGAGAGGGGGCACTTGTGTTCACATTCATACAGCCACTACTGGCAAGCTGAAAGATGTTCTTACTCCCTCAAAAACAGAGTTAGGGGCTAATTATAGACCACTGATGTAATGAGAACATTCTGACCCACCATTATAGTCCTAATCATAGTTGTAAGTCTGGTAAATTACAAAGTCTGTTTTTCTTGCTTTCTGCCTACAAATTCCATTTCATAATAACATTTTGCGTTATTTGGGGGACCATGCAGGACTCTGAAGGTGATTAAAGTTACTCAGCCATCAACAGCATGACTTGTAACCCACCCAAAGGCTGCTTATAATAGTGTTGCTTCATTTTGTTACTTCTCTTGAAAATTTCTTAGCTGAAGGTGAGATGTGGTCTTGGAAACCTCAAGTGTTAGACTGAAAAATTAGAGCTTTGTGCAGCTACTACAGCCTGCTGTCTGTTTTGTTAAAATCTTGGAGGGAAGGGGATAATGAGGAGAAGGAGCAGCCTCTGTGAAGTGTGGAGCAGTGTCTGTACTGCAGCTCTATGCTCTGTGGGGCTCTGTCCAGAGCAGGACCCACAACAGAGGAATCTGTGCAGCTCTGCAACTTCACTGTGTAAATCCAAGCTCAGTCATCACGTGTTTGATGGCACATGGACTTTGTGCACTGTTTTTACCAGGTAAGTGCACCAGGTCTGGCACCTGATACTTAAACCCAAGTTTTTGCAAGAGAACTCAGCTTGCGACTGAAATGTTTCAAGGCAAACCCAAACTTTCAGTGCAGTCTGTAGTGTCAAAGACCACTTAAGCTGAATTATTCAGCTACTCACCCTAGGTTCCATTTTAGTATCAGGGAAGAGTTATCTAGTCCCCTCCCAAAGTGTTTTCAGCTTGGAGCCCAGCTCTCTCTATGGCTGCTTTGTGTAAGCAGTGTTCTGAGCTCAGAGTAGAACTGAGAGTGGAAGGGCAGGAGCCAAATTTTCACGAAGTTTCTTCTGCCTGCAGGGTCATGATTGGCACATGGATGACCAAGGTATCACATGTGGGGTTAGCATCAGACTAAGGTGAGCCTGTCAACATGCTTTGAGATTGGCTGGCTGCGGGTAGGTTGTGATCTTGCCCGTTCACTCAGGGATAAGTTGGGCTTTCCTTGCACAGCCCTGATGCAGAGACAAAACCTCCTGTTCTTGAGTGTGTTTGGATCTGGTGTTGCAACTTGAGACCTGAGGTCCACTGAGAGATGAGCTGTCATAGCAATATGCATGGATGAGAAACAGGATCCCAGAGGATTTGACCTTCTTGGAAGACAAATAACATGTACTGCTCCTTTGTTTTGTGGGTTAGTTTTGGGGGTTTGGGGTTTTTTTTTCCTTTTTTTCCTTTTTTCTTTTTTTCTTTTCTCTTTTTTTCGTTTTTTCTTTTTTCCTTTTTTTCTTTTCTCTTTTTTTTCCTTTTTTTTCTTTTTTCTTTTTTTCTTTATTTTCCCTTTTTTTTTTTTTTTAATAGGATCAAAAGCAATGAATAGTGTGTGGAGCCAGAATAGTGTTTGAAGTTGGCAGTCGGTACTCAGATATCAGAGATACCAGGCATGATGTCATTCAATGAGACATACTTGGAGGGGGTGAGGGAGGACAGCAGAGATGGTGAATAACCTTCAGAGGAAAGACTCTGAGGGACATAACCACATTTCATAAAGATGTAATATTTAAGGGGCAAGAGGGGCAGTAGAAAATGTCAGAAGCTTTTGAGAGGGCCAGAAGGTTATGATCTGTTCCCCAGCCATCACTTGGAGATAAGCTTCTATTTAGGAGAGAATCAGAGATAATTAAAATTTATGTGATGTGCATTAAATAAAGTGCATTGTCAGCTGATCTCTCAGACAAATTTTAAACATAGCCAGAAGCTTTTCAAAGCTTTGTAATCTTTTAAATTATAAATCAGTGTTTTTACATTGTATTAAAATTACCATAAACTCCCAGCCTTTGTGATAAACCACCGGATAAATGAATAGAAGCCAACAAATATTTCCTGCAAATAATTTCAGAAGAAGTTGTTAATTCTTTCCCAAAAAACCGAAAACATTGATTCCCAAATTCAGTTCAAGCTGGTGTGGATTATTGCTGCTTTGGATATATAGGGTATAATTCTTTGAGTAAAGGCTGAAAGATTGCTGGTTAAGACACTTGAAAGTATGTTAGCTTAGCAAAGTCAGACAAAAGACACTGTAACAAAAAGAAACTGCTCAGTCTAGTTGCTCTGTCCCAAATAAAATGTGGAAAGTAAAGCAACTGCATAATGGACTAAATGCAGAGCTAAAAACTTGTGTCATTCTATTGTAAATGTCATGATTTTGTGATGTATTTCATAACTCATTTAAAGTCATGGCTATATGACAATTTTGACTTGTTGGCATTTTAAATTTTCAATCTGAATTGCATGAAAATTGAAAATATACTCTAAAAACTCTAGAAATCCAAAGCAAAGGAAAAAAAAAACCCACAAATTATCTTTAGTAAAAAAGATATTTGTGGGGATTTTTTAAACTGATCATAAAACCTCGGGGTATATATCTGAGTGCTTCAGAGTGCTATATCTGAGTAAGCTCTATTTGGGTGCTGGATTTCACCACCAACTTCAAAGTGATTATCCAGCCTTAAGAGGAATATTTGCTAAGTAATATGACCAGGTCAGTATGAGGGTGATTCCTGCATGACTTCACTGCCATGTGAATTTACCGACATGTAACTTAAAGCTTCACTCTTGCAGATAAACCTTTTTTTTTCCTATGCTTTTTGAAGTGAACCTGGAAAGCATCTGATTACCACTCTCCTTACAACTTTTTTTTTTTCATATTAGAGAAATGGTTGTCACTTATTCCTTGATATTCAGTTCCCAGATGAAATCTAGGTTCTTCAGCCTTGTCTTACGTCATGTTTTACAGGCCTATATAATTTCTATTGCTCAATGTTGAATTTGGTTGGAGTCCTCTGGATGAGTTCTTGCAACTGCAATGTTACCCAGAATAACTACTGCCCACCTCTTAGGAATGTTGTTCACATTTTTAAGTCAAACCAAAAAGAGTTTTGCCCTCTTGCAGCATAATGATAATGAATTGTATGTGGTTTCTCATATGGTGTAACTCCAAATCCTCCAAGATCATCTATAGTTTGTGATAGTATAAAAATTAACAAAAAAATTACCTTTTTTAAAGTCAGTTGGCTTAAAAATAACCAAATTCAATTTAAATCTCTGCTTAGAAAAAAAAAAAGGGGGGGGTGGGGGTCAGGGAGGAGAATTTTTTTTTTGGGTGGAGAGCTTTTATTTCTAGCTTCATACCAAAGCAAATTTTTATGGCTGAGTTATAAACCCCTGAAAATTGCATTCATAATGGAAACATTGGCAGATGCTGAACGGCGCTGCTGTAAAGTAGTATGAAGCTTTAAGTTTTTCCACTTTTAGACCTGGAATAAAACTAAATTACAACACTTTCCATACAGGCATTTGATTTTCCCCCCAGTAATTTCTGCTGGATCTGTCCAGTGTTTCCTGACTTCCTATGTTGCCATTGGACTTTTTCCTATTGACTCTGCAATTGGTTTCATTCAATCGGTAGATTTACCGATGGGGATGCTCACACAGAGTGTTGCTTTCTGGGGCAGAGGGTGTTGGGGAATGTAATGCTGGCTTGAGGAAAGTTACACTGAAGATTTATGGAAGAAATTTACAGCAAATGGGGTTGGAATGAGTGTTACGGGACTCACAAAACATGTGGAGTGATAAGGGTTCTTACAATATTGTTCTGCAGAAAAGAAATGTTCTTTCAGACTCCATCCAAACCCATTGACCAAGTGGATGAAAAAGCACTTCAAGATGGGAATATCAGGATTGTTTTTCTTTCCCAAGGCAGGAGAAGCAGAGCAGCAATGTGATTTTTCATAGCATTGCAATATGCTAGAGTATTCCAACAGGAGCAATTTTATCTGAAAGTGGATATGAAAGCAAAAGGCAGAATGGAAGTCAGCAAGTGGACAGGGCTTTTTTCTGGAATTGTTCCTGGAGTCATTTCTCATACTGGCGCAGGCTGCAGGAAGCTGAAGATCAACATGTGGGTTATTTATAGCCATTTGCAAATGATCTGTTTAGCTACTTCAGTCCTTAGGGCAAGACTGGCAGAGCCACTTTTTTGGCCCCATGGTATTCCTGTTAAAAATTATGCAGCCAGGGCATAAGCAAATAATGTAGCCTTGCTTTTCTGGGTTGGGTCTCTCCTTGAAGATGAAATGTTTTGTTTATTATTACTGCTTTTACTGCATCCCAATGGATTTTTGGTGCTTTCTGGCATGAACAACTCAGTGACATGATATATTCCTAGCTCATTTGTATTTAGCTATTTTATATGGGGAGTTTTGCCTTCAGCCTGCCAACTCCCCAGGCTGTTGGGGCACTTGGAACTTCTGGAGTTCTCCTCGGGCAGCAGGTAAACTTTCTTGGACTGTAATAGGAAGGATTTTAAATCAAGATCCAGAGACAGGTGCCTGAAGGTCATAGATAAAGACCCTTTTAAAGGGATCCAGATCAGGAGATAAACACTCCTGTCCAGATGTGGCTGAAAGTTGTACTTACCTTTTTGCCAGAAATTACAGTACCTGTAGGTCTTTACTGGATCGAAGTGTGTGAGAGCTCCATAACCTGCTGCAGGAAAAGCTCTTTAGCCTTCACTGAAGAACTGAGTTATTCCAGCTGACTTTGTAGGAGAATTCCAGTAGCTGCATCTGAAAAACTGTGTCATGTTGAGACCCCAGTAAGGAAAGTGATGAACTGGAGCAAGTCCAGAGGAGAGCTGTTACAGTGGTTAGAATGATAGAGCATGAGAGGCTCTAGGAATTCCTGATGGAACAGGGTTTGCTTAGTTATGGGTGGCTGAGGGGACCCGATTGCCATTTCCATTATCCAAGGGTGTTTTTGGAGATTTTTTCAGACTCTCTGAAAGACACTATAGCAGACAGATAAGAGGCAATGATCACGATTTTTAACAAAGGAAATTGTATTTGGATGCAAGGAATCTATTCTTCATCATGAGAGTGGTGAAGAACCATGAAAAATCAATCCCTCCTCGGGGGTTTTCAAATCTCAACTAGACCAAACCCCACCTTGAAACAGGTGTTACTCTGAGAAGTTGGAGCAGGTGACCTCCTTAGGTCCCTTCCAACCTATATTTTTCTATGAATCTGAATTCATTTTACCAAAGGTAGTATCAATATAAAAAAAAAAAAAAAAAAAGTTGCAGAATTGAAGATTTGAGAAACAGGCATATATGTATATGACCAAATGAGAAAAACAGGTTCCCAAGTATTTATTTTAGTGGTTTAGTTTTCCTTTGGAAAATAAAATTAAGAATAGTCTGAAAGTGAGAAATACAGTTAAATCAGAAGAGCATAATATTTTTAGCTCCTGTTTTTCAGAAGTAAACCATTATTTTAGAAGAGTGTATTTCTATTGCAAAGCAGAGGATGATTTTAATGTTTCTTAATATAGAGTGAAAAGTACAAAGATTACACTCTGCAAGCTTTTGTGTAAATGTGTGTGTATTAAATACTTATATATTGATGTATGCATTTTCAGTCAATGTACATAATTTTGCATTTTAAAAATTGTGAGCATGGAGATGTCAAATAGGATATTTTAGAAAATAGAACTCTCAAAATATTATACAGCATTATGAAAAGCTAAGGTGGTTTACACTTAAGAGTGACTTTTTATTTTGCTTTAGCTGAAGGACAGTTATGGAGAGCAAGAAATGTGGAGAACTGGGTTTTTGCTAACACCTCCTCACTACAACAATCAGCCTTGTAACTTTGCATTGGTTTTACTCTAAAGCTTGCCAGAGAGATCACCTGTCCTACAAAACAGTCAGACTTGACCAGATGAATAAACAACCAGGGACACAGTAATAGTTGGTCCATGGTGCCTATCTTGTATGCCAGGAAGCATATTTGGGAGCAAAAGCCAGGTCCTCTCTGGGCTGGTTTAACTCACTTTCCTCTGGTCTGCTCTGTGTATTGTTGTTAATATAAGAACCAAAATCAACCGAAAGCAGATAACCTTGTGTTACAGGATCCTGATTGTTTTTAAACACTGATAGGAGCACTTTGTAAGATCAGCTTTTGATTTGTAGCTGTTTACATTTGGAAGAGACTGAGAGATGCTAATGTCCCTTCTGGCATTTGTAGCTATTTTGTTTTCTGAAGATTTGTGGGTTTTACATGGCATAAGATCAAGTAGTAAGAGAGTTGTGACAGGCAGGTTGGCTCTTGAGGTACAAAATGAGCCTTTAGGCTCCAAGCAAGTTGCTTACTTTGCAAGTCAGTGTCTGCTCTCTCCAGTGACTCCTTCTGCATAGAGGGTCATCACTTTAGATGGAAGATTCTGTAAAAAAATACACATCAGGGTTACATCTGTGAGTGGATGAAAGATGACTTTGAGCTGGGATTTCTTTTCTGCTCAGGTAAGACTTCTTCTTACACCATAGATGTCCTCACAAGACAAGCAAACATAGTCTGTGTTACTGAGCCAAAAGGAGCAGATAAATCTGACAAATTTTGCTCTTCTGCTGTTTTTCTCCTCTTGGTTTATGAAAGGTCACAGTGTGAACCACTTCAGTGCTTTCCACTGTTTTCTTTTACATTTCACAGTACTTGCATGATCTCAGTGAGGGAGCACATTTATTGTGCATGCCATTCAGTTTAGATTCAACTGCAGCACATGATTACAGCGACTTAGAGGAAAAAAACTGGAAAATAAGTCCCTGATGTAAAACTGGTAACTGAGCCAAAACAGTAGTGCCAGTTATTTCAGTGCCTCGTATAGTGATTTACGAATTCGCTGCAAACACATTTAATGATTTATTGGGACAACTGTGCATATTAACCAGCCCTGTCAAAACCTTGGATGCAAACTTCTTTTGATGATAATTTTTCCTTTTAATATTTTACAGAGAGGCATTAGAAGGTGACACTAGTGAAAGCTTATGTTTGCATCATACTTTTCAGTGCCACCCATGAGTTTATCCCTTCAGTCTCCACTGTATTATTTTATTTGGGAAAATATATGCAATGTCTCATGCGAGAATGAATACCTACAGGACTGATCTGAACCCTATAAATATTTAGTAGGCTGATTCATAACCATTTTTTTTTTTCACACACACGTATTGCACATGCATGCACCTACTGCCTACGTGGCTCTTTTAGGCTGCTGAAGACTGTGAGAAGTAGTTTGTAGTTGGCATCACTGATTGTCTTTCAGCCTTTGCCTAGTCTTTCCTAACTTGCACAGATTAAATCTATAGGATTTAAAAAACAAGGCATGGCTGAATGGACGAGGATGGAGGGTTATAAGTAAGGAAAAAGAAATTTTTTAGGAAATAAGGAATTTAACCTCTTCACTTTGTGGCAGCTCATGCACAGGTAGGTTTATTTTATTTCAGGCAGGCATTTACTGAGCCTTATAGTAGTTTCTATCACAAGCTTCTTGTCCAAAATAAGTACTTTCAAATAGTGCTTGCCTTGATGGTAAATACAGAAGCCCTGTCAACCTTTCAAACTGTGTATGAGGCACCAAATACCTTTCCACAGGAGAACATTATGGCTGTTGTCTTCCCTACTAAACCTGCAACAAGGAATGACTAAATGTCACCTACAGAAAGTTTTAAAGGTAAATAGAATTAGTGAAAGCCCCAGGTTATTTATGCTCAGTTTAGAGCCTGAGAGAGGAAATAGGTCAGATTCTTTTTGATCCAATCCCACGACCTTATCTATGTGCTGGCAAGGTGAAGCAGAACAAAGTGCCAGCGCAAAGCAGACAGTGAGAGCTGTCTAAGGGTGTAGGAGGAAGTTGGAAGTAAAGACTTGTTTTTTACCCACACTGAAAAAGCTTGGTCTTTTTCCTCCCTCATGGCTGGTTATCTGCAAATAGGCCAGATACCATCATAAACATTTTGGGAGGTATTCTTAATTTTTTATAAATGTTCAGTGTGGTTTGGTTGGTTACAACTCTAGAAAAGATCCTTTTATTCTCACTGCGGCATGTGTCTGGGGCTCAAGTATCTCAGTCCTGTTGCATATCTATTTTTAAAAGCCATATTTTTTATAGCTTACATACAGTCTCTCCAATGCACGTTTATGTGCTACAATGAGGTCATTTTTCTGGATAATTGGGAAAGTCAAGTAATTGCTAGCAAAAGTAAACATTTCTTCTAACGTCCATGAAGCAAGTCTTAGAGCTGTTAGATACCTACACTTTTGAAATTAAACAGTGCTTTACATCAATGTGAAATCCATCTTGAGCTATGTTATGATGTCATCTGGCAATACCAGGGCATGTGTATGCCACTTCAATACCCTTCATTCGTGATGGGGATCCTCATTGTGATTTCACTTTTCCCTTAGACAGTGAAAGGTGATCTATAAAAGGTGGTATTCATATGATTCATGTGTATTTGTAGCATGCCTGTTGTCAGCCTAAGACACCAGTGGGATAGGCCAGCAGAGTTTTCTATTTTTTTATTACCTTTATGCTCTCCAAAGTATGACTTTGTGGCTTTAAAGTAACTTGTCTGGTGGCAGCAAGATACTTTGGATTAATCCCCTTTGTTGCATTTTTTCCAGACCAATCAGAGCAAATTTGGTCTGTGTCTAGGCTTCCTTATTTTGTGTAGTTTGAGGTCATCATTTCCTATTTCAGCTCTGGTGGCCATTGCAGCTTCTCTGCTGATACACCCAGCTTAGTCTGGGACCCTTTAGTACCTTACTCCATGGAACTTCCCACAAATTTCTCTTAGTTCATCAGTCTTGGGATAGGTTGTAATTATAAGAGCAAGAATTGTCTTTCCATGCCAGAAATGTTAATTCTGGCATTACTGTTTCTAATGTAGCATCACAATCTTAATCACTTTTCTGTTTCCACCTACTCTCTGCAGTTTTTGTTACCTTATGTCATTCACTCCATTCTTCAACTCAAGCTCAAGACCACACAAGATTTGTCTTTTTTTTATCTCACAATCTGGTGACCCAAACTCTGACTGGGATGTCATTTAATTATTTTATTCCCAGTAATTAGTGGTATGTATTCTAATCAATGAGAAAGGAATGAATTTAGGTAGCATACAGCCAAATGCCATTGTGATGAGGGAAGGACAAAGTTTATGATTTAAAGGAACAGATTTCAAATTTTGTTGCAGTGAAGATGAGTATACTATATAGGAGAAAGGGAAATAATATGGTTGCAGAGGCTGAGATGTTGCATACAGTGGAGCCCTCAGTTACATCATGAAGGCTGAGAACAAATGAAAATGGGAGGCATTGGCAGAGTGGAAAAATAAGAAATAGAGGATGACTTACTGCAAAGGCCAGTGAAGAAGAACCATGGCAGCTGAGCTTGAGTAGTCCTTCTTGACAACAGGGAGCAAAAAGCAAGAGAAGAAACAGAAAACAAGTTCTGGAAGTGGATCCTCAGCAGTAGGCACTGATAAACTCTGCCCTCTGATGCATTCTTCAAAAGGTGCTTACATGTCCATTGGCTTTGACTATTTCTCAGTACTTCTTAGGTTAATATTCAGTACATTTTACTTATCCAGGATGTGATAAACAGTTGCTTAATCTTTTTGTTTGATGCAGATTCAATTACTTTCTCCAAAGGAAGAAAATTCTGGCAACCTCACAGAATTTCCAGCCTCTCTGGATCTCTCTACTGGTAATAGAAATCAGTCATTTTCATTTTTGTCTTTCTGATATATCAGAAATACCTTCTCTAGGCTAAATAAGCTTGTGTTGTCTGGGAACCAGCTGACTGCAAACATTGTGTTCTGACTCCTGGAAAGGTTATATCTTTAAAATCCACATGTTCCCTCAAAATCATTGATTAGATTTGCCACTGTACCTTACCATATTTCTATAACTACTTAGTATGATGCAGAAAAAACCTTCTAGTGCAATGCTTCCTCAAGTTTTTGAAAGACACTTACACACAAGTGGTGCAAGTTAAGGATAAATTGAGTAAAAAAATTTCAAATAAGAAAACATCACAATAAACATTTTACTTTTTTTTTTTTTTTTTAAGAGAGTTGTAGAAAAGCAGGGATTATAAATGACTCAGTTTACCATATTATTTCCCTTTCTCTCATGCAGTGCACTCATCTCTACTGAATATTTTGTGTGCTCTCTCTAGCTGCATCATTTGCTTACTGCTGGAATCTCACTTTTTTAATTGCTTTGGGTTAGCATGAAGCAATTGTTCATTCTCTTTGTCATTGGTCTTACAAGTATAGAGTCATGGTTAAATATAGGACTTCTCTAGCAAAGAAAGAAATTAGAATAATATCTCATTAATTGCAGTAGCCATGTTACCAAACAGATCTAGAGAGGTGAAATCTTTTCCCAGCAGTAAGCACTAGTGGGGTGTGTTGGTTTAGCACAGATGGTGAGGAGCAATAGGTGATTTCCTTTGAACTGACAACCAAAATGGTCCCCTGACTGGGAACTGAACCAAAACCACTGTATGAGTAACTCTCAGACTTGGATGTTTTCTTCCATCTCTGCAAGTGCTCAGTGCCAGGTTGGATGTAGCTTTAGGCAACCTGGTCTAGTGGAAGGCAGTCCCTGCCCATGGCAGGAGGGTTGGAACCAGATAATATTTCAGGTCCCTTCAAAACCAAACCATTTTATGATTAATTTCTTGATCAAGACCAATTTCAGTCTACTGATTACTGGGGAACAGAATTTTAAAACAAAAACACGCTCAATTTTTTAAAACAAAAATCCACTTACAGTTACCATTCAAAACATTGAGGTCTGTGGAACAGGATCTTTTCTGGTTTGGTTAAAGTCTTTGCACTCCCTTCTATCACTAAGCTCTGGTGCAACACAAGCATTTAAAAGAAAGCATTGGCAACCACAGAACCACAGATGGTCCTCAGACTGAATTTGTGTCTCACTGTTTCCCCCTCATTTCAGGAGTGATCAGGAGCTGTGTTTTAAAAATGCGTAGTCACAACTGCAACTACAAGTCTTGCCAGTGAATATTTTCTATTTCTACATGTATAAAATTGTGTTCATTTTCCATTTGTTCATTGACACCTAATCAAACCTGACTTATATACTGACAAAGTAGTTTTCATAAAACTTGTGTTCATGAACACCAGAGAGCCAAACAGAAAACTTAGGCAGGTTTTTTGGGATTTACTTTTTTTTAATACCTTTCTTGAATTTTTTTATGTTTTCTTGGACTATATTTGCCTTTTAACTCATTTTTTGTCCTTAACTTCACCTGCTGACCTAAGAGGTGATGCAGAATAGATTTTTTACTATTGCTGTGCAACTATCTTCAGATGAAACCCTGAACTTGTTCCAAACAATGCTGGTGTTGGAGCATTGCAGAATCAGGAAGCAAAAATTGCCTTCCATCTCCTGGCCCTCTAGCTAAATGACAGGTAAAACTAGAAAAAGGTATTAAATTGCCTATAATGGGAGTAGTTATTCAGTTAAATACAGCTCTGGTTAGGACTATGTGCCTTTCATCCTACACAAAGTATTTTCAAGAAAGTAGGGATTCACAATTCTAAAATTCTATGGAATGTAAGGAGCTGGTTGATATTGATATCCTTGTTGATAAACCATTCTGGGAAGCTTTCAACCTTATTTGCTTCACCGGATATCAAAAATAGAAGGAGCACCACCACAGTGAAGGTTTCTGGTGAATTGGCATCAATATTGCACTCCAGAGCTCTGGTAATCTGTGCTCTGGAAAGATTAACTAAATTACAGCATGCATGTTTTGGGAGGAGAGGGTAAACCCTGGTTTATCCAGCACAGGAAAATGAGAATGATGACTGATCTGTGTGAGCCAGTCATGGGGATTAAGGGGAAAGGAAAGAATTACTTAGAGGATATTCTTGGCCCGTGAACAAATGAGCTTGAACAATTCATGAATAAACGAAGCTTTCGGAAGAAGCTTAAGTACAGGGCCTGGAACAGTGTTTTGGTCAGGAGAAATGGGTGAAACACTGACCTACTTTCAGTGGGAACTTGCTCAGTTACAAAAGGTGCTCATATAATGTAGTTATTGAGAAGCCCAAGAGCCCAGGAGGTCCCTCTCCAGTCTGTGGTCTGTATTACAGACAGCAGAATAACAGCAGCAGTGTCATAACGGGTGGTGATGCCTACTGCACTCTTCAATGTTCTCATTGCTTCTCATCTTTATTCTCTGATTAAACAAAACAAAACAAAACAAAACAAAATCACTGCACTTCAAATATTTTGCAGTCAAAACCTTTGAATAAGGGAACAATGAACAAAACTATTTGTTGAAAGAAGGAATAAAAAAACCAGGAGAGCTGTCTTTCTTTTTCCTTAAGTTTTTCTGCTCCTTGTACATATTTGTTAATTTGCCAAGAGCCTGTGTTACTGGCCAAGTGCTCTCAATTTTTAGTAAAGTGGAATTAAAAAAAAAAACAAAAGAGTCAAAGATATTTGCATGGCCTATGTTTTTTTTGCAGAGTGTGAAATGAAAGCTTTCTACGCTATGATTGCTAAAATTGTATTTGCATTGTGAATGATTATAATTTCTATCTAGTATTGCAGATGCATTCTGTCTAATGATCTTAATCCACTTTATCATTGGATAAATAGCAGGATCATCAATCCAGTCATCTGCAAAATGCTAATTTACACCCTTCAAAGCAGTTTTAGCTGAAACCAAGTGTGATTTGGGCATAGGCAAGCATTAATAAGCACAGAGTTTTGTCTGTAGCAGTAAGGTCATTCAGGGGAGATCAGAAGTACAGTAGATTAGCATCCCCATTATGTGCCTGCCTCCTTCCTGGGAAAACCTCTGGTCAGGGCAATAAAGCAGCTTCAGTCCCATGGCTGTTCTGCTGAAGGCTGTGTCAGGGCACATATATCAGCTTTCCAAAGCAGCAACAACACATTAGCTCATTAGTAGCTTCACACAAAACAGATCTGCAGTCTCTCAGTGAATGGGACATAGCTGCCTTTGTGCAGGCGGGATTTTGACAAAGCACTACAAAGTGTTGCTTAAGCTCCAAGGAGGAGTGAGACAGTGACAAAGAAGAGACAATAAAACATGTCATAGATCCAGTGAGATTATTACTATAAACATTTTTTCCCTGATTAAATCTTTCTAAAACATCCATAATGTCTCAAGACAGGCACCCGTATCCTTCATTCAATGATTTGAAGTAAAAAAAAATTGAAAACACCACATTTCACTTCTCTGATTCCCTTAGGTGCTAGAGATTTCTGTGAGGCTGAGGCTTTTAAGTGTCACTGTTCTTTTTTCATGAAAAGAGAATTTTTGCCCTGTCAATATAAAATAAAGATGAAAATATTTTTCAGCCCAAAATTTCACCCTGCTGTTCACAGAAGCTAGGAAATTTTGGTGGAGGAAGAGAACAGGATATTTTGCATCTTACAAAGTATTTTGAGATATTTGATGTGGAAAGCCAGTTGATCCATCTTTGATGGATTCAATTTTATGTTTAATCACTAACAGAGACAGAGATAGTGAGATCCTGATGAAACTTTCTTTCAGAAAAATGATCCTATATGTCTAGACACTTTTGGAAAACCAGGTCCAGCATGTCTGCATCCTTAGAAAAGCACCTAAAAAACCATTGAAATTTAATTCTAAGATGTTCTTCTAATATGCTCAAAATCTAGTTCCTATATATTTCGATGAAAATATAGCATTGATTTTCTGTAGGATCAAAAAATTGCCACCTTCCACACAGAACATGTTTTGTTCCAAAGGGAGTGTATTTGCTGCAAGCATATATTTAATGTCACAAATAAATGTTGGAGCTGTTACAAAGTCTGATAAAAAAAGGAAAGCAACATCACTGTCACACAAATCTGAGAGCCATGGCAGGAGTTTAATTCTAAAATGCTCATGGTAAAAGAAAAATCCATTTAGGTGATGCAGATTGTAAAACACTCACCTCATGGAGTACTCTCAAGAACTCTCAAAAGGTAAAGGCTGAAACTGTTTGGGTAATGCAGAGGATGGATTCTCTTACAGTGGAAAAGGTTTAAAAAATAGCATTCATTTTCTTTGGTTTGTTCTGTCATCTCAGCAGCACCTTTTAAGCATAATGAGTGAAAGGAATAGTTTACTGTGAACAGGTACAATATTGACAAATGATGGATTAATGAAAAACAAAAAACTGCATTCTTCCTACAGAAACTGCAATTTCATGTTCTTTCTGAAGACAATACAGAAACAAAGAGTGACATTTGAAGTTATTCAGCCCCCAACTGATGCAAATGGATTCCTAACCTCATGGGACTGGTTTAAGCATTAGAATTTATTGTAAAGGCTCTGAACCTAATATTTTATTTATTTATTGTGTGCCATGGGGTGTTTTGAAAGTAAGTGGTGAGTGCAATGGAAAACAATGTGAAGTGACCACAGCCAGTCATCCTAACCCCAGAAGATTTGCCCACTGACTTCTGTCCCTGCTGCCAGTTTCTGTGAGCATGAGTGTCCCACTTTAGTCATTTCCTGAGTGTTTGTCTGGTCTGTAGGGCAAGCTGAGTGTCTCAGCTTAGCCACTCACTGCAGACCTTTCCATTTATTTAAAGATGATACCTTAGCTGTTTTTAATAAGACTTTCTCAGTTTGAACTCATCAGTGTCCTTGATTGTGAGAGGGGTCTACACATAAAACTTTAACTGGAATCATGAAGTACTAATGATAAAACATGATTTACACCTACTTCACATTTGGTAGCTTTCATCTGACCTTTGCTCAAAATTGTTTGGCTTCATTTTTTTATGCCATCATTAATCTGCTGAGTTTCAAAACATTTGCATGAGGTAGATGATAATTTGCAGACAAGGAAAATATAATACAGATGCATCTCCTCCTGGGAAATACCAGTAACTCAGCTACCAGTGCTGCTATTATCAAGGGAGGTTTTATAAAATTTCCTGACAGAATAAAAATACTGAGGGACTTGTCCACGAGTCACAGAAGGAATCAAGTTTTTAAACCAGAAGCTTTATTACAGCTCCATGTACTAACCTTAGGCAGAGCTACCACCACAATTTAATTACTTAAATCAAATTATGATTATTTTCCAAAATAAATATCGTATAGCTTATTTTTAAGTGCTGCAGTAATCATTTTACTTCTTCCTACACAGAAATATTAAAAAAGTACAGAATCACTTCTTATCTGAAGCAAGATTTCATTCAAGAAACCATGACTACTATTCATTTTTTTCCTTTTCTTTTGTATTCCAGATAGGGACCTTCCTATGGCATAATAGCTAAGCTGAAGCTTTGAAATACAGAATTACAGTGAGTTGGGCAACAGCAAACTCTTTGGTTCTGCTTTTTTAGTTTGGTTTTATATTTGTATTTATTTTTTTATATTTTTTAGATTATGGTTTTTATATTTGTTTTCTTTTAATAGCACATTACAAATTCTGTCTTTCAGAAAATAACTGTTGAATTTTAAGCACATTTTTGCATTTACATAGAAAATATTATTTTGTTAAGAAATTGTAGATCTCAGAACTAGGGATGAGTCATTCTCAGAGGGTTTTTTAATATGTGAATGTACAAGATGTTTTAATCTTAAAAAATATTCTCATTTTTAATCTCTTACCCATAACCTGAAGTAGTGACTATGTCTGTCAACCCTCTAAAACTCTTTTTAAGTCAAGTGCCCTTAAGTCAGTTATGGGTCTCTTATGACTGTATATAGTTGAGCTAAAAAAAAAAAATTTTTTTTTTTTTTTTGGTAGCTTTTCTTGCCTCAAATACCTTCAAATTAATTGTAAATGATGTAATGGCATCTTTGGTCCTGAACCTAGACAGAAACAAATGGTGGAAATTACTTGAAGTTGCAGAAATTGTTAAAACAGGATCTGATCTGCCTTCCCTTATGTATCACTGGTATTCAGAATGGAACTGGAACATAATCATCACCTTATTATCATTGTCATGCCATAATTTCCTAGAGATGTCTCAGGTGTTTTTACAGAAGGTTTTGCCAGTTGATTCAGAGTGATGTTGGACAGTATGAGACAATGTACCCATGACTCTTTATTAAGATGTAATTACAAAGGAAAGGCCTGATTCATCTTCTGGTGCAGACAGGAACAGGTCGGGAACAGGCAGAAATGAGGAGTGAAAATAACAGACTGGTGGGAACTTACAAAGGACAGAAAAAAAACCCCAAAACTGAACTGTGATGACTTTTTTTCATCCTACCTGCCCTCTTCCAAAAAAATCTTAATGCAAGAGAAAAAAGACCTCTCTTCCTCTCCCATTCCCCATCAAGAAAATGTTACCACTTTCAGGAAAGTACAAATTAATCCCTAAAAGCTCCTGCCTGAGTGCAGAAGTTGGAATATGTGCTAAGAGCTGTAATTTGTTCATCACAGTCCAGTTCCCTTCCATAAATCAGGATCTGCAACTGGATTATATCACCCATAAAGTCATTTGCCAGAAGTTCCAGGGTGAACATCTCTCCCCTCATCCCAGGTGGTGACCTTGCTGAGAGCAGTTTGGTAGTAAATAGAACATGGGTTGTTCAGCTGACTATCCAGCTTTCTGCTAAAAGGCAGGTACAAATGTCAAAGTTGGACACTCTGGAGGGTGGGAGGCTAGCACAAGAAGACAGAGGTAAGAGTTCACAGTATTTTCACAGTAATCAGGGAAGAGAAGGAAGAGATAAACATTTAGAAACCAAAAAAATCCCACATGCTGTCTTCTTTGAAAACAGAGAAACACACTTAAAATGGGCTTTTGAATGTTCACCATTATGTTGGTCTGTACTGCTTGTTAGACTTACCAAGCTGCTTTAATCCTCTATATGATCATCCAAAGCGTGTGGCAGTAGCAATCTCTTTCACACATGTCCTAAAACTGTTTATTTTCCTGTCTGAGAAGATGCTTTGCCTCTGCCTGCTCCCACTGGGGTGTAGACCAGACCTGCACAGCAGCACAAGAAATGAGAGCTTGGGTTGAAGCTTAGGTCTCAAGCCCACAGTCCCACAGTCTACAAAGAACCTACAAAGGTCATTAGTCATGGCTGGCCTCTTCATTTAACCCCATAGTACAGCAACTGGTACAAACCCCAACCAATGATCAACCCCAATCAATGATCAATGGTCAATGGGAAATTCCAAGTGTGTCTCCTCAGTCCTGCCATGGCAGGGTTTTGCTCCTGTGATCAGAATGATGCAAAGAAGGCTTATTGCAGTCTAAAGTGAGGCATTAAAAAAGTAGCTTATCATGACCGACAGTAATGTGCAGAACCTTGGTGACAAGGGAAACCCTGAAGAATGAAAAATCCAGGACAAGGTAGCAAGTCATCCAGGAAAGAGCACACTGCCATGACACCGGTGGCACATCACTCCTTCCATCAGTGACTGCAAAGACACGCTATTCTCCTCCCAGCAGTCCAGTGTGTCTCTGCCAGGGGAGTCACAAGCCAGGAAAGCCATCCTCTGCAGGAAGAGTGTTGTCTGGTCTCAGCAGGTGCCCTGTAATCTCTGAGGTGATGACTCTGTCTGAACTGTGATATGAGGGGCAAGTAAACAATTCTAATTTTTCTTCTTAAACAATATTTCACAGAATGGGTCAGGCTGGAAGGGGCCACAGAGGGTCACAGGTCCAACCTCCCTGCTCAAGCAGTCATTCCAGAGCACATTGCATAGGATTTTGTCCAGAGAGTTACTGAATATCTCCAGTGAGGACTTTCCTACTAAATTTAATGCTTGTGCATTTATGATTTGCTTCTTCTCTGTAACTGTATTATTTTGTTAAAAAAATCTTCATCATGACAATTTTGCATTTAGAGACAATAGGAGGCTATTGTTACAAAGTCCTAGACAGTGATGGTAGGTGTAGTTAGAGAGGTGGGAATGAAGAAATCACTATGTGAGAAAGTATTTATTTTTTAAAGATAGTTATGGATTTTTTTATTTGATTAGCAGGAGTTAAATGGCCTGTTTATTTGACAGCATATTTTAAAAGACCTTTGAGAGCAGATCACTGAATGAGTTACCTTTGAGAGCAGATCACTGAATGAGTTGGATGGAGGCCACCTCTTGTCTCTGTTGCAAATGGATGGATGGGAGGAAATACATTTAAGACAAGTTTCCTGTGCCTCCATTCAGCAGGGAGGAAGGAGGCCCCCAGTGGACCCAGCTTTCAAACCCATAAGCATACTTTTGCCTAAGCAGGACAAAGCTGAGCATGAGTCAGCTCAGGGTAATTTGATATTAAGGTCTCTGAAACGAATGTACGAACAACTTTTCTTATTCATTGACCTCTCCTTTATCCATTGTTTCCAATTTACCTTTCTTTTTTTTTTTTTTTTTTAGTTTAGTTTTAAAAGTAGGTGATATTTGAAATGAAAAGCAGTTTTGCTTATCAAATAATTAAGCAATTTCATTCAAAAAATGCAGGAAAGAAATGCATCAGCTTCAGAAAAAAATCAGCAAGACCAATTTCATAGAGCCAAGAGAAGTTAGTGAAACACCATCATCTTGAACCTCTGCTTTTTTTTTTTTCTGAAAGGAGCTCTCCCATAATTTGGCATCCAACTCTAAAGAGAAATTAAAGACTGCCTATTTCCCAACAGCAGCAAAGTGCCCTAATTTTTACACACCTAAAAATACAAGTAGAAAATCTTTCACTCAGCTAATTGTGTGTTGATTCCTTCCCATCTTCTGTCCCTTCAGAGAAAGGACCACAACTCCACCACAATCCCTGTCTGTGTGCTCATCAAGAGGTGAATCCTGGTTCCTGCCTAACCTCACTCACCAAGGATGGGTTTGCTTGGTCACTGCAGATGAGTCCATCTATTTTCTGTATTTGAGTCCTTCACCAGGAATATCTGACCTCATCCAAATGTTTATTCTTCTTATAAACCAAATACTTCATTCTGTCCCTAGGGGTTTCTCCTGCTGCTTCCTGCTGCAGACAGTTGTCAACTATCTGCCTAAAAATCAGAGGCAACTGATATCCTACCAGTCACTGACCTGGAATTCCAAAAGGCACATATCTCTTTGAATGAAAGCCAGGTCACTGGAATACTGCCTGGTTTTTTTCATGTCTGGGATTTCCTTTGCCACAAAAATCACTCAGTCTGGTGAGCAGTCCATCCAGGAAGTTCTCACATGGTACTGCACAACCTGGTACTCCTCACATGTGTGGCCTTCACAAACAGGTGCCTTTTCTTGCTTTATTTAGGGCAAACAATTTGGAATTTTCATTAATCGTTTCTGTGCCGCCTACCTGGGACTGGATTTTATTTCATACAGCTTATTTAATATTTTCTTTATTGGAAAAGGATTCCAGGTGTCTACAAATGAAGTCTACACAGTTATCTGCTAACCAATAGCTGCTGCTAAACTCTAGTTAGAAGAAATTAAACTGTCTGGCACTCACTAAGGTTTGTCTCATTCACTATGTCAGGGTCTTTTTTTGCGTTGTCCTTAACTGGTTTTGTGTCCACCCCCCTGCTCCCCACTCCTCCAAGTAGCTGCAACTGTGAGCCTGTGAGGGTCCTCTTTACATACTTCTTTTAAAAGTTCCTCTTCAAAGCATATCGGGGGGCAGTGCATTGTCAGAATGCTTTTTGGAAATGCACACTAATGACCTGAGAAAACCAAATCAACCCTCAAAACAGTCGAGGAGAATTCACAGGAATTCCTTCATGCAAAGCTGGGCACCCTAAAAGAAAAATGCTTTCGAGTTCAAACCATTGTTTATTTTGGAGCATGTTTCTCTCTCTGCTTTCAATGGTGACCTAGGAATGAGCTCACCATTGGAAGCAAATCTGTCTTCTGTTTCCACTCCTAAAGGATTACCTACTCTCTGAAGCTCATGGGGTTATTGATGGCCTTACAGCAAAATTATGATTTGGAATTCTGTGGAAAAAATAAATACACACATGCACGTGTGTGTGACACTAACAGATTTAAAGGAAAAAAACTTGTCGAAATATTGCAATAGAAAAGATTAAATTTGTAATAAATAGATGGCTTCCTATATTCGCAAATATTCTGCTTTGAGATTGAACAGGAAAATATCTGATCTAGCATGACTGTGCAGGAGAGCATCAAAACCCTGTTGTTTTGTAATGTGCATATGAGCTGTGTAGCATTTGGCAGCATCTCAGGCTAAGATTCAGTTAATAAACAGCCTCATGCTGCCTTTGAGTGGGGTTGTTTGAAACGCTTTTCTGCAAGCAGATCCTGTGAGCTGGTGCTGCTGTCAGCTGATCAGTGCTTCAGCTACAAGGCTGCTGACAAACCAAGCACAAGCTGCTCTGCTCACCACTCTGAGCTGCCCTGCAGGAGAGGATGAACATCAAACACCGGCACACACTGATGCCACTTTTGATGACAGTTTGGGACTTTGAAGGCACAGTGTCTGCCAGCAGGGCCAGCACATGGAAAAGGCACCTGTGAAGGCACATGACAGACCCCTAAAGTGTCATTGCCAAAGGTGCCCTCATTTTGATTTCATCCCAACTCCTGCTCCTCTGACCTTGTGAGTCCACATTCCTTTGAATCTCATTCACACACAGGGTCAAACAGGCCCAGGATCTTCTCTCCAAATGCATCAGGAGCTTTGCCATTTCAGCCTCTGCACGGTGCTGGTGGTGCAGGGAGGAGTTCAAGAGCTAGTGAGTGACAACTGTCCCACCAGCATGCAAAATTGGAGTCTTTTTTTAAGTCAAAACCAGATGGTTTCGCTTTTCCTCTAGCAGCAGTTAACCTATCAAACTGAGTGTTGCCAGAAAGGCAGATACAGTAGTGACAGATGTGGTATGACACCACAAGCAGAACAAAAAAAAAATGAAAAAAGAATAGGTTCTAGCATCTCTATTTGGTGAAGTGTCTCAGAATCTGCTTTGAAGACACTTGTTCTGAAATTCCTGGGGAATTACCTGACAGCTGATTTCTTAAGCTTGCTTTGGTGTCTCCTCATACATACCTCTCCTTCTCCCTTTCCTGCCCTTTTGTCTGTCTTTCACACATTTCAGAGGGAAGGATTATAAAAAAAGCCACTCTAAGCCCCAAATCTACAGATGCAGGAGAGACATCTCTTAAGTCATTCCTTCTCTTTTTTCACTGATGTATTCTCTCAAGAGTGATAATCATCTTTTTTGAAATGCAGGTCTAAGACGGAAGGAATTTTTATCTGGAAGAGTAATATAAATTAGCTTTGACTGCCAGTTTCCACTGATTATTACTTTCCAGGCGGAATTCCTACAAATTCTTGAGGCATGACCTCTGATGAAAAAATAAACCCCTTTAAAACTTGTTTGAGAAATTCCAGATAACTTTCACAAGAGATTTAATTTTAGAGCATTAACACAGTCTTGGTTGGAAAGATAAAACTACAATGCAGTTATTTGGTAGGAGTCATTACTGAACAGTGAAGTCATTTGAGCTTATTTTACTGTGCTTATCTTTTTGCTCTCTTTTTTCCCCTCTCAAACTAATTTTATTATGCATTACTCAGTGCACTCTGGATTCACCCTCATAAAAGGATAAAGTATCTCAGCAGATATCCAGGCTTAGGCAGTCAGTTTGAGAGTAAACTCACAAGCCTTAGTTATCTACACCAAAGAGCCAGTACACAGGGTATCATCTACATATTGTCAGATAGTGTTCATTAGCTTGTAAATCTTGGGTTTGTGAGGCTTAAGCAAAGGTAAAAGCTGCCACAGATAGAAAAGAGCTGTTTTAAATACCACTGCCAAGCACTTACTAATGGCAAAAGCATCTTTGAATCAGATTTCACCTCTCCTAAGCAAATAAATTAAAGAAAATTTGCACTGTCTAATAGAGAAAGCCACTCCTGCATCTCTATTTGATCTTCAGATACATGAAAAGGTGAAAAACACATTTGAAGGTATTGTCTTATGCTGCAATCATTTTCATAACCACTTTTGAAGTTTTAGGGTTAGGGCCTCTAGTTCTTTATTTGCAAAGTGTGCACACGCTGCTGTGAGGTGCCCTGGCTTTTGGAACTAGATGATCTTTAAGGCCCCTTCCAACCCAAACCATTCTGTGATTCTGTGACTCTGGAGTCAAGCACACTTCTGCTCAAGGAGCTGTGCCAGTGTCAATGTGGCCGTGCAAAAGCTGCTGGTCTGTACAGAGAGGTCCCCTCTTTCACTGTGAGCCTTGGGGTGCTGGAGCTGTGACACTGCCCAACCAGGTGTCCCCAGTCACAGCTGCTGCCAGGTGAGCACACCTGCCTCAGGGCTAAGGGGAGACAACTGTGCTGCTGTGAAGGCAACAAGAGCCAAAAAGGTTGAGGCTTTGAGGGAAATCGCTTTTATGTCCTCACCTGTCACTTCAATGCTGCCAACTGCATTACAGGTGGCTGAGACCTTCCACAGCACAACAGAAGCATCAGGCACTTTCCACTCTCCCTGAGCAGGAATGAGCAGCTAGCTCCAATCCCAGGGACAAGTCCAGCTGTGCACTCACCTCTACCTGAGGCAATCCTGGTTTTTTTGGGGGTTTTTTGTTTGGTTGGTTGGTGGGGGTTTTTTGTTTTTTGTTTTAAGTGGGTTTTTTTTTTGGTTTTTGTTTGTTGGTTGGTTTGGTTCGGTTTTTTGTTGTTGTTTTTGTTTGTGTGGGGTTTTTTTGTTTTTGTTTGTGTGTGTGGGTTTTTTGTTTTATGTTTTTGTTTTTGTTTTGTTTTGGTTGTTTGTTGTTGTTGTTGTTTTGTTTTATTTTGTTTTATTTTGTTTTGGTTTTTTTGGTTTTTGTTTTTTTGGTTTTTGTTTTTTTCCTTCTCAGCTTGTGTCTCCTAAAGTGGTTCTCTTGGTGCACAGGCCCTGACAGCCTGTGGTCACGGTGCCTTAGGGAGCCTTAGGTGCTCCCTAAGGGCTGCTGAGGGATCACCCTGGCTGCCTGCACACAGGTGCCTGCCCAGAGTCAGGGTGCCTCTCTCCCCCATGGCTCTGTGGGAGCAGGCACTGGCTGAGGAGAAGGAGCTTCCGAAGTCATTAGAAGCTTCTTTTATGTGTGAGCACCAACTTACAATAAAGCCTAACCTTTCTTTCCTGACAGCTGCTTACAACACTCTACTTCAGAAATTCACTGCCCTGCATGAAAGGACCATGGCCACTTTTTGGCTAGGAAAATTAAAAGCTTTTCGGGCAACTTGTTTTCATTAGGAAAAACTCCCTATTCTCCTGCAGAAACATCAAATTTAGTCCTCCTTCATCTCCTGCGTTTTGTTGTTTTCCAGTCCTTTCTTTTCCATTAGCTCACACTGCTCATCTCACTGACAAAAGAGAAGAGCAGAGCAGGGGAGGAAGGCAGCCCAGAATAAAACAGCCAAAAAAAAATCCTTTCTCTATTTTTTATTCAAATCTTTATAGTCATCAATCTCATAGCTTTACTTCTTGCTTCTGTCTCTGCCAGGTTAGAAGCATTTTGCACCTTGATCTTCTCCTCTTGTTGGTGCTTTCCTATCAGCAAGTGTTGCATTATTTCTTTCTGAGATCCCATCCATATGCAGCTTCTTTCTTCTTTTCAGCACAACCCCAGCAGAAGGAATTCAGACAGCTGAACTGGTAGCAAGGTGATTCTGGCTGAACAAGAGGGAAGTGGGTTTACACTCAGTGTTTAGGTGGAGCAGTATTTGCATTCAGCAATATCTTGACATGCAAAAGGAGGGTGTCAGGTGGCTATATCCATACACTTTCTTCCCCTTCAGGGAGGGTCCAGCTGTCTTAGCCAAATTAGCTGTTTTCTTCACAACTTGACTTTATGGACCAGCTTATTTACCGTGTGTAGAGTGCAAATGCATGACTGATAGTGCTGCTAAACAGGACTGATGCATCTACCTGAAATAAATGCACTTCAGGAGCATAAATTTTAGGGGGAGGAAGCCAAAACTTTCTCAGCTTCTTCATGAATATCTTCATATAGCACCCATTGGAATAGGTGCATACCTTGCTTGACCAAATTCATTAACCAGAGCTGGACAAGAGCTCAGTCCTCTGAGAAATGTAGGCTTTTGTTTTTAATAAAACATGTGGGTCAAATTAGTATGTAAATAAATGAATGACTTTCAAGAATCCCAGATAACACTTGCTGAGCAATGGGTCAGGCCAGATTTAATCTAAAAATCTTTCTGCTGCGTGTAAATGGTTATGTCATAGCATTTGTCTTTAATTACTAAACTGTTTCCAAAGGCTTGACTCATGACATGTTCCTCGGTTAACCACAAAAACTTGTACTACAAGATTTGCCATATAGATCCTTTTTTTTTTTTTTTTTTCCTACAGCATTGTTAAGCCCTGGCTCCTGAAAAAGGAATGTAACAATCTCCCAGAGATAGACACTTGATCTTTACAGTAGTGAGAGTTCTTTTTTTAAAATTGATTTTCCATATAAAGGAAACAGGGCACTTTTGACTCATAAGGAATACTGCAACATCTTTAATATTGACAGGAAAAAAAGCCCACAGAAGTGAAAGCATTTAAAATACAACTATTTATATATCTCTGTACAGATCTAAACAGGAAGGAACACTTTTATAAACCCATGTATGATGATTTCTGTAACAAATTGTACCTTTTTCTATATGCCATGATGACCAACCCTTGGCAAGAAAGATATTTTGAGAAAGGATGTCTCTCCTTCTTCCTAGTTGTGTAAAATTTTTTGGTATCCATGAGCTGTTTCCTATGTATGACCTAAGGATGAGAGCGTGAGAATGAAGTGTACCAGCTATTCTGTGAATTAAAAGACTAATCTGGAAACCTACAGAGTGTTTAATAAAGGAAGAAAAGTAGGATTTTGTTGTTGTTGTAATGAAAGTGTTAATCTGATCACCCAGATCTAAGAAGGACATTTTAAGACTGAGCTGGTGGTTTTGTACGTTCCAGAGGCAGTCAGAGGAGAAAGGTGTAAACAGAACCAGTTTACATAGGTAAAATGCAAATTCAAAATAACTTTGACATTCATCTCTGTAAGGTGAGTCTGAAATAGGGAAAAAGTGTGTACCAAGTATTACAAGCTGATGTTATCTACAGCAGAGGAGAAATGGGCTTCTTCCATCTTACAAATAAAAATGTAGCAGTTTAGAACCTGTTAGAAAAGAAAAAGCACATTCTGCCTCTACATTTTTATAGGCCTACAAGCTGCCACCCAGGGAACTGTTCAACTCCTGCACTTTAAATTTTGGAAAAGCTGTTGGTAGAAGTTTACCACCTGCTCAGCACCTTCAAGAACATCTCTGTCTCTTAAGTTCCTTTGACTACTGGCCTTGCCCTGCTCCCTCATGGGCAGGAATTCCCGCACAAAACACACAGCCCATGGCAACCAGCTCTCTTGCCAGAGCACACAAGAGGAGACTTGCACTGAAATTGTTCAGTTCAAATCACTGAGCAGAAACATCAAGAGGAATACAAGTTGAACTGACACCAAAACAAGCAACACCTTGAAGGTCAAGGGAGGTGATTTCCCCACTCAGCTCTGCACTGCTGCAGCTTCACCTTGAAATATTGTGTGCAGTTTTGTGCACCACCGTATAAGGAAGATAATAAACTTTTAGAGAGCGTCCAAAGGTAATTCTGTTCATTTTTTAATTTTCCTGTTTCCAGAGCACCTTGGGCTTCTTTCATTTTCCCCTCCTCCCAGGGACAATTCACCATCTATAGCTACTAGACCTTGCTGGGTGATATTCTTACCTGGCCAGGCATTTCTGATTAAACTGGTTTTCTTTCTTTAAGTTGCCTACCCCACCTCTTCTACTCCCAGTCAGTCACACCTGTCTGTAGCTGTCTCCTCAGCGTATCAGTAATTCACTTCTGCTTGCAGGCTTATGGTGTCTCTCTACAGTGGGTCTCTATACTACTTAGCAAAGTTGTGCATTTTCAGATGTTGCTTTTGTTTGTTTTTCTTCTGTTCTTATGCTCCCACCACCTTCTCGTACATTTTGCATTTTTAACTGTTATTAATGAGGGTGGGTTTGTTTGCCAGCAATGGTAGCTCATATTCTGCTTGAAATTCTGTTACGTGTTTTCTTTTCAGCCAACTTCTAATGATCCTAAAATGTAAATGGGAAGTTTGGCTTCTGAAAGATAAAAGCACACATATTGTAACTCCTCTTGTAAAATATGATTTGTGTAGAATAAAAGGTAGTAATATACTTTTAATGTTAGGATCCTTGAGATGAGGGTCAAATGTGAGTGGTAAGGTCCTGGGACCAGACTTAAATATTTTTGTGAAATGTTTGTAAATCATTCTAAAGATACAGGATAACAAACAAGCCCTCCAAGAGCAGAGGATTCACATAATGCTATCCTGACTCTCTGCCCCCTAACTGCCTTCCCACCTGGCAGACCCTGGCAAGGGAAGCACTGCCCCGTTTGAGAGTATGTGTTTCTAGTTGGATTTTTAATGATGAAGGAAACTTACTATTAGGAGCATGTCTTACACTGTGAGAACTCTTTTTGCCTACCTAGAAACTCAAAAGGGCTCATGCTCTCCAGCTAGAAAGCAGTTCCCTCTTGAAGGTTAGAGTTTGCCCTCAGAGCATTCTTTAACTTTAGTTGCAATATCTTGCTTTGCAACTGCATGTTTTAATTATCTCTTTAACAAAAACAAAGCAGAATAATTAATAGCTTATATAAAAGGGGAAATTACCTGATTTGCTTGGGGTTTTTTTGTTTAAAATTGTTACTGAAGCATATGAATGATCTTTCCCTACCTCGAATAGACTAAATAATAGAAAGGAAAGTCCTGCAAGGAGAGTTTAAATACTTCACTCATTTTACTGCTCTCTAAAATTTGTATTTCTTCAGCTGTTTTAGTGAAACTGCCAAGCACTCAACTTCATTTCTGTAATACATTCTGGAGTCTTGCACCAATGTAACTGACAGAGGAAGGATGACACTTCAGAAAGAATATTTATGTATTTATCACAAAGATGTAGTTCCTACGTCTAGGCAGTGATGCAACCAAGTCATGCAATACTAGGAAAGAGATGCTGTTTGCACTGAAGGTATCTCTCCAGAAAAGGAGGGTTCCTTGGGCTGCTCTTCTCTAGCAGCAGAATGCTGCTGTACTTCAGAATTGGAAGAGCAGGTTGTAAGAAAGGTTTGGCTGGTGTCAAATCTTGCCTTGGTTTTAATGAAATGCTTGGACTAGGTTGTTCTTCCTTATTCTTCATTTGCTGTCAGGTGGTTGCAGAGGAGAAGGGGAATATTTTGACCCTAAACTGAGATATACTTTAAATACATTTAGGTTGCTGAGCATCTACTGTAACTTGTGGACTGTTTTGGTTTTTTTTTTTATCCATTCTGCATGTGAGCTGAACAAACCTGGCTTGGGTTCAAGTGAAATTTGGCATGGGTCAGTGGCCTACTGTCCTCCAGGATTTTCACAAGAATATGATTCCACATTTTATGTGGCTATGTACTGGTGAATGGAATGTTTAAATAAATAACAAATTGAGTCACTTAACCCTGAATCAACAAATGCAGTGTCCCAAAAGGGATTCCCCACAATTTATAGCCATATCTTGCTGAAGATTCATACTCAACTGATTTAAAGATGTTCAAAGTTGAAGAGTGATAAGATGGCAGGAAAAGTCCTCTCCCAGCAAATTCATAGAGCAGCACATATCACTCCTACTGCCTGAAACCTTTAGGGGGCCTTTAACCCAGGGCAGCTCCATCTGGACAGGGAGACATAAATGTGCCTGTAACAAGAACCTGAACTTGTGGCTGTGGTTTTCAGAAATTCCCTTGCCTCTCTCTTACTTTTATCGAGTAAAAAAATGCATTTTAAATTTAAAAGAACCAAAACCAAACAAAACAAAAACAAAATAAAAGGAAAGAAAGAAAACCACAAACTTATTCTCTGTGTAGAAAATTGGTTCATTAGTAATGGGCTATTCACAGATTAAAAAAAAAATAATGCTACAAAACATTTGGTCTGTTGAAAAAAAAGTGCAAACAATGGGGTGATGGAACCCAGAATGTCTATGAGAGAAGCATATATCCCAATTCTGCTACAATAACAATTTAACATATTGCTCAATCTTTGTTTTTCTAATTATAACTGATCAATTTTTACATCTTGGACATAGGTTTCTTCATCTGCCTATCTACTTTTTAAACTAAAGGACAAGCTGTTTCTGCCTGAGGTATATGAACCTTATCCCACTGGACTTTGGAAAGGTCATCTGCTTTTCTTTGAGTCTTAAAAAAATACCAAGTCTAAAAGGTACTTTCCTTTCTGTGATTTAAGTTCACGAGCATTTATCATCATGTCAAGTCAGTTTGTCTTTGAGAAGAAGCCTTCCAGAAAAAAACCAAGGATGACTTATGGATTAGGACACAATGAACTTCTCCTGCTGCCAGAGTTAGCCACAAGATAGTTCAAGTGGCACTCCCTCCATGGTGACTCTGCCCAGCTGTCAGTCAGTATGTGGATATAATTGGAACCCACCAGAAAAATATGTTTTCTGGAAAAATTGAGAATTTTTATAGGAAAAAACAAATTCAACTATTTAAATTCAGTGGACTGGAGGTGAACCTTTCCAGTTTCTATCCTTTGTTTGAACTTCATGTCTCATGAAACACTGTCACTCCTAATGAAAAAAACAAGATGGAAGCAGGAGGTTGAGTGCTGATCTCTCTCATGAAAACTGAAAATCTACATTGCAAAGCAAATATTTCTACTGATTTCAAACCAAAGTTGGTTAAAGCTTTCTCAGATGTAACCTAGCTGGATCTTTTGAGGTGGCAGTAGCTGCATTTTGGCTGGAAGGGCAATTGAAAGGCTTTGACCTACAATATGGTAACCTAAAGCAGTAATTGCAGTGCAGCATCAGCTGAGCAGCCAAGGTAAACCTGCCCAAACTACAATGTGAAGGAGAACAGTCACATTTTGGTCACTTATGACCTTCTTGCTCCTGGCTATTGCAAAACTGTCACAGCTCCCCAGGAAAGTGAATGCTATGTTTGTGACAAATCTTACCTTCACCATGATACTACCTGCTTGTTTAAGGAACATCTGCCCCATGGGTACCATTAATTGTCACTGTTCTCTCCTTTTCTATGTTAAAACCCCTTTATTCATTCTTGGTTTTTATACTCTCATACAGCCTTCTACCCTGCCCTTCAATTTTTCTTTCTTATTCTTGTGAAGCAATCCCCCACAGTTTAAACTGAACTTGTTACCCCTTTCTGGTTGAAAGGATTTATTAAGAATTACTCTAGATTATGTCAACCAACTTTAACAAAAATGGCCTTTGATTTCATATCAGTTCAGATGCTGACCAGTGTTTGTGGTTTTCTGGCCTTTATTGGATTTGACATAAATATCCACACTGTGATCCTTGCCAGCATTTGTTTTCCCTTTTGCACAAAATGAAGAATACAATAATTTTGCCAGTAGATTTTGTGATCAGCAAAGTATTTGCACAGCCCAGTTTATTTTTCTAAACAAAAAAGGTGGGGCTTGAATGATTCAGGGAACCCATTCCACCCTCCTAGCTCTCCTGCAGGCTCAAATACAGTGAGCTGAAAGGCATCAATCCTACCTGGAGGGCCCATTGCAGAGGAGGGCAGGTTGCAAATGTACACAGCAAGCTTTTCTTTGAAAATTTATTTCAGCACAGGACTGGGGTGTTCTCACTAGTTCTCACTAGCTCAATAAAAATCACCAGGCCTATGAGTCCCCTCCTAGTACACAGCCATGAAATATGTCCTTTGGCAGAGACAACACTTTCTTTTCCCACAGAAAAGGGGGGAAAAGGGGTTTTTTTATTGCACTGCTGGGGCACATGTAGCTCTCCAGGGAAGTGCTCTGGAGCAAGGGGGGGTGTGATGCAACGTTAATAAATGACCACCACGTTAATAAATGGCAAGCAGCGAATGCTGCAATGGAGTGAAATATCACAATCAGGCCAGAGTGCAAGGGAAGGGTCAGGTTGTGCCTCTGGGCCCTGCCAGAGCTGGGCAAGCAGCTGTGGTGGCTGAGCAGGGACAGCGTGAGCTTTGCATCTTCAGCACAAGCCCAGCCATCACAAAGATAGTTAGGCAGCTGCTGGAGGAAGCACCACCTCTGGGGCTTGCTGTACCTCCTTTAAAGACCCACTTGGGTCCACTCCTGCTGCTGGCAGGTGTGAGCAGCCCTGAGGGTGGGATGCTCATCACCTCTGACCTTCCCTTGCTCCATGTGGGCTGTGTGGATGGTGGGACCTGACCTAGAAGTTCGCTGGTGTGTGTTCTCAGGACTTGGAGAAGTTCTCAGGACTTGGGCCAAGGCAGCAGTGGAGGGAAAGGAATCCGTGTCTTCCTGTCTCTTTTCTCTCTGTAAAAGCTCTTGCATGAAAACCAGTTCATCCTCCTTGCTGTCTGTCTGTGCTGCATTTGGCTTGAGGGCACCTGTGGCTTTTATGGTAGCCAAAAAGAGAAACTCCCCCAGGAAGACAAGGAAAAGGCTTCAGGTTCACAGCCCAAAACATCATGCAGCTGGCCAGGTTTGGGGCAAATTATTCACCTTTCTGAAGAGGAAGGAAATATTGAGAAATAAATTGGTCACTAGCCCTAAAGTGGCCCAGTTTTGCTACTCTTTTTCTAGGACATGTGGCAAAACCACAGTCTTGGCTCTGCTGGTCTTACCTAGAGTCAAGGCCAAAGACAGCTTTTTGTTATGAGGACACTTGTTCAGGCTTTTGCAGTGGAAAATTTTGCAAACCAGTGCAGTGAGAAAATGGAGATCTGTCATGCAAAGAAGTTATCACAGCCATTTTCATCTGATTGTTATATAGCTGCAGCTTCTAATAGTTGCATTTGAAAACATTTATTCCTAACAATTGCAGTAAGTAACCTACTGCACTTCCTGCCAGAGTCCTGCATCTGGAACTAAAAAGAATTTCTCTCCCAGCCTTTGAACCCAAGATCACAGTACACTGTAACCCAGCAGAACTACAGTGACTCATCACCACACTGCTGAGGCTGAAAGGGACCCTTTTCCACCCACCCATGAAAAAAGAATGAATCTATCTGGATCAAGTCACACACTTTTTCCTTTCATTTTAGAAAACAGAAACTGTGGTTTTTAAATTTTTTATTTGTCTGAAAATTATGGTTGTTTTTCATGATTAAGCTCTGTGAAACAGAGATAACCACGATCCTCTCCTGTATGTCTCTTTAGAATTTAGCATCCTGATTCCCCAATTCTAGCACAACACAACTGGTGATCAGATATGAAGAACTGTCATCCTGATATACAGTCAAAACAATGCAATTTTAAAAAAAATCTGGCTTCTTTTAATTTTTACCTCTGAAGTCTGGGGGGAAAAATGCTTTTTTTTTTAACAGATGATCTTAAAAAGGTCCTTTTACCAGGCTGTGTAAAATAATTCAGTATGATGGTATACTATTCATTGTATTTAATAGACTTTTTTTATACCCTCTCAGGCTGTTTGGGTTGGGTTATTGTTGCAGGCCAAGTCTCAGGTCTCTTCAGCTCACCTTCTGATCCTGCTTCTTTAGAAAATCAGCCCATCCTGCAGCTAGTACATACAACCATCCATCCACCCTGGTGAGCCAAACTTCACTGGGGTACCTAGTGCCACTTCCCTGTTTCTAGAAGAATCACTGCACCCCCTTTCTGTGTTCAACCTCTTCATCTGTCGTCTCACAAACTCGAGTCACACGTGGAACAAGGTGGGCCATTGTCAGCTGCTGCACAGGCAAGCAGGGAGAGTAAGCAGTTACACATGTTTTCCTTCAGGCTTTCTCAACAAATTTCAGAGGCACTTGAAAGTGTACCCATTCGTGTGAGTCAAGAGACCTCCATGGCAGTGCTGGCAGCAGGGTGGGACTGGACACTGCCCACAGGCAGCTGGGGCACAAGTGTGTCACAGAGGGGTCACTCCTGAGCACAGCAACCACTGAAGTCACATGCTGAGAATTTTGTTTATAAAGTGAATTCCGTGGGTACAAGTCATCAGAAGAAGAAAAAGCCCCATGGACAATATTATATAATCCAGACAAATATACTAATAGGGGATTTTCCAGTGGAAGAAACCTTACATCATGCCTGAGGAAGTAAAAATAAACCTGGCACTTGTATTTGTTCTAAACACAAGAAGAGCCTTGATGAACTATTAGTTACATTTTTTTGGCTAATTATTAGTCATGCTGAGCATCATGATGTTGGTTTTAAATTTATTCCATAACTGCATCCTAACCTCAATAGTAAAGTACCCTAGACTTTCAAAAATCAGTTTCTTTCTAAGTCTCACTATTTCCAGAGAACAGTACACTTTCCTAATTTTTGCTGATGTTTTAGCCATTATTGAACCTCCTATGACCTTCTTCAGTGAAGAAAATAGCACTGGGATTTGGAAATGAACAAGTTACTTGTGAAGTAAAATAAATTAAAAAGTAAGGTTTATATAGCAACCCCCCTGTATGCCAGATATATTTTAAAAGATTTCTTATCATTGGAAAAACAATTACTTTGACTGTATTTTACATCTGAAGATCACTAGTGAAAGAAGATGTGTTTTGTTGTCAATGGCTTGTTCTCTTTAAACAGCATACTAAAAGGAAAAACTATGCACCATGTTTATGGCAGATTAAAAAAAAAAAGAGGAAACATAGAAAAGGATATGAAGTGTGGTTGAAAAGACATACCAATAGCCTTAAGAACAAAGCAAATATATAAGATGCAAAACTATGTCTGTTATCTGTAATCAAAGCCTTTCTTTTTGGAGAAGAAAATAAAAGATCTGTATCACCATTTTGTGTTATATTCAATAAAAAATGAAATATTCAAGCAGACCAGGGGATTCCAGTGATTCACAGCATGTCACTTTTTATGCATGAGATGCATGATGAGGTGTTCATGACTTTCCATAGCTGAACAGTAGAATTATCCAGGGAGGAAAGTGTGTTTGCTTTTGGCAAAGCCTCACTGGCTACTTTTTTACAGAACGTTACAATTAGGTTCATCTGAGCAGACTCAAGTTAGGAGCAGAGAGGTGTTACTTGGATGAAAATCAAAGTCTTCTCAACTTATGCACCAGAGAGAGCCAAAGGCAAGTTGGGTTCACTTTGGGTGCCGGTTACAGCTTGTATGTGCTGATCTTACACCCAAGATAAGTCATAACAGCTTTAGACCAACTCTCTATGAGTCCCAGAGGGTGAGATAAGAATGAGGGAAGTGCAGATGTTCCTTCTCTTTCACACATCTTTTGCTGGGGGTGGACAGTGGATCATATAGAAATTGGCAGGTCCTCATTGCAGCTGTCTAAGTTTGGCCATTTCCTTTCCCTCCACGCCCACCTCCATCTCTTTCCAAGTAGCAAATGGAGCATCTCAGGGAAACAGCTGACCTGCAAAGTCCACGTCAGGTACACGGGCTTTCTACTGGGCCTGCTCATTCCTCTGCCTCCTTCACCTTTGCCAAATGAAATAATTCCTGTCACATGTGAATTCCTCTTCCAGTGCTGAGTCTTGGCACTGCTGGCCTGTTAACCACTTCTTTCAGCTGTGAGAGAATCAGCCCAGCTTCTGAAATTCCCAGACTTGCTCCTGGTTTCTTTAAAAAGGGGGCTGCTCTTGCAACTGCTATTTCCAGGCAAGCAGAAGTAGCAAAGCCTATTCCCTGAATTCAGCCTAGGTGCTGGGCTGGCTCAGAAATGGAAAGAGGGAATTCAGTCCCCTGGTGCTCTTGTCTATTACCAGCTGGCAGCAGGAAGAACTGCACGCAGCTGTAGGGCTCCTCGCAAACAGTCCATCTCAGCAGCCCTGACCAGAAACCTGGAGGAGCTACATCAGCTGTCAGGCTTCCTCAGAGGAAGACCCCATCCACAGGCTGAGCATGAGCCAACCACACAGCTTTAAGGAGACCAGCCCTCTGTGGAAGGAGAAGGATGTAGAGAGAACTGCCAGAAAGTCATTACTGCCCCTCGGCAGGTTCCTGGGGCACATTTGTGTTGGTGCTCCTTTCTCAGCTGCACTTTGCAAGTGACTTCACTTCCAGGTGAGCTGTAAATAAAATGCTGGAGGTCTCTACAGAACTCACTTAGATTAGGCTGCTGGACAGAGAGGTCTCATCCCAACTGGACTTCCTCTCAGTGTGAATTCTGAGCATCATTTTTCTTTCCTTTTCTAGAAAAGGTGGTTCTGTTGCTACAGGTGGAGGCAGGGTGTATGCTCTGATGTAAAAGGTGAACAGTGTGGGCTGTAGCACCTGTCAGTTGACATTAACCATAAGAAGAAAAGAAGTTTTCCATATATTTTTTTAAACCTAGCCTGTACTCATTAGGCTACCTCTCCTCTTAGAAAAAAAAAAAAAAAAAGACATTAACATGGAAGGTTTTCAAACATCAAATGGAAACACTGACATGGTAAACACTATGCCACTCACTACAGTTTTTTCCAGAGCAGAACTAGCTCTTAATATCCCCATGCTTTGGCAGATTTTCAAAGCAAGCAGAAGAGAGAGTTAAGTGCCTCCCCTGAGACTCCTCTGACACCAAGTTGTGGACAGGTCCATTCCAAGCTGAAGGGGATCCCACCATGGGTCATAATGCAAAAGTCGAGTTTAAAAAGCAGCCACTTAGTAGGAAGTGGCTCAATGGGGACATTTGGCTTTGGAAGAGTGAACTGCAAAATTTAAAAAATACCCTTGCACTTTGGTGCTTAGAACTGACAACCAGTATATAATATAATATCCTACCAGCAGAATATGAAAGGAAAAATTCTTCTTTGGATGGAATGTGTGGGAAGTTTATGCCTCTGAATCTTGAATATTCATTCCCCCTGACCTTTCTACATCATGCATGTTCCACAATCTGGAATCTGCTTCCACATCAATCTAACTTTGAACAAAAAAGTAGTTTTGATAATTTTCTTAAGTAAGGCTATTAACTTACAGTTTGGATCTTCTTCATAAAAGTATTCACAAGTTCTTTTTTGCAGGCTGACCTTTGGCTCTGGGCAATGATGCAAATAACCCTCCTGCCAACTTACTGATGTAAAAAGGAAAAAAGTGGGGGATGGGGGGGCGAGGTGGGTGTAATACTACTGTCCTAGGAATTGGATCCAGCTGGCCACCACATATACAGTCAGCCACAGGGGTAGAGGGGAAGGAAAAAAAAAAAAAAAACCAAATAACAATTCAACATAAAAGACTTGATTTCAGAAGGTGTTGTGCACCTACAGCTTTTCTGCATTCGAACTGAGTGTTCTGCATATTTGTAAATCTGTCCCAGGAGTGGAATTGTTCTGTGCCAATAATATTAGAGGTCAGCTATTCCTGATTCACTGGGTCATCCCCTCACATTTTTCATGTAATCCTAAAGTTCTTTTAGGCTGGAAAGTAAGGGTTGATTTCTTGAACCTTTCTTAAGCATGTCTTCCCTATCACCTGTGTCAGAGGAGATAAACATTGGATATTAGGAAAAGGTTCTTCACCCAGAGGGTGGGGCACTGGAACAGGCTCCCCAGGACACTGGTCACAGCAGCAAGCTTGACAGAGTTCAAGTATTTGGATAATGCTCTCAGGCACATGGTGAGAATCTTGGGGTGTTCTGTGCAGGGCCAGGAGCAGGACTTGGTGATCCTTGTGTGTCCTTTCCAACTCAGCATATTCTGTGATTCTAAAATCCCCCTTTCTGTCTTCCCTTCTTGGTCTCCCCTTATTTGTTTCAGCTACTGGTCTGATACTTCTGGGGAAAGTAAAATCTCTTAATTCCCGGAGTCCTGGCTTTCACAATACATAAATGAAACAACTCTGTGGCTTCAGCTCATTTTTTTTATATGTGGTGTGATGGTTCTTGTGGCAGAGGCTTGCATACAACCCATGGTGTCAGTCCAGGCTGGGTAATGAACAGTTTGAGAACAGCCTTGGGGAGAAGGACTTGGGGGTGCTGGTGGATGAGAGGTTGGACATCAGTGAGCAATGTGTGTGTGGAGCCCAGAAAACCAATTGTATCCTGGGATGCTTTAAAAGGATCATGGCCAGCAAGTCAAGGGAGGTAATTCTGCCCCTCTGCTCCACTGTGGTGAGACCACAGCTCCAGTGCTGTGTCCAGCCTGGGGTCCCCAGCACAGGACACAGACCCCTTGGAGAGTCCAGAGGAGGCTGACAAGGTGATCAGGGGGATGGAGCATCTCTCCTATGAGGACAGGCTGAGAGAACTGGGAGTGTTCAGCCTGGGAAAGAGAAGCTTTGGGGTGGCCTAATTGCAGACCTTCAGAACCTGAAAGGAGCCTACAAGAAAGATGGACAGAGACCATTTACAATGGTATGTAGTGACAGGACAAGGTGGAATGGCTTCAAACTGAAAGAGACTAGATTAGGTACTGGAAAAAATTCTTTACTGTGAGGGAGGTAAGGCACTGGAGCAGCTTGCCCAGAGAAGTTGTGGATGCCCCATCCTAGCGAGGATGGATGGGGCTCTGAGCAACCTGGTCTAGTGGGAGGTGTCCCTGCCCAAGGCAGGGGGATTGGAACAAGATGAGTTTTAAGGTCCCTTCCAATACAGACCATTCTATGATTCTGTGATTAGCTCAGTTGAGGGCACCAAGTTCATTTCATAGGTCCTACACTAGGACAGCCATGGCTGGGAATTGCTATTAAGTCTCTTTTTTTAAGCTGCTCATCCAGATGTGAAAACTTTCCTTGTCTGACATCACTTACCAGAACTTCTCTCTGAAGTATCCAGCAGCATCATTTCTGCCTTGGCATCAGGTGGCAGGCACTGAGTGCCTAATCTGGGCAGAGAAAATCAAACAGCAGATGAGGCATGTTTCTGCTGACTCAGATTGTAGCAGCAAGCAGCCCGGGAGTTTCCAGCCCTGCTTGCATGTCCTACGGTTCTGTTAGAGACGGATTTGTTTGTAAGAAGGAGCCAGGGTTATGCCCAAAGCTGGCTGCTCTCAAAGGCATTGGGTTTGCAGAAGGGAGAAGTGCACATGGATTCCTTGCGCTTCTCAGTACAGCTGCAAGGCTGCCACCCTAAGGCCAGAGGGATGCACTAAAGCATCATTTTCCTTCTAAAGGCTCACACAATTATCCAGTGTGCCTTGATCTTAGCCGGATCATGGGTTTGTCCAGCTTCTGCGTTCATTCCCACAGCAGCAACCCTTGCTTTTGCATTTAGCAAGGAGAGCGTGGTGGTAGCATTTGAGGGGATCCAGTGGGTGTAGAAATATGTTCCAAGGATTTTTTTGACTACCCAAAGTTTGACTTCACCAATATGACCCACCCCAAGCTTTAAAAAATTCTTGGATAAGTATTGGAAAGGTGATGAGATTGAATTGAGTCATCAAATATAAAGATAATAAGTGGGGGTTTTTTTCATTTTATTTGCCTTCTGGTATTGCCTCAGCACAGCTGATTTTGCAGGTTTTGTTTCACAGCTGTGTTTTCTCATCATTAAAAAAAAAAAAAAATATAAAAAAATCAGGAGTCACAGACTCAAAGGACATGAGTCACATTGACCCTGATGACTTTTAAAAAGACAAGAGCCAGAAAAGAGCCAGAATGCTCAGCTCTTCCCTCTTCCAGATGCTCAGGTCTTGGCTGAAAGCAAAGGATCTGTGATGTGAAAAGCCACAGAGACCTGTGGGTGAGGAGTAGATTCTGAGCTTCATGTTCAGCTCTTGAGATCCATCTGCTGTTGCCCACTGCCTGCTGCAGCTGAGGGATGGATCCAGTTCTTGGTGGGATGTGCAGCTTGGGCAAAGCAGGAACTTGCCCCTCTGGAAGGAACCAGGGTCAGGCAAGCCATGGTAGATATTGGGATGCATGAAGGTGTCGCCTCTTACTTAAAGCTGGGCAAAGGAAGAGTCTGGTTGGCTGGAATGCAGGAGATGTGTTTTGTCAAATCGCTGTTAAAGGAGAAAAAATTTTTTTCACAAGCTCTGATTTTAAGTCTCATTTTATATTTGCAGAAGGCAAACGATGTTCTTCCATGGACTTTGGCCCTGAAACTTACTTGCTTCATAGCACTCTACCCACTACCTTTTATCAGTTTGCTCCAAATAAACATGAAAGGGCCTGTGCTAGATCCCATCTTAGTCCTTTTGATGCCATTTTGATCTGCACAAGCCTGACCATAACTGAAATCTGAATTTTTAATGTTATAGAAAGAATTTCTTAACCAAGCTCTTTTTCAGGGTCCTGCTTCCTAAAACAGCCCAAGAAGAATGAAGATAAAAGTATTATTTCAGGAGTGAGATGAGAGGAGAGATCCTCTCTTTCAAGTTTGGTTTCCTGGTGCTTCATAAAAGCATACCCTCACATGTTCAAGTGTTATTTAGCATGTATTATTTTCACTGAGGGGGTCTAATCCAACCATTATTTTGAATGACTGAAGTCTTTATTTTGCTTCTTAGACCAGAGATGTAATATTCTTTCTTATTTTGCTTTCTCTCACACCAGCCCTTTAAGCAGAACGCCGAGCTGTTGGACTCTAACTGCAGTTTAACGTAACACTTATCTGTGCTGCTGTTCACACTGTACGAGGTAATTTCTAAAGGTCAGAGCAGCTGGATTCCATTACAGAAATGCAGAGAACTCAAAATAGCCTTTGTAAATATATATATTTTTGAGGAATTCAGGCAGCTGGCTTCGACACCCCTGAGCCCTTACTGTTTCAGATTGCTTTAGAATCAGCCAGGGGTCAGAAATTACTAAATTGCTCCTCCTCCTCTCCCAGATAAGAAATTTCCTTTGGATAAACATTAGGAAATAGTCAAAAGCAGAGATATTTCTGCTTTTGCATTCTTAATCATAAGTTTTATTGCAATAAGCACTAAATCAAGAAAACTTTCTTCCATATGTGTTCAAGAACCATTTCCACTCCTTTTTTTCTACACATATGACATTTGTTTTACAATGCTGCAGTTTACAAATCAAATAGTTTCTCACAGAGATAGTATGTTTTTATTCCATTTGTCCTTTTTCAAATAGTCCAAACGTCTGTGGTTTTGTCATTAAAAGTCCAATTGGCAGATATATGCGGAAACTTTATGTTTTCCAGCTGGGCAACTACCAGTTACACATGCTCATTATTATTCATATTATCATTATAGTAACCATGGAGGATAATTCATGTGGCTTACTCAGTCAATATTCAGTGATCTACAGCAGATACTGTTCTGAAACTCAGTTGGAACTGAATTCTCCTTCAGCTGTGAGGACATTTTGATATTCTGAGCCTCCTGACTTGACCTTTCCTTAAGAATAAAACTAGGGACAGCTCAGACCCTAAATTCTGGAATTTTCTGGTGGTTTTAGGTGCTTTCCTACAGGAGGAATTCCCTCAGTTTGGAATATATTGTTGCTGAGAAGGAATGCCTGGTGTTTGTTTCTCCCATAGTAGTTTTACCCACCTGTAATTTTACTGAGTGCATTGAAACAGTTTTTGACCACCCCATTGAGAGAGGAGCCATAGGATCTCAACCCCAGTGAGAACATTTTAAATCATGCTATTTTTTCAGTGGGGTTTTCAATTGCTGTGAAAAATTCTAAATCCCCAAAGCTTTATTTTCCCCTCTCTCTGTAGCTGTAAATGGCCACACAAAGAGTGCTCTCTCGGATAGAAGTGTTGTGTGCCATGCTATAAATCACTGAATGAACAAGTCTGTCAGAGAGGATGAGCAGACTCTAAACTGTAACTATCCTAGTGGGTGGTACCATTATCCTGGACTAATTTATTGTAAAGCTTCAGCTGACAGGAGCAGATTTCTGTGGTCTGACGTAGAATAGTTTATGAAGGATGCCAGAACTCTTCTATTTAGTTACTTCTGTAGTATTCAAATCATGACCCTATGCTATATGAAAAACATGATTGTGCAATTTGTGAGGCATAACAACCTTAAGACTCTGAGATTTGTGGCTATCTTTTGCTTTTTTTATTTACCATTGTAGAAAGCAAGGAGATTGATGAATGGACACCTAGAGAGGGTTTTATTATTGGAATAGTAAAAACAACACCAAGTGCCATGAGACAACACAAAAGCAAATTCTTCTGTCCCATGTGTGCGCAGGCCCCATTTCCATAGGCCTTTGTGGAGAGAAATACTTGGCTGGAATGAACTGCTATGTAGGAGAAAATTGTGTGGATGCAGATGTATTTTTCCCTTGATTACAGTCTGAGGGGGAAGCAGATACATCCAGCTGCTCTCCTGTTCCCCAGGAACTATAGTTATTCAGCTGAGAATATTGCCTTTCTAGATATCTCAGGGCAAAAATAAACCCTGTGGAAACAGTGAGGAGGGAACAGATCCCATCTTCCATCAGCTCCAAGGGCCGGGGGGAGGTTCAAGGAGCTTTCCTGGGTGATATTTGCATCCCATCTGCAGCCCACCTTGACTTTTAAGGACAATATTTTGAAGAATTCATGGAGTCAACAATGAGGTTTGCATCTCGTTAAACATTTTGCTTCCCATTCAATGTGTTACCCTTCCTTAGGTCAATCTACTGTAGATGGTGTTCTCAACTAAGAAAAATGTAAAAGGCACGATTTTGATGGAGTTCCTGGCAAATCCTTTGATTACATTCCCTGACACTCAACAGATGTCTGCAACCCACATGGCAAACATCCATAGAGGCAGTAGCTCACTCTAGCCCTTGGTATGAAGAAGTGATATATGGTATTTAATAGAAATAATCTATTATTGATACAACACTCTCATTTTTTCTGGATAATTTCTTCAGGCAATAATTGAAAAACTTAATTTACATTTTATTATAAATCCTTTCCAAATGCTTGGAACTTCATTATTGGGGACCTTTAGACTTTGAGGAACCATAAAATTAATAAGACTTGACTTTTAAACTTGTGTTTAAAGATAAAATTGAAAATTAAACCATTGTTCATTGCAGTTGTGCATTCCAGGTCATGAATGTAACAGGGAAAGTAGAAAGGAAAAATAACCAGAAGCATTTAAGTGTTTTCTGAAATTTGAATTCAAAACTGCATTTGCAAGCATTTTTGTTTCTTTTTAATGAGCATTGCTGAAAGTCCAATTTCTGTACAGTATCCATAAAAAACTCCAGCTGCAAACATGATTATCAGATCTGCCCTGAATGTGTGTTCTTATTGCTGTTGTGCCTCACATGCAACCATAAGATAGCTGGCTGCTGGCAGCTGCTGGTTTTTTCACTGGTGCCTCAGTAAAGCTCAAACCATAACTGTCACACAACCAAGTCCTGAAATTTGGCTCCCTCTCTCAGAGGAAAGCAACATCAGTGAGATGCATTTACTAAGACAGGATTAAAGAAAAAATATTCTTAACAAATTTATACATGTTAATTTCTACATCTACACCATAAAAGTCTTTATATACATCTATGTGTTTCTGTTGACACCTGATAATGAACAACTACCTCAGGTATAGAGATTTCAACATCTATTTTCAGAAATCAACCCTAATATTATGCAGTAATGAGCTCTACACTAATAAATACCTCTTGATCATTATGTACGATATGTGCTGCAACCAGTGAGCAATGTTGTGGTAAAAGAACTAAGATCAAGGATGAAAACTGATTTAATATTTATGAATTAATATTTGAATGTATTTTTGTTCTCATTCTGAGGATGTAAAATACGCTATAAATACACTCTTAGGAGAGAGGTAGAGCCAACCTGCTTGAATACAAATTACGATCATTCTTTCTTCAATGTTGTACCCATCCAGTATCATGGCACTTTATTACTAGCATTATTATTAGCATTATTCAGCAGTAATATTTTCCTTTCAGTGTGAGTGTGGGTTCCCTTGGCTATGTAGTACCTCTTGGTTTTTCATTTGGATTCACACAAGAATTGTCCAAACATTGTGGAAAGAGTTCACAAATGATCCATTTACTCTGGATAACACCCAAAACTTTGGGGTGCTTAAATTTTAATGTATTAGGTTTAGAGACAAAATGTCAATTTCTTTCACCAGGAGTTGTCTTTCTGGCTGTAAGCATACTTTTTATTTTAATGCAGTTGAAAGGTATTTATGCAAAATAATCAGGGTATTTTCATTCATTGCATCTAACATTTCATGGCCATACACTATCAGAAGTTCCAATTATGTTGGTTCATCACACTAAGTAACACCTTGTTTAACAGCAAGGAGAGGAAGAGTGTTATGAGGTCCCATTTACGGTGGTTATAGTTGTACATGAAGATCTGGGAGTCAGTTAATAGAAAAACAACTGTTTGTTTCACAGCTCACAGAGATGGTTGCTAGTGCACTTTTTTTGCTACTGAGACATGCAGAGACAGCCCTTCCTGATGCTTAAAGGAATAAATCCAGCTCCTCACAAGACGTGTCTGTTTTGTGGGTAAAAACTTACTGCTGATCATATTTATTAAAACCAGGTACTTTGGAAATAAATTCATCACTCTGCCTGTCACAGCCTCATTGAAGAAAAATCTCTGCTTTACACACATCTTGCTTCTTGGTGATTTTCTTTTCCTTGGAGTTTCAAAATGTTGTGAAAGGATTAGACCAGATGTGTGAGGAGTTTGGTCACTACCAGCTGTTGCTCTTGATGAGCATTTGAAAATCACGTAGGCATTCTAATCAAGTATCTGCTGGAAATCCACAAGGAATTCTTTGTTCCTCACACTGTTTTCTTCAAAATATAACAGTTCCTCATGGAATAATATTTAGGCTTTTTTTGTTGTGTAATGTTTGTAGTATTTGTTTTCATTCCCGGTCTTAGAAAAACTCTAGCTTGACCTTTTATCCTGGAGTACTTGTTATACAATATTCTGCATCAGTTCAAAGTACTGTGGAATAAATTCATTTCAACGGGGCAAATAGTTCATATGTGTTATTTGGATATGTAGCACATGTTTACACCCTATTCATTATTAACAGAGGACAGTAATTATGTGCTTGACAGCACTGGCAAAGCCTCACAGAAGCATGGAAGTTGTATGTGAGAGAGACCACCGTGCCCTTTTCATGTTCCTCGCTAAAGAGTGGTAATGAAAACTTCCCAGAAGGGATTGCTCCACCTCTCAACAACAGAGCTTTGCCCTGGTTGTATGGTAGTAAATAACTGTCCTGATCCTGCAATGCTGAAGTCAATGACCAGTTTGATTTCAGAGGAGGCAGAATGGCACATGATGAATTCCATGTTTTTCCATGTTCTTTTGGTCTTGTAAGCACTGAGTGAGATAGACTCTTGGGAGGAAATTCCCAGATCTCTGTGCAGGATTCACCCCTGGCTCTGACTCTGTAGAGAGTCTGCACTAGAGCCAGAGCACAAGTCTGAGGTGGCTGGTCTTACTCTAAATACAGTAATGTAGGTACAGTTTTGAACAGGGAAGCAAGCAGGCTCACTAGGCTCTTTTGCAGGTGAATTCCTTACAGGAAAGAAAATGTATGATGTCATTTGCTAGCAAGCACTTCCATTTCTACCTGCTTTGGACTGCAGATTTCTTTCACCAGGAGTTGTCTTTCTGGCTGTAATATTTGTGTGAATGGCTGCAATGTTTTCATCCAAATGCAGCCTTGTAGATGATATGAATTCTGGTGCAGCTAATGGATAAAGCAGGTAAAGGTCATTGAGTCTGCACCTTATAGATCTGGCCAGCACTATTTCGGTTTTGATCTTTCCTGTACCCTCTTTATACCTTCATTGCCTTTTAGTATGGAACAAAGTTGCAGGTGGATTCCTGTTTTCTAAACATGAAAAACTCCAGATTTTCTCCTGGCACCTACTGGCACCTAATGTTTTAGCGAATGCCTCAGACTGCTCTCTCTCCTCTTTAATTTCTGTCATTTGTAAGCTTGAAGGCTGGAAGATATTTCAATGATTATATGTAAGCATGTGACTATTCTGATAAAGACTGAGAAACAAGGATGCTGATCTCAGCCTGAATAACACTGCCAATGTTCCTCTTCACCCCTGCATGTTACCCCACACTTTTAAGCAGGATCAAAGTATGAAAACATTGTAGGCTAGAGTTTGGGCAATTCAGAATCCAATTCAAAGGTCCTGGCAAAGACCCAGCAGCTTCAGCCACTTCGTCTTTGCTCACGTCCAGTGTGACAGCTGTGGTGTACAAGACTGTTCTGTGAGTATTAACAAGGGATCCTGGGGAACCCTGACTGTGGAGTTTGTATATGCTGGGAACAGGGCTGACACTTCCTTAAGGTTCCAGTACAAGAAACAGTGCTGTGGGACTTCCTACTGGAGATGAGCTCTCCAAGCAAAGCTCTCTTTGAGGCAGACCAGCTGGGCCAGCATCTGTTATCCCTCTCCTTGCTGTGAGTTTCTCTAGAGAGAAACAGTGAAGCCTGATGATGAATGAGGTGGATTGGGAATCCGGTCTCCTGAGGATGCTTCCAACAGCAGGATGCATGTGGCATGTGAGCTGTTAACAGGTGCTCTCTGAACTGGAGATACAGATGGCTCCATCTGTGTTTATGAGGTCTCTGAGCTCTGCTTGTCTCTGTCACATGTATTTAATTTCCTGTACAGTGCTCACTTTAAGCCATAAAGGTTGTATCTGTGTTGTTTTGGAAAAACACACTTGACAGCACCTGGCAGACCACATTCTCTCACCAAAAGTGCTCTTGCGTCATGGTAGCTCCTGACTTTGGTGCTGCAGCCACAGCTTTTTCAAATTCTTGGGACAAACCACCTCTTCAGCCTCCTCTAGTGCTGGGCATTCTGCTGGCACAGGAGGGCCACAGGAGAGGACTCCCAGGCAACTCTCAGCATGCAAGCTTGCTGCCATGAACTGCTGCTGCTTCTCCAAAAGCAGGGCTTGAGCATGGAAGCTGAAGCAGGCAAATAGCGGAAATATGTCTAATAACCAGTCCCGTGTGAAACTTGGATAATGCTGCTCAATCTCAGTGTATCTTCCCACGGCAAATTTTGCCTGTGATTATTTATTTGAATATGGTACCCTGGCTTTCACCTCCAGCTCTGGGTGGAAAAGGGGTGGAAAAGAGGGAATGGGGCTATTGTATAATAGCTGTTGCTTTTGCATATGTCGTCCTTTGTCTTTGCGTTTCTGAACCAAAACAATAAGTGAGATGAAGGCAACTCCACAGAAGGAGGAAAATCTTGCTCTGGACCACTCACAAGCCAGTGCATTTCTGAAAATCATTTCAAAATCCTGTGGAGCTTCTTGAGTCCATGTGGCTACTCCTCAGAAGAGCTGAATTCATGACAGCCACTCTGTACAGCAACTGCCAGTAGCATGCAGGGACAAACCTACACCCCCATCACTGCTCAGTCTCTAGATGTGACTTCTGCCTGACCCAGAACCTGCCTTTAACATCAGCTCTTCCCAGGACTAGACCTGGTCTGCTTTGCCCTGCACACTTCATCACTGCAGAGACTTTTCCCACCTGGTTTCTTTATTCACAATTATCTGGCAGATCAAGGTTATACCAAAAGAGCACCATGGTGTCTAGTCAGAGAAACAGGCCAGAGACCTGAGCTGCAGACTCCAGATGTTTTCAGTCAGATGACACCCTGCTACTCTGCATCTTGAGCAGTGTCAGCTCAAGATGCAGGATAGTTTATCCATCATTTTTTCAAGCCTTTTCTTACTTCAGCCTCATGACTACTGAAGTCAGAATTCATAATCAAGAGATTTCTGTGTCTGACAGCCCTAAATGGTCTTGTGATATATATGAAAAACAAGATCTTTCTCTCCAGAAAACAATGAAAACTCAACTCAGGATCAGAGCAGCCCACCAGACTTGCCGTTGTTATTGGAGGATAAAATACAGAGGCAGAGTGGCTACATCACTAAAGGCAGAGATTGTGCCGCTCCCACTGCATGTGCATCCCTGGTAGATGGAGCAGTGAAGATTTGCTAGTTCTCCACCCTGAAAAAAAAAGGTACATTTTCATTCTGAACTCAGTGATATGAAAAAGTACTTATAAAAGGTTTTTCAATAATCATTTGTTATTCTCAACTTCACAATCCAGAATTGGCACATTTATCAAAGAAAGTGAGTTCAGTGACATGATTCAGTATGCAGAGATCATCATGTCTTCCATCCAAGTATCTTCTGAACCACTTCAACTTTTATCTTCATTGTTTATGGAAAGACTGGAAAGTAGGTTAATTGCTTTGAAATGGAAATTTAAATAAACCCAACTGGATTTGTTTTGTATATTTGAGCTTAACCTTTTTCTGGTTTTTCCAACACTGCCAGGAAAATGTGAAATGCCAATCTTTTAAATAATTATATCACTGCCATAAAAATCATTCAAACAGTGTTCAATTTATTTGGTTGGCCTAGTTATGCTTCAATTCAGGTATTGAAAACTGAAGCTCTACAAAAAGCAACACCAGATAACAAACCACAGGGCTTTAAAATTATAATTGACTTAAAACTACAAATTTATTTTAAATACTTTGCTGTATGATGCACTAACTCAAACCTGCTGAGATCTCCAAATCTAAAATCTTTTCCAAAATCTAATATGGAGTTACTGGGCCTGCAAGGAGTTATTTGTTTGTTGAAAAAAATTATATCTAAAGGGAATCAGAAAGAATATGACCAAGACAACACTAGAGGGGATAAAAAAAGAAAATGTGTCTTTCCTCACTGCTCAACATAAAATAAAAGAAAAAAAGAAGCCTATTATTCAATGATGCCACTGGGATTCTTTTTTTTTTCTTCTTACTGGTATGCTTTAGTGACCCCACACTGGTTATATGGCAGATGGAAAATAAGAGAACTATAAAAAATACCTAGTCTCTGCCCCTTAAGAAGCTAACCCCTCTCTAACTGAATGAATGTTAATAGGGCAACAAAATAACTAATAAAAGTACAATTTTTATTCTTGAATTTCAAAGAAACAAGACTATATGGTGTCATATGGGTGCATATATGTTTAGGGCAGAAGTAGTGATTAGGTCAATCTCTGTGGCTTGCACATCACACATCCTGTAATTTCTTACCTTTCTTTACTAAGCCAGGAGTTTGCAACTGATTGCAGGATACCTCTCAAGAGAGTGTTCAGTGCTTGTACAGAGACCAAGAAAAGGAGAAAGCAGCCTGTCCCTTCTTCTTTGACCTCTTAATCAGCTTTGCTATTAAAAAAAAAAAAAAAAAAAAACCAAAAAAAAAACACCAAAAAAAAAAAAAAACCTTGTCTGGTGCCTAATTTGAATTTACTTAGCTATAAGTTTCCAGTATAGGTTCTTGCTAAACTTTATTTGGTTAACAGAACTTTTAATGCTTTCTTGCCTTCTCTCTCTGTGTGAGTACATACATGCGTAATCAAATATTTTCTCACCAGTAGGCTCCTATTTTTTTAACAAAGGCATATTTCTCTGATTCTTTTTGCTGCCAAACTTAGTCCCATTGCATGTCAAAGGATTTTAATATTCTTTTCACTAAAACAGCTAGTTACTAAAATACACTTAGCTATAGGTCATGAAAGAGCTGTCTAATTAAAGAATATGAATTACACACCAGTTGCAATATTATATGCTCTGAACAAATCTGCTAGGGGATCTAAAACTTCATCTTTGCATTTTCAAAGGCAATTGCTCTGCCATTTGAGCTAATGGGATATTTTGCTGGGTCAGCCTGTAAGAAGGGCTTTATATCTTTACCTCCATCTCCTCAGTGTTGCCTTCCACTCATCTAAAAGCGGAATTCTCAGCAGGACCTTCCTTGAAACACTAACAATCTCCAAAACCTTCTGAGGAACATGATATGACCATAAGGACACCAGACTAGTAGCTGCCCAATAAATGTTTGCAAGCCTGCAACAAACTTCTAGTCTCACTTTTCTCTTCTGTCCCAGCCCTGAAGTGCTCACAGAGCTGAGAGCACTGCCAGAACACTCTTCAGCAGAAGTGTGGTGGTGCTCCATTTCTTTTCTTGTTCTTTACAAACTTTAGGCAAACAGAGTTTGTTTCAAAGGTATGAGTAAATGTTATGGATCCTAAGAGCCCATAGGAATCCTTCCAGGTTGCTTCCAAGGGTTCTTTTGGGTATATAGGATGTCAGAAAGGAAATCATCCTAAACACACTACTGGCCTGTGAGCTGATGCTGCTCAAACTCAGCTGATGTCAGCAGCTCAGCAGGGGAGTCTTTCTCTGAAGAACTCTGGTAAGGCTCTTCGTGGGCATTAAGGTTTAGCTACATATTTCCCCTTATAGAATCAGCCTTTCTGTGATAACTGAGGCACTTCTAACCAGGAGTCAAGATTTACTGTTTAGTTATCGGTGATTTACTCTTTAGTTATTGGTGATATACCAGTTCCAGAACAATAAGCTCCTATAAAAAATAAAAGTCTTAAATATGATTAAAAACCCACAATGACCAACCAAAACCAAATGCCACCCTTCTCAAACCTAAAGCTTGTAGAAGAGCAGAGGTCTAGAATTCTGTCATCACTTGGTCTTTTACCAGACCATTGTGGCCACCACAGTTTAAATTTCTTTCCATACAAAAATCCCAACCTCAGCTGAACTCTGTCTTCTTCTCATATAGTGATACACAAAGCAGATTTTAGGCACAGGTATAAATAAGGCTGATACATTTATGATACTTAAAGTCTTGAACATTACAAAGAAGTAGCCACTTAAGGGATTCTCTTGGGATGCATTAAAGTATGGAAATATTATGACTATATTGTAAATGGGGAACTAAAGCACTATGAGTTTAAGTGATGACAAAAGATGCTCATAGAGAAGTGAATATTTTTAGTGCAGATTTTGTTAATCCTAATCTAGCACCTCAAGCAAGAGAGCACCATTCTTGACTTGCTGCTTGGTGTTCAGATCCAATTTAGTCTTTTTCATAAACGTGTCCACATCCTTAAAAAAATGACATAGCAATAAAAAGTAGTTACACAATATTTATCCCTTATGCTGAGGCCAGCACATCTGAACTGATTTTAATTTGTTGAAAAATTAAAAATACAGTCTTCCTTCTATTCAGAAAAATGGAGCTTTGAAACTGAGACAGAAACTTGATCTTTTGAGCATGGCTATAATGCTTAGAAAAACATACCATACATGACTCAGTACAGTTTATCTCTGTATTCAAAGGTATGCACCAGTCAAAGTCAAATGACTCTGCTTCACATTCATGCATGATAAGTTTCTGCTTCAGTAACCATGCTAAATAAGTTTAAGAAATGAGACTGCTGAGCCTGGTTTTTAGTTTGCAAAAATATCCAAGAAGTCAGTGAGTGTGCTTTTCAAGAAATTGAAAAGAGTTCACCCAGAAGTGGCACTAGCATTTATCAATTAGAATAATTAGAAGAGAATTTTTATGTTAAATAAGCAATAAATAAAAATATTTCTAGAATCATGAAGGCCAAAGTTCAATATATATTCTCTTTAGAAAGAGTAACATTCATGGAAATGTGCTTTCCAAGCAAAAGTATTTTGTTCTGAGTCTTTGGCAAATTTATTTTTCTAGTCATTACTGCACCTACTAACAGCTGTAATCCCTTAACATGTATCCTGAGAAGTAAATTCTCAAACTGGATTTAGGTGCATAAGCTTCCAGCATGTCACTTGAAATGTAGATCTGCCCATTTCAATGGAGATATTTTTCTCAGTAAATATCCCAAATATTTAATATACTCCCAGTACCCACAGTTTCATGTAAGCCACCCCTAGAAGGTGAAAGAGGCAATCACATTGGTTTTCTGCCTTTTTCCAGTGGCTTGCTTGTGACATCCAGTCTCGCCTCCACCTTGGGCAGAGGATGAACCTGATCACCCACCCCAGGTAGGGACACAGAGCTTTGGGCTACCTGGGGAGCAGAAGACAATGGCAGGTACCACCACCTTCACTCCCTCCAGTAGGCATGTGCAGTGACAGTCTGATACACCCTGCCCTCAAGTTTTAGGGTTCATTTTCTTAAATCCTAAGGGAGGAGAGGGAGCTAAATCCTAATGAAAGACTGAGTTTCATTTCATAATTTTGTGAACCTTTGTGTTGCTAAAAATTAAGACTGACTCTTTTAATTTCCTTGTTGGTTGCAGATGCTCTTTCCTTGCCATTTTTTCCATTTTAAACCATTCTCTTGAAAAAGTTATCTGTATGGATATTAACCCAGCAAGGAGAGGTAAATTTTCATCTCAAAAAAGGTTTTGAAGTGGTTCATCAAGACGTATCTTGACTGTTTTTGTCAGCTGAGGGGAGGTGGTGATGGAGGAAAGGCAAATGTTGCAGTGGGACTTCAGGGGCCTGACTGTGTACTTGGGAGCAAAGCTTCTAATTCAGGCAGTCAGTGCATCCAGAGAAGGGTGGCCTCAGTGACACTTCACTTCTGAACATTTGCCACCAGGCAGAGGTTTTCTGGCTTTGGCAGAGCTTGTGCTTACCTGTCTTAGTGTGCACCTGCATGAGTGAGTATAGACAATTATATGCTCACCCTGCCTAAGCTCCACAAAAACTACCTGCATCTCAGAAGACAGAGAGTCATTTAATGTGATCTTAAGACTGCCCTTGCCCCTCAAAAGCCTGATTTTGGTGGGGGATGACAGGGCATGTTTTTATTTGCTAGTAAGGGATGAGGAATGAGGTGCTTAGAGTATGCAATAGCTGGTTTAAAATGTACTGGTGTTACAGAAACTTTCTGTCCCTTATAGAAAGCCTCTCATTTATCGTGACCACAGAGCTGACAAGCAGGGGCCTTGCACCCTCGTTTACCTGGTTGTAGGTTTCATGTACATTCATATCCTGAGCCTCAGGGGTGGAAGGGGGCGTAGAATACTTGTAATCTCTTTGCATCTTCCTCATAATGTCCTTGGTTGAGAGCCTCTTCCCTGCAGGAAGCCAGCACGGGTCTGAGCACAGCTTAAATCCTACTTAAATTGCTATGGCTTAGAGTCCCACTAAAATAGCTCCTGGGCCTCCCCCACTCCATATGGGGATGAATTCCACACTTATAGAATTCCTCAGCATTTTCTCCCTTCAATACCCTTTGGCTTGCTGGCAGGGTAAATTAACCTCTTCTAAATACAATAGGACGGTGTTTAGCTAGCATTGGTATCAAAGCTTGTTTCCCATTTTAACATTAAAAGAAATTGTTACTAAAATTGTTATAGTTGAATGTAATAAAAACCTGCTATGCTCTGGAGAGGACAAATCAGTGCTGTGATTCACTTCACTTACCATAAGATGGATTACATGTGACCATGACTACTAGGAAGAAGAACTTACCAGAAATTGAAGTATTGCCTGTTATACATTGGAAATAATTAATCCTGGAGGTAATTTGAGCTTGGCTGCACTCACTGGAGAAGCTAAAGCATATTATTGTCAGCATTCACAGAGTTTCAGTCTTGTCCCATTGCTACCCTTGCACTGCATCATGTAACATATAGGAAACATAAATAACATATTCACATGAATATTCCCATGAATGAGTCAACTAAATGCCACTTGTTCATTATTTCTCTGATATACAGATGGTCAATGGTCATCTTCTGTTGTTCTTTCCTCATGAGATGATCTCTGCAATCAGCAGACCAATCAAACTAAGAAACAACAGTAAACAAATGGATTTCTTTTTCCATGGGTAAATTAATCCGGAGTTCCATTAATTTATTTTTAAGATCTGAGATTTCCTTAACAATACTTCTTTCCATTTGCATGGTAATTCACAAAGGTAGTTTGATTTTCTTATGCAGATGCCCTCTTTTGAGCACCTGTAGGCACAGATAATTTTTATATACATTAGAAGAGTCTCATTAGAACCATCATCAGAAAATCTTCTTTTTTCTATGAAGTATTAGTAACTCAGTCATATACTGATGTCCTGTGGCTCATCTGACCAGTCTCAGACTACAGTTAATAGAAGAAAAACAGTTGGAAACCCTTTTCTAAGCAGGTTCAAAAGTGTCTGGCAAAACTCTGGAGATGGTGCCAGGGAGCTTTACATGATATAGGAAGCACAGGAAGGAAGAGAAACTTTGGTGTGGAGGGGAACAGATGAAAATCCCTCAGCACTGCTAGTCCTGCCTGAGCTCAGCAGCTTGTCCCTGCACAGCACTCCGTCACTGGGGCAGCTCCTCTTCCAAAACACCAGCGAGCACAGCACAAATGGGATAAAAGAGAGGAAACCCAGCTGTCGTCATGAAGTGATCAGAGCACACCAGGCCTTTCACACACTTGACCTTCCCCAGTGTTATTTTTAATGCTGGTTGAGGGGTTGTTTTTTTTTTTTCTCCTTCGGCCATTGAATATGTATTAACTGTTATACAACACTTACCAAGTTTGTTATGTAAAATTCTAGAGATAAAACCTCAATCCAGGGCCCCCCTCTAAAGAGTTTTGAACTTCCTGAGGGCTCTGGGAGCACATCCAAGGATTTTTATTGTTCCCAGAAGATATATAGAGATTATTTGTCATTTGGAGAATGTGTATGAGAGTGTACTGGGGGGCTCTGCAGAGCACAGTATTGTGTTGCTTTCCTGGGGAGAAGGTGGGATTCAAGGGTGACCTAAAACAGATGTTGATGAAAGAAAGAAAGTAAAAAATCAAAGAAAGGAAAAAGAAAGGGAGAAAACCCCTGAGATCAGCTAAGGATTACCAACAGCATTATCTTTTTTATGAGGGTGCCTTCAATATTACTCATCTGCAATAAGCTCCCATAGACCTTATAGGATTTCTTTTATTTTCGTTTATTAACAATACAGCAGCAAGGAGCTGACACTTGTTTTCCATATCAAGTAAAGTTTTATAAGTCATTTTTTTCTGGCTATCACCTTAGCTTACATTTTACACTGAAGAGTTATTCTATTTTTATGGACACTTTAAGATACTTTATTTTTATAGAGTTCCTCCTTAAAAAAATTCATATATTTAGGGAGTCTCTTGGTGACTAGTCTCATTTTGGACATTGAACCTATAGATCCACAGGTGCAGATAACTGATGGAGTACTTAATGGCTCTGAAGAGTGAAAGCTTGGCCATGCTGAAATCGGTGGGACTTTTTGTAGTGTGACCAGCATTTCACCCTATGTATATCTGTGTTGGCCCAAAAGGTCCACTGGCTTTCATAATCACCCCTGTCTGGTATGCCCAGAAGAGCTGGTAACTAAATAACATTTTCCTTTTTTTTTTTTTTTTTTTTCCCATCTGGCAAACACTAATTTTAATCTTATTGGTTGGCCTGGATTTTGAGCAACTGATGTGGATCCAAGGGGTATAATTCTGAAATATCTGCATATTGTCACAACATCCTGGAGAACTCAGGCTTTCTAATCACCTCTTTGGGTAATGGAATGACTATTTTGGGGACAACATGCTGAAATAATGCTGGAGCCAGTATAATAAAACACATTCCAAGGCTTTAATAACCACATTGGTGGCAGAGTGGTAATTTGTATTTGCTGTGATATATTTAGAATCTGGAAGAGTATTACAAAACAGATTCTTATTTCAAGATATTTGGACAGAGCAGCCTGTTAACATCCTTTTAAATCTTAAGTGCACAGTGCCACTGTTTCCTGAACTTACTGTGATTTGTTGCTACATATTTAAACAAAAGGCATTCAGTTTTACTGAAAGTGGAATCAGATCCTGGTTGCTGGACTGAAGTCAGCCATCCCAGGGTGACTCTTGAGATGTTAGATAAGCAGCTCTTTGGAAGGAAAGAGGAAACAAAGAGCAAATACTGGAGGTCAGAAAGTTATAAATGCTTATTTGAGGATATTTACATTTGCAATGTTCTTTTTGTGTATCTGCAGGAGGGCTGCTGTGTCGCAGGAGGGCTGCTGTGTCACATCAGGACAAACATGAAAAAACCTCTATCAGTTCAAGTCATAGCAGCATTTGGGGAGTTTTGAGATGAAACTGCTCAGTTTAATCTGAGCAGAGCTCTGAACAACCATTGGCAACTGGGCACATGCAGAGTGATACTGCTCTCAGGACACTAACTCATCCATAATTTCTGGTTCGATTTGCATGTGGCCCTATGATCAAATGTGATGTAGAGCCTGCCCTCCAAATGTTGAGTAAAGAAGATGGTCTATACTTCTCTTATCATGGAAAATTCTTATTCTAGAGACAGCATGTCAAGTCTCACTTTGAAATCTCAAAGAAGCAATGCTGAAACTCTACTCTTGCAAATGGCAAAAGGCAATCATTACAATTATGGCACTCACCTGAAGTTCCACCTTTGTCTTCTACCAGCCAGCTTCTAATACAGATAAAAGATAATTTTTTATTTTTTACCTGAGAGTTTTTATTTTAGTTCACTCCATTAATATTTTAAATATTTCTCACATGAGACTACATGAAATATTCCAGAGACTCTTGCTAGAATATTCTTTTTTTCTGTAGTTTGCAGAACTTCCTCATCAGAGAACTGTCTTTTGATCTTCCTTCATCAGCTTATAACTCATTACTCCTTTTCTCATGTTTTTTTGTGCACAAGTTGAAGTTACACATGCTACAATCCTTATCACAATGAAACTTTTTGTGCAGTATGCTGGGGTAGCAAACACACTTGATTTTGGAGCTGATGTTTCACATGCCAGGTCTTGCACTGCTCAGGGGAGATTAGTCATCTCTCCTGATCCAAATACATTAAGCTTTTGAGTTGTTTTTCCTCTACCTCAGCATGATTCTTCTCTATCCCCTTGTTTCTCATAGCCATCTGGCAGTGCTCTACTCACCTCTTCTCTGTGTTTCCATTTCCTGAAGCCGCAAGCTGCAGAAAGTGTTGAGTTCCAGTGTGCTGAGCCTCCTCTGTGCTGATATTTGGGAATTCTGAAGCCCTGCTGATTTCACGTACTGGATGTATTAAGGTCCTGAAGTTAAGTTTCTCTTCCTGAAATAAAGAAATCTTGATTATGAGTCTGTTTATTTCACTTTCTGTGTAATTTAAACTGACCCAACTTGTGTTCAGTCTGATCCAGGGTTATTTTCTATGACCAGTACTGTCATAATGTCACAACTGCTTGCAAAAACAAAGTGGCTTTTGTGCTCATCTTTTGACTTACACTGTATTTGCATTAAGGCCCTCGGCTCAAGCATCAGGGATGGAACCTGTGAGGCTCTCCTTTGCTGTGGTCCTTTGTAATGTATATCTGGGGCTCATGCAATGCACTCTGCACAGTACAACAGGGGAGGTTCAGCTCTCACAGCGGGCATCTGTCTGCGGCCTGGCAGGCACAGCCACAGAAAGAATACTACTTCAGTTCTTCCCTGAAAGAGATAGCTTTCAAGTGGCAGCTAGATGCTTGTCTTGGCTACCTGATATCTAGGCTTTCACCCAACAGCTGACATCAGCTAGAGCATGGAAACTGCAGATTCAAATATCAATGCGTTCTTCCGAAAAGCTTCTTAGATCTGTCACTCACTTTTTCTCACTGGCCTGACAGAGCCTATTTATTGACTCTGCAAGTCGTAAAGAAAGGCCCACTTATTTTCTCTAACCATTATATACTGAATGCTTAATGTTGTTCAGTCATGTTCATGCAATTAAAATAAAACCACATTGGAGTGGTCCTTCATCATGCCCAGTAGAGCGCATTATCACAGTAGGAGTCACCAACCAGTCCAGTAACATAAATGTCATGTAAATTGCCCTTTTTTGACTAAGCAGAAAAGTTTTCTGAATTTGAAGAAACTCTGCACCTAGTTTTTCTGTCCTCTGAATAAATCATCATATCTGAAATTTCTGTTTTGCTGTGCTTTGGCAAATAAAAAGTTCCTTTTTCTTATTGGGCCTCTGTGATTGCATCTATGGCTAACAATTCAAGCAACAAGAGGCAAGGTTTCTGAATGCTGCTTTCCTGTCTGCAGGGTTGTCAGACTGCTCCACAGCACTGTAGAGTCACCTCTGACCTGCTTTTTGCACAAGTTATTGAGCCATCTCCCCAGACGAAATTCTTAAGGGAGGGGTGATTCTTCTCCCATGAATGGGCAAATGCCCATCATGACTAAAATACATTTTGGAATTGGAGTATGCCAGCTTTGCCCAGATTTGGTGACCAGTATGCTGTTTTGGCAACCAATTGACAAGGATATACAGTTAGGATGCTGGGACCAGTGCTGGGAAGGATCTGGAACGGGATCCTGAAAGACGAGCCTTAGGTATTCTTTAAATCCTACAAATATTAATAAAAATGTATAGTTTGTAATAATTAAAGGGCTTAATATTATGAATATGAGCAATTCCATCACTTGAACCATTTATATTATGAACCTGAGGATGGACCTGAAGAAAGAGTAGACTTAGAAATGTTTTGTATATAAAATATACTTTTTAATGAGTTTTCAACATATAAGTGATCTATTTCATTTTCACTGCACTGTAAACTGCTTTATAACTTTGGCCTGTTATAAAGTGATTTGTGAACACAGGGTAACAATGGAGATCTCTGATTGGCTGGAAGTGATGTCATGCATGTGTCAATATTTCTCATTAAAAGCACAGGTATGACCTTTTTACCTTGGAGTTTCCATACCATAATAGCTATAAGGCACTCATGGTTAATAGATTTCTGAGGGATTATTGCACTCTTTGAGTAGCTGAAGTCACTTGGCTTTTGGCTGGTGCCTCATGCTGCACCTGAGGTGTGTGATAATCCCTCAGAAATGCACTGCTTGTGGAATCTCAGGGCTTAATTATAAACATTAACTGAAGTCAGCTACACATTAACTAGCTTACCCAGATGTTTCTGTACCTGATGGATGGATGTTATGACTGATGAAAAGAAATCATGCAAAAAAGTTTCTCTTCTGGTGGCTTCGTTCATCATGGAAAAAGAGAAGGAGAGCAACGCAATTGCACTACTCGTGAACAAGAAAATTGAGATTTCTTGACTGCAGGAGGATGCACAAGAAGTTTAATTCTTTTTTCTCCATCTGGGGGAGAAGAGTCTCTGTTTGAAATCCTGAGGGTCACCACTGCTCCCTCCTGCACATTGCTCTCCACCCGGAGCTCCCCTCAATGCAGACCATGGCCATGCAACTGCCTTCTGTGCACTCTAAGGTCTGAGATTCTTTGGGAGCAACTTTTTGATAATGATCTTTAGTGATCCAGGACAGACAATTTTTCACCCATTAAGGAAAATACATCTCTTCAGAACTTAACCCTCTCTTTTTTTAAAACTTGTTTTTTCTTCCCTCAGTGTTGTAAGTACTAAAACTGCTCTAAGAGGTCTGCAATATAGTTTTGATAGGTTGGCATTTATAAACTCTCATTTTCTTTATTGGTTTCTTTAATTCAAATAGCAATGAAGAATGATGGGAATAACCCTCCTCTTATGTGTTTTGGGGATTTTTTACAACAGTTTCCCTTACAATATTTACCCAGACTGCAAGATTCAGGCTAATTTTATTTTCTGTAAAAGATCAAACTCCTATGAAAAAGTATTCACAATAGCGAATGTCTTGGACAGGGAAAAAAAAATTTAGAGTAGCCTTTCAGCTCCAGTCCAAACACTCAGCTGAAATTATTTGTAAACCCACTCTAAACCCCACACTAAGTAATTGATAGCTGGCTCAATGTAATGATATCTGCAGCAGTGCAATAAGATTCATGCCCAAAAAGCACAGGCAAACATTAACCTAACATCTGCATCTCTTACCAATAACTAGCAGAAATTAGGAGTAAAGGTTTTGCAGATTGCCAAGAATCCCTTGACATTAAGGAAAGCCTCAATGGCCCTGCTAGGGCAGTTTTCCAGATGTTTTGCCTGGGAAGCACGACACATCTGTGAGAGGAACTGAGGTGTAGTTATTTGGTTTCAATCAGTATTTGTTTTCATGCCTAATTGAACATTAGTTATAGGGTTGCTATCAGTGCTTCCATAATATTAATAAAGTCATAGCTAAATGGGCTGCATTTGAACATTTCTGAATAGTAAGTCTTTGTGCTTCCAAGTATAAGGCAGATCAATTTTCTGAACTTGAAAACAAATATTCCCCTATAAGCATTTCAATGTATAATTGCCCTTACACTTTTGCAAACACACATAAAAGTTTTGGAGGAAGATTTTTAATTCAATGAACTGCTTGCTGAATTTTATTAAATTTTATTTCTGTGGGTAAACCTTAAAGATGACTGATAAATGACAGCTTTGGTGTGATTTGCTCTGTGTGTCGGTCATTCCAACAAATACAGCATGTAAGGGCAATGTAAAACTCTGTGTTTTAGTGGACTTATCTTGCTTATGCAGTTTTACTTCTCAATAAAAGGAGACATGCTGTGTGATATCAAGAGAGCCCATAGTGTGCAGAGAAGAATCTGCAGAGCTGATTTCTTTCCCAAATAGAGAAAGGACTGCATATGAAGGGAGTCATGCTGTTGCCTTCATCTTTGGCAGCAGCTGCAGTGCAGGGAATCAGTGCATGGCACTAATAATGAATGAAAGAAAAGGCATCTTCCTGTTTCCCATTCTGTAAGCAAACATGGGATTTCTAGCAACACTAGTTAGAGACAGATTACATGGACTGTGTAATTATCGTGTGTGTATGGACCCCATGGGCGGGCAAATGAGTCTCCCCTTTCTGGTCTTTGTCTTTGATCTTGGGCACTGACACGTACTTTGAGAAATTGTGGTGCAACAAGTTTTTTCTCCCCAAGGCTGTTTATCTCCCATCAAAATATATTAGTGGGATGACCATACTTCCTTTTTTTCTGGACTCACAGTTTTGTGTTTTTTTTCCATTCTACTGTGGTCTTCTCTGGGGATTTGGCAAAAGAGGAACAGTTAAAGGAAGAATCAGGAATGTCTCCCTGATACCAACCTCTCCAGGTTCCAGACAGGACAAGAGAGGAGAGATAGGGCACATTCCTAGGGATGTGCAGGGTCTCTACTTTGTTACTGAAGCCCTGGCTCTCCTTTTTCAAGCAGCACTGCCTCATGTGGGCTGCATTAGCAAACTTGGTATAACTTATCCTTTTAGCAGAAAATCACACTCAAGTTCTTTCTAATTGTTATGGAATATAATGATCATAATATGAAAGAAGAAGTCATGCCCTGTTTTGTTACCCATTCTGCGCCCTCTTTCCTCCTGCCCACGGAATACGCTGCCAACATTCTGCACAGAATAAAATGCTTTAGCTGTCTCAGGGTCTGGGTGAAGAACACTTGGTTGCAGCTGAATTCTGTCGGGGATTGTTTTGTTACTGGTGAGAAAATATATAAGAGCACTCCATGTTGTTCTAAACCTCCTGGTCTCCTGGCAAGCCAAGGTACCAACAGTAGTGAAAATACATTCTTTCTTCTGTATTCAGTAGGACACCTCCATTTTCCCTCCTAGCCAAGTACACTGACTAAAGCAAACTACTCTTCCACTTTGTTGAGGGTTTTTTTGGTGTTTGTTTGGTTTTTTCTTTTTAATCTGTCAAGAACATAAGGAATGATGTGTCAGGTCAGCCCACGGGTCCAGCCAGCTCACTGTACTGTCTCCAAGAGTGATGGATAATAAGATGCTCAAGAAAAAGTCACAGAACAGGCAGGCATACCAGGATATACATAATTCATAGTGCCTTAGGACCCTCTCTCAGAAATTTGTGGCTCAGGGTCTTGCTGAGCTGTTTCTAACTTTACTGTAACTTTTTCATGAGGAGGACACAATAACCATAGTATTTATAATGAAGATGAAGCATGGATTTTTCCAGTGACATAATGATGATTAATGTCTTCTATTCTTTTCTTAACTATTCTTAGTTTTCTATTTTTTTTCATTTTGTTCTTTTTCTTTTTCTTTTTTTTTTTTTTTTTTTTTTTTTTAACATCAGAGGTTGAGGTGTAGTTTTGTGGATTTTTTAAGGAATTATTTGTTCCAAGGAATACTTTTCCAGTGTGCTTTGCTTTACATTTCTCTAATCTGAATTCCATCTGCTGCTTTATCTACTGGACACTTTTATTATAGCACTTTTGAATCTGTATCTTCTATACACTTCTATAAATATTATTGACTTAATCCTTGTAATGATGATGTCAGTTAAATGTGTAATAAGAAATCTATGAATAACTAGACTCTGTTTCACCAAAATTCTCCTTGAAGTCATGTTTTACATGGACAAGGTAACATTAAGACTTTTGGCAGGCATCATTGGAATTTTTTTAGAATTCAAGTGGTTATCTTACTTTTATAATTGAGAATCAGAAAAGGAGCATTAGGCAGAATTTGAGCAATTGAATATTATCCTAGGAATTCATTCCATTACTTTGATGTTTGGAAAAGGTCTTTTATGAGCTGGTTAGCAAAGTGTGATATTCTCACAGCAAGACACTGAAGAGATCAGTGTAAGGCTATAAGTGAACACTTCAACACACCACCACTTTATTGTCTCCAGCACCTTCTCATTATTTGGAAATAACAGCTAAGTAAATAAGTAAATAAATAAATCAACCAGCACATTCATGAAATCCTAGGAACAAAATTGTTTCAAATTAAGTCATCGCTTTTATAATTCTGGTTTTGGCCTTCGTTCATTTCCCAGACAGCTGTAGCATTTTGTCTTCTGAAGAGCACAACTGTCTTCTGAGAGCTGAGTGCCATTGTGCTAATGACTCCATAAGCAACCCCACCACGTCCTGTATGATAAATTGCCTCCTGATTAGTTAAACAGAAATTGTATCAAACCAGCGGAAGGAGTTTTTGTTGACACAGCATCTCAGGAGACACTGGTGTATTTTCTTTTACTCTGTGAATGCTCAGCAATTGGAGTAGTGAGAATGACAGAAAATCAGTCAGTATTATTCAGTCCCAATGATCTTTTTTACCTTTAGTTTTTGTCCTTTATATATATATATATATATATTATTTTTAAAAGAAAACTTTTATTACACAGCCAGAGTCTGTCTTTTAAAAATGAAATTGAGTTGAGTCTTTGAAGGGCAGAATGTGAAAATATTGTTAGCTCCAATCACAATATGCTTTTTTTAGTCTATGATCCATTAGAGCTACTTCTGTGTTTCAAAAAGGAAAGGAAAAAAATTCCACTCATTTTATATATTGAGGTTATTTTATTTTTAGTCCTTCAGTTTTACAGTAAATGCATTGGTGGGTCACTTCTGTGCATTATTTTTATGCCTTTGTAGTGGCACTATTTCCATGAGCATGTTGGTTTTATAGTGGAGTTTCCACTTAGGGCTGTTAGTAAATCTTTCCACAGAAGCCAGGCCTTTATAAATGACTATTGTTAAAGAAATGTTACTGGCTATGATGGGCATGACAATAAATGTAGGAGAGACCTGGCTTGTGGTTATTATTCCCGTATCAACTTTCTCGTCACCACTGGAGGATGGGGCTAATTGCGTCTTCACTTCCCCGCAGCTCCACGCTTCCCTTGGGGCAGCGGTTTTCAGGGAGACACAGATGGCACACGGAGGGGTGTAATCAGCACAGCCTGCTCAGACAGAAAATATGGACCCTTGGACAGACTGTCAGAGCAGGATGACGTGTTCCAGATAAACAGCAATTTACTGTAGCGGGAACGCGAATCCAGTGTGTGGCGTCTTGGGTTCCCAAATAGTGATGGTTTTTCCATTACATGTTTGGAACATTTCTGGTGTTAGCTAACTGCTGCAAGGAAAGCCCATGTACGTGAGCATCTGATCAACTGGATTTTACAGTCCTGTGTCATAGAGGATTCTAATTACCGTGCTTTGAATATTAGGGAACTCAACACGCTTTTAATCAATCCCATGGGCTCTGCTATTTCCATTACTTAGTCTCAATCCCTGTTTAAAATCTGGTACTGAGAATTTGTTTCACATACTCAGTGAATCCCTAAGTGCACTGCTCCTGAAAGCAGAAACTCACACTAAATCTGGATAGTTTATATTCCTTCTAAATGAAAACAGCAGAACAGTGGGATGACTGTGAGAAATTATGACATAAAGCTGATTTAAGACCCATTCAGACTCTCTCACTTCAGCTGAGGGCTAAAGGGCTTTTATTTATGTTAAAGTGTGTTATTTATGAAGGAGCAGACAGAGTCTATACATAACCCTCCACAAGGAGGAGTCAAGACTGAACATCTTCCAGTCCAACTCCCTTTCTGATCAATAGCCCTCTATTATCATAATAAGATATAGTGTTAAAATATGTGCTTGCAGAGCTTAAATAATAGCAATCACTGTCTACTAAGCAAAAGGAAACCTTTGGTAACTGACACTTAATGAAGCAACTAGCGATTAAAACATAGGTAGAAGCAGAACTGGTAGAACAGTGGCTATGACTTGGGTGGAAGAAAAAGGAGTGATGCAAATAAATTTGCTGTCAGTGTGCAGCACCCTAATATTCTCTGAGACATTTAAAATGAAATATATTGAGATTTTTGTTCCCCTGTGGTAACAATGATCCCCAGGCGCATCCAGGGACTTAGTTGTTCTGGGAAATTGTAATACTTCTACAAAGTGGGTCAGCAGATTAAGGGTGGGTTCAGCAAAGCAAGTAACCTTGTGATATGGTCTTCCTTAATACAAAATATGACTTGAGTTTTGGAATAAATGTCTTTGGGTAATGTGTTCTTTATGTGGTATAACATTTTGAGGTGGCTTTTCCCTTACTCCAGCAGGAACAGGAAAGTTTTATTTCATATTTTTATTTCATGCCAATACTTGAAGTAGTTATTCCTCAGCAAATGGGGGTAGTTCATTAATTTTTGACTGGGTACAGCCTCATGTAGAAAGTTCTAAGACCATCAGCTAATTTCTAGAACCACTTCCAAAACTCAAGATATATTAGGAGAAAAATATTCAGGCATTTTCACTGCCTGTATGCTTGAAGCCACATCTCAGCTGCTTAGAAGAAGGCTTAGATGCTTACCTCTGACTGAAGAGATCTTAAGGAATCATCACTAAAGGGGAGAAGAAAGGGACATCGCATTCAAATCCACTACCTCTCTGACAAGGGCAACAGATTTTACTGATAAACTTATCCATTAATACCTGGTCAATTCCTACCAAACCTGTTCACAGAGGCAGGAAGAAAGCAATCAGAGGGACATTGGATCAACCTTTCTTATATTTGGCCCAAAGCAAGTGAAAAAATGCATGGTGATGGGGTTGCATGGAAAGATTTTGGCAGTATACAAACAACTGCTTCTACCTTCCAAATTCTCCCATTCCAATGGGGGATTAGTTGATATCTAGAATGCCGGGTTTGGTGGTCAAAATCTTGTAGGACTAAATTCAAGAAAGAAGAAACCAGAAAGACCAGAAATTTTCCTCTGGGTAATAGAATTCTGACACTCTGGTGGTCAGTTTGGATAGGGCTCCGAGGAAGCTGACCTAGTTGAAGATGCCCCTGGTCATTGCAGGGAGGTGGGACTAGAGGACTTTTAGCAGTCCCTTCCAGCCCAATATCTTTTATGATTCTGTGACCCTATGGCTCTGTGGTTCTATGATTCTAAGTATTTTCCCCAGACACAATTTATAGCTATTAGCCATTTCAGGCTGCAGTGAGCAAGGATAGACATGTCAGTCCAAAGCAACAACCTAAATTTGCCTCATGGAATTTAAAGTTGAATTTCCATTTGAATTCTCTGAATCTGAAGCTCAAATGAAAGTATGGGGGTCTAGTTTGGAGGACAGTTAGAAATTGTTGACCAATTTGCAACAGATAAAGGTTTTTTGAGTAAATTACATGGAGGGAAGTAAACATGACTCCTACTCTCAGAAATTCTGCATATTTTGTTCTTATTCAGACTCTTTTATGCATGAAATACAATTGATAGACTGTTTTATTACTGCTGGTGTATTTTCTTTGGAATACTTCTATATATGATTTGCAGAAGAGACAAAGTACATTGAAATGCTCTCTTCCATTTTAGAGCTTGCTGTCTCATTTCCTACTTTCTGAGTAAAAACTTGTGCTAAAAGCCCTAGATTACTGACAGTCATTAAATTTGCAGAAGTTCTTATCTGAAACACAAGTTTTGCTGTTGATAACCATAAAATAGACAGGTTATTTCTGGGAGGTATATTATCTTGGATATCTGGGCCTATTTCCTTCTGAAGGATGAATCCACTACTGATATCTGTCATTCTTGGCTCTGAAGTGCTCTCCTTTAATCATTTTTTGAAGATGAATATTCTTCAGTGCAGTCCATTGAGCCAGATAATATTTGTGAGTCCGTAGCCACTAGTGGATCTATTTGGCAAAGTTAAGGATAACGAAGAGTAAAAAGAGTAATTTGTAGAATTTCTGATTCAGAAATTTTCTCATTAAAAAAGTCTTTGTTCATTCCTGGTTTTAATTTAAGTTCTAACTCACAGCTTATTAAAAGGAACAGAAAGGATTTCACTGAGCTTTGTGCTTGGTATTTATTGATCTTTAAGTGGGAAACAGAGATCCTCAGGAAGCAAGTAGTGAAGCCAGTGAAAACATCTCTGTTTATTTGTATTCGTCAGCTGATCATTTTCACTTTCTCATTTCAATGCAGCTGATATTCTTCCTACAAATACCAAGAAGTTTGCTTTGAAAAAGCAAATCCTGGAATATATTCTATAAACATCATGTAAGTTCTCGTATAAAGTTACATTTTATAGGAAATTTTACTGGCCTTATATCCATTAGCCAAAAATCTCAGGTGCTTAAGTCTGTGGAAAAATAAGCTACTGTCTGTTGAAGTTTTAATAAAATGGTAAAAAAAGTTGATGTTAAAGACAAACTTACAAGCAAAACTAATATTGTTTTAAAGACTCACAGGATTTTTTTTTCTTTTTTTGGTTTATATTAGGCACATTAGAATTCTTCAAGAGTTTATTTCTTTCAAGATCCTAGATATTTCATATATTAATTCTCACTTTGAAGTTCAACAAAAGCCTCGTTTCAGAAATTTATCCTTTTCATATTTGTTTTAAAGGTAGGTGGGTTTTTTCCCTTGATTGTTTCTTTTTTTCCCCAATATTTTCTCTAAATATGTGTGACACAAAGGGTGGCAACACCCAAAAACTCTATTGAGATAGATAGATAGATAGATAGATAGATAGATAGATAGATAGATAGATAGATAGATGACAGATGAAACTGTCAATTACTTCCAGAGATTAAATAGGGAAAATATTACAGATCACTGCTTTGGTGTTTCTAGAACACATAATTCCTGAATGTTGACATCTGACCATTGAGAACATCTAAAACATCTTTAAATCTGCTTGTGTTATTTAATTGCAGTCCAACTCACTTAAACTTAAGAATAGTAAGCAAAATAGATACTGATACCAGCAATTTAGGTATCATTCATGGGATGTGGAGTCAGCTTTTAGGACACTATAAATAGCCACTGCTTGCAAAAGGCAGTCTACCAAAACAACTGTAAAATGGCAAGCACATAAGCCTTCTGTGTTTTCCTTCAGATCTCTTACACTGAAATTAGTAGAGAAAAATAAGAATTTTGGCAAACTCTTCTCTCTTGTAACAGGAAAGCCTTGGTTTCTGCCAGTGCCTTGGCAGAAAACAGAAATCAAACAATAATACAGGTTCTCTTCCCAAGAAGCACACTCCTGCTGTGACAGCTCTGAGGGAGAGGGAGGAGCAAAACACAATAAAAAAATCCATTTTTAAGTCATTCTTTTTCCATGACTTCACATCAGATTGTCAGCACTCAGGGCTCAATAGCCCTGTTGCCATTTTACAGAGACCTCCATTCCTGCCATGTATTGAGGGCACATACTGGCCTTTACATGTTGTGATATGAGCGATCCCAAACCATTACACCCTTACAGATCCAGCCTTTTCCTGTGTTCCCCAAAAACATTACTCATAAGGCTGAGCATCTTTCGGCTTGCATTGATGCCATAGATCTTTTGCACAAGGGTTTTGGACACATTTTGCCAGGCTTTGAAGTTGTCGGGTTTTGGATTATTCAGGTAAGAACATTTGCCTTTGACTGCTTTCCCCAGTAGATCTTGCTGAACCAATTTTTTACTAAATTATATTTATAACCTGCACCCAAAACCTGATGTCAACATTTGTGTTGCTAAATGAGTATGAAAGCTAACGTATGCATTTATCTTTTGCTATTGCAAATAATTGAAGCTTTTTAAAGCTGATAGAACAAGACTTATTTACACCATCAATTTTTTTTTGTCCTACTTTCCATATCGCTACAACTCACCTATCTCTATGTAACTTAGAATCGAATATTTTCATTGGGAATTATAAAATAGAAAATCATTTAAATGACACATGTAAAATAAAGGAAACGTAATTTAATGAGTTCTATCTTTGGGACTTATAAATCTGTTTCTTCATGTATGGCTCGATCAAAAGACCACTCAAATTAATAGAAAGAGTCCCAGAGATTTCTATAGATTTCAGATCAGTCCCTTGTTAAGATTTAATTCTACACTGTTTAACTCAAATCACATGTGAAACTGGTTGGGAGTGGGTTTTATTTCTTATCAAAAATTTCAGAGAATAAACATGTGAAAGAAATGTATTTCCATTTGCAGTGAAAGCACTTACTAGCCCCAAATGTAATGTTTTGTCGGTGTCTTTGTCAACAAGGAAAATAGTTCTGGTATTTCTAGACATCTAGCATATAATGTTAGATTATAAAACCATCTTAGAACGTCCTAAAATGTTCATGATAAATTTGTTAACATACTGAGATTAAAATATTCAAGTATACCATTTCTTCTGAAAATTATTAACTCAGTTTTAGTGCTCCTAGATGTTAATTTACACTCAATACTTTTAAAAATGTTTTTCCTACTTGTTTGCCTGATTTCCATCCTTATTTATTCTGTGTTAATTCTTCCAGTTTTCCAGGTTAGTAGGTATGGTCCCTTATACTTTCATATGGCCTGCAATGATGAGAATTTCTTCCAGATCTCAGTTGTGTACCTCAAGTTTTATTGCAAAATCAGAATAAACCCACAAATCTCTACCTCTGAAGCTTCTTGTCTCTCTGATGATATCAAAGATTTACAATTTCATTCACAAGAGCAAACACTATGTGTAAGTACAGAGAAGTTTTGTAGGTAGGCAAGACAGACAAACTATGAGGTTTTCTTTGGTGCTTCCTGGTTTTGGAATTTAATAGTGAAAAATCCTATCGACCACAGGACAGAATTCAAGAGCAGTTCACCATTATAAAGTATTAATATAAAAGGTTTCTTCTCCGTACAGGATGCCTCATTTACAAACAATTAAGTGCTTCTTGTTATTCACAACTGTTTCAACTCAGCCAGGTCTGGATATCAAGATGGGTCCTTTCCTTGTTACCTTTCAAAAAACTTACAATCGTGGACCAAAGAACTCCTTCAGCTATGCCATCACTGACAGATGCTCAGTGGCTGTAATGTAGATCTGACTCATAAATACAACGGTATAATAGATGAGGTACAATGATCTGGATTATAAAAAGCAGTAATATCCTATTATGTTACATCACAGCAATATAACATAATTTAGCTCCTTCATTCAGCTCTAAAAATAAGGAAGGTGTGTAAAATATTTCTCTGTTGGTTCTTAGTCTTAGGTGCTGATAAGATTTCTAATTATAATGGGCGAGAGGGAAGCATTTTCTGGTAAGTAATTATCAGATGTTGAGAGTCATTAATAAGGAGAAATATCTGAGCTCCTGATCTTTTACTGATATCTCAGACCAGAAAAGTGAAAGACATAAAGTTAAATCCCAGCTTCTAGTGTAGCCACCAGTAGTGTGGTGGCCAGTGTTTTCTTAGAGGAAATGCCTAACCTAAGTGCAGTACCTAACTGTGACACTCAGTGTTTTGGTACTTTCCATCTTACTAGTATCCCCACTACTGCACTCAGATAAACAGGACTTCTGGTGGCTGCAGGAATAGACTCCATGACACCAATGACATGATTTCGAATGCTCAGAGACACTGATGACTAAGTTTATGCTCAGGTTCTATATACTTTTATGTTAGCACAAAACTGGCTTACCTGAAGTCTCTAGGGAGGGAAGGCTGGGAAAGCACAACACGAGCAGCCCCGAGGGTTGAGAGGCTCCTCCAATTAGAGGAGCCATTTGCAGACTGACCAATTTGTACCAAAATGAAGGCGTTCAAATTTTTTGCTTGAGTTTGCAAAGGGCTGTGTATGTTTCCACTGACTCATGAAGGAGTCTGACTTTAGAAAGCTATTTTAAATTAAGAAAAAGTATTCCAAAATATCAAGAATATTCAAAATGGAACTCGTCTAACTTCTGTAATAGCCATATTTTCCACCTCTAGGGAAGACTTGCTTCAGTTTCAAAGAAAGAGAAATAATGACATCCAGTGGCATTTTACCTCCTCAAACAGTGTCCATCTTTGTTACATTCTTCAGCTTTTCTGCCCAGGCATCAAAGCAGAAAATACTCAGAGAACAGACCACTACACATCATGGTTCAAACTGCAGATGTGTTTCATTTACAAATGGTTGAATTTGCATGTAAACCTCTCCATTTCCATACTCTGCTCACTAGGCTTGCTAACAGAAGGCTGGAGGTCCCAGTTTCCTCTTAAGAACCTCAGTGTCGTTATTTGGGAGTTTGGTAAAAATATTAATCAGGATATCTAATAAGAATATCAATAAGAAAAGACATTTATTTTCCAATATAAGTGAATTTTACATTTATTTATAGGGCACAGTTGTGTATTTAAAAGAAAAAATGGGAAAGAAATCCTTCAAGTCCTGTATTATCGCTATAAATGCATATCTATATAGTGCAAATGGGTATATATACCTGCATTGTCAAACCCTTACACTTAGAAACATTTTTGGTTCTTGGCAGAATAAAATTAATCATAAAAAGATTGTGATGTATATGTTAATGAGGTTAGTCTTTTAGTTCAGCTTTCAAAATCTCTTTCTCTTTAGCTTAGATTCTGGTTACTTTCTGTAACTCTTTATTTTGAAATCAAAGCTTCCTTTATTCATTTTTTTTTTCTGGCATTTTTCTGACCCAAAAATGTCAGTATTTCCATTCTGCTGTTCATACTCTTGGGGTTTTTGCTGTTGTAGCAACACATGGGAACCTGAGTGAGGGACTGACTTCCATTGTGCCAGGTACCGTCCGCACACAGAACAAAAGCTGGTTCCCACTCCAGGTCTTTAAGCTTGTTAAGTGCTTTGGGCTAAAAAGCTTTGAGTGGATATAAAATATTACAGCTCATTTACAAAATTTGTTTAAAAAGATAATCAGGTTCTAAAGGGAGCTGACTCAACAATTGTGTGTAGTAATATCTCAGATTTCACTGTGGTCCCCAGTGATTTCATAACAATATGTGCAACACTTAATCCTCACTTACACTAAAGCCAGTTTGCATTGCTTTTACAATGAAAAGCTTAAAGTAAATGCAAAAATGGACCCAGGGGATGCATTCTTTTCCTGCTCCTATGGCCAACGATAGGGTTGAAAAGAGATGGATGCTCAGAGCTATTAATTCTCCTTGAGCATGGGAAAGGGCCCAAAGAGACCGAAGAATCCATCTCCTGCTAATGATCCCTGCAAGTGTCGCTACCCTCTCTCTTCTTCTCACCATCTTTTCTTGTCTGCTGTGATGCTCTCTAACTGTCGTTCTATGCCTGCTTTAAAGTTTCCACATGGAAAGTCATATTCATCTGTCTTAACTGAACTATATAGAATTATCCAATTTATGAACATCTGGAGACTCCAGGAGATTTTCTGGAATTCTTTTCTAGCAAAATTTTAATAGTTGTGCATGAAGTCATAGCCTTCCAAGAGCTCTCAGACTGGAAATTGCTTAGCTCAGTTGTTAATATCTAGAAGATAGTAATTTAATACAATTATTAACCTAGTGGTTCATCTACTCTGCTCTCTCATTTCCTGCAGAAGCTTGTGGTTACATGGAGAAAATGCAACGATGCTTCTTCAGTGTACCCTGATAACTTCCAATATTTGAGCCTGAGATTGTATGCTGATGTTTTTCATTGTCTTCAATGGCTTTTTATCTCAATAATTTGTCTAATGTTTCTTGAACTTATGCAAAATTTTGGTAGCTACAGCACTCTATTGCAAAGAGTTTAATCACTTAATCACATGCAGAGCAAACAAATAATTGTAGCCTTTTACTTATTCCAGAACCTGCCGTCTGACCAGTCCTTTGGCTTCCTTTAGGTCCTGTGTTGTGAGAAGTGATGAACCACCAGCTCCTCCTCACTGTGACTTTGAAGATCTTCCCCATGGCCCCACTCCCATCAAGCTCCTGCTGCAGCCCAGCTCTCCGGCTGACAGTGAAGTCACGGAGACCAAACCATCTCACAGAGACATGACAACTTGTGTTAGGACTGAATAACTTTGGCAGAAACAAGACACATGACCAAGACAATTTTTGGTAATAAAATTCTTACCTTTCATATGTTTTAGTTTTAAAGAAAATTTTGTGTACTAAGTCAATTACATTAACTTAAATAGGTAACTGAGGTTAAAAAATCAAACCAAATCAAACTAGAAAAAAAAAAACAAAATAAAACAAAACAGAACAAACACATAAATCTCTACATAACCATAAGTTTATCATTAGTTAGTTTTACCATTAGTTCTAAAGAGCATTTACAGCATCAGCAAGGATTTACAAAACTGCTGCTTAGGTTGAACCTCTGATGATGTTTCGAATCAGTGAAACAGCTATGGTTAATGCCATGGCTCTCACAAGCAAGATCACAAGGCACAGAAGGAACCTGGCCACTTAGCCACCCAAAATATTATCTGTTTGGGACTTCCCACCCCTAAATGTAGAATGGCTTGAGCATTAGGTATTTTTAATTTGTTATAACTCGCAAGCAACTGGCTACACTGGCAACTGCAAAGAGCCTGGGACTGTATCACAGCCTAATAAAAGTCCCAATAAAAGTTTTAAACTAGTTCACACATCTGCAGTCTGATGGGGGGCATTACCTAATGTGTGCTGTTTCTGTTGTGTTCCCCACTATCCCCTTGGTTGTCACAGGGGAAAATGTGTTACTGTGATGTCCCCCAGGCAATTTATGGCTTTCTCTGAGCCATCACCACCATCTTCAGATAAACCTCATGAGAATTTATTAGAGGGATATAGGTAATTCTCTAAAGGGCCTATAATTCTCACTTCTCAGGGTTCTTTGAAAGTATTATAACCTACCTCCAGTCCATGGATACCTTCAAAGTGAGATAAAAATACATGTCTGGTATTTTTATACCCTGGATAAAAGTAATCAGAGGAGTCCTTTGGGTCCATCCAATGTTTTAAAATGTTTGTCCTTCCAAGTGCTATGGTTTCACCTCACAATCTACAAAAAATAAAGTCCATAATTAATTTCCAATATTTGAAAATGGGGACATTTAAACCTCTTGACATCCAAGAGGGTGGGGAGCCCTTAGTTGCTCTGAATATAAATATATAATTAATTGATTGAGCTAACAGTGTTGGCAACACTTTCTTCTCATATGTAAAGGTGTTCTGTCTGCAGTGGGATTTGCAGTGGGACTGCACAGCATTTTATGGAAAGACAGCCTGTGTCTTTAGATTTTTTGCCCAACAGAGGCAGATTTTCAATGGTCAAAGCCTATAAGGGAGAGTTCAAAGGTGCAATTTTTTTGTTCTAAATGTAGCCATACAGCTCCTTTACTCAGCCCTTACGCTCACACCTCAGCATGTTGCATGTGCTTCCCAGGCACCATGTTTCCAGAATGGCAAAAGACGCTGAAAAGCTGCACTATAAAACCATCCCAATGCCCTTCATTTACAGACCTTCCTATATTTAAAGACACATTTGAAAGATGTACAAGCTGCCTTCCTTTCCATTTTCTTTCCACTCAAAGGAAGTCATTACAGTAAAATGCTAAGGGGCCAGGGGGAAGCAACGTCTGGCAGGGGCTGGTAGAAATTTCCTTTGAACTCTGATGAAGAACATTTCCACTCTGTTTATTACTAAATCCACTGGCCATAGATGATCCAAGGCTCATAAACTCGGGTATGATGGAACTCTCTAGGGAACTATCAGAGAGAGAGAGAGAGGGAGAGAGAGAAAGACGATCTGCACGTGGTGCACGTGTATATGTGTGTGTTTGTGTGTGTTATTTCTCTTTCATCCTGGCTGTGAGAAAAATAGTGATCGAATGACAATAATTGTTCTATGCTCTCACCAAAGTAAGGGTACATGGCAGATATTCTCTCAATGAAGAGAAAAATGCTCATTAAAATTTCAGCATCACCTCTCTTTTCCCCTAGTTCTTCTGATCTCTCTGGAAGTACCTCCTTTATACTTTAGAGCCATTTTATGGATTACAACAGACTTTTCAGCAAACGTATTTCAGACAAAAAAATCTGTCTGGGATCACAAAGTAAACCCAACCTGCCAAATTCAGGAGGAGAGACGAGCCCTAATGCTTTTCTTTTTTCTTTTTTTTTTTTCTCTCTTCAGCTACTTTAATTCATTACCTCACATACAAATTCTGTTTGTTATCTTCTCTTGAATTCCTGGGTGATATAAGTTTCAATCCTATGTGAAAATTATTATCTTCAGTCCCTCTTTATGTCAATGGGAGCTGAAAGATGCAATTAAGCAGGACCAAAAGAGAAGTGGTTGATGGTAATCCAAAACTCTGATCCTGAAAACCCCTGCTCAGTTGCCACTTCTCTGTAGAGATCTTTTAACTTCATTAGCACAACATTTTTTATGAAATTCCATTGACATCAGTCCAAAGAGGGAAATGTCAAACTACCAGTAATGCCACTCCCTGTGGTAGGAGAGCAACCACAGTTCCCAAGGGGGTTCTGATGATATTTTATCCCCTGGCTGCTAAATGCAGAACAAGCTATGAAGCAGAAATCTGCACCTGGCTCTCTTTTTCTCACTGAGTACCACAGAGAGGCAAACACAGGAGTATCTCTCCAGTCTTACAGGAGCAGGGACCCAGTGGCCCAAATGCACTGGTAGATGCAGTAATTTCAGACAAAAGTGGGAGCTGAGTCCAGTTCTCCTGTAATCCTGGGAATACTATAGCTCCTGGATGTTATTTTGGGAACAAAGCAAGACTCTGCTTTGCCTTGGAAAGGGCAAACAACAACATTCCTTTCAGACAAGGACACAGTGAATTCCCCCTTTGACACAAAAGCTTCAGAGAAAAGCTGAGTTCAGTCAAAGTCCTGTCTTCAGTGCCTTCTTTGTACAAACAGGCAAGGAAATTTCCTGGTCAGCATGCAGGTTGTTTTGGAGTGCTGCTCTGGAGCAGAATGGAATGGTCACTGAAGGGCAAGGCACAAAACCTCCTGGTAGCTACTTACTGACAAGAGTTTGAAGCTGATGTTGCAGGAAATGTTATTTAGATCTGCTTGGTACAAACACTTAAGAAAAAATGGTAATTTAAAGGGACTTAAATACATATCTTTCCTTAAAATCTAGCTAAGGACTGCTGAATCAAAACCCAAACTCTCTGGTCATCAGAAGTCTATACCTGGTGTGACTGAAAAATAAAAATGCTTGTCAATTGCTTTGTTTGTAAGCCTCAACCATGACGCAGTAAGCATTAGCATAAGTCTCACACGCTTTTTTTGTCACCTTTGATTTCAGTTTATAAAAGAAAATTTATGAAAAAATAAAAGATAAACTTTTATCTGCCTTGTCAAGTCTTTATAATCCCCTGTTTGTGCTTACATGGTCTCTTGAAAATTGAAGAACCATTCAGGAAAGTGACTTGCTTGAACAGCTCTTTCCAAAGGTAAAGAAATAATAAATGAACAAAACCCAAACAAGTTTAGCAGTTGCAGTTGCTCTCATCAACAGAACAGGTTACAAAGAAATAGGAGAGTTTATTCATACTAATGCTTTTGCTTAAATGTGTATTTCCCTATTGTGTGCATGTTAAATCCTTTTCTTTGTTGTTTGTGGAATAAAATAGCGTATAACATGGCTGAACACAGGATTTTATTATTACTGTAATTATGTCATCTATTACCATCATCTTAGCATCCAGTTAGGATTGAGACGTGCTTGGCATGGTTCAAACACAAACTAATGAACAAGTCTCTCATTTAAACAACATATGCTGTCCACATATTGGTAAGATACAGGAGACGGGACTGGAACTCAGCTGAGATGACAGAGAGGGAAAGAGTGACGGCTGAAGGAATAGCCAAATATAATAAATACCTATTAAAATCAATAACAGCTTTTCCATCGGCTTAAGTAACTTTTGGACCAAATCCTAAGTGTACCATTTGGAGGATTTATAGGTTTCTTTTAATAGACACGAACAAAAGTCTTTTTTATTAAATTATGCCTTTGCTGCTGTGGCTTATGGAAACGGCATGCATATCTCCGAGCAGTGTGACGGACCTCGGCTCTGACAACACTTGTGCATTTGTTCAGCTCTACGTGGTGAATAGGCTTAGTGTATGAAATTAAGCATGTGTACAGGCCTCAGGCTTTTCTTAATTGTAGGATAATTTTATCTGGAGATGTACCAAACTCAGCCCCTCTTTGCTCTGACATTTGTTTTTATTTTTGATCCTGAGTCTCTCTTCCTGGTGCCTTGAATTTACATTTGTGTGTGGAGAGCACCATGGGGAGCTGTACCTGGCAGATCAGTGTGATGGAGTCTCACAGAAAGGCAGCACAGAGGGGGGGCCTCTTGCTCCCAGGCCTCATGACTGTATGGGTGACGAGGGACCACCAAAAAAATAAAAGAAAGCTGAGCCTGCTGAGTGCTTTGGAAGAGTGGCTATGCTCCAGAGAAAGTTTTCTCAACCTTGAATCTCAAGTAAGCAGAAAAATCCCTTGAGAAGCTTAAACTTGAGATAAAATCCATATCTCAAAACCAGTTCATTTGGATTCTCCTACTGGACAGGTTTAGATCACTGTGCACTCATCATGTGGATTTTCCAGCTTCCCTTTTCAGTCACCAAACAGACTCAGTGGGCTGAATGAACAACTTGTGTGCAGGATCATGTACACATGTGGGTGATAAAGTATCTCAAAATACTTTTTGTCATGGTACAGTGAAGATCATCTGCCACTGCTGTCTCAAAGGGATGGTGCTCCCCAAGCACTACCTCCTGCTCCATCATTTGCTCTAAAGGTCAATCTACTCATTCTGTAAGAAATAGTTGCAGATAAATAACAACTTTTTCCTTAGTCTCTAAGAACTTTGCTCTTGAAAACAGAAACAAGATTTGGTCAAAAAGGTTCCTGAAGCTGCTGAAGACACAGTTTTTCTCTCCAAAGCTGAAATCACCAGATCCTACAGCTATTTTACTTCCATTTGTCACCTTAGTTCCAGAATATCTACAAGCTTCGTGAAGGAATGCTTCTTCAGAGCTAATCTAAAAGATAAACACAGAAGATATTACAGACTCACCGACAATCAGAATATTCAGGAATTTTAATTCCCTCGTGCATTGCTGTCTTTTGCATTCACCTGGTATCCTCCTTTAAATTACTCACATCTTCAAGTTTAAGGCTTGCCTGTGAAAAGCAAGGACTTTTCCAGATTAATTGAAATTAATAGAAGGAAGTAGGATAACTGAATAGAGATGTAATGTGCCTTGTGGGAAGAAAAACAGCAAATGAAATTAAAAAGAAAAACAAGAGATCTTTGCAGATCATCCTCGTTAACTTCTGCCAGAGAATTGAAGGCACTACAATTTAGAGGACTAGAAAACACTCCACTAGTGAAATTCTTTCAGGGTTCACAAGCATGTAGTTATGTGCTTATTTTTTCAAATTCCAGTATTGTACAATTCTAAAGTCCAGCCAGGAATAAATGTAAATATGCCAAAATACTGTGAGAAAGATTCATTTCAAATGTTTCTGGACTTAACAGAAGCTGGAGGTGGAAAGAAGCTTATAAGAAATCCATATTGCTTGAGATTTATTGATAAATTTGTAGATCCCAGATGTTTTAATGATTTATGTAAGCTGCAAATATTTGAGGGCTTATCCAAAATCAATTCCAAGATTTTAAAAATTTGTCTATCACTTGTCTTAATGGACTACTGAGCATGAAGTGATGAAGTAAATCTGTTTGCCCTGAAAACACAGAACAGCTGATGAGGACAATGGGAGAGCCAGGCAAGGGTGGAATGTTTGTTCAGATCTGCTCTTCAAATGGACACCCACGCAAACCATGCAGTACAGAAACAGAGATCTGGGCATAGATGGGATTCCTACATCCCCAGCTTCCACTGATTTTATTCTCAGGGTGGGAACCTGCATTGATGTTGAGCCCTGAGGCGGCAGCTGGGTCTGTAGCCTTCCTGCTCCTTTGTCCTTTGTCCACAGCCAGAAGCCATGGCCCTGATTCTGCAGCCACAGTAGCTCTTCTCTGGGTGGTTCTCCCAAAGTGGTAGCACAGCAGGGGAAAAAATCAAGTATGCTTTAAAAGTTACTATCAAAGTTACTTTACCTCTTTAAAATGTGGTAATCCTTATTCTTCTGGCATTAAGATGGAACAATTTAAAGAACAAAATGCATTCAATATTTTGCATGGAGTGACTTCCATCAGACTTTGAGGGAAGTTTATAAATCAACAGAAACCACTTAACTGCAGCATTTTCATGAGTCCAGAGGAATTCTAAGCAAATAGCAGGTTTGTAAGAATGAAAAGTCACTTATATTATACACACAATCTAATGTTCAAAGGAGTGTAAAAGATGCTTAAGTGTTAATATTTTATGTAGCCTTGGCTCTCAGTAGTAATTGCAAGCCATTAAAAAGAATGTTAAGCCATAGCTGTTAGCACTGGCACAGCCCCAAGTAAACACTGAACCCTCACGGAAGGGGGTTAATTGGTACAAGAAGAGGTAATTTATTAAGGAACACTGAAACCCTGTATACACCAAAAGATCAGACCAAACTGCATATGTCTTGTGTGAATATTGAGTCTGATAATCAGATTTTTTCACTACACTGCACTTTATAGTCTCAGCCTATGCAGAAAACTGAAAAATCAACACTTTTTTTTTTTACATGGCTCCAATAAACCTTTACCTGGTGCCCATCAGTCTGGCCCTTCCCAATCCCAATGTCCTCTGGAAAGTCTGTCACTTGTTGGGAAGAAAAGCCAACATGACAACCAGACCAAAGGCATGGGACTCACGTTGCTTTCTTTCACTAACTTTGGCACGCTGCTAGAGCCTTGCTAGTCTTGCATAGGTCCATTTAACTTTTTCAGGATTGACAAGCTTATCTTTTTAAGAATCTTCTTAAAAGTCTACTTTCTACAAGGTTTCTGACCCCTTAAAGCACATCAAGACAAATGGAAGTGGGTAGCAGCTAGTTCTTCTCACCTCACTCTTTCATGACCTTCTTTTTTTAAATGGTGGCTCAAAAAACTCAGTTTAGTTGTTTAAAGATCTGGAGTGGAGTTTTCCCTTCAGATGTTTACGTGCCACTGTAAATCTGGGATGCACCCTCCTTCCAACAAGCCTGGGGAGCGTTGTGCACATTACCGGTGCTCCTTTAAGAAAAGCCACCTGGAAAATCTGCAGACTCCAGAGCCAGATCCAGTCTCCCAGCTGAAAGAAAGGCTATCAACTGCTCGTTTCCCTCTCCCTGGCACAACCTCTTCCTTGGTCTGCAGTGCAGATGTCTCCTGCATATCTGCTGTTTCAGTTTTATGAGAAAGGTGCACAGAGCACATGGCAGACGTGCGCTTTGGAAAGGCCAAACTTTATTATTTAGTATTTAGAAATTTTGTACGTAAAGTCAAATTCAAAGCCCATTGAGGTCACTGGGAATTCTCCCGCTGTGCTCAGCAGGGTTTGGATCAAGACCATGAACTAGAATATCTTGAAATCAGTGTTTAAAAACCTAGACAAAATGAAAACAGATTTGTGAAACTCTACCCCCCTCCCATTCTATGTTTTGCCTCCCATGGAAAGGTAGCACAAATGCAGGAAATGAGGAATCTGATGGCTGCAAGGTTTTATAGCTCTGATCCCCAAATCTTCCTCTTGATCTCTAAATGAAGCAAGTATGGTTACATCTGTTCGAGTTATTTTATTAATCTAAAATAAAAGGGAAGACACTTCTCTGACACACTAAAGCAATTTGTAATTTTATCTATTTTGACATAGTTCATTTTGAATTATAAGTGCCATTATTTGGGATGGGGCCCTTATTTCTCATACTCAAAATTATTTGCCTCTAAAGTTGCACTCACAGCAATATCTTACATTTTCATAGATTTGACTTAAAGAAGAATTTCATTTCACACAGTGTAGATCTCACCCTGTATCTTTTAACTGTTGTCATGTACTTTTGATGACATACTACACTACTATAAGATTGATGTCAATGGCAGAAAAAGAAAATCTCACTTTAGGAGTTATGAGGAATTCAAATTTTCTGATTTTGGATTCTCATATAGTAAGTCCGGTCCAAGCCTAAGTCTCAAGAAAAAAGCTTCGGGAGTTTTTATGCAGTACTTTTTTCACTTCTAACTGCTGGTTCATAGGATATAGCAAAGATTTTGTGCATACAACTGAAGCAGCTTAAAATTGTGTTCAGGTTAAAATATGATTTTGAATAACAGTCCTCATTGGTTTAGATTTCTTTTGCTAATTCAGCTATTCTCCTAATTTATTTTCTAAGCTTTCTTGTTTATTTTTCATTTTTACTGTTTAGCTACAAGCCCTTGAGGCTTTCAAAGCAGTGTTCAAGTATTTGTCACTATGCTATTTTAAAAATATTATTCCAATTCTTTATTTTCCATTAAAATGTCATCCACAACCATATTAGCTAATTCCAGTCTTTATATTTCCACTTCTTTTATGAGCAGAGCTACTTAGTTCTGAATTGGAAGTTAAAGCAAGCATTTTATTTGAAAAAAAACCTAATAGATAGTATCTAGAGGATCCCTATATACAGGGACTTTTAAGTCAGAAGGTTGCTAATAGTTGTAATAATACATGTTAAAAATATTATTCTCTCAAATAAAAACCCATTATACATTAATTCAAGGGCATTAATGGAAATTCTAGAACTTGCAATGTTTCCCTGATTTTTTTTTTATTATGAAATACCAAAAAAGAAAATTTTTGAGTTCAGTACTTAGGGGTTTTTTGTTTGTTTGTGTTTCTTCTTGGGTAGGAGGAAAGATCAGAGCATTCAACAACGGTTCTGCAGTACAAGATAACACTAATAAAAATTATTCTGTCTTGTCTGGTCCTTGATAGGCAGGTTTTCTGCCTGGACAGACCAGTGTTCTGTCCTCAGAGCATTCTATTGTGGGCAATTCCCACTCAATGAACTGCATAGTTTGCTGAAGTGACTAAAGAAGGGCATTGTGGAAGATGTAACTCATCCAAGTAGGCGCTCAGCTACAGAATCTTTGCCTTTTTTCTGTGGTTATGTAATTCAAAAGGCAGGTATGGATCAAAAATAAGTTACACAGAAGGTTTCATTTCCACACAGCAAAATCACAACACTCCCATTAAACACAAGCAAGTCTTAAAAGAGTCTTTCCGTAAATATTATTACATTTCTTCAAAACAACTATTTACTGGGATGGAGTCCAATTTCATACAGGACCATTTTGAACCTCTAAAATCCCCCAGGTCTCAGGAAGTTCTCGTTCAAGTTGCCTGTGTCGTGTAATGTAACATCCTCTGGGACATAAAACCACCAAGGTGGAAGTGAGCAGGTATATGCAACAAAGATTGGCATTTGATACTTGAAGAGGACTGCAGGATAGCAGATACCTTGCAGAGGAGTACAACAACAAATATATAATATACTGTACATACAAGATCTAAGGAATAGGAAAGAAGCAACTTCTCACAAGGGTTTTACCATGAGCTTGAATTTCTGTTCAAGGAGGTGTTCAGAGCTGCATTTGGATTCAAAATGCAATGAACCTCCCATGACAGATCATTTTTGTCTTGTACACCTGTTATTAATAAACCTAGTTAGAGCTAGAGACATCCTTAGGAATTAAAACTGAACCTCACATGCATCACCTGAAGACAATAAGATATTTTTTATTAAGATAAATATATTGAGGATAAAACTTACTCAGTTTACTAGTACCATTCCTAATGATACGAAGAGTTATTGCTTTAACAACCAACAAAAATACACTTTCATCAGAACTATTCTTCAATACATAGATTTGTTTCTACTTCAGCCCTTTTGCAGGCTGAAGTAGAAACAATATTTTAGCTAGGAACAGTATATCATGATATACAGTGTTATCAAGAGCAGTATATGCCTTTCAAAGCAGATATAATGCTCCACTTGCATTCAGCATATGAGTTCACTTTTGAAAATAAATCTTGAGATAACCCACAAACAGGGAGGCAAAGCCAGGGAGAAGCCAGAGGCAGCAGAGTTAGTGGATATAAAGCGGGCTCTGGGGAAAGTCCTTCTAATGTTACTTACAGATGCATATATCATGTACTTCTGCAGAAACATAAAGATTTATCTCTTTTATATGCACATATGGCACAAACCATATGAATGAAAATATGGCATTATTTCATACAGAAGAAATAAATAAAAAGAAGATTCCTAAATTTCAAATTCAGATGTTCAAAAGGTAAGAGACCCTAATAATGACCTAATGTGCTCTGGTTTTATTCTTTTCTGATCCTCTCCCTCCTGGAACTCACTGTATACATCTGGGTCTCTAGTTAACTTGCTGTATACATCTGGGTCTCTAGTTACATGATCACGTGCTATCCTACACAAAATCTTTGTTACAGCCTGTGTACATTCGAGGGAGAAATGATGGCAGACTGCTGGTGAGCTACCCTCTGCGTCGTCTGTTTTAGATAAATCCAAGATTTTTCAAAAAATTAATCAAAATCAAAATCTGTTCAAAACTGATCCAAAAAAAGGATCTGCAATGACTTAAAAGTTCTGCTTCAGTGTGTTCATCCAGCTATGCAACACGAATGCATGAGGAGAGACAGAAGACATAAAGATTTATTGGCACTCATTTGGGTTGATGTACATAATTCTCTCATGTTTTCACCACTTATAATACAGTCATCCCAAAATGATGCCACTAAAGCCTGCTTTTCAGATCATATCATCATGTGCTTAGACTGTATGATTCACTCAGTAATTTACAGAAAATACAGCTTAAGAACTCCATTATACAAGATATACTCAGATTTTAACATTTCAGAACTTTTCCTTATGTATTGTCTATGCTTAAGAGACCAGGTGCTTAGCTACTGGCTCCAGCTGACTAGGACTCAGCAAGAGACATTAAAACTTCAGATAGGAATCTCAAAACACTTTCCTAAACATAAAAATGCCATGATTTTAAGGTCTTTTCTTCCCTGACTCTTCTGAACTAGGAGCAGGTCGGATGGGAAGCCTGGGAAACATTGCTTTCCAAACCCTGCATTTTTACTCTGACAAGCAGTAAGATAAATATTTGAAGTACACCATTTATCTAAAATGAAATATTGTCCATTTTGGCCATAATACTGTGATGAGAACTTCCAGATTCCAAAAAGATAGGAAGCGATGAGATATATATATATAAATATAGGATGCTTCAGATTCCTTAATGACATGTTAAAATAGGGTAATAGTGCAGAGTGTTTGGTATAATTTCACTAAATACTAATTAGAAGTCATCTTTTGATGGAGAAAACTGAATGCTATTTTATTTCATAACTTATTCTCATAGATTAAGTGGAAGACTTCCACTGGCATGGTTCTGGATAGGAATTCAAGATCTCAGTTTTTGCCCTTATCACCATATCAGGTTTTTTTCTTGTTACCTTGCTGAAGGAAGTGTCTCAGAAGTAAATCTTGCTCCAGCTTGGATCAGTGAGAATTTTTTAGCTGGAGTAGAATTTCCCCTTTAATTATTTTGTGTCGTGTCTTAAGTGAGCACTAGAGAAAAATGCCCTTGTGATGTCTCTTTTTTTAAGTAACGAAGGATTTGGTGTGATCATACTTGCTATTTGGAGGTGAAGGAAAAGAATTTTCAACCACTAATAAAACATGTTTGTCTCACCTCCTCAGAATCCCACTTGTTGGTCCAGTTTGTATGGAAAGAATATCTCAAATGAAATTTCTAGAATTATAGACTACATTAAGTATATGAAGAATTAAAAGTACAACTTTAATAAGGAATCTCAATTTTCACCTGGTAGATATGTCTGATAGGTGTTTTCAGGTTAGCAGTAATGTATTTTACTTCTACTTTTTTCCTTTTTTAGAATCTATTTAAATGTAGATATACATTTCTACCTCCTGATCTCTATATCCATCATACTCCTCTACAGTCATGGCAACAGTAAGGAGACATGCTTTAATAGAAAGGAAAGACAACAGTCTTCCTAAAATGCTTTAATCTGGGTGATGCTCTAAGGGGTGGAATGCCATGCTCTGTGACTAATTGGATTAGAATAAAGCCAATGTTCTAAGGAAAAAAAAAAAAAAAACACACAAAAAAAAAAAAAGTGCACCGGGTTTGCATAAAACCACTTTTTCTTTAACCTGCTAACATCTGACCTTCTTGTTTGGACAGCCTTGGACACCCACCATAGTGTCTTCTGGGAAGAGCTCAAGCCTATTTGGTTTTTAAATAGCAGTTAAATTACAGAGTCCACACTAGACAGTCAAACCTATTTGCTTGAGTATCTTTAGGGTGTGTTTCAGCCTAGTGGCAAGATTTTCTGGAAAGATTTTGCAAGAGCAGAAGTCCTGAAGGTGCAGTATTATCTCAGTCAGACCCAATCCAGCCTGTTGCTGAAAACATCCGAACACTGCCAGGTTCATGTACCTCTGATGAGAAGACATGTCTATCCCTCCCCTCTTGGACACTGAATCTGTAGATGGGAAACACACCCTGCTTACTGCAGAAACGTTTTTCTCAGGGCTATTTTTCCAGCTTCTGTAAGGGATTATTGGACAGTCAGGATCAGGATGGGATTGATATAATGGAAAAATTCCTGTTTCAAGAACTGAGGTGCTATCCTCTTTATTTTTGGTGACATTTTCTCAACTGAACCAGGAAAAATAAAATATTTGATTCCTCCTTCTTCACCAGATGTGCAAAACCCAGAAATTCTGGATATAAAGGTATCATATGAGCTCCAGATCAGTGAAGCATGCCTGTGTATGAACTCAGAATTCCCAGCAGGCTTCAGGAAGAGTTATTTTTCTTTCAGGGGATACCATTTGTTTCCCATTATAACCACCTTCTGTTAACATATTTCTGAGATGAGACCTTCTATCTAATTGTATTCATCCACAGCTCAGCCCATGACTGACTTTCCTGGCACCACATGTTTGTGTTTGTCCTGACTCCAAATACTCCAGGAACTTTGTGACTATCTATGGTCATTTCCTTCCCGCCTACCCAAAAAAAAAGACCTATCTGGGAAGAGATAATTGAATTCCCTCCTACCTGTAAACCAGTAATAACTTTATATGGTACCACAGAATGATCATGGGCACTTGTAGAGCGAAATGTCTTCAAAATTAAGTGGAACATCTCTCAGTTGCTTGTGCAACCCTTCTTCTTAAAATGAATTGTTTCATGTCTCTAAATTTATGCTTTCTGAGGGAAGACTGAAGACAGGAAAGGATTGTCTAGTTTATTCCTTTCAGCTTTATTTATTTCTGCTTCACATTTTCCCGTATTGGGCACTGGTGTAGTTTGCAAGTGTCTTTTTAGAGCAACCGCTTGAAGAAATTGTCATCTCTCCTGCAGCTTCTGTATGCTTTTGTTTGTTGTTCTTTTCTTGCCACTTACCATTCTGAGAATATGAAACTCAAATATTTAATAAACACTTTCATTCAAATCACATTTCTCTTCTAAGCTCTCTGTTCTTCCCTACTGGTCAGTATTGTGTGTAAAACAGCTACTGCTATAGTAGCTCCCTTCTGTTTTTGAGAGAAAACATTTTCAGTACATTTGTCATAAATATTTCAGCTCCCACCTCACCCAGTAGCTTTAGCAGTGTTCTGCTTTTTCTCTTCTTCTTCTTAAATATGTTCACACTTATAGGCACACAGAAAATTAATTTCTCAGGTTTTCCCAAAAACACAGTTTGGTTTGTCCAGTCCAGTCCTCACAGTCACAGGAAACACCAAAAAAATACAACTCCTCCAGCAATCCACAAAATATATTGTGAGAGTCAGAGTACACCACAGGTAATGTGTGTATAGATGTATATGTGCAAATACACATATATACAAGAACAAATACCTCCAGTAAAGGACAGAAAGGCTCAGCTGTGTTTCATAGAATGTGAGCAAGAGACTAAAAAGGCAGCACGAATTACCTTGGTAATGGCAGCTTCTAGGTAATCATAGCAAATACAGACATCCTTGAACCAAAACACACACACACAGAATTTTTTATTCTCTGTCCTTCCAGAATGAGGTAATCCCTTCTGTAGGTAACATTTTCCTGTGATTTGTCTCTAAGCTTTAATTATGTGATAAAATTCTTTATCCTTTTTGTTTCCTCACTCCCCTGCTCATCTCTACTTGTTTTCAAGTCGCTGTCCAGGTATTTTCTTTCCCTTGTAAGAACATACAACCCTTATCTAATCCATGACATTCTGAAATATTGTAAAGGGACTGATTTGAAGACACATATTCACCATTCCAGCAGGGGCAATACTAGTTCTTGACCAATTCTGTGTCTATAAATAGGATGAGCATCTGAAATTAATGGCAGTTTCCTTGCTGTGTTATCCTTCTGCAGGGAGTCTGATTTAAGGAATTTGTGCTTGAAAAACTTGAAAGTTCCCATTCTGAACAAGATGCCAAAACTTTATCTGATCAAAGCAGTTTATAGGCCACTTTCCTGGGAACAGAAAGGGATGGATGCAAATTGGAAGTCAAACTCCAGACAGTTCCATCGGCAAGATTTGCAGCGAGTGCTAAGAGGATAGAGCCAAAACTAATCAAACAATACTCGCTCGTTTTGAAAGAAGGAGTTTTTCTCCTGGTCGACTTCAAGACCTGCTCCACTTTACCCTGCAATGTATATAGTTCTTTGCTGCCTGCTGCAAGCTAGGAAACACTGTTATCTCCTCTTTTTGAAGTTTTCCATTATATCAGTATGAGAGCTGGGAATTTGCTTGCCTGAGAGGCAAATCTGAAGACTTGAAGACTGCTCCCTGAACAATTTTCCCTCTCATGTCTCAGGACTCTGAAACTCTGAAGTGCTGAGGCTGAGCAGAACCACACCTGAGGTGCTGACCTCCAATATCTGCACTTGTGTGCCAGAGAAGAACTCTGTGTGTTTGCCTCCTTCTGCAGCGAAAAGCACTTCCAGAAGTTTGGAGTTCCCTTCCTATCTCATGCTGAAGGATCCTGGGTACATAAAATAGAAAGAGCCTGACATTCATTTTAACTTATCTGTGCACCTCGATAGCTTGAAAAAGAAATATTTTTCTTCCTGAGGAGTTTCCAGGATAATTCATCACTGTTTGCTTGGTGTTCAGATTTTGCTGTAATATGCGCTACAAAAATATATAGACAGCTTAGTTTCATTACATAGGTATCATTGCCCGTATGTTATTAAAAATAGATTGAAGGAGAGGCCATATTCTTTGAAATACACTGTAGCTTCATCTGTCAGTTCCTGGAGAAAGGTAGATTTACCTTGTATTGATCATTTCCTACTGACTTAGTGAAAATACTGAGAAAAAGGATGAGGACTTTTAGAAGCATTTACCAAAATTGACCATGGTTTGCAAAATCAGTGGAAACTCGCCATGCTTTAAAAGGTAAGCAAAAAAAATTAGAAAAAGAAAAAAAATAAAGATTCTAAAAATAAATTGGTAAAAGAGAAAAGTTCCTGTAATTTTAGGTTTAAAATATGAGCCTGAGTAATCAAGGAAAGTATTTTTACTGCCCTGTCAATGTTTTTCCTGGAAGCTCTGGTAAATAGACTTTCTTTAGATCTGTAGTGTGCGTGCCTAATGGTCTTAGGTGTCTCTTACCACAGAAAACTTTATCCTTAAGAAATACAGTAAACAGGAACTCTGTGGTTACGTAGTTCCTGAAAGAAAAAAAAAAAAAGAAACATGTTCGCTGCCATGACACACAGACAATTTATACTGATTTAAGAAGAAGCTGTTCTCTTCTATTTTGAATCTTTCATGTCAGCCTTTGTTTCCATTGCATTAAAAACTTCTGTTTTTAAAACCTATCAGTGAACTGGATCATGTTTTCTCAGTCGTTTGAATTAACATCTCCACAACCCCAGGAGCCCCACAGAAGTGCTGGAAAGCAGAAGGCAGAGGTTTTCTTCAGCCTTTCTAAAGCTCTATTTATTTACTTTTGCTGCAGAAAAAGATCAGCCATCTTCTATTCTGAATCAGCAGCTTGTAGAAGCTGGGGCCCATCCAAGACTGAACTAAGCTATAAAAATTGTCTCAAGACCACTTAGACACATAATTCTCCCAAGTTCTGTGTCACTTCAGTCACTTCTTTTATTTTTTTTTTTTTACCATGTTCTTTTCTTCAAAAGCTGCCACTTAAACAAATGAATTAGCACAGTGTCTTCCTAGCAATGCACATCTCCCTGTCAGCTGCAGCTCAGCCATACAATCTGAGTAATATTGACTCTACACTCACAATGAAGTTCATTTTTCCAGTCTCCCAAAAGGATGCACAGTTCAGTTGGCTAACAAAGGGGCTGGCCGTCATTGTAAAGGGTGTGTTAGCAGGAGAACAAACCTCAGTGCTGCTGCTGTGAGATGCAGGGAAGGTGCTCCATCATCGTGCCTTGTTGCTGTGAGCTTGGGAAATTCTTCACCACAAAACTGGTCAGGATAGTCAGGAAGAGCAAATCCTTCTTTTCCCTCCTGTTGAAAGTAACCCTAATGTTAGGTAGAACCATAAAAAATGACTGCAGCATTGAACAGAGATGCAGATGCCTTACAGTAATACTACCTGGAAACCAAACAAGATCAAGACAGTAATCAAAAGAGCAAAATTCCATTTAGATTCTGATGTCTATTTTCTCTAGTGATAAATTCACACTGTGTTAAACTCACTGCTTTAAAATTACAAAATCACATAGTTTTCTTGATGATCACTCGTTTTGCTCTTCCTGTTGGTGGTGCAAGGTCACTCCTAGGGAGTAGGAAGCACGTGAATGCAGTGTATACATAGCCTCAGGCCTTCCAGGCTGCATTTTGGTGAAGAGGGAATTCGGACAAATGCCACGTTTTCTGTCATGCAGCAGTGGTGACTGCTATGTTGGTGGGATGGATAGAATAGATAGGTGGGATCTGTGATACATTAAAGCACCAGTGTAAGGCATCAGCATGTCCTGCTGCTCACATCACCCCATACCAGGGTTGCTTCTCCAGGGAGAGAGTTCATGGTCACCATGAGTTCAGATAGACCTCAACCAATGCTCAGGTTGCCTCTGCTCATCAGTAACATCAACACTGGCTTAGGCATTTTTTAGAAGGTGGTTTTTATCTACCTGGCAAGTTGAAGAAAACCATTAAATGCTTAGTGTGAAAAGCACTGCAAAGGCTGGACTTGTGCTGCTGCAGCCTTGTGCCACCCACACTATTGGCAATGTAAAGTGAGAAATGTTTGAGAAGATACAGATGGATCAAACCAGTCCTTTGTCATCACAATGAAAGTATGGTTTCCTGCAGGTTTCCTGTATTTTACTCTGTTTTATGCCATTGGCCTTTGTGGTCTTATCTTGCCTGAGAGTCCTCTATTTTTTTAGTTAGTTTTCCACTTTGGCTCAAGTACTCAATTGTTGTCACTGCAATTTCTCTCTGTATCTTGTTTGGGTGATTTAGGTATTGTGCACAACAGCTGCAGGTGTTGAAGGACATCTATTGCACTATTAGACTCATATCTATGGCTTTGTAACCTCTTCTTAGTTGATTTCATTTTTCTCAATTTATTTCCTTCGACACTGCAAAAAACAATCTTTCCAGTCTGAGTAGTCAGTGAAAAATATCTTCAGTGGAAAATACTGATTATTTGCACCACATATAATGTCACAGGAATTGTTTCACTAAAAAAACATTACCAGGTTACCAAAAACTGAAGTTAAAAGAAGGGGGGGAGTTAGGTTGAATGAATTTTCACTTATGAAAAAGTTGAGGAGAAAAACCCTTTCAGTAAAACTTTTCAAAATACTGTACCACTTTCAAAACATTTTTTTTAATTGTACTTTGAAACTATCTAATTCAAACACCAGAACAATCACTGGGAAAATGGAGAGAAAAAATAATTTTAAAAATTAAAAAGAAACAAACCATACCAAAATTAATGAACATTTTTCAGAAGATTTTTCAACATTTTGCATATCTAGCCAGATTTTGTATAAGTTGCAGATGCACAGTCTAAAACTTCTCTTCTGAATCTAAAACAAAAGTACCTTCTATCACTTCCAATCCAGTATTAGTTTACTGAGCTAAACCCCATGGCTGCTTTCAGTGACCTAAGATAAATGAGAAATAAAACTTCTCTTGTCTCATTCATTAGACAGTCCAATGAAAAGAGGGCAGAACACTTGTGGAATTTATTCATCAGAGATTGTTTTACAATGTGTGTTGTGTTTTCTGTGCTTCCTAGGGGTCCTGTAGACAATGAATTCAGATCCCTTCAAAGAAAAAGGAAGGATGCACAAATCTAGCACCTTGAAGGTGTAGTGTATCAATAATGGGCCTCTTATTTTCAGTATAATTCTCTCTAAATAATTCATATCTCCATTTCAGCTCAGATGCAATTAAGTCTCATTCTGGATTAATGAGAGCCCAGTAATTTTTATTATGAAAGAAGATATTTTAGAGCAATTATGAATGAAAAATGAAATTGATTTCTTAGAAGTTATTTCTGGCATAGCTGAAGGTATCATAGAATCACAGAATGGTTCATGTTGGGAGGGACCACTGGAGTTCATCTAGTCCAACATCCCTGCTCAAGCAGAGTCCCCTAAAACTTGTTACTTGGGACAGTGTCCAGGCAGCTGATCTATTGTTTCCCCATGGTATCCTTCTTGGGAATAACTCATAGATACTGAACTTCTCACAGAACTGATTATGGAGCTCTAGGTGTAAAGTAATGCCTCTGAGGTCAGGAATCACTCTTGCTTAATTGGGTTATGATCAGTGACAAGATCAGCATCAGCACAGTTTTGGGGACACCTCTTTGGGAGTGGTAGGATGTCAGTTCATATCTCTCCAGAAACTGCAGCTTGTCCTGAAAATTTCCAGGGAATCTTCTAAACCCCAAGTAAGATCTGAGGAGCAATATTACAGCATCTCTTTCCAGTTTTCCTTTAAAAACTGCATAGATGATAACGTTTATGGAAGTGAAGCTGAGGCGGAGGGATGAGTGGATGGAAATGCTCTTCTGGAATTCAAAATACGACACAAATGCCCACATGGTGTTCACCTTTCCCCAAAGCCATGTAGGACAGGAGCCCTACAGCCACCCTTCTGCCTGTGGTGGCCCTGCCCTGCCTTTCTGTGGTTTGCAGTACAGACGGGTCCAGGTGAGCCTTCCCTGGGTTCGTGTGCAGCAATCCTACGGGTGCCCAAACGCTCCTGACTGCTGTACCTCCCCGAATCTCACTCCTGCCTCTTCAGGGATGTCTCCCTGAGAGCTGGCACAGCCTCCTCAGTGCTAGCTGTGCCTTTCCAGCACGTAGCAGCAGCACTCTGATCCACCCACCAGCACGAGATGGGCTCCTACGAGCAGGGTTGTGCAATAAACAAAACGTTCGCTGTATCTGAAAGGCTTTTCTCCGCTCAGCTTTCAGCTCTGCACTGTTTATTTTTATTCAACAACAAAAACAGATGTTTTGTGGTGTTTTTGCTTCTCCAGATGTACCACTGAAAGCGCTGTCAGCTGTTCAAAGTCTCTGCTGATTTTTGGAGAACAGAACAAGCTATGGGAAGTTAGCTACCTGGCAGTCAAAACTGAATTTTCTAGGTGCACAGTCTGCCTTTTTTCCAATGGACACACCATGATTAAGGATTCACTTAGGAGTTTTCTTTGAAGGATCTCAGTGTGGCTCAGGCCTCAGTGCAAACTGCACACATCTCAGCAAATTGGACCTCGCAGTGAGCAGAACATGTATTCACACACGGGTCACAGCTGCCAACACACACAAATTCTCTGTGTGATCGCTTGGATTTCTGGTCTCTCTCTCATTGGGGAGAAAATGTCATGATCACATGGAGACTTAGCATGAGAGGCCACTGTAAAAAAACAAATAAAATGGAACCATATTTTCTGACTGGAAACAGAAATACAGTTTACTCCCAGATTTTTACTGCAATAGTGTCTCTTCAAAGTATAAGTTATTTTACATTTTTCATACAAAGAAATAAGCAAAGATGTTTTGTTTGGGGTTTTTTTCCTGGTTTGGTTTTGTCCAATAAAAGCAAAGGCCAAAAGAGTCTGACTAAATTCTGCATTTGGATTTGGAGAGTAGTTTCCTCAAGTGAGTATATGCTGTTATGATTCTATATTTAGCTCCATCTCAAATCCCACTAATGTGTTGGACTGTGTATGTTCAGCAAGGTGGATGATATTCATCATAATTTGTAGTTGGGGTGGATCCATCACATCTTAAAAACATATATTTGGCTTTTAAACAAGCAACATGGGAGAGAGTTCTATAAGCCAGAAGATGATAGTCCTGATAACTTGAAAAAACAGTGTAGTTATTCCATACTCTTGCCTGAGGACCTGAAATCAATAGTGTGGTTATTTAATTCAATTTACATGTATGTGTATTCAGACTCTTCCACTGAAACTTAGCAGTCTCCCATGTCTTGTAAAGAATTGCTCTGGAGAGGAATCTGATGAATGCTTAATCCTGAAATTCACATCTATTATTTAATTCCTATCTACACTGAAATGCAGATTGAAAACTTTACTAATTCTAAAGCAAATAAGACTATTTCTGCTCTGCAGTGTAGATTTCTATTACATTTTCTCTATCATCATGGTCTGCAGAACCCATGTAAGTCAATATAGCCTCACAATATCAGATGAATGTTTTCTTGGCTTCTATATTGACTGTATCAATCACATCACTAATTTCATTACTGAAATTAATTCATTCTTTTTGGCCATAGTGCTGTGAGGAAAGAGAGCTACAACTTGCAAGCTCAGCCCCTGACAGGCTCCCTAGAAGTCTTCCAAGGTCAGGAGTTAGGAATACACAGCAGGAGTAGCCCCATACCTGACTTCAAAGAAGTTCACTGGGCAGATTGACTTGACTTCCATTAATTCTACAGAAATGTGAAAACTGTTTTGTCTTCCTTGGAATAAGAATAAAACAATCTAGCTGAAATGTCAAAGAAATACAAAATGGCAAAATACAGCATCATTAATTTGGAGACTGACCTAGGGCTTCTTTTTTTTAACTCTTTCTCTTTTAGTGCTAAAAGGGAGCCATGGATGACTTGATGCAGTGATGAACTTGACTGAAAAGGAACAAATGCAAAACTAAATAGGCAAACACTTTATGAGTGCTTCCTTCTAGAAAACACAGCACCACAAATCATCACGAAGGCCAGAAGTTTCTAGGATTATGAAAAACGTTTTGCCTGGGTAATGAACCCATTCAGTGTTACAAGTAGAGGTTAAGAAACTGATGGAAGAGAAACACCCTTCCAGAAACAAGCCAATTTCAGAGTGATGGAAGACACATTCCTCCTGAGTAGATCAACCTAGATGTGTCTTGCATGCTTAGCTGCAGGCTCCTAATTTACACTTGCCTGCTGTCAAACAGTCTTATCAAACTGTAAACCCTTGGTTTGGTTCAAGCTTTACAATTGTGATAGGAGAATTAGGTGTTTATAAAGAAACACTCAAGACACAGTTTGACTGCACTTGATGTGTATCTCTTGTCACAGTGAACAAAGAGCACTCTTACTGAAGAATGTGTGTCCCACCAGAAAAGACTGAGTCAGCTATGCTCATCATTTCTGAGAAACCTTTTCTAGACTATTTTCAAAAACCTTCAGTAACAACCAGTGTCAAACAGCAGTCTATCACTCATCTGCTCTGTCCTCACACTGAAGAGCCTTTTCTTAACATGTGAGTGAGCATCATTGCTGCTACACCTTAAGTACACTGTTTCTCACTTTCGGCCTGCAAAATTCCAGTTCTTATTCTCTTTACACAAGGCTATTCTGTATTTGAATAGTTCTGCTGTGTTGCTCCTGCCTTCAACCTACCCTTACAAAATAACTATTCTGTTCACTCTTTTCTCTTGGGCTATGCAAAACAGAGGGCCTCTCATGATGCTCCTCATGCATCAGTTTGTACAGCTTATTTGTACAGCGCTTGTCTCCTCATGACACCTCTGCAATCACTCTGAGATTTTTCAAGTTCAAAAACAAAACCTGCTTTTCTCATCTCACAAAACTTCAGCATGACAAGTGACTAACATGCAAATAAGATTTGGTGCAAACCTGACTCAAATCAAAGAATTTCTTTACCATCTCTTGCTTGTGAATCAAGGACACATCAAGGAAATAATTTAGATTTTTAGCAGAAACAGCATAATTTTTTTTAAAAGAAAACCACTCCACCAGCTGTTTCCTTTGCCTACTTATTCCCCATCTCCATTCCAAACATGTTCTCGAGCTGATCATGTTGTTACTATAAAGATTTCCGTATGTTTATTTCTGTCATTTTAAGTGGTATGTTATCTAAAGATTTTAATTTACTGGAGAAGCTGAGTTCTTTTAAAACAATTTTTCAATTAATGATCATCTTATCAACATTGGCCCACTATAATGACATTTACTGCATTTCATTACTACAAAACTTTCAAAGAGCGAAGAAAGCAAGGGTTGATAGATGCTAAGCTAAGTAAAGTTTATAACATTCCTGTGTTTTATCAGAATACAGCAAACACAAACTAGCATTTTCTGTTGTTCCTTTCCTGGTAAGAGAACCAGTGGAAAAATTAATTTCAAAATGTGATTCTCTTCACGTGAAGTGAACATATTTAAATAATGAGAAATTCAACAAACATAAAACCTTATTTTGCCAATGTAATTTCTTCTCCTAAGGTAATTTTTGCAGTGATAGTAGTATCTACATTATGCCCATTTCACACTAAGGGAGAGGTGCCATCTGAATAAGACAATAATCATAGAATCCAAAAAACATAAGGTCTTAGAGATCATCTCATTCCAACCCCCTGTCATGGGCAGGGACACCTTTCCCTAGATCAGGTTGTTCAGAGCTCTAGCCAGCCTGGCCTTGAAGACTTCCAGGCATGGGATATCTACAGCTTCCCTGAGCAACAAATTTCTGTGCCTCACCACCTTCACAGTCAGGAATTTCTTCCTAACATCTAATCTAAATCCCTCCTCTTTTAGTTTAAAACTCTTCCTCTTGTTCTATCACTATCTGCCTGGGGAAAAATTTGGTGTCCACAAGGCTTCTCTTTACAAGGCAGGTGTTGACAAATACAATAGCACTAGTGGTAATAATAGTAATAATAATAATAATAATAATAACAATAATAATAATAAATTACCCCAAGAATAAGATAGCAGACAGGGATCCAGTTTGGGATCCAGTCTGACATTCTGTGCAGGCAGCAAATTAAGAACATCAAGTGAGCACACATTACACTATGGTGTGTTTTGCTCGTCTATGGACTGGTCAGATGTACAGAGGTGAGCGACAGCGAGAGCAGGAGAAAACCCATCAGCCCTTTGGCCATTCTTGTCTGCTGAACTGGCTTGGAATCCTTTATTCTCCCTCTTTCTGATTAACAGCTCCAAACAGAAGAAAAAAAAATCCAAGCAGCTATAATAATTAATGAATAATCACTATTTGGAAATTTCTCTTTTCCCTAATGCCCTAGAAAGCAGATAGAAACATTTACTGTGAAGACATGATTTGATATCTTAGCTGGGATTTTTCCCACTCCAAGTTTGCCTTACTGTCTGAGAAATGGCCATTTATTCAAGTGACAGGCAAATAGTGAGAGACTCAGGCTTCAGTGTATGCTTCAGCTAAATACCTAAAGATTTAGATAATTACTCAAAGCTTGTCCAAATAATTTGAATCTATTCAGTCAACACCCCTGGCTGGAGATTTCACAAGAATATGGAGGTTGTCTTGTAATATGTCCAGTACTTCCTGTTTCTGGCTAATATTTTGGCTTTTGTCTGTTCCAGTCTCGGTATTTTGGCTTTTATCTGTTCCTGTCTAGGTATTTTGGCTTCCCTTGGTTTCTGTCCTAGCTAGAAACCAAAAAAGCATAGATGCATGTTAAAATGAGAAATACTGAATAATATAGCTAAACTGAATATTTCATATTCCAAATGTTTGACTAATGATCAGATGTAAAAACGAGGAATAATTTCATTACCTCTTGGGTTTGTTTTCATTTTTTTCAAAACTCATATATTTCTCCCTGCCATAAAGGCTCTCAGTATATTATTTATTGCTAATTGTGGCAGCTACATGACTTAGCACTGTACATTTTTTGATGATTAAACCTCCTAAAAGATGACATTGAAATCAGCTAAATTTTTCTAAGAAAGCAAATGATCCATGTCTTCAAAGGGGAAAAAAAGGAATGAGGAAAAAGGAACAGGGAAAAAATGGGTCAAGAAAGTTCCTACATGAATTTTTTAGCATAATTAGTGGGCTAGAGTTTCCTTGCAACAAGTGGGTATTTTCCAGCTGGCCATGGGCAGCAGTTATTTCAGATCCAGCATGTCTGATCAGTTTCTAATGAAATCCAAACAATGTCTGCCCTGGCTCTTTGAAAACAGAGAATTCTGTGCTTAAACCCTGGAAAACTCTAAGGCATGAACTCTTCTGTGTGAGCTTGGAGGTTTGCAAAGGTTTGCAAGAAAAGAACTTCTCAATAGGTCCAAAATAATGGCCCTCAGAAGTGCTTGTTCTTCTCATCTCACTTGGATATGTATTCTCCAAAAACACCCATTTCAGCTCAAAATGAAGCCTTCCTCATAGGTACTCACATCAAAGATCCAAAAGCTGGTGAACCGAAGTAATTCTGGAAAGGCTCTTGGGAGCATCAAAGCACCGGCCATCTCAGATGTTGGGAGCTCCCTTCAGTGAGGGGTGACCAAATAAACAAGCAAAGAGATGAGGGGCTTAGAAATAAATCATATTACAGTGAAAAGGCTGCAAGAGCCTGTGGAGTCAGTTTTTTGTAATATTTATAATGGCATTTCCATAAATTTAAAGACCAGCTGCAAAGCTTTGGGAATGGACAAGTAAACCAATAAAATGAGCCTAAGTACTAATGCGAGGCCACCCAGGTTCATTCCCTCAGTACTTACCAAAGTAAATGTGGGATGCAGAAGGACTTGTGCCTTCCCAGAACTATGTCCTGTCTCACATAAGGATTTCAGGCACCCTTCAGTGCCAGCTATATGGCTTGGAAGCTCTGGGCAGAGCATGGAGTGAGATGGAAGGAACAGCTGTGCTCTCAAGGCAGCAGAAGCTGCTGTCTCACCGGAACAGGAGAGCAAGGCCAGATGTAGGCAAACAAGTCCAGCCTTGGTGGCTGGCACCTTGCTTTCATGATGGCAGTATATCCCAAATCCTGCCAAATCACTGTAGGCCATGGAAACCCCTCCTTTCATGGTGGTGCCTGGCAGGACAGCAGCTCCCCACTCTCCACTACTGCACCCTGAACTCTGTTCTGTGTGAACACTGCTCCTCTGCTGTGAGTCATTCTTCAAGGGCCAACATCATCAGATTCTCAGGAAATTTGCTAAAGTCTGGAGGTGAGAGTAGCCCCAGCACAAGCCATGGTTGTTTTCCTAGAGAAAAATGGACAGAAGTTCAAAAATTTTTAGTTTTTCTAACTTCTTTCCTTTTTTTTTTTTTTTTTTTTTTTTTAACAAGGATGAAAACCAGTGTGACAGTCAAAATGCAAGAACTTTGCCTTAGCTATACAATAAGTAGCTGCTTACCTGTGAGGTGTCTAATATTATTAACAAGAACATTAATATAGTGAAAGGCAGTCAACTACTACAAAATGGGAATTTGGCTTCCAGTGAAAAGACCTGCTTTGGCTGCCAGCAAGTCAGGACACCACTGCAAAGCCTGCTGGTGTAAAACTTGGTGCAGGGGGAACGTATACTGATATTTAGTTATTATGACCTCTTTATTGGAGGAGTGAGGTTTTGGCAATGGAAAATAATTTTCTGGAAGGAATGAAATCTCTCTTGGGAATTAATCTGCCCTGTACAATTATGTATGTATTCACATGCTACTTGTGTCAGTGAAGGAGAGAAATGAACTGTTCTTTGAAAGTTGTCTGGATTCTTCTTTGTAATGATTCATCATCTCCTAAGGTGACATGTATTTGATGCCTTTTTCCATCCTTCTCCTTTAAAGGTTTTCATGTATATGAAGGAAAAAAAAAGGAAGAAAAAAGATAATCATCCAAGTGAAAATCTGAGTAAGCAAATGCATTTGGCTCTGATATGCATGGAAAGTTTATTCTAGAGCCAGAGGTGGTTACTGTGACCATAATTTTACACAGACAGTTACAAGCAGTTATCTTGGTGGGTTCATACCATTTTAATGTGAAGTACTTCAGTGTTTTACTTTTTTAGCATTTTTCAATAAATAAAGCAGAATGAACTCCAATTGTAAATGCTGCCAACTACTTTCCCAAGCACTGCTCTTTACAGAGGATAATTTATAATGATCAAAGATAAACTAAAGTATTAGGCTTGAAGAAATATGACTTCAGGTTTAAAAGTTCATTTTACGAGGTAGATAATATTTAATATTTTTTTTCAGGCCTCGTAAATTTGATTGCTTTTTCCTTAGTTCCTTAATTGTTAGAAAGGCGGAAAGTTCAGAAACACAGAGGGGGGGTTTATTCCCAGGAGTTTCTGATCATTGCTCCATTTAGTTGCAAGAGCACAGATCAGTCTTTATGGACACTGAGGATGTATGACTGACCATTGCATTTGTATTGGGAAGGACCTATTAAACCCTTCTCTGCCAAGAAACAATCTGAGCAGTGGTAACTTGTCCTCCCTTTTTTAGGAAGAGCAGAGTGTCTGATCCACTTGAAAATGGTTGCTAAAAGCTAGCACAATGTGCAGTTATTGTCTTTACAAAGGCAAGGCCTGTGTTTAACTGGTGCCGGGCACAAGGCAAAGGAAGCTCTTGGTGACAGTAGGAAGGCAAAGGGCAAAAGCCAGAGCTCGTGTTCTCACGTGCAACTCCCCACCAACTTCCCATGATGGATATTTCGGATGAGGTGTGCTCATGCACACACCCTTGCATTTGGTCTCTGTTCACTGCTCCAGAGTTGCCATGTCAGTACATGGAAAGGCAAAATACTCCTCTCTGCCTGCATATGGTGACGATCTCACTTATGCACCCCCTTGTGTGCGACGCATTCCTTTAAGACACAAAGGTTCAAAATACGGAATTCCGAATCCTCCGTCTTTGCATGTTTTAATTAATTATTCATGAAATACAGTTGTATCAAAAGACATTTTCCTAACCTCTTCCTGAGTGAACTCATGTGTTTTTAATGTCCTCTTAAATGATGCATTAGTACAAGGAGGGCATAAAAAGTTCAACATTTTTTTTTTCTGATTAAGAAGACACAGAATTAAAAGCTCAGATATTTCAGATTTTTGGTCCTGTTTGCATCATATTTAATACTAAAATGAAATATAAAACATACAAGCCTTATATTTTAACAGAATTGAATTTCTGGGCTCAAGATGCTCAAGTAGGGGGACAGTGGCTATTAAATGGAAAAATCCATGGCCTTCTGGGGACTACAAAATAAAAGCTGCAAAAAATAAAATGCCTAACCCTACACATTTCTGTGCATATCATGATCATTTTGTGGATATACAAGAAATTATTACCTCATAGTTAGGAAATCAAAACTGAGATGGAACTGATAAAAGTAGGGAAAAACAAACCACCACTTCATTAAAAAGTACCACTTGAAAAAAAAGAAGTGAAATCCTGAAAAATATCAATTAAAGGTAAAATCATCCCTGTTGCAGTCTCTTTAGAGTATGAGTTGGAAAGTTGTGTTCACAAGTGGTATATTATTTATAATTTTTAGCAGACCAGATTTGCTGGGGCTTGTGCATCTCTGTGCTGTGCACGAGGTGACAGAATGAGTTAATCACCTCTGCCTGCAGGAGTGTGGATGCAGAGAGAGGCATGAATGTGAGATTACTTCTGTCCAAGACCTTGACTTCTAAACACTCCAAGGGGATGCATTTTTTCTGCTGCTGTTTCAACACAACTGTTCTAATCTTTCACTTTTATTGCATGATGTCTTTGGAATCTGCCTGGTAATTAGCAACTCCAACTTCAGCCTTGCAGCACCTTAACAGTGAGCTCATTAGTGACCAAGTAGCTGCAAGCTCAGAAAACATCGCAGCATCCTCTGAAGCTGGCTGCTTCTAGAAATTTTTCCTAAAATTGAAGCCAAGACTTACACCTTTGGGACATGAGGGATCTGGTATCGTATTGTGAGAGGTAATATGATCCAGAAGAAGGCTTTCTCTCTCCCCACACTGACTGCAATAATTTAAAACTCTTGTATTTGTAACTGGCTACAAAATGAGGGGGGGGAAAAAAGTTGACATTTTTCTTGATTAACAAATATAGTTCTACATTTTCCCAACATGTCCCAACCAGATTCCATAAAATATTCACAACTTTGCACTGATGATGGCATCATGTCAGTGGAGCTTCCCATTGTCCTTATTCCCATCTTCTCTTTAGGCAGCTGTGGAGAATTGTTGAAGTAGCATTCCAAGTAAGGGTAATATCTTCACTTTCCTTGGAGTTTAATGGGGGGTCTGTGTGTGTGCCTCAAATGTTTGTGTGCATACAAGAGCCAGGGAGGACAGGAGGGTGGAGGTGAAAGAAAGGGAGTGAGGTTATGAGGTTAGTTAGATCAACAATTAGTGACAAGCACTCTTGTAGCACCTGTGACAACCAAGATTGATCAGGTATTTCAGAGTACAGAAATGCAAGGCATTTGGCAACCTCTGATCTCCTAATTCAATTGATTCTTTTCCAAGAGTTTTTCAAACTGATGACCTTTCCAAACCTGATTAGATGGTAGGAATCATAAAGAGGACACTGGAGAATTTTAATAAAAGGAATCGAAATGTTTCTTCATCTTCACAACCTGGGATTTATGAGGGAATTGCACTGGCTTTGTAGCAATGTAAAATAAATAGACATTAGATGATGACAGGGAAAATAGAATTGCTGCCAAAGCTAAAAAGAGCTTGGCAAAAGAAGAAAGAACTACTACATAGTCAGTCATTCTTTACTGTACAAACCTTTTCCTAAGGCACAGAAAAGAGATATACAAAAATAATGGACCCTTACTAAAAGATGAAAAGGACTTTCTATAGCTTACATTTTTCACCAGAGAGGGCTAAGATGCATCTCAGTTGCTACAAAATCTTATTGTTCTCTTTCGCCATTCAGAAAATTGATTACAGCTCTCAAGGAGCATTTGCTGCCTGAACTTTTAACATCAGAAATAAATAACTGAAACAAGAGGTCAGGAAGAGAACAGAGCTGTTATGAGCATAAATACATTAAAGATGTATCAGTCAAACTCCATTCTCATATATTTTCTTTTTAACTGTGCCTTGCTGAACTAGGCAGAATGATTTTTCATGCTGTGAACTTCTTGTAAAATCGTGTTTCCATTCATACTCAAAAACTTTCAATATTTCAATATTGAAAGAAATTGGAGTTGGAAGAAACACTTTTCTCCATGGTCTACGACATTTCAAACACAATTTTATCTTTTCTTCATCCAGATATAATCTAGGAACTATCCTGTATAATTATCAGCAAGAAAAGAGAATCATCAGAAATGGCTTCATCCAACCTTGTACTTCCTTCTTCTGGCTTAAATCATAAGACAAGATGTCCAAATGTTAGTAAGCATCACAAGAAAGACAGCTCATACACAGCTTGTCCTTCTTGCTTTAATAGGAGCCTGAGAGATGTGTTGAAAGCAGGTGGTTTGAAATCATTTATCACTTTGAATATGTCCAACACACCAGTCAATTACAAATAAAATTTAAAATGTGGTAGAAGGCTTAAAGATATCTAAAACCCCAGAGTTTTAGTGAAAACTGCCAATTCAGTAGAGGAGGCACCAAGTCTGTACTGTGTCTCATTGGTGGAGAGATGACCAGGCATCAGTCAGGTGTTGGATTTTCTGCCCAGGCAAAGCCAGGGGGGTGATCACTGCCTGCAGACTTCAGGACTAACTTCAGTGTCCTTGTCTCACGGCCAGAGATGTATCACAGACATTCAGGGCAGCACTTGAGTTACTGGAATATGACACTATTTAAAGAAAAAAAAGTGCAAAAAATCTTTCCAGTCAATTTGTCTTTCCCCACTGTCTCCTGTGGAACTAAGGGGAGGCAGTAACATTTAAGCCACTGCCAATCCTTGTTGCTGCATTGTAACAAAACACGTAATAGACAAAAAAGGAAGGTTTAAGGCAGAGAGAAGGGTCTTTTCTGAGGTGAGAAATGGCAAGTACAACAAAAGAATGTGGCAGTACAAGGATCATTATATGAACTCTGTGGATAAAATCTGAGTCTACTGAAGTCATAGCTTTTGCCATGAACTACTGTATGGCTGGGATTTTGTCTGACATAAAGACAGCAAAGCTGAAAACAAATTTCAGTGAATGAGAAGTGCGTAGTTTTGAATATTAATCAAACTACCTCAAGTTCTTAGAAACAACCTATTTAACCATTTTAAGGTTCCTACTCTGATTGTCTTTTCTTAAGAATTACCTGCTTCATTCCATTATTTATGTTTTAACAGTAAAAGGATCATCCTGAAAAACAGTGAAAGCTTTTCTCACAGAAAGGCAGAGGACTGGCTTTGGGAGCAAGACCTGGTTTTGGAAAGAAGGACAAACGCCCAGAGCAGAGCCCAGCAGCTGTTAATATAGAGGAGCTGTTAAAGGAGCTCTCCTGGTATTACATTGCGCGTTGTCGTTTTCTGTAGTAGTGGAGGCATCTATTGATGTAATGATCTCAGGAGACAGGGAGGCTTAAGTAGTTTTTTGAGACGTGAGGGTATTGACCTGACCTACTCACAGCAGTTGAATTGTTGGGAATGTTGATTCATGATTTTACAAAGACCTCACTATTCTTATTCTCCAGAGTGATTATACACCTGACAAATGGTAAAAGCAACATTACCGGACCTCAGAGAGTTATTTTACTTTTAATGCATGCCATTATTAAGCCAGATAGCCTCTCTTATTGCTGTTTTGATAGCTGCCTGCTGTTTAAATGAAAGCACTCCGTTTCCTGACAGCTCATGCACAGGTGGCCCTAGTCCCATTCTAAACAAGTTGAGGAGAAATCAGTCTTGGTCAGGATGAGGGTAGAAGAGAGGTGTCAGTCCATGTCATCCCAAGTTTGAACAGAGAACTTCACCTGGTCACAGGAAGAATGAAGAAAAGGGGCCCAGGAGAGGATGCTGCCAGGCATTCACAGGTCACTGGTGTACTTGGTATGAGACCATCTCTGCTGAGCCTTAGGGTCTCAAAACAACTCAACCTTATTGTAGCCCTTCTGTGACATCCTATAGGTGCAGGGAATTAATGTGAAAAACACTGACACCATTATTTATGGTGTCTTTATGCGAGCCATGGACAGAAAAAGGGATTAGACTATTGCCAAAGCTGAGTTACTTGTCCCAGCCATGTCGGGAAAGCCCATTTCATGTGTCCATGCCACTGCGAAAAATTAATGGTGACTAGAAGTGCCCAGTGCTAGGAGACAGGCCCTGTTCACATGCATGCGTCATTGCAAACACAATGATGGTCTGGCAATGAAAAGGAAGAATTGTCCCTTAATTTGTAAATAAGTACATGCATGGTTTTAAATATTTGGTTTTAAGTTCAAGGTCTCTCTGGGTTCCTCTAAAGAACCACAAAGCAAGCTTTGACTTTTTGAGGGCTCTTTTGGGTTAGACAGTGTTTCTAAGAAAGTTACGAGGTTTTGGCTGGAAGAGTCAGTAGGAACTGCTACCTGCTGAAGATACTCTGCCCTCAGGAGTCGCATCCCCATTTTAATTCTGAAGAGCAAGGTCTCCATTAACAGGTATTTATCCCCTACCAAATTCTCAACAGTTGGAAAAATGCAGCCCAAAGACAGAAACCTGAGCTACAGGGGAAAAAAAAACCCACCCTTTTCTAGCAGTTCTCTCTTCTGCGAAACATTTATTATTTGCCATTGGGATCACACTTCAGTGATACCAAGGATTCCCTACTGACTCTTTAGGAAGCTTGGGCCTCCATCTCTTCTCCTTTGAGTTGCTGTGCTGCTCCAGCTGATTGTTTTAACATCCTGGCACATAAACTAAGGATATTCCAGTGTGCAGATTGCCCCTCATGAGCCTCAGACAAAGGTTGTGTGGGGGTTAGAGAGCATCTGAATCCTTTCTGGATGCTTGCAGACCTAGGCCTCTGACAACCTGGATCTGAGATCCTGATCCCAGGACAAGAACAGTGGTGCCATCCCCCATAAATGCAGTTGGGCTGTAGTGTTTCTTGCCTTGCTAATCCCTGCTTCCTCAAAACTGTGGGAATGAACAGAGGTGAACAGGTCTATTGGGAAGAGAGAAAGGTTTTTTTCAGGTGTTTTTTAGGTTCTCCCCAGCACTGTCCCACCACAAACACAGCTCTGACCTTTTCTTATTTTACATAGCAAAATCTTACTAAGCCTCTTCTTTACAGCAGCCTCCACACACCAGTGAAGTTTAAGGGTGTGGCTTTGGCCACAGCTCTAATTATGGCTTAGAGTTGTATTAGTTGATTATTTGCTACAGCTTTCTGCTTTTCTGGCTTGGATGAGAGCAAAAGTGGCAAAAGCCACTGGAAAGAAGTTCATCCTCAGAGAATGTTTGACCCAGAGAGAAACAGTAAGTACTAGAAAGCCTGTGAGTAAAGTGTGAGTAAATTTGGAGAGGTTTGCTACCAGCTTTTGTAGCAAGTCTGGGAATATTTTTTTTACCTTATTTAGAATGGTTACAAATCTTGAGAAACTTTCCTGAATTCATACACTTAACTTTTGCTTAAGATTTTGTGAAAAGGAGAAATTATTTTCCTGTAATATGTATTTGGTAGCTGGTAGGACCAGCTATGTAACTTGTTTGACTATTCCCAGCTCCTCTGAAAAAGAGGCAGTGGTGCATTGATGGGCTGTCTCTATGTAAAAACTAATTTAAAAAAACCTTCTCAAAACCCTCCTAGCACCCTGTCAGCAAAGCGTGAGAGTTCACTCTCAAAAAGGAAAAGTAAGGAAGCATTTATAAAAACCTTTTCCACAGTGACCTAGTTCTGTTCTCGGTGAAGATGGACATAAAATTGATAATGCCTTCAAAGTGTGTAAAATTAGAATATCACTTAATGTCTTTGATAATCCTACCCCAAACATATTCCTCCTGGATAACAGCTGTACACTCATAAGCTCCACTTTAAAAACTTAGGGAAAAAAATAGATGGATTGAAAGAGGCTTTTTACCTTAGCACTTACACCCCTCAGCTGAAGCCAAGATGCTTCTGCAGGAGATGGAAGGAAGAATGATATTTCCTGCTCTGAGAGCTTGCATTTTAAGCAAGTAAGAAGATGGTTTAAGCTAGTAAGAAGATGGTGCCTTCATGGCCGTTTGGCAGGCCAGTACTGATGCTGAATCAAAATCCAAAGCCCCTCATGTGTCTAGTCCAGAGTCTTACCAGTGGCCAAAGCAGGGAAGTCGCCTCACTGCCCTTGACTACTGTGAGAAGAAATTTCTTTATTTCTGCTTCAGGTCTTTCAATAAAAGTAAATATACAGAAACTGAACAAGGATAACTATCATTCTCTACATAAGCCCATTTATAATGTAAGTTAGCCTTGCTGTAAAACCCTGTTCCTTCATTTTTATTCAAAAAACATGGTAAAATAGGATTTGCCACCATCCTTGAAGGCCGAATACATTAGAAGCTGAAGAAAAACCTTTTTTCCATCTCTTTCCAAAACGTGATAATTACCCTTTTTAGGGGCTTTCTGTTTAGCTCAAAGGGTTCCTTTTGCCAAGATACATGGTTCTCTTATCAGGTACACAGAAGGACTCCCTGTAACCCTTGTTCAACCAGCTTGTGTTGCCTCCATAGAGATCAGAGGGTTTTCAGGCTACAGGAAGATCTCTTCTTATGAGTTTCTCTTTCAGTATTTGGCCTTCTGCAAGAACTGAATGTCTTATTGCCTCCTGTTTGTTTTGAAAGCAGTCTTAGGGACTGATTCTGATCTGTTTGACTCCGAAGTAAATCAAGAAAGCCACAAGGAAGAGACGCAGTACTTCCATGGAGATGGACCAGAAATGTGCTCAAAATTTGATTCACCCCAGCCATGATATATTGAGAAGTCATGGATAGTGTGAAGTTCAAAAAAAAAAAAAAAACCCAGAGCAAAAATAGATTTTTGTAAAGAGTTTCAGCTTTACAGAGGAAGCTTAGTGAGCAGTACACAAAACCAGCTACACGTGTGTGCATGTTGCAACAGCCTGGCCTGGGACAGCAGCTCTGCCAGGCACAAAGGGGCTGCTATCCTGGGGGTGTCTGCTCAGTGGGCAGGGACTTCCAGCCCACACAGAACCTCTTTGGCTACACCCATGGCAGCAAACCCAGCAGTGCCAGCACACAGACACAGGTACAGCCACCCAGCCATCTCTGCTGATTCACTGCTGGCAGGCTGCTCTGCTCAGGAAACCATGCAGCAAATGCACTCCCTTCTATATCGATGTTGTTAGGGTGTCCTGGGCTAGCCAGCATTCCTGGGCACTGTTCAAGGGAGAGCATAAGGCAGGGAATGTTCCCAGAAGTCAGGATAGATGAGTCCACAGTGTTGAGGAGAGGTAAAGAGTTTAGCCATATGGATGCAAGCCAGTCCCTTTGCTCTCGTTCTCACTGCCTCTGCTATGTGGTAGATGTTTTTATTATCCATGGGAAATTTTCACAGGTATAACACCCTAGATACTGTGAGGTGGTGATCCATACTAATTCTCTCATTAGATCATTACCAGTTTTTGATAAACATTGCCTTTTATATTTTAAATAGGGTCAGTTTTGTTTGACAGAAAATGCTCTCCTTGGCTGCATGTAAACCTCATTACTAATAGTTAAGCTTCCCTTTTTTTTTTTTTTTTTTCTTGAAAACATGCAGCTGTTTCGATTGTTGTTAGGCCTGCATTCGGGGATTAGCACTTTTATTTCTGATTAAAATATCTACACGGTAATGTCATTGAAGCAATTGTTCCAAAGTAAATGCATTGGCTGTGGTTTTCATTATCAGGATAATCTTGCTCTCTCCCTCACACCCAAGCAGTGAAATCCTTCCCTCTCTAGCAATATAAAACCGCATCAATGTGCACAGCAGATTTTAAACCATTTGCTGCTCACTACCCATTAAAACATTTTACAAACAACAATGAAACAGGAAATAACAAAGCATGCCCTTTGAATTAATACTCAGGATAAAATACTCAGAGTTTCTTCGCAGTCCATAAACTGCTCCAGCTGTGTGTTCACAGTTTATGGCATTTTAAGAACCATGCTCCTCAACAAAATTAAAACCTTGTCCACTGTTGGGGACCTGTTGCAACTCCATGGGCTCTCCTGTACGCTGGAGGCGGCAGAGGTGCCCCCCGTTGCTGCAGGATGCCAAAACCTAAGGTAACTCCCCTACTGAAGGGAAGCCCTCCCAGCACAGGAGAAATATGGAATATTTATTTCCCCTTTGCTGTAAATCAGAGGAGAAATTGATGATACTGATGCTGCAGAGACGAAATTTGCAGTGGGACGAGGCACCTCCTGGGCTGGGAATGGTGGAGGAGTACTGCCACCTCTTGGCTTGATCCTACAATGTCCATGTCCAGAGAAAGATCATGCAGTCATCCAGACAGCAAGCAGCACCTAGTGTTGTCTCCTGACCTAGTAGGAAGGCAAAAATATTTAAAATGTCTGTTCTGATCCATAGTTAATAGCACTTGCACATGTGAACTTTTATTCATGCTCACAGGTTTGGTTCCCCATCCACTGTGTCTGAGGCACTGTCCTAACAAAGGTGCCAGAAAAACACTTTAAGAATCATTATCTCACAGCAAGACCAAGCAGGAAACTCAGCTGATGTAAAGCAATCCCTCCAGCCTTTCAGTGCTGGCTTATCCCAAAGGCAATGACATTCGTGGGGAGATTTATGGTACTTTGTTATATGATGATGGAGCCCTTCCAAAGGAATAAATTACATATCGGCATTGCACTGACGCTAGGCAGGTAATGATAGTCTCAGAGGGGACCCAACAACATCTTGCAAACAGCTGTGGTCATTTGTGTGAGTGCCAATTAACCTGTGGTGGTCCTGGAGATGAGGAGGGCTGTATCTTTGCTTCTGGAAGTAAAGACAGTTTTGAGAGGGGATGTTTCCAGACACTGGCATTGGAATTCTTCACGTTATTCATGGAAAAGAGAAACTCCACAGTGCTCTGTGCTGTTCTGCAAACCATCAGCTGTCCAGCCCTAATCGGTTTCACTAAGTGCAGGGAAGACAGTAGGGCAAGAGCACAGTGATGGGGGCCTCATTCTTTTTTTTGCCATCAACTCAGAGAATATCTTTGAGTCTGGTTTTGTGCATATGCTTCAACCTCCTCTGGTATTGGAAATCTGGCCACCTCCCTAAAGATCCTTGAGATGTATAGTCAAAAGAATTGCAATTATTTTCAAGAGCCACTGTGTCAAGCTCCATGTCTTAGGTCCCAAACACACCCAGGTCCTTCTGCTTAAAATCTGCTGTTTGCTTTGTTCCTAGCAGGAGAACACCACCATTGATTACTTAATCTGGAGGGTCTATGTTTATCAGTCACTCAAAACACCTTTCTGAAGTGATCTGACAAATGGAATTAGAATTGTTTGGTTTTTTTGGGTTTTTTTTAGTAAGAGGACCTATATTGATGGTTAAATATAGACCTGAGGTTTGAGAACTTTTCTTTTATTATTTTGTTTTTTAGTTTTTCTGATCATTGGCAAAACCTTCAAGAGGGGTTTTGGTTTTGCAGGAAGACTCCAATATTTGCTTGTTTTTTCCCTTCCCTTTAGATAACAGTATTATAAAAATCTGATCCCTGTGACTGTAAACAATGAAAAAAAATGAGTATGTTGGGAAATGCAATAATAGTTTGTCAGCAAAAGCAAGCAAACAGTATCCTAAAGGCCCATAGATATTTGCCTTCCAAAACTGCCATGAAAATAAAACTTTTCAAGATGACAAGTACTTACCAAAGTGGAAATAAAGTGCTGAATATCCACAGCTTTACACTCTATAATGAAGTAGAAAAGTCTTTGTAATCTCTCATTTCCCAGAAATCATCCTTCTTACATCTGAAAAGTTTTATAGTAGCACAATCTAATAGTAAATTCCCCAGGTTTTTTTGCCTGTTTGTATAAATAAAATTTGACTTTACAAAATATTTCTACAAAATATTCCAGTCCAGCTCACAGAGCAATTATAGCATTAAAAACTCAATTTTTGCAAGAACAGCTCTTGTATATTGTAGAATCACTTGGCTTTGTGGTGCTGTGGAATATCCTCAGTCTGCATGGATGGAGAACATGTTTAACCAATTTTCCCCAATATAAATACTTTGCAATAAAGAATGAGGCCCAACTCTCATGTTTATGTGTCAGACATAGATCCATGCTGTATCCTGCCAAACTGTTGTAGCATTTAAATATATGTGCATCTCTATCTATAGATAGATAGATAGATACATAGATATGTCTTAATAGTACTAATTACCTGATGAAATATTCTTACATTTCCTATTTTCCCCCCTCAGGGCAGCCATTTATAGCAGGTACTGTGGTGAGGGAGGGCACACAGTTCAGACCAGGAACAGGGTGTAATCAAGGCAGCTATAAAAAATTTCACTTTGTAAAGGTTTCTCAGGTTTAACTGAGCTCTTAATAGGCACAGTAAAATGTGATGGGGATGTGATTGAGAAAATTTGACCGTATCTTTCTGAACTAAAGTGTATTTTGTTTCAGGGCAGATTAATTTTTGACTCCTGTTTCACTCCTCCTTTGAAAACATCAAGAGAACTGGGAAAAGAGTTCTGAAAATCTACAGTGCTTGTACTTTATCTTGCAGTTCTGAGAACAAAACTTTTCTGCTCAGAGGTACAGTTACTTCTTTGAGTAACAGAGGTTTCATTAGTATTCAGGGTGATGAAAGTAACACAGTGGCCTCACCTGCCAATTTCAGAAGGATTCCATGATAATATCAATTTTATAACATACTGTATTAGATAGAAGAAAACTTCATTCTCTCAAACATAACATTTTGAAAGCTTTTAGTTGCTTGATCAAGGGGTCACACCTCTAAAGCAGATACTCTTACTCTTATTACTTGATAGTATATACTGTCATTCTTTAGCCTAACCACTTGAGTAACTTCTGCTTCTTTCACTAGGCAAGAGGAGTCCCTCTCTACAAATACACTTACATACACACTCCTCTCTCTGCCTGACTCTGGTTATTAAAACCAGAAAAAATTTTAATTTACAGATGTGTTTTTCTGCCACTTTGGGCTTTTGCATCCTACTGAGGCTGAGCAGGAAATCCACAGTCAGGAGTCTCTGTGGCCAGGGAATCCACCTGGCCCTGGTGCACTGCCAGGGAAGAAACCTGGCATAGAGCAGGGTGTACATGGATCTCAGAGCAGCACCTTCCTCACTCCTTGGGAACCCTGGTAGAAAATCTGCAGTCTGTGAATGAAGAAGGAAGAAAATACCCTGAAGATGCCATTGCATTTTTCTTTGCAGAGTTGCTGTCTGCTCTATTAGGGCTCAGGCATCACCTGCAGTGTGCCTCCTTTCTGAGTTCCTATTCACATTAAGTAGCACTGTTTAAATCAGTGCTGTACAAATAGCATTTATAAATTGCATGGTAAAAAGCCTACAGAGCCCTGGAGATCAGTATTCTTATTATTGCTTCTGAGTTATAGGTGAAGGAATTAGCACAGCTAGGCTAATAGTGACTCTGCCATTCAGAGCCAAGTCATCTGTTGTTTTACTCCTCCTCTAACTCTCCATTGTCCAGTGACTTTAGGTAATTGCCTTCCTAGACTCCCTGGTGAAATAATTTGCATCCTCTGACCCCACCATCAGTGCATGCTGGTGCTTCCCTGGCAGAGCAGGTTGGCCACCTTCTGCTCCCTCCTTTAAGTGCAGCAACCCAAATTTTCCCCTCTTCTCCACTGACTTAGTCTCTTCCTCTGCCCTCATCCCTAAACCACTCAAGGCAGTGAGCTTATTCCATACAGTCCTAAAAAGGTACATCATGTCCTGGCTTACACTGTCCAAGCTTAGATCACACTAAAATAATAAATGTCAAGGAAGTCTTATGGGAAAATGTTGATTGCGAAAAAAGTTTGGAGGCTGAGAGTGGATAGAGAAGCAATATTGGTTTTGCTGCAACTAGTAATCCACCTATGGGGAGCAGAAACTTCCTGCTGGGCTTGATCCTACCATTTCCTGAGCTGTTGCAAGGATACCTGAAACTTGGGTAAGTTCCTCTTCTTGGCCACTGCCATAAATCTGTGAAACCAAACACATGGGGCTGGACCTCCTGAATCATCAGCTCCAGTCCTTGCTGACACAGGCAACCACGCCATACATTAACCTATAAATAAAAATACTGGAAAGATGTTGTTCAGCAGAATTCTTCGTAGAAGGCACATATACCACAAAAGAGATTTAAGGCAACTGGTGAAAAGAGTGCTCAGAAGGAGCTTCTGGCTCTGACACACCAGACCTCTGGCATTCTGTGGGCCATAGCCACTGAAATAAAATAGCACTATTTCATTTCAATTAAAAGTGAAAAAGGTTGAGACACTGCTGGTCCTTTGATGTCTTTTTATTATTTCAGTAAGGGTGTTTCTTGTCTTCCAAAATTCAGGGGGAAAATAACCAAAATTATGAAGTCCTGCAAAATGGAAGGTATGAAAAATTCCCTTGACATCTCACAGAATTTCTCCTCTGGTAAAATCCTACTTTTCTTTTTTCTGGAGGATTCATACAAGAGGAGAAAAGAATTACAGTGTCCTACAGCTGTATCAGACTGGTACAGCTTTACAGGAGGGTGTCACATTTCTATTGTGTTTATTTATTTTCCTGATGATAAGGACAAAGTTTTATATGACTCAATTTGGATCACTGAGATATACAATAGTTAACATTTGATGCTACTAAAAGCAATGTTTCAATCACCTGGAAAATTCCATTTCATTTCTGGAGATAGTCAGCTCTGCTGGTGACATGTATTTTCTACAATCTTTCTGTTATTTATGCCTCACCTTGTGTTTTGTGTGTTTGTGCTTCATAATTAAAGTGGAAATTGAATGCACTTTTTTAAAAAGAGAACAAAGTGGAAATGATTGATGAAAAGTTGCTACAAGAATTGCCACTCTGAAACCACTTGATTTGGCTGTCACAGAGGACTTTCCAAAGGCTAAATTAGGAGGGCAGAACAAAAGAGCATTGTACACTGAGACTGCACATGGTAGTCTGAACCCTGGGGTCTAGGCAGATTAATTTCAGTATGAATTTATAATGCTTTAAGGATATACTGTTGCTTTATTGATAGCAGTGTAATTAAAGGATCACTGTAGATTGATTTAAAAATGTAGTAAAAATGAAACCTTGCAGGAGACACTAAAACTTCAGAGAAAAGAAGTCTTTCTTTCAAGGGACAGTTTGAGGGCTCTTTTCCCGTTTTTTGCATATCCCAATTGTCTCGTTGCCTTCAGGAGCTTTGATATTTAGCCAATACTTTAGTGCCGAGTAATGAAAACAAGGAGAACTCTAAAATCCTGAGTCGTATCTTTTTGCAAATGCCTTTGAAATGTCTGGGGGCAGCATTTCTTCTTTCAGGCTAATCTATTTTAAATGTTTGTACAGAGCTGAATGTAATTTGACTGAGTAATATTGTCTGATGGTTTAGGCCTTAGGGTCAGAGTGATAGATCAGTGTGCTTTGCATGATGCTCCTCTCACTGTACCCATCTGAGCATTACTGAAGCAGAGGAGGAGGAGGGATCAAAAATGCTGGACATTGGCTTTCTCTGTTAAGTCTGATGCAGGAAAAGGTAACTGGTTTTTTTTTTTGTATTCATATATATTATATTTACAGGCATTTGAATGGCTGCAAGTTGACTACTGCACCTAATGTAATAATGTTCTGGGATGAAGGGCAGCCAAAATTCAGTCTTGTCTCAGCAGCAGACTTAGTCTTCTCTGAATGCAGGATTCATGGGGATTATATATATTGTACTATTATTATCTTTTTTTTGTAGAATTGGAGTCTGAATCAATGACTGCACCCTGAACACAAATACCAGCTCTGCTCTTAGTCATAGGTGTACCTTGTACTAACAGTGGTCTTATCTAGTAGTGACAATGTACAAAGAAAACATGAACTCTCACTCTTTCCCTGGGATGAGTTGGCAGGAAATTTGAAGAAGGCTACTGTGGTTCAGATTTGACCGTAAAGGACACAGGAAATATTTATTTAGAGCTAGGATTAGCACCTGCTCCTTCAGTGGTGTGGTAAGAACTCTGAAAGGTGCCATTCAGGAAATGAGTGGGTGGAGGTCTGGGAGGTGACTGGAAGGTCTGAGAGCTGGCAAGAAGCTCTTTGCTGAGGCCCTGTTTGTATTTGTGGGGCACCAGCAAGTACAGGGTATGTGCCCAAGGTCGCTGTGTCTATAGAGCATTTAAGCAAAATATTATTGACTTGAAGGGCAAGTTTTCAGTCCTTGTAAAGATCTCCTGCACAACCATTTCCAGGTGATCCACATTCACCCTTAGAGAAGAGGCTGCCAAGGTAATTTATGATTCACCTAAATCTAGGACTGATTATGTACTGATTTTCTCCTGGTAGTGAGGGCACCATGGAGTGTTCCATCAGTCCATGCCAACTATCAGAAGAGTGTCTCTGGCTCTCCAACAGGAGCTTTGCTGTAGTAGCTCCCTCTTGTCAGTGTAGCCAGTCTTACATCAGAGAAATTCTTATCTATGGTAAAATTCTTTTAAAAAATCTGGTGCTCAGTACCTATAGAGTGAGTAAAGTTTTAAGAGATCTGTTCACACTCATTTCCCGCACTGGGATCCATCTTTCATAATTTTAGGGGGCTACACTGTAGGTGTCTAAACTGGAGCTAGTCAAGTAATCACACCTTAGAGTTCTCTGAGACCCAGTTAGTTTATCAGTTTGTCAGGGACATGTTTCACCTGATCTCAGACTCTACTATGTTGAAGAGACCTCTACTGACTATGAAAGGACTTTCAGCAACAAGCTTAGATTTATATGGTTATTTTGTACCTGGCTAAAACTAGGGAAGATGGCTGCTAGCCCCTAACCATATATTCATTCAAGTTTTGAAAATGAAGAAGAGCTATCAGATCATCTGAAGACAAAAGAAAGGAGTCAGGGATGTAAATTCATCCCTCTGTTCAGGGATGAATTACAAATGTTGGTTTCCCAGCTCATATTCAAGACAATTTACTACCAGATTTACTCCAGATTTGGCCTGCGTTTGTAAATGTAGCTTCCCTGAGTCCATATTTCCTTATCATACTGACAATTGTGCATGGACAATTCATGTTCAGTACTTTGGCTTTGCAGGACTGACTCCTCCAAAACATCTGAAAAGGGGAGATCCTATTCAGGAGAAAGACAACTTATCCTTCTCATCATCAAATGAGAAGAAAAGACCGAATTATGTTTCTCAAAACGGTGTTCAGCCTGTGCCCTGGGTCGTCCATCTGTGTGCTGGCCACCCTTTGATGAAGGACACAAGGTACTCACTTAAACCATTATTGGTTTGTTTTAAGGGAGCTTGGGTTCTGTAAACAAGACAGAGCAATGTTTTTCTTCTGGCAACCCACACGTTTCGCAAGAGCTTCCACAGGCTGTACCAGGAGACAAACAAGTAGCCAGGAGAGAAAGCAAACCCTCTTCAAATGCAGAGAGCCCTTTCCTAACCACAGGCATGGGGGAGTGCTTCTTCCTCAAGCACGTGGCAGGGACATGCTGGAGGGTGAGATGGGCTTGCTGAGGGAGAAATCCAGGTGGAATTTTTCACCAAGCAGCTCTCCTGAACAACTCTGCTGAACAACTCTACAGTAAAGCATTTGTTTTGGGGATATTCACTATCTCAGTCATTCATGTGAGCTGTAACTCCATGAGCATAAACACAAACTGTGCCTTATGGAATTAGATCCAGCATGGTCCATTAAGATGTTTTAACAGTGCTTCATCATAAGCTATTCTTTTTTTCCCATGTATTCCTTTTAATTGCTGTTCCCTTTCACTGTCCATCTGGAAATTCAGAGACCAGAACTGTGCCCTCCCCGCTGCAGATGCTGGACAAAGCTGTGAGAACATGCTAGAGAATCCTGGTGGCAAGAGTGACCAGAGAAGAAGGCTGAGTGGCAAACAGCCATGCAGGTGGATAATAACTCTCATTCGAACAATTTTGAGTGGTTTTGTTGTGGCTGCCTTCTTTAAGCAGCAGGTGAGCTACTTCTGAAACCAAAACCTAGTGGCTCAGGCTGTGGACTTCTGGCTCTTACCATGCCAGTGGAAGAGGTTTCTGCTTCTGCCTGCTGGAGGTTGCTGCCCCCAGAGCTGAGAAGCTGCACGTATGAGTGCGCCTTACCTTGTAAAAGTCAAAATATGCTGGATGGGCAAAGACTCATCATTTAAATCTGAGCTCCTGTCCCATCACTACAGGGCCCAGGTTGAGGGTTACTACTCTGTATTCAGAAAAACATTAGCTTAAAAATAGTTTGCTGGATGGCAGGGAAACAGTAGAGGCAACCACCAAGAGATGTGGAATTTATCTGCTACGGTAGTCAATTTTTGCCTTCAAAAATTAGATTAAGAAATCTAATTCTGTGGTGCAGAATTAGCCACCACGAAGACAAGAAAAGCTTATGTACCCACTAAGACTTACTCAAGTCCTAAAATATATGACTCAATTTAGACTTCAGAGCTAAAAGTTCAGGACATAAGAGTTGAATACACTCTTCTTACAATTAAAAAAAAAAATGGTATGTAGTGGTTTCTTTTTCTTAGTGTTTATTTACTTTTATTATACCACACAGATCCATTCTTAAATAGAGATGGTCAAAGAGATGCAAGAAACTCTACTCTTCCGAAATCTCTGGCAAACCACCACACCCAACTCCACTACAGCCCAGCTCCCAAACAAAATGCCTGTCACGTCTTGGGGGATGATATTTTCTCCAGCTACTTGTAACAGGTTCCCACAAACAGTAGTACACCTCAGCTATGACACAGGATTTCATTAGACAGTGATCAGTGTTCTCAGTCAAAGAAGCACTTCCTTATAAAACTGTGCATATCAGGACCATCTGGAGACCCCCACCATTATGGTGCAATAAAATATTCTTTAAATTTATATCGTGACATTGTGCTTATTAAAGCTCAGTTCTTTCAACAGACGTATAAACCAATAATTTTACTTGTGTTAAATATTCCCCAAAGAAAAGTAAATTGACCTCCTCAGGGACTTTTCAAGGGTTAGAAAAATGTCCTTTCAGTATCTGTTTTCCATTATTGTAATTACAAAGGGTGATGATAATCCTTTCAGCGTTATTGTTTCGACATGTGCATGATTTATAGTGGGACATGTAAGTTCATTTGATGCCGTTGTTGAGAGCAGGGCATTGTATCAGAGATAAAAGGAATGAAACAGACATGTAATCTGATAACTAACTTTACTTGTGAGTGGAATAAAAATGTGGTCTTATTTAACATGATTATAAATAACTGCTTAAATTTCAAGTCATCAGTGGACTGTAAATGCTCCAAGAGGAATACTGTAAATAAACAATCTCAAAAGAGGGTATTCAGATCAGCTGATAATATTCCAGTGAAGGGACAAAGAGTTTCTGCTGTGTACCCTGGCATTGGGTCCTGCTCAAACTCCTTAGACAGGCAAAATACTCAAGGAGATCAACAGGAAGTTCACATAAACAAAGAGAAGTAAAGAGTCTTTTAAAAGCATCTCCACTGAATTGAAAGACCTTTTTTTCCCTTTGTGGGGTGGAAGGGGGACTCTAATAGTGTCCCTACCCAATGCTTGTGATGGAACAGCTCGTGCACAGAAGACATTTTCTGTTCCTGGGACAGGGGGAGGGTCACCTGCAGGAACCTCTGCCCAAAATTGTTCCAAACTACCATGGGGTGGGATTTGCTAACCATGATGGCAATGAATTCCAAACACTGGCCTACCTAGAGCCCTCTAGAGAAGGAGGAAAACAAGTCAGCTATCCCAATTCTTTGGGAAGATGTGATTCTGAGCACGGGTTTTATGTGGCCACATGTACATGTCTACAGCCAAGCTGGTCACCTTCAGCTCCTCTGGGTGACTGTGGTCAGATGGTGGCACTTTGAGGGCCTCGTGTTTGGGGATGAAATGAGCTGTCTCCTGGAAGGCCCTACTTATCTCCAGGCTCTGTGGGATTTGTATAAGGGGACTGTACTGGAAATGTCAGAAGGTAACCAAGCTGAGACCCACTGGCAGTTCTTGACAGAAACCAGCTTTGACTATATCATGTTGGAGATGCTCAATTTTTCCTACTCATGTAAGGGTTTTTGAGTAATGTATACAGTGGCATGGAGATACCTTTTAGTCTGGAAGTACTGGAATACAAAGACAATCAGGAACTCAGCCCAGATTTATTTTAGAACGTATTTATTAAAATGTGTTAAGTCCTGGTACAGATACCCTTGCTTAGTAAAATTACCCTTTCTTACAAAGAAGTAAGTTTATCTGATATAATTCAATTTATCTTAGAAATTAAATTTTTACTCTGGAATGAAGCAGCTCAGATTCTACCAAACATTAAAAATACATGGACTAAATATAGTTTACGAAAAACAGAATGACAAAGCTGATAATAGAAACCCAAATTCTTGCATCTCAGCATTATGCTGTGCTATTTTCTCAGATGTTTCATTTATTTTAATTTCTGTGTGTAACTGGACCATATACTTAGATGACAGGCACCATTATTGCTCCATGGATGAGTCTGAGCCTTTTTGATAAATCTGGCCAAGTCACTCACTAATTGGTGTCATGCTGGTGGACACCACCTGGAAGGTATAAGCTATTATCCACCTTGATTTGGAATTTGAATATTTCCACTACAAATATTTATTTATTTACACCATATTTTTACAGAAGGTTTTAACCACAAAATTTCAAAAATGAAAAATTTCTCCCTGAAGAAAAATACTATCAAAAAGAATCTTATGTCATTCACAGTATTTCATTTTGATAAAATCATAATAACTTGATTCACTTAATATTTTTTGTGTATGTGACATGAAATATCTCAGTATTTTAAAATGTCTGATTTTAAAATTATCCCAAAGAAATAAAGGAAATATAACATTCTGAAAATGTTAGCTGATAATTACTAAACCATCAGAACATTTCTTCTCTTTTTAAAGCTTGGGAACAAAACATTTCAACAAAAGACAACCCAGTTTGTCAAAGTGGTTCCAGTTAAGAATCTTACAGGCTGGCAGCAAGTCTTTGTCCAGGTACCATTACAAATTTCTCTCCTGTATTTGAAATTCCATATGAAAAACCTTTAGGAATAGGAACTAGGGAGGAATAAAGTTGAACTTGTATGTTTTCCACCATGAAGAAAAATGGTACATCCTATTAAAAAATGCACTTAACCATGTGTCAGGATATCAAAAAGATATTTACATCTTCAGCTCTAATATTTATTTAATTAGCTGCAGCAGTTGATTTAATAGTTATGGCTAATTTATAAATAGACATATTTCTCTTTTTTTTAAGAGTGAATTGTGCTCTTGAAATTAGCCTGGAAGCAGCTGTGTGTTTGACCCAAAGCAGCAACAACAAACAGTACACAGCAGCACTGACATGCTATCAGAGTAATGGATCATTTTAAAGAGCCTGGAAATGATTAAACAGGGGTGCTGCTACATGCAGTCTTTAATTGATTGATTTGAGTTTGCGGTCAGAAAATGACTGTCAGCTACAGTTTATCTATAATTATCAGTAATCAAAACCAGATTTTTCTCTCTTCCTAATGCTGTAATGCTCTTTCAGTGCTTGAGACATATGTGCAGCTCAGGCATGCATCTGCAGTTGCCTCATAGTGTTAGACTGAACACTACCATGCCCTGAGACGCACCCAGCAGAAAAAGAAATACCTTTGTGCCTCTGAGATAATCACTGTGAGCAAGGAAGAGAGAAACTGGCAGAGAATGGCCAGAGGTTCAGGATATTCTCTTCACATTGTTCTGATGATAAGAGGACAGCAGAGAAAAATCATGTTCTTTCTTTCCCCTCACCCTTGTTTCTGCACTGGATGAAGAGGAATCAGATTTTTCCTTATTTTATTCCCTACCTTTTAAGAGAAGCAAGAAAATCATCCCTTTGTCTTGGGCATCCCTTCTGGAGTCATTAGAAGGACATTTGCTTTTGAGGGAAGTCCCTGAGGATTGTTCTGAAACCCGCTTTGATTGCAAAGCCTGAACAAGGAGATGTTCACTCCCCTAAAGCTACCGAGAGCTGTCATCAGTATCCCCATTGCTCCAGAAACTGAAGTGGCTCCCCTGGCATTTGTTTCACCAATCTTGAGAGGACTGATGCACATCAGGCTGAAGGGATGAGGCCATTTCTGTCAACTGCCATTGGATGCTCTATGGGTGTAAACAAGAGGGAAAAATTGGAACAAACTGCTTTGGGGGGAAAAAAATAAATAAATTACCTGCTGAAGTCACATTCCATTTAGAGAATTCAAATACTTGGTCACCTAATTCCAGAGAAGAATTCAGGTTGTAAATACCAAGGGATGGAAGATGCTACCTGCATCCAGAGGTAGGAGACTAGGTCAGAAGCTGGTTAGGGTGCAGGCACCATCCTTTTGCATTCTGCCTTGTTGGGAATGGTTTTAGACAACTTGCAACTCAGTTTGTTTGTCATTGCTATAAGGCCAGATTCCTGGGAGTCCAGCTCAAGGAGTAGATGACCATGCTCCCATTTGACTTCCTCTAACTCCAATGGGACTAATTTTGACAACATGTAAGAAACAGGTGAGAGTTGACATGTAACAATCAAACTGAAATACACAAATACAGTTTTTCTGGTATATTTCTTGGTGGCAAAAAAGCAGGGAAACTCAAAGAAGGGGAAAGTTTCTGTTTTCCCAGAGAAAAGAAAGAATAAAAAAATAAAAGCCGGGGAAGATGGTAGTGCTGAAAATGGGAAAAGACAGATTATGTTCTTCTTATGTGTCTGGTACATCCCACCTGCTGGTGGTCATCAGGTCAAGTAATTCAAGGAAAGATGAAAACTGAAGATGCAGAAGGATTCTCTAGAAAATGTATTTTCAAAAGAAGCCTCCCCCTTTAATGTCTATCTCCATGTAAACATCAGTTAGGGTTTTTTATGTGTCTGGAAAGGGTAGATGTCATTAAATCAAGATGATTTACAAAATAATCTGCTTCATTAGATCGGTCCTGAAAATGTGTGGATACAATCTGTATGTATAAAGCAATACACTTACTCTATTTGTTAAGGAAGAGCTGAATAGTATTTTATTTTCAGTCAGTCACTTTGGTGAAGATGCCTAAAGAATCTGCTATATTTTTCTATAGGTCTCTCTGCAGTCTTTTGAGCAAGGATCCCATAGATGTGCTTTATGAAGAGGAAACATCTCCTGTTATCTTGTGCTGGCAGACCAATGCACGCTGCTCCTCTCCAGAACTCAGAGATTCTGCCTGCACTTTCCTATTTTTGGGTTTATATCCTGAAACTGCAGAGCCCTTGCTTGCCTTTCAGCAGGCGAGCTCTCTGGCAGAAACTTTCCGAGGTAATTGTGGGGAAAGATAATATGGACCATGCTGGACAAGGGACTGAACCAGAGTCAAAGTGCTGGGGCCAAATCAGAGAGATTAGTGGTCCAGAGAAGCATCCTGTAGCTCTGGGTCAGCTCTGGGATTTCTACTGGATCTCATGCTTCTAGTCAAAATCCAAGAGCAGCAGCTCCATATGCTTCCTCTCTCCTCAGAGTGGGAAAGAAAAAAAAATTGGAGTGATAAAAGCAGGCAACTTGTGTCCCTCATTTGTCTTGCTACTTGTAAAATGAATAGTCAATATCATCACAGCTTTTGGGTTTCTTTTTTTAAGAAAATCCTTATAGCAGAAGATACTGAGAGAAAAAGAAATAATTGGGAAAGGCATATTTGTGCTTTGATACCTGCAGATGGAAGGTTCCTGCTGTTCCATCAGTTCCCTTGGTTTTCAGAGAGGTGTTGCATTGCACAGTATGAAAATGCTACCTGCAGGAAAATGTTAATGTGCAGAAGAGTAGTTGCCAACGGAAAAAATATTTTGGCCCCCTTTGAATTTCTATCTGAAAAGTACTTCAGGGAACCAGAGTTGACAGGATGATAAATTTCTACTGCAGTTTTGAGACTAAAAGTGCAAGTTGGCGCACAGTGATCCCGCTTTCTTAATCAGTTCAAGATGGACTTGGAAGGGGCTCATCTTGGTCTTCCATGTCTTGCTCAGAGAGAATGTGTAGAACCAAGCTTAAATTTCACCTCTGGTGTTCTCAGGTGACCATGTGCGCCACTGAAAAACTGACCACGGTGCTGGCACATTCTGTATCCTGAAATGCAAATTGTATGCTGGTGGGATGATTTGCACTTTGTTAAGAATGAAGTGAGAGCTGGATATCAGGTCTGTTACACCCAAAAGCAAAACTGGAAGAAAATGAACCCCAGGAGTGACAGAGGAGGAGGACTACTGATGACTAGAACTGCTGCAGCTTTTTAGGATGCAGCACCTGCCTTTAGGTGGAGTGGGAGGTGAAACTGGGATAGGTGAGCTTGTGCTGTATCCCACCCAGCTGGTACACACATTGTGTCCCTAGGAGCAGTATTTTCCATGGAAGCTGCATGTACCTGTGCTGATGGCTTTTGCTAAGAGTTAGCACCTGAACTAATGTGCACCAAGGGCAATAGAAATCCTGCTGTTGATGCCAACAGCACTGGAGCATATCCCAGGAGCTTACATCTAGGATAAGCAAAGATGCATCTTCTCTTTGATTGATGAAGAGATGGCAGAAAAGAAATAAAGGTTCATGGTTTCATAATTTACAACAAAAAACTGTTACTCTAATCTGCCACTCTATACATTGTAAATGACAGAATTTTTTTAAAATCTCTGGTTTGCATTTCAGCCTCACTCCTCAAAGAACAGTTCCCTTTAGCTCAGCTCACTGTAGAGGTCTGTTTCTGGGCTGTTTGGCATATCTCATATTCAAATTGATTGCTTCTCTGGAGTTTAAAATCTCCTCGGGAACACTTCATAGCTTCATTTTCCATAATGTTATTGACTAACTTTGCCCAGAATTCCCAAGACCTCAGAGACTTTTATATTACATTTTGGTTTATTTTTGTGTCTTATTGCAGGCTGTTTTCTTATATTTCTCTGTATGAAGATGCAAGCTCCCACAGAAAGAAACCCACAGACCACAGTAACCTCTTGGATGGGGGAAAAAAATTCTCCAGCTGTTATGTCCATTTTTGGAAAGTGTGTATGTACTACTCTTAATCTGAGTTCATCCAAAACTATTTTTGAAGTCTAGCTGTCAGCATTTTTGTCTCAGCAATATTTGTGTTCTTCTCTGAAAGTCACTAAACTTGGACATTGTGGCATTAAACTTTAAAAAAGAGAAGTCAAAAACATTTGTGTAAGTTGAATGTACTTTTAAAATGGGAATAAAGCTAGAGAGAGCTTATCTAAGAAAACAAGTCATGGACTCATTATATCCTTGATCTTCTTATCTCTCACTGTAAAATAAGTTAGATGACAGGTTTGGTTTTTAGCCTTTTCTATATATGAGTCTGCACATTTAATTCTTCTGTTAGTCATGTCCATAAAACATAGGATGAGGGAACATTTGCTTTGAGGGCTGATAATTGCTTCTTTTATTTCTGAACGGAGCTGATCTGACTTAGTCAAGACAATCAGAAGAAAAATCTGTATGTTTGCCACCAAATTAGACTTTCAACAAATGTCTCTGCCTTTTGCTAATCCGCTCCAGTTCTACATCCTGACAGGCTCCTCGGAGAGTTTCTTTTACTCCCTGTAGTTCCCACTAGCCCAGGACCTCTGTTAGTAATACATGAAGGTCACTTTCCTTTGGATGGTGAAATGTCCAGAAATGTTGGTCATAACTTGCATTTTCAAGTCTCTTCCTTTCCTGAAAGAGCCCTATACATTCCCAAGTAAGCTGTTCACACCAGTACTTTTACTATTTCTTCTTCAGTGTCAGAGATACTAACAATAGAGGTTTTAAACTTTCTAATCAAAAGTAGAGGAAGATACAACGTATTTCAAGAATTACTGAAAATTGTTACAAATATAATAAATCTTTCATAGTATTTCTTTCAAATCCTCTATATATTTTAATCAATCAATGCTAACTGTTAACAATTTTTAGGTCTGTTAGGAGTCTTTTTTCATGTAGGCCTGTATTACGTTTACAATTCTTCTTTTTCTCCCAAAATAGTGATAATTATATTCTTCAGGAATAAGTTACTAAATATCAGCCTTCGGATCTGCTGCAGTACAAAAATTTCATAAATGAGTGGTAAACTCATTTTTCTTGTGTAATAATGTTGACTCACATAATCTATATATTCTCTCATATTAAGTGAGCTAAAATCTTACTATTTGCACTGGATGATAATATGGGTATATAAATTGTAATGATCAGCAAAACCTCAAAAAGCTTCAGAGGTTTGTAAAAGGGGCCTCTCCATCCCAACTCAGTGTATTCTAACATTGGTTTCCTGGTATGATCTGATCCTACAAAGACCAGAAAAAAAGAACATTTCCAAGATTTAATATCTCTTCTTAAAATAAATCTCTGCTTCTAAATTTCAAAGATAATTTTTCCCATGAAATGTGACTCATGTGCTGCAAACATTGTTTCATAAAGACCCTGGAAAAAGTGGAAGTAGAGGTTACATGTGCATTCCTCTGCATATTCTATAACCACATCAGTCATTTGCTGAACAGTGACCCTGGGACAAAACAATATAATATCACCTCTTTACAGGAGCAACATCAGAGGCAAACAAAAAGAATGACAAAAATTTAAAGCTCATAGGCAACACCTAACTAATCATAGCAAATAACTTGAAGTTCTATTAAAAATCTCGGAAGCAGACTCTGGTAGCAATTATCATAAAAATGAGGAAACGTGATATTCTACTAGCATTCTGGTATTGTAAGGTTTGCCCAGCTAACAAAAGAAGCTATGTAGGATCACCTGGAAGAGGTTATACAAGTTGTCATTCTACCTAGAGATGGTTTTAACACACTCTTTTGGAAAGTCAGACTGACACAGAAAACGAACAAGCCTTGACAAAGTATTTGATAAACCTACTGAGTACCGGAGGCTGCTTACTACTTTTTTTTTAAAAAAAAAAAATCTCTTAAAGTGCTATAAAAAATCAGGTCCAGAAGTGAAAACAGAAAATAATTGGAGTATGGGAATGATGTTTGGGACAGTAGTCTTTGTATATGTGTAATGCTCGTAGGGATAGCTTAAAATCTTCTACTCATCTTCCTTCTATTTAATTTAAATACATCCATAACACAGGGTCAGGAAAACACCAGTTGGTTTTCCATACAAATAAAGGATAGGCTAAAATAATTAGGCATTTGGAAAAAGGGTGGGGTCTTTGGTTAGGCTGCTAGAGCCAGATGGAACTTTTTTTTTCTTTATTTATTTAAAATTAAGTGCTTTATAAAAACTACAAAGAAAGACTGATTTAGCAGTAAGAAGCAGCACAGCCCATGCTCCTGTAGGAAAGATAGTTCAGAAAAAGAACATGAATTGCTTTCAAAAAGCTTATTCTTTAATACATGTTATTCCTTCTGCAGGGATCTAGTAGAATTTATTATTCTCCAACACAGTGAGGCTTTCTTTTCAGAAATGGGGATGAGAGAAACTGGTTAGCTTGCTAATTCTAGCTGGAGCTTTCAAGGACATTTTATAGCTGCAAATGTTTGGCTATGACGTTGTAACCCATAATTATAAATATTGATCTTTAGTGACATATTAGATAGTCCAAAACACTTAAGTTTAATAGTAATTGTAGCTACACCCTGTAGTTACATTCTACAGTGCATCCACAGAGCAAAGTGTTCTTTGGAGTGGGGAGACCCAGGAACTTGACATTACAAATAGGGAAATGGGAGCAGGAGAAACTGAAGAACTTCCAAAAAAGATAACTGAACAACTTTGATAGCTTGCCTTTGTTTTTCCACCATTTATACAGTATCCACCAAAATAAACTTTTCTGTAGAGCTTGGGTATCGTCATTTCACTGAACTGCAGAGATAATTAAAAGAGAGGAGATAGAGAATCTTATAAGATTTTTTTTCTCTTTTGGCAATTAGGACTTAAACCTGAAAAAGTTAGAAAGTGTTCTCAAGGCATTTCCTCTTTTCAAATTTCAACAAACATATTTTTAACTCTATTCTTCAGGGATTTTACTCCTGAGCTCTGACATTTCACAGCCTACTACAGCTGTCATTAATTGATGCTTTGGTTCTCCTACAGTACTCTAAATTATAAGATCTCTGGAACATAATCCAGCCTAAGAGACAGCAACATAAAATGCCTACATTATCACAAAACATCCTTTTATTTTCCATTTATCAGCAGTTAAACCCAGCAAGATGCTTACCCAAGTCGAATTCAATTGCTTACAGAAGACATTCAGGGATTAGCATCTGATTCCATTTACACCCATCAAAATGCATTTAAAGCATTAAAATAGAAATTTTATTTTATCTAGGATTTGAAGTAAGATAGGCAAATAAGCCTATCAAGTTCTGCAAGGATAGATATATAAGCTGTGGAAATAAAAGACCACCACTTAAAGGTCCCAATTTTTTCTTTAATGAAAGAGGAAATATATACCAAACCTTTTTCAAACTCATCATGTTTTATCTGATGGTGAACTCCAGCTCACTTCATTTGAGGACCTAATTAATCAGGAATGTCATGTGTTCTACTGCTGAAATATTTGTTCCTGATTCAAGAAAATAATGAAACTCAAGCAGTGGTAAGCAAGCCTAGCTCTTGAAAGCTAATAATATACAGCTCTTATTTTATGAGTGATTTCTGCTCAGCCTAAGGGTGAGCATAAGAGAATTAAACTACTTCTGTATAATACCACTAGGTGGGTTTTTTGGGTTGGTTTTTTTTTTAACAGATCTTTAAGAGCAACCCCACTACATAAATATGTCTCCTTTACTTGGAGTAATGGAACCCAGGCCAGGGTAAGTCCAGTGCTACCCAACACCTGGTTTTCTGGGCTATTCATAGAGATGATCTTTGAAGCAGCATTAATATGACCCATTTTAGAGTGACTGAAAATTTGGCCCAACTGCCTCGCCCCTCCCAGAGCTGCAGTTGTTAAAGCCTCGAGTAATGGAATCCAGTAGCATGAAATAGTACATTTATTTTGCTTAGACACACACACACACTCACACACACAGAGTCATCATAATTTCCTATGACATGTAAGAGAAGAAAACTCTCATACATAATATTCTAAAGGTTGAATATTTGGCTACCAGCTTTTTCCAAAATAACTATTAAAGTCGTAATCGAAAGTGTTCCAGGCCACAGGGTTGGGTGGTTAAATTACACACTGAGGGGGAGATGGGCTGCGAACACTCAATGTGAGCTTTATTTACTCCAAAAATTCTTTCATTAGGAAAACCCAAGACAGGCAACTCAAATTTATAATAAGAAAGTGCTTTTTTTTTTTTTTTTCTATTGAACTGACCATTTTGGAAACTCAAAGGGTTCCAACATACTATTAATTTTTTACAATGTCAGCATGCTTTTTATAAACTGTTTGGGGTTTTTTCTTTTCTGAATTTTAACAGTCATCCATTTTGGAAATATTTTGTACCCCAGAGGAAAGGTTTTGCTTTCCCTGAAGTGGGGAATAGTATCATATTTAAGCCATATGATCTATTTTTAAAAACACTGTAAATATGGAACAAGCCCTTTCCAAATTGTTCACATTATAAACAGCACCTAGCAAGGGCTGTGTTTGGTTTTGTTCTTAAGGCGGATTTCTTTCCTGGATTTCCTATGCAAGTGTGAGGTTGAAGGCACAGCACTGCTTCAGCTTTGTGTGGGCTGGGAGGACCCTGGCACAGAACGCCACATGGGTGGACATGCCTCCATTTCCTTGTGACTGCCTCCTATGCAAGTGATCCAGAGCCCACTGAAGCCTTTTAGTGGCTTTTCCGGTCAGGACAGTAAGCTCTGATCAAGCCATCTGAATAGACGTAGAGTCAGGGTAGATGCTCCTGCAGGCAGTGAGCTGGGAGAAATTGAGTCTGTCCCTTGGGACTATGATCCCATTTTTGCTCCATCACATTTGCCGGCCATTCTGAGTCACAAATATGGTTTAAAACCTGTCTATCAGTTCTTTCCTCCCTTTTGTCCCCAAACCATCTCAACCTGAAGAAAAACATGGAGGATATTGTTCTCAATCTGTAAGTTTGAAAGGTCACACCTTTATAACCTACTCTGTTAGGGCTCAAATTAAAACATGAGGGCTTGTCGTCTTTCAAAACTCACTGAATCTTTCAAGAAGTTCTCTTCCCATCTCATCAATATAATATCATACTTTCAGCTTTGAATGTTTCAAAGACAATGGTTTAATGCCGTGTTACAAATAAATTATTGCTATTCCCTGTTTTTCAGGTTTTCATTGTTGTTCTTTAAGGTGGGCTGACAATATTCAGAGTTCTTAGAGGAAAATACAACCATCCTTTTCTTACTGCCTCCACCACCTCCAGAACAGATAAAGCCACATTCCCAGAGTGAGTAATTGTACACAAAGAGCACGAGCTGGAGAGAAGGAGTTGCTCAGACACAGTGGGGTTTGTGGGAGAGCAATGCAGCTCTGACAGACTACTCCAAGAGCTTCTGGTTTTAGACTCCCCACTTTCATGTTCCCTCTACCCTTGTCACAATTTAACCAGGAGATGAGTCCTCATCTTTGACATAGAACTTCTTTACAGGACTTTTCTATTTTATTTTATTTAGAGGTGTCATATAGAAGGCACAGCCTGGTGAAGGGATAGAGCTGAAGAATTCAGTAGCTCTCCAGAGAAATCAGTTACAGGCCTGGGATTATTCACTAGTAACCCAAAGGAATTAATCTCCTCCTTTCACATAAACAAGCCTTATGCAGAGCCTAGGTAATAACATAATTACAACCACACTTCACATACACATTACCATCTGCTCTTCTCTGTTCTGACAGCAGTTCTTCCTCAGGGTTATGTGAAAAGGAAAAAAATTATTAGCAGAGAACAAAAACATATCAGTAAAGAATAATTCATGTTTCCTCATTAGAGAGCTTCTGTCCTCTCCTCCCTCTTTATTCTAGTACATACAGAACTATAAAACACAGAAATGTTCACAGGATATTAAGTATTAAAGCGCTGATGTCAGCAAGCCAACAAAAATGTGAAGGACAATATACAGAAGTGTTTCTGGAACTCCTACTGTAAAGTATTCATTTTATGGCAGATTTTAAAATTAACCCAAAAAACAGCAAGCACATAAACTGTTAGATTAACTAAATTACATTAGTTCCATACATTCTGCTCCATCAGAAACAATTTCTTAGCACCATCAGACAGAAATACAACTGAGTCCTGACATATTTACAATAAGCACCAACAGCCTTCATGTTTTGTTATTCTTCTTTATCACCTTGCTAACAACTTACATATTTTATAATGTTCACCAGGCCCAGACAGGCATGAAGACAAGAAACTGGTTATTTATGTGTGTGTGTATATAAATATAATACACAAACAGTTATTCAGTCAGTAACATTTGTACTCTGAAATTTCTTCCAGGTTATTTTACCAGCTGGGCTTCTCCCTTGTTCTTAGGGAATAGCAAAATCCCTGTCTGCCTTTGACATCAGGAACTTGTTTACCACCAATCTAAACTTTGCATGATGTCATTGATAGTGCACTGTCATTACAGACATGACTACCAGGCATTCTCACATAGGAGTTTGTGTATATGTGCATGGGAATGTGCGTGTATAAATATGTGTGAGACAGAGACAGAAAATGTGTATGCAGTCTTTTCAGAGCAAACAAACTGGGAATCCTGGCATTTTTAATCCCTGAAGTGTGTGCAGTGCACAAGGAGTGACTTGTGGGCGAGCTGATGTAGAAACAGTGCATTCCTCACTCTTTCCTAGAAAACTCCTGCCAGAAACCTTACTAAATGGTGCAGAAACTTTTTTTTCAATTGGCCCCCAAGGAGTCACAAGTAAGAAACAGAGAGACAAAGGGCGGTAGAAAGAAAGCATCTATGCACTGCATGTTCACATGTGCATTTATGAAAAACAAAAAAGGAAGGAGGGTGGAGGAAGAGAGGTTTACAGTTTGGTCATTTCATCCCTTGAGTGCCATTTAATGTTCCAGGCTGTGTGTATCTGGGACCATGCCAGGTGTTTCATGTCCTTTCCACGGTGTTGCTGAACATTCCTGCTAATGGCCAGATCCTCTCAGACCTAAACCTGCTGACTCTTCCAGGTAAGAAATAACATTCAAGAAGGTGTTAGTGATGTGGTCTGAGCAGAAGTGCAGCAACACCGGATATACGCAGAATGGGCCCTCCCCTCTGCTCACTGCTGAAGAACTAAAATTCTACATGAGGAAGATTGGAAGGTCAGATCCTGCTGTACAAAACAACATCCTCAGCAGGTCTTTTCTTTCTTCAGGGGGTCATATGGGCAGTGAGGAACACTACCAATGTTTTTATGGAGGGATTCAGACCTTCGGCTCAGCATAGTCTTCAAAGGTCTAAGAAAAAAAAAACACTCTGTAAAGCAACAAATTGGGCACTGACCTGCTGACTGATCACCTGTCTGCAGCCAGAGTACCTTATAAATATCATTTTGTGTTTGAGCTCCTCAGGTCTCTTTTCCCTTACCATAATCTCTCTTAGGATCCGTTTAATGTGGGGAAAGCACATCACAGTCAGCCTGCACGGTAAAGGCAAAATGCAGTTTTCTCCCATGGAAGAGTTGAACAGGACAGTTCCTAAACCCACAGCAAGCATGTTCCTGCTATACATATTTCAAAACATGTAGTGATAGTCTTGTTGTTTCTCCTAAACAGCTGGACACAGTTCATTTAATAACCTCTCTTCCTACAAAGTGCCTAATATTTCCTGTAATCCAACTTTTTTCTCTGTTGCTTTAACTTTGACTGTAGTGGCCTAAGTTTTAAATTTACCCTTAATGATACTGCTATAACAAATGGGGCATGAGAATGACATCTTCTGGACATCAAGACATGTAAAACTCCCACTTCTCATTTGTCATTATGTTGGGCCTGTTTTCCCAAGAAATACGGAAATAAGGAAAATACTTGATCTGCATTTCTGTCTCTAATCAAGGTTTGTCCACAGAAGAAAAAAATTGGAATCTTTGATTTTAATTGCAATTGCATACCATGCTTTCAAATTGTTTCCCCTACTTGGTAATAAATTTCAACGTTTAGATTGTTTTTTGCTTCTACTTTTCTCAGCACTGAACAAATATGGTCCTCTTAGCTCCTAAGAAACCAAAGATGGGATTTTTTCCTGTGTTTATCTTGAATACCTAGGAGTTTACAGAAGCTGTTCTTTTCCTATATAATGATACTGTATTTCAAGGGTAATCCCTTGGAAAATAATTGAGTAAATGACAAACAAACCCGAGCAAGAAGAAAAGACCATGATACATATGCTGCCCAAACTTTCCCTCACCTTCTCCAGCCCCCTCAACAGCAAATCCTCCACTAAATCCCAGAGCTCAACTTGAAGCATATGTGAAAGCAATAACTTGCTCTGGTGAATTGATGTCTTTATGCTACCCTTTAAATCAGATAAATCAGTCAAACAAATAATGTAAATCTAAATTAAACCAGTTGGACAATGACTAGAAAAGCCCAGTGTTCCTGGAAGTGCTGAAATAGCATTTCCTACCAGCCAGCAAAAGACAAAAAAACCCAAAATCCCATCAAATCTAACTGGGGCATTGTGGCAAGCCTATTTACAGAACAAAGGTGTTTTTTTTAAAAAATACTCTCCAAACTAATATTTGTTTTCAGTGCACTGCTGTCTTTCAATTTGGCACACATTTAGCTGGAGGAATTGCCATGCCAACACTCAGGACCCAAAAAGAGAACATTGAAGTAGCCAATTGGAGCAGTGTCACACAGCATCACTGGTAGGTCTGTATCACTGCTGAAGCAAACACAGGCTTCTGCCCCAGATCCACACATCCTTATTCACACTGACCCCTATAATTATAGTTATCCTAGAGTGTTTGGTGATGCCATATACATTAGCCCTTCAAGTAGCTTTAACTGCTGTCTCTCAGTTTCCTCCAAAGAGCTTGAGCTGAGTTTTGTAGTGTCCTTGGTAGCAATTACTTGTCTCCAGTCACTTTCTGGTGATACATATAGTAAGAAATTAAAAAAAAAAATCACAAGTACCATGTGTGTGGTAACCCCACACAGATTCTGGCAAGAGCAAGCAAACCAAATATGCTCTTTTGAACATGGTAATACTCCATGATGCCATGTGGAAGTTGTATGGCTTATCATGCAAAGGCCATAGCAGGAGAGCTTGCAGTCAGGGGAAAAAAAAAAGGCAGAATTTAAAAGATTTTTTTTTTTAAAGTACTTCTATTCATGTCCAGTATTAATTAAAATTACAGACTTTGACAACACATATTAGAATAAATCAGAAGCTCACAGAATGATCTGGGTTGGAAGGAACTTCCAAGATCATCTATTTCCAGCCCTCTGGCATGGACAGGGACAATTTCCACTAGACCTGATTGCTCAAACCTATCCTTGAACACTTCCAGGGATAGGGCATTCACAGCTTCTCTGGGTAATTTGTGCCAGTGCCTCACCACCCTCACAAGGAAGAATTTTTTCCTAATATCTGCTGTCAGAACTGTTGCCATCATCTCCCAAGACATTTAGAAAATCAAGGGTGGTCTTGTTGCTAAAGCACAGGGCTGGGAAATAAGCCCATTTCCAGAAAATGCCAAAACTTCCCTCTGATCCTCATAAAGTGCTTTAACCTTCCAGCTCTCTTAACCTTCCAGCTTTCACACAGATAAAATACCTAACCCATTTTAGCCCTGCCTATCCTCAATCTCTTCCAGAAAGGGATTTCTGAATATCCCTGAGCCACGGTGGTACTGTTCTTTGAGGGCTAGCACTGAAATGTTCTAGATGGAAGCGCAAATAATTAGTAAAACTGGAGGGGTTTTGTCAGCTGAACACTGACTTTTATTTTCTTTTTCAGGCTTTCTGTAGCTTTGAGTTGCCAGATGGTCCCATTTTGCAAAACTTCAGTGGGAATTTCATGAACATTAAACCCAAATCATCAGGTCAAATGCAATTCTCATTTGCTAAACGCTGAGCACCACTGGTATAAATCCATACAAAGGTGAATATGTTAAAGTTCAAGAAATATACTAAAAAGAAAAGGAGTTTTTTGTGCTTACCTAAACTTTGCATTTGAAATGCTGGTCTCCTGTGAACTCAGTAGATATTTTCCGTATGTCCGTGTGTTGGAAGTTTCATAAAATGCTGAGCACGTATATTTAAAATAGCTCTGACAATGTATTAAAAAGCTCTAAAATATTATGACATGGCCAACTTCCATGTTTTTTAAAATCCATGACATGACACAATATATTTTATGTGTGGAAATATACATCATAAATATTGGCCAATGTCATAATATTTTTAATGTTTTATATGTTGTCAAATCTGCTTTAAACACAGTATGTGTGCTATACATTTACTGAAACATAACTCAGAGAGATGCAGGAAATCAACTATGTTCTTTTTCCATGTGGGTTTACTATGTATTTTATGATTTTTGTTGCTTCTTATTATACCAAGCTTTTTTTTTTCTTTTTTCTTTCTTTTGCCTCCTTTCTTTCTAGCTCTCTTGTTTGCTTCTTTGCTTACTTTCTTTTTCTTCTTTTCCTGTTTTTTTCTTACTTTCTTTTTCTTCTTTCCCTGTTTTTTCTTACTTTCTTTTGTTGCATTTTTGGTTTCGTGTTGTTCGTTTTTTTGGTTTTTTGGGGTTTTGGGTTTTTTGTTTACTTTTTTTTCTGATTCTTTTGAACCAGGCAGAAGTTGCTTGATAAACAAGAGATTTCATGACTTTCTGTTGTTCACTTTTCTCTTAGCTGTGACCCTGAGCCAAGTGGCTCCAAGCTGTGCACAGGTATGATCCTATTAACCTTCTCTTCAAAAACGAGGGAAATCACTGCCTTTCCTAAAGCTCCTACAGTGTCAGAGTTTCATCCATCTCAGCCCAGCTGTAGGGCCAACAGAACACTTTATGATGCCCTGGGACAAGGCAAGTACCAGCAGAGCAGCTGAAGTCCTGCCTTTTGTCTGTGTGTCAATGCTATTGCAACACAATCAAACCCTGCAGGGCAGAAGTTCAGCACCTCAAAGGTGTCATGTCCCTGGGCTGCTGGCTGTCACCTCCTGGCTTCCAAGAGGCCTGGCCAGCTTCTGATGTGGACTGGCCAAGTGCTGTCACTGCCACTTTCAGATGACTACCCCTGATAAAGGCAGACACTATAAACTGTTCAAACACTGTTTCCCTGCAAAACAGATCTTCATGCATTTCACTGACCTGGACACTGCTGAACACTTGTCCACCTCTCAGGAGCACAACCTCCCACATCCAAAGACAAAACAATAATGCAAAGTGGAAGAGTTCCATCAGCAAGAAATGCTATGAGATAATTTTTTAAAGAAAGATGCCGCAAAAGAGTTACTTTATTACAGTTTTAGACTCAAATCCTGGCCCCAGAGGTAGACAGGAAAATCCTCAAAGTTCAAAAGGCAAAAGGCTTTACCTCTACATTTCTTCCTTATCAGACAGGACCATGAGCTTCTACTGCAAACACCTTCATACAAAAAATGCCTAGCTACAAGAAGAAGGAGCAACTAACAGGTCACAGAGATGACTTTTTGAAAATGCTTTAGCAGAAGAAGAATATATATGTAATTAATGACGTACTTAGGGTGAAAGGGAGTGGTGCAGTAGTTGATGAAAAAAAGGCCCCAACCACAAAAAGAATAAGAGAAGAACTCAAAATGTTTTAAAAGGTTGTTCCATGGTTTTTATTTTATTTTTTCAGGTTTTTCCCTTTCCCTTTTTTATTCTTCCTGCATTTTCCCTTTAGAAATGGAAGGGAAGCTTAATTAAAACAAGTTGTTCTGCAAGCAGCAGAACTAATGAAACCTTGTTTCCTGTGGGTTTTTGTCCTGTATCCCCCTGCTGTGATAACCTTAGCTCCATTCTCATATCCTCTATGGCTGCCCTTGCAGGTCCCCAAAACAACCACTCAAATTCCTACACTCCTTATAGTTCCCCACCATGTTCCTAAAATTCACACTCTGCACATGTGCTGTCATGTCCCCAGTTCCTTCCTGAACCACTGGCTTTGTCAGGAGTTGTAACAACTTCATTATCCTTGTGACTGGCCCCAGGCCAGATTGCTCACGTGTCTTTAAAACTCGTATTTAATCTTCACTCCAGTATCTTCCATTAATCTTAGTGTCACCCTATAATGTTAGACATGCAAAAGAAACATGAGAAACTACTAATGTGAATGAAAATATAGGAAATGCATTCCAGAGTAGCACTCTATAAGGGTTCACATCTATACTTGGACCTGTTAAATATTTAACTCTGAAAAAATGTTGCAACTGCATTGGCACAGACAGCCCAGCTTGTGATCCAGGCCATGGGCCTGCTGTGTAAATTACTACTGGATTCCCTGACAGGGGGAGGAAACCTGGAAAGCAAAGCTTGGGAATTCAGTAGGTGTGCATCAGGCAACATATCAATAAATAAATGTTTCAAACAGAAAGGTGCTTGTGTCTGAAGAAGCAATAATTCAGAGCTGAAGAGCCCCTGTGCTCTGTGCCTGAAGAGTGCAGTGAGACACCTGGGAGCAGTGGGATATGGACCAGACACACCAGTCTGTGTGTCCTGGCCAGGGACACTTTGGAGATGCTGCTGGGAAGCCTGGGTCCTGTGGGATACACTGCCTCCTCCCCTAGTTTTGCTTCTGAAGAACGTGCAGCCATGCAGCATCAACCCTACCCACCAGGATGGTTTTTCCTCAGGAACTGAAAGGATTTTATGCATTCCACCTTCACAGACTGGATAGTTGTTGAGCCTGAGTGCACATGTTCAGCCCTTTCCAAAAACCCAGCCCTTTCCAGCTGTTTCTCCTCAGTCATCCAAAAGCAGAGGCTGGCAGGCATCAGTCACTTGTGAAATACCCTGGATGGGAAGGAAGGTGCCTGAGCAGGACTAGCCTTAACATCTGAAGTCTATCCTCACCCCTTACCTTCTTTCCAATAATTTACTTTACTCCACTTAAGATACCTTTTCATGAGCCATTAAGCTAGGGGAAAAAAAACCAAAAACTGGGCATAAAAAATATGAGAGAGCACATTTTTAAATGCCTTTCTCCTCTTCTATCAAGAACACATTCTTGACAGTGTGGGCCAGTAATTCTGAAATGGGATGAGAGAAAGCAAAGGTAGGAACAGTTTTACTCTAGAGGGTGGTTGAGGCAAAAAGTAAGAATAAAGAAACTATATATTAAAGACACACTAACTAAACATAATTGCTGTATCTACAGATGGGATGCTACAAACATCAGAAAAGGCAGTTTTGCTGAAAAGAGCAAGCTGAGACAGTGTGTGAAGCAAAATGAGTGCAATCAACAATAGCATGAGTGAATTTTGGAAATATATGTGGGATTTCCTACAATGTTTATCACTCCACATTAAGCCATCTAAGGCAAGTGTCCAGAAATACTGTGGAGGAAGGAAGAAAAATCCCTGAATTTTTTTCAGAAGGAATGGTCTCATCAGCCTTGCTAGAAAGATATTTCTTTTCTTTAGGGAAAGATAAAAATATTATGCTTTTAAGAGATGATCCTTGGTTCACTTTTTATTGCACAGGTCAGCAGAAGACACTTAGATCTGAAACATAATTCATTTTTCCATAAGTAGCATTCCAGCTAAAAATGTTCCCTCTACACTCATAGACAACGTTTCACTGTTCTCTAATAATGAAATCCATGGACAGACAGCAGTGACCAGTGTATAGTACAAAAGTCCTTTTAAAGGATGAGTTTTCCCAGTACAGCAGCTTGGTATAAATGAGAGAGAGACAACATGAAGACAGACATCAACTTCTGCAGCTAGGGGTGGAAGGCGGAAAACAGCCTTCCATCAGAGGGGCACCTTGCTCCCAGCAGGATAAAGACATGATTCCTGACTGCCCAGAGAGCAAAGCAGAGGGAAAACACAGAACCTGGATAATTGCACTTGAAAAGAGAGCAATTGCAAGCAACTTGGGTGCACAGTTCAGAGGTCTGGTTCCTCCACACCCTCCCCAGGTACTTTGAGAGAGCAGGAACAATTACAGCTGCAGTGAGAGCAAAGAGTGCGGGGAAAGGGGCAAGAGAGGGACTGCCAAAAATAACCCTCCCTAAGCTGCAGAAGAGGTGATTGAGAAAACAGAGTCAGGGCTCTAACATACAGCCCTGTGTATGAGTCCCAAACAGAGCAGTGAGTGTGGACTTCAAACTGCAGAGCTTTTCGTGGAGGGGGAAAGACCCACCACCTCTTAGTTCTGGTATAACTATACTTCCACTTGCCACATCTTATATCCTGCTGTAATTGCATCCCAGTGAACCATGCCCAGGCTGCATATGTACTTCCCAGCCTGCCCATATGCTTCTTAAGTGGTGAGCTCATCTAAATCACCCCTCTCATTTACCTCCTACAGAAACTATTCATGGCCAGTCTGTTTCTATTCTGACCAGATCGTTGATGTTCCACAGGACTTTGTGGAGCCAACCCTACCAAGAAAATTGTCAGATTTAGAACTGGTTATGAAAAGCTCTTCCCAAGAATATTTATTTGGTTAAAAGAATCCCAGAGATTCTCAAATTCCTGAGAACAGCAGGTGATTGTTTTTGCCAACACGCAGCCTGGATTCCCATGACAGCTTTTTATATAGCTGCAGGCACCAGGCATGTTAGCCTCTCTGGGGCTGTGCTGGTGTCAGTCCATATCAGGCTGGCAAAAGCTGATAAGCAGACCCAAAGATGAACTCAAGATGTCTTAAAAGTCATGTACAGGTTCATTCATGTCCAGGAGTGTTCAGCACACACAGTCAAGGAACAAATCATCAAAGTTGCTCATGGCCAAATTTCCAAGAACTCCATTTCCACTGCAGAAGCCAGATATTCTAAACATTTTCTAGGTCTCTAAATGGGCTTTACTTTTAGGCTACATCAACCCAAGTAGCTGAGGTAATTTGACTGAGTGGTCACTCATTCAAATATCCAAAGTTGTGCAAGGTCCTTCTGAAAAATCACTGCTAAAATGTTCTTGTTTCAAACACTTGGCAATTGGGTATGAAAAGGTGAAAGAGGCTCAGCTCTTTGAAATACATGTTCAGAGGTGATCACTAACATGATTCAAAGCAGTACATATGCCTGTATTCAAGATTTTCTCTAAAGTTCATTTGGGTGGAGGACATCAGCTTTTTGCCTGGATGTGTAAAAGGTGTAGGTAAAATTAATTGTCATTGTCAAAATTTTAAAGGCAGCATGAATTTCAATGAAGGAGGATTAGAATAGAAATTCTTGTTCACATATGGACTTCTTGTCCTCATGTGGTATGAGCTGGAACAGAGCTCCAGCTTTCTGCTCCTTCTGCCTTTTCTTGCAGAGCAAAAGGAAAAAGACACAATCAGATATGTCACTATACATTTAGCGTTGTGGGTGGGGAAGATAGTAACAGATAGTATCTGATAGTATTTAACAGAATCTTTTGAAATGGAGTGATTAGGTGGGTTGTGAAGGCCGCCTAAAAGAGTGAAACATATTGTTTGGAGTGGCCCAACGGGACACAGCTATGGACTATGGAACAAAAACACAGGAAGGAAAATTCAAGATAACTGTCAGGAAAAACTTCCTAATGGTGTGATACGCAGCCTAATACTGTGGAATAATCTTCTAAGAGAAAAGGTGGAAGCCCAGCTGAATGAGTAATTATAAAATTAGACTGTAGGAAACAATTCAGCATTGGCAAGGGGAATGGATAAGATGACCTCATCAGCCTTTTCCATCTCAAATTTCTGTGATTCTGAGGACAGAGAACAATAAGAAGCCACTGCACAGATTCAGTCCCAGAGAGAGTTGCAATGGTATAAATGGAATTGGCTATTAAAAAATGTAGATTGCAAGACTCTAAATGAGGGAAAGTAGATGTGAGGAGAGATGAAGTCACCAGTGTGTTTAGAATGCAGACTTCGAGGCAATGATAAGCAAAGCCCTGGGCAAGGAACACAAAATTGGAACAGAACAGCTTCAAAGAGATAAGAGGCAGCAGAGCATCGGATATGGAGTCTAGACAATTTTACATGGAATGCATTTATATCTAGCAGGTGCCAAGTGTGCACAATTTTCATTCATTAAGAGTTATCAAGTGTCAGGGCAAAGCCATTTTTAATCCTTAATGATTGTGTGGTAATTTGAGAGCAATGTCCAGGTACCTGGAAAGAGAGCACTACTGATGCTGTGCTTTTGCTTCACAGATGTGCACATCTGCTGCTCTCACCAGCATTTGCATAACAAAAAAGGCCCCACTCATTTTGCTAAAGGGCTCAGGCTGTGTGGATTTTTCTTCTGAGCCAATATCATCACCAGCTATTTTCTCAGCCAGTTCTGACAATTAAACACACAGGGATTGCCTTTTGCTCATGCCCAGCATGAATCTTTGATTCATTAGTACTTATTAGAGAATAAAGCACTGCAAGAAAGCCTAACATTCAGAATTCACCTTGATGCAGCATAGGTAACTAACTGTACATTTATTGTCTACTAGGGAGCTAAAAATAGACATCAGCTTCATAACCAGTATAAATGTTCAAATTGTCTTTGTGCAACTGAAAACATTATATATTTTGGCAAATTTGGGAAGGGTTGGGAACCATTTGTGCCAGTTTTTTTGTAAGTGGATTTATGGTTTGTAATTTATCACACCCATTTTGAAGCAGCTTCCAAACTGTATGTGCGATGTGTGTTGTGTAACGTGTCCTGAGGTATTACTGACTGGATGACTTTTTACATTATGGCATAGCAAATGGCATGTCACAGACTCCTCTGTTCAAAGTTTATGAAAATTCCAAAATGCTGCAAAATTCCAAATAAAGATTTTTATGAATATATAGTGAGCTTTGGAATACATGCAAAAAACAAATATTGTGGACCTTCCCATCACTAACAGACACCAAGAGGCTCATCAAATGAGAATAATTTATACATTGACCAATTTCTTCAAGCAGATTCAAGACATGAAAACCAAAAACATATAATGGCCTAAAAATGCAATCCAGTGAAGAACTTAGAAGTGCATCTGAAAAGGATGAATTTCTACAGTAGCAGAAAGTGATGTCATCATAGCTGTTAAAGCACCTGTTTAAACTGTAAGAAGTAAAAGTCACTCTACCCTACAGAGGGGAGTCCCATTTATTTTAGGGAACATGTTAATAGTGTATGGGAAAGTTCATAAGAAATAGGAAGTCAATTCCCAGGAAGAGGACAAAAAGAAACCTAATTCAGGGAGAGGTGCATTTACTGTATTTTTTTCTGTGTTCCTTTTTAGAAGTACCATGATACTAGTAGCAGGTATTCACTTCCAAAGGAGAACAAGAAAGAACATCTTGTAGAAAGCATACATTATGAAATACTGTCATACAAATAAAAATATGAAAAAATCTATGTTTTATCACAGAATAAGTATTTTTGCAATATAACTTCTTCTGCCATAAACTTCAGTATAATATCTGAGACAGAAATTAGCAAATTCACCTGCTATTAAATAGCTATTATTCCTCCCTAAGCTCTTGATTCTCATATATTATCAGGTTGACTTTTTATTGTTAGTTTTTTCTGATTGTCATTATGAACATATTTTACTTGATACCATAAACACAGATAAAACTGCACAGCTTTTTATAATAAAGTCAGGTGAAGTCTTATCAGGCACTTTTCATCGTAACCACTAAACATTATTTTAGAATCTTTCCCTCAAGTAAGTAAAGTAACTTTGAAGGCACGTGGATGAGGGAAGGTTGCTGCCATCAGCAAAACCTAAAGTATCTTCTTTATAATGCATTCTAAAAAAGATTTCATAAAGCCAGGTAACAGGAGGTAAAAAGTTGAAAGGGAGAGATATAAGAGAATCTGAAAAACATGTTATTGTAGGATATTGAATGTCTGAGGAAAAAGAGAAAGGCACAATATATAAAAGCATAACTAAGTATTATCTGCAAGAAATGAACACGTTAAATAATAAATGGAGTTCAATGAGTTGTTGCTTGGTTTTATATATAATTTCAAAAAAATATGTAAGTTTGTCTTATACAGTATTTTTAAAAAAAAAATATGGAGCAATCTTGAAACATTTTTTGGATAAACATAGGAATGAATTAATTTCACTATAGGAGTACATTAGCAAAATGTACCTAAATTCATCCCCAAAAGTTCTTTGAGCTCTGATTCTGCAGAGTGTTGTCTCTCTTTTATATCAATTGTGTGGTGAGCTACTGGAACAAAAATGCTTGCTGCAATAACTAAGTTGTACTTGAGCTGAGATTTTTCTAGGATGACACAAGGTAAGATCATGATGTCACTGTTTATTCAGCCCTTGAGCTGCCTGTTAAAGTTCAGTGCAGTTGTTGCCAGAGAGAATAATTTTAGTGGTCTAAACCTGATGTCTGAACAGACATCCTGGAACCATAAGGTTTGAATATTGGCAGAGCAGAGCAAGTTCTTCACCCTTCTGTGGCAGCTCTGTTTTACTAGTAGGCAGTTTATTGAACAGGGGGCTTTAAACTCTGCTCTTAGAAGTCAGAACTCATGTGAAAGTTAAAACTTGCTTGTTGCTTTCCATGAGCCCACAAGACTGTTCCAGTGTCATGGGCCAAGGTTTCCTATTCATCTCCTTCTGGGTTTTATGCTGCTCATTCTCAGTCATCTGCTGTGGGGATGGATGTGTGTCAGCAATGCTGCACTGGGAGAAGTAAAGCACTGCAGGAGCCTTTGCAATGAAAACTGCTGCACTGAAGTTAATCATAATTATCATTAACACATATGTGAGCCACTTCCAGTGTGTTCTGTCCAGACCACAGTTACAGCTGCTAAAGACTAACCAATTGATTTACAATTTATAATCCTGTTCTCAGCTCACTCTGCAGTGCTTGGGGACTGGTTAGTACCTCATGCATTTAATGCTCAAGACCTGTGGTGATATTGCCTATTATCATGATTTAACACTGACTAATACCCTGCTATTCCTGGCAATGCCAGCTATTAGCTGAAAATGAGAAAGGATTAAAAACATAGCTGGGGGACTCACTGATAGTTTTTTGTGTTATTGTGCAATGAATTCTGATGGTAAATATTCTTACATATTTTACATACTTTAAAAAAAATAAATTAAAAAAAAACACGAAACAAAACAAAAACAAAAAAACTCCCACCTTTCTGGCTAAAAGCATATTTTGGCCCAATTAGGATATCTTCCATATGCCCATACGTCAATAATCTGTATAGATGAGCCAAAAGAAATATATGTAGAAGAATATGTCTGTGCACACACCTGTGTGCAATGCCCATAATGCATTCATAGCAAGTGTCATCATGAGTACACTCCAAGTGCCTCACTGGCTGTATGTTCATGGGTCAGTACAGCCAGTGCTGAAAGACACTCTCAGGTGAAAAGCAGCAGACTTTCTGCACCAGCAACTCTACACAGCTGTGCTTGCAGAAGGGGAAGCAAAGTCTTCCAAACTAAACTGTTGTAAAATTTAGATAGGCAAAATTCAACTACCAGAGTTGGACTTGGCTGGCATTCTGGGATCTTAATCCTTGCTCTTGCAAAAGGTCCCATATGACCTCTACAACCACAAATGGTGTGTACCTGGTTTTGCATCTTTCAGGAGACAGTAACATCTGCATCCCAGCAGAGGAGTTCACCTTGCACAGCACTGCTCTGCCACAAGAACTTTAGTGACACACTTTCCTGTTCTGACTTTTTCTTCTAACTCCAAGGCTGTGTGGTTGCCTTGCTTACCTGCAGTCTATCCACCAGTCCCCTCACTTGTCAACCCTGATACCTTCAGAAAGTCTGACTAGGGACAAGGCTACAAGTCAACTATTATAGGAGGATTTTATATGGAATGGGACAAGAGAGAAGATCTGATATCAGCTTTTACACGGTGGCAATAGTCCACACAGAGCTGAGTCAGAAAAACAAGCTTTGCAGAACTGTGGAGTGAAAATAAAGGTGAATTAATCCACACCCTGCTCTACATCTGGGAATAATGAACATCTATGAAAGGAAGGCAAGAAAACATCCATGTTTTCTCAGAATGGCAAATCCTTCACATTCTAAATTAGTTTAGCTTTAAGGGGACATACATGAAACTGTGCATAAAAATTAGCTGAGAAGCTACTGCTTCTGAATTTGATACATGAGAGATGTGTTGTTTCCAAACTAAAAGAGAGAAGAAAGCATGGAAGGCTTCCCAGATGACAAAAAGAGTATCAACAAATCTAGAAATGCTGGGAAGAGCCTGAGCCTATTCAAAAGAGGTGAACCTGCAGCCTCATTCAGTAGGATTCTCAAAAGTCTTTTGATGAGCCCACACCAGCACAGCTGGACTGCGGTGAGCAAAGGTCCCCTGGAAATCAGGCAATCCAGACTGAGACTTCACCAACTCTAAAATACTAAAAGACATACTAAAATACTAAAAATACTGTAAAATACTAAAATATATAAACTTGAGTCCAAACTACTCCAGAAAAAAAGGACACCATTCAGACTTGAGCATATCCAAAATGCAGACATTAGACCTGCACAGTCACAAAACATTCAAAGCTTTGATGCTGCCAACACACACCTGCTCACCAGCACAGGGAGCTTTCTCAGCTTCCTGAGGATCTTAAGAATAAACCAAAATGCCATATCTGAGTTCAGTCTCTATTATATTCCTAGAAAGCCCTTGGCCAATTTCTGTTTCCACTACCTAAGAAAAACACAGCAAGAATAAGACTTTTCCATTAATACAAGAAGCCTGGCTCCTGGTATTGGAGGTCTGCACTCATTTCTCAACACTGACACTAATATTCAGTGTGTTTGGGCAACCCAATCCCACATTCATTCTGAAGTCAAAGAGTAAAATTTCTGTGTTTACCCTGTAGTATCTTCCCAGATTTTTATACAAGTCTACCATCCGGACTATGATCCAGGGACAGAATAAGCATCCTCTGAGCCTGTAAAGTGCCGGGCACAACAGAGCCTTTTCCACACTCCTGTGACAGAAACAATAAAATAACTGAACGACTAAGATGATGCCTTTTCAACCAAACCAAGGTCTTCACTAGCAATACCTCCAGAAACATCTACTGACAGAAACTCCTCTTACCTGCCAGAATCTGTTCTAGTGAATTTGGAAAGGATTTCTTTAGAAGTGAATCCACTGTGAAAATGTCATTTTGTTATTCACCTATTTGCTACAACATCAAAACTGTTTGTGTGAGGACAAACAAAAATAAAAACAAACAAACAAACTAAATTCTAAATGTTGCAGATGAACGAATATGCTTTTCTTGCCTTTTTTTTGACATCACACAACCAGAGAGACTATCAGGGCACATTCCTCACTGGCTGATCACAAGGCACCACATTTCAACTGACTTTGTTCAGGAAGGTAGTCCCAGGTATGCAAAGTGACTGCTCAAGAACAGGACACACAACAGCTCATTCACAAGCCAAGACAATCACAACACTCTGTCACAACTACTTGCAATTGCCCTTTCCTTAAGAGAAAAATATTTATGTATTGAATGGCAAAATCTCTCCATTTTTTAAGAAGTATCTTAATCCTCGGTTCATTGTATTAACTGGTTTCCTAAATTCACTCATCAGTCTGGCCATTGTATCACTCTCTTATTGCTATGAAAAGCTGAGCTGATAGTTTTTTGAAGCTGCCGTTTTCCACAGTGTTTAGGAGGAGAGAGGAGGAAAGGGTGAGGAGCCAAGAGCTGAAGAGAAGGATGTAGTGGAATGAAAGATGATCAGGGAAGGGAAAGGGAGAGTCTGTTTTGTTAATGCTGTTCTGGCCACCTCTCACGTCTTCCTCATGAATTTTTTAAGTTCTTCAGCTGCATGTATTTAGCTTTCTGGCTGCTTTTGTTTTTTGGCTACCCAGCCTCTCTCCTTACATCTACTCACTTTTTTTTTTTTTTTTTTTTTTTTAAAAAAAAGAAGCTTGCTTAAGCTTTTCCGGCCACGTCTCTCTCACATTGTGTGGCCGCTTGTCTCAGCTGCCTTGCCAGGCTCCCAACCAGGGCTGCTTGGCTTAGACCTCCCCCTGCTGCTCGATGCTGTTAGAAAGTGTGGGATGGGCACAGAGCACCAAACACCTTCACACAGGCCATGGGGCGCTCCATCTCTGCTAACAAGGCAAGGTGATGAGGACTAACCTGCCTGGCTCCCTTCTCACCTCACAGATCACATGCCAAAGTGTGCCTGGAGAAAATTGTTCCCTCCTAGCTCTGCCTCTCCTGGGGTCCTAATATACAGTAATGGATAAAGCAGCCAAGGCAGGCAAGACAGCTCCTAAAACACTCTCAGTGCCAGCACAGAGGTCTCCAAAGGTAACACAAAGATCCTCTGCTGTTGAATTCTTGGGATTCAAAACAGCTCACGTACACTCATACGTCTTTGTCTATCCAGGAGACAGCAAGGTGAATTTTGTGATACAAAGTATCCATATGAAGTTTCTGTAGACACTTTGTACACTCATCTGTTAACATAGTCTTAGAGTAGGGAAAAGCAAGAATGATAAAATCAGGTTTATAAATCTTCTTCCTGTAGCCCTGCCTCATAACTCAAAAGCAATTTATCAGTGAAATTAAAAAGAAGCTTAATCTTAAGCATATACCTTGGCACGAGAATGGCACTGATTATATCACTTGTAATATTAGTTCTGAGGTGCAAACACCGTTCCTACTCCAATGAGAGTGGCACAAAATAATTTACCCAGTAGCGAGGAGGAACAAGGGAACAGTGATGTCAGTGCTGCAGAGTTACAAACACACTTTCAAGTGTATAATGGCAAATCCATCCCAGGAGCCAGGAAAGGGAGAACCTTCCCCACTGCACTATGTAAAAAGCTGAGAAATGGGTCAGGTCATTGTATTTTTCCTCCACCAGTATATATTCACAGAAGCATTAGTTGCACATATTGTTTATGAGCTGCACTGAGGAACAGAAGTATTGAAAGGCTGGATTGGCCTCTCTGCTCCCATTGTGTTCTCCAGTTCATTTAGCCAGAGCCTGTCCCCAGACCCTCAGTAGCCTTTGCAGCTGTGGTCTGCAGAAGCCTTCTGCACTCATTGATGCAAAGTCTTCATGACTAGGGAAAGCAGGATACCCTTGAGGAAACTACAAATTCCTTCAGATTCCCCTGAAAATGCTGACTGCTGCTGTTTGTTTGTGTTTTGTTTTGGTTTTGGTTTTGTTTTTTTCCTACCAAAAAACCCAAACCTGTTCCCATCCCTGGCAAACTCTCAACTTGTGTATTCTTCTGTAACCTCCATTGCTTTTGTATGTAGTCCCAAGTGTTGTCAGACTTCTGATATTTTGACATGGACAAAGGGGGGGTCATACTTGGCTGTAGCTTCTGATCCCTTTCAGAAATCTTTGTCTCCACAAGTTCTAGTTCTAGTTCATGTGCTGCTTTAAAGCTAAATTGTATCAACCAAAAGTGGGGAGGGGAAATAGCCAACAAAAAACAAGAGCAAATATAAAGTTTTACTTGAACAAATAAAGATTGGGGGTTTTTGTCTCAGTTTGTGCGAGTGTAATTTAGGTTTCTATAAGTCTGAGTTAATTACATTAAAAGAGGTTAACTAAGGAGATATTTTGGCTATTTCAAACAATTTCAGCTGAGATTGCCCAGTCACACTGGTATGTGGAGCACCTCTATGGCAATATGTAAATGGTGGTGATACAAGGAACTGAACTCAGTAGAAGAGAGGTTTGTAGTCCTGCACAGAGGACTGAGAATCTGCCCTGACTGAGGCACTGAAACATCTGGAAATGTTGAAAAATCTAAGGTTTGTATTCCAACCTAATAGAATTCAGTGAAGAAAAAAAACAGTTTGAAATTTGCAAAGTGTGATCATGGCCCATGATAAAAAAAGATTTGGGAAAGATATTCTGGGAGAAAAAAGAAAAAAAAAAAAAAAAAGAAAAAGTCATATACCCCACTTACAGTTCATTGGCTAGACTTGAAAAGTCATTTCTTATTCCTATGTACATATGGAGCAGGAACAGACACTGCTACTAAATTTAATTCCACTGTGAGTTTTTCAACTACATTAAGGAAAATAAATTTCTAGTACACATATGTACCAAATCAAACAAGTCCACAAAAATCTTAGTAAAATATATGGATTTTAGAATTGTTTATCTGTATTGAGTAAAGATACTTCCAAGGGGATTTGTAGAAAAAATTACAACAAATACTGTCTAAGCTTCTACCCTTTCCTCATTAAAGCTCTCCCATTGAATACCTGTCTTTGATGCAGCTGATCCAGCAATATGACTTTAAGGAGTCCCTTCCAACCCAAACTATGCTGTGATCCTAAATTTATTCTGCCAGCAAAATATCATTAAGGGATCTTCTTAACACAATGAAATGCATCTATCCCCTTATCATTGCAAGACCAGACCAGTTTCTACTGAAATACATGGGAAAATTCCCTTTGATTTTCATAGAGATTGGCTTGTTTCATAATAGCTTTACATCCCTCTGACAGTGACACAAATCAGAAAAAAAACCAACATACTTACAGTGATACAAATAAGAAAAGAGGAAGATCTATAGATCTTAATATTTACCTTACAAGGCCATATTCCACAAATTGCTGTTATGTACAGCTATTAAATATTAGTAAAATATTAATTAGTATCTCAACACCTTTTATTAAATTGTAAAAAGTTAAAAATGTAATTTATTTTACAATGTAATAGAGTCACAGAAAAAGGGCCTCCCTCTCTGTTTTGAAGCTGAAACTCTTAATGAGAGAATTTGATATGAAATAAACTTTGCCAAAAGAATGCTAAATTCCACTAGTTTTTCAGATGTTCCTCACTGCTCTTCTCACAGGATTTTCAAATTATACTATTAACAAGTATTACTTATTTCTTTGTACTTTGCAGCTTGTATTTCCTTTAAAATTAAGACAGCATGTTGAATTGAAGCCATTCTTTTACTTTCCACAACAACAAATTACTGTCATTATGAGTAAAGGATTGTGATTCACCATCATGAGAAAATGTGAGACGCAGCATAGGATAGGCACAGTAGTGCTTTTCAATTGTACATTTTCTTTCCTTCAGCAGAAACAGTCTTTTTTCACAGCAGTTCTCTACAGGTACAGAAACAGAACATCAAAAGCTGAGCAGAAAAGGTGAGAGTGAGTTTGAGACTGATTTTCACAGTGCAAGAGGAAAATCAGACCCATGTATCCTTGACCTCTTCTTCTAAATAATGCCTTAAAAATCAAAACCATTTAAAGTTTATTCTCTCTACCAGTTTAAAAGGGGAAGACCCTTAGGAGGCACCCTATTAAAGCAGCAGCCTGTAAACAGATTGCACTTTAGAAAAAATAAAGTCAGGGTTTCCTTCCATAACTGCTTCTTGTCATATTACAAGACTAGCTTTGAAAGATGTTGAAAAGGTCCTGATAATGGCTATCACTGAATGCTCTTTGATGACTGAACTGTAAGTTCAGTGGTCTTGTTTCCTGTACAGTGAATAACTACATAAATTAAATAAGCACAGATACCAGCTGTGGTATTTAGGTGCTGCTTTTCTAACAGTCTCACTAGGGATGCAAATGATGATTAAACAGACACACACACTGCACCCTTCGACTCCTCCAGTGTTTTTCCCTTCAGGTTTGGACTACCACACCTCAGTAGGGCAGCGCAGGAGAACTGGAGCACTCCTGTGGAGAGGCAGAGGATTTTGGTCTCCAGGACTGTGATTCAGACACGTTTTACAGCCACTGAATTCAACATGCATATTTAATTTAATTTTTTTTTTTTTTTTAATCTTGAATAGGCCCATTCTTGTACAGCCCATTAAGAAAGAGGCAATTGCAGAGTCTGTGCAGCTGACAGGGCCAAGGATCCCAGTGCACATTAAATTGTGGCTGAAGAAGCCAAGAGGAGAGGGACTTCGGACACATCTGAGCTTAGGCCACTTGACTGCACAATTTCTATTGTAGCTGAATCTCTTTCACTGCCTCTCTACTGCTTGTTGGTTCAGTATTCTGAGGAAACTCACATCACAGTAACTATTTCTGCAATGGAGCTGCAGAAGGAGTTGTGTCAGTTTAGAGATTTAAATATATCTGTGGATCTGGACCTAAATTCCAAGATATATTGCAATAAAGCAAGAAATTCTAGTCATTCAGGTAGAGAATATTTCAGTTTTAAACTTGCAAATATTAGTATGTTTACAGCCTTTCCAAAGGCAAAATATTCCAGGAATAAGGAGAAGGAAAGTATTCTTTTGAGCAGCAAGAAACTAAAATCTCTCAGGAACCTCTGAGTCTGTTTATGTGTGTGACATTGTGGAACATGCTGCAAATGATAATTGACAGCACAGACTGTAAAATTATGGTCCCTTTCTTACTGCTGTCTCTGCACTTGAGCCCTGCGGTATCATTTCCCAGGAACATGCATTTCTCATCCTTTAATCTGGAACCACTTTCATGCCCTACACAGGCTCCATTACACACCCGTAGAGACTCTCTCTTCCATGAGGATGCTGTCCAGATGTCTAGGACTTACTCCCTGGGGTCCTCATGGGACAGAAGACATCTGACACTTGAGCCCAGAAATTTATTGTCAATGCAGAAGTACGACACCATAATAAAAGTTACTTCAGCTTACTGGATTGTTTCTGAAGCACTGCTAATAATAAAATGTGGTGATAACCAACCTCATAATCCGCTCGCAAAACTACACGTTACTAACTGACCACGGAGGAGTTTTTCCCATTGTACTATTGTGGAAACTTCATGCCTGAAGGCAAATAACTTTGGTTAAGGAGGGAAGGTCTTGAGAACTTTCATGGGTTTGTGACAAGAACAGCTTGTCTGAGTCTAATTTTACCCAATAGTTGCATAAATGAATTTTTAAAACATGATACATATTCTTAATGTCTAATCCAGGACTATGCGGTTTCATGCAGGGCTAATCCCATGGAGTAATATATGACTTAAAGCCTTGGACCAGAAAACTACTGAATATCAGTTATACCAAAATTGTGGTGCCTGACGATAGCTAAAATAAATAGAAAAGAATGGCACGCAAGTGAAAAAATAGAAAAGGCAGATAAACAGTACGAAAATGTTTTTGTCTGAAACACTGAAATTCCCTAAGATATCACTTGGAACTTAAGCACTTGGAACAAGGACTAGGTCAGTCAAAGAGGCAGATGTCAATTAAAAACTTCGCATTGGGCAAGTCCAAGAGAAAAAGAAGTCACACTTGAACACTTAAATCAGAAGATTAAGAGAATCATAGTAGACACACAAAAATGCTGGGGGACAAAAAATGCATTTCAATAGGCAGCTGCCTCTCAGAAATGTGGTCCTGCACTTCATTAAATTGGTGAAAATTTCAACAGAAAGAGCCTTCCAGGGCAGGAAATTCTCTAAAAACACCTGCTCCCAGGAGGCAAATGCTTGTGCCTCTCTAGATTCTCCCAACTCTTTTTATTTTGCCTGACAGAAGAACTTGCCAGCCTGGTGCTGTTGCCCACTAAGACTTCATTCACATGGGCAAGAGCAAGGACTACAGTGGCTGAGATAGTGGGAGATGTTCTCTTTCAGGGTTACTTCGGGACTTGCCTCTGCTCCTTCTCCAGCAGAACAGTGGGGCAGCCTTGCTTATCGTCCCTGGGGAATCCTGCCCATCTCAGCATTTCCAGGCATGTAGGTCCTTGCCTTCTTGCTCTAGTTCATGCAAATATTTTGTTGATGACACCTGACAAGGATTAAGAGAAGAGTTTCTTACACAACTCCACCCTGCTTGCATCACTTTGCTTGTATAGTGAGCTACCAAATAGACCCTAAATAAATTTATGTGCATTGCACATGTACTCACTTTTAGTACACTCCACAGAGCCAAGGGATCTCTCCCATGCTGTCCCTTGGTGGCAGGGGGGGATGCACTGCCATCATCTTGGAGGGACAGACCTTTGAGCCAACGTGACCTGAGCACTATCAGACCATGCATGACCGCTGCCCCAGGGCTCACACTCACAGAATTTGTGCCAGCAGACCCATTCTGTCTGCCCTGCTCCTCCTGGCCTGCACTGGGGGCAGCAGCCAGAGAGCCAGTGGGACACAGCTAGGAGAGAGGCAGAGTCCTACTGGGAGCACCTGCTGTGCCAAGGAGCTGAGGAAAGGCCGCTACAGTGGAGAAGAATCAGCCGCCACCAGATGTGAGGGATGATCTCCAGATGTTAGGGGAATGTCAGCCTCCCACAACTGGGAAAGCTGCTTACCACCATAATGGCGGAGCTGCTCTGTAATCCCTTCTTTTCTCTCCTATTTGCTCCTGCCAAAGCAATCAGCAAGTTCAAAGCTGCCACTGAACTCAGAGAAGAAGGGGATGATTACAGAGCACGGCAATATTCTGTGTGCAAACCAGAGCACTTCCCATTATGTAATGCAATGGCTTCCACAATGTGCTACCCACAGCTCGTGGGAGCCTGCTCAGCCAGGCTGCTTTGGCCCTTCATCACATCCTAACCTCAGAGTTTGCCTCTGCAAGACTTTAGTTGTGTCCCCGAGAGCCAGTGCCAGCTAAGGAGGCAGTCATGCTCCCTCGGGTTTCTGCTGCAATGATGGTCCAAGCCTCTTAAATGACACTTGTAAGACAGCAAAGGAGCATGTTCTTAGTTTTAGCTGATGAATTAGGCAGCCAAATCTATCACTGCTTTTCCCTTGGACCTTGTGAAATATTATCTGAAGAGATAATCCGCTGTGATAAATAAAACAAAACAAATGAGCCCCTCAACAGATGGTTTCACTATTAAAGTCTGAAATCAGAGCTGAGAAAAACTTTATCTGCTATGACACAACATCTCACCAAATGCTGACAGATTTTTCCTGTTGTTCATATTTATATGATGAAAGCAATCAACATGATATTTTTCTTAAAAGTCAACCAAGAATCTCAGCCCAGCCTCAGACAAAGCTTTTATTTCCAGATGTTCTTCTCTTTGTAACATGAAACATAAGAACTCTTGTAACAGGGTCAAGCTAAAGATGCCTCTACTCTAATGTCCTGACTTTGAAAGAGTACAGTTTAGGGTGTTTTAGAAAGCATATAAAATCTGGCAAGTACACCAGGGTTCTTTGCCTAGTTTATCCTCCTGGATTCTGGTGTATTTTCTACTTAAAATGATTGTCCTTTTTGTATAGCATTAGCACTGCATACTAGGCAAGATTCAATGTAATTAAAAGAATATGCATCTTGGAGGAGTGGATTAAGTGAAAATTACTCACCACAAACATTGAAACACATGCAAACTGAAATTCCATGTATATGACCACCTTACCAAAAAATATGATTTTTTAAAATGTAAACTGCAACTGGAAGACAAGGTTGTTCTCCAACAAAAGCCTCATTACTTTGAATGTTAAAAGCTTTCACTTTCACTGTAAATATTACTCCTTCACTACCAATGTGTATATCTCTACAAAAATATTTACCCTTTGTCTTTTCATTTCTGTGTCTCCTTTCTTATTTAATTTACTTTAGAAGAGCTATCTTCTTGCTGTTTCTTTAAAAATAAAAGGCAAAATCCCTGTTAGCCACAAAGAGAAAACAGCCACTCTGAAAACATGCATGATCAGGACATACAGACACATTGTTCTAAACACTGTGCTCTGCTCAGTCTATAATTGTATGGTGGTAGCTGCACATTTAAAATAATCACATTAAGTAACTTCAGATTCATAGCAGCACAATCCAGACCAGGCAGCTTTGCCTGGCTGACTCCAACACAGATATAAGTATTGAGAACAGGTCTCTGTCTTTGTCCAAAGGGGTCTCTATTTCCAGTATGAGATCCCACACAGTAGCCCCCAATATACAAGAGTGCACTGAAAGGCTGTGAAAAAAAACTGGCTAGGTCTCTTAAAAACACGTTGTGAAGCTGGCTAGGTCTCTTAAAAACACATTGTGAAGCTGGACATTTTAGGTTAAAAATACAAAATAATTTTTTGAATGATAAATTGGTCTCTGCTTATGAATTTTATGCTGCTGGAAACAAAAGAAACCACTATGTGCACCTTATGGTAAGGTTTAAATAAATATTAGTTAAAAAAGCAAAAGTGCGGTCTCCTTTATTGCCAATTACAGGTTTACAAAGTTAAACAGGGAAAAGTAATATTATAGCCAAAACAGACTTCCAGAGAGCCCTCCAGGGTCTCACTTGCTGTTCTCTGGACTAACATTAGTTATATTTTTATACCACAAGAACGGGCAGGGAGTATTATTAGGGTTTTGGTAGCTTTATGATCAGCTCCATATTCAAGATATTTTCTTCCAGAAATCTCCAAGTTTATGTGTAATCCTTAAGGAATATACCAATGAATTGAAAGAAGTAGTAGTATTTGTGAGGAAAAGAAAAAAGCCAGGCTTGGGGTCAGTCTAGAAGTAGATATAGCTGTTAAAATTTGGTTCAACACATTCAAAGCAAGTTGCTGGCTTTCTGCTCCCTGTGTTCCAGGAAGGGAGCATTCTTTGGCAGGCACTTCATTCAGAGGTTTCAATTTATGGGAAAGAGGCTTGCCTCAAAGAGGTTATTTTTCTTATTTGACCAAGGTTTGGTGTTTTCCATCATTAGAGCCCTTTACCATTACAAAAAAAAAAAAAAAAAAAAAAAAAAAAAAAAAAAAAAAAAGAAGTCATTTTCAACAGGTTTGTTTTCCTCCAGATAACCAGGAGTTCTTAGTATTCTGTGCTAAGGCTCTCCTAGACCAAAGTGAAACCTACAAAGCAGGTCTAAAACATGTCAGAAAATAAAAATACCGACTCCTAACCAGATGTGTGTGATCTTTGTGGACACTCACACTGATCCTACTGCCATAGCAGCACACCCACTTGCGCCCAGGTAAGCCAGGGAAGTAAGCTGGTTACATTTTGCACAAAGAAGCAAAGGCAGCTCTGGATTGCCCTCAACTGCATCATGCTTGCTGCAGAATTCACAGTTCAACCTTCATTTCCTGAATAATAATCCAGCACTGCTAACCACAAGAGAAAAGAAGGCTATATCTCAGTTTCATCACTCTTACATCGTCTAAAGACCTGGCCCAACAAATATCTACTGTGAGATTTCCATAAAATATAGGGGTTCTTGGCCTATCTGGTTTCCTATCTCAGATTTCAGAATTTTTTTCAAGAAAAGAGATTTTCACTCAGAGAGGAATTGTGCATTTTCCAGAGTTAGTGTGCATGTAGCAATGGAACATAATTTGCCATAAGGATTTACATGAGGTAATGCCATCTGCATCACATCTCTTTCACTATGGAGAAAACACTAAAATGTAATTTGAGGTCGAGATTGTAGGGATTAAGATTACTGCTTCTTTTAAAGTGCACTATAAAGATGGAAACTTTAAGTGGACTTATAAAATGAAAGGATCCTTATGTCAGGCCATATTTTCAGCACTCTGCCTGTTATTGCCTAGAAGAGTATTTAAAAGCAAAGTATATGCCCATGGTATTGCACCTTGATGTTTGTACCACATGCCCTTTTCCTATTTGATTGTATTGATCTAGGAATCCCCATGCCCAACCTTAGAAACATTTCAGAAAGCAAAATCATGTCTTGAATCCCAAGGCTGGAACAATCTCCCTTGACTTAAGATTTCTACATGGTGCATATTTTCGTTTTCCCATGTGGTCCTCAAAGTTTTGCATTCATTTTGTCTCATCCTTTGAACTAAATTTGATACAGCACATAAGAGACCTCTGGGCTGGATTTCTCTTTCTCAAAAAGGAGACAAGACAGGCCTCAAACAATTCAGCTGGAGGCCTGGGAGCATAAAGATTAAGCTACATCTCAGCCACAGAAAATCCTTGGCAATACCTAAATCCAGACCTCCCCTCTGTGCCTGATCTCTGTATTGGTGGCAGCACTGCGACCCTCCTGCAATTTTATTTGCCTCAGAGCAATGGTAGCATCTCTTTTATTCTCTGGCTTTGATGTTGCTGAGCAGTCTTGGGATTCCAGAGAGGTCCCAGCTGATTGCAAGCTGGGATTGCCCCAATTTGCAAGAAGGACAAAAGGAGGACCTTGGAAATGACAGGGTTATTAGCCTCACTTCATTTCCTGATAAAGTCTTCTCTGTAGAGAAGATTATTCTGGGAGTATTGAAAAACATCTCAAGGACAACCCAGCCACTGGTCACAGCCAGTGTGGTTCTGTGAGAGAAAAGTCCTGCTGATGAAACCTGATTTCCTTTTATGACAATGCTGATCAAGGGAAGCCAGTTGATGTAATTGTTTTGGGTTTCAGTGACACTTTCGATACTCGCTCTGACAGGATCCTTCTGGACAGAAGACCCATCCCACAGCTGGATAAACACATCATGCCATGGGTGAGCAAATGGTTCTTGTGTCAAGTGCAAAGGATTACAGTGACCGGGGTGACATCAGACTGGTGACCTGTCACTAGTGGGGTTCCACAGAGAGCTGTCCTCATCCCAGTTCTCTTCAGCACCTCCATAAATGAATTGGATACAGGACTGGAAGGGGTACCAGGCAAGCTCCCAAGTGACACAAAACTAGGAGAAGCTGTTACTCCCTCAAAGATAAGGAGATCTTGCAGAGAGACCTCGACAATTTAGAGGGTTAGGCAATCACCAGCCATATGAAGTTCAACAAGGGAAGGAACCAGATTCTGCCCCTGGGAATCAGGAATCTGGACTGTACAGGGCTCTACTTCGTCTAGACACTCTGTAGTAATGGGACTGCTTCTATTTTAGTGGGGATGCAGATATGCAGATAAGCATAGATAAAGAGACATTTTTAATGCCTATATTTGTACGTTTATCCATTTTTTTTTAAATTTGGGCTTTAAAAGCATTTTTCAGACTGATAGAACAAAAAGAGAACGTACAACATTTCATAAAATTGCATTCTGTTGAACTGCTCTAACACCATCAGAGAAGCTCCCCAGGTGGTGAACTAAGTGGCAAGTTTCTAGACTTTCACATCACTAGTCCAAAAACTCCCCATTTGGCAATGGAGCAGAGACATCTGCTGAAATTGAGAAATTCTTATTAGCTGAGTTCAGATAGGGAAGCCTGCAGCTAATCAATGACACCACTACCACCATCATCACCCAGAGCTGCAAGTGCAGCCCAGATGAATTCAGAGGCAGGATTTCAAAGACCTCATGATAACAGAGCTAAGCACTGAGGACAAATAGATTAGAGACTTCAGGGATCACAGGCCAAAGATTAAGTAGAGGTCAATCTACCCATAAATAAAGAAGAGGATAAGTTGTCCCTGCAGTGAGGCTGAGTAATGAAAAACTGAAAAACTCCATATAATCCAAATTAAAAGTACACGAAGCTCATTACTTCTTTTTACCCTCAACTGTGCCAGTGAACTGGACCAAACCAAAATTCCTGCTTCTGGTAATGTTGTCTGTGGACCATATAGTCACACTTATTGAAAGGGACAACAACTCAGCTGTAGCTGTAAATCTACAACAGCTTGAACAGGTGGAAACTTCTAGCACGCATAGTCCTTCCTGCCATATAAAGCACTGGTAGACCACAGTGGTGGAGCTGTCCTTACCTGCACAAATTTGAATCACCAAGCAGGTGAGACCCACCAGAGACTCCAAATCTGCTGCCCTTATCATTTCTTCCAGAAACTGCATGTAAATACATTTTTTAAATAGTCGAGATAGAACCAAGCACACAACAGTTCAGAACTGTTTTTCAGTTGCATTTAAGAACCTAATTATTTTTTCAAATCTTCTCTCACCAACTCTACAGACAGATCTTTCTAAGAAACTAAGTCATTCCCTTGTTACAGAAAAGCAACACAAGATAGAATCCTGCTGGTGCCTGACAGGTAAAGGGTGAAAATTTATTTTGAAAATACTCATCAAAATATGCACAATAATAAAAATGGTATTTAAACTTCCTTGCATTTACACAATTGGTTGTATGAGGGCAGGAGCACCCCATAACACCATAAAACATTGGGTTTTTTTATTTCAAGCTGTCATTACAAGCTAGAGTAACCTGACAGTGAGATCAGAATCAGGCCCAAATTTTTTATACAGTCTCTGATCCACTTGCGTTTTAGTCATTACTTACTTACATTGCCTTGTAAAACTCATCACTGCCACTAAGTATGGCTCATAACTCCTAAGGACACAAATATTTATTGTCTCTAGTCCCAATACATTACACATTCTGACAAGAATTAAAGTGCTTTCTTTGTGCCCTTGAAACAAGATAGAAAATGTGATCTTCAATGCATTTCTTTTAGGGCAGGGAGGAGGAAGGCACAAAAAGCTTAGGATCCACTCAGCTGGCAGAGCCCATAGCTAAAATGCTATGCCTTTCTTTCCTGGTATTTTAGAGCTCCCACAGGCAATTCCTTGCTTTCCAATGAGTGTCCAAGAATCCTGGAAATACCTTAGGCTTCACACTCAGACTTCTCAGGGCACTGTGGGACACAGTGATGGGATTAGACCTTTATCAGCAAGAGTCCTGTGCTGGCTCAGTGTGGCTGTCTGGCTTCCAGAACTCCATATATTTCTAACCAGGGCTGGCCCATGCCAAGGGGAACTCTCTTACCAGCCAGCACAGAACTCCACAGGTCGCTCTCATGTCCACACTGCTCTTTGCTCCTTGCCCAAGCCCTGCCTTGCATTCGAAGCACCTCATTTAAAAATAAATAAAGACTGCCTAAGTGGGTTTTGCTAGCTTGTAATGACACACGCATGATTACGTGCCTGGCAAATTTTCACTGCACACACACAGAGGGAGCGAAATGTGTAAGTGCTTTTTTCCTACTGTGCATATGATGAGGTATTACAACACGAGGATGCTCAGTTGAAAGCAAGGCTCTGCTTCAAAGGAAATGCAGGTGGTTTCGATTGTTTCCATGGACCAGAGTGCCTGCTTAATAAGAACAAGCAAGTACATGCAGAATTCAGAGGATCAACAAACTGTTCTCATTAGAGGCTTTCCACCACAATGTGCCTACAGACACATGCACACAAAATTAAATAAATGTCACAACATAAAAATGTGGGCTATCAGCTATTGTATTTCAGTTCACCCAGGGATAATTGACCAAGCAGTGCACTGTTCGGCAACGTAATATAAGAAAACTACCTCCTAATTGGCAATGGTAAGTAAGTAATATGATAAGAAAGCATAATTTATAGTGTAGATGCAATTCAGAGTTGTATGTGTTCTGTTTACCAGGCCACCACAGAGGTTGATTACTTCAGTCAGCCATTTTTCCATAGATTTTAATATAGCTGGTTAAATAGTAAAAGATTCTTATTTTTCCACAGCTGCCACCTGCCTGGAGTACAATAGATACTTTTTAACTGGCACCTACTCTTGCTGGAAACAAATGCACTGACTACAAGGTGGTCCTAATTATAGGAAACTGGAAGAAATACATTGTTTGGAAGCTGTATTGTGTTAAAGGTCTCAGCCAAAGACCTGGAGTGAGTGATGGAGTGCACCTTTGTCAAGTCTGCAGATAACCTGAAATTGGGGGGAACAGTTGACAGGCTTCAGGGCAAGGCTGCCATTTTAAAGGACAGAAATGGGCTGGAGAAATGGGCCAACAGGAACTTCATTAAATTCAAGAGTGTCATATGCAGAATCCCATGGTGCAGAAGGAGAAGCCTCTTGAAATGTTACAGGCTTGGGAATGTCTGGGAAGCAGATGTGCTGAAAGGAGACTATTCAACATCATTCTTCCAGTTTCCTCTTAATCCATAGTTCATAGACCTCTAGTATTCCATTTGCCTTTCTTTCCCCTTTATCTGGTTAGTCTGTCCTGAAGTGTGGCATAGGGCTACCAGTATTGAGTAGTGAGGAAAGATTATTTCACTTGTCTGGTAGTCTATACATCTGCTCATACTTTCCAGTATGACACTTGATTTGTCTGACATAGTGCTTCTCTCTGACCATGGTTAAAAAGCAACACACTGCAGACAAAGATGGAAGGAACAAGCAGGAGTCAAGTCTGGAATTATCTTTATGCTATAATTGGACTGGGTCTAATATTTTATAGCCAGGACGAGGTTAGATAATGTAGGATAGGCCAAACTCCCCCTTGTCTCCCTCCCTTTTCTTTCCCAATTCATTCCTCTCCCCATTCTTACTCCTAGCTCTGGAGTCACACTTGCAGCCTTTGCTGTCTAACTGCCCAATGAGCCAGTTCAACTCAGAAATCCAGTAGAGGCTTCTTGCTTTATTTATAATGTTATCTTTCTTCTGTTTTAACAAGTACCTTTAGCTTCCAATGGAGCTAAAATCAAAGATGAACAGGAACATGAAGGGGAGAGAGAGGTAAAAGAAATAGGACAGCTTTGCCCTAATCTCCATGGCAGACAGCTCATGCCCCCTTTCAACATTTTTGGACTGGAGAGCTTCCAGTGAATGCTAATTAAACCTCACAACACTCCTGTAGTGCAAGCCTTGTCATCTTTAATGGGTGAATAAAGAAAAGTCCAGAAGGAAATAGACTTCCTCAATGACATCAGTCAAAGCATGAGCAAAGTCAGAAACAGGACTAAGGTGAAGGCCTCTTGCTTAAGCTCCTTATTTTCCCCTTTATCCCCATGCCACATAGTGCTGTTTTGTAAGTTTTCAACAGCTAAGACTTTGCATGTTTAGAATATTGCTACTACAAATAATGTCCCTACACAAAGATATGCCGATGATACAGATTTCATCAAAGCCAGGCAGAAGGGATCAAGCAACATATCTCATAAAATAGGTGAGTATATTAAACCTAGAATATGCAAGGGTTTATGGCTTCCATAACAAAATTCCCAAGTGATAGGCTTACATAGCAGCTTTCAACAACACAGAGCAAGCTAAGCAAAAGGGGATCAGAAACTAAAGTGCTTAAGGTAGTGATCTGTTCAATGTTAACACACTGAGTTAAGAGCTACCTAGAATGAGTCATCAGTTCCCCTGGATGATTTCGGCCTTTCACCTAATACTTGTTTGATGTAAAGCACTTGTTTGACAAAAAGCCATGGCTCCACCCTCCTTTCTGATCACCTTAAGTCACAGAACCATGCTGCCACACTGGTCTAGTGAAATTTTGTCATATTCACACAGCTTCAGGACAAGATGAAGGAATTGTGTCCATCTTGGCCTGTTCAGTAAGACACCTTCATAAGCAGTGTGCTGGAGGAGACTGAAAGAACTAAAACTGAACCTTTTGCATAAATGTTACCCCTATTACATGATGGGAAAAAATGAAAGAAGAAAGCAAACAGGAAAGCATGAGAGGACAGTTTCCCTGTTGTTGCATTAAAAGTGGTAGCTTCCATTAGCATTTTGTGAGCAACATAATCTTTCCAGAGAGCTGAAGTGTCTATTTTGAGGAGTTCAGAGGCAGACATAAGCAAGGTGCAAAGCTGCACCATCCTCTTGAGTCTGTAAAAGTGGTGAACTCAAGCAGAGAACCACCTCAAGCTGCCAGGGAAAATGGAAATCCAAAAAGTCAGATAGAGACATATGCAAGTGTCAGGACGGTTTAGTCACCCAGATGCTGTCAAGTCATGTTTCAAAACTAGACTGAGCAGAGATTGCACTCTGTGTGGCCCTTTCTGTAAACTTTTCCTCCAAAGAACAGACAGTGCATAATCCTTGGTCCCAAACTTTGCAGCCTGGGTCTCTGACCAGAGCTTACTCCAACTCCTCAACACTGCCTTATTGGAACACAAAACCAGTGTACTACCTAGCTGCGTACCCAGCCTTGAAGCATCAAAACCCTCTCAAGTCTCTCAATTATCCAGATTAAACCTTGGTCTTAATTTGAACATCCTTTTCTCCTTTGTGATCTCATTTTGTGAGTGAAACCTTCATCTTCTTGCAAGTAATCATTATTTTGATACCAGGGATATGTACCTTTCAGCAATGTTTATTCCTGATAAAAAGGATATGAGGAACATTGCAAGTATATTTACTGTAGAAAATACTCTGTATGCAAAAGCTGATCCTGCAAGAACTCCCCATACAAAACTCCCATATTATTCAGACTGTGTTTCACATGTTCACTGTCAAGGCACCCAGAGCTCCCTCCTGGCAAGGCAGAAGCATTTATAATTGTTGTGGTAGGTGATTCTACCAGGTATAGAAATCAAAAATGTGAAATTTTATGCAGGTAAAATAGCAGTCACGGTTCCACTGAAAATCATCCAACTGCACAGGGATTATAGAGGTTTACAAGAAACATCAGCACAGCACACCTGCTTTTGCACAAAGGTTAATTTTGACAAAAAACAACAAAGAGACAGCAAGGATTCGGGTGCATACCATACTGCATGTATCCTTAGAGAGGCTGCTAAGATAGCTGTATTGGAAACTTTCTGCTTTTGATCCTAAGAAGCAGATAGAAAGTCCTGTAGCTTTAGTGAGCAGCAAAGGTTGCCAGAACCTTGCAGAATTCACACATTACCCTCCATGCCTGGCATCTGAAAATACACAGTTTTCAAGGTGAGGCTGTCCCAGTGCAGAGCAGAGAGGGACAATCCCCTTTCTCACTTCCTAGCAATGCTGTGCCTGATACACCCCAGGCACTGCCGACTCATATTCAGCTTGCCATCAACCAGGACCCCCAGCTCCCCTTCCACAGAGCTGCTCTGCAGCCTCTTCTGCCCCAGTTAATACACACAGTCAGGCTTGCCTCATCCCAGGTACAGAATCTAGCACTTGCCCCTGTTGAATTTCATACAATTGGTGATCGCCCATCTCTCTAATTAATTCATCAGCGTCTCTCTGCAGGACCTCTTTGCCTCCTAGGGAGTCAAGGTCTCCTCCCAATACAATGTTGTTGGCAAGCTTGCTCAATATCCTTTCCAGTCCTACATCAAAGTCGTTAATGAAGATGTTGAAGAGAACTGAGCTAAGAATGGAGTCCTGTGGAGCCCCACCAGTCTGGCATCACTCCAGCCACTGTAACTTTTTGTGCCTGGACCATGAGCCAGTTGTTCACCCATGGCACAATGTGTTTATCCAGCTGTAGGATGGATATTTTGTCCAGAAGGGTCCTGTGTGAAAGAGCATCAAAAGCTTTACTGAAATTCAAAAGGATTACATCAATTGGCTTTACTAGATCCCAGCAAGTGGACTGTCCTGTCACAGAAGTTCAGTTTCCACAGGCAGGACTTCCCCCTCACGAAGCTTTGCTGGTTGTGACCAATGACTCTATGACCAGTTGTCCTCCAGCTGGTTTTTAATACTTCCCAGAATAACCTTTTCCATGATTTTACTGGGCACTGAAGTGAGACTGGCAGGCCTGTATTTTCCAGGGCCCTCCATGTGGCCCTTCTTGAAAACTGGGACAATGTTCACCAGCTCCCAGTCAGCTGGGACCTCTCCCCATTGAGCCCTACAAATCTATTGGGATACAGGTGGATATTATGAGTTTGATTTGTTTGTTCCTTGGGTGAAAGATAAAGGAGGACCCACGTAAACCTCTTTTTTTCTATCCAGACACTGTAGAAGTGGCTGAAGAATAGATTCTGATTATAGGCCTCAGCTCAGCCTGGGCTTGAGTGAGAAAAGGTCTGGGGGACTTCTTCCAGCTGTTCCATGTTTTGGTGAGGCTTCATTCCTACACCAGGGATTCTGAGGAGAGGGATTTGCCACTGCACTGCTACCACCCTATATGAAACCCCCCACCCAGACCCACTGGCTGTAGCTGAGGTTCAGCTGCCAGAGCCATGGCATAAGCCCTTGCTGTGCAATCAAACCCGTCACCCCTGAGGTACTTAATCTCACATTTATAAGAAGTAAATCTACACTGTGAAAAAGAAAAAAAAGAAAAAAAGTGCCTTTTTTTCCAGTCTTAGAATTCTGCTTTTAGTAACCAAGCTAAATATGACATAAATATCCTAGACAAATGTGTGTCTCTGGAAATACTGAAACCCTGGCCCCATGACATGGCTGCTGGGATTCCTGCCATTTGCTAAAAAGTTAAGCTGGGAAACACTTTGTCCAATTACTAAAAACAATGAAGATATAAAGGAATTATAACCTAAAAACAGAGGTGTTGAAAGAAAGAACACAGACCCACGTAATAAAAAATATTGATTTAATTAAGGCAGTGGAGTAAAACATTCACAAACTTGGATGCCTCTGATGTGTGTGCAAAGGGGGGGCAGGTGGGTGTGCATGTGTAAGCACACGTGCTTCTCTTGGAAGTGGTTTCTGACCAAATCCTAACTGAGGTGTCACAGACAGGAGGGATGAAAGGATCAGCTCCTCTGGTCTAAAGCTGATGCAGAGAGCAGTACTGGCATGGACATCTACAAGCAGTTATGGTGTAGACCCCATCCCTGCAAAACAGTGCTGCTTTTGCCTGGAGAGATGGACACTGAGGTGGGCTTTTGTGCTCTGAACTTCTGAACCCTGCAGGAGACCCGAACCACCAAACCACACTTTGGTTGTTTGTGAAGAGAGTAATTTATTGAGCTGCATCCTGGAAGAAACCACAAGACATTCTGAAGGGCTAAATTCAATACCTAAAAATATTCCTTCAGAACTAGATGAAAGGAGAAAGACTTCAAGATTGAGACAGACATGTGTTTCCAAGAGCAGTATTTTGTCCAGCCTTCAGAAAATAGTATTTGACTGCTTTTGGTGACTGGAACAAAGACACTTTCAGGCCCCATTGCATAACGTCAAAATGACCACAGAACAATTTTTGGTTGTCCTTGTCAGGTGATAAGCAAGAGCAATAACATGTTTGTGAGTTCTCATTTCTCTAACGGGAACCTGCAGGCCACTTGTGAATGATTTGTGCTGGAAAGGTGAATAAATAACACTTCAACTGAACCTGAAGTGTTCTGCAGAGAGCAAGAAAGAGACAAAGAGGGGAACTTCATGTGTTTATCTTGGAAATTATGTGTCTACAGACAAAAGCCTGTGATTCTTTTCCTTTGCCCCTTGGTTTCTGAGCCTCTTAGGGATACCTGCATCATATTCTGAAGTTTTTCTTTCACATACATGGAATTTAGAAACTATCTTTAAAACAAGCTGCATGAAATTCAAGATTATCATATATTCAGTGGGGTATCCAAACAAATCAGTAAGTATCTTGGGATTCAGAATGAGGTGAGTTGCAAAGAGTGCCTGTGAAAAGCAGCTACCTAGTATCAGAGTAGAGGGAAACTATAATGAAAACCACCTTATTTAAATATTGCCAAAAAAGCTAAACTATTCTCAACAGCAGATATTTTAGGGACCTTTCCACTATACTCTGAATTTTTTGGCTGGTCACTTTCTAGATGATTCAATTCCTGTTCCTTTGGAAGTATGCTGAAAACCACAGAAATAGCCCTTAATTTTTGGGAATGCTGAAGTCTTAAGCATGTCAAAGCTCCCAAATGCATTTCAAGAAGTCTGAGCATTTCCCCATAGGAGTTCAGTGACTTTTGTTTCTAGGAAAGAGTAGTTATAGACACCACTCAGAACAGACTAGAAAAGCAGACATAACACTACAGTAGAGTTCCACAGTGAGCTGAATTACTTGGGGAGAGGGGTTTTGTCACTACTGAATCTGTAGCTGAGGTCCAGCTAATTGCTGATGTTTAGCTGTGAGGAAAAGCATCCATGCACAGAAAGCAGCCAGCAGCATTTTATGTTCAAGGCCCTGAACGGTTGTTTCATCAACCACCCTACTACAATGTAGGGAAACTATAGAGAGGAGATGGGAAAACAGGATCAGAAGCCTGGGTTTTCCACAAGCAAAAGGTTCACATGCCACACTTCCACATGTCAGAAATACGTGTGCAATTCTGATAGTACAAAAAAAAATGCCCATCATTTCATCCTGTTCAACAGCAGCCCTCTCTCCATAAGACTGGGGGAATTAAGACTTTACTACACTTCTTTTTTCTACTGCAGAAGAAACAGAACTCCCATGGGAGGGATTGTGGGGTTCTCTGTACTGCCCAGATCTGATCACTGATTAATTTTTTTTTCAAGGGACTGTATTTTCAGATAAACCAACTATCAAGAACTGCAAGGAGACAGACTTTCAGAAACAAGCTTTCTTGTTTAATTAGCTAAATGAAATTGCCAAATATCTGCACGTGTAAATATCTGGCTTCTTTACTTGGGTAAAGTAAACTTTGCTAAGCTTTGGCCTTTTTTCCCTGACAGCGACACTTTTGTCCCTTATACTTCGGAAAAACTGTGCTGCATTTCTCAGTCAAGGGGAAGTTGATTGCATGGCTTACTGTTTTAGGAAAATACCTGCTACTGTTTTTATCATTTTCAGTTTACTTGAGGACAGTATCAAAAACAGGAAAAGATATTAAAGTCTTTCAGATTTAGTGAGACAAAGGGGAAGTATAAAACAAGAGGTAAGAGGAATTACATGGGCAGGTATTTTGCATAGGACATAATCCTATCTGCCTATGCAGCATCTGCAGCAAAGGTGTTCAATGCCATGAAGTTTGCGAGTGTTATAAAAATACAAACATGATGATAATGACCCTCTAATGCATTAATTGTTAGTAGAGTTGCTTGCTTTCATAGAACCATTTGGGTTGAAAGGGACTTTGCAGAAAGTTGTTCAGTCCAAGCATTTCTTCAGCATGACCTTTTCATGCCATGTGACTATAGCTTCCACTTGACAAATCTCCATGTACTAATCTCTCTTTCTGTGACATTTTCATTCTTTCACAAGCCTCACAATTATGGCCTGTCACTCTTTTCATCCATGTCTTTACTACACTGAAAGTCCCATCCCATTTCACTGATTTTCTGACTTCTCCTGCATTCAGCTACTCTTTCATCTAGATTCTCACCTCTGAGGCTCCATGGAAGATTCTATCTCCTTCGCACACCATCATTGTGTTGTTTTCCTCCAGCTCCCTCAGACGTCACTTTCTATAACTTGCTTAGCTATGAGGGAATATATTCCTGTAACTCTTAATCATGCTCTACTTCCAAAGACTCTTTTTTGTCCAGGAGAGACTGTACTATGCATCTCATTTTATGCTAGCAGAGGAAAATCTGGCTGGCAGGCCCACATGCCCTTCATTTAACAAAACAAAATTCCTCAGGTTCAACACAAACACATGCCCAAAGCAAGCATTGTTAAAAAGTAAGAAGAGTTTTAAAGAGAGGAGGGAAACGAAGGCAGCCAGGGAAAACAGAGCTTCTTAATTTTGCTGCAAATTATTCTCCAACACTCCCTTCTCCCAAACCACCTTGATCAAACAATCCCTACGCAGCCTGCACTGTGCTGGGTCAGTTGTAGTAAACACCCAGCTGTGCCTGGCATGCAGGTGTTTGGGTTATGTGTTGCCAGCTACAGGTGGACTGATTGATGTTGTGGTTGGTATTTCTTGGGAAAGGAGCCATGCAGGAAGGAAGGTGAGGGAAAATGACTGGGCTAGGCATGTTCTGCACTGCAAAGCTCATGGTGGGCTGGCATTGCAAACCTTCCTAACAGATCCAGTGCTGTATTCAGAGCCCCTTTCACATTTTCCTCTGCAGCCATGAGTACTGGACAACCTGACACTTTCCACATCTTGCATGTTACCCCTGAAGTGCAGTTCCCTTTGGGGTGGGATTAGGTGGGCAGATGAACTTCTGCTAGCTACCACAAATCCTTCTGAAATACAACCTCACTTCTGCAGCCCTTCTCAAGCACTTACCAGTTCAGGAAGAGAGGTCAGGTCAGCACGGCAGGGGCTCCACACAGCACATAGCTCAGGAAACAGCTATTGTCCCAAATTACATCTGCTGCCTGGATTTTTTTTTCCTGTCATTTTAGTTTAAATAACAGCAGATAATGCCTCCTGCCTTATTCTATCTCACCAGTGCATTAGAAAGTGACTGTATCTGAGGGTTTCCAGCTGTTAGTGTAGGTGATAGGGCTAAATCTTGTTACTGACTTTAGCACTCTCAACCTGAAATATTTGTGTGGTTGAAGAAAGTTAATGAAACCTTCCTGCAGCAGCTGTTACTCTGAGTTAAGAAAACATCTCTGAGCTGCTCCATTAGCATCTCCTCAGAACATTACTGCAATAAAAAGTCCACAAAGATTCCCATTCTGTTTCTTCAGAAATGAAGGTGTCAGAGCTGATGTATTAGCAACTAACAATTAGCAAAAGGGCTTAAATTCAGATTTCTCTGAGATGTGAGCCATGCATTTACGTGAAGTAGGGAAATATATCTCTCACATTTAGCATGGGAAACGTACAAATGTCTCTCCAAAGGTGGATCTGTTTCCAAAAATGACTGTGACAACTTCCAGCTGTTGCTCTTAGGATGATAGAATTGGGTAATAGAATTATATACACTCACATCACCATTATTAGTGTCTGATTCAACTTGTTTGTATTTCCTGGAACAGAACAAGTGTTGTAGAAGTTTGCTGTTCTTTGCAGTTATGGAGTGGCACTCTCCAAACAAATACCATTATCCTCCACTTTGTGTTGGGGCAACTTCCACACATCTTCATTTTTCTTTTCCCTTTCATTTCCATTTTCATTCACTGCTCCTTATCCTTTATTCTCATGCAGGGATAGAGGATGTTGGCAATCCACCTTCACACCTTGTCTCCTCGCAGCTCTCCAGCAGAAGGGGCAACCTCATGTAGACAATTGTGTTTAGCTATTTAGTGAACAAAAGCCAAAGTAGTGAAGCAGCGGTATGGGCACAGTTCTCAAGATCAAATCTGCTGTTTGCCCGCTGCATTGCCAGCACTTTTACATCAATTAATGCTTTTCTTCAGTCAGGTGTTTTTCATTAGCGAGAAAAAAGAGATTCCAGGTGAAGATTTTATAAATGTGTTGACAAATGCCAACATTCTTTTACTCAAGTTATGATTAAAATGATTGTAGCCTCCTAGGGAAAATGCTAGGAATGCTCTTGATGTGGTTAGGAGGGAGAAAATTTGGCTGAGGGTGCCAGAAGGAACTCTTTGATTCTGCAGAAAAACTGGACGACAAGCCAGAAGGTAGTTTGTCCATACACACACTGTGGATATGTGGCTTAGAACAGTGTACTCATAGACAGGTTAATAACTGAACCACAGATGCACTTTTCTGATACAGGTTACATTTTAAACTAAATACTTAATTTCAACCACCCTCCCCAGCCTGAAGCCCAAATCCTAGCCTTCTGATAGAGATACTGATCCTTATTAACTGCAGGTCCTTCTCCTCGTCATTAACAGCTTACCAAACAACACAACTGACAATGGTTCTGTGCTTCACCTGCCCCTTGGAACACACACACACACACGTGTGCCTGTCTTTAGGGCTGCATTACACAAGGCTACAAAGAATGGCTGCTCTTGTTTGCTGAGACTGTCATATGATTTCTGACAGCCCTGAGGCCTTGTTTGTATTTACAGTTCTATTCAAAATCTGTGTCTTGTGTTATACTGTCTGCAACCCTTGCATACACTACTGAGAGTGAGTTTATAATCTAGCTCAGTTACTAACCAAGGCTGTCCCTTGAACTGGCTCCCAGGAGAAGCTCTGACTCTGTGAAATTATTTTCTGCCGTAATAGAGAAAGAGTAACCACAGGATCACAGAATATGCTGAGTTGGAAAGGATCCTCAGGGATCACTGAGTCCTGGCCCTGCACAGCACCATCCGCAAATATCACACTGTGTGCCTGAAAAGGATTGGCAAACACTCCTCGACCTCTATCAGACCACTTCCCTGGGGAGCCAGGGATCATGTGATCATGTGCCCAACCCATCTCTGGGTGAAGAACCTTTTTCTAATATCAGCCTAAATATTCCCTGATAGAGAGGCCATTCCCTCAAGTCCTGTCACTGGTCATTCAATGGTAACATGAATCCCAAGTTGATTCCTTCATAAAATGAAGGAGTGCTACTGCTGTCTAAGAAAGTGTAATACCTCATCTGTCAGCTTTTGACAATTACAATAAGCTAAAGAAACAGCAGACAAAAATTTGTATGAGGATTGCCACCAAAACAGAGGGTTCCTTCCCTAATCCAAAAAAGAGCTCCCTCATTTTGTCTTCTTGACTTCTGTGATTCTACAGAACATTTTTACTGTGACCTCTAGAGTTTAGAGAGTCAGTATTTGGCCGACTAACCCTTCTTACACTGGGATTGTGTCATCAGTAGTGCTTATGCTTTGAGTGCAGGATTTTTAAGCCAAGGAGTTTCACAAAGTGCAAGAGCTGCTGACGCATCCAGGGTTCAGAAGTGTAGGGCTCTGCACCACGACAATCAAGCAGCAAACACCAGGTCCCACATCTGCTGTGCCATTGTCCAGTGGGGGCATTTGTCACACTGCATGGCCCTAAAAACCCTTGTGTGAGATGCCAGTGCTGCAGCAGAGCACATTGCCATTAGTAATTGAGAGATGGAATCTATTCTAAAAGTACTACAACTTAGCAAATTCAGCCAAGCATCCTGCTTATGTGCACATTCCCAAAATTTCTATTAATAACTAAACTATGAAACAGCAGATTGCTTTGCATAGATGAACACCTAACCTGATAAAAGCATGTGTTCTAAAGATAGAGTGAAATTAATGTTTAAAAAAATCTGCCCAAACTAAAATCCCAAATTAACTGCCAATTGTTTTGAAACAATAGGGAGAAATTAGTAAACTATTTGTCAGTAGAAGTGAAAAAGAATAAAATCACTATGGAAAGAATTTTTACTTTCAAAACTAGACAGATGCTCTGTTGTGGTTTTAAAGGAGAAGGGAGGAAATGTTGGTTTGGCCCATTTTGATCTCTAAAGGCTTGTAAATCAGTGATAATAAGCTTTCCTAGTCTAGCCTGGGAGAGGCTGTCCTGGGGTGATTCACATTTCAAAGAGCTCAGGATAAACAGAGCACAACTCTCCAGTTTGTTCCCGTGGAGTAAGCAGGGCAGTACAAATTGGGGAAGACTGCTATTTAGGGTGAACCAAATCTTCCACCAACCTCAAAGGCAGAACAATTAGTACAGTGGAGCTCAGCTGCTTTCATATTCCAGCCAAAATCGCTCCCTTGTTAAACTCTGGTAACTAAATAAAGGATAAATAAACTAAAGAAAGGCAAAGGATGACTCTTCCTTGGGTTTTGTTACTGAGTTGTATCACAGGATCTGCTTCCTCCAGGACCCTCCAGGATTTTGTCCTTTTGACAAAGTCTGTTTATTTGGTTGGACTCTGGAGAAGGATTTTGGTTCTGAGAAACAGAAGAGGTTTACGGTAAATATGATTTATCTAAAAAAGGTAAACATCCCAAACCCTTTATTTGTCCAGTGAAAGGCCAGGAAAAAAATTATCTCGAGGTCAGTCCCACAGTACTAGCAAGACTGAAGGCAGTGAATCTCTGGGACTGAATGATGTAGTGGAGAAGGAACCATGGGACAGCAATATCAACTGCTTTGGCTACTCCAAGCAACACCGCACCTTGTAGAGTAAACCAGAAAAAACTCATTCTTATGTATGGAGGGGAGTTTTCCAGTATAACCCAATAACATTTATACCTCTAAACTAGAATACACCCCCCAGTTTTTCTCATGAAATCTAATTTCTAATACAGCAGGAGGCCCAAGTTTGTCTCAAGTTGACCGAAAAATAAAATAGCCAACCAAAATTTCATTTGTATCAGCATAACTAACAATAAACAAAAAACAAACAAACAAAAAATCCCCAGAGGTTTTCTATTGGTTTACCTGAGAACAGAGAACAAAACCTCAAAGACTCTGCAAAAACTAAGTAGACACTGCAGGGTTTGAAAAGCAGCCACCCAGCATGAAGCAGGTCTGGACAAAACAAAGAAAATGGTACAGGTTCTCCACCATGGAAGTACAGGGATTTTAACATCTCTGGAGCAGAAACATTATTCCAAAAACAATAAAAGTGTGTGTGCAGAGTTAGTGCTGAACTACAGGCTGTAGAGATAATTACTTCACCATCCCCTCATGTCTCAGGACTTTGTCATACAGATCTCAACACCACACTGTATGGCACAGGCTCAACATGCCTTACACTGCACATCTACTCATACCAGACCTTTTCCTTAAATACCTGCCCACCTTACTCCAATCTTTGCAGTAGGATCTGGAAAGCTGACAGAATCATTAAAACCGTTCACAGAAAAACCCTGTCATGGTAAAGTCATGGTAGTAACTGGGTGAAGGCATTGAGGAAGAGATGTGTCATTAGCAACCAAAGGCTGTGATTTTGCATTCTGTTTGCTCTGCCTACAGCAAAAGCAGTACCCTGGAAAGAATGAAACTCTCTCACTCCCCCATATTTATGTTAAGGTGTGCCTGGAGACTTGCAGTCAGCGTTGAAGCTCTGTTGTTCTAGACGTTCCACAAACACAGTGAGAGATAATCCCCCATCTGAAAATAATTTGAAATCTAACCAAAAATACAAAACAGAGAGATGAGAAACAAAGATCCAGAGATGGAAGGACTTGGCAGCTGTTAGACGAGTCAGTGGAAGAGCTGGAGACAAAGCCTTGCCTCCTGCCTTTCAAGTGAGTGCCCTCACCTCTAACTCGTGCTCGAGCTTGGAGCCAGGCAATTTATATGATACAAACCTATTGCTTATAACCCTGTATGTGCTGCTGCTCCCTGGAAGGCTTTGCAAAATCACAAGGTATAAAAGAACGATGAAAAGACAAAAATAGATTGTGTGGAAGATTGTTGGTTCATGTTTTGGAACAAAATTCATATTCAGAGCAGGAAAAAATTTAAGGTAGCAAATAAAGCTGAATTTTGATCATTTTGTTATCCATGAGATTACACCCACATAAAAAAGACCTGCCTCTTGTCTTTAAATCAGATCTATAGAATAAAAGAAAACAAAAACTGTCCATCTTTCTCATCTCTATTTTGGATTTTTTTTTGCTCTCTAGAAGAGTAAGGAGTTTATTACTGAATTACAAGGCAATAAAATCTGGTTCAACTACTTCATGGGCATATACTGAAAACATCTTGTGGAATTTGCTTGTAAGGGAGGTCATGAAGTCAAAGAAGAGTTGGTCTTTTAGGAAGGGCTGAATAACTTCATGAGTCATTTACCAGTAACTCTTGATGCTATGCAAGGAAATGTATAAAAATCTTAAATTTAGAGTACAAGATGATTCTTTACATACCTCATTTTTAGTGGAAAGAAAGACTGTAAGTAAAGCACTAGGAAGAAGAGTTACTTCCTGACATTTATGTTTTTCTTCTAGTTTGGTTTGCTATTGTGTGTTCCTGGTGTCCTTGTTGTCCATGGACTTGCCCTTTTTGGAAGAGGCTTTATCCTAATGTTGACATCCCCCAACATAGGGGATGTAATTAGATGCTGGTTAAAATACACACTCTATCTTTGCATTAATATAAATATATATATATATATAGCCAAGATTTCTGTGCTCTACCATTGCCTCAAATCTATAATTTCAAATGACATCAACATTTAATATTTTGAGACTCTGAAGACTTGGCAGCATTATATTTTACATGATATTATTGCTGACTATAACAGCAGCACATCCCTTAAAATGATGCCAAAATTTAATATCAGGTGTAATATCAACAGAAAGTTAAAAAAAGACATTTCCATCATTTATCACACTGTCAATAAGAAAGTTGCATGCTACCAGCAAACCCACTGTAAACAATAAAAGAGTATTATTCTAATAATTTTAAATACAATTAGCTTCCAGTAAATTCTGAAGATGATGAAGAATACTGTATTGCTAGACAGCTCACCTAGGTGCTCTGCAATGATGATAGGGGGATGTACTTCTTCCTACCGACAATCCAAGGAAAATTATCCCCCAAAACTGAAAAGGTCCTGAACCTCATGTTCTTTGTCTGTCTAAAGCAATTTAAAGTAAATTTTGCAGATACCCAAGGGTGTGTCTGTTGCTGCTTATTTTACTCACACAAGAAATATGACTAATTCAATTTTAAAGTACATCAGTCCTGTTAAGTCATTCAGTCTGCATACTGTATAAAGCAATGCAGGGAATTTTGCTCAGTTCTGTAGTGAGTTTGATGAACATTACTTGAAAAAATCTTGCATTTAACCTTCTCAGTCTGACTGCCTCAGGAACAGTCACTCCAACAACCATCGTGTCAACACAGATTTTTATCTAGACATTCACACTTCTTTGTAAACCATTTAAAAAAATTTGGAAGTGACAGTGCTCCTACAGTCTCTGCAAGACTATAGTTGAAACAGACCCATTCAGTGATGCTGACCCAGAAAATATAAAGATATAGAGAAATTATTTCTCCATTTCACACAGAACACCAGAGTTTAATTGTCACCACCATTTTAAAAGCTAGAACTTTATTTCTAAGACATGGATTCTTAGAGGGCTCAGCATGTGGTGCAACAAAGTTGTGTAGCTTTACTTTGAGTTTTACTGAAGTGAGTTCAAATTGTGTAATATAAACACCACTCATTTCTTTGAGTCACTTCCTGTGGATCTCAGGGCAGAAGTAGACTACAATACCTTGAGGTGTCCATCTTGGAGTCTGGGTCATAACAGGAATAATCAAAATTACAGCATCTTTCCTATCACAACCTCTTTCCCCAGGAAGCCTCCAGTTTTTGGAAACTCCACTGGAGCGAACTCCAGCTGGGATGTGCTGCAGCATGGATCACGCCACAGAGCCTACTCCAGTTTCAGGGATGTGAACCCAGTGAGCAATTTCAGACAAGCTACAGCAGCCTAAACAAGAACATAGGGCTGGTGGGTATAAATAATAATTGCATCCTCTCAGACTGAAGACACTGAGAGATGTTAAAGAAAACATACACTTTCTAAGGTTTTTCACCTTAAATAGAAAGGCTAAAACATCACAGGCTGGAAAAATAGACTCATCCTGCCACAGGACAGAGGCAAAACATCGTCTTTTAGCTGACCAGAACACAGAGATCTCTCCTATGCTTACAGCAATTTGGACATGAATCCACAGCCAAACCCTTGCTCATGGCTGGTTTTTGGGTTAGCCATTGTTGGGTGATGCTGAACTCTGACTACTAATTTTTGTTTCCTCTGGACTTAGGTCTGCCAGCCTCCTCAGCTCTGCACAGTCCCAGCTCTCTCCCTCCCCGGACAGAGCAGACACCACTACTGTTGTTACCTGGGGCAGTAGATAAAAATATGTATTTAGGCAGTCGGTCTAGGGTAAGAAATCACACTATCTGAGCATTTCCATTTCAAAGCATTGGGTGTTTGTGTTTTTTACTGTGTACTCAGTTTTCTCATCTTTTTAAGATTCAATTTCCTCCACCTGGCTTTTGCTTAAGACAACAGTTTATGCTAACTTTAACCACTAACAGTTAAGCCAGTTCTGAGAATGCTGACAGAAAATCAGGAGTATAAATTTTCTCTACTTTTTTTTTTTTTTTTTTTTAGCATTTTAATTTTGAACAGCTCAGCATCTCAGCAGGAAATGGAAAAGAGTTAAGATTTGACCCTAGTCAGAATTGTTTTCTGATAAACCAGTGAAAATCCTCTTTTCTATCACCAAGTCTGCAAGACACAGAGCTTGAGCAGCTTGGAGTTGGTCAATCGGGCAAGAAGTCATTCTGATTTTCATTGTTTTAGTAAGTCTTAAGGCCATTAAATTGTTCTCTACTAGCTCTACTCTGAATTTTCATGTGGCAAAATTTGTTATTTAGGAACAACTCAGTACTATAGTGTACCTTTTTATTGCTGTCTAGGTAGGACCACTCAGAAGAATAAACACCTTCAAATGATGTGAAGTTTCAAGTTATGGTGTACTTTCAAGTTATGTTAAGTTCTTGAACGCATGATTTAATTTAAGGTTGAAGTTGCTTTAGGCCAAGATTTAATCAAATTAGAACAAAGTGTGATTACTTCTTCTCTAAAAGAAGGTAACTATATCAATTTTGGCAACAGATCCTCCTCCAGCTCTTCTGTTTAGGCTGGTCTAATCTTTATCTTAGGTCATGTCCTTTGGCATTCTATTGGAAACCAGAAGTACTCTTACACAGGGCACCAAATGTTAAGTGAGGAGGGTGTTTTTGATTGCTGCCTTGCTTTGTGAGAAGCACCTAGCACTTCACAGCTCTCCAGGTGCTCCTCTGGAGGAGCTGAGACACAGACCACCAGCTTTGCCATCTTCGGATCTTCTGGCAAAAAAGGGGATATAAATTGCAACTTGCACCCGGGGGGAAGGAACTTGTAAACACGAGATAAACCAATGTGTACAAAAGTGCTGGCAGAAGCGTGGGGGTTGAGAAAGTTAGCAGTTTTCCTGGCTGGAGGAGGCAGGCCAGCAGATAATTCTTTGGAGTGATTTCTTCCTCTTAGAAAGTACTCAAGTGACCTTAAGCTGCTGAGCTGGCAGCAAGCACAGCTCGAGTTCAGCGGATGCACATGTCTGCACTGCGTGATTCCACCACAGGGACCCGAGACCTTGGGAAGCAGCTTTAATTGAATAAAGCCATCCAGGGCATGGACAGCCCTTGTGTTGAGTTGTTGGAACAGCATGAACTGAAAGGAGCGCTACGGCCTAAAAGCCGTAAAAGTGGGCTGACCACATCCTCCAATCATTTTTTGGCGCTGAATTACACAAAGTTGTCTTTTCTTGTTGTGTTGCACAGATAAATGACACAGATTATTCCTTCATTTTTCAAAAGATCATACATAAAAATTATCTTCAGAATGTCCCTAGATGTACTGCTGGAAAGAGCAGCATAAAATCCCTTACAGAAGAGGTTTTCCTTTTTTCATCCCTTTTCAAGAGAAACTCATATGTCTATCTCTTCAGCTTGAAATGAGTATTTGTTGATTGAGTGTATACACACACACGTATTATTTATGTATTTATGTATATTTTTCTTAACCCTATATTTCTAAGGGTTCTGAAAATTATGAAAGAAACCACTGCAAGGAAATCTTCCTCACAATCTTGAAGTTTTCTCTCTCTTCAGCATAGCAGCCTCAGATTCCTATATTATTTGGATTAAGCTTGAAATTTGAAATTCATTAAAAATATCACTGACAATAGCTCACAGATTGACAGTACTGACTGCAGAATAGTCAGTAAAAAAGTCTTCTTTTGCCCAAAGGCTGTCAGTCTCCTCTCTTTTTATTTTAGGTGGCCCTAAAACTTTCATTTTCATAAAACACTTTTTATACTACACAACAGCTAAGATAAAGAATGTACAAGCCCAGCTTAATTTGATATGATTAACAAAAAAATGGAAGAAACCAATTAAATTTCCACTATCTACACCAATGCTACATGAAAGGATTAGAAAAGTTTCCCATGGACTTGTGTAAGACAAAGACTTTTGTGCCTTCTTCTGACTGCTCATAGAACGTTATTTCATGCGGGAAATTGCATAACATATTGTAGAATTCAAATTAGCAGAAAATACACAAAATAGAAAGATTTTTATCAGACAGCTAGCATTAAAAATAACTAGAAATCCTAAACGTTTTCACTACAATTTTTTCTTATTTTAACTCACAAATTCTTCCCCCAGTGAAATGAAGGCTAACCAAAGGAAATAGGACAAGCTAGACCTATAGCATAAACCTGCTTATAGTTCCTCTGTCACTAAATAAAATTATGTGAGGAAAATGAAAATGTTACCTGAATTTATTTAAATAGTATTGTGGGTCATACTTTATTCATGTTTAACATCAGTGCTAAAATACATGCTGAAAATTTTGCTTTCCCTCAAAACAGCCTCTTTTGGAATGTGATGCCATTCCAGCAAAATTCATGAAAAAAAAAAAAAAAACCAAACTCTGCACTGTTTGGATGAGTAAAAGCAGCAACAGATGGAGCTATCTCGTATGAGCTTCTCTTAAGGACTGAGCTCCTCAAAACACAGAACAGCTTGATGAAACCTTGCATTATAAAGAGCAAGTGAAAACTTGTAACAAGAGGTGAAAAGCTGGTTGTAACACCCTGAATGTGTTGCAACTCTTACACAGTGAGATACAAGAGGCATTGTTTCCACGATCCTCAAATACAGGAGCAGATGGAGTCAAGAAGAGGCTGGATGCTCCTGAGTGTTGATAAAAGGCTGCTCCTCCTGCCCCACAGTGCACATGGTGGCCTCTTTCATCTACATCAGACATCCTTCTGGAGTCTTGCAAGGCTGAGAGTCTCCCTGAGCATCACCCCAGAAATAATAGTCAAGCTGCTTCACCTGGACCTCCAGGAAATAGCTCAGTGTTTTAGGAGGGTGGGAGATTAATGAATTCAAACATTCTTTCTCTATACAAATTGTTTTTCACTGTGAAACTGCTCTTTGTCTCTATCCCAACTGTCTTCAATGGACAAGTTAGGGAAGTTGTCACTGGATAATTTCCTGCTTCATCATAAGGCTTTAAAGTTTAATTTATATTTATTACTGTGCCGCATATAAAAAAAAATGTGGTAATGAAAATTAACCTGTAACATTTCAGCAAAGTCAGCAAATATTGTTTAAAGAACCTCAAGTACAAGCACTTTGTAAAAACACTTCTATAAGTAAAAAATTGCCCATACTTGAAAGGCTTCTTAGTCAGACTTTAATACCAAGATTGTCATTGAGGTGCCTTAGAAGCTGTGGGTTTTAGAAGCATATTTTCATTTCTTTCCCATATTTTTCTTTCCTTTCCTCTAAACAGCTTTTTATGCTCAATGAAACACAAATACTTGATCGTTATCTGAAAGAGACAGAAAGATATTCTGGAGAGCACCTAATGTATTTCCAAACCACAATTACTTTAATGAAATTTCTTCCTTGGCTCCAGTTTTTCATCTTATTTGTCACACAAATACACCCAAGAAATAAGAAAAAAAGAAAAGCAAAAGCATATACATAGTTTTGCGTTCATTATTGTAGTGTTATATGAGCTATTTGACCCAAGAACAAGTGTGAGACTGAGTAAAAACAGAATATCAGCCCTCCTTTTGTAAGTAACTGGCCTCTTTTTGTAAGTGTGAAAATTATATAACCGCATTTTCCCTGCATTCCATTCTATTGCACTGCTTCTTTCACAAGCAATTCAAGTTGCCAAATGCTTTCAGAAGACTTACCACAATTACACATGTTTTTAAAACAAATATGGTAGGTCCATTCCTAATAGCACAATTTTTCCCAAGGAATTGTGCAGGTTGGCTGATGATTAGCACTGTTAGAAAACAGCAATTTTTTTGTTTAAATGCTGATGGTGCAATAGGAAATGTGAAGGGAACTAGTGCATTTAGACACATTTGAATTTCTAAATAGGAAAACAACTCAAACAATGAAGACTAGACCATCAAAGTACAACTCTGTAAAATCCTCAATTCAGCAGTTTGAGCTAACTGAGGCTAATCTAGGATTTATCTCCTTTCCTGGCGTAAGACTAGTTATCTGAAAGGGTTTTTCAGATACTGGGATTTCAAGCAGGCTAAGTAAGATTTCAGAAACTCACCCTCAATTTGGGATCCTTATGGAACACATTTATATGCAGTGGTGATTTGCGGGGAGTTCCTTCTTAGATTTTATACACTCTTCCCCAGGAAAATGCAAGCTTTTATCAGATACATTAATTATACAGATAAGTGGCTGAGGGAAAGATATCTTTAGGTGGAAACTGCAACTCTGTAACCTGGCCTTGCCAGGATATGTTTTACCCATTCTCCTTTTCACTTACAAAGAAATGTTGGCTACTTTGGCCTAATATCTGAAAGTTCTGTGGTGATGTGTAAGATGCAGAGAATATTTTGTCAGCCTCTTGCCCTTGGAGTAATCTTCTCATCATTAAGTGAAGACACTCACACAACACCAGCGCTCTTCTATGGGACATTTGAGGATCTTCTCTTGTGCCCTTTACCATGACATACCAGCATCTTTGGGGGTTGCAACTGTTACAGATTCTGTGAAATGGCATCAATGTTTCCCCTTTTGATAGAGATGGTAATTGAGATGTAAAGAGACTACATCTTCAATTTTAAATGCTAAGGGCTTAAATACTCACAAGCATTTCAAGTGGTTTTGTTTCTATCACTTAGTCTCCCATACACTGCAATAACATAAAGAGTATTTTTAAAAACTTATAAATCTGGTGACCATTATGAGAGTTCAGGGTGTGGACACCATGAGCTTCAGACTGGAGTGCAAAGGGAATTACACAAGGGAGAATAGACTCTCTCAACTCCTTCCAAATGCATTGATGATAGATCACGTTCCCTTTTTATTCATGTATATGGTGATCTCAGCTTTATTCAACCCTGCCTTTTGAATGCCAGCATTTTAACCTAATAGATTTTAAATAACCCAAAGGACTAGGTAGCTCACTAGTCTGATAAATTGTCTCATTTTTGATAAACATCTTCTCAGACCAGTCTATGAAAAGAATTCAGTGAATCATTATAAGGTCTTACAGAGCCAGGATAGTGAATGACTTACTCTATCACTTCTCTATGCTTCAGATTTTCAGCTTTCCTTTCAAATACATCTGGTGAGAGTCATTTGCAACCTTTGCCTGCTGGAGTGTGCCAAAGACATCTAGCAAGGGAGCTGTACTCTCTGAAAGGGCCTGAGTGAAAAACAAATGCCACTGCTGTTGCCATTGCAGAAGACATTCCATAAAAAATGTGTAGCAAGTGAACACAAAGGGCTTGTTTGTCAGCAACAACAGGCCTGTTAACCAGCTCATGGTGCATTCATCCCATATATGTTTGCAGATGTTCTACAGCCTGAAGTACTTACGGCTATCTTGATTTAAGGGGCATCTGTTGCAGACAGTAGAACAGGGCCCCCTTGACATAGTTGCTGCTGCTACATCAGCTCTGGAAACTTAAACAAGCTGTGCCTGCAGCATTCTCACCAGTCATCTCTCTCAGTATATGTTTCTGCTTTCTAATTTTAAACTTCAAGCTGTCTGCTGGAGAATGACTCAGAGAAAGGATGGGTGACTTAGTATGGAGGAAATTAGAAGTCCAGTCATAGTTAACCCAGACTTCTGACCCTGAGCCTGAGTCACACTAATTGTATGTGCTGTAACCCCCCCACACACAAAAACATGCACATAATCAAACAATGACTTTTTAAAAAGTGTCTGGACTTTCATGAAGGTCTGACTCTGGCTTGGTCTGGAACTGAAAAAGGAGGCAAAAGAAGAAAAGGCTCTTCGTGCCATTTTTTCCAGCCCTGTTTAAAGAAAAAAAAAATGCACAAAAATCTTGGCCTTGCCATAACAGCAACATTGTGCTTGGCTTCATTGGGCTACTCAGGAGTCCAAAGCCTATTAAGTGTGTTTGGGATTCTCAGCTGATATGACAGGCACCAGACTTCTCACTTCAAAAAGCACTGTCACAGTTCATCTCAGTCACTGGCAGTCTCAAAAAAATGAGGGCAAAAGCTACAAGGGCTTCAGGGACAAGGTGGCTTTCTGCCTTATGTCTTTTTGTTCCTTAAAAAAAAAAAAAAAAAAAAAAAAAAAAAAAAAAAAAAAAAAAAAAAAAAAAAAAAAAAAAAACCACCACAGCTATGAGCAAAACCCTTATCCCATATTAAGCTTCAAAGTGCTTTTAAAATCAGATTAAAAGATGCTTTCCCCCATTTTAGGAAGGGGAAACTGGAGGAAGCTATGAGAAGGAGATGCTAGCAAAACATCACGAACAGAGAAATGCTGCAAGTAAGGGCTTCTACCTCTTGTAGGCTACTCAGCAATGCTCTGTTCATTATGAAACACTGGCCTCCCACCTTCCAGGGAATATCCAAAGCAAATTATACCTTCAAGATGAATCTTGCAATATTTTAGCAATAAAATAAGACATCAAAATTCTTCATGTTTTTGGTCCTTTAAAGCTCCTATCAAATGCTAATTTGGATGCACTTGTCACTGACAGACACTACCTCTGATTATGTGAAGGGTAAAACTTGGATGATGCATTTCTTAATTTACTTCTCTCTGCTGAAATCTGAATAAAAAGATATTCAGATAAATATCTGAATTGGTGATGCAAACCAGGTAATATACAGGAGATAAAAACTCCATAGTTATAGTTACTGGAACAACTCCAGCATTCAGGATTTTCTTGGGTTTAATCTTTTTTCTAGAATTTTAACTTTCCAACATCTGAGAAAAACTGTCTTTGTACAAATTTGCTTAAATGCCATGACAATTAAAAAGAGAAGGATATTTTTCTGCAATATCCTGGAAAGGATGTGAAAATGAGTTTGGACATTGTGTCATTCATAGTGTGTAGGGATCTTCCCAACTAAAAAGCCAGCTAGTGGAATGTTGCAATACACTAACTGAGAGGTACTTAACTCTTTTCTCAGAAATGTTCCTCCTCTCCTTTCCCCTTCCTGAATGTGTATACACAGTCACCATCTCCTCTTCACATAATCTTTCTTCAAAAGATTAGAGAGGAAGTTGGGGTCCTTTAGAGGCTCTCAGGACCCATCCTTGATGAGAGGCAGGCTCCCTACTCAGACCTTTTTCAGCAGCGCTGCACTTTGTAACTATGAGAGAGTGACGCTAAAGACAGGTCTGAGGAAGGAAGGTCAGACCCCAGGATGGGAGAGGCAAGGGGAGATGCCCCTGCTTCTCGAAGAGATAACACATCCATTGCTTCTCAGACTTTCTTTTTTTAATATCTGCCTGCAGCAGAACAATTGTACCCAGGGCCCCCTTTGCAGCACCACCAAGAAAAGATGTCGCTTATGACTGTTAAGAACTAAATGTCATCAATCAGTTACCATAAAGTTGAGCCTCCTGGAAGCAGTGACTTCTTTCAGGCCACAGTTCCTGGGTCAGCCTAAGGCAATAGTCAGTCCCCTTGCATGGTCTCAACATTATTTCTTTTGTTTTTACTCCAGTTGCAGCAGTTGCAGAGAGCACCTCACAGGCTGGACCACAAAGCAGCACTACTTTCAATTCTCCTCCCTGACAAGGAAGATTGCAAGTCCCTTCACACTGTAATGAAAAAAAATTTTCAAAAAGCAAAGTGATCTTTTGAATCTTAAAACGGGACTGAACAGGTTTGCTTTTAGGAAGGAGCAAACCCTCAGCAAAGAGAGACCTGTCTCTGCCACTCCTGACATCTGATTTCATGCAGAATCAAAAGTATTTTTCTATTTTCATATCAAACCTAAAAAAAATTAACAGTCTATTATCTGATACACTTTTATCAGGGTTAAATGTAAAAAAACCAGAAAGACAGAAAAGTCTTGAGGCTACCCTCTCCATATACTTTAAATCTAACAATCTATCTTTCACTCATTGTGACAGTGGGTAACATTCTCTTTGAAAACTGTTTCCATCAGTGGAGCCCTGGATTTTCCTTTATGCTGCTGTAAATCAGGGTAGAACTGTTATGATAAATTTGAGACCTGGCCTAAGACAGATCTATTCCATAGACACAGTCGTTTATTCAATTACATGAGCTCTACTTCTTTGGATGATTTTCTGGGAATAGGAGAGCATGAATTTGGAGGAAGTTTTATTTCTAAAAAGCTCAAATCCCTAGAGATCAGATATTCATAAGGCTGCAACCACTATATGTTTGAACAAAAGGAACATCTTCTGCCCACAGTGAAATGTGTTGATGGCTCAGTCTCACCAAATGAGGTATTTGAACAGTGGTTTAAAGTGAGCCACTTGTACAGCACTCAGAAAACATTAGTCCAGTTTTCTACATCTATAAAAAAGGAGTTTGTAGTGCATTAGACAATTTTCTGGAAGTGAAAGTCTGGTGAATATTTTTGTGGCTGTTTGCTCAGAAAAGGATTTGCCTGTGAAAGTTAAAGCAGTCATCCCGAAAATGCTGAATTCTTTCCTCCCATTTATTAGCATTCCAGTCAGCAAAACTGCAGACTAGTCATACCCTAGTAGTCAGACTACCTGAACACAGAGCAAATAGTTCATGACAAACTTCCAAATCTGAAATGAAGTGACTCACAATAATTGAACAAACTGAATAGCTGGCTATTCATAAATGACTTACAAAGAGAACAAAGGTTAACCTTTGGAAAGTCATTTAGTACTCATAGTTGGCCATGATCTCTTTTTTTTCTTTTTAAAATAACAAGGGTGATCAAAAAAGCAAAACAAGCCTTGAAAGACAAGCAACCTAATCTCAGAGAGATGAATCTTTAGATCATGCATGAAACACCATTGCTGGCTTGGCACTGCAATTACTTTGTGCAGTTCTGTGAGAGGTGGGAGCTGTGAGCCAAAAGAAAGAAACAAGGCCAGAACCAGCACCAACTTGCCACTAGCAGTCAAAAATGTAAAGAGTCTGCTTTAACTAGGCATTTCCAAATCCACAGGGGTCTCTCCCTACCAATTACTCTGGCTTTCTTACTCTTATTCTACCTGGCTTCATAGGGGTCTTTATGGCATATTCAGTTGGGCATCTGAACAGTTTTTATTAGAGCAGCAAAGTGTCTAATGCTAACCACTTGTAGTCTTTCACTTCATCTATCCTTTCTCCCAGAGAGACAGTATGTGTGAATTGAATATTTGAGGCACTCTCGGGTATGATTCATGATTCCAGCTGAGTAATACATAACTATCTTTCTCCTCATGTCTTGCATGCCTTTTCTGATGTTTTGCCACCAATGTGGCCTTTACTATTTCATCTGAACCTGGCCTAGGATTCTGAAGAATAACTGGTGAATAATGGCCAATAAAAAGTTCCTATCTTTTTATAGGGAGTAATTTGTCAGACTTCAACTATATAATAAAGGCAAAACATTTGTGATGCACAATACTGTACCTAATTGCTCGTGTGTGTGCATCCCTGCCCAAGGATAGTCTGTAACTACCTGGTGCTGTGAGGGGACACACCATTAAAGATCCAGACCATTGTGAGGGTGGGATTTCACCACGAATTTTGTAAGCGTCACCTGTCCTTTTGCTACAGCTACATCCATGATCAGTGAAGCAAATGATTCTGTCAGTTATTAGTTCTCCCAGAGCTAGAAAAATATACATATCCAAAACAGTCATCTTTTGATTTCCTTTCACATGTGTCTTAATAGCCTATGTCTTTAGAGACAGCTTTGGATCAAAATATTGAATAGATTTTAATCATGCTTTTCTTTCTTTTGCCACAGAATACAGCATTAAAAAGAATTTAATGGGCATGATATATCTATAGGTAGATAAATAGAGATATGTAGATTTGCTCTTCTCTGCTTTCATAATAGGTAGAATCATGAAAATTCAGCTCCCATCCCATTCACTTTGATTCATTTCTGGGAATTTTATTGCATTTATCTATCCAACACTTCACAGGTTTGGGTGTAAAGGAGATGGAATTTATCTACACATTCACTTGACCAAGATGAGGTTGCATACCACCTCATTTAGGTGGTTAGCAATAGCTATAGATCCTTCCATGAATCCTTAGCAGATCCAGTGAATCATGATGTGCCAATGCACCAGATTCAGCATATTCCTCCTGGCCTGGGCTGATGAAGTACGAGGGTAATCAGCAACACATCTAAAATCTCATAATGTAAACCATCCTCACTACCAATGTCAGATCAAACCCCACTGAAATTCAGCAGCCAAAGTGAAGTGATTCAGTTTTATGCTCCAAGACTGTTGACTGCAACATCTAACCTCCAAGATGTCTCTTAGATGTGGCCTGCTAGCAAAGCCATGTCTGAAGTGATGAGATTGAATATAACAGTTAAGAAATCTCAGTCCTTCACCATGAGCAACACCTGGATTCATGAAAGACACTTCACATGAAACAAAACAATAAATCTTTCTTAACTCTGCTCTTCAGACCACTGAGAGCTAAGCTATGATGAGCAGTACAAATACTGTTTAAGTAAAAGAGAAAACTTCATATGTTGCTGCCTACAGAGGACACAATGGAAACAGGATTCCATTGACACCAATTATCTGATCAAACCTTGTATCAACTAGCACTCAGATGGCAAGGTACAGGTTTAGCAAATGCCCCAAGAGATTTTAGCTTAGGATTCTCAAGTGGAGGAAGGGAATTAAAAGCTTCCCTTAATTGTTCTGCATGTCTCTAATGAATATTACAGCCTTGTAGACTTTTGGCAACATATACTGCTGGGGCATTATTTCAAAATTTGATTCCTAAATCAAACAGCCTACTGTTTCAAAGCAATTTTGTTCTCTACCCTGAGTATTAGCTCAAGCACTAACAAAGTGGGTCATGGAGGACTGTGACAGAGACGGCGTGTGGGCAGCACTCTGCTAATTTGACCTCTCTTCACAGAAATGAGAGGAAACTGTGATCTGAAGCTGACATTTCCTTAGAACATCGCCCAGCTTTCCTAACACTGGGACCACAATTCACTGATAACAGGGCTTTGAAGTAGCTGGAGCAGAGCCAGGAAACATTGGAAGTATTCTTCAGAGAATATCTGTTTCAGATTACCCCAATTTATAGTAAGCCACACATGCTAACTTTAGCATTTCTTCTGCCTTTAAAGCTTTTCGTCTTCTGGATGATTGATCTTGAACCTTTTCCTTTGGCTCAGTACACTAACATTTCTTGTCCAAACATTGCATTCCTACTTGGCATCCAATTTCTTCCCCACTGTGTGTCACTAGGTTCACTTATCTTTCTCATCCTCTGACCCACGTTAACATTTGCAAATAAACGATTTTGCTGGAGTTCAAGCAGAACCTGTGGCAAACATTGCACTGAATGTGGCTAAGCAATTCCTTGCTGTGGTTTCTTTATTTTGTTCATTCCCACCTGCAATACTGTCTTCCAGTGCTACACTTCTCCTCTCCATCAGAGGCAGCAGAAGGATAATCCACAAGCAGTAGTTTGTTTTTCCTAGTCCCCTTTGAATTCAGTTGGAGTTGAACATCCAGCTTTCACAACATGTCATGTATATCAGTAGGGGCACCTCTGTAGGGCAAACCATGCTTTGCTGAGGATCTGACATCCTGACAGTTTCTTCATGCTAAGCCTAGCCTGACCCCTGACCCCAGGTACTGATTGTTCATATGCACCCACATGGTTTTGTGTGCATGTCTTCCAGTCTGGTTTCATACAAAAAAAAAACAGATTATGAATATCACAACCTTGTGAAGCTGCTGCAAATCAAAGTTCAGTAAGGGGTGATGGCTGGTAACTTTGTTCTGATCCAGACTCTAAGACCAGTACAGAAGCATCATTTGATTCTTCAGAATTATTGTCTGAAAGGGGTGCCAGAGTAATCATTCTGAATAGTGAAATGCAGAGCTATCACAGCAAGGGGTGTCTCTGACAGCATCCCTCACATGTCTAGCCACTGCAGAATGTCTGTGGCTCTGGCTGAGCACCTCTGAAACACAGCATGAAGCATTGCCTGCTCTTCAGCCACACCCTGGGGCTGATAGCAAGCCTGATTCTCACTGCCCAGCCTGGCCATGATTTCCAGGGCATGAATGTTGATAGCCAAACAGATCCCATTTGGTAAGTCTGTCAAACAGTCAGTGCCAGCATCATTTAACATCTAACCCATGGTGTGAAAGAGTATATAACCTGCTATGAACTTCTGAGACAATCTTTTGCCTTTCCCCCAGCTGGAACTTAACACCAATTAATGTGAGGCAGAGCAAGAAAAGTGGATAGCAGGCTATTCTACCATCAGACACTTGTCTTGGAAAGACAGTGAGCATTCACACAAATTCTTAGTTTCAACACGCCCTATAAAAACAATAACAGGAGTAATCGGTATAAAAACTCCTTTCTTTGTCAAGTACAACAAAAATGTCTGCTTTCCAATAGGAAGAAAACATTTCCTTTTATCACTATTGCAAATAGCTCAGTGTGCTTTGAAATCTAAATAAACTCAAAATTATGAGTTGGACTTCCAGAATTTTACATTTTGAATCATTGGGTTTGGGCCTGTCATCTACTGACTTTGATAACTCATTGTCAGTAGTAGCATAAAAAGATTAACAGGAATGGTAGGAAGACCAGCCCATTTGGTGATTAGAAGGACTATACACATGGCAAGTAGTTGCTGATTGATCTTCCTCAAAAGCCACGAAGAAAGCATGGAAAAATAAAATCACTCATCCATTTGTGCATCCCTCTAACACCAAGGCTTCTGTGCACTGCAATCAGGAACTGCAGTAGGCTGGCCACCACCTGATGCTTTCTGGAAATCTGGCAGCTGTCTGCATATCTAAGAGAATTCTTCAAAGGGGAAAATCTACATACAGTTTGAGGGAAAACAATAACAAACAAAGACCAAATAAAAAACACCAAACAAAAAGCTCCAGAGTGCTCCAATTAAATCTGAACTCTGCCATTAAGCAGAAGACAGCCTGACACAACCCCCTGAACTAGGACTAACTCCTCATATTTCCTACCCTTCAGCTACCTCATTCTTATATAAAATACTATTCCTACTGTTTTGGGGAACTTTCTTTGTAAAAAGTTACTTCTGGACATGAATACAGACATTCACTCAAGTGCATAATGCTAGTGAACATTGGGAAAGCATAACTTCCCTGCTATTACCATGCTTTCATCTCATTCTCTTCTTCTTTAAGCAGTGATTTCACAAGACTGTCCCCTGAAATTTTTGAGTTTCCTTTACTGTCACGAGATGAGCCAAAAAAGTAATAATTTTGGAAAGGACAAAGATGAAGTGAATCCATTTTCCGTACTGAAGCAACATTTTGAGACCAAATTTACCTACATTTATTTTCAGTGAAAGAATGTCTGTCTTGATGCCTTTTATTTTGAATGGAATAAATATCTAATTACAAAAATGTGATGAATGAGAACTGACTTCACCAAAACAACTGCAAGTCTTTCATTTCCAGTTGACCTGACACAATCTTTTTTCCTTCCAGTTTTTGGTTCAAATGTAATTGTTCAAATAGTCAGGAAGGAGGCTTTAACATTTCTAAAGAAAAAAATTCACTTGGCTATCAAGAGTAGTTATGGAGGCTAGCACTCCTGTTTGGACAGACACCCATTGAGAGAAGAGGTACTCTACAACCATGAATTGCACTCTCTAGAGTTAGGTTATTTTAGGAACCTAAATAGCTCAGGGAAAAGGTACAGACTTGTCCTTCTTCCTGATTTTGATTGCCATCAACTGCATTTCCCTAATTTTATCAGTTGCGGCACATGAAAATTTGTAATTAATGACAATCAGCAACTGCTATTAGATTGCAGTCAAAATCACAATCTGGCACTGAGACACACTTCCAGGACTTCCTCTTCCAATTGCCTAAACGAAGGTTCTAGAGAAGAAATGGAAGGCTCCAGGAAACTGGCATGTGACTGCTTGATGCTGGTGGTCTCACTTCACTGTGTCTGTGGAACTGGATAATTTTCAGTGCCCTGCAGTCAGGGAAATTTTACTTTATCTTACAACCCAGAATTAAACTAGCTCCTAAATTGCAAAAGCGCATTACTAATGATGACAAGTTTCCTGCACTGCACTTAACCCACTCTTTTCAGAAGCTACCATCCAGCCTAGGGATATGTCATAAACTCCCCAAGTACCATGATGTCAAGACAGAGAGCAGGGGTTTCATCAAGGTCACACAAAAGTTGCACATGGAAGGTGAAAACTTCCATGTTGAGTGAGTTGAGTGTCCCTGTGTCCCACTAAAGAGCTCCGACAACAGACCATCGTCTCTCACTGATGTCAACCTCTGTAATAAATGATGTCTCCTTGGTGGGGAACTGCCCAATCTGACATCATTAGTAGATCTGGAATTGTTAAAAGGTTTAGGGCTTCAGCATGTTTTGCTTTTAATTGAGCATGAAGCTGACTTGGCAATAATACCAAAAAGAGCCTTACACCCAAATAAGATCTGTTTAGATTGGCTGGTCTTCATGAAGTGATTCAGAACAACAAAGCTGCACCTTCTTTCTTGATGTCGGCATAGTTGTCAGGACTAAATATTGCAGGCTGCACGTCTTCAAATGAGATTGATTGCACAACCTTTGTGAAAGTGCAAAGCATTTGAAATGCATCTTGTGTGGGAAGAAAACAAATGGTTCAGCCCTCCTCCCCTTTGAGTCTATTTGGATCATTATAAAAACAGATAAACTGCTGAGTAGGAGACATAAGTAGGGTCATTCTTGCAGGGAAGTGTGCTTATGTCATGTTCACCCTGGGTAAAACTAATATATCCTCATATGGCTTTGGAAAGATTTCTTCTTGGTTTCTGAAGTGAACAGTTGACAGCCCATGAGAGCAGTCATTGAAAATAAAAGCACATTTTTACATTTAGGAAAATAGCACATCAATCCCTGACTTCAAAATCATCTTTAACAGAACAATGTTTCCAGTGATCCTTTAGCTTGCTAGAGCATGCCACTCTCAATAGCACATGCTTTTGAAGATCTGAATTCTACAAATACTGAAAGATGTTTTCCCCATTCCCACCTGACTCCTGGTTCTCCAGCTCGTGAAGGCATTTCCCATGCTCCATATGCCACATGCTTCAATTCCCAGAACACATATTATCCATAATTGATTTAATCCCTCAGCATTGGGAACTATAACTGTATAATAAAATCAATTGGTTGTGTCTGTTTCTCGTTCAACTCAAAACCTTGATACATGCATTTTATGTAGATGACAAAGACATCTCTATTGTTGCATCAGCAGATTTATTGAGGAGGAGCCCAGTCCTGACACATGGTAGTTTTAATGTTTGTTTCAGCAAGAACAAGGTCCCAATCTGCAACTGTTTGTCTAATGGGGCTTTTTGACAGAGGTTTGAAGTCCATCTGTAAGGTCCTTCAAAGGGGGTCAAAGAGCCTTCAAACCCTGCCTTTGTCCCATGAGAATTCTTGTTGACATCTCCAAACAAATACCAGCAACGGTGTAGGCCTGAGATCAGTCAGATCAAATATCTGAGAGAATGGGAGCATGGGACCCACCAAAAAAAAAAAAAAAAATTCCAAGTAGAGTATTTTAGCCAGATCATCTTGCTGCATGATTGCTATTGCCAAAGCATGGGAAGGGTGTGAGCACATTGAAAATTCTGCTCTTGCCAAACTTACAGCTTCAAGTCAACTCAACCTTACTGGGTCATCAGCATCTTTCAGATGTACTGGGCCACATCCTATGCTGGTAAGTCAACAAAGTTAGGTCATCACTAGAGAGGTCTGGACTTATACCAGTTAACAGTTTATCCTGTTACAATCAGTCTCCCACTGAAGCTGTATATATTAGGTAGTTCTCCAATAAAAATGAAATATATCCTCACCACCAGTCACTCCTGCTTTCACTGAGGGCAAAACAAGATGTATTCTGAATCACATGCCTGACAAAGCAAAACACATTGTGCTTATCTGTTCGTCAGCCCACAGCTGTGATTCAGCTGCAATTATTTCCCCTGAAATAGCAATTTCATCTATCATTATTATTGTTATTATTTCTGAACTATTTTTTTAAATGGCAAATAGCATCTGTCTTTGTGGAATGAGGGAAGACTGTTTTACTTTTGATACTAAAAAGTTATTTTGCAAAGTAAACATTGGCTGAACCTCAGAGTTGGTATACTGTTTAGGAATGCAGCCTTGCACAAAGCCCAGAGGCTTTTCAGGGTGTTAAAAAAAAAAACCTCAGGCATTGAAGTCATCCAGAGGAATCAGATGAAAACAATGTGTACACGTGTCAAAACAGCAACTTCAAGTGTGTGAATATGTCAACATGATTTGAGCTGGTTAGAAGGCAGGGGATGTTTGCAACAATAAAAAGCACTGTATAAAGGTGGTTTTCTAAGATGGATTAACTGCATTAAAAATTACTTGAAAAGGTAACACACGAAAAGTAAGACAAAAAGAAAGCTGAAGTAGAACTTATGAGTGAATCCCTACTGCTGTTCTTTCAAACAAAGTTAATAATCGTAAGCACACACACAAAAGTCTGAAATGTCATATGTTTTACTCATTTGTAATTAAGACTTCAGTGTCAGTATCTTCCTTTTCACTTCATTTCCACATTCTTTGTTTACAGTTGCAAAGTCTCACTAGCTGTCCCTAGCTGGTCTTAGGGCAGATCTTGTGGAGGAGAAGTGATCTGCTTGTAGGACACAATCTTTACCTTATAAAATCTCTAGGTCTAATCAATGCTTTACTTTCCACAAATTAGCCACTCCCCTCAGCATTATGGGAGACTGTTCTCCTTACCTTTAACATAGTACGGAAAAGTGGCAAAACCTATCTCTGACCTGGCAGGTGTCTGTACTGCCATGTTCATCTGGTGCTTGGAGACTCTATGTGCCTTTCAGTGCTGGACTGGGTCCTGCTATTCAAGAGCTGGAGAGCAAATACAGAAGCTGGAGAGGAATGACAGCCTTGGCACAACTTGGCAACTCACCTAGAAAACCCAGAAGATAGGAAGAGATGAAAATACAAGCTCCTCATTCTGAAAAGGCGATCTGTTCAGTCTCCAAAGTGGTAACACCATCAGCAGAGCAGGCAGAAAATGAGAAAAAAAAAAAAGACATAGGAGATAACTTTTCAATAAAACCATTAGGAACAAGAAATATTTTGATTATGAGCTACTGTCCCAGCCCCTTAAGGGCCATAGTCATAGCTGTCCACCCTCCTCCAGGACAGAATTTAAGCCAAACTTGATCCTGCTGTGATGCATTTTGGTGTCTAGCTCTCAGAGGTTATGTTGACAGTCCCAGAGCATTTTCATCAGTGCTTGTCTTGATGAGATGTTCCATGTCAGAGGGGCCACTTCCAAACAATAACCCACCATTTTCTTGCACATACAAACAAAAACACACTGCTTCATATTTCTAGTAAGACTGAGTAGTAATGATTACTCAAAGCTGAAATTCATCGAATTGGAGACTCTCTGACTGATAAGAGCAACATGAATGAGATATATTTGAGAATACTTTCTGACTGGCAGGGGAAGGATAGACAATTTTTATGAGCCTCTCATTTGCACGGTGCTATAAGGTGATGATGAAAGGGTAGAATTTGTGTAAGTGAAAGGTGCAGGACAGTGCCACACCCAACCTTCAGTGAAAAAGCACAAGTCTATCTGCACAGGTGGACTAATGAAGAGGCTCAGTAGTCAATTAAAAGGGAAATTTTAAAAGCAGACATTTGTGGTTAGGAGATCAGAAGGGAAAATTAGACAGACATAAATAATCCAGTCTTGAGTAGTGAGTTGGCAGAGGAGGTAAAATTAGTTAGGTAAGATGGTTAACGCAAAGAAGCAAAACTTGGAAAAAAATTATTGCAGATTGAACAAGAGCTACATATCATTGAGACTCAGCAGAGTTGCAGTGATTTGGAAAGTGAGAAATAATATGGAATGGGATTGAACAGAGAACAATCACCTCTCCTGGGTAACTAGGCTAATTCCACAGGCTCTTTTGTTTGGGCTTACCCACTACAAGGTCTCATTGTATATTCTTTAAAATATGATATGTGATTCCTAACATGTGCTGTGAAGGTGTCAAACAGAGCCTGCTGTGAGCAGAACTGTATGACAAGTCTCATGGAAATTTTCTGCTTCAGAAACATAACCAGCAGAACATGCAGCCATCATGAGTTTCACATTTCACACTTCTCACTGAAATTAGGTAACACTGGGAGAAGAAGAAAACTAACAGAAAAACTTGCCTACTTTAATGCATGCTCTTAATAAAAACCTTCTTAGTAAAATAGAAAAAAGAGGAATCTGAAATAACTTCTCAAATGTGTAAGTAACACGTATAGATGGCATAGATATTGTTACAATCACAAAACTTTCTAAATTCAAGAGTCTCATTTGAGAAGAGCAGGAGAATTGTCCCCATCACTAAAGAAGACAAAATCTACAGTGTCTCTGGGAAGCAAAAAGGGTCACTAAATTCAGGTTCACTAAAATATCCTGTTCTGAAAGCCAAAATATGTAATTTTATTTTGATTTTTAAATATTTTTGAATTTTCATATATATATATTTGCTTTCAGAGGGAGAGATTTATTCTTTTTTAAAGGCAAGAAGCCAAATACAGAAATCAAATTTTACTTAAAAAAAAAAAAAAAAAACAAAAAACCAGAATTAAAATATATGTCCAGATAAGGAAATGTCTTTCACTATTATTGAAGCAGAGAAATTTATTATTATAATTATTATTTCTTTTAATGGAACTTCACTGAAATAAACTTTAAAATTCTACTGGAAATTTTTCAATATCTTCTGGCAATTCAGATACCTACAATTCCACCTCTGCAAAGTAACTTTAACTTTTCTTCAAAGCACTTTTAGACATCAAGGGAGCAGGGAGTTGTTCTCAGAGCAGCCTCCTGTCTGTCAGAGTGTTTTTAGCACTGGTTGGCACAGAGGCAGATTGTGTCCCTTTTTCATCTAGCAGCTATTCAGCGCAGCACATTTGTTATTCTTTGCTGCCAAGGATACAATCTGCTTTTCATTTCCTCTGAAGAAGAGCATTATACTATGAGTAAAACATCAGATATAATTAGGCAAAATGGTTGAGTGCCTGACTGAGCAGAGAAATGGAACTGTCCTGGATATGAAAAATAGCCACACACCTGAGAAAGCAACAAGAAAAAGGAGAAAAGTGCTGGCTGCCCAACTGGAGCATGCAGAAGTTACCACATGTTATCCTTTCCTTGTGCAAGTGAGATATTTCCTAGGAATTGTGCAAAATAATTAAGTGTCTCAAAACATCTGAAAAATAAAAAAAATAGACTAATCAAATAAAATAGAAGCTCACCCGCACACAGATCCTGTTATTTCCCAACATTATGAACTAATATGTACCTACAGATGGAAAACCTGGTTCCTGAACATTTATAGATCTGTACACAATCTGGACACAATTCACCAGTGCTTTATTACATGTGTTCTTGTGTCTAAAAAATGTCCTTTAACTTGCAGAATGAAGATTTTGCAAGAAGCTTTTTGCTGCTAATAGCAAATATAAATTTATTCATTAATGTTCACAAGACTTGAGTATTTTGGAACAGGAAAACCAGAATTCACATATTCCCCTAAGTCACAACAGTGAGCAGCAGCATCCCATGCCTCATAGCCCATGAGGTTATGGAGTGCTGGGGGATTCTCCTGGAAATGCAGAGACCTTGCAGAAAACAGCAGAGAAGTCAGCTATCAGGTAACTCAAGTTTCTGCTTCATCAAAGCTGGGCAAAAGTCTTAGAAGTGCAGTCAGAGGTACTACCAGTCACCTCTTACTTCTGTCCAAGAGTAAATACAGGGTTGCTATGGCTAGTAACAGACCACGGCTTTCGACTAACTCTGCAAGCCTTGTCTGGACTCATCTCAGTTTGCCTAGAGCAATTTTTTTTAGGTTTATCCCCTTGTAAAAGTAATTTTTAATGACCATGTGGCAATTGTTTTATCTATTTTATTTCCTTATCTTTGGTTAATTTTATTGTACAGTCATCATTTTTATGGAGTCAGCTGTAACGAGCAGCTCATTTGTATTAATGAATGAAGTAGAATTAAGTCATCTAGAACAACAAAATAATTTAGGTGTAAAGGCAAGGTGTGACAGCAGTAGGTTTGAGAGTGAATGCAGGTTTACAGTGGAGAGGAGTACAGACATTGCATGGCCAGAGAGAGGGCATGAGACTGCTTTGGAGCCTCTGAGGATGCAACTATCTCACTAATCAAAGACTCAAAGAATGTGTGAAACTGCTATTCAGGTGAATAAAGTGAACAAAAGCAAGATTCTAATAAAGGTGGACACCACAAACAGCAAATTTGGCTGTAGTGTAGAGATGTAGATTAATGAGAAACTGAAGTGTGAAAGCATGGTAGAGAAAAAAGTGAACTGAAAGTGTTTCCAAATGTACGCTAGAGAAAGAGGGAAAGACCTTTTACGCCATCTTCATGGCTCTACCTTCATAGGATTTAGGAGATTGATGACACAGTAACTACTCTCCTAGACTGAAGCCAGCAAGCAAAAGGGCAGGGCAAGATTGTGCATAACAGCAGAAAAAGGTTAAATGTAAAGGAGTGTGTATATAGCAATTTTAACCTCATAATTATTGAAGTGTTTTCTAGAATTACACTCCATTTCCCTTTTCTCTTCATTATTCATATACTGTAGAAATTCAGTTACACAAATAATATTTGACATTACAGACAAGGCGTGTTTTCTTTCTACAGAACAGAGGACACAATTTTGAGTACAATGCTACCTTTGGCTCATGGATGGTCTTCATACAGGCTTTGGATGCAACAAAGAGCAGCTGTGTGAATGTATGATCAGGCTATAATTTCAGCTGGCTATAATTTCTCTCACTGTCAGTGAGAGAAAGATTGCCAGAATCTCTTAACAACACAAAGGCATATCTGCATTTTGTTTTCTGGGCTGAACTAAGGTGACTCTGATTGTGCTCTCCAAGTCTGACTGCTACAAATGTGAAATCACACTGTCATGGTTAGCCCAGCAGTGAAGACAAGCCCTGTTGAGAGCCAGCCTCAGTCTACCCAGGTTCAGCACTTGCCTAGCACAGCCATACCACTCGCAGTTCACATATGGCTGATTCTGTCTGCCTGCAAATCAACAGACACGTGCTTGAAGATGCAGCCCAGAAATCCAAAACACTTGTGAAAACTTTTTGTATTTCCCCATTTACTATCTATCCTTTCTCTCTCCCTCTTTTTATCTCTTTCTATTTTGATTTTTGGGTCTGGCTCCTCTCCAGGGCACACAGATGGTTTACTAGCAAGAGCTCTGCCTAAAATTTCACTAATACCTTAGGCAGGGACAATGTTGATAAGAAACACTACACAGAGGTTTCTGTGACAAGATGGCCACGGTTATTATCCCAAAGCAGCACTGGAGATGAGCAAGAAGCACATCTCAGCCCACTACAACTCAGCACAACATGGTCCTCAAGTGGATATTCCTCTTCATCAAATGCTCCTGTGCAGTGTAATGCCTATCAAGAGGCAGTCAGGTGTAGTGTTCACTTCAAAAACAAATCAAATATGTTACCTGAATGAGCAATGACTAGTGAACACTTCCAGCTGTAGCCAGAGAGGATGGTGTGGTTCAGCAGAGCAAACTGATTCAGCCTAATAATTGTCAGAGCTGAGATTTTCAGAAGGAGATTTACAACAGTTCTGCAGTCTGGCTTTAGCCTTAAAAGTTAGGGTGGAGACTGTAAAGAGTTGGCAGCTGATAACAGAAATGGAATGAAATCAAAATATCTATCCTTTGTTTATTCATCATCTTGAAATATTTATAATGGTCCAAGTAGCCCTCCACCCACCTCGAACTTGAGCTTTTAAACGTGTGTCCAGATTCAAGACTGGCAACATCTTGAGTCCATCTCTGGATTAACCCAAATCCCTCTACTTTGACCATTAACAGATACTTCAAGAAAATGAGACCAGAATTTCAGCTAGCATCAGCTTTCTATTTGCTGTCTAAATCCAAATTAATATTAGGTGCTACAAGACTAAAATAATCCCTAATGAACCTGAGAAATGGTATCCTGAGTGAAGTCATGCAAGGTCTGACTTCAGCCAACAGCCCTTTGTTCTAAATACATGTATAAATAAATAAATATATACTTAGAACAAATTTAGGGCCAGCTGCCCTTAACAGAACAATGTATATTAGAATATCTACCTAACTGGACTTTAAGACTTCCTCTGATTTAAGTTTAGCATTTCCTTCCACTCTAATAATTTTCTTTTAAAATAACTGTACACATAGAGTCCATATTAAAATCACAAAAGTCCATAATGCTCCTAGAGTTCACATCTGCTTTTTTTTCCGCTTTTAGGAGATGGTTGCCAGTAAGGAAGATTATATGTTGCCTTGAATTTTCCCAGAATATGTTTCCTTGGATCCAGCACTATGGTTCAGCCTTTTGCACACATGGAGAGGGCAGCTGGAACATTTCAGATACAGATGTGAACTTCCCCAGAGTTAATTACTCACATTATTTGTTTGCATCTTCAACCCAGCTTGTATTAAGCCCTGCATACTATGCACCAGTTTCGGTGCACCAATACCTTCTGGGAATTTCTGGCTGCAACTACTGATTCATATCTAAATTCCTAAACACTCTTTGATTTGTGCAACTGTTAGTGAGATTGTGAACACACAGGTGGGAAAAAATCCTTCTACCAGAAAAGCAGTTATTTAAACAATTAACAGCACAGAGGAGACTAAGGATAACTCTTCTAAAACCTTTTAGCTGTATTCCTTATTTTCCACTGCCTTCAGGCATCCCCTCCCTCTAGTGACCTGAAATTCCCAGCTCTGCAGACTGTTGTCTTGGTGTACTATTTTTGCCGAAACTATAAGGCAGTTTATCAAAAAGTTTATGAACGATGACACTTTCTCCCAGACATGAAGGAACAGCTCACTCATTCCCTTCATACCCTCCTTGCACTTGCTACAGAAGAGCTGTGAGGTGTTTATGGTGATCTATTTCAGATTTCTTTAACATTGGATGCTCTGGTTTCATGGTCTGACAACTGATTGATAAGTCCTCTTTTGTGGGCTGAAAATGACTGACCTTTTCCTCCGGGATTCCCATTATAGAGTAGCCCTGTGTCCTCTTTCCTTGGCCAAGTGCCATGGGAAAGACAGCTTGCAAAGACAGCTCAAAGAATGATGTATGAATTTAAAAAAAAAAAAAAAAAAAAAAAAAAAGGAAGAAGGCTTTGAAAATCATTCAGCATGACTTAGCACACATAGAATCCTTACAGGATAAAAAGACTCATGTATATTAAACTTTCTCACATCTCTCCATTGACCTTGAATATTAAGATGAGCCTCATTTTAAATAAGTTTCCCTGGACATGTCTGATCTCTAGGCACTTTTAAAAAATAATTATCTACTGGGATCAATTTCCAAACAAAAATCCATCACACTCAAGACATGGATTTCCAACTTCACAAACCATTAGTTAAACTGGAAGAAGATATTGCAGCAACTACCATGAGCTTGCCTGAAAGTTATATGATCTTGTCAGTGCCTCAGAGGCCAGTGAGACCATTACTGGGGAATGGCTCATTGGGAGGATGAGAAGAAGGAAGAGCCAGCTGCTTAAGATGTGGGAAAGTCACTCATGCTCCCTGAGAAACTTCTTGGATTCCCTCTAATTTAATGAGGTGTTTTTCCTCCACCAGTTACTGCAAAGGTATGGTTTCATTAAGCAGCTGGTAGCTTATAGAGCTGCATTATCTGCTTCACATCCATACCACACTTCACCCATAACTGTGCATAAGTCAAACTCTGAAATTCTGAGGTTCCAGAAAGGTCAGAGGAGAGAGAGGGGGAAAAAAAAGTCAAAACACAGTGACAGTAGAAAGGTACAAGAAAAAGCTAGTGAAATATCTTGGTGAGGGAATAGCAGAAATGGAAATAACACTGTAAAATATTCAGTCCAACTTCTATACAAAAGAGGTGACTGAAGTTATTCAGGCCTAAAATTTTCAGGCTGGACAAGGATTCCCAAAGCATTTTTTTTATATCTAGCCATTAAACACTTTCCATGAAAAGGAACTTCTCAGAATCTCTCGAGGCTGAGGACTACCAAAACACTGAAAAAGTGTCTGCATGTTTAAATTATTAATTTGTACAATCTCTGTTTGCTCATTTCTTTCACTAGATTTTTTACATGGATTTCCATAGGGTTTATCCTGGACTTGTTATACTTGTATTAGTATAACAAGTATTTCATTAGTTCTGTGGCTTAGGACCTGTCACAGCAACAGAGAACAGGGGGCGGTCTGGGAAAGCATTGAGATACCCATTGCCTTGGAGGATTCCTCAGGAATACGTCAGTGTATATTTCATCAAACATTCAGAAGAGATGGGCACAGATGGAGGGAGATATTTTTTTCTTTTGCTTCCCCCCAGACACAGCAAGACGCTCATCATACTATTCCTGATGAATAGTATGTACAGTGCCCGTATTATTTACAAGTTCAAGCACCTAGGGAACTCTGCAGAATGGAGGCCTGAAGCTAGAACCATTAATTTATCTTGCTCCTATATTGTCCAAACTTAACACCATTCAGAGGTCAAGTCACGTACTGGGAGATATGTTTGCTATCTGCTGGCCATGATCAACATAAAATTCTTTTTTGCTAAGAAGATAATAAGAGGAGGAATCATAAAAGCGAAACACACGCTGTAGTGTCATTGCCACAATCCATATTGGGTTCAGTTGTAGGTGGTCAGATTTTTATTAGTGATGAGTCAATTCTGCAGCTTGTCAAAATAACGCATTCATCCAAGAGGTCTGCTGAATTTGCTTACTGCTTTAGAGCGAACCTGAAAGATTTGCCAAGGAAAAAATTTCATAGGATAAAATATTAAATCCTATGGTGTGGGCCTGAAAACACAGAAAATGCAACCATATCAAATTATTCGTATTTTATGGGTAGGTAGATCATCAGATGCTGAACATTAGCATCTGTAGAAACACCTAACTCTTCTTTAACCCTACATGATTTTAGGTAGAAATGAGTCTGTTTAAATTTAGATTTAAATTTTTACCAAGTTTAAGTGTTGGATGCACCTTCTAAAAAGATCCTGACAGAGCACAGATCTCAACTACCTCGAAGTCCTTACTGACCTACCGATGAAAAAGCAAATATCAAATCCACCTATTCCAGTTGTCAGAGCACCAGGCTCAAAATCACAGGCATTTTCTGAACTCCAGTCTATGCTGGCTACCAAAGTGAATGACAGAAATATAATCTAATATGTTTTCTTTCTTCCATGACTCTTTTTGAAACTAGGGGTAAAGGTGCTTATACAACCTGAGTTTTGGATTTCCAGAAAGAGAGAATAAGTAATTTCACTGAACAAACAATAACTGCTGTAACAAAAGCAAACTGACAACAGTGGAGGAGAAAGAGCAGAAAAAGGGGTGCTTTAAGTCTTGAATTCTTTTATGTTGGCTTTTTTTCCGTGCAAAGACACTGACATCTCATATTTATTATAGTGTTTGACAGCATCACTTTAAACCAAGACACTGCTACACCTGGCTGGCCTAGGAAGTGAGCATAAGGCTGTTTCCAACAGGACTGAAAATGGTACCAGAGTTTCAACAGGGGTAGTAGACGGCCTCAAGGATTTGATTGTGGTGTACACAGGTGAAGAACAAAACTTTACCCATTGGTAGAGGACCTAAGTACACCGAATGAGCAGGGGCACCTTTCTCCAGTATCAAAGGCAATAGAGCAGAATGAATTTCAAACATCTGAAAAGTCTAATGGCTGAAAATTAAAATAAGCTGTCAGTCTGCTAAAAATGATTTTTAATTCAAAATAAATCAGACTAACAATTTACAGATGTTTGGAAAGAAAATGTTTAAGTTACTTGCTTTCAAAGCCTGAGACTTCCCTACCTTCAGTGTATTCCACTTGCATTTTAATGGTTGCAGTGGCTTTCTCCCACTGCCTGCTCCCTCCTGATGCACACCACAAACCTCATGAGTCGGCAGACCTTGTACTCACCCAGGAGTCTGAAATCATATAATTTCTATTATCTTCAGGGTTAAGAAGTGGAAATAGAGAGAGAAACCCAAGAGCTGATTATCCCTTAACAGAAAGAATATATGAAACCTATAAATATATATCTATATATATACAAGTAAAATTTAGTGGAATTGTGGAAATCTTAAGCAGTAAAATAGATCCTTAGAGAAAGAAGTAGAGCACACAGATATTTTAGGATTTATGCTAGCACTTTCTAAGAGCACATGTATGAAGCCACCCGTACTGATTAGCCGGAAAAGAAACCTCATATCGTCTTTGAAGCTCACATGTCCAGTCTAATGCTTCCAGCTGTGAGGGAAGCTGAGTGGTTGGTGGATAGCAGGAAGATAGATCAGCCCCTATTGCTGCACCACTGGTTTTGCCTCTGCTGCCTCCATTCAGACAAACCTTAGGTGAGGAAGGATATGGCTACCATTTCTTTCATCTACAGATATTCCCATTAATGCTGGCCAGTTTATACTGTTCTTGCTACTCAGTTAGGGTCTCTCTTTCCATTATTTCCTCCATGATGGGATTTTTTTCAGTATTAAATTCTTTTCCACAAATATTTTGCTCGTCCAATTAAAAAAAAAAAAAGTATATTGATATCATTAGGCTAGTGCTGATCTAGAAAAAAATTTTTCTTTTGCTGCTGCTTTTGTGATCTGAGAGAAGACAAAGAAGGGAAGGGGAGACTTTGATACAACCAGTTCACCATGAAGAACATGAATGCAGCTGAGAGAAGCAAGCCTAAGCTGGCTAAGACTCAGTGCACTGGCTTCTCCCCAGTGAACATATCACTATGGGTCTTTCTTCAGAAATGAACTTTGGAGCCTAAATCACTCTTGAAACATGTTCAAAATTACCCTGGAAACATTTACAGCATCAACAGTAAAACTGCAGGGAAAACTTTTCTAAATTAATCTCTTATGCATTTGTGCCACCTAGTGAACAAAGTCCAGCTGAAGTGCTTTTGTGAGAGGGAAGACAGGACCTTGGTGTCCTCAGAAATGCTTGTTGGCTCTGAACTGTGCTTTGGTGGCTCACTGGGTTGATTGCCTTTGTCCACTGCTGTTAGGCTGCCAGTTTTAAACCCTAGAAGCACAGCAAATTAATGTGACCTGACAAACCAGAGCCACAAAAAGCTTTTCTGTGTCACAGGAGGAAAAAAAAAAAATCAAATAGCTGGAACTCACTCCCATCCTCTCACAGTCCCATAAGTGACGTTAGCAGTAAGTGTGTGCAACAGAGTAATGAGCAGTTCAGAGTCATTCTGGGTTCAGATATATAGAGTGTAACACCTAAATTTAAACAACTGGTGTCTGCTATTCTGCAAGGGGAACCTTAATATTATTCAAATTAATATCCATTTGACTGTAAAAACCATACTGGTATTATCCTGGGACACAGTTTCCTATATAGCTCATTGCTATTTTGGGACCATAATACATTATGAAGACATAGCATTATTCATAGTAATAGCAGCCTTGAGGCCCCAGCCAAAAACAGGGAAACTTGAGCATAGCTATGATTTACAGCCTAATCCAATAAGAGGAGGGAAAGGAGAAATCCTCATTTTACAGATGAGAGCGATGAAGTTACATAGTCAGGCAGGACATGTTTATGCCGTGTATTTTAGCTCCAAATCCAGGAGCTGATGATGATAATGAGCCAGTGCCCAGGTGTAAACAGGGTACTGTATGCATGTCTAAGAGGTTCCCTTGTCCCTGGTGTCATGCTCCTGCATTTTTTCCAGGACTGTTCAGATAAGGGACTAAAGAGGCTTGCAAAAATTCAAAGCCTGAATAAGTCCCCTAAAAATGTTAGTTGATTTTGGTTTCATTGTAATTTAAAGCTTTGGCTGTGGACCTCGTTTCCAGATTCCAGGCCAAAATCCCTAACCAAGTGTTGTTTCAGTATTTTGCTTTGAGCCAATGCGTATATTAAACAACAGCAATCGGATCCTGTGAAAGATACTTGTTTATCACCATTTCAAATGTAGCAACAACCCAAGCGCTGACTTTCCCTGCTGAGAAATAAGCTCAGTTGCAATACAAATAACAGCTCCGCACGCTATAAAATAGTGCCATCTAGTGCATACTAGATGCTAGCTCAAACAACTTTTTTCCTAGAAGGAAAACATCCTGTAAGCAATTGCTGAACACGTATTTAACACAAAATTTCAGACTTCAATTCTCTGTAAAAGTTAGGCCCGGAGTATGCAAATTAATCCTATCTGTTCAACTTTTGAGCTCTTTCATTAAATGCTTATTCAAAGAAAACATTTTCCTTGCAAGTAATTCATAGCCATCCCCGAAATTAGGCATGTATTTATTGCAGCTGCACTGGTTTCACAGCCTGTATACTGTATACTCCTAAGGAAGAGTAAAGAAATCAAAGAATCACTAGTGGTCTCGAGTAATGAGATTTGATTGCTTATTAAAACCTTCTGACAAGACATTTATTAGAGCTAAACACCCAAATTTACAAACCACTATTTTGCTTCTGAGAGCAACACTGCAACAGAAAACCTAAAGATGCTGCATGCAGAACAGAAGAGAATAAAAATAAAATCTGCCAGAGCAGCACCAGATGATCCTCAGCACACTTGCAAGAAAGTTCATATTGGAAAAGCCAGTGAAGTATTTTTCCAAATTTTCCACATCTCTACCATGGTAGGACAAGCTTAGAGCTATGCAAGGCAAAGGAGATGGTGTGCTCTAAGAGTTTCACATGTAGGAGCCTGGTGCAAAGTGAAATCAAACCACTCTTTAGGATAATAGCCAAGCTCCCGCCCATGGTACAAGATAGCGAGTGACAGTTCCCAAAAGAGAGGTGTATCCATGCCCCCCATAGCCCTGTCGAAGAAGGGTCAGTCTTCCTTAGTGCCCATAGAAAGCTTTCTGCATCTCCCTGCTCCTGGATGCTTCACTAGACCCTTCATGACATTGGTTACCACTGTAATTTAAAAGGTGCTGGATACCCCATAAGGAAGTAGGACTAGTGAAAAACAGAAAATACAAAGCTTCTTACTGAAAGTCTTTGTTAAAGGCTGTATTATCTTTGGTCCCAGATACACATCAATATATCAATATCTCAATAGGCCACACTTGTCTGAGATGTGATTTTAGCAATTTTCATCTGGTGTATTTGTCTAGCCAGAGGTATTACTATGTGAGAAGCGTACAGCTGTAACAGTGACAATTGAATAGGAAGAAGTTTCCCACTGAACCTGCAGTGATCCAGCTTATTCACACTGGGATATATTTTGTGGGATTAATCCATGTTTTACAGAAAAATGTGGTATAAAATCATTTTGCATGTAAGAAATAAAGATGCTCGGGAAACCGCAGCCTCTGCCAGGAACAGGGAAAGCAGCGAATTTGCAATAGAAAGAAGGGTAGCTCCACCAGGAGATGGGATTGCCAACAACCCAGTGATCAACACCTGATGAACATTTTATCTACATAGGCCTGGGTGTGCATCTGAATGCCTGGTTCCCGTAAATGCAATCAAGTGTCCATCCCTGCCTGGAAAACTACTCATCAGACCAGCAGTCAGGAAGAAAAGAAATATGAATATGCAACAGTGGCCAGGTGGGCAAAAGGAAGAGGCAACCTACTTTCTAGTCAAAAAACTGTATGAAAACCGGCCCTGCAAAGACAGACTTCATGAGCTGGGGGGGAATCGGTGAGATAGGGGCCGAAGCTGAGATTCACCCAGTACCAACCTTTGTTTGTGGCTTTCTTGGATTTTCATTTGGAAATTTTTCAATAAAATTATTACTGATAAAATTGGCTGATCATTTATTACAACATCAACAAGAAGGACCTTGGTACCACTGGAAGTCTCTGCCACCACAGTCATGACTATCTGCCCTGATTTAAGGGTACTGGCACTGTTTCAGCAAGATCAGAAATGTCAGCTCGGGTGTCTTGGATTAAGCTCAGGTACATAATTGCACTCTTCCTGTCTACATTTCCCTTTTGTTTTTTGTTGGATAAACTATTCCTCACGCTGCAGTCTTAATTGTTTTTTGCTCCTCTGTATGCTAAAAAGCTGCCATATTCCACCCCAAAGTTGGATGTATTTAAAGGATGGATTAACTGTTCTTTATGTATGCAGTTTGGAACTAGATTGCAAGGTCCATTGTGTGTTTTAGGATCACTGTTATTTAAAATAGTGGTTTACCACTGGTATCTTCCCCATATATCAAGTCTCAAAAGCAGCATATGATAAATAAACCACTGCAGAGAGTGGGTTAATATGCACAATGAGCAAAAGTCAGTGTTTAGTTTGAATCTGATTGTTGCGACATTTTACTGGAGGGGGCTGGGAGGGAAACGGCCTCTTCAAAATTAAGGAAAAAATAATCCACTTACATCATAGAAAGTTGGAATCACATCAAAGGCTGTGAAAGCTCAGAAATTGGCAGCTTGAGATCCACTAAGAACTGAAATGAATTTATACCTTTTTTTTAATAAAGCTGGAACAATGATTCAAACAACTTAATCCTTTAGCAATTTCACAACCTTTTGTTATTTTTCAGAAGTCTCTCTCTTGTCTTGGTGTGGCAAATCACCCGTTTAAATCTTTTGCATATTTAGGACCAAATTGTGCTCTCCTAAGTGTTTGATGCTGTTGAGTTCAATGTGCTTGGGAGAGCTGCAGAGCTTGGCCTCTGGCCTTGACATAGAGGGGATGCCAAAATGGGACAGCACAGCCTGAGGACAGCACACAGCTCTGTTCTCTGCATAGTTATGCTCTGCTGGAACCTTTTGGAGAAAGTCAATAAGCCCTCATTTTTAAAATGGAAGTAACACCAACCTACCTCTCAGGAGAGCTGAAAAGCTTAAGCACATCGACGTGACAAAGCCTGTCTGGTACCAATGGGCCACCACAGGCTCGCTGGCCTTTCTGAATCAATGCACACACACATATGCATGACCTCTTCAGCCCAAAATTGGCAGTAGAGCATCATTTAGATACAAGATGGCTGATGAGATGCAGCATCTGAGCTAAAGTGTAGGGCATGGTCTTTTTGGTGTCAGAATAAATCTTCTGGCCGGACCTGTGGTGTATAAAATGCGCATACCAAGCCCCAGATGGGGAAAGGGCATTTAGGCACAGGCCTAGGAACCCTTCAACCCAAGAGGGGGGGCGAATCCACGGCATTCCCTCTCCCAGGTTTCACCTCAGCACAAAGCGTTAATAAACCAGATGTGGTCTCAGTCTATTCCCCTTTTGAAGGTACCTCAGTGGATAACCAAGAAGGTAAAACCTGTGACAGGAAGAAGGAGCCTGATCCTGTAGTTAAGCAGTTGAGGTGCTCAGCTGCAAAGAAGATCACCTGGGATGTTTTCTCCTTTTAGGAGCCTGTTGAGGTGTTGCTTTTTCCACTGGAGATAAAGAAAGGAAATAAGCCAGACAGTCACAAATAACCCCTTTCAGACAGAAAGTTTGACCACCTCTTTAGGTGCTGCATTCAAGCTCTTAACTGCAGGCCCGGCCCAGCCAGGCCAGCTCCTGCTAGCATCGGTGTGCTTTCTGAAGTAAACACCACTCTTTCCCTGAAACCATAAGAGTTCTGCTGAATAAGAGCAGAAGCGAGTCGAATTTGAGCGTCTCTCTTGTTCGTCTGTGGGACGGACCGAGCCCTGTGAGAAGCTCCTGTTGCCGGACTTGTTTTCCAGCGGGGTCTCTCCGTTCCTGAGGCTCTGTCGCCCTCCCGCGGCCGCTCGGACTCGTCCTGAAGGCTTTGGCAGCGCTTCCAGCCCAGCTTTCCCTTTGGGGATGCCATTTCGTGTCTGTGCGTGTGTGGCATCCCGCAGTCCCCGAGATCAGCACTCTGCCAGCTGAGGTACACATCTCCTCCTTTGTGTCTCAGAAAACGAAATACTTTCCCCTCCAGAAAACATTTTTACTCCCTTTTCCTTCAGAGCATAAGGTGCTCATAGAGTCACAGATTATCCTGAGCTGAAAGGGACCCACAAGGATTACTGAAGTCCACCTCTCAGCATGGTCCAAACGCTCCATGAACTCTGTCAGGCTATGTGCACTTCCAGTGCCCAACCACTCTCCAGGTTTTTCCTAAAGTCTAATCTCAACCTCTCCTGACACAGCTCCAGGCCGTTTTCCCAGGTCTTGTCACTGGTCCACAGATCACAAAGAAATTGGGTCCAGAGGATGATAGTGTGGGGTCAGTCATACCTATTGACACAGTGACGAACCAGCAGCCACGGCAGCACCATGAACTTCTGGAGCTCTTAGATCCATGACAATCCAGCCTGGATCTTAAGGCAGAAAAGAAACTCCTACAGCCTAGGTCACTCATTCCTAAAAGGCCCTTCTGAACGCACACAACCATCCTTGTGTGAGCTGAATATCCTCCTGCACTTGTTTGACTGTATCTTTAGATCACATACTTTGTTATAAATGCCAGCAACATCTTTTCAAAGAACTAACTCTGAAAAGCAGAAAAACCTTGTGAGTGAAGATCCAAAGCACCCCTCAGCAACTGAGGGGAAGAGACTTCGAAGGACTTGGAAAGACTTCTTCAGGAAATATGAAATAGCAGCAAAAAAAGCCAGAGATTTAGCATTTTGCCTGGGAAATGTTCCTAGTTTCTCATAAGCATCCCTGACAATTTTTATAGCATCACAGATAATTCTCACTTGCATTTTCATGAAATAAACAAACAGATTTACACAGTTTTACAGAGAACCAACAGGCCCTTCGTCCAGGCACTTGACAGTTCAAAAATCTGGGCTATCCCAGGCACACAGCTAAAAGGAAATGATTAGGGATGTCCCAGCCAGCTGAACAGCAAATGTTTATTGCATAAGAAAATTGTGGTGATGTAAATATTGTTAGGTTTCCAAGGAAATTGTAAAAAACTTCACACCCTCCATAGATGTGTACACATCTTTAGACAAAGACAACAAAGAATGTGAGAGACATGTTGAACCTTAAAATATGCTTGAAAATGTACAGTGTGATACTGGAAAATCCAGATAATCCATTAGTCTTTTACATGTGTATTTATACACAGTCATATGTGGACAAAACCAGCAAACCAAATAAAATACTTTAAGATTTTATTTCTATTTTTGCTGAAGTATGTTTTAAATATACTCTTAATAAAATTAAAATAAAAATCACTTTGCATATGCAGGTCATGGAAAAATAAAAGCATGAAGATTATATAAATTGTTCCAAACTCAACACAAAAATGTGAAGAAATAGTTCACTAGCCCAGAAAAAAATACCATAGGAAATGTCTCACTTCCAAAATAACTCTATCCATTTGTTTTACTTTTATTTTCTTCTACTCCCTCACCTCAAAACTGTGAAGAAATACTTTTTAGATATACACACACACTCTTACTGTACTCCTGAGTTCTCCAAACCCCAACAGAAGAATCATGTACAGCAAAATTTTTTTTCCAGTTTCTGGAGAAGCTTCCCACAGGCACCACCCTCCCATTAACAATTGATTGCTTTTCCTCCCTCTCTTTCCAATTTGCACCGTGAAATGCCAAGCTTAACATTCAAAATTTATCCCTTATTGCTCAAGTCAAATCTGTATGTCTCTTAACCTATAGCATGGACAACAAGGATTGTGACACTTGTTTTTCAGTACAAGAGCAGAGTAGATCATGCACTCCATCTCTCAGCTTACACTGGCACAATATGAATAAAGATGCTCCAGATCACCTGACTAATGCAAACTCAAAGCCTGCTTCTATGACTGCTATGCAGCTCTTTGTATGATGTATGGGCATTATTAGACAGTGCAGAATAACATTACTCAGCTGCAATGTGGATGAAGCTGAAGAACTGAAGCTATAGAAGTCAGGAAGTCCTGTTCAGTTTCCCATGCAAATGTCAAGAAAACTGAACCTTTAACTTTATGCTTGTCACAACTGCACCCAACTGTCCTATAAAAATACACAAAAGATCACAGTTCCCTGAACTCTACTCAATCCAGTCATATTTCTGGGGAAAGCTATGTCCATAAATGAGTTGGCAATTAACTTTTTTCCCCCATTAAAATATCTTTACACATCTCTTGGAATGCCTGAGCCTCAAGTGGTAAATCATGTGGAGTAACACCATCCTACAGACATAAGAAGTAGCAACAATCAGGACATCTGTATTATCTTGCCATGTAACAAAAGGGCAGCATAAACATACTTGGCAAACCAATACAATCATTTATGTAGCAAAGAGTTCTTTTTTGGGGGCTACATTACTATTTGAAGGATGTGGTTTAATAAAAAAACAACAAAAATAAATAGATGTGCCCTGAAATCTAACTTTCCCCAGCCCTTCTATGCTCACAGACAGTTGGAACTCCTTGGAAAATACATTGAAGATAATCCAATTCAAATACGACATAAGATTTCAACTATACAATTTTTTTAAAAAACTAGAAAGAGGGTCTCTTTTTCTATGTTGCTTTCTTCTTAAGGAAAAAAATATTCTACCTATGAGAAGCAAAGCAATTAACCTTTTTTTTTTTTTTTTTTTCCTCTCACCCCATTTTCTCACATATCTCCAGAGGAGAGCAACTTTAGATGTGTGACAAACATAAAGCACTTCTAGAAGCCAAGGTCAGTATGGCCTTAGAAGAAATTCTGTTTCCTCCAGAAATACCAAGTAAGGGTTCCCAGACAAGCTGCTGAAAGCCTGGAAGGCTCAGCATTATTCTTAAAGTTTTCTGGCAAACCCATTCTGGGGACAATTGTGATGTACCTTAAGATTAGTGAAGATCCTGATTTATCTTCCCAGCAATGTAGTTAGCTACCCTGTTTAGGTCAGTATCACCCCTGTCATGACTCACCAAACTCAGCATTTCCCAAATTAAAAATAAAAAGCCATGTGAAATCTTAAATATTTTACCATGCCTACATTTCATGACTCCATCTCTAGAAGAAAATCACTGAAAAAAAATCATAGCCACTACAGAAATATCAGAAATGTAACTTCTAAACAATGCTCCTCATTCAACACTACTTACCTCTTCCAGCTAGGAAATTAAGCTAACTTGTCAACATCTGACAGAGGATGCACAAGTAACACCAAAGAAAGCTTCAAACATCAGCACTCTGTTATCTAAAAGTCTCTCATACCTTTTCTATGTAGCTTCCCGTGGGCAGCTCCACACAGCTCTGGCTCTTTAGCTCCTTCTTCTCTATTCCTTCTGCAGTTCAGCTCTCCCTCCTGCCCCTAGCCCGGCCACCTAACCCTGTCTGTTCCTCACACAACCCCCCATCCCCTCCTCCTCACAGCACAACCAGTAGCCTCCCTACTAGCTCACTCACTCTTTTATCACACCCATAGCTGTGAGGGCAAGGGTGTTCCCACTCTTTGGTAATTAACACAGCTGCAATATATTGGGGACAAGATTGCTTTCAGCACTCTATCTGTCTTCCCATAAACATCAAACTAAGTAGCAGATTGTTCATTAAATGCTATTAGGACAGATTTTTTTTCTTTTTAATTTCTGTGCTGAATCTGAAGCAGTTGCATTCATAGCTGTCCTTCAAACACCCATATTGGAAATATGAAGGTATTAGTAAGTCAGTTAAAATTTGATGTTTCTCCCCAAAATAAGTGGAGAACATAGTGTCGTGTGCAACTTGGGTAGTACAAAGCTTTTCAGAATTTGAAAGACAACACAGACATAAAGCTTTTCCAAGAAAAGTATTTGCAATGACCTCAAACAAATATTAAATGAAAGAAAGCAGTTTGTGCAACAAAAGCCCAACTAGCTTTATAGTAAAAGACTATCCAAATTAATCATATCCAAGCACATGCATAAAAAGAGCTTACATGATGCAGGGTCTGCTTTGCAAAGCATATTCAGTATTGCTAACACTCACAATTGCATTTAGACTGTACCTCCCCACATGTAAGCAGTTAGCACTATAAATACCAAAATACCCATCAGTTTACAGGGTTGTGTGTCTGCAGCTGAAATGCTTAAGTGGCCTGGGAATGCTTTCCACTTTTCTCTCAAAGCATAAGTGCAGAACAGGCGAAGAGCTACAATGTCGAGAATTCACGACTTTCCTGATCTTGAAAGAATATAAGTCAAAAAGTTTTAGAATGTTTCAGGACAGACAACTGGAGCCATGTGAGTTTGGCACTTTCTTGGGCACAGTCCTAAAATTCAGGAGAGGAAAACATTCTTTGTAGTTCTGTCTCCCTTATGAACATCTACCCACTCATGATTGAAAAGAGACATCCAAATATACTCCAGCTTTTCAATTGGGTTGCAAATGTTCTCTGCCATAAATGAAAAGGACATTGCAAGCTGGGCTGCTTTTGGCTCCAGGGATTATCTTTTATCATTTCTATGTCAGAACCGTCTCTCAAAAACTAAATATCAAAAATGTAAACATTCACAGTGGGCAGCTGTTATGAATTTGGAGAACATCAGCTTCTGTTGGACAGTGGTTAACTGTTTGCTGAAGCTTTTTCATACAGAAAGAATCCAGTTAGTGTTTTTTGCAGGGTCTATTGATTTCCGTGGCCCTCACTTCCTTGAGCACAAACACACTGTGCCATAGTGGTATCCTGTGAGTGGCTCTTCAAGCTGCTCTCAGGAGCTACTAGCCTTGACTTTGGAACCAGAAATAGTTTTTTATCAGTCAGTGAGCCCAGTCTGATATGGAATCACAAAAGCCAGTTTAGAAGCTATTCTTGGTTTTTCCTGATAGATCAAGCATTCGTTCTGATACATCAAGACTTGAAGAATTCTGCATGACCAAAGCAGTATGCTGGGCAAGTCAAAGCCCTAATCGAGCCACTCCAGTCTCATGGATTGAAGTTCTCTCTGATGAAACACATTTGCTTCTTCCTGTACTTTCTTTAAAAGCAAGATATGTTCTAGAGGGATGAACTTGTAACTCCAGGATATTAGGGTATTAGCCAGAACTACTCTGCTTGAGATGCAGAGGAGACAACTCAGACACCCAGCAGAACCTTGAATATGAAGAGACGCTCTGTCTTTCAGTGAGTCAGGAAAGCACAAGAACATAACAGACTGAGACTACAAATAGTCCCAATGAAACACTCTCTCTGGATATAATTTATTCTATAAATCCAGTTGTGAATTAATAAAAGGCACATACTGACAACCTATGCAAATTGCCTCCAAAGCACAGACTACAATATGTTGACTCCTCATCCAATCACCCTACATGTTTAGTAGCTCTGGAAAAAAACTAGACTGATGAAATCTTTACAAACACATTCCCCTAAGAAAATTATTTTGAAACACTGAACTTTAATAAATGAAGAAATGCTTTTCTCCAGCTCCCACTTAAGAAGGTACCCATGCATTTTCATAACATGAGCAATCTCCCATTGTAACTTCACTGCATTATGAGCTGCAAACTGTAATTAATTTTTCGTTTAAGGAGCATTCTTGTCTATACTAAAAGGGCTTTTCACAGCTCTCTTCTACCTTCTCTTTCAAATGTTAAATATGAATTCCATTTGTAATATGTTTAATCTTATGAGACTGTGTTTCCTTTAACCCAGATCCTTCTTAGCCTTGGTCTCCAGGGGCCTCTCATTAACATCTCTCTTTCATGGAAGGTGATCCTCAGAAACAGACACTCTGTCAGTGGGGAAACAGCAGGAGAACTCAGACCAGGCATGACTTTGGGAATGGCTTTCAATCAGCCATCTGTCAATCTGCAGTGTGATGGATACTCATCTCTGTGAGCCTGCTGATGGACACAACAGCTAAGAGGATGTGGGGGTTTCTGGAGTCAACACCCAGGTGCCTGTTCTTGACAACTAGTTAACTGTCCAAGAAAGAAGTAGATGTGTTACTCCTTTCCCCCAGTCTCCTCTGCTGTCATCTTTGGCTGATTACCTGAACACACATGAACCCTCGGAGAGTAAACTTCCTGTAGTTGGAATTGAAATTGAACACTTTAGTTAAAATAATATGACAACTTCCAATTAAATTAATTCTAGTTTTAATTTTAAATTTCTTTTACTTTGTTCCTCTAGCTTCTTAAATGTTCACTATCCAAGTGTTGCCTCAAGTTTGCCTGCTTTTCACTGTTTGCATTTTGTTCTCACTCAGCTTCAAGAAAACTATGTATATTTTTAGAATTCATCTATTTTGTTTACATATATCTCCTCTAGGAGGAGAAAGATGATTGATGGTGATGTTCACCAATGAAGTCAAAGAGGTGGCTACCTGTGTAGCCAGTCTTTGGCCTGCGTGTCAAAGTGTATGTATTGAAGTCAGAGAAATAAAGAGAGAGCTTTCCTGCTGAACTTTCTACTGCCTGCTTCGTTCTTTCGTGTCCTGAACAGTGACATCCAAGTGTGGTAAACTGTCTGGAAAACAAGGGAACAAGAGGTTTCCATATACACAAACTATGGAGTTTTACCATGATTATTCCATGTTCACTCCATATTTTAGTTTGAGGCAGCCAATATCACTGTAGGTGATCCTAACAAAATTGGCTTGGCTGGATCCCCACTTCCTCTGCAATGAGGTGATGGCACCATTGTCCACTTTATGGAACAATAAGTCTGCCAGAGGGAATTTCTGTGGCTGAGGTGACCAGCTCAGACTGTGCTGCACCTGCATTTCACTGCAGCTTTTGCAGGAAGAATGATATGGTTTTGGCACTTCCCTACTCACCCACCGTGGATGTGACTGGATCGGCTCCTCACCCAAGTGCATACATGCTTCCTGTAGAAGCCCTGTTCCAGAGTGATTCTGTTTTGGGAAGAATCTTGTGGGGAAAATGCTGCAGAGAGCAGGGAGGCAGTGAAATTTAAGAGTCTGTTGTTATAAATGACTCAAACCTTGGGAGGGAATGAGTAAATAAAATTTACTTAGAACCTGTTAAAATTACAAAGCAAAGACAGACAGCGCTGAGCACATAGTGAGAACTCTTTCTGCTCACCAGAAGCTCAGCTCACAAAATGGCATCTCCACTTTTTATATGCCTGAGAACAGCATCAGACTCATTAATATTCATGAGCAGTCTCTATATATCTTTCCGGCACCTCCCACAGTCCGTGCCTTGCCCCTTTATGCGTACTTGGCTCCTCCCAGGGTCCATGGTCTCTTCTTTATATGTAAAGTTGACTCCTCCCAAGGTCTGTCAATCCATCCTTCCATGCCTTTCATTGGTGGAACCCTTCTGGTATCCTGATTCGTGGTGCCATATTACCCTGCCATGCCTCCCAGCAACAAGTGTCAGCAACTCTGCTGCCTTTTACCAGGGGCAGGTGCATGCACTCCTCAACATTTTTACTGCCCTGTCAGCCAGAGCTGCCAGGCAATAACCACAAAAGCAGAGAGGAGAACAGAAAAGGATTAAAATCATATTGGAACAACAAAAATACATGTAAGAAGAACTGTAAACCTTAATAGAATTTCTCCCTACTGTACTTAATAACTCTTCCTCATTTACGTGGGCAAATCACTACATCTTATTCATAACAATGTGATGGCATGCTAGGTGTTTCCCTGAGTGGTATTAGCAGACAGTGACAGGAGACACCACTGCCTGCCCCAGGGCCTGCACAACCTCATACAGCAGGATAAGTGACCTAAAGCTAGCTGAAGGGAGCCTTCTTACAAGGGCAGCTACTGATAGGACAAGGGACAATGGCTTTACAGGGATAGAGGGTAGCTTTAGATAGGATACTAAGAAGGCGTTCTTGACTGTGATGAAACTGAGGAACTGCTACACGTTGCCCCAACCAGCTGTGGTTGCCTCATCCCTCGAAATGTTCATGGACAGCTTCTGAGCCAGGCTCTGAGCAAACTTCTCCAGTACAAACTATATATTCCTGCCAACGGCAGAAAGTCAGAACTAGTGATTTCCAAGGTCCGTTCCACCCCACCCCATTGTATGGATCATGGATTCAATGTTTCCCCTCCTCCAGTGGGCCCCATTTGCACAGGCTCCCACAGTGCCCCAGACACGGAACCCACCCCTCTGTGACATCAGCCCCGGGGACGAGGGCACTGCGGCTGTGGCTGTGCTGCTGCACAGAGCCCTCAGTGCTGGCAGCTGACACGTGCCTCTGGCAGCCATGAATTGGCTCAGCTTCCTTATCCTGTTGACTGCGGCTGGGCTGGCGCATGGGATATGGGACAACTGTGGGTGGGTGGCCCCAGGACCTGGGAGGGAGCCACGGCAACACTTGGGGCCTTCCCTGGAGGGGGCCCACCTGTCCCCCATGGCCGGGCCACAGCTTCCCACCCGCCATGGGGAAGCCTCAGCTCCTTGGACAGACACACATCCCATGGCTTTCCCTGGCCTGCTGTGTGTGCAAGCCCTTGTGGGGAGGGCAGAGGGCTGAGCTTTGGCCTGAGCCACAGCAGGACATGCAGCACCATGGAAATGACTTTCTGCTTGCAGAGGGACGTGTGGCCTCCGGGCTCCACAACCTGATTACAGCTCCATGACTTATTCCTACGGCAATGTGGCTTATGACTACGGCATGACACGCATCGTGGGTGGTGTAGGTGCTGTGGAAGCATCCTGGCCCTGGGTTGTGAGCATCCAGCATCCCCTTTCACCAAACCTGGGCCATTGGTGTGGAGGATCTCTCATCACTGCAGATTGGGTCCTCACAGCAGCCCATTGCTTCGACAAGATTGAGTAAGGCAGACCAGGGAATGGGGACATTCTCGCTACACCAGCAGGTGCCCTGTCAGCCGCACCACCTGTGACTCCCATCCCCTTTCCTCTCACACAGCCCAGCTGCCACACTGCTCACAAGACTCCTGGGCTTGTGCCAAGGCTTCCTAGCTAATGTGTGTGAGGGCACTCACACCTGCCAGAGCACTGCTCCCTCTCTGCCTTGCCAAGCACAGGTGTGGCAACTGCTGGGCTGCTGTGGCATATGGCTTGGCTCCCTCTCAGTCCTCTCTACATCTTCTTTTCAGTAACATCAGCATGCTGTATGTGGTGATTGGGGCCACTCAGTTCACTCAGCCAGGCCCTGCGGCTGTAGTTCGCAATGTGAAGCAGGTGGTGATACATCAGTACTACAAGCGTATCGACTTTAGCTATGATATTGCCCTGCTGCAATTGGACCATTCTGTCCAGTGCAGCCCCTACATCCAGCTGGCCTGCGTGGCTGACCCCAACCTGAGAGTCTCAGAGTTCAACAACTGCTGGATCGCTGGCTGGGGTGCCACCACTGCAAGATGTGAGTTCCAAGAGCAACTCCTGAGTGATCTCAGCACACTGGAGAGAGGGTTTGGGCTTCCCCACAGCAGAGGCCAAAGTCAGAATCAGGCTGCAGGATGTGCCCTTGTGCAGAGATGGGCCTGGCCTTCTCCTTAAAGGCAGGCAGCAAGGGACACAGTGCCTCCGCAGAAGGAAAGCAGTGCCCAAGGGAAAGAGATTCTCCTCTGGCATGTGAGGAGAACCAGCATAGTACTGCTGAGGGCTTATTCCTTTCTCTGCTCACAGCTCAAGATGCAAGTGATCGCCTGCAGGAGGCCAAGGTCCAGCTCATCGATCTCCAGCTCTGCAACAGCAGTGACTGGTATGCAGGGGACATCCACCCATACAACATATGTGCTGGTTACCCACAGGGCACCATTGATTCCTGCCAGGTATGAACGTGTCATGAGCCTCTCAGCCCCCAGCAGCACCAGCAGCCCTGGCAGCACCACCCCAACACAGCCCAGGGCCTGCTTTGCCCGGCCACTCAGTCACCCTCCCAGCCCCAGCTCCCTCCAACTGCTGAGGCGGCTTCCCACACACTCCCCATCCACTCCTGCTTGCCCAGTGCCCCCCTTGTGACAGAAAGCCCAGCCAGTGCTCTTGGCAATGCAGAGATCCAGGTGCCAAACATCCATCCTCTGCACATCCAGGAGCCTTGTGCAGAGAGGACAGAGAGAGCCCTACCCTACAGGACCCCAAGCCATTCAGAGCCAAACCTCTGGAGGCTCCAGGCCCTGAGCAGAGCCTTCCTCTGCCTGGAATCCAGCTCAGGCAGGGGCTGTGAGAGAGGAGGAGACAGCCCCATTGCTGGCAGGGGCCACAAACAGCACACTAATCCTCTCTGCTCTATTGCAGGGCGACAGTGGAGGTCCTCTCATGTGCCAGGACAACAAAGCTGACTACTGGTGGGTTGTCGGTTTAACCAGCTTTGGAGAAGGCTGTGCGAGACCAAAGCAGCCTGGAGTCTACATCTCCACTCAGCACTTCTATGACTGGATTGAGAACAATATGCGTGTACACCATGCAGCTGAAAGTGCTTCCTGAGCAGCAGGACAGGCAGAGTCCAGGGCAGGCTGCAGTGCACCATCACTTTTTCCTGTTAGAGCAATGCCTGCTGATACAAAGGCAGACTCAGAGTCAAAACCCTGCTCTGTCCTGACCACACTTCTCTCCTGTGTGCACACAAACACTTGAGTTGATTTAGTTGCTGAAATAAAGTTATCTTTGTTCACAGGAAACCATCTTTTCACAGTAATTCCAACTTATGGGCAAGGCAACAAGTGCCACATTCAGCACCTGCAGAATGAGCCTGAGGCACAAAGGGACAGAGTGGCTCCAGAGAGCTCCAAAGTGCCTGGTCAGAGAGGACACACATGGTGCTCTGAGCCACCATGGGCTTCAGGAACCTGGTACATCAAGCCTAGGAAGGGGATAGGACAAAAGCAAACACCTTGGGGACACTGTTCAAATGTCCATGGGCTGATGATTTAGGGCCTGGTGTCAGCCTGGGACAAGGGAACAGACCTCAGAAACAGACCTGATCCAGGCATGACAAGGGAAATTCCTGCCTCCTGAATGGACCACCAGTGATGCCTTCGAAAGGCTTATGTGAAACAGAGATTGGACAGAGATAAAAAATAAAGTAGGCATTTCTTGAAAGGCCTCCAGGATCCACCTTGGCCAGGACAAATAATGGACACAAAGGTGGACAAATAATGGTCACAAAATGGTGGACAGGTCACAAGATCTTACATCTTGATAAGGCTTGGTCCATTTGCACTTTGGGGTTTATTGTCCAATTACAGCCTCAGGTTCTGAGATCTCATCCTTTTTGTTTTCTCTCTTCAGTCCACTTTTGTTTATGCTGTTGGGCTGAAAGTTGTTCTTTGTCCTCAGCAGGAAAAGGATTTGTTTGTCTACTTACGCTGTAAAAAGAGCTTACTAGCATTTAATATGAGGCTCAGAACTACACCCCTAAGCAGCATAGAATCTGAAAATATGAAAACTAATGCTTAAGGTATCACCAATGCCCTAAGGAAGAGCCAGAGATCACAGGTAATAAAGGGGGATTGATGTGCCAGGTGGTCACACCTCACAGATACTCAAAGGAAGAACTGGGGGCATTCTGGGGAGAGGAACCTGGCAGAAACAGTAGGAGAGCACACCAGGAAGGCTGTGGAAGGCCAAGGTGAGTGGGCCAACAGCAGCCGCTGCACCAAAGGCTGTTCACAGGCAGGGCCATCCTGGGAGCCAGGGGGAAAAGATCCCTGGGCTTGGCTCCATATTTGGGAGGAGACAAGGGCAGAGACAGGGAGGAGTCAAGGAAGATGAGAGGGCTGCAAGGGAAGTCTGGCCCATGGAGAGAAGGAGCAGTCAAAGATCCAGCTGCACAGACACAAACTGCAGGTTGCTGTGCTTCTTTGTAGAGTGCTGCACATAATCACCACAGCATGGGGAAGAACCTTCTTATCTTGACTCACTAATTAAGAAAGCAGCTACAAACTGTGGAAATTTGCCCCAACATTTATACTCTTTTCCATCAAACCTCAATATTCTGGATGGTGGGAGGGGGAAAGAAAAAATTATAGAGTAATGAAATGAGGAAGACTTGTTGAAGGCAGTTGCTGTCTTTTCCAGGTGAAGGCAAGTGAACATTGGCTTTCTAAATCTAATGGAAGGCTTCAAAATGCCTTGGGCTAAGTGTCACTCCATCTGCTTCTGGGTATTTTTCTTGGGTTCCAGGCCAATGGACTCCTGTCTCAGGGCACGCTTCCATTTCTGTTAATCAAGATAGGCTGTACTGAGAACAGCCACCCCACATCTGTACTGGCCCCTGCCAGCCCAGCATAAGCTTCTTCAAATATTTACTGAAGTGAATTTCAGCGGCTGCCTGCTCACTAAAGACACTGAGTCCAAGAGTGTCACTCAGGGCTGGGAATAGCCATTACCCTGGCTAGTGAGCGGACAAGCTTAGAGCTGCCCAGCCATCCTGGCACAACCTTATTGTGCTGTCTTGGCAAACTTCTGCTGCCCACAAGGATTTTTCCCAGTTCTGTACAACCTTGACCATGGACATCTCCTCACCTAAACCAGGGATATTTCCCATCACATCAAACACCTGGAGGCATGTGAAACTCCTTTTTGCATGCCAAGAAGGGACTTCCACCCCCTTCTGTGTGTGGCATGAGGGACACAAGGCTCTCTCTGTGCCTGTCTCCAAAGCCCTTCAAGCAGAGACTCGAGCCCCTCCACGTCACAACTTATGGGGGCCTCCACAACTCCTCTGTGGCCACCTTCCGCTGATCATGATGCACACACCTTCCCCACCCACTACCCATGGCTTCCCCAAATCTGCAGCAAATGCCACAACAATAGAGAGGCTCAATTCCACGCTTATAATTCACACAGTCTCTGCACATGGAATTATAACACTCCTCCCCGGGCTCCTTCCTGTTCTACAGATCCCAGGTGAACTCGCCAGTACCTGCTCTGAAGGACAGATGCTCCAGCAGTACTGTCCTTAGGTCCCATTTGCGCTGCCAAAATGCTGAGGAAACTCCCCTTGTGTGACCATTCCAGAGGCATATATGACTCCAACAAGCTGATTAATGCCCTATTTGATTCCCTACCAATGCCACTCTCACACAGTCAGAGTGGCTATCAGTACCCATTCAACCTCAGGATTTTCCCACCAAACTTGCAGATGTCACATTTCATAAAGAGCCACCAGCTCCTGCTGCAGCACTCCGTATCCATTCCAATCTCTGGCCTGTGCCATAGCTCCCTGTTCCTTCTGTCATGCAAAGGGTGCAAAGTCTCTGGACCCAGGCTCCCACCAGCCAGAGCTCAGTCTGCAGCTGGCACTGCAGCTGCACACTCAGCTCCCTGCCCCAAATGGATTCCTCAGCAGCTGCCTACCCCAGACACTGCACAGCCTCATCCTGCAAGAAGAGAGGCCTAAAGAAAGCAGCAGAGAGCCTTCTTACAAGGGCAGGTCCTCCAAGGACAAGGGGCAATGGCTTTACAGCGACAGAGGGTAGCTTCATATGAGTTATTGGGAAGCAATTCTTGACTATAAGGCTGCAGAGGTGTTGACATGGGTTGCCCAGAGCAGCTGTGGATGCCAGTTTTTCATGTAGGCAGGGTCAGCACAGGAGACACAGACACCAACTTCAGGAATAAATGTAATTCACTCTAATTCAAAGCTGTGAAGAATTGCAAAAGGATAAGCTAAGCAATGCATCTACTCATTACTCTAAAAGACTGCCTACAGTGATGAAGAAAGACACATCACAAGTTACCCTAATCCTTGACCACCATCCAGGTCTGCCCATCAAGTCACAGTGAAGGACTGGAGAACCACTCCCAGCAACTGGGAAATCCTGCAGATTCCTTCCCCGACAGGCAACGAGGTTGCTGACTGCACTGTGAGAGGGCCCCATCTTTATACTGGTGAATAAACAAGTTACTATAATTTCTAGGGCAGGATCGTCTGGTTTCGTTCTCCTCTCGGGGTACTCCCAATGCCTTGGAGGACTCCAGGAGGAACCAAGGGAAATGTCTGTGATCCTACACCCAAAAAGAAGGCACGATATGGCCTTCTCTGGTTTCTAAATAGGGAAAGGCAAATCCATGTTTTGCCAGTGTTCAGATATAGATAAAATTTGATTGGACAGTTCGTGCAGAGCTGTTGTTCCTGCCTCAGTCAGGGTCTGTAAATCAGGACTTAATACTGCAATGTCCCATCCCTCAAAAGTGTTCAAAGACAGATTCTGAGCCAGGCTCTGAGCAAAGTTCTCCAGTACAAGCTATCCGTCTGTGTCCATGCCAGGGGATATTATGAGAGCTATGTGATTTCCAAGGTCCTCTTCACCCCACCCCATTCCATGGCTCATGGATTCAGTGTTTCCCCTCCCCCAGTGGGCCCCATTTGCACAGGCCCCCACAGTGCCCCAAACATGGAACCCACCCCTCTGTGACATCAGCCCCGGGGACGAGGGCACCACGGGCAGCGCGGCTGCTGTGGGCACTGCGGCTGTGACTGTGCTGCTGCACGGAGCCCTCAGTGCTGGCAGCTGACACGTGCCTCTGGCAGCCATGAATTGGCTCGGCCTCCTTGTCCTGCTGACCGTGGCCGGGCTGGCCCACAGCATTCAGTATCCCTGCGGGTAAGTGGCCCCAGGCGCTGGGAGGGAGCCACGGCAACACTTGGGGCCTTCCCTGGAGGGGGCCCACCTGTCCCCCATGGCCGGGCCACAGCTTCCCACCCGCCATGGGGAAGCCTCGGTTCCTTGGACAGACACACATCCCATGGCTTTCCCTGGCCTGCTGTGTGTGCAAGCCCTTGTGGGGAGGGCAGAGGGCTGAGCTTTGGCCTGAGCCACAGCAGGACATGCAGCACCATGGAAATGACTTTCTGCTTGCAGAGGGACGTGTGGCCTCCGGGCTCCACAACCTGATTACAGCTCCATGACTTATTCCTACGGCAATGTGGCTTATGACTACGGCATGACACGCATCGTGGGTGGTGTAGGTGCTGTGGAAGCATCCTGGCCCTGGGTTGTGAGCATCCAGCATCCCCTTTCACCAAACCTGGGCCATTGGTGTGGAGGATCTCTCATCACTGCAGATTGGGTCCTCACAGCAGCCCATTGCTTCGACAAGATTGAGTAAGGCAGACCAGGGAATGGGGACATTCTCGCTACACCAGCAGGTGCCCTGTCAGCCGCACCACCTGTGACTCCCATCCCCTTTCCTCTCACACAGCCCAGCTGCCACACTGCTCACAAGACTCCTGGGCTTGTGCCTAGGCTTCCTAGCTAATGTGTGTGAGGGCACTCACACCTGCCAGAGCACTGCTCCCTCTCTGCCTTGCCAAGCACAGGTGTGGCAACTGCTGGGCTGCTGTGGCATATGGCTCAGCTCCCTCTCAGCCCTCTCTCCATCTTCTTTTCAGTAACATCAGCATGCTGTATGTGGTGCTTGGAGCTACCCAGTTCACTCAGCCAGGCCCCGGGGCTGTAGTTCGCAATGTGAAGCAGGTGGTGACTCACCGGGACTACAAGCGTAAAGACTTTCGCTACGATATTGCCTTGGTGCAATTAGAACTTCCTGTCCAGTGCAGCCCCTACATCCAGCTGGCCTGTGTGGCTCACCCCACCCTAAAAGTCTCAAAGCTCAGCAACTGCTGGATCGCTGGCTGGGGTGCCACCACTGCAAGATGTGAGTTCCAAGAGTGAAACCTGAGCCAGCTAAGTGCACTGAGGAGAGGGTTTGGGCTTCCCCACAGCAGAGGCCAAAGCTAGGCTGCAGGATGTACCCCTGTGCAGAGATGGGCCTGGACTGCTCCCCAAAGGCAGGCAGCAAGGGACAGAGTGCCCCAGTGCCTCTGCAGAGAGAAAGCCAAATCCTAGGGAGAGGGATTCCCATCAGGCAGGGGAGGAGAACTGGCATGATGCTGCTGAGGGCTTATTCCTTTCTCTGCTCACAGCTCAAGATTCAAGTGATCGCCTGCAGGAGGCCAAGGTCCAGCTCATCAATGGCCAGCTCTGCAACGGCAGTGACTGGTATGCAGGGAGAGTCCACCCCTACAACATATGTGCTGGTTACCCACAGGGCAACATCGATGCCTGCCAGGTATGAACGTGTCATGAGCGTCTCAGCCCCCAGCAGCACCAGCAGCACCACCCCAACACAGCCCAGGGCCTGCTTTGCCCAGCCACTCAGTCATCCTCCCAGCCCCAGCTCCCTCCAACTGCTGAGGGGGCTTCCCACACACTCCCCATCCACTCCTGCTTGCCCAGTGCCCCCCTTGTGACAGAAAGCCCAGGAAGCCCAGCCAGTGCTCTTGCAGTGCAGAGATCCAGGTGCCAAACATCCATCCTCTGCACATCCAGGAGCCTTGTGCAGAGAGGACAGAGAGAGCCCTACCCTACAGGACCCCAAGCCATTCAGAGCCAAACCTCTGGAGGCTCCAGGCCCTGAGCAGAGCCTTCCTCTGCCTGGAATCCAGCTCAGGCAGGGGCTGTGAGAGGGGAGCAGACAGCCCCATTGCTGGCACGGGCCACCAACAGCACACTAATCCTCTCTGCTCTATTGCAGGGTGACAGTGGAGGTCCTCTCATGTGCCAGGACAATACTGCTGAGTACTGGTGGGTTGTTGGTTTAACCAGCTGGGGAGAAGGCTGTGCAAGACCAAAGCAGCCTGGAGTCTACATCTCCACTCAGCACTTCTATGACTGGATTGAGTACAACATGCGTGTACACCATGCAGCTGAAAGTGCTTCCTGAGCAGCAGGACAGGCAGAGTCCAGGGCAGGCTGCAGTGCACCACCACTTTTTCCTGTTGGGGCAATGCCTGCTGATCCAAAGGCAGACTCAGAGTCAAAACCCTGCTCTGTCCTGACCACACTTCTCTCCTGTGTGCACACAAACACTTGAGTTGATTTAGTTGCTGAAATAAAGTTATCTTTGTCCACGGGGAACCATCTTTTGACAGTAATTCCAACTCCTGGGCAAGGCAACAAGTGCCACATTCGGCACCTGCAGAATAAGCCTGAGGCACAAAGGGACAGAGTGGCTCCAGAGAGCTCCAAAGTGCCTGGTCAGAGAGGACAGTGCTCTGAGCCACCATGGGCTTCAGGAACCTGGTACATCAAGCCTAGGAAGGGGATAGGACAAAAGCAAACACCTTGGGGACACTGCTCCAATGTCCATGGGCTGATGATTTAGGGCCTGGTGTCAACCTGGGCCAAGGGAACAGATCCAGAAATGTTCCAGGCATTCCAAGGGAAACTCCTGGCTCCTGACTGGACTGCCAGTGCCCCAAGGCAGAGCCAGAGATCACAGGTAGTAAAGGGGGATTGATGTGCCAGGTGGTCACACTTCACAGATACTCAAAGGAAGAACTGGGGGCATTCTGGGGAGAGGAACCTGGCAGAAACAGTAGGAGAGCACACCAGGAAGGCCGTGGAAGGCCAAGGTGAGTGGGCCAACAGCAGCTGCTGCACCAAAGACTGTTCACAGGCAGGGCCAACCTGGGAGCCAGGGGGAAAAGATCCCTGGGCTTGGCTCCATATTTGGGAGGAGACAAGGGCAGAGACAGGGAGGACTCAAGGAAGAAATCTGCCAGGTATCTGCAAGGGAAGATTGGAATTTACTCTTGGAATGTCAGCCCCCTTTCTCCCTTTTTTCAAATTATTATAAATTTGCAATTAAAAGTCTGTCAGGCAAATATTTTGGGAATGGCTATAACAGTTCTTTACAAGGGATATTAAAAATACAAATGCTGTAGTACAGAAGAATAAGCAAGTAAACAAACAAATAAGAAATCCTAGAAAACTCCAAAAGAGTCAGAAATACAACCTGACACCCTGTTGGTCAGGATGTTGGAAACAGTCCCAAAAGTAAGCCCTCCTGGAGTGGCAGATGTGGTCCTGTTGGAAGCAGCAATGATCCTGTGGAGCCAATGGTCCAGAGATGGGTCCAGTCTTCCTTTGGGTGTCCAGTAGGAACACGGGACGTCTGATGACACTTTTCACTCCTTTTAATCTAGGTGAAGATCATTTGGCTCCTCCTCCCTGGGTAGAGCATCTTACAATAGTATGATGTAATGTGTCCTGTCAATGGGGAACTTTAATGGTCCATTAACAGATGATATACCCATGGGGGTAGTGAAAGAATGAACAGAGATAATCAACATTGCACCATCTGAAAAATGACACTGCTCCATCCGGTTTTTAACAGCTGGCTTCTTATCAGAGAAGACAATTAACCCTTTCCTAACAGATAAGAAAAAAAAAAATTCTCTTCAACGGGGCTTCGGCCACCTCACTGTTAGAGATAAGTACACTTAAGTATCCAAGACATGGTCTCCTCGGTGACTTATAGGAAAAAAATTCTTTAGAGTAAAAAAGGGACAAACCTAACCCTCAAAAATGAGAGGGCCAGTGGAGAGAAGGAGCAGTCAAAGATCCAGCTGCACAGACACAAACTGCAGGTTGCTGTGCTTCTTTGTCTGAGTGCTGCACATAATCACCACAGCATGGGCAAGCACTTTCTTGTCTCGACTGACTAATTAAGAAAGCAGCTACAAACTGTGGAAATTTGCCCCAACATTTATACTCTTTTCAATCAAACTTTGATGTTGGGGCGTGCGGGGGGCAGGCAATGGTAGAGAATCCTGGAATGCCATGGGGAAGACTTGTTAAAGGCAGCCGCTGTCTTTTCCAGCTGAAGGCAATGAACATTGACTTTCTTCATCTAACAGAATGCTTTCAAAAGCCTTGGGCTAGGTGTCACTCCATCTGCTTCTGGATACTCTCCTTGGCTTCAAGGGATGCCTTAAAGAACCTAGAAATAAAACAACACACTTTGAATATAATATTAGTATAGGCAATAATAAAATGGCTGATCTTTATTAGAGGCCTCCAGAGGCAGATATGGAAAATGTCCACGGAATTCCTCACCCCCATGGGATGAATACAGTTTTATTGGTTTAGCAAATTAGCTTATTTGACAAAAATCACCAATTAGAACCACAACTGCTGAAGTGAATCCTCCCTTGGTTCAACAGTCTCTAAATGCTATCCTCCACCCTGCCCCCAGATGGAAACTAAACTTTGTTTATGAAAATGTGTCTCAAAGAGCTCTTTCCAGCCTTGGTTCCCAATGTGAAAAAACAAGATTCACTTTTCACGTAGATTTTAAGAAATTGGTATAATAAAAGATAAGACAATTAAGAGATAAAGGAAAAAAGCAAAGTACGGACGGCCGGGAGACTTGGCATTTAGCCAATTCCACACTCTGCTATTTCACAGGCTTTATTTAAACACCCTTTCTGTTGTATCAGTTTGTTGAATATTCATATTTTTCCATAAACTAGTTTCCATATTCCAGGGACTGTTTTGCATGGCCCCTCCTTGGGTCTGCCTTTTTAGAGCATGCATGTTTCTTGGCTGTGTCTTCATTATCACCTCCAGATTGGGCCTTTGTCCATGCTTTCTTCAGATGGGAGATGCTGATAGCTGGTGTATCAATAGCAGAGTCTTCTTTACATGTTCACTGGATGTTATCCCAGCCAAACAGACAGTTTAAGCATACTATATCACTACTACCACTATGCCTAATTTTCTTTACTAACAGCAGAAATAAAAACTTATATCCTTACCACAAAGTTATTAATCATATAGCACACATCTTGCTAAAAGCGAACTATACAATAGGCATTTTTGACACCAAGAACCAAGATAGGATTAAGGGCCTTTCACCCTCCAGGGCTTAGAGGTCTGAAATATGTTTTGTCATTCTGCTTAGGAAAAAGGTTGGGAAAAGTACTGGGAAAACTAGCCACAGATACAACAACAGGCTACAGAGCTACAAATATATGTGCAAAGAACACAGAGAATATATAAAAGAAAAAAGGCAAAAATCAATCTGGCATCACCAGGCCAATGGAGTCCTATCTCAGGGCACACTTCCCTTTGTGTTATTCAAGATGAATGGGTGCTGAGAACAACCACCCCACATCTGTACTGGCCCCTGCCAGCCCAGCATAAGCTTCTTCAAATACTGAAGTGAATTTCAGCGGCTGCCTGCTCACTAAAGACACTGAGTCCAAGAGTGTCACTCAGGGCTGGGAATAGCCATTACCCTGGCTAGTCAGCAGACAAGCTTAGAGCTGCCCAGTCATCCTGGCGCAACCTTATTGTGCTGTCTTGGCAAACTTCTGCTGCCCACAAGGATTTTTCCCAGTTCTGTACAACCTTGACCATGGACATCTCCTCACCTAAACCAGGGATATTTCCTGTCACATCAGACACCTGGAGGCATGTGAAACTCCTTTTTGCATGCCAAGAAGGGACTTCCACCCCTTTCTGTGTGTGCTCTAGCACCCATTTGGTGGCATGAGGGACACAAGGCTCTCTCTGTGCCTGTCTCCAAAACCCTTCAAGCAGAGACTCGAGCCCCTCCACGTCACAACTTATGGGGGCCTCCACAACTCCTCTGTGGCCACCTTGCACTGATCATGCTGCGCACGCCTTCCCCACCCACTACCCATGACTTCACCAAATCTGCAGCAAATGCCACAGCAATAGAGAGGCTCAATTCCACGCTTATAATTCACACAGTCTCTGCACATGGAATTATAACACTCCTCATCTATCTCCTTCCTGCTCTGAAAATCCAAGCAGTTGGATATTTGGAGGAGGGAGGCTCCAGAGCTACTTCTAAACAGTCCCATCTGAGCTGCCACAGTGCTGAGGATTCTTCTCTCTGTTACCATTCCAGAGGCACAGGTGGCTCCAGCAAACTGACAGGTGCCCTCTTTCATTCCTTACCCATGCCACTCTCACCCAGTCAGAGCAGGTTTCTTTGCCCATTCCCGGGGTTCCATCAACAGCCTCACTCATGTCACGTTCCATAAAGAGCCACTGGCTCCTGCTGTGGCTCTCAGTGTTGTCCTGGATTAAAGAACAGATATCTGCCAAGGAAGGCGGGACGCTCCCTTGGAATGGAAAATGTGACCCCCTTCTTTCCAAATCATTAGAACTTTGAAATTAGGAGGGTTTCAGGCAGAGATGTGAGAACAGGAGTAACAGTTCTTTACTAGTGTGTATAACAAGACAAACAGACAAACAGCAGCAGCCCCAACAAACAGAAGCAGGAGCCCAGCAGGAGCCTTCTCCCAGCCGCAGGCGCTGTCCCCCGGTGCAGTTCCAGTCACCGCCGCCAGGGGCGCTGGTGGCTCCCGGCCGGGCGGGGCGGTGCGATGATTCCCCCGCACCTGCAGGGGGCGCTCCCCACACGGTCATGGCGGAAGGGATGGAGAAGGGGCTTCCCTTGGAAACTCACGGGAAGCAGCCAGTCTCAGCGCCACTCGGAAAGCTGAATGGATTGCAGCAGGAGCCTTGGAGAAACAGGCCAGAGCAGCAGAGGCAGGGCCATGCCGGAGTGAAAAAGTGTGGCAAAGATTCCAGAGCCGTGCCAGAAGCCGTGGAGTGTTTGGGCAGGCACAGAGTGTTGGGTTAATATGCAGCAAAAAAGGCCAAATCAACAGCAGAAAACAGCAGGGCTGGGCAGTGGCTGCCAGGCTGCTGCAAGCAGCAGCCACAAGCAGGTGGGAGACGCTGCCTCCAGCAAGGGGGAGGGAGTCAGGGTCCCCTTGGCAGTGAGGCTGGGTGTTGGAAAGGTCCCAGTTCAAGAGCTGCTCTTGTGAGCAGTAGCTCACCCACAGGAAGGAGAAAAGCAGTGCAGGACAGAATTCCAGGGTGGCAGCAAATTCACCCCTCAGCAGCAGCAAACCTGACCATTCCCCTCCAGCCCCAAGAGCGAGAGAGAGTGAGAAGCTGAGCCCAGCCCCTCAGTCCTCAGCCAAAATCTCACAGTATCTCTCCACTTCCCAAGAGAAGCCACTTGCTCAGAGACAGAAGTTAAGTGCACCCTTTCCTTGGCTACTTGGCTCTCTTAAGTATCTCTTGTTCTCATCACTTAGGCAACAAATTGGAGAAAATTCCCTAAGAGAAAAAACAAAGGGGGAGTGGGGGGAGGAGGAGAAATCCCAATGTCCAAAATGTGTCCATTGCCCTGGCCTGTGCCATATAGCTCCCTGTACTCTCTTTGCACCCTTCAAGGGATGCAAAGTCTCTGGTTCCAGGCTCCCACCAGCCAGAGCTCAGTCTGCAGCTGGCACTGCAGCTGCACACTCAGCTCCCTGCCCCAAATGGATTCCTCAGCAGCTGCCTGCTCCAGACACTGCACAGCCTCATCCTGCAAGAAGAGGGGCCTAAAGAAAGCAGCAGAGAGCCTTCTTACAAGGGCAGGTCCTCCAAGGACAAGGGGCAATGGCTTTACAGCGACAGAGGGTAGCTTCATATGAGTTATTGGGAAGCAATTCTTGACTATAAGGCTGCAGAGGTGTTGACATGGGTTGCCCAGAGCAGCTGTGGATGCCAGTTTTTCATGTAGGCAGGGTCAGCACAGGAGACACAGACACCAACTTCAGGAATAAATGTAATTCACTCTAATTCAAAGCTGTGAAGAATTGCAAAAGGATAAGCTAAGCAATGCATCTACTCATTACTCTAAAAGACTGCCTACACTGATGAAGAAAGACACATCACAAGTTACCCTAATCCTTGACCACCATCCAGGTCTGCCCATCAAGTCACAGTGAAGGACTGGAGAACCACTCCCAGCAACTGGGAAATCCTGCAGATTCCTTCCCCGACAGGCAACGAGGTTGCTGACTGCACTGTGAGAGGGCCTCATCTTTATACTGGTGAATAAACAAGTTACTATAATTTCTAGGGCAGGATCATCTGGTTTCATTCTCCTCTCAGGGTACTCCCAATGCCTTGGAGGGCTCCAGGAAGAGCCAAGGGAAATGTCTGTGATCCTACACATCCAAAAGAAGGCCAGATGTGGTTTTCTTTGGTTCCTAAATAGGGAAAGGTAAATCCATATGGTCTCCAGTGTATGGATATAGATAACACTTGGTTAGATGGTTCATGCAGAGGCCAACTTTTGGTCAAGAACTGTTGTTCCTGCCTCAGTCAGGGTCTGTTGATCAGGACTTAATACTGCAATGCCCCATCCCTCAAAAGTGTTCAAGGACAGCTTCTGAGCCAGGCTGTGCACACTGTGTACAACTGGGTCAAGTGCAAGCCATCCCTCCCTGCCGATGGTACTGTGTTGGAACTATGTGATCTTCACGGACCCTTCCAACCCAAACCATTCTGTGCCTCCTTGATTCAATGCAGCTCTTTTTGACAGAGGCCCCCTTGACACAGGCCCCCACAGTGCCCCGAACACAGAACCCACCCCTCTGTGACATCAGCCCCGGGGACGAGGGCACCACGGGCAGCGCGGCTGCTGCGGGCACTGCGGCTGTGACTGTGCTGCTGCACAGAGCCCTCAGTGCTGGCAGCTGACACGTGCCTCTGGCAGCCATGAATTGGCTCGGCCTCCTTGTCCTGCTGACCGTGGCCGGGCTGGTGCTCGGGACAAGGGACAACTGTGGGTAAGTGGCCCCAGGCCCTGGGAGGGAGCCACGGCAACACTTGGGGCCTTCCCTGGAGGGGGCCCACCTGTCCCCCATGGCCAGGCCACAGCTTCCCACCCGCCATGGGGAAGCCTCAGTTCCTTGGACAGACACACATCCCATGGGCTTCCCTGGCCTGCTGTGTGTGCAAGCCCTTGTGGGGAGGGCAGAGGGCTGAGCTTCAGCCTGAGCCACAGCAGGCCACACAGCAACATGGAAATGACTTTCTGCTTGCAGAGGGACATGCGGCCTCCAGGCCGTGCCAATTGTCTACCGCTCCATGGCTAATTCCTATGGCAACCTGGATTATGGCATGACACGCATCGTTGGTGGAACAGCTGCCAAGCCAGGGGCCTGGCCCTGGATCGTCAGCATCCAGGATTTCTTGGAATCAGGGACGGGGAATATATGTGGAGGATCTCTCATCAGCACGCAGTGGGTCCTCACAGCAGCCCACTGCATCGACATGGTCGGGTAAGGAGCAGCAGGGAATTGAGATATTCCTGCCACACCAGCAGGTGCCTTGTCAGCAGCACCACCTGTGACTCCCATCCCCTTTCCTCTCAGGCAGCCCAGATCCCACACTGCTCACAAGAAGCCTGAGCTTGTGCCAAGGCTTCCTAGCAGCTTCCAGCTTGACATTTCCCCAGGCTAATGTGTGTGAGGGCACTCACACCTGCCAGAGCACTGCTCCCTCTCTGCCCTGCCAAGCAGAGGACTGGTAATGGCTGGGCTGCTGTGGCACACGGTTCTGCTCCCTCTCAGCCCTCTCCCCATCTACATTCTAGGTTAATTGGCATGCTGAGGGTTGTGATTGGGGCCACCCAGTTGACTCGGCCAGGCCCTGGCGCACAAACACGCCGTGTCAAGCGGGTGGTGATGCACCAGTCCTTCAATCCTGATGACTTGAGCTATGATATTGCCTTGATGGAACTGGACTATCCTGTCCAGTGCAGCCCCTCCATCCAGCTGGCCTGTGTTCCCAACGCCACACTGACAGTGTCAGAGCTGCAGAACTGCTGGGTCGCTGGCTGGGGTGCCACCACTGCAAGAGGTGAGTTCCCAAAAGCAACTCCTGAGCCATCTCAGGACACTGGGGAGAGGGGTTGGGCTTCTCCACAGAGCAGAGGCCAATGTCAGGCTGCAGGATGTACCCCTGTGCAGAGGTGGGCCTGACCTACTCTCTAAAGGCAGGCAGCAGGGACACAGTGCCCCGGTGCCTCTGCAGAAGGAAAGCCAAACCCTAGGGAAGGGCATGCCCCACAAGACAGCCTAGGGAGGAGAACTGGGAAGGACCTGCTGGCAGCGCATTCCTTTCGCTGCTCACAGCTCTAGGTTACGATGCAAGTGATCGCCTGCAGCAGGCCAAGGTCCAGCTCATCGATCTCCAGCTCTGCAACAGCAGTGACTGGTATGCAGGGAAAATCCAGTCCTACAACTTGTGTGCTGGTTACCCACAGGGCAACATCGACACCTGCATGGTATGTACATGCCACGAGCCTCTCAGCCCCCAGCAGCACCAGCAGCCCTGGCAGCACCACCCCAACACAGCCCAGGGCCTGCTTTGCCCGGCCACTCAGTCACCCTCCCAGCCCCAGCTCCCTCCAACTGCTGAGGGGGCTTCCCACACACTCCCCATCCACTCCTGCTTGCCCAGTGCCCCCCTTGTGACAGAAAGCCCAGCCAGTGCTCTTGGCAATGCAGAGATCCAGGTGCCAAACATCCATCCTCTGCACATCCAGGAGCCTTGTGCAGAGAGGACAGAGAGAGCCCTACCCTACAGGACCCCAAGCCATTCAGAGCCAAGCCTCTGGAGGCTCCAGGCTCTGAGCAGAGCCTTCCTCTGCCTGGAATCCAGCTCAGGCAGGGGCTGTGAGAGGGGAGCAGACAGATAGCCCCATTGCTGGGGGCAACAACACCCTAATTCTCTCTGCTCTATTGCAGGGTGACAGCGGTGGTCCTCTCATGTGCAAGGACAACGCTGCTGAGTACTGGTGGGTTGTTGGAGTGGCCAGCTGGGGAGAAGGCTGCGCCAGACCAAAGCATCCTGGAGTCTTCATCTCCACTCAGCACTTCTATGACTGGATTGACTACAACATGCGTGCACACCGTGCAGCTGAAAGTGCTTCCTGAGGAGCAGGACAGGCAGAGTCCAGGGCAGGCTGCAGTGCACAACCACTTTTTCCTGTTGGGCCAGTGCCTGCTGATACAAAGGCAGGCTCAGAGTAAAAATCCTGCTTTGTCCTGACCACACTTCTCTCCTGTGTGCACACAAACACTTGAGTTGATTTAGTTGCTGAAATAAAGTTATCTTTGTTCACGGGGAACCATCTTTTCACTGTAATTCCAACTCCTGGGCAAAGCAACAAGTGCCACATTCGGCACCTGCAGAATGAGCCTGAGGCACAAAGGGACAGAGTGGCTCCAGAGAGCTCCAAAGTGCCTGGTCAGAGAGGACAGTGCTCTGAGCCACCATGGGCTTCAGGAACCTGGTACATCAAGCCTAGGAAGGGGATAGGACAAAAGCAAACACTTTGGGGACACTGCTCAAATGTCCATGGGCTGATGATTTAGGGCCTGGTGTCAGCCTGGGCCAAGGGAACAGATCCAGAAATGTTCCAGGCATTCCAGGGAAACTCCTGGCTCCTGACTGGACTGCCAGTGCCCTAAGGCAGAGCCAGAGATCACAGGTAGTAAAGGGGGATTGATGTGCCAGGTGGTCACACTTCACAGATACTCAAAGGAAGAACTGGGGGCATTCTGGGGAGAGGAACCTGGCAGAAACAGTAGGAGAGCACACCAGGAAGGCCATGGAAGGCCAAGGTGAGTGGGCCAACAGCAGCTGCTGCTCTAAAGGCAGTTCATAGGCAGGGCCAACCTGGGAGCCAGGGGGAAAAGATCCCTGGGCTTGGCTCCATATTTGGGAGGAGACAAGGGCAGAGACAGGGAGGAATCAAGGAAGATGAGAGGGCTGTACAAGTCTGGCCAATGGAGAGAAGGAGCAGTCAAAGATCCAGCTGCACAGACACAAACTGCAGGTTGCTGTGCTTCTTTGTCTGAGTGCTGCACATAATCACCACAGCATGGGGAAGAACCTTCTTGTCTCGACTCAGTAATTAAGAAAGCAGCTACAAACTGTGGAAATTTGCCCCAACATTTATACTCTTTTCAATCAAACTTTGATGTTGGGGCGTGCGGGGGGCAGGCAATGGTAGAGGATCCTGGAATGCCATGGGGAAGACTTGTTGAAGGCAGCCGCTGTCTTTTCCAGCTGAAGGCAATGAACATTGACTTTCTTCATCTAACAGAATGCTTTCAAAAGCCTTGGGCTAGGTGTCACTCCATCTGCTTCTGGATACTCTCCTTGGCTTCAAGGGATGCCTTAAAGAACCTAGAAATAAAACAACACACTTTGGATATAATATTAGTATAGGCAGTAATAAAATGGCTGATCTTTATTAGAGGCCTCCAGAGGCAGATATGGAAAATGCCCACAGAATTCCTCACCTCCATGGGATGAATACAGTTTTATTGGTTTAGCAAATTAGCTTATTTGACAAAAATCACCAATTAGAACCACAACTGCTGAAGTGAATCCTCCCTTGGTTCAACAGTCTCTAAATGCTATCCCCCACCCTGCCCCCAGATGGAAACTAAACTTTGTTTATGAAAATGTGTCTCAAAGAGCTGTTTCCAGCCTTGGTTCCCAAGAAGAACCAAGATAGGATTAAGGGCCTTTTACCCTCCAGGGCTTAGAGCTCTGAAATATGTTTTGTCATTCTGCTTAGGAAAAAGGTTGGGAAAAGTACTGGGAAAACTAGCCACAGATACAACAACAGGCTACAGAGCTACAAATATATGTGCAAAGAACACAGAGAATATATAAAAGAAAAAAGGCAAAAATCAATCTGGCATCACCAGGCCAATGGAGTCCTATCTCAGGGCACACTTCCCTTTGTGTTATTCAAGATGAAGGGGTGCTGAGAACAACCACCCCACATCTGTACTGGCCCCTGCCAGCCCAGCATAAGCTTCTTCAAATACTTACTAAAGTGAATTTCAGCGGCTGCCTGCTCACTAAAGACACTGAGTCCAAGAGTGTCACTCAGGGCTGGGAATAGCCATTACCCTGGCTAGTCAGCAGACAAGCTTAGAGCTGCCCAGTCATCCTGGCGCAACCTTATTGTGCTGTCTTGGCAAACTTCTGCTGCCCACAAGGATTTTTCCCAGTTCTGTACAACCTTGACCATGGACATCTCCTCACCTAAACCAGGGATATTTCCTGTCACATCAGACACCTGGAGGCATGTGAAACTCCTTTTTGCATACCAAGAAGGGACTTCCACCCCCTTCTGTGTGTGCTCTAGCACCCATTTGGTGGCATGAGGGACACAAGGCTCTCTCTGTGCCTGTCTCCAAAACCCTTCAAGCAGAGACTCGAGCCCCTCCACGTCACAACTTATGGGGGCCTCCACAACTCCTCTGTGGCCACCTTGCACTGATCATGCTGCGCACGCCTTCCCCACCCACTACCCATGGCTTCACCAACTCTGCAGCAAATGCCACAGCAATAGAGAGGCTCAATTCCATGCTTATCATTCACACAGACTCTGCACATGGAATTATAACACTCCTCATCTATCTCCTTCCTGCTCTGAAAATCCAAGCAGTTGGATATTTGGAGGAGGGAGTCTCCAGAGCTACTTCTAAACAGTCCCATCTGAGCTGCCAGAGTGCTGAGGATTCTCCTCTCTGTGACCATTCCAGAGGCACAGGTGGCTCCAGCAAACTGACAGGTGCCCTCTTTCATTCCTTAGACATGCCACTCCGTGACCATTCCCCTCCAGCCCCAAGAGCGAGAGAGAGTGAGGAGCTGAGCCCAGCCCCTCAGTCCTCAGCCAAAATCTCACAGTATCTCTCCACTTCCCAAGAGAAGCCACTTGCTCAGAGACAGAAGTTAAGTGCACCCTTTCCTTGGCTACTTGGCTCTCTTAAGTATCTCTTGTTCTCATCACTTAGGCAACAAATTGGAGAAAATTCCCTAAGAGAAAAAACAAAGGGGGAGTGGGGGGAGGAGGAGAAATCCCAATGTCCAAAATGTGTCCATTGCCCTGGCCTGTGCCATAGCTCCCTGTACTCTCTTTGCACCCTTCAAGGGATGCAAAGTCTCTGGTTCCAGGCTCCCACCAGCCAGAGCTCAGTCTGCAGCTGGCACTGCAGCTGCACACTCAGCTCCCTGCCCCAAATGGATTCCTCAGCAGCTGCCTGCTCCAGACACTGCACAGCCTCATCCTGCAAGAAGAGGGGCCTAAAGAAAGCAGCAGAGAGCCTTCTTACAAGGGCAGGTCCTCCAAGGACAAGGGGCAATGGCTTTACAGCGACAGAGGGTAGCTTCATATGAGTTATTGGGAAGCAATTCTTGACTATAAGGCTGCAGAGGTGTTGACATGGGTTGCCCAGAGCAGCTGTGGATGCCAGTTTTTCATGTAGGCAGGGTCAGCACAGGAGACACAGACACCAACTTCAGGAATAAATGTAATTCACTCTAATTCAAAGCTGTGAAGAATTGCAAAAGGATAAGCTAAGCAATGCATCTACTCATTACTCTAAAAGACTGCCTACAGTGATGAAGAAAGACACATCACAAGTTACCCTAATCCTTGACCACCATCCAGGTCTGCCCATCAAGTCACAGTGAAGGACTGGAGAACCACTCCCAGCAACTGGGTAATCCTGCAGATTCCTTCCCCGACAGGCAACGAGGTTGCTGACTGCACTGTGAGAGGGCCCCATCTTTATACTGGTGAATAAACAAGTTACTATAATTTCTAGGGCAGGATCATCTGGTTTCATTCTCCACTCGGGGTACTCCCAATGCCTTGGAGGACTCCAGGAGGAACCAAGGGAAATGTCTGTGATCCTACACCCAAAAAGAAGGCACAATATGGCCTTCTCTGGTTTCTAAATAGGGAAAGGCAAATCCATGTTTTGCCAGTGTTCAGATATAGATAAAATTTGATTGGACAGTTCATGCAGAGGCCAACTTTTGCTCAAGAGCTGTTGTTCCTGCCTCACTCAGAGCCTGTTAATCAGGACAAAATACTGCAATGCCCCATCCCTCAAAAGTGTTCAAGGACAGCTTCTGAGCCAGGCTCTGAGCAAAGTTCTCCAGTACAAGCTATCCGTCTGTGTCCATGCCAGGGGATATTATCAGAGCTATGTGATTTCCATGGTCCTCTTCACCCCACCCCATTCCATGGCTCATGGATTCAGTGTTTCCCCTCCCCCAGTGGGCCCCAGTTGCACAGGCCCCCACAGTGCCCTGAACATGGAACCCACCCCTCTGTGACATCAGCCCCGGGGACGAGGGCACCACGGGCAGCGCGGCTGCTGCGGGCACTGCGGCTGTGACTGTGCTGCTGCACGGAGCCCTCAGTGCTGGCAGCTGACACGTGCCTCTGGCAGCCATGAATTGGCTCGGCCTCCTTGTCCTGCTGACCGTGGCCGGGCTGGTGCTCGGGACATGGGACAACTGTGGGTAAGTGGCCCCAGGCCCTGGGAGGGAGCCATGGCAACACTTGGGGCCTTCCCTGGAGGGGGCCCACCTGTCCCCCATGGCCGGGCCACAGCTTCCCACCCGCCATGGGGAAGCCTCGGTTCCTTGGACAGACACACATCCCATGGGCTTCCCTGGCCTGCTGTGTGTGCAAGCCCTTGTGGGGAGGGCAGAGGGCTGAGCTTCGGCCTGAGCCACAGCAGGCCACGCAGCACCATGGAAATGACTTTCTGCTTGCAGAGGGACGTGTGGCCTCCGAGCTGTGGTGTCTGACTATGGCCTCACGACTTACTACTACGGCAACATGGCTTATGATGACAGCATGACACGCGTCGTGGGTGGCACAGGTGCCCTGCCAGGGGCCTGGCCCTGGATCGTCAGCATCCAGCATCCCTGGGTGCCAGATCAGGGACACTGGTGTGGAGGGTCTCTTATCAGCACTTACTGGATCCTCACAGCAGCCCACTGCTTCGAGAAGTTTGAGTAAGGAGGACCAGGGAATGGGGACATTCTCGCTACACCAGCAGGTGCCCTGTCAGCAGCACCACCTGCTACTCCTATCCCCTTTCTGCTCACACAGCCCAGATGCCACACTGCTTACAAGAAGCCTGAGCTTGTGCCAAGGTTTCCTAGCAGCTTCATCTTGATGTTCCCCCAGGCTAATGTGTGTGAGAGCACTCACACCTGCCAGAGCACTGCTCCCTCTCTGCCTTTCCAGGCAGAGGTGTGGCAACTGCTGGGCTGCTGTGGCATATGGCTCTGCTCCCTCTCAGCCCTCTCTCCGCCTTCTTTACAGTAACATCAGCATGCTGTATGTTGTGATTGGGGCCACCCAATTGACTCAGCCGGGCCATGGGGCACAAATGCGCAGTGTCAAGCAGGTGGTGATGCACCAGTACTACAATCCTTCTGACATGAGTTACGATATTGCCCTGCTGGAGTTGGATCATCCTGTCCAGTGCAGCCCCTACATCCAGCTGGCCTGTGTTCCTGACGCCACACTGACAGTGTCACAGCTACAAAACTGCTGGGTCGCTGGCTGGGGTGCCACCACTGCAAGAGGTGAGTTCCCAAGAGCAACTCCTGAACCATCTCAGCACACTGGGGATAGGGTTTGGGCTTTCCCACAGTAGAGGCCAAAGTTGGAATCAGGCTGCAGGATGTACCCCTGTGCAGAGTGGACCTGGCCTGCTCCCCAAAGGCAGGGAGCAAGGGACACGGTGCCTCAGTGCCTCTGCAGAAGAAAAGCCAAACCCTAGGGAAGACAATACCTTTCTGAAGTCAAGGGAGGATAATGGGCAAGTTGTGCTCAGGACTTACTCCTTTTTCTGCTCACAGCTCAAGATTCAACTGATCACCTGCAGGAGGCCAAAGTCCAGCTCATTGATCTCCAGCTCTGCAACAGCAGTGGCTGGTATGCAGGGGACATCCACACCCACAACTTGTGTGCTGGTTACCCACAGGGCAACATTGACACCTGCCAGGTATGAACGTGCCATCACCCTCTCAGTCCCCAGCAGCACCAGCAGCCCTGGCAGCACCACCCCAACACAGCCCAGGGCCTGCTTTGCCCGGCCACTCAGTCACCCTCCCAGCCCCAGCTCCCTCCAACTGCTGAGGGGGCTTCCCACACACTCCCCATCCACTCCTGCTTGCCCAGTGCCCCCCTTGTGACAGAAAGCCCAGCCAGTGCTCTTGGCAATGCAGAGATCCAGGTGCCAAACATCCATCCTCTGCACATCCAGGAGCCTTGTGCAGAGAGGACAGAGAGAGCCCTACCCTACAGGACCCCAAGCCATTCAGAGCCAAGCCTCTGGAGGCTCCAGGCTCTGAGCAGAGCCTTCCTCTGCCTGGAATCCAGCTCAGGCAGGGGCTGTGAGAGAGGAGGAGACAGCCCCATTGCTGGCAGGGGCCACCAACAGCACCCTCATCCTCTCTGCTCTATTGCAGGGCGACAGCGGTGGTCCTCTCATGTGCCAGGACAACAAAGCTGACTACTGGTGGGTTGTTGGAGTGACCAGCTGGGGAAGAGGTTGTGCCAGAGCAAGGCAACCAGGAGTCTACACCTCCACTCAGCACTTCTATGACTGGATCCTGGCCCACACAGGCACAAACACAGTTGGAAGGGGTTCTCCGACATCACAATCCTGGAGTCATTTTATGACTGCCAACCTACCCACTCTTAGGCCATTGCCAACACGACCCCCCACTCTTAAGCCATGGCCACCACGACCCCCTACTTTTAAGCCATTGCCAACAGCATTTCCCACTCTTAAGCCATGGCCACCGCAACCCCCTACTTATAAGCCATTGCCAACAGCACCTCCCACTCCTAAGCCATGGCCACCACGACCCCCTACTTATAAGCCATTGCCAACAGCACCTCCCACTCCTAAGCCATGGCCGCCACGACCCCCTACTTATAAGCCATTGCCAACAGCACCTCCCACTCCTAAGCCATGGCCACCACGACCCCCTACTTATAAGCCATTGCCAACAGCACCTCCCACTCCTAAGCCATGGCCGCCACGACCCCCTACTTATAAGCCATTGCCAACAGCACTTCCCACTCATAAGCCATTGCCAACACCAATCCCCTCTCAAAAGCCTTTGCCAACAGTGGCCCCCACTCCTAAGCCAACACCACTGGGTGAGGTTAGCTCCTGCCCATTTCCACTCAACAAGCTGATAGACTTCTTTAGTAAGGTGAAGAAGCTCCTTCAAGAGGTCCTTGGACAAAATACAGCTTGAGCAGAAGGACAGACAGGCTCCAGAGTACACTGCAGTGCACCACAACTTTTTCCTGCTGGGGCAATGCCTGCTGATCCAAAGGCAGCCTCAGTGTCAAAAACTTGCTCTGTCCTGCCCATGCTCCTCTCCTGTGTGCAGGCAAACACTGCAGTTGACTAAGTTGTTGAAATAAAATTATCTGTGCTCAAAGTGAATCAGCTTTTTGGTGCAACTCCATCTCCTGGGGCAAGACCCATTGGGCACACAGGGACAGAGTGGATCCGAAGTCCTCCAAAGTGCCTGGTCAGAGAGGACAGTGCTCTGAGCCACCATGGACTTCAGGAATCTGGTGCATTAAGTGTAGGAAGAGGATAGGAAAATATATTTGTTAAGGCTACACTATTTGTTGAAAACTCCTAGGAGACATTACTGCCTTGCTATACTCAAGATAAATTCCTCATGTAGTAACCATATGTGGTTACTTTGAGTAAGAGTGTTGCTTTTTTACAACACTGACACTGCTTATGTCATTTCCCTCTCTCCTCAGTGACAAAATAGGCATTGTGCTTTGCAGTGCAGATACCAGTGCTATTACTTGTGGTTTTACATTTATCTGGTCCCATTTTCAGATCTCACTGATACCCAAAATGTGCTTTGTTCTCTAAAACTCCTAATAAAAGAGGAAAAGATAAGGGGGGGAGTTGAAAATCCCACACACAGAGCACACCTCGAGCTGTGACATTCATAAACACAAGCAAACCTGAATTTCCATATCTCGTGGTCGTTCGGTGCTGAGGGAAGCTGAAGGCTCTCATAGCTGAGCTGGTTGCAACCAGCACAAGCACCAACCCCTTGTCCTACTCGGACATCCCACCCGGTACCGGCGGGCCCACCTTGGCTTTGCTCAGATCAGACTGCAGCTCCTGTCTCCTCCCTGCCCCGGGAAATGAGCTTGGCTGCACCGTGCTGCGCCTCTGAGCCCCAGACACCTCCTGGCCACTGGCTCCGCTCCGCAGCCACTCTGGGCTGAGACCTTCTCCTCCCTGTGGTACCAAGGGTGCCAATGCCGCACCTCCAGTGACCCCACGCCTGTCCAGCTCAGTGTTTTTCTCCATCCCGCCCGGCCAGGGATGGAACATCCACAGCTTCTCTAGGCAACCTGTTCCAGAGCCTCATCATTCTCATAGTGAAGAATCTCTCCCTTATATCTACTCTAAATCTATGGTTTCTTTTTGAAACCATTCTCCCTGGTCATATACCTACAGAACTTACTAAGTCTAAACCAAATGAACCAACACTGCCACACCCTTAATCAGTAGCCTGCTGAAATACACTTGCACTCAGTGAAAGTCACCCTTCGAATTATGCCCAGCACCAAAACACCAAGCCACTGGAGGAAAGGGAAAAACCCTATAATGCCATGTATTATTCATGCCGTGGCATGAATTCCACCTGCCCTCCATCTCAAGAAGTACCACAATCCAAAACACTTCCCTGCCCCTATGCATTTAAAGCCCATGCCCACTCCCCACACTGCTGCATCCCCCAGTAAACAATTCCAGCCTCCCTATCCAAATCACTTACATCTTGCACAAGCGTAATTCAATCTATGCTGATTCTTCAATTAATTCAGTATTCTGCTCTCCCACATTCTAACCCCAGCTGACATGAAAAGCAGGCACCCATTTGTACTGAGATGGCAGAACAGCTGCATGCTTAATGATCTTAGTTGAATTCACTGATGATTATTAAATCCTAGAAAGGTTTCCAAAGTGAAAGGTTTCCAAAGTGAACTGTAGGCAGTTTCCCACCACACAAGCTAAATGTGAGACCATGAACTTTATTTTAGAAATAGTGGAAAAACTTGCTAGTATTTGATTTTCTTCAAGGGAAATAAATGGTTTCAACAGACTCTAACACTACTTTGTTAAAAAATCCTATTAGTCATGCCTTATTCAGCTAACACTTAGCCCCAATAGAGTCTGTTCCCTGGAGTTCTTCCAGCTACCCTCATGGCTGCTCTGCCAAACTGCCCTGTCTTGAGTCTGATATTTTCAAATCTGGTTCTTCCAATACTACAGTCATCTGAACGCAATGAAACCTTTGAAGACTGGATTGTCACCTTTGCTTAGAAATGCATTGCAGCTTTTCATCTTCAACCCTACAAAGCAACAATCTTGCTCAATGAGAAAATTTACCAGGAATTCATATATTTATAAAATGTGGAACTAAACTAATTTTTGTGCTTGGAACCAAAACATCACCAGTGCTTCAAAAATCCCCACATCAGCTCCACTTCATGGCAACCTTCAGAGCATTTGATGAGTACATTGTTGACATTTTAGAAAGCAGGGCAGAGTTTTGTGATTGCCAACTACAAGGTTACATTGCACCCCTAGTTCTGCCAGGGTATAACCTATAATTAAAATAAAATAAAAACAGTAACCCAACAAAAACTCTCAACAATGGGGAAACCCTGTGGCGATGTATTTTGAGGTGGTCTGTGGGTTCTTTGGGTCACTGGAGTCAAATGCCTGCCTAAGAGTACATTTGAGGCATATAACAGCCCTCCCCTGAAATCCATAGTCTGTCAGGTCTGATTGTTTACATCATCCACATAATTGCATAAATTGCTTTCACTTCCTGTTCACTATATACAACTCAAAACAATCAAAGGACAGAGTTTGGCCATCATTCGCCCGTATAAGCTATTCCTTAGCACAAACATGTCATTACATTAATTAACATATTAATGCTGATTACTTAGGGCTGAATATCATGTAGGAGTAATTAATTCTGTAGTGGTTTGGGTTGGAAAGAACTTTCAAGATCATCTTGTTCCAACCCCTGACATGGGCAGGGACAATTTCATAAGATTGGTTGTTCAGAGCCCCATCCAACCTAGTCTTGAACATTTCCAGGGAGGGGGCATCCACAACTTCTCTTAGAAATCTATTCCAGTACCTCACCATCCTCACAGTAAAGAATTTTTTTCCTAATATCTAATCTAAAACTACTCTCTTTTAGTCGTAGACATTCCCCCTTGTTCTGTCACTGCATTCTCTTGTAAATGATTTCTCTCCATCCTTCTTGTAAGCTCCCTTCTGGAAGGTACTGGAGGCCACTGAAGTTTGCAAAAATAGATTGTATAGAAGTTATTTCTACAAGTCTTCAGATAAGCAGGCAATGCATTGCAAACTTACTGGTTTTCATTTTACCTGTCCAGGGCAGGACGTTAGGCTTTAATTTCTCCGAATCTGAGTCCCACACAAAAAACCAACTTGTGCCAATGAATTCTGTAAGAACCCAATCCAGTTCCTTCTAATAAAAAGTCACTACTAAGCTCGCACCTTTATTAACAGAACAACAATATGCAACAAAACAACAAAGTCTTTACATACAACAGAGGAACCTCTACAAAACCAACAACATGTTCTACCTGCAAGCCATGTTCTACTTGAAAGAATCACTGCAAAATGTGCCTGGCCAGAGATGGAGGGAGGAGGTCACCTGTTATCCTGCTGTACTATAAGACATTGCTTCCTGAACTCACAATGTTTTACTCTCTGTGACATGGAATGTCCTCTACAGGATTTCTATGAGAGGCTGAATTCAGCATAATGTCTGCAAAAATGGTTCCCATGAAGTACAGTTAAAACAGCCATGAGAGTCCCTTTGTTTCCATTGCACCTTGGAAAAACCTACAGACTAGGAGAGGAAAAAATCCCAACTCTCAAAAAAGCATCCTCTCTACAAAGATGACTGGAGAACTCCAACAGCATCACTCACTGGAACTGTACTCTGACTTCTGTTGAAGTCAGAACTCGATGGAATACTTTTGTAGTTCTTTGCAGAACAAGTATTTTTCCACAAACACTTTTCTCTAATGCAGTAGCAGTTTAAATAAGTGATCCAAACATTTATCCTGTGATTAATACCCATAAAGGGTTGATTCCATACATTTCAGTGACTCTATAATCGCAAACATGCCAAACTCCTTTAGCTTAGACATGATTTTAACCCGAAGTAATATTAACATTGCACATGAAATCAAGGGAAGTTACAACTGTTGTCAGAGCTTCAAACATCTCTATTCTGAAGTATTTAATATTCAATGTATGAGTGGAATTCTTCATGCTACCCACAAGGGTAGAAATGTTCCACTCTTACTTAAAACCATGCCGACCTCTTTCTTTGAAGTTACATTATAATTTAAGGAAACTCAAGGCTCTGTAATGATATCAAGTCACCACACAGCCTCAGGCTGGTGACAAGGTACAAGGTACTGTCTTTCTTTTCTGGCCCCTCTTTCTTTTACTTTTTCTATCTGTAATGCCCTCCAAATACACATTAATTTTCATTGACTTACTTGTCAATTAAACTTATATTTTGTGAACATAAAAGAGAGAGCATTTCTATGTTATCCCCCAAATGAGACAGACACCCTCCAATGAGAGAGCACAAGAATGTATCTGGAGAACAGAAGCATTTTTGGATCATATGTGGAAATTTCAATATAGTTCCAAGAATGGAACTTCTACCAAAGCTTCATGGAGCAGCAGCAGGGACAAGTGTGATTCATGAGGGGCACAACTTTTCAGCGCACACCTGTGTAGCCACATGCAGGGGAATGAAATTGCCACTGGCTGCCTGACTAATGCACAAACACCTCCTTCTCGCATCTCAAATCTGAAAGTAGAGATGTTTGAAAACAAAAACATTTTAAATTCTCACTTGAAAAGAGCTGGTAGCGATGTGGCTCAGACAAGAACAGCTCAAGAGGTCTGCCATTGGCCAGGCACCCAGCTGGCTTGAGGCAGGAATTGGTAGCGGGTCAGGAAAAGGGTGGGGTTTGTGGCTCACCTGGCAGAGCAGACTCCACTGTTTGCTTAGGACACCCCAGCAAGTGGGAGGCACAGAGCAGCTGTGGGATGGAGGACCCGGGAAGGGAAACACTCCAGTTAGACGTAGGAAATGTTGAAAGGAGATAGAGGACAAGCCCAAAAGGAACAAGATTTTGGTGTCATAACTCCTGTCTACAGCCATGTCTTCTTCCAGTGAGCCAAGCAAGAGGCTGCAAGAGGACCTGTGATCTAGTGGTGGCATTAGGGTCACCTGGATGTTTATCCAAAAGCTATCAGATTTATCCTTACACAAGGGAACACTTGATGCAACACAGTCTTACACTGTTGATCCTTCGGGAAAGTGTGGAGTGATACACCAGGTCCTACAGGGAGGAGCTCGCTGCTGCCACCGTATGCAAAGGTTTGTCTCAGTAACAGCAACAAGAAAATGTTCACGACAAATTATTTCTTCAAGGCAGCTACAGTTAACAGACACTGAGACCTCCATGGGACGCTGTCCAGGCATGTCACACATTCTGTGCTCAGGCAGAACACACCTCTGAGTTAGGGGGGCAGCAAGCTCGATGTTTTATGCCCTGCTCTTAAGAGGTGCTGTGAGTAATGACAGTAACAAGATGCAGATGATGGACTAGAAGCAGGTAGTTCCTGCAATCAGAGCGCAAACCTTGGCTCTTTTTCCTGGCTGGAAATTGTTTGAATCTCTTGGAAATTTTTTTGAAATCTCTTGAAAAGTTAAAAAAGTTGTTTCCATAAAAAGGCTTTATGCTTTCACCTTAAGGAAGACATCACAACAGGTTGGGGTTTTTTTCCCTGTCAATCATTCAGAAAGTACTTTATAAATAGTTTAATCTTTTTTTCTTCCAAGGAGATTGTAACACATAAAAAACTAATCTCATTATTTCAGCAACAAAAAAATCTAAATAAAATTGTTTTAAAAAGCTTTGTAAAAGTCACTGAATTAACGTTTTGGTGATCTTTACCACTTGTCATAACAACTACCTTAAAATCTTATTTCATTGGTAAACTTTAGGAAAATACAGCTGTCTCCTTCATTGTTTGTCAGTCTTTTTCCCCTAACATTGGGCAACTTTTTCATTCTTTCGTTCCTTAGGCTTCCTGCACTGCCGAGCAGCACCACCAGTTAATTTTCCAAGTGCCCACTAGAGGGATCCTTTCCATAGGGCTCGGAGGCACAGAAAACAAACCTCTTCATCAGCATCCACATCCCTTTGTGCGTTTGTGTTGTTGAGGGGTAGTTATGGCTCGGTAATAGCTCAGTTAAGCGATGTGTATTTATTTGCCTGGTTTATGAGAGGAAATTATTCGATGGAGTCCTTCAAGCTACTTTACATCTGCAACTAAAATTAACCTCAGAATAAGAATGGTACAAGCTGGTATTGAGACAGTTAAATGAGGCAGGATAAAAATATGTGTCTACAGGCCACTGAAATCAATGGAAGGTTTGAGTGAAAACTCACTGAACAAGCCGTAGCTCTTCATCTTGTAAAATTTCCAGTCTCCTTCAAGAAGTGTAAAATGCAAAAATTAGTCTCAGAGTCTTACAATGGGATAAAGCTTTTGCTGTCTGGATATTAAACTGTCCTTAAGGATCTTGTCCACCTCTGGGTTCAGGCAGCACTGTGCCCTTGGAGTTCACAGCCTTGCTTGTACAAAGCTTGTACTAAGCTTGCTTGCTTAGTGCCAGCAGCAGGCACGAAATAATGGCAAGTCTCCTCTTGTTGCAGGGGTTTATATAGATGCCCACCTAATAAACTCATGGATGATTTCAGCTTTCATTTGGAAGAAAAGAGGGTCTAATGCTCCAGGTGGGGCACAAAGTGAACTGAAAAAGCTGGAGTCATCACATCACAGAATTATAGAATTGTTCACCTTGGAAAAGACCTTTAAGATCACCAAGATCAACTGTAAACCTAACACTGCCAGGTCCACCACTAAATCTTGTCCCTAAGTGCCACATCTACGTATCCTGGAGGGTAAGGGATCCTTCTCCCTTTACTGTGACTATCCAGCCTTGCAGTGCTCACAACGTACCCAAGCATGCAGTACCTCAAACTGCTAGCAAAGAACGTATAGTCTCAAAACAAAAATAAAAAATTTTAAAATGAGATCAATGAAAGGGACATAAGAACAAAAAGAAATTGAAGGCAGATAAAAAATGACCCCAAGAAGGTGTGAAATACCAGGCACTCTAAAACATCTAATAGAAACTTAGCTACTGTTACTGATTTTTCAGGCGCTATGCTCAGAAGCTTTGCTGAAGAGTAACTCTAAAATGAGAAAAAAAAAAAGACCTGTTGTAAGAACTGGTATTGATCCTGGAACAAATTATTTCTTGTTTGTCCATATAGGGAGAGGTTGATCTGATTCAGGACACTGAGGTATGACATAAACAGTAGGCAGGAATGGGTCAAATGGGTGTTGCCAGTGTCCCAGAGGTGATCTCTGGCCTGGGACGACAACAAGCCTGTGGACAGAGATAGCCCAGAGGTTGGTGCCTTCATTCAAGGTGAGCACTGAGTGGGCCTTGTTTGCAAAAAAACTGCGTGTCAAGGGCATACAACCATTTATAGCATCCAGAGATTAAGAGAGTTCAGGGTATACAATCCATCTTTACATACAAAGAGCAAATTCTTAAAGGGCTGTTAACCACCTCATAAGTGAACTCAAATCATGAGGTGAACCCAATGGCCAGCAGGAAAGGCTGATAGCAGAGCAGCAAACTCAGTGTCCCCAGATTGCTCCAATAACTTGCACAAATGGGTTCCAGGATCTGCGTGCGTCATGGATCCAAATGGAACTGCTGTGTAGGCAGAGGGTTTGTCATGACATCTTGCTGTTTGGTAGAATATGTCTCATTCTTCCTCTGCTTTATTGGTCTTTTTCAGCAAAGAGTAACTACTTTTCTTTTTTCTTTTTTTTTAAAAAAAAGGCTTTGCAGCATTGACTTCTAGTTGCAAATCTCTACACCTCCCAGCTACATCTCCTGGCTACAGCAAAGCAATTTTCTGTCCTTTCTCAGCGTTTATCTACTCAAGTAAGGAATGCTTTCTGCAAGAGAAATCACTTCCACTTCAGATTGGCCCTGATACTGTGCTAGATAAATTTAACTCTGAGAATGGTCCTGCAGTGGTCAAAAGAAGAGCCTCTAGGGAAGACCCAGAAGCATTTGTTTGTCCTGCAATCAGAAGATGCATGTAACTTCTGTCTGGGACATTCCACTCCTTGCAGGGAAAAGAGGTCATATTTTATGACTGGCCAGTGATACTTCAATGACCTATAAAGAAAATCAGATATGTCCATTGTAGAGGAGAAAGGGCAATGGGAAATTCTTGCATATTACAGTTATGAGAGTTATTGGGTTCAAACTGTTAATTATCCTGGATAAACATCTCTAATTTCCGTGTTGCTTCCTCTTATTAAAAATGTCTCAAACGTTATAATGCGGATCCCTGTGTCACAGGCATTGATACCTTTGTGCCTGAATGCAACAAGGATAACTATTCTGCTATGTTCTAGAGCAGAAAGGAAGCAAAGACGGTCATGCATATTGGGGAAGAAATGGCTACAAATTAATTTCAACACACTGCAAGAAAATATATTTGAAGTACCCATAACTAAATAAACTGGGTTTGGCGAGGGGGGTGGTTTCTGGTTTATTTTTTAACTTATAATTGTGTTTGGCCTTTGCAACAGCCAAGTTTTCTCCCAGATCAGAAGCAGGCAGCCCAAAAGCAGAGAATTTTTCAGAAAAAGAATTTCAAAAAGTTTTTGGAGCAAGAGTTTCAGATTAAAAGGAAATGAGACCACCTTTAGCTAATATTTCTTATACCTCGTCCTTAAATAATTTCCAGACTTTGAAATACTTTTTTTTTCTACTCTATGCTGCTTTCTAATACTTACACCTATACTTCAGAGGGGCAGACACTGCTCTCTCCTCTGTGGTGACCAGTGACAGGACCTAAGGGAATGGACTGTAATTGTGTCAGGTCAGAGGAGGTTCGGGTTGGATATTAAAGAAGGTTTTTTACCCAAAGAGTGTTGGGCACTGGAACAGGCTCCACAGGAAAGTGGTCACAACACCAATCCTGACAGAGTTCAAGGAGTGTTTGGATATTATCAAGGGCTCTTTCGTGGAGGGCCAGAATTTGGAAGATCCCTGTAGGTCCCTTCTAACCCAAGATGTTCCATGATTGTATGACTTGGAATATTTTACCACTTTTACTGTGGAAAAGCTTTAGCTTTCTCTGGAAGCTCATTTTTCTTGCACATTGATCTTAATTCCATCTTCACTATGTCCCATTAGTCTGCTGATCATTAGTGATCATTAGAATGCAGCAATCAAATATAAAATAACCTTCCTGGGACTATTTACATCTCCCATATTTTAATCACATCATGCATAAATGTATCTTGAAGTGCTTTAAGTCTTACCACACTTACCAGAATTTAGTGGTAAATGGCCAGATATCAGAAAAAACTCTTTTACCTACAGCAAAGAGAAAAGGTGTTCTTTCAGGCAATCCTCTTTGAGATAGAGATCTAATTTAAGGAAGACCACCTTGGCTGGTCAGTTTATTAGGATTTTCAGACCTGAAATTTGTTGTGTTCATCTCAGGTACTTGCAGCACTAGTTTTTGTCCAATAAGTACTATTTTAACACCACTTGTTCTCAGCATTGCCCACTAATAACCAGAATGGTTTATAAAATATATTATTGAGTAATCTTGTAGGCTTCTGCTTGCTATGTACTGTTTATGATGCTGCAAATTAATACCCTAAAGGATATTTTTTCTGCAGGAAAATTTCACTAGTTGGGTTTTTAAATTGTGTTCTTGAGGAGAGGGAAATTAGATCAGTACTGTGCAGAGATCTTCCCTTACACACTTCTTTAAGCTTTGCTTCATATTTCACCTGAAGGATGGCCCTGGTTTATTCATTATAATTTCTTTGTATGATGAATACTTACTATGACACTATGCACCAGCCAGCCTAAGACAACCAACACCAATGTCCTCCTCTATGCTCTTTCATCTGCTTTTGTCTAACAACATCTTGAAACATTTGGGCTTATTACTTTGGGACTGTTTGCCCTGAGCACACATAAATGCTGCTGTTTTGGGAAGGAGTCCTAGCACACATTAACCCAGAGAAATTGAACAAATGCACCCTCTGCAGTGTTGACTTAAATGTATGGATGAGCCAGAAGTCTGGCAAGAGGTCCCTCCCACATCCAAAAACCCCATAAAGATGCCTGCCCCTGAGACAGCAATGTATGACTCCCTGTAAGGACCTCAACGAATCTGGATCTTCAACAGGCTGAATTCAGCAAGTGTCAGCTAACACCTGACTCTGACTCTGCCTCTGTAGCTGAAGCACTGTAGATGGCAATGTGACACAGGTGACAGCTTGGCTTGCGGCACCTCCAAAAAGGAGATGAAAATGAAGAGTGAGGGCAAAATAGTCTGAGGCCATGCCCATCCTGGCAGAGGGACAGGAGCTAGCAGTTCCAGGTACCTCATAACCTGCTCCACACTGCAGCTCCTCCTGGCAGCGCTGGAGGAGCAGCAGTGGTATCAACAGCATTGCCAGTCTCACTCTGTGTGCAGTTTGTGAAGTAGAGTAGAGAACCAAGGAGTGGCAATGAGGAGAGAAAAATCTAGTTTTAAACAAAAGCATGATGCTTTTGTTTGTTAAACACTGGTAGTTTAAAAATTGTGGATTTCCTGAAGCCACTCTCATAGAGTGATTTTTTGTAAAGCAGCTTTCTTCTGGCATAGGAAGGCATGAATCAGTAGCAAAATGGAGCTTCACTGACAGCGTGATTCATCTCACCTTTGACCACAGCTTTCTGTCTCTTCTATGAATCATTATTACAAATTATTACTGACTCAAGAATGAACCCTTTGTTGATACCAAAATTCCAAGGGTTATCAAAAGCTTTAACTTTGACCATGATCCAGTGCCTAGTAAACTCACTAGGATTTTAAATCTATTACACTTCAGACTAGACTTGTTACTGAGAATTCGAGATACCATGGCACAGACCCTACCTTGATTTATTCCAGCATGAACTAGGATAAATTCCATTTGCAACATCAATATGAAGCCAGAGCAAGCAGCTTACTTAAGTAGGTACAATATTTTTCAGGATAACATCTCTGGCTCGTGTCAAGGCATAAAGAGCAACATTTAGAGCCAGGGTCTTACATAATGGCTCTGGAGATTATGCTGATCTTTGAGTCTAAAGGTGAAGTCTGACTCAGCCCTCTTTCTTCCCACCATTTTGTATGAATTCCCATATGATTTCTCTGTTTTACTGACATCTTGCCATCCCCTAGGGGATTCTGGGCATAGATGGGGGATGGGGACAAGAGATAGCAGTCACTCTCCATTCCTCAGAAATAAACCCAAAGTCTAAGCAGGCCTCTATTAATGTCTCTCAAGCAAGCACTGAACTGGACCCTGCTCAGTTGCATCAGGCCCAGGCAGATGCACATGCAGACAAAGGCTTCGTTAAGAAAGATGACAGCGATTCACTCGTTTGGATTTTTCCTGTTGAAAAAAATCTGAAGTGTGTGATTCACTTTTCATTAAGTTATCTTATTCTATTCTGAGATGCAAGTGTCAAACTGCAGAAGTAGGGGAGGGCAGCTCATCAGGGTCATGCTTTTTAAGGATCATGCAAGACATGGCAAGGAATTACTATGTAAATGTATGGTTCTCTTACTGCTGGACAGCTTCTGATCCCTGGGCAGTGTAATAGAAGAGGTGCATGCTTTCAAAAATCAGGCTAAGTAGCTAATTACTTTCTCACTGAGAAACCCACGTAGTTGAAAATTAATGCATAAGTTGTTCTGTGTACAGCTTAAAGAAAGGAGATTTCTGGCTGCACAGTGTGATAAGCAGATAAGAAACAAAGGAACTGCTTCAGGCAGATAATAAAATTCCTGATAGTACAGACCTCTGCTCCTGTACAACTCCAGTTCAGCACGATTTCCATAAAAGTAAAGGTCACTACTTTTCTTGTCAGACTTCATGAAATATTTCTTGGAAAGCATTTACTTGAATTATATTGCCAGCCTAAGATCTACAAAAGGATATTAGCCCTTGACTGCCACAGGCCTGTGACCAAGGACCAAATAACTTCCTTTCTGAATCCACAGGTGAAGCAAAAAGCTTGATATGGGGACCAGGACTGGGAGCCAGTCTGAACATTCCTTTCAGAGCTGTAGACTCACTAACTTCTTAGCCTCTTTATTAAGCCTAAGATATTTATGAAACCACTCAAATCAGTGAGTCTTCTGATTAAAATAGATCTACATGCATAAATCCCAATGTACAAACTCATAACTGGACTCAGCATCACTAAATCTGAAGTCAAGGAAAGGCAACCAAGAAACAATAGTCACACGCTCCTGACATCCCTTTCATCATAGATAGCTTGGCTAACCACATCAAACACCACTAAAAAGCAAAACTCTTTTCAAAAAGTTCTCAAATAAACCAGAAGTTTGAGAATTTGGTCTACATTTTAAACTCTTCAGGCTCAGAAGCAGCACCCATTTTATGTTTCTATTACATCTGGCAAAAGAAGGATCTGACCTTCATTCTTAGGTGCTGTCCTAATATAGGAACAATTAGTAATATTTAGAGCAATAAACTTCAGTATATTTCTATATAAGCATTTCTAAGCATTTACCCCTTAGTATGTGATCAAACAAGACTTCAGAGGGTTCCTTTACAATATCCAGCTGGGTAAACAAAATTCAGCCTTATTAACATAGTTTTATCACTGAAAGCCCAAAGGGGAGGGGGGAAGATGAAAAAGAAAATCATTGATAGGGCAGAGCCATTGGTTCAGTCAGGAAAAAACAAACAGCTGTGATGGGTGCTACTGTGGAAGTTCATGAGGTTAAGTCCCACAGTGCCCATGATCACAGTGAAGGTGGAATCCTCAGTCCTTCAAATCAGCTGAACTTCATTTTTAATTAATCAGATTGAAAGGTTAAGTGCCTGGAATCTTTGCTCAGGATCTGTTAGATTTCTTCTCTTTAAATGTGTAACGGCAGTCAAATTAGTCAGAATTGTTTAATCATTCATAAAAGTCGCCTATCTCAAGAGAAGTGCCCTTGTAATCACTTTGTAAATACTGTTGTATTAATCTGGTATAGGATAACAGGTTCAAAGCTGTAAACCCTGGAAAATTTTTACCATATAAAAGGTTATTAAAGGCATTAACTCATAATGTCTGCTTGTTATCACGACAGCACCAGTTCCCCAGGGGTCAAGAGGTTTATGCTAAAGCACAGAGTGCTGAGTAAAGAGCACGTAGAAACCTCTATTGTCACTGAACCCACAACACCCTCTTTTCTTCCCCGCCCCAAATGATAAAATCAAGAACAAGAGACACATGTGAGTGCATTCTTCTTGACCCTGTGCTCACATCAAGTGCTCTAAAATGCTCCAGTGTCTTGAGAAAATCCTGCCTCAGAAGATGCTCTGGGTTTTTCTGAGCACTCCTATTGGGGACAGATGGACCAAAGTGGCAAAGGCAGGAATGGGCTGAGCACAGAGCAGCCTTGTGGCAGACCCACCTGGCTGCAGTCTAGCCAGCCTGGTCTCAAATGAGATGAAAAACAGATTTTAAAAAGAGGAGTTTTGTCAGTGTTCAAGGATGAGCAGGACCTCAAGGATGATCTTGAGGTTGTCCCGTGGTGTTTGGCAAAGGGAGAACACTCAACAGCTGGAGGGACATTTGTCATGGAGTCACTGTGGACCCTGAAGGAAGACTGGAAAACAGCCAAGTCAAACACTTTCTATACCCCTGATTTTACATGGTTTCCCACAAAAATCTTTGAGGGTTCACAAGTACTTCCTTGTACTTCACAAGTACTTCACAAGTAGCAGTATTGCAGAGTATCTTTGTATTGATGCTCTCCTCTGAATTGCTTGAAACTAGTCACCACAGTAATTTCTTTTTATGTTAGTGGTGGTGGTGGTAGTAGTATTAAAAAACACTTTGCCTTAGCCACAGTAACTAAGCCGAGTTTTTCCATCTCCAAACTTTCTAACCTCTGGGCAGTTTTCAATAAAAAAGAGAAAGTTGACAGCAATGTATATTCAATGTCCACATCTAGATATAAAACTGAGGAGCAGTTCTGTAAAGAGTAAGTTAATTTTCAAGCTGGCTGCACTTTCAAGCCCTAGACCTGGTCACTTTGAATGAAACCCTTTTGGATTTTTTGCAGGACCATGTTAAGGAGGGCTCCAAGCAGAAAAACAGCAAGTGCAAACTGGCCAGCAGCATGCTTGGGAGGGAGAGATTGGCAGCCCTGAACAGATGAACAAGGAAGAAAGAAGATTAGGGGGGCCCTGAATGACAAGGGAGAAAGCATCTGAGAAGAGCAAGCAGAAGGGAAATAATCAAAGGGATTGAAGGGGCCAAAGTTTGTAGGGGCCAGATAGAGGCAGGCTGGAGCAGGGCCCAGCATGCTTGTGGAGGGGTGATAAGAGCTGGCCAGATTGTGGCTGTTGTCAGCCAAAAAAATACATTGTAGTAGTAACTACCCAGAGAACAAAGCAGTAGGAGGACTTTTCCAAGAAGACTGACTCTATTTATCTATCCACACCCATTTCTTTTCTCCATCTGCATGTCTCACTGACTTTTAAACATGGCCTCTGTGCTCCTCTCTACCCTGATCAAACACAGCAGGGAAGATCAGTGTGAACCCAAATGAAAGTCCACTTATTATACCTCTGCCCTTGACACAGCTTCAGTGCCTAGCAGAAACATGCCTCACACAGCTGGGATCCACATGGCAGGATTCAATAATTATACAGAAAATATACCAAATACACACAAAACCCTGATTCTAGGGTTTCTGCCAGGCAAAAAGGGCAACTGCAAAAGGCAGCACAAAGGGCAGCTGCAAAATCCTGACACACTGAATTGGTCCAATTTCAAAATGATAAGCAGGAAGGAGATACTACAGCGAAGATATCAGGGATACCCAGTAAACAGTATTTGTATGGCACTATGACTAAGACAAGAACCTGACTTTGCTGAGACATGGTAATAAATATGGCCATATATGGTCAGTATTATATCTGTGTGTGCATGCAAAAATAACTAAATGCATGTATGTGAATGTGCCCTAAATATGAGACGTTTCTCCATTCATCAGACCCACTGCTGCTGGCTCTTGCTGTGGAAACAACCTCCATCCTACAAGAGACTCCATACATCTCCTCCTTATGGCTGCTTGTCCTGAAGCCGCCTTTCCCCAGAATGATTTTTGCTTTGTGTGTGTCCCATACGAAGAAGGTTTCCCTGACCCACGCAGTGCAGGCATGGGGCTGGACAGAGATGCTGGATTCAAGGAAGGCACAGGCACACTGCCGAACTCTTTGGCCAAGTGAACAACTGCTCTGAAAGAGCTCTGTGAGCCAGGCTCCTCTTTGTTCCCTTCAGCCTCCCATTGCTGCTGCCTCACATGATTATTCTTTGGCCAGGACACAAAGTGCTTGGAGAGACAGTGTTTGACTTTCAGAAGGAAACAATATGAGTTGGGGGCTGCAAACATAAAATAATTTGCAGAAGCCTTTGACGTCTGCTAGAAATAGTATATACATAATTATATAGGAACCTGCAGCAGTAGGGGGTGATTGCCTTGCTGCTCCACGGTCCCTGGAGATCCCCATTGTAGCCAGAAAAAAAAATTTTCATCCCCTTAAGGTGACAGCTGGATTGCTGTGCAACCCCTTCTTGCTGCGCTGGCAGCCCAGTTCCCTGCCACGTGGAGAAGAGCAGAGCACAGGGACAGATTTTCAGCTGGTGAAAATAGCCAGGACTTCCTCCTAGCCAATACATTTCCGCCTGCTTTGACCAGCAGTCTGCTCCTGTATTCCTGCAGCAGGAGCCAAATCCTTTTCTTCTTGGGCTGGCAAAGAAGCAGAAGGACATTGATGCTCAGTCTGCCAAAGGCAGGCTTTGGGAATAGCCTGCATGTCAGCCCAACCATTAACCCAAAACGATCAGTTTCCTTCTTGGAGGAGCAATACCCTGCCTTACAGGCAGGAGGAAGCATAATCCATTTCACCATTTGTAGAATTTCATAGTTCTTAGGAGAACTGTACCTTGGGGTATCTGCTTTTGCTTTTTTCTTTCTTTTAATACCCACAGTGCCAGCATATTAGCATAGAAGTTGCGCCAGTGTTACTTTTAGGGGTAGATGGGCTTGCTGTCATTGTGAGGAGCTGGCTGGTTAAGATCTGATTTCATATTTCATATAATAAAGGGCAGAGGCAAAGAGGAGCTACTGCAAACAAAAGAAAAAACTATGTCTGGAGACAATGGGAATCAAGGGAAATTGTAAAAAGCCTCAACACATTTTCAAGTAAGCCACTTCCCTTCAAGTAAAAAGCATCAAGAGTAGGAGGCAGAAAGATGCCCACACATGACTACCACTTTTAGATGGCCTCAGAAACTATGCTGGAAAGCACAGGTGGCACTCAGAGAGCAGGATTTGTGGGGGCCTCCGAGGGAGCTCCCCAGGCTTCCACTCTTTCCTCTCTGAAAGCTTCAGCAAATCCTTCCCCATCAACAGCTGATCCTTCCCCCCCAGCTTGTCCTGGGGAATGTATGACATCCCCCTTGCCACAGCACAGGCACAGACGTGCGGAGCAGATGATCCACCACAGAGCCTTCTCCCCCTTCTGCCTGTGGGGGAGAAGTTTCTTCATCCTCAGTGAGGGTTGGGCAGCAGCTCCTCTGAGCACCATGCAAAGGCCTCAGGGGCCATAATTCTCTCCTCCTCTCCTGAGTCACCAAGCTACACCCAGACTGGGTTCACTGAATGTAGGGCTCACTGAACACCCACTTACACTCCTAGAAATTACACACTAGAGATGGGCATGGGTTGAAGGGTGCTCCTCAGATGGCAACGTCACCAAAACCATTTGGGAGAAATTGTTTGAAGCGTGCACCAACCAGCACAAAGAGCTGCAGGTACAGTGCTGCTGGTAGGGTTTTGTCACAGCGTAGACCCTGCACACTGCTGGGGGCTTAAAGCCCAGCCATTAAAATAAAACACTTTCTGTGACCAATTTGGGCAAAGAAAACTGGGGTATGCAGAAAGGCTACCATCCCTACTTCATATGGGAATTCTAAAAAGAAACAGCTCATTAAAGTGAATGCTGCTCTGCAAGATGTTATGGCATTCACTGTGCTGATTTCACACTGCCAGTTGTACTTCCTGGTTTATAGCTTGGACAATTGACTCATTCACATCAGATGCATTTTACAGGATTTTTAAGATGTTTATTTTAAAAGGGCTGCTTTCTGCCTCTTGAATTATACGATCCTATACTTGCAAAATTTTCTGTACTCTAGGCTATGGACCTACTGTGTCACGCTGATGACTCATATAAAGTCATCACTGGGTTATTTCCCCACATGTACCCTGAAGCCTCTTACCACTGTTCTGTTTCCACCTCCTCACCACAGGGTGGTCAGCAATGTAGGGTTAAACAGACACGGGGCTTTATTAAACATGGGTGAAGGTTGAAAAATAAAGTAAGAATGTACTGGAAGGAGGTGAAGCAAAGGGCAGCACCATATCGAACGTGCCACTTGCCTTGCACCTTTCATTTCCAGAGCCATGCAAGCAGCAGGGGTGATAGTGTTATCTGCTGCCTGCACTGCTGATCAGGGCAGCCTCTCCCCACTCAGCTTGCCCTGTGCACTGATGCAGAGGGAGGACAGGAAACCTTTCCACCCTAGAGCCCAGAAAACCACCAGCAGCCTCATATCCTTTTCCACCTGCAGGTTCTGCTACCTTGCAAAAGAGAGTGGAGGCTCAGGGACCAAGGCCCTCATCAATACTGGCAAATTAAGCCAAATCTGGGAATGAACCATGCTTGTCTGTATTAGTAAGGTGTTCAAGTATTTCACAGCCCATACCAATTACTGCTCTCCAGCCATTTCCAGGCACAGTCCAGAGTCAAGGATTCCATCTGAGCTGGCCCTCAGCAGGGAGCTATCCTCTCCTAGAGTATCTCCCTAGCACAGATACCACCTTTTGTGTGCCAGCTGCTCTCTGTGCCTGCGACTGTCCCCAGGTACAATAAATTGACTAATGTACAAGTCGTTGATAACAATTTGTGGTTGTTCAAATGCCTGCTATCTCTATTGACCAAGATACGTGCTTCTTTCATCAGACAACCAATGTCACTTCAGCAGAGGCAAGTTCAACCACAAACCCCCAGTGGCTCTCTAGAGAGCTGACGGTAAGCAATGCAATTACGCTTTTCCAGCTACCATTTTATAGCAAAATAACTCTCTGCCTGTAAAATATGACTAGGACTGAACAATAAATTCCGTATTTGAATCAGAGGGCAAAGCTTGTGTCCATAAAAAGACAGAGGCTTACTCATCCTTGATCAATACCTCATTAACTTCCATTGGCATTTCATTGCACATTTCCTACTCTGTTTTACTGAACCTTCACCTTATCCTAACTGGAAGATTCACTAACTGCCCCACAACTGTATTCTAAATTTTCCAGAGAATTTAATCAACCCTTCATCCTCCATTTGTGATCGCTGCTATTTCCTCACTTCTTACTACAGCTTTGGGTCAGAACAAGATCTCCACCAGATCAGAAAGCACTTTCCCTCAGCAGATAGACATTGACCCATTTGTGGGGAATCTATAGCAGCCACCTAAAATGTCCATGCAGAAAAGTATGGGTTTAAAACCACGCATTTGGAAAAACAACAAACTGTAATTGCAAAGATACATTATAACTTGAACATATAAACATTTTGCATAAACTAATATTGAATGCACAAGAAGCTATACAGATTGTGGACTATTTTTTAGAAGCTGTTTTTAAAAACACAATCTCTCACATCCAGTCCAAACTCATCCTATTTCTGTGGCTTCTTGAAGAGTACAAAAATACCAAAACAGTAGCAGCACCCTAAGGCAGAAAAACATCTTCTGCTCCAAAAAGATGGAGATACAAAATAAGGGCCTCTGTGTAGAGAAGTCCTGGAATTTCAGGTGCCTTATGTCAGTCTGTGGGGCAGGGAAACTGTTCCTTTGCAAGGTCCTATGCCTGGGTCATGGCAATCCCAGACACACCCACAGGTTGGGCAGAGAAGTGGCTGAGAGCAGCCATGTAGAGAAAGACTTGGAGTGACGGTGGATGAAAAATTCAGTGAGAGCTGGCAATGTGTGCTTGCAGCTCAGAGAGCAAAAATACCCTGGGCTGCATCCAAAGCAGTGTGGCCATAAGGTCGAAGGAGGGGATTCTCCTCCTCTGATGAGACCCCCACCTACAGTGCTGCATCCAGATCCAGTGACCCCAACATAAAGACATGAAGCTGTTGGAGCACCTCTGAGGAGGTGAAAGAGTTCCACCTTGCCTAGGAAGAGAGGCTGAGAATGCTGGGGCTGTTCATCATAGAGAAGGTTGTGGAGAGACCTCATAGCAGCCTTCCAGTATCTGAAGTGGGGCTACAGGGAAGGTGGAGAGAGACTCTTCCTCAGGCACTGCAGTGATATGACAAGGAATAATGGGTACAAATTGAAAGAGGGGAAATTTTAGGTTAGATATTAGGAAGAAATTCTTTACTGTGAGGGTATTTAGACACTAGAAGAGCTTGCCCAGGGAGTTTGTGGATGCCCCAATCCTGGAGGTCGAGACCGGGTTAGGTAAGGCCTTGAGTAATCTGTTTTAGTGAGAGATGCACATGGCAGGAAGGGTAGGACTAAGTAATGCTTAAGGTCCATTCCAACCCCTTAACATTCTATGAGTATATGTATAATTTTAAATTGGTCAGGAATTGCTTTAAAAATTTTTCAGTACTGTCTTCCAAATCATTAGGCGTCTATCATCTACAAGTTGAGTAACACCAACTACACACAAAAGCACAGGCAATATATTGGCCAAACAAGAAATTAACTTCTTACAGAGCATTTATGTAGCATCTGCCACTCAGATAGAATCAAAGAATAAAAAAAACCAAAAACCAAGCACAATGACCACTGCCTCCTTATTGATTATTGTTCACTAAATAAGTAGAGACATGCACAACTGTAGAATTGGACACAACAGGGTAGAGACATGTTGGCAGATACCTGATACTGATGCTAAGAAGAGAGAAACATCTGAGGGTACCTCCAGGATTGCTGCTCCAAAAACAGCACCTAAACTTGTAGTATTAGACCTCATCACATTTCCAGCATATATATTCAGGTCACGAAGCCCAGGAGTGAGAATCACAGTTATAAATGTTAACTTTCTCCATGTGGCGAAATGCAAGGCTGCTTGTGGAAGAAAAACATTGAGTGTTGATCCCCTTTTCTTCTAAATACATACAAAATTTGCAACATTACCTGTCTCACAGGATGAGAACAAATTTCACAGATACAAAAGTCCTCAAATTATCCAGAGACACAAGCTCCCTATTGCTAGCATAGATCAAGCTCAGAACAAAGTCTTATTCAAAAATACACTTTATTTACAAGACATTCAAACTTCATTTTGATAAAAATATAGCTGTACCTAAAACCTTAGGTAATTTCTCACTAATGGTTAATAAAACCGCAGTGAGATTCAGCAATCATGGAAATTACATTTTGGCACATTAAATCACATAAGGAACAGAACAACTGGAGGAAACTTTTAAGCAACACAGCTCCATAAATGTAACAATCTTCTGCAGTGACAGCCTCACATCAAGGTATCACTGTTCAAATAAAGTATTTAACATAGAAAGTGCTTCCACTGTACAGCAAAGCAGTAGAACTTACAGGAATGTTCACAGCTTTTGAATTATCTTTTACCAAGCACTCCCCCAAGATGTTAATGAATGGCTCATGAACCCTCCTGATTTCATTATATGTTCCCAGGTTTAGAAGTCCACCTATCTTAAGAAGCTGATTCAGGTAGAGAGTTTATAAAGAATTTAATTATACATAGACACAGGTGTTCATATTCTCAGGGTGATTACTTAGATAACACTTCTACACAGACTACGGGACACAAAATAGTCCTCAGAGCAGCTCACATCAAGTCATCCATAGAAATTGGTTAGTGAACATCTCTTTGGGAAAAATTCTGGTGCTGGCATATTCTCTCAAAGTTCAGAATAAAAGGGAGTATTCAGGAAATTAAGCATTATAATCAGGAATGGGAGAGGGAAAGAATAGGAAGAAATAAGGGATGTCAAAAACTGGCCTGCAATGGTAAGGTATGTCACACAGCAAAACCAGAAAGTGGGCGTATTTTAACAGAATAGAGTGCAAAATTAAACCAGTGCATAAAAAGGTATCTTTTAAACTGTATTACTGGTAGATCACCATGACCAGGCAATCAAAACCTCATGCTTTTATTGAAGAGGCAACCAGAAAAAAACACTAAGAGGGAACAAATACACTTGCACTGTGAGTCAAGGTAAGTATTGTAAAGAAGACAAGGAAAAGGAAGTCAGCTGAAAACTGGCAAAACAAAGGCAATATTCCTGAAAACAGTAGCAGTTTTCTTAATAATGAAGAGTAAAGGCAACACCTGCATTTAGAGGGTTCCAGAAGAAAAAAATCAAATTGGCACTTCTGGCACCTGTGAAAAGGTGACAAAGAATTGATTCCCTTTAAGAAAAGGCACACAGCTGATGAAGGCCCTTAAACTGATACTGAAAGCAAAAGCAATTTAACTTATTCCAGGTTTCACTTTTACTGCAGAACGATCTGGCAAGCCTAGCAAAGGTTTCATCATCATCCTACTAGGTCACATGTAGGACTGGATATGAATCACATCGACAGGAGCTGGACAAGCAGTTGAAAATCACACATAATTTAAGCAGATTTTCTTTGCCACCAGCAGCAATAGCCAGAAGGGACAATCGTTGCAAAAGAACCCAAAAACCAGGAGAGACAATCATAAGGCAGTACTTGAAGAGGACAGAGCAGCACAATCAGCCTGCCTTTGTCTGGGAGGAAAACAAAGTAATTCAGCTAAAGAGGTCAGAACAGAGCTTTTATGACAGTGCAATAGATCACAAAACTGAATTTCAAACAAATGCCCAGAGATAAGGGCTAACAGGGAAATATTCTGTATCTCAAAACGAGGGAAGCCTGCTTCAACAGAATTAGAAGAATGCCAAGAACTGAAGGGAAATAGGCCAATACAAAATACACACAGATTGGAATGAAGTCTCCCACAGAAGTAGAGAGGGGATACACAGTACAGGAAGAAAGTATTTTGATACTCAAATGAGGGCAAAGATGCTGGTCAGAAACCTTAGTTGAATACCCTGAAAGTCCCAAAAAAAGGGAAGGTTTATCTCATAAATAACATAGCTCTGTTTGTTTTGCTTGCTTAAGTAATAAAGCCAGATTAAAATCTGTCATTATTATCTGTCAAAATCTACGAAGATTTCTATAATCCCTGGTATTTTCCCGTTTATTCACAGACAGCAACAACAGTACATTCAACCAGACAAGAGAAAATAAAGTTTAAGAATATTATTTCATTGTATTTTCAGGTTACAACACTTTTTAAAAAGTTTTAAAAAAATACATAGCCATGGTTTTAACACTGGAGGAATAGAAATTGTCCATTTTGACAAATGCCCCAACATCACACATACTCGTTTTCTTTAATCCCAGAGTAAGTACTGCCATTCCAGTTTTCAACCATTTAATAAAATATGTATATATATATACATATACATATATATCAAATTACCTGATTTAAGATACAAATAAGTATGCAAAACCATGAAAGGGTGCTTGTTTTAGAGGATATCTTGGAAGAAAGCTCTCCCATAGACTGCTGTTATTTTGGGAGACTGCTGCTGCAGTTCTCAAAAACACAATAAATATACTTGTTATTTACATCTAAGCATCATCATAGATGAAAATACAGAGGGGAAAAAAAAAAGAGAAGAAAGGGCTGTCTTACTTCATGGCATATGCTTTTAAAAGACAGAGCAGTACTTACAAGGTTTCCTGATTTACAAAAACTTGTGCAATAACTGCCAAGGAAGACCCTGCTGCTGCCAATCGAATCAAAGAGCCTGGAAGATCAAGCTCTTAATTATCAAATAGGTAAATTTATATGATACAAACTTACAATGAAATGGTATAAAATATCTTAATTCATTAAAAAAAAATCTGTTTTAAAGAGGTAATTATAATTCTAGAAATGTTCTATTTAGACTGAAATCAGTGCTTCAGTATATACTACATTTCAAGCACTAAAATACCCTTCTGTGTGTTTTAATATCATTGAATTATTGCAGTCATCTTTATTAATAAGGAGTTGGCTGCTTTTTAGCCATTCTTACAAGGAGGTCCTGGTATTTTCCCAGCCCAAGCTGAAAATCAATTTGCCCTTTCTGTTAAGGTGTCACTGAGGTAAAGACACCACTATTTTACAGAGGTATCCCTCTGAAAAAATGGATAAAATAGCCTGACCAGGCCACACAGACCATTGAAAGGCTGCTTTTGCCAGCAAAATATATTTGGGATCTTCTGGATCTGACCCACATAGCCAGGGAGACCAAGCACTAGACTCAGTGTGGATTGAGTAGTGGGTTTCTCCTCCCAGAAACTTGCAGAACATGTGTGACTGAAAACCAGCACTGGTGACAGGGCACATCACCTTGTTTTCCTTAGAGCACCCTTGCATAACTTCAGAAAGAGCAAGCAGCCAAAAGATACTGAACTGCTTCACTAAATACACTTTGAAATACACCTTTGGGCAGGGGGAAGAGGGCCAGGGCAGAGGGTAGGGTTCAAGGCATCATAACCTTTAAAACCAGCCAACAAGAAAGGATTGAGACTAAACCAGGAAAGATTTCCCGGTTTAATTTTTTTAAAGCTCCCTCTAAGTGATAATACTGCATACAAAGACTTCAAAGGTGCTTCCTTAATTAATACGATATTAAAATATGCCTTAATAATAGAATTGCAGAATTTCAACTGTTTGTAATAAACTGTAGCTTATTTATTCAGCATGAGTAATGACAGACTCAGTGTTAAAGATAATGCAATCATCCTGCACAATGATGAAGTAAGACCAGGACTCTCAGAACTTGTGTTGTCAGGAAAAGGATAGTAAGAATTTTAAGACCGAGTTGTACAATCATAACAATGAAAAAGGTAAAAGTTAATTGGATGACTGCCTGCATTTCCATTTTCTAGAATCAGTACAGACAACATTAGCAGGTACTTGTTTGCTTTCATGACAAGCAGTCTATTCCTTAGCACACTCATCTGTGATTAGGCTGGGACTCCAGTATTACTCATAGAGACGCAAGACCAGCTTTTGCTCTGTCCCTAAATACAGGAGTCAATCAAGAAAATAACACAAGTCAAAAATTCCTGAGTGCTTCCCCTTAGACACTCTTAATTTCATTCACAAACTCCACTGGCCAGAACTGTTACTGTTAAAAATGAACTGTCCATGAAAAATTGGGGTTTAAGGACCAGTAAAGCATCTCTACTAAAGTCCTTTATAAATATACAGTACTTCAGTCCAGTACAATCATTAACTGGCCACAGGTCTTTCAAGAAACAGCTCACTCCAGCAGGAAAGGTCAGAGGTTCTTTCCCAGTGCTACTGGCCATGAACTGCAAACATCAGTGCAGACAGAGAGCAATACACCCCATCCACTCTAACAGTAGGAATTTAGCCTTAGTTTGGTAAGGAACTGGGTAAGGCTGCATCACAAAAATCACACAAACACAACAGCCTTGGTGGAAATCTTAACCCTTAGTTCAGGTACAAGGGGGGGTTAGGTGTATTTTGGTTTACAGCTAAAGCACAGAAATCTTTTTGCCACACCAACTTCAGCTACAACCACCGAGGCCCCCCTTCCCAGCCAGGATATGTTTGCTCCAGGAGAACGCGACACAGAGCAAAGCAAATTGCCTAAAGTCGTGTAGCACCCGAGTGGAATTTGTCATCAGACACATCACAATTTTTCACGCTCTCCTCTGCCACTGGGTCCTCCATAGGGATTTCAACGTCACTTTTCCTTGAACACACATTGTCTTTGTGCTGTGCAGAGGGGGAGCTTCCACTTTTCTCCATGTAGCCATTCGTTTCAGCCCGGGGGAGCTCCCTCTGGCTGCAGCACAAATGAGAGTCACAGGCTTTTGAGATGCAGGGTGAGCTGCACAGTAGCTGTGAGGTCTTGTCGTCAACATACTCGGGCTGGATGGTCACAGAATGCACTCCTGCCTCGTGGAAAATCTTCCGCATTTTGTGAGCAGCATCTTGGTAATCAGAAGGGGTTTGGCACTTGACATGAAGAGTGGCAATGTTCTTCCCGCTTGCAAGCTCCCAGACATGCACCTCGTGGAGGCTGCTGACCCCTGGTACACGAGCTAGTCTGTCAGCTGGAAGACAATAAGGGAAAGGTATTAGGGGCTTTAGTGCACTGGCTAATTATCACTCGTCTCACTGGCACTCTATCCAAAAGCAGAAGTGTCAAAACTATCATTTTAGAAGAGATGTACTTGTGTACAATGTGTCTACTCCCAGCTGCCCTCAGTTCAGCCTCCAGGGAATGAACATGGCACCCTTACTTTTGAATTCACCAATCCCTCAGGCTCCCTAATGGCAATTTACCAGCTGTTCACAGAGGAAATATTACAGCAACAGTTCCTCCATCAAGATCCCACATCTTCTGGTTTCTCAGACTCCTGAGCATGAGGGAATTCCAGAAATACCCAGTGTTACCCCACAATTAAACAGTGTGAACAGCACCTAAGAGCTACAAAGTTAACCAACCAAAATGGAAATTTCTAATATGTTTTGGAAGCTTTTCAGAAGCCACCCTTTCAGAAGGGTTGGAAAAGATTGTAACTCAAAGTTGTTTCTTTCACAAATAACCCACACAAAGCATTAACAGCTCAAGACCTGGTATTTTTGATGTATTGTTGGAGTACCACATTCTCAAAATGCATGCTTTAACTAATCCAGAGAGATTTGAATCATGTTGCTAGGACACAGGCATGTGACTATTTCTCACAGTTCTTGAGAATTTAGAGCTATTATGAGTAAATAATCCAAACATGTCATTCTACAAATAACATATGCATTGAAACACACAGTTAAAATTAACAGCACTTCAACAACAAATTTGACTTACTCAGTAGTTGCATATCAACACCTTTGGGGACCATCTGCAACAAAATAGTTGAGGTCTCCTTTATAAGTGGGAATGCAGAAGACAAGATGATGAACACCATAACTATTGTCAGGCTTGGATCAATGTAGCACTGCCAGTTACATGGAGCATTCCCCAGAGGATGTACATAGAAGATAGAAGCAGTAACTACCACGACCACTGATCCAAGTGCATCTCCCATAACATGCAAAAGAACACCTGAAACAAATAGCACAATTTCCATTAGTGGGGTGGGTTTTGGGTTTTTTTTTGCTTTGTTTTGGTTTTTTCTACAGGGAGGTGTAATGCTGCGTTTTTCAAGTATGTTCCACTTGACATGAAGAATGCAATATTCCAGCCATGAATATCCTAACTAAAGTTTTCAATAACAGCTTTTGGAAAAAGCAGCAAGGGAAATACTGACTCTGAAGAACTGCTGTTTGAGTGGGATGCATTATTAAGCACGTAGGATATGCTAGCGACTGCTATCCAACTGCAAAGCCATGGTAACACAAAATGTGCTTGCTTAAATGCATGAAGATTATTAGCACATCCCGGCACATTAAATCCAAATTAAAAATTGATGACTAAATCTATCCATTCTACCCTAGAAGCTGAGTGCTGCAGACCACCCCAATAACAGTTATCTTCACCCCACCGGTTTCTGTAACACTGCTGAAATCTGATAAACTGCCTAAGGGAAATCTAAGATGGCTCCAAATACCCTCAGATGCCAATTTTTAGATCAAACTTGGTTACCAGTCATATGGAACCTCGTTCCATCAATACTACTAGTCTTCAGACCTGCCAAAAATCAGAATCTGGTTCCAGAGTCAGTTACATGGTTTAATGCCTCGACTACTCTGAGAGGAATGCTGGGTACTTCTTTTTACACCTTATAAAGGTGGTTTATACAAAGGCAAAGACACAAAACAGGCTCTTAGAGTAACATATTTAGCTTCTCTATAACTACAATGACCAAAGCAGTCTTCTTGCTAGAGTTACAAAACTCCAAGCAGTGCCTTTTTCTTCTTTTTCACTACTCTACATAAACTTCCCTCTTCCCATCACTGCTCAAACATGATCCAGTTTTGTTATTTTTTACTGTTCTGACTCATATTTTATTGCAGAAAATAAATCCCATGCCTGAATTCAGAACATCTCTCTCTATAGGAAGTGAATTTCTTTGTCAATACTTTTTGTCTGGGAGCTGTGAGAGAAGAAATTGAACCACCTCTTTTTAACAACCCTATCACACACACTTTTAAGTGAGAAGCAGTAAAAGGCTACCCCCAAAACTCACTAACAACACAGCAAAGAGTTTTGATGATGCTGGATACTGGACTAGCCCTAGAACTCTGCCTATGCTGCTGTTTCTTGCCAGCTCTGTACATGCACCTTGATCTGTGTGAGAAATGAAGGCTACGATCTCTGGAATTCCTCCAAAGCACTTGGGTCAGATAAGAAAGTACAAGCTCCTGGTGAGTCCAGCTCTTTATGCTGGAGTCAGGCATGTTCTGCCCCATTTGGCAGACTACCACAGGGTTTTACTCCTCCTAACAGTGTTGTAGTGTTTCCTTTTCATTTACAAATAGTCCTGATTCAGCATGGGCTATCAGCTGTTGCACTAACAAGAGGGACGGGCAGGATGCAGTTGCATTGCCCAGGCAACTAACAAGAGGGCACAGCTTATAAAGAACAGGAAAATGCTTCAGAAAGTCTTCTTTAGAGTTAAGGAAAAAAAACAAAACAAACAAACAAACAAAAAAAACCCTAACTATGTCAGAATTTTGATGAATTAGTAATTGAAAATACAGGATTTGGAAAAATGTTTACTTTACATTCTTAACGTCATTAATATGTAATCCTGGTAATGCATCACAGAATTAGGGCTCAGACAGAAATGCATCCATTTCCCTGTAAAATCCCAAAAGCTATGATTATAAGCTGGAATGAAAGAAGAATCTTTACTAAATGAAGTCAGTATGGTAAGACCATAGGTAGCAGTTTCCAACAGCTTGCATTCCAAAGTCTAACTGAACTACTCTGCATATGCTCAAGCAGTAAAAGGAATAATTTCACACTACAATAATCAATCCTGCCACGTAGAATTTGTGGGTCCCTGTTCCTACCAGTTATAAAATCAAGAAAGCCATTCCTCTACCAATCAATTTTGTCCAGCCATGTTTTTCAGGAAGGCTCCAGTTCCACAACAAAAGAATTTTTTGCCAAGTGACTATGAAGTAAGTACAGCTTGTAACAAACTTAAAAGGAAAAGTATGGATTGAATCAGACTTTCAAAGACACATATCTTTATGACTACAGAAGCAAGGAATGTTTATAAAGACACTAAGAACAGATTTTGCAAAGGTGACATACTAATGTATGAAATTTTTAAAAATTTCATTTTAAAAATCAAAGATGATATGCATTTTAAAATAACTGTCACAAAATTCCTTACCCTTCAGACATTTCTTGAAAGCTTCCAGCATCTTTATGCCTAAGCATGGTGATTCAGGCAAGCAAGGCCTTCTCTAAAGTAATTGGTTCCTTACCCTTCTCTTCTCCATTCCCTGAGTGTGACAGTTTGCTTATCCTGAGCCAATCATCTTACCACTATAATGCCATAATATCCAGTGACACCAGCTTCTAGACACTCAAGCAAGTGTTGTGGCTCTAGCACATGGTTTGATTTTCCAAAGCATCTTCCCCTACAGATGAATTTATGTAGCTCTGCAAACACTTTTGAAAGCCAGACACACACAAAACACCCCCAGTGAAGCCAAGGACCTGGCTGCTACACTGACCTTTCAAGCTGGATTCATGCAAAACCAACTCACACAACTTTGGGGGAATACCAGCTGCTGATCAGTGACCATAAGAAACCTGAAACTACTGTTCTGATGGAGGCTTCTGATAGTCCTTTCCTTGGGAACAACTCAGTATTTCATCTCCTCAAAGACATTTGCTTTTGGCTCTGCTCAGAGTAGGTACATAAATGTGTATGCATAGAAACGCTTGCATGGACAGGGATAGACATGTGGGTAATTTATTCCTAGCAGTAGCTTAATGTTTCACTCCACAGATTCCCAGAGACCTGCCAAATTACAACCGTAGGAAGGGGTGATCCTGTCACACACTCACAGGGATGGGTTCACACCTGTGAAAGCACCATGCTGAGGCACCAGTTTCAGAACCCTTTTACTTATGCTGACAACAAAACATTATCAACCTGGGGGTTTAGGAGGATTTCTGTTTTCTGCCCAAAAGCATTTTAAGGTTGAAAACTGCTCAACTATTACATCAGCGACACCCAAAGATGCGTCTCATAGCTACCTGTGTCACCTTCCTGTAAAGCCTCTAATGACTTAAGAGCTTATTGCAACAGGGTTTGTGTCCTTTCCAAATGTTCAGCTGCACTCTTCTAAGAATTAAAATCAAAACGTGAGCACACTCAAAGCCAAATCAGCATGACACTATTTTGTTACTACTTATGCTATTCCATAAAATCAAAATATTTCTGCTAGAGAAAACTGCATCCAATTACACGGAAGATTCCGTTTCATACTGATATTTGTGGGTATGTATGTAAATCTGAAATGGAAATCATAAAGCGTCTGAAGTTAATTTAACACTAGCAATATACTCCCTATGCCATACCTCTTATGTTCAAGGCTTCAGACTTTTTCTCTTTTTTCGTCTCAGACCCCTCTTCAGGGCACTTTTGGTCATTTGGTGAATCACCTGCATTCAAAGAAGAAACGCTGTGTTGTGTATAAGTTCTACAAACAGAAAAAACATCAACCTTCTCAAAACCAACTTACTTCAAAGATGACAAGAAGAAAAACAAAAACAAGCCAAAACATTTCCCGTGCAGCTCCCTGGACAACGCCTCCTGCCCCCCTCCCGAGGGGACACCCAGCAGCCCGGGGTAAAGTACAAGGTGAAAGATGCAGCGGGCGCCTGAGTGAGTTTAGTGAAACCCCCCGGGGCCCACGGGTGGCCTCGGAGCTCTGAAAGGGTGCAGAGGATTGGGCCAACAGCTCGGCGGGTCCCGAGGGAAAACGAGGGGGAGAGAGGGGATGGGGAAGGGTACGAGGGATGCCGAAGGGAGGGAGGGGTGGAGAGAGATGCGGGACACGAGGGGAAGGCGAAGCGCAGCCGAAAGGCACCTGCTTCATCCTCCTGGCCGTCCGGGGTGCCACCGGGCACGGCCCGCAGCGCGGCAGCCGCGGGGGGACGGGGGGAGCGGCGTCGCCTGCGGCAGCAGGCGCCCCAGTCCTGGAAGACGAGGAGCCCCACGACGTTGACGGCGAGGCCGAGGGTGCCGACGATGAGCACCAGCTGGGCGTCGTCTATGGGCTCGGGCCGGGCGAGGCGGAGGATGGAGTCCACGAGGATGGTGAAGCAGAGGGCGGTGAGGAAGACGGCGTTGCTGAGCGCTCCCACCGCCTCGGCGCGGCTGTAGCCGTAGGTGGCGCGGGGACCGCGGCTGCTGCGGCGGGCGATGCGCCCGGTGGTGAGCCCCACGCAGAGGGAGATGAGGTCCGAGAGCATGTTGAAGGAGTCTGAGATCAGCGCGATGGAGTTGCCCAGGTATCCGGACACCAGCTCGGCCACGAAGAAGCCGACGGTGAGCACCAGCATGAAGATGAGGCGGCACGTCTTGCCCGAGTACCGCCCCATGGCGGCCGTGCGCTGCCGGCCGGTAACGCTCCGCGCCAGCGCCGCCGCCCGCCCGCCGCAATAAGTGGCGCCGGCCCGGCCCGGCCCGCACCGCCCCGCCCGGGGGCACCGCCCCGCCCGTCCCGCCCCGGCCACCGCCGGCCCCGAGCAGCGGAATCAACCAGCCCTGGAATAAAGAGCGCATAGATGGGCCGCGGGGAGGCGCGGAGCCGGCGCGGCGGCGGGGGAAGGGCCCTCCCGGGCAGGCACAGCTACCCAAGGCTGTCCTGCCTGCGCTCCTGCCATCCCGAGACGGTGAGATTCCAGCGACGGATCCAATAATCACCGACCTTTGGTGCTTTATTGGCGACGAAAGTGCCAAACCGAAGGACAGAGTGCCATCTACTGAGCCAGCTCGTTTCCAGCCACCAACCTTTAAAAGGGTGTGTCAAAAAGCCAAGCGAATCCTGAGCTGCATCCAAAGCAGCGTGGCCAGAAGGTTGAAGGTGATTCTCCTCTGCTCTGGTGAGACCCCACCTGCAGTATTGCATTCAGATCTGGGGACCCCAACATAAGAAGAACGTGGAGCTGTTGGACCAAGGCCAGAGGAGGCCACAAATTTGATAAGAGGACTGGGGCCTGTGAAGACACCTTCACTTCACCTATGAAGACAGGCTGAGAATGCTGGGGCTGTTCATTGTGCACAAGATTGTGGAGAGACCTCATAGCAGCCTTCCAGTATCTGAAGTGGGGCTTTAGGGAAGCCAGAGAGGGGCTCTTCATCAGGAATGGTAGTTATAGAACAAGGAGTAATGGCTACAAACAGAAAGAGGCAAATTTAGGGTGGTAAGATACTGGCACAGGTTGCCCAGGGAGGTTGTGGATGCCCCATCCCTGTCAGTGTTCAAGACCAGGTTGGATGGGGCCCTGAGAAACCTGGTCTATTGACAGGTCTCCCTGCCCATGGCAGGATCTTCAAGGTCCATTCCAACTCTTAACATTTCATGATTCTATGAAAATAGTACTTTAGTGTTCACAAATCTGTCACTATCATACAAGAAAAATAATTGCATGCACTTTTTAACCTACAGGATACTCTACAAGAACCAAGATATGGTAGTAAACCTCTAGCTTTTATTTGTAGATGTTTTGTTGCTTTTGTTCTTAGTTGTTGCAAAAATGACAACCCCACTCACAAACAGAAAAAAGAGAGGTGGACTACTGATGCATTGTTTCAAATTGAGCAACTAAAGGAGCTGCTGTGAAATCAAGTCATCCTCAACTATGGAGTTCTCAGTATCAGAACTGGGCCCAAAAATAATAAATAAAATATGTAAGACCTAGAGAAAATCACATCCTTAAAATGTTATCCTGTGAGAGTTTGGAGAATTTCAGCTATGCCAGAGGCAAACCAGTGCCGAGGTACCACTTCAGCAGCTACAATTCGCACTGAAGTGCCACATCACACGTTTCACCATGCTTGACAAAGCACCCATTGCTGTCAGATTTTAAACCAGCAAAGCCAGGGAACACTATCTTGTCCCACCTACCTAAAGCAGTGCTCTCCACAACCAGAAATTCCTTAAGGACCTCAGGAATTTCCCCTTTGTACTCACTCTGAAGCCATTGCTTTGATACTGCTGTTGATTGAGCCCTTCCTTGAATACATCTTTTAAATGAGGCTTCTCCATTTCACCGAATTCTGTGCACAGAATCCAAGATGTGTAGTTACCTCAGGAGTGGACTTGAGTAGCCTTTCAGGGGATAGTCTCCCCAGCAAGGAATTAACACACAACTCCCAATTAGGCAGAGACTCACACATTCAATATCCTGCAATATGCAAATTCACAAATGCATAAAAATAAATGTATTGAAATGAACCTTACCATAAAAATAAACAAACACAGCTGTGGGAGAGGGTAGAATAACATTCATCAACACACATTTCAGCTCTAGTATTACAACTACTGACATAGGATAGGAGATGCTTAATGGTTGTGCCAAATCAAAAGCACATAGGTAGAAAAATATGAGTTACAGGAAGTTTAATACTCAGATATCGTTTTTAAAATGACAGACTATATCTTCTGTACTATGATTAATTATAGAAAACTCTGCCCCTCTGGCATTTCACTGACAATCAAAAAAAAAAAAAAAAAAAAGACAGCTCTCTGAAGCCCAGCTAATTGCACCTTCCTAGAACTGACAGGAATTTCCAGTGGCTTTTATTTTAGGAAGACATAATACAGTAGCTGAAACATCCTTAATCCTCCTGTGAAAAATATTCGTCAACCCTCTTTGAAAAACAAGGAAGTTTCATAGCCTTGAACTTACTTCAAAACATAAAAATATCACAGTTATTTTGAAGAAATAGTGTAAGAAATATTGTTTTCAGCAAATAAGGCTGTGATATGTCCTCTGACATGGAGCACAATTACAGCTGACTCTCTGAAGGTGTGAGAAACTGTTTGTGTTCAGAACCTCAGCTCTGACACTGGATCTGCTGATCCACTGATTATTCCTTCTGTCAAGCTCACACATCTCCATCTGCTTGTCACAGAAGAGCCACACACCGACACAGGAACAGAGCAGTGTCTGCTGGGTCAGACCACAGATTCGTGTCTGGACTCTTTCCAGTTCCCATCTACACCTTTGGGAGATGAGGGAACCAAACCTGCAGTCTTCAAAACACAGGGCAGATACAGAGGAACAGGACATAAACTGATACATGAGTAAAGAGGAACAGCAAAAGTCCTGATTGTCTCCTTTATCCTTTCCCTATATGGTCTCACATTTTATTCACTTTTCTCTTCTGAATATTTAGCACATATTCTTATGGAACTGATCATTCACTCCTGCTTTCTGTTTCTCATCTTCCATCACAGCTTAAGCTGGCTGGCAACTCTGCCACACAGCAGCTTGCTCTCTCCCACCCCCAGGAGGACAGGGAGGAGAATCAGAAAAAAAAAAATTAAAAACCATATGGGTTGAGATAAGAACAGTTTAATAATTGAAACAAAGTAAAAAAACAACACCCCCCCCCCCCAAAAAAAAAAAAAAACCAACAAAAAACCAAAGAACAAACCAACAAAAAACAAAAAAAAAACCACCCACAAAACCAAACCAAACCGAAAAGAAACCAAAGAAACAAGTGATGCAAAACAAATGCTCACCATCCTCTGCCCGATGCCCAGCTGATCCCCCGGCAGTGATCAATGACTCCTGGCCAGCTCCTCTCAGCTCATGTTCTGAGAATGACTCTGTGGTTTGGAATATCCCTTTGACCAATTCAGGTCTTCCCTGTTCTGGCTGTGCTCCCTCTCAGCTTCTTGTGCAGGTCCTCACTGGCAGAGCATGGAAAACTGAAAAGTCTTTGACTTGGAGTAAGCACTACTCAGCAGTGACTAAAGCATCAGAGTGCTATCAATATTTTCCTCATGCTGAATCCAAGATACAGTGCTGTACCAGTTTCTATGAAGAAAATGAACTCTCCCAGACAAGACCAGGACATATTCTGACCAGCTCTTCATCCATGGAAGGGCCTTTCCCTTTGCACTAAGGCTGCTTAGAAGCCGCTTGGACATCCAAGCTTTTACTTTTCCCATTATGCATCCAAATCCTCTCTGTCCCTCTTTATCCAGGTGCCACAATCACCTAAAGACAAACGACTGCCAGGTAAGCAAAGTTACCCTAATCATTCTCATTCAATGAGTTGTTGCTTTCAATAGCAAAAATAATTAATTCAGGCGAATCTTCAGAATATCTTTTGTGTTATCCCTGTAGCTCTTTTACATTTTGATCTCCTTCCACACAGTCCAAAAGAAAGCCATGATCCTGAACACAGGAGTCACTGACCCCATTACCAGTTTTCACTCAGGCTCTTCCTCCTTTCTGGCACCTCCATTCTGCCTGCACAAAGCCACCTGCAGTATCAGAACATGTGGTCTCAAATGCTTTTAGAAAGGAACCACATGTATGATTGCTCTGCAGTGTGCTTGGCATCTGTGTGTGTCTTACACTGGCTGTAGACATTCAACAGTAGAATGTTATGATTTCACCTATTCATCCTGTCCTGAGATGGCATGAGCAAGCTACATATTATTAAACAAAAAAGCAGCCTGAATGTCCCAGGTTCTCCATTTCTGACTATGCTGAGTTGGAACAAGTTCTTATGAGATACAGAAAAGGAGGTCCAGCACCTTAGTTTTCTAAATTATTTGCCAACTTTTGTTTCAGCTACCACGCTGCTGGAAAAGCTGCAGTTTCCTCATCCTAATCAAGAACAGAAATTAGAAAAATTCTTCAGAAGTTCTAAAACTATTACAAATTTACCTTCTGAACCCTAAAGATGCAAAGCACTCCTGTAAGCTTCAAGATCTCTGTGTACCAAGCTTTCAAAGTACTCAACATAAGAATTTTTAACACTTAGCTGTTGGCAGCCAAGAGGCTGTCCCCACCTGTGGCCATAAGCGGATGCTTAGGTAACAGAAAAGCAGGGTAAGTATATATTATACTTTCCTTTAATACTCTTTTATGCTTCGAGTGTTTTCAGCCCAAGTGAGTTTCTGAGTTAGCTATCTGTATCTAGTAGCCCTCAATGGATTTTTCTTTCATGTCCTAGTCCAGCCTCTCACTCAGCAATGCAGACTTCAACATTAATTGGAAACAAGCTCCACACATGACCTCTCATGGTGTGAAGAACCATAGGATAGTTTAATTTGGAATCTCCCTGCCACAGGAAGAGACATGGGCAGGTTGCTCAAAGCCCCATACAACCTGGCCAGGAGCACTTCCAAGGATAGGGCGGTCACAGCTTCTCTGGGCAATGTACTCCAGTGTCTCACCACCCTCAGAGTAAAGAATTTCTTCCCAATACCTCATCTAAACCTACCCTCTGCCAGTCTGAAGCCATTCCCCCTTGTGCTGTCACTACCTGCTCTTGTAAAAAGTCCCTCTCCTGCTCTCTCGTGGGCTACTTTAGATAATGGAAGGTGCCTTAAGGTCCCCCCAGAGCCTTCCCTTCTCCAGGCTGAACAACCTCAGCTCTCTCAGCCTATTGCCTTTTTCTCATTGTTTTGAATCTGAATCCTGCTAGTTACACTTAACTGGTTCTTGTTTCAGAAGACAGGACAAACGTTCAATGGCTACTGATCTTCCCTACTCCACTCTTGGTTTTGCAGATGTGTGCCACATCTTCCTTAAGTTATTATTTTTCAAGGTGGCAGGTGAAAATCTACTTAATTACTTGCAGAGAAGCCATCACCAGCCATTGAAAGCAGAATATCTCTGTAATTATGAATTATGACAACAATAACAACAGTAATGATGGCAATTTTCTTCTACTGTTGAATGAAAATAATGTCACTCATAGTCTCGTGCTTCTGTAGAATTTGGATACAAAGAGAATCATAAAAATAAGGAACTACTAGAATTACAATTAAGAGAGATCACTCTTCACTCTGCCTATCAAAGTCCTGTCAGACTAATTTTTAACCCATCATAAAAAATTGTTTACAATGACATTTCAGGAATCACCTGGAAGAAACTAAAGAATGAAAAAAGCCAACGCCCACACTCTGCTGTACGTAATGAAGAAGTTATGCCTCTTTAAGGCTGTGGGGAGGAAAATAGTATGTTTGTACTCAAAAGTTGAGGCTGATCCTGGGCACATGACATTTAAAGGCAGCATCCCTAGCCTGAAATGCAATAGGTGGCTGTGAGAGGGCCTTTAACTTCTTTTCAAGAAGACCTGGTGACAGCCTTGACTGTGGAATCATGGACCAAATTCATAGCAAATATAATGGAAACCATGTGGCTTCTGCCACAGATAAATTCAACCACAGAATGAAGAACAAAATAAACACCAGCCAACAGACCTAGTTGTGGAAAGTGGTTTGTTCTTCATTCCTTGCTCATTTTATTTGTGTCTCCCTCTCACACCCGGAAGAGGAAAATGGGGTCTCTTGGCATAGACTGTAAGGTGGAATGGCTGGTTAGCTTCAGTCAGCTTCAGTCCAGGGAGCAGAAGCCTAGACCAGCAAGACTTTGGTAGTCCGGGGGAAAGCTTTATCAGTGTCCTTGGCAGAGTACAGAGGTGAACGTTCCTGGATTTTTAATCAGAGCTGTGACTTCTTGTCATAGTCCTGAAACTGTCCTGGGGAGAAACTCTACTGGAATTTGGCCTGAGAATGTATTTTTTTATGCTCTCCTTAATTTCACTTGAATGTACTGGTGGGTCAATCTGAATGACGAGCCTGTGGGATTATTTAATTCCTAGGCTTGAATGTCTTCTTTTTGTTTTATTTTTTTCCTATTTTAACATGGTTGTTCAGAAAATCACCATTCTCTGCACTTAATACCCAGCATATAAAAGCTTTTTGCATACTTTAGTACATATCCAGTCAGTCTCTGCTCAATTACCTGGATAAAACTTCCTGAAATATTTCAAATACTTCACTTTTTAAAAAGGTGTTGTTCCGTTATGTTTCTCATATAAATGTATGTGTGTGTATTTATGTACATATGACTTTCTCCTGGTAGCATAGCACATAAAGAAAGCCACTAGTTTTGTCACTGTAAATTGCATTGAGTCCTATTGTAAAAGCTTCATTTTCTATATCAGCAGCATTTCTAGACTGAAACTGATACCAGACTTACGTCTGTGTCAAACTGTCTGCAGAACATCCAAATAAAACAATTGCAGTTAACATATACAACATGTCAGCCTTAAAAAACCCCATTGTATTGAAACTATTTATGACTTTGAACTCAGTTATCTCAGAGTCCTTTTATTTCCTTACAGCTCACTCCAGATACTGTGATGTAATTCAGAGGCTGTCAATGCCCTTACTAAGAAACTGGTTCAAGGCTGAGAGCAAATGCAGGTACCCAAAGTTCAGCAGCACTAGCACTGTTGGAATCTAGGTTCAGAGAGTTTAATCTCACCTTTATGCTGTTGCATAAACCATCCAGGGATGCTTTGATTGCTTTACTCAGAGACGTCACTTTTTCATTCTGCACTTGCCATTTTGGACCCAACGTAGCCCAAAACCATTTGCTTTTACTCACTTTGATGCACATTTTTCTCATTGACAACCAATCCTCAGATTATCTTCTGAAGTTTCTTTGAGGAGCACTCAAAGTTCTGTAGACAATTTAGTGAAGGACATTGCTAAATAAACTTTCATATAGTCTCTTCCCTGTTCTTTTTAGAGACTGTGTATTAGAGCTCCACGGAATATAAATTAACACAAATCTGGTTACCTTTGCATTGGCTGCTCAGAAAAGATTTGGAAAATTTTGGTGAGGACTATTTGCCACACTGTTAAACTAAAGAAGATCTTCAGATAAATATGTGTTCAGTCTTAGGCATTTGATAAACACTTAAAAATACTTTGAGAGTGTCCCTTGGCCTTTTTATTCCATTCGAGAGGAATACATCCAGCAAAGCCATAAAATTGAAATATTTTGCTACAGTAGGCTCTGCTTACCTGCATGCCAACACATTAAGACCTCTGGGATTTATGGAAATAAATACATAAAGCATACATTTATGCATAATGTTTAAGAGTTGGACATCACAGTGCACTACAGAGGCAACATGAATCCTGAGGATGAGGATGCACTGTGTGACAGAGCTGTCTTTTGGCAAACTCTGGTGCTGTGAATTCTACAATCATCTGTACGAATGCAGCCAGGGGATGAATTGGTATGAAGGGTTTACTGAAGGGTTGGTGCTTTCAGGGAAAAATAAAATCAACCTGTTGAAAACACACTCAAAAGAGAGGAAGCACAGAACAATGCTAATCTTGAGGAAAGGATTTTAGGTTTTTCAGGTGTGAAAAGCAGAGTAAGACAGAGGTTTGTTGTTCCAGGTATTGCGCTCAGAGTTCCTTCTAATTCCTTAAAAAGGTCTCTGAGTCATCACCTAGCAAAGTGTCACAATTTCAGCAGTGCATTTAAGAAAGCAAGCTATTCCAACCAGAGAACTTATTTTTCTCTTTTAAATGGGGTTAAATTGAGTAATCATGAAATTTGTCAGACTGACTACCTAAGAAACTGAAATCCTTTGTTCTGCAACTTTTAATTCTCAGGCCATTTTTGCCACCTGCAGTACCCATTTTTGCAATTGTTGAATCAGAGAGCACAGCTATAAATACAATTGTTTTTTGATACCTGCACATTTCAGCTCACCAGGCCTCTACTGGAAAGGTCTGTGACATTAAGATACAGATTAAGCAGCCATTTATTCACTTATTTTGTTCTGTAAATGTTCTCACTTCCCCTGGGATCAACATGTTTGCATCAACAGATGTGAATGTTTAGTTCAGAATATTACAGCAACAAAGTCTTCCCAAATCACCCAGCCAAAAAAGGTGAGTGCCTCTCTATGTTCACAGGTCTGCCCCCAAATGTCTCCTGTTTAGAAAGCCTGGAAAAAAGATTTACCTTGCAGCAAGCCTCAGAATAAACAAACTCACTCTGCATGGGTCTGGAAGGAGAAAGAAGGTATGTTTTCCTTTTGTGTGACTGCTAGCTTGCTTTCCAGCTCTCATCTGAGAGGCAGGCTGCTGGTGCACCCTGAAAGAGGAGAATCAAGATCCAGCAGTGATGCTACACCAAAAGCTCACATACCTGCTCAGTTGCACAAACAGGGACATTAAAAGTAAAAGGCACTTGGCTGCTAACACAGACAGAACATGTTTTATTTAATGAGCCATGTAAACACCACAAGATCTGTCATGAGAAGATGAGAGACTGTTTCTCCCAGTCTGAGACATTTTATGGGTGGCTCAGTGTCAGGTGGGTTGGACTGGGTGACATCTTTATTTCCTACTTCCCTCCCCACCTCACTGTACAGATCACAAGACGACAGAAGAAATGTTTTCTCCAGGTTAAACCTTTATTTATTTTCTCAAGGCAGACAAGACAGAATTACTATAATCAGACCAATGAGGTGCTTTTCAAACTGTGGTTCCTGTAACAGTTTAAAGCTGTGTATAAATGAGTAGAAGAGACAATTGCACTGACCTACATGGACGAGAGCAATTTGGTCTCTGTGTGCAGTAAAACAGGCTTCTGTATTTTTATGACTGACTTTAAGGTCTATGGCCAGTATTAAAACTGTCTGGTATTTATTATGAGAGCATGATGTTTTTTATTTTCATCTGTTTGCTACTTAACCCTGTTTTTCATCTTTGTGCTTGAACTTTCTGCATAAGATACATGACCTCAAAAGTGTCAGAAAACCCTGGTTGAAGGTGCTATGTCATTTTCAACAGCAACAGCAAGAAAAGTGTTCTGTGAATTCCAACTTCTGGGAAAAGCTTCTTAGGGAAGCTTTAATATTTCTGTGTTTTAACAAGTATTTCCTTGATTTTACACCAAAGCACTAACTAGCCCGTGATGTTGTTTGCTATGGATGGCCCAGTTGGCTCAAGCTCCTCTACATAGCACTTCCTTTAGAGAGTATAGAAATACTTTTATACCTGTAGTGGTTGGCCTGGGCCAGCACCAAAAGAAAGAAGAAAGAAGAGGGGCATGTCCTCCCTGTTCTCTTGCTGACCTCTCCTCTTAGTCCTGACTTGGTGTGGGTAACTGCATTTGTCTGAATCAAGTGCATGAATGGACCTAGAGGACAGAGACCTTAATTCAACCTGGTGGGAAGAGAGGTGTTTGCAGCTGGACAGCTGTAATTTGAACAACTGAGAGAGAGGGGCAAAGGGGAATGGCAGCAGGTGAAGATTCAGGGAATAGGAGACAGAGCAAAAGGGTAGCAAAACCCAGAAAAAATGAAGGGTGAGGGATTGAAGAGTTAGGGGTGAGAAGCAAAACAAACCTAGAAAATGGATGGAGGAAATTGGCTCTGTCTGGGTAAGTAGGGATGGTAACTTGGAAAAAACACATTTATATTCACTCAACAAGAATATTCCTACTAAGATGAGAACTTGGGGAGTGGATGTTGCAATGAGTTAAATGAGTACAGCTGTAGAACAAGGGAAAAAATGGAGAGCTGATTTGGCACCTGTAAAAACCTCCCTCAGAGTCCACTGGGCTCATTATAGAAACATCTCACTCTGCCCCCACTGTCAGCAGCATCCAGGAATCCCACCACGTGATTTTTCCATCCCTGATGGTGGGAATTGTAACAAAGCAATGAGAACTGCTGCCTGTGGTGATTAACTGAGACACTAATACAAATGCAAGAATTTGCTTGAGTAGATTCAGGTGCTCCCATTCCCCTCTGCACACATAGTTCAGCACTAGAGGATGGACCTGCTCTCTTCAATTTTTGCTTTGGTTTTTTCAAAGTGGTGCAAACAAGAGAGGAGAAGGTGGTTTAAATCCATTCCCTACCTGGGGAACAGAGATGTGAAGGCAATTGTCCCCTTTCCCTAGAATGCTTAAGAGGTAGAGAGCTACTCCACAAACCTTTACCTTCCAGCAAACCATCACTGATGTCAGGAGCCCACCCAGGTGTCTTCAAAGGTGTTGCCTGTGGGCAGCTGGACAGCCCCAGCAGCACTCAGAGACCATGTCCATCTGATTGAATTTCTGCTAGTGGTGCTGACACACTAGAAAATTCACCTTGTCTTCCAGCGCCAGGAAAGAGCATATTTTCCTCATATGCAGGATGAAAAGAGGCAGAGAGATGGAATCCCTCTTTTTTCATGGTTTTTTTTTTTTAATATACCCTTAAAATATACATAAAATGTGCTAGTATACTTTTCAAACTACAGCTATCTGTTCTTTATTTTGAAAGAGATGTAATAAAGATCCCACTCAGGTTGAATATAGACAGGATTAGAGGAAACAAATGGGAAATTTTACCTGAGTGGGAATTGCAAAATTAAGTCCAGAAGAAAAGAGCATTCCTTCTACTCTAATAAAACACCATTATCTTGCCTGTAGGCATTATTGGAAGGAAAGAAGTTTCACTGTACCAGAAACATAGAGACAAAACCACCAGCAAATCTACACGCTATATTTATGGAATAATTAAAAATTCATCCCTGGCTCATGCAACTTAAATTCAGTTGAAAACAAAGTTGAGTTGCCAGGTCTTTGGACATGAGTCTGTTGGAGGAAGAGGGATGGATGTGTTGTCCCAGAAAATTATTAGGAACAGGATCCTGGAAATTCAGTGAGATCATCCTTTAGCTACACAATTGCCATTAATTTCAGTTAATTCCTTTGTAAGTGCAATGTATATCCTCCTCCCTGACTTCTCTCAGAAGCACAAATTCAGAAGCTGCCGTCCAAGAAGTCATTATAAATAGAGACTTTGTCAGGAATTGATGACAGTTTCCAGCACAAAAGCCAATCAAATACCCCAGAAAATTACATATCACCAGAAATCCAGACTAAGAGCAACTTCAGTTTTTAACAGGCAGGCATATAAACAAGAAGGCACCAAAATCAGTTATGCATCTGACTTTAATGTTAAACTGCAACGAAGTTAAAGCTTCAATATGATATGGAGACAACTTTAATAATGAACAGAAATATTTTCCAATTTAAAAGTCCATCAGAAAATGCATTAAACACTCTAACACAAACTAACAAGTTTTTAATTTCTAGTTCCAAAGCCCTGTCCAACCTGAAATTCAAACATAAGACTTACCTCACCTAGAGCAGGACGTAATAGCACTTGCTTTTTCAGCCAGACTCTCAGCTTCTCCCCCAACACATCCAGTTAACACTTTGCAAATATCTGGCTCCTATCTCAACTGAAACATTTCTAGTTTTAAGAAATACCTTTGTATGTGTACACAAAAACATTCAGAGAGAGAAAAAGAACTCACGTGTATCATACATCAAATAAATTGCGATAGTTTTTCCAGGAATAAAAATATCCGTCCCTGTCTCTCTTCCCAAATGCAGAAATTTTAAAAATCCTACGCTAAGAAAAATAAACTGAAAGGCCAAAACTCTATGCACTGAAGAGAACCTCCTGCAGAATATTTATGTGGCCAAGTATGCCTGTTTCTCCTCTGCATGCTCTCCCAAGCACGGGCAAACAAATTTCACTGTAGTCACAGGTTTTTCAGTCAGCATCCAAATATTTTCACAACATATTCCCAAATCAGGAAAGGGCGAAACTCTCCTTTTGCACTTACCTATTCTTTTGTCTCCTGCAAACAGTGAACACTGCTCTAAAGATAATCATATCTCTGATAAAAATTACAGCACAATTACTAAATTATTGAGAGGTCGAGATTGGGGATAACTGATATTTCAGCATTAGGCATTTCATAACAAGTATCTCCTTAGGTTGGTAGCACACTTTGTCCTGTGTTTGGCCAGCCAGTGGATTAGGGAGGAAATTTCCCTTGCAGATCACTGTACGCTTTGGAAAGACAGCACTTAAACTGCTTGCCTGTGACTTACTGCTAAACACCTGTGGCGACAGCTGGAAACATGCACAAGCTCAGGCATAAAATCCGTCACCTTTGCTAACAAAAGAGTGAGGAAAATAGCATATTCCTCGCCCATCCCAGAGAAGCAGTAAACAGTCTCTACAACCGAGCAGAATTGCCCAGGGGCAGAGCAGCCGCACGAGGTTATTTACCTGTTTCGGCGTCTCTGGGGGGTGCATGACAATAGCAGCACTCCATGAAGATAACGTAGTTCAACACGTTGAAGCCCAGACCTGAAACCCCAATAACGAGGACGAGCAGCGCTCTCTCCGTCTTCTGGGGGTTGATAAACCTCTTGATAGCCTCCACGAAGATGCTGAACATGAGCGCGGTGGCAAAGACGGAGTTGCCGAAGGCCCCCAGCACGTCGGCGCGGCAGAAGCCGAAGGTGCTGGCCTTGTGCCACCTGACGCGGCTGAAGCGGACGCCGACCAGCCCGATGATCATGGAGAGCAGGTGGGAGAGAACGGCGAAGGCATCCGAGGCCAAGGAGAGGGAATTGCCCACGTAGGCGACCGAGATCTCGGTGGCGAAGATGGCGAGGCTGACCACGCACATGACGATGAGGCGGCTGCTGCGGCCCGAGTAGCGGCCCATGCCTGCTGTTCCCTGCCCGAGATCCACGGGAACAGCCAGGAGCAGCTCCCTGCCCGCGATCCTTCAGCTGTCAGCGCTGCTCACATGTGGGAGCCACTTTTATAGGAAGCAGTAAAACAATAAATCAGTTTAAAGGGCAGCTCAGAGAGATTTGTCATGTGAAGACACCCTGAGGGCTCCAGTCCTTGCGGGCGTCCCACCCTCGGGAGACATTTTTTCCCTACAAAACCAAAAATAAACCTAGGAAGACTACTGGGAGCATCAGTACTTGCTACTCTACCCAGTGTCAGTGTCCTAAAAAACTGAATAAGGCCCAGACGGGAGAGCATAAGAATATTGCTCAGAATTTTAAGTGGTTAGAAAAGACCTCTCTTTTGCAAAAACCTCTCCTCTCATGCCTGTTCCTGCCATTTCTGTTGGCAGTAATTTTAGTACTGAAAAAAAATCTTACTGTACACCTGTGGAAAAAGACATTTGAAATCCATGTTGGGTGGACATGATTTTTAAAAGCACAACGAACAGGACCTGCTTGTAAGAGTCACTGAAGATGCTGTCCATAGAACAAGTTTTAAAGAAAACTGAATTCATCTTCCATTTTAGCAACCTAATACAGCAGCTATACAACAGCTTCTTGTGCTTTTGACACATTTTAACATTGTTCATGAATATGGAGAAAATTTGGAGAATATATTGGAGAATTTGGAAAATATGGAGGTCATTTTCTAAACAAATCACCAGTAGACATGGAAGCTGAGGTTTAACGATAAACACAAAGCACATCGTTTATTTCCCATGTTGAAAAACCCTGTCTCAATATCTCAAAGTAATTCTTCTATGCTTGCACATAGAAGTCAGAGTTGGGGAAACCACAGCCTGAAGTTCAAGCTGCTGAAGTCCTAGCTTGTACTTTGTGCCCTTTCTGGAAAATAGATCCTGAAGCAGTAACATTTTTTGTCACTCACTGCAGTACCTGTTGAGCTCTGAGTGTCCCCACAGTTAACACAAACTCACAAACTACTGCTAATGGCACACCAGGCAATATGGGCCATAAGACCAGGTGTCTTCCTTGAAAAATTTATGATCCAGCTTTTTATTTAAAATGCCCATCTCTGTACATATATGCACAAAGTTAGTTCTGAGATAGGACGGAAGGAAATTACATTAATTACATGCAGTACAGCCATGGAGAGATAAGATAATATTGATAACCTGAGCTGACCAATTGTCCCTGCTGGCCTTAGGCTTCCCAAGGTGAATTAACTTTAGGTTAAAAACAAACACCCACCCCCACTTTTCATCTGGATTTGTGCTCTCAGGGTTTCAACAGCCAAAATATTGATGTTTAAAGTCCAGTTTGTTGGAAGCCTTGCCTGCCAACATACGTAATCTTTAACATTTGGTCATTTGCCTACCTACACACTGCAGCTGCAACTCAAGGGTTCCCCTCCTCCTGCCACTTTAAGAACACCATTAAACCTGGAAGGCTGGATTACTAGAACTAATTACAGCATTGAAAACTGCCACTTACTCATTTTTCTCTTCATCTTCTCACACCTGTGTCACCACTTCTATCCCAGCTATTTCTACATGGTTTTGTTCCTTCTGGTACTAAAGTGATGTTTAACCACTTATTTTATTACCTGAGCTACAGAGCATGAAAGGTGGGAATTTTTTTTCAAGTTGTTCTCCTTTCAATAGGTACAGACCAAGGTCAAATTTCGGTGGTCTCAAAAGCCCTGCCTCACACAAGGCTTTGTGATTACCAAAACAAGAGATAAATGAAGCATCCACTTAGCAGCAGAGCTGAAATGTTCATCTGTGCTTTATTTCCAATAAGGAGCTGCTGGCACAATGTTAAGGCACTTCCCTTACGCCCACTTTCCAATTTAACCCAAATTTATCAGTATACAAGAACTAAAGAACACCAGGAAATTTGCAATTCTACTATAAACACAAAGCAGTATCATTTAATCAAGAGCAGTGTATTATTGCAATTCATATACCTATTTTTCTACAGGCAGAATCTACTCAGAGTCTGAATTCTTTTGTCTATAGTGCCACACAGATAGCTGAGATTGTACTTTTAGCAGAAGGATACTGGACATGGATGTTATCTCTCCCAGGCAAACATTAGTCTCTTTGTGAAGGGTCATCACAGGGATATCTGCATGTGAGGTATCAACATTTCAGACGCTTCAAGCCTTACTATCACCAGGAAGAAATATGTTCAGGAAAAGTAAGAGGGAGAAAAAAAAGTTTAAAAAAAGGCTGGCCTTCTGTGAAATCTGTCTTCAAACAAACCCATTTGCTCAGATCAACTAATTTCTAAGAACAGTGTGTCAACATGTTTACTCAAGGATTTGATCCAGTCAACTGGTAGAGGTTGGCTGTTTGTTCAAACCAGTAAGGTCAGAGGTTGCATTTGGTTTCGCCTTTTCTTTGTTCTGAGTTACTTACAGCTTCCACATCTCATTTTTAAAACATGGGTGTTGTAGAGTAATTCAGTGGGAGCTGAGAGTGCCCATCTGTTCTTAGAAATCTGGTTTGCTCTGCCAAAAAATCTGGGGACATTCCCACCTCTTGTATCTGAGGACACTGAAGCTACTGGTTGCTGCCTTTCCCCTTGCCCAGCACCAGAGAGGTGCTGTGGCCAATTCCTCTCCAGGCTACTCTTAGTCACCCACCATTTCAGGCTGTGAAAACATCACTCTGGAGTTACTGCTCAGACTCTTTCCCAAAGTATAATCCCAGCCAGCATTACAGGCAGCACACCAGGATAGACCTTAGGGCCACTCCTCTGGTTTGTCAGCTGAATCCAAAGATAAATGCATGCACAGACACATCCTTCTCTAAATCCTTTGCTCATTACTACACCGGAGAAAATATCTAGACAAATGCAAGATAGATGATTTTAAGATGCAATTGAAGCAAACTCTTCAGGACTAACCATAGTCCAAAGAATATTACAGAGAATTTCCAAGTTTCTAGCAATCTGAGAAAGCTGATCTGAAACATTTAGTAACTTTTCTGGAAAAACTGGGGCATTATCACAAAGCACATGATCTTAAAACTGGACAGGCCAGGTTCAAATTTTAATATTCAAAATTTTGACTAGGAAGGCTGAGCCCAGAAATTTTGGGAAAAGCAAACATTCTGCATGCCTTTGAAAAGCAGAGATCTGGCAATAGCCCTCTAAGGCTCCTGCACGCTTAAGACTATGGTTGCTACATAAAACCAGTCTTTTGGAAACAGGCAGCCACATAGTGTTGGCCCAGGAAGAGCATGGGGAGAATTTTACTGGTCCAACTTTTTAATTGCCAAGTTTTCACTATATTCTTTTCAGGGAAAGTTGTTCATGTAGACAGCCCTAGAACATACAGGAGGAAAAAAAGTAATAAATCAAGTGTGTGTCATCTAACCACTGTTTTGTGCCAGGGCCACCTCTTTATTTGTTAAAGCAAATCTTGTGCTCAGAGTGGAAGTAATGTTATTTTTAAAATGATTTCTCAGCTCTGTAACATCCAGCCTCCTCTGCTAGAGAACACTTGGTAAGTGTAGGAAAAGTGAAAAAGGTTTCATGAAACATGCTGCAGATATAACCACAGCCTAAAATCTCTAGCACTGAACTCTCTTCAGATTGCCTTTGCATTATTCATTGCAGAGAATAATGCATCACTGTCAGACAGCCATAAAGGCCAGTTTGCAACATAAGAAAACAGATTTTGGCAAAATATCTGCAATCTTGCTACAATGGCATCTTGCTACAAGGTGGCATTTAATCTTTCTAATTTGCTTTATGAGGGGGTGAAAATCTGGGAGGAGATTCTTTCCCCCTACCTCTGCTCTGCTGAGACCCCACCTGGAGTGCTGGGTCCAGCTCTGGGGCCATCAACCTAAGAACAATGCAGAGCTATTGGAACGAGTCCAGAGAAGGGAGATGAAGAGGCTCAGACGTCTGGAGCACCTCTCCTGTGCAGACAGGCTGAGAGTTGGGGCTGCTCATCCTGGAGCAGGGAAGGCTTCAGGGAGACCTTAGAGCACCTTCCAGCACCTAGAGGAACCTGTAGAGGGACTTACAAGGACAGGGAGTGATAGGACAAGGAGGAATGGCCTTAAATTGAAAGAGTGCAGGTTCAGGTATTAGGTAGAGATATTAGGAAGAAATTCTTAAATGTGAGTGCGGTGAGGCACTGGAACAGGTCATCCAGAGAAGCTGTGGATGCTCCATGCCTGGAAGTGTTCAAGGACAGGCTGGATGGGGCTCTGAGGAACCTGGTCTAGTGGAAGGTGTCCCTGTCATGGCAGGGGAGTTGGAATGAGATGATCTTTAAGATCTCTTCCAATGCTTTCAAGACATTTATGATGTTATGTTTTTATGAAAATATTCCTTGAAAGACTTGGCTTCAGAGAGGAGTTTTCTATAGGTAACAATTACTATACCTACAGGTTAGCAGCAAGTCTGTAGTGAAAAATTTGAAGACAAAATTAAAAGCAGATGTTTTATCTAGAAAGTGGATGTCAGCACACTAAAGTGTACTATAGTTTTTATGACATATGTCTCCAACCTTTCAGGCATTTTCTCAATGTACAAGGAAATGCATGCACCAAACCAGAAAAAAATGAGCAAAGGATACTTATTCCTCCGTACTGAGCAACACAGAAAAAAACCCCACCACAGCACGTTACAGCTCACAATACATCTTTATTATTGGAGATGTTTACAGAAAAGTCTGTGAATTAGTGCTAGCCTAAGATTGACCACTGGGGAGCCAGGTTATGGTTTATGGCTTTGTCTTTGAATTATTTAAAAAGGTCACAAAACTGATTGAAGTTTAAGGGGCTATTTCAGTCTTATTAAAAAAAGTTCAATTCACAGATAAAGGAGAAGGTTCTTTCACTAGTGATTTAGTAACTACGACCAAAGAGGGTGTAGAACTTGGCAGGATTTTTGCCACACACACATCTTGCTCCAGGCTGGAGTTCACGGAGAGGCTGGAAAGGTATGCAGAGGCTTTTTGCTCCCATGGATGGGGCACCAGGCTCAATATCTTGATCCCTGAAATAAAAATATATTAATAAGTAAATATATTAATAAATAAACATCTCTATTAAAAAATAAAAGTGCAATAAAGTGTATTATACATGAAACCCTAAAACTGCATTTATTATTCTGAAAGTTCCAGAGCTAAGGGAAGTAAATATACTGAATCATGTAGGACAGCAAGAGTCTGTATGTAACTGTTATACCCAAAGGCATCCTGCATTCATTTTGATTTTGATCTTGGAAAATGCTCTCCAGTTCAGTTATATTTTACCTGGCAGTGGTCTTCTTGATCCAGTCCTCGCACTCAATTTCCCCACAGAAAGGGATTTGTACAATCTGAAAGGAGGAGATGAGGGGAGAGAGAAAAACCCAACAGTTATACATCTAAAGAAATCATCTTTGTCTTTGGAAGATTACTAAACCTTCAGATCTCATATACAGATCTCAAACTGGGAAAAATTCCAATGGTTACAATTGACTGTTAATAGCTCTTTTTCATCAGAGAAAGGGATGAGCAGTTATCCCTCCACAGTGCAGTATGGAAAATCCTACACAAACCCAAAGTACCATTTAAATTTTAATAAATTTCTTTTAACCAAATACATCTTTTTTTCTGTGCAAAGCATAAACACTGTTTTCTCATTAAATATTCTGTTTTGCCTGAAAAGTTTAAGATTTTCAAACTACTGAGCAAATGCTCGCCTTATACACTGCAAGACAGTGCCCTAAAAAGAGTTCCCATTTTAATTCCATTACTATGAATTTTCTTTTTTTTTTTTTTTGAGAATATATTATTTTAAGAAAATAGAACTGCCAGCAGCACATTTTTCTGGGGAGTGTGGGGGTGGATGTGCAGCTTCCTGCCGTTTCCTTCACTCAGCTTAACTGAAGAAAATCGAGAGAGTAAAGCTGAAATGATAGTGTCACACATTCCTCTCTGTACTACTCTTAGCTATTGTAGCAGATCTCTTGCCCCTAGTTTTATAGTCAACTTTACTGAATTTTCATTTTTTAATGGACTTCCACAGAGAAAATTCAGTTTGCTACCAAGAGGTAGCATTATTGTTAAAAAGACACCCCCTACACACATTTGTTCACCCATGAAATGCTAATAGCTGAGGGCAACCTCAGCTACTAAATTCAGTCTTCATTTATTTAAATTCTTTCCAAACTGTGAATAAGGTTTACTCAGTGCATCTTTCTTTCACCTAATTTACATTCTTACTGCAAAATCGTCAATTTGCCATTAACTGGAATACACCTCTTTTAGACTTCACTTTATAGCTTCACTTTCTTGTAACTGAAAAAAAGAACTATTACCTCTCTACTACACTCTTCTTGCAATTATCTTTTGTTAGTGAAATGGAAAGTAGTCCACATTTTTAAAGAGCTAAGTGTCTGCAATTCCATTAAGGGAAAAGCAGCAGCAGGAATTAAACAGGAGCACTTACTTAATCTCAAAAAATTTTCCTCTTAAACAGTAGACAGTGCTAACAGAGTGTAATTTCAAGTAATTTACAATACACATGCTACTAAATTATATTTGTTTGTTCAAATATATTACAAATAATTATAATTAAATATATTAAATATATTTAAATATATTAAATAAATAAATAAATTTAAATATATTAAAAATAATTATAATTATTTGTTAATACAACAAAAATAGGTAGAGTGAAATAAACACAAAATGGCATGTTTTCATTTTTTTTTTAATTCAGATATGCAGCTCATAATAAATTCATATAACCTAAGTACCAAAAGAGTGGAAACATCCAACGTGGAATGTAAAATTATTTGTTCACATTTCCAAGCTTAACTACATTTACATTAGAATTTCAGACATTATAAAAAAAACCTTAATTATCTTTGTCATAAATTCAATTCGAGTGCAATAGAAATACAAGAAAATCATATAATGGAAAGCCAAGCTTAACCAGGAATAACTTAAAATTATTTTTGGAGTTTAACAGAGTATTTATAGATTCTTAGCACTTGTACATTTTTCATCAGGAATTTTTAAATTTTCAGAGTGGATCTAATTGGTACAGAACCCCCTGATCTCTCTCTATAAAATACACAGCCTCACTAACTGATGTTTGAGATCCTACCTCTTGAACATGCTAATCCAAACACATAAACAATTTCCCAACCTGATCTGTGACAGAATTTTAGGGTTAAAAAATTCTGTTAGCAGTTCTTTGTAAAAGCAACAGCAGCTCAATTCTGTGCTGAAGGCTTAATCGTTCATCTAAATTTCAATACTTTTTCACAGATGTTTAGATGATCTAAAGACCATTTAGTGGAGCTCACTCACCCACATGATGGGTTATTGTTACTATAAATCCAAGGAGGTTTCTGACTGGCAGTAATTCCTAACGAACCCGATGGCTTCTACTCAGGTCATAAAGGTAAAAACTTCCTTGTACTTTAAACTCTTACGTGGACCTTTATAAGAGACTTAATAAGTGTTTTGTCACTGTCTGCATTAGAATAATGACAGTGAGGTTATTGTAACCTGAATGAAATGTTTACATTACTCTCTCTTAAAAGCATATTCCGATAAAACCACTATTTATAAGGGATAAAAAGAGCGTGAAGCACAAGAATAGAAGTATTAACTCCCTTACCTTTCCTGAATCAAGCTCTTTTTGAAAGTCCTCCATATTACTGGCCACCACCATATGACTTTTTAGGTCCTCAGATGCTCTAAGAAAAGGAAAAAAAAAAAATCAGTCAGGGCAGATTTATTCAAATAAGCTGGCCCAATGAGCTGAGTTTTCAGAGCCAGTCAAAAAACAGGTTACAAAAAGAGCTATATGTTCATTAAAATCTTCCTAATCAGGTTATGCCTTTCTATCACTGATCCTCAAGGAAGTAAAATTTTGATTAATTGCTGATGGAGTGTTCTCCAGGTTGCTGCACATTTCACTGTGTTCATTCGCACTGTTGTGCCCATCAGTTAAACATCGACCCAAAGCACACAGAAATAATTACTATAGATGTATATTTTTCTTTTTTAATTATCTTCTAAATCACAAGATGCTTTTGAACTAGGTAAAAATATTCTGCCTGTAAACAATTTTGATCACCAGAGAAGAAAATAGAAAGGTCATCTGCCATAGTGTCAACACCCTGTTCTTCTTGGTGGAGTTAAGAGCAACAATCTGCAGTGACAGACCTATGAGGGATTCTGGCACCTGCAATAAGGGCAAAAACCAGTTTCAAAAGTATTTGATTGCTTACAAGAAAACAATCCTGTGAAGGTCAATAGGGTCTTAAAACACACTTCTGAACACAGAACTTCAGCTACTGAAGTTTCGTGACAGCTTTGTGTTTTTCAAAATTCTGCCCCAAAAGCATGTTTCACAAATGAGTCCTGTACATAGGATCATGGAATTATTAAGGCTGGAAAATATCTCTAAGATCATTAGGTCCATCCACTAAGCCAACACTGCCAGGTCCACCACTAGACAATGTCCACAAGCACATTTATGTTTTCTGAACATTTCCATGGATGGGTACTCCATTACTGTGCTGGACAGCCTGTTTCAATGCTTGACCACACTTGCAGTGAAGAAATTTTTTCCAGTGCCCAATCTAAACCTCCCCCGGCTCAACTTGAGATCATTTCCTCTTATCCTGTCACTTGTTTCCTGGGAAAAGAGATCAACCCTCAATTGGCTTCACTCTCCTTTCAGGCAGTTGTAGAGAATGATAAGGTCTCCTCTGAGCTTCCTTTTCTCCAGGATAAACAGCCCCAGCTCCCTCAGCCACTCCTCACAGGACTTGTGCTCTACACCCTTCACCACCTCTGCTGCCTTTCCTTGGGCAGTGTTATGGTCATTGGAACCTATTTATGGCGTGTTTATGGTGTATTTATTTATTAATAATACACGTGAACTCACAGAGGCATTTTTTAAAATAAGTTCACAACCTTTTACCTCCCGTTTCTTAAGAACAAGAGGCAGCTTCTATCACTGCATGTGAAGGAGTTTAAGAGGCAGAAGATTACAGGACACAAATAGGAAGTTGAGCCTAACCTGTTTTTCTCCACAGATAAGCCATTAATGTGAATTCTTCTGACAGGTAAAGGGCATCTGTGATTAGCAGAGCCATTTACTCTAACTCTCAGTTTACCTGCTGTAAAGGTTTGCATGGATCTCCTCCAAGATCTGCTTAAGTTTCTCCTCTGCTTCATGTTCAGACAATGTCAGCTTCTGCCCTGTGTCTCTTCTAACAGCTACAAACTGTTGGCTCTTCATGTCTCGTGGTCCCACTTCAACCCTGACTGGGACACCCTTCATGGAAAAAAATAAATTAGAAGTTATGATGAAGAATTCTCAGAAGAGTTAATTTTCTCTCTCTCTGTGGCACTTTGTTTGTTTTAAAGTCTGGTCTTAATACAGACCCACTTTATACATTTAAGTTTCTTTGGAAAAGGGCACCATATATTCCAGCTTTTATGCATTCATGTCTTTCCCATCCACATTCTATTCACTTGGCATTCTACTTGCTTCACTAGCTTTGAGACTGCAAGTAACATTGCACGTAATACCATGCAAGTAATAATGAAACACCGCTGAAACTGCACTAAGTAATCCCACATACTGCAAATCAGATTTTTTAAGTCTGAACAATTAAGACTTCTATAGTAATTATAATGTTCTAGTTCACCCAATAATACATTTAATTCTGTTTCCACAGAATGCTTTCAGTAGCATTCAGCAGGTATTGTTTTAACAGCAAAAAGCAAGAGTTCTGTTAAACACAGCCCCAATATCTACATTATTGCATGGGATATTTGACTACAAACAGCAAATTGCTTTAGGAAAGCTTTTATGCTTTATAAACTTTGGTGATAAGATGCAATTTCTCATGCCCCATATACCACCAGACAAAAAGATTTTCCATGTTACTGAAAAGAGTCAATTAAGAGTCATGTAACATATTTGCTCTGCATCGTGACATGTATCCCAGTGTACACATTCTTTCCCAGGAAATGAAAAGAGTGAATGCAAACACATTTTGGAGGATTGTTCCCACCCCCAAGGAAATGGAATCAGTAAATTTATAAGCTAAAACCATTCCACAATGCTCAAGAGATGAACAGGAGAATCAAAACCTGTACCCAAGCTTTCTGTGCATTGTGTGCTCTGGAATCTCCTCAAGTTCACAGCTTCCAAGTGATTCCCTACTGTTGCCTCAAGTTTGCCTGCTTTTCACTGTTTGCATTTTGTTCTCAAGCAGCTTCAAGTAAACTTTGTATGTTTTTAGGAAATTATCTTTTGTTTACATTCTTCTGCTTTGGGAGGAGAAAGATGATTGATGGTGATGTTCACCAACGAGGTCGAAGAGGTGTATAGCCAATTGGCAACCTGAGTAGCCAATCTTGGATGTTTGTAAAACTGTATATATGGAGTCAGAAAAATAAAGTAGAAGGCTCTCCTGCTTGACCTCCTGCTGCCTGCTTCATCCTTTCATGTTGCTAACAGTGACACCCTACGCTCCTTCTGCCCCCACTACCTTAATTATGCTGAAAAGGTGAATAATACAGTAAAATCCATCTGATTGATGAACTCTCTACTACTGCTGCAAAGCTACATGAAAAGCTATTCAAAACTGGTATTAACAAGCAATTCAAACTGAACATTCTAGTTTATGGCCCACAAAACATTGTCTCCATAATAAAAACTTGGAAGAGTATCCAGTACTTCTAACTGTAATACTACGAAGTGAAAGAATACTTCATGGTCCCTCAGGAAGATTTCCCAAGACACCAATGGAACTAATACCAGACAATACAAAAGAAGTACCAGTGACTTGTTTTTTTAGGAAGTAACATCAGAAATCTGCTAACCTGTAAAGTACATAAGGCAAAATATTTTCCAGTTAATTCCTGTACTCCTTATTCCAGCACCTTTGTATTATTTACCCTATTAAATTCCTTATACACTCAATAAAAGGAGTAAATTGTTCCTGCAATGAGCCTGAAGATGCAGTTTAGGTATTATGCTGGACACATTAGTAGATTTTATGAAAAACATCAAGTTTACCCTGTGCTGTGTGCCTCCTTGAAAAACCTGATTTCATTTAGAAAGTTTTCCAACATGGCTCCATGATACTAGAGCTCCATTAAAAAAAAAAAAAAAAAAAAGGTTAAACAAAGGGAAGAGAAGTTTGAGACAATGGGAACTTCGAACAATTTGGGTCACTTCTATCATGTTACTTTGAAGATTAACATATTGAAACTGATTTTAAATTCAGAATAAAAATATTATTCCGTTACAACACTCAACACATCATTCAATTTTTAATTACCATTATTACCATTGTTTCATTTTGCTCACTATTTTTGTTTTATAAAAGCCTCTTATATTAGAGGAAGCAGAATTGTTCCTCTCAAGTGCTATATCAGGGGAATATGGCAATTTTGAAGCAAAAACTTGCTCCTTTCTTTGCTGACACTGCAGGTTTATATTCTCTGTTCTGCTGTATGCACAGAAGGCTCTGTTGTGAGTTAGGACACACCGAAGTATAGTACACATTTTTAAAAATGCAAATAATTTATGCTCCTAAATTTAGATTTCTAGGTATGTAAGTAGAGCCCTGGTTTAAAAATCCCTAATGACATGCACATCCTAGTAAACAGAACAAATCTTGGAAAACACCTTTTCTTCATTTATTCACAAAAGTGATCACTGCTTATCAGGCAGCAATTCTTAATTTACAGAACACATTTACCTCCATAACACAGGGCACATATAGTATACCTCAAATACACTCCTCATCTAGGCTTCAAAACACCTCCTGGAAAGAAAAATACCTTCAGTTCCCAGTGGTTGAACTTCCAGCCAGGTGAGTAGTTGTCTCTTAAGTCAGCCCGGACACGGATGCTGACAGCAAGCAGCCTGCTGCGATACTCATTACATTTCTTCAACAGAGCCTCTCTGTCCTCTTCAGAAAGGGAGTTTGTGATACCACAGGGAATAATTACAACCTGCAATACATTTACAGGACATGTACCTTATACTACAAAAAAAAAATCAGCCCAGTTATAAAAAACTTAAAAACCAACATTGTGGCCTTATTAATTAATTAATTCCAGTAATTTCTTTCATGCTCTCAGAAATTAAGGATACATTTCCCTTTTCATACTAATGACACAGATAACATTACTTCAAATGGTTGAACTATCAAAGGAGACTTGTCCACCACAAGTATCCTAATGATTTGTATTAACTTTACACAGCTACTCTGTAACTAGACAGCTCCATCCTATATTAAGTCTTCCAGCTGCCTGATTTCAAATGCATGTGAATTCCAAGACAAGGAAGGAAACTAAGGCATTTAAGGCGTTTTTACACACCTGAATACAGGCTACACGAGGTGGGAGTATCAATCCCATGTTATCTCCATGAATCATTGTCATTACACCAATAGTCCGAGTCGTAATTCCCCAGGAATTCTGATAAGCAAACTGTTTTTCTCCTGGCTTCTTAGGATCTTCAAACACAATTTCAAACATCTTGGAGAAATTCTGCCCTAGATGATGTGATGTTGCTCCCTGAAATAGATGCACACAGAAAATTCTATTCAGTGGAAAGTTAAGTCTATCAAGCATCAACTTAAGTATTTCACCTTCCTAGATTTAATGAAAAAAAAATTATTTTAATAGGTAAATACCTGGATAGCTCTTCCACTGGCAGATATAAATGCCTCTAAAGTGGTTGTATAATCCCCCCCAGCAAACTTCTCCTTCTCTGTCTTCCTTCCTTTCACAACAGGTATTGCCAAGAGATCCTCATACACCCGAGCATAGAGATCAAGTATCTGCAGCACCTAGGATGAATAAATTGTCTTCAGAATTACTCAGTATTTTGCATTTGTCACATCATGAAATATTTTTGCATAACAGAGTTTGAAATCTTAAAAAATTTAACACTTTCTCAAGACTTCGTTCAGAAACTAAGATTTCTTCAATTACTTTAAACTTTGGATGTCATTTTCCCAAACCAATAAATACTGATTTACTTATTTCTGCTGTGACTCTTGTTTTCTGTCATGACATCCGTAAGTTGTAACAGAAAACAAGAAGACTCACAGCAGAAGTAACAGGCCAAGAGTTATATTGACTTCTAAATTCCACCTAAAAGTCTGAACATCTGCTACATAGATTAAGATATGCCACAACACTCAACAAAACATCTGCCTTTTGGCCAAATAAAGTTTTAAAACTTCTAGCAGTAAACACATTTCAATTTTATTATTTAAATTTTTAAGGAAAGTTCATTTTTAAGTATTTTTAACAAAAATAATTTTAAGGAAAGCACACACTATATATCACACTCTTCAAACTCCTCATATTGTTTGTAGAGACCAAAGCCTCAGAAATAGGTTACATCTGAGAAAAAATGGGTTCTAATAAACTTGACACTTTTCACAAGAGCTCCCAAACAAAAAGATCTCTATGAAATCTCAGTACAAAGATTTGTTTGTGTTGCCATAGAGTTAAGGTAAATTCCTGAAAGGAGAAGCACCAATGCATTTGTTTTTACCTCCTCTGCTGCTTCTTCATATGTTGCAAATGCTGTGTGACCTTCTTGCCAAAGGAACTCACGAGTGCGAAGGAAAGGCTGTGGATGTTTGAACTCCCAGCGCTGGAGGGGCAAAAGAAAAAAAACTTGGCACTATGAAGTCTCAAATTATTGTTAAAAATAATGTTTATGAGCAAGTATTAGAAATATCTCAATAAAGATAAAAAGAGCCAACTATTCACAGATTCCTACTCAATACAATTAACCACATAAATTGATAAAGTATGTTTTATTAGAAACACTGAAAAAAACATCTCATATAAACCATGCTAATAATTTTGCCTTGAAATATGTGCTATGATCAGTATGATCATGCCAAATCCACAGAGAATAACTGTCCTACACTGCATTTGTGATAGGAAGAGTTACTCAGAAATGGTGTACACATACCACAACACTGCACCACTGATTAAGCTTGATAGGAAGATCCCTGTGTGATTGCACCCACTTTGCATAGGAAGGATATATGACTGTAAAAAGAAAGCAGCTTTGAGTCTCCACCCATAAAGACATTTATGTCAAACTTTTCCTTTTGCTACATATGAGCTTAGCATTCTCTGCTGTGAGAATTATGCTTTTATGTTTAGTTTCCTTTAAAATACATTTTTTGTCTTAATACATACTATTTTCACCAGAGTACTTTCACTTCATCCCGAGTCTCTGCAAAAGAGCTTGGTTGTTGCTGGTCAAAGTACAATCCAAAGCTTATTATTTAATGACACTGTGTTTGAGTCACTGGCTTACAGTAGGGTAAATACGCCTGTGCTCAGATATAGGAACTCACTGACCTCAAGATTTCAGGATGTATACTAGACCTGCCTCAATGAAAAATCATCAAGCCTTAGGTCTGAAAATGCTTGTTTTAATTACTCAGAGGAACAGTTACAGTCAAAACACATGCAAAACTGAAACGAATTATGAGTTGAAAAAATTATCTTATAAACATGAGTTTATTATTATTGTTAAAAATACTTTAAAATGAATTTTCCTTAAAAATTTAAATAATAAAATTTAAATCAAATGTGTTTTCAGACAAAGTAAGTCAGTCTTCAGGATATTAATGAAAAAATTCCTAAAGTCTGCATTTCCTAAAAGTGTCTATTTAAAGGAACATGTAATGTGAGATTTGCTATGAGCAGCAGCAAAATTAGGAAATTTCCCTAAGGAGTTACAGAAAACATTCTGAAAAATGGAGGCTTCCACTTTTCAGAAAGGACTCCTGTCTACCAGCTACACTATATGTAAAAGTTCACGTGTAAGTTTACAGCCAAACTGCATGAAAAGAGGCCCACCAGTTTCACTTGTGGGACGTATAGCAATTGGTTCAGCCAGTTCTGTTTTCCCAGATCTTGTGACCCAAGCAACCTAAAAAAAAGAGAAAAAAAATCAAACAAAACAAGTTTGGAAAAAACATCCTCTAACCCCAAACTTAGTTTCCTACCCAGCCAAAGACTAAGTGGTTAGTTTTTCTTACAGTCAGACTAAAATGAAGTTTTAAAGTGTACCTCAGGAGCAAAGTCAGCAATATGAGACTTCTCCGTCTCTAGGGCAGCCTGGGACACAAACATGGGGAAGTAGCAGTTTTCCACTCCAAGTTTCTTGATCTCTGCATCGAAGAAGTCTTTGATGGCTTCCCAAATAGAGTGAGCCCAAGGACGAAGAATGTAACAGCCACTCACATCATAGTATTCAATCATCTCTGCTTTGGTGATCACCTTGCAAAAGATAAATCTGATGCTCAAGTTTCAGTTGGTACACAGAGAACATTTAGTAATTCAAGTGTGTGTCATGCAATCCAAGAGAAGTCTCCTATGTAAAACTGCTCAAATTGTTAGCAGCTAAGATACACTTCAGGGTCATTTGAGTTACCTAGAGAAGGTTAACCAGGAACATTAAGTTTAATAATAGATCTGAATAACGTAAACATTTAACTAAAACTGAATTTCATGAACCCAAGTAAGAGAATACAGCTACGTTCCAGGAACAAAAAAACTGCACTTCTGTAAGAAATGTGTCTAGCTGATGTCAGAGGAGACTTTTATTCCTTAGAGGACAAGTAAAAATTATACCATTGACAGGAAATGTACACCACTAATAGCTACTTATAATCTCTCAAAACAAGACTAACCTAAGCTAATCATCTCTACTCAGGTTGTTTTCAATCTCATAAGCCAGCAAAATTGTTCAGTATCAACAGATATTAACTTTTGTTATGCATCAACTTGAGCTGAAATAAAACTCTCAAGTGTGTGAAATTTCTCTAATTTCAATTCAGTTGTGTACTTAACTAAAGAGGAATCCAAGTATGAATCAAGAAAATCATATATATATATATATAATACATATGAGGTTGAGCGCTTGAAACTCACCCACTTTACAGCTTCCTATATTTATTCAGCTCTTTACTCCAAGACACTTCTATTTAAGACCATGATAACAACATAAGACATAGAAAAGAGCAAATATTTTGCTTTGTACTGAAAAAAAAGACTCAAACAGAAAGATGTAAATTCCATACAGAGATTGATTTATAACAGAATGAAACAATTAAATCAAACTGATGTGCACTTACCTGAGAGAACCACTCTGAAAGATTTTCTTCTTTTTTAACTTCTAGACCCAGCCTATGGTATGACAAAAGAACCAGATTTGTGCTGTTCAGCATTTAGCAGTGAAACTTACCCTAACCCTTTTCTTTTCTCTTTTATTTTGGGGCAGGAAGTATGGCATAATAAGGTGGAAGAGAACATTTCAGTTTTGCATCAAAAGGCTAAGTTTTGGCTAGTGGGAGTTGCTAGTATTTCCTTATCCTAACAATAATATTTAATAAGAACAGCTCCAAATTTTTATTATTGTTCAAACCCTTCTAATTCTCACTATAGCTCTATTAAAGGACCTCACAACAACACATTAAAAAACCCAACCACCAGTAACCAGTCCAGTAAAAACCTACCATTAACCAGACCTGTGTATAAGCTGTTTTATTCTTTATTTTAAACATTTCCTACCTAGCCAGCAGCTACAATTTCAGGGAAGATAAGCAACTTAAATTCACCATTCATGTGAATGTAAGTCACACTGTGAGACAGAAAACTGACCCTACCTCCAAATAAAGATAACCAATAAAACTACTTGGTTCTAAAGAAGGTTAAACTCACGAGCCTCAAACTACAGAACAGAAAAGTAAAGGTTTTATATCTCTACAGAGAAGTTTTAAAGGTGGGAAAGGTATTTTTTCTATACAAAATAACCACATCTCTGTCTCTAATATATGATTTATGTATATGAACCAGGAAATACATCTTGCTGCATAATACATGCTATAAAAAGACCTCTAAACTTTCAGCAAGACACAGCAGCAGATTTGTAGAAGCAGATAATAAACACAAAAAACTTCTCAGTGACAATAACAATACGGGATGCTGAGCTACAACTGACACTAAATAAACTTTGGTAACTTGTTTTTGCCTCAACCCTGAATATTAAAATCAACACAGTCCTTTTGTAAATGTCCACACTTTCAAGTGAAATGAGACATGTATCTAACTCTAAATCTGAACAGAGGTAGACAGTTGATGTTTCCCTCCAATAAGAATAAAGATTGCATCTTTACCTGGTTTGTTTCTTAGGGCCTTGGCCCTCTCCTGATCCATCTGAGGAGCGCTCATTGCCACTCTGTCCTTGCAAAGGTTCTTTTTTGGGGCCGTCACTTTGCTTCTGCTGCTTACTCTGCTTTTCAGATTTGTTCTCTTTCTCTTTCTTCTTTTTGTCTTTGTCATCTGCACCACTAGCAGACACTGGTTTATAGTCAACTCCAGCAACAGACTTATACTGGGCCTTCAATTGAAGAAGTTCTTTAACAGCTACATCTATCTTTTCCTTGAAGAACAAAAAGGAAAAAAAAAGAAATTATAGAGAAATCATTAGAGTAATATGGCTCTATTAAAAAAAAAAGATCTATAAGGCATTATGGACATTCACAGACTGTTGGCAGAAAAATATGCATAAGCCATTACTTAACTTTAATGTGCTGACATTTTAAAGGACTGTATCTGACAGTGTATCTAATTTTAAAAGTATTTTTTCACATCTCAGAATTCAAATGCTTATTCTAACAGTACATTCCTAATTCCCATAATCACACTGAATTTCCAAAATATTTTTAGATTTAAATCCAGATATTACATTTTTACACTACAATGTATATGTTATTACCTTATCTGCTTTTTCTGCTTTTAATTTCCTAACTTCATCTCCCTGAAGAGCTACTTTGCTAAACAGAGCTTTAGCTTCAGGAGTGTCTGGACCACTGGGTGCTGTGTTTGATGTCTGAGGCAAAGCCCCCTGAGCTGCTGGTGGGTGTCCTGGCTTGTACTCCTGCCCAGTCTTCTCCTTGTAGTCAGCTTTTAGAGAAAGGAGGAGTTTTACTGCTTCATCTATTTGATCCTGCGTGGAGGACAAACAGCAAGATTTACTGGTGAGAATTAAAGAGAGAACTGGCCAGAAGCATTGATTATCAGGCTACAAACCCAACCGAACCAACAAAAAAGCCCCCAAATAAACAACCCAACACCAAAACCCATTTTGCAAGGTAGAAATACAAGCAGAAAAAAACTGCAAACAAACCAGAAGTGCCTAAAAAGCTGCAGGTTTGTCTCATGTTCTTTTCCACAACCATCATTGAATCTGTCTAGTTTTGAAAAGTCTTGCTATTGCTGCAGCACACTGTATACTTAAACAGTCACTTGTCTCAAATACAGCAAGAAACAGTAAAATACATTAAACCCTTCTGCAAGGTCGACATCTGCCATGCTTGTGCCTATTCACCCAGATATGAGAGGTGAAGTTTGGCTTTGTATAAACCAGAACAGTTTTGTTTGGCATTATCAGAGCATGCACAACCTGGACATAGGGGAGTTTGATCACTACTTGGTGAGAGATTTCCCCCCAGTGGCAAAATGAGGTCAGAATTACAATTGTTCACTCTAATGTCTATTGTACCTTGGAAGCTTTCTCTGCCTTCAGTCTGCGTACCACTTCCCCTTGCTCAGCTACAGTATCATAAAGTGCTTTGCCATCCACTAAGCTACAGCTTGCCAAGTTACTGCAGCAGACAGGAGATGGAAGTGCAGCAGAAGACAGACAAGGAGGGGCTGAGGGTGGGTTTCCAGGCTTGTACTCTTGACCTGTCTTTTGTTTATATTCTGCTTTTAGGCTTAAAAGAATTTTCACAGCCTCATCTATTTGTTCCTGAAGCAAGAGAGAAAAAACAGCAGTTGCAGATAAAAGTAGAAATAACAGAGGTGTAACACAATAGCTGAGATAAAACAAGCTTTACTAGACTGGCACTAACACTGCTGTTGTAATTAAACTTCTAGAGCTATCCTGTTAGTGTAAGTTGTTATTATTAAGGTCTGTGGTTAAACTTTTTAGCCAGAATATCTACGAGTTGTATACCAAAGAATCAAATCAGGCAGTGTAGGTAAGGGCTGATTTCTGTGCCATAAAAGCCTCCCATTTAGGTGGCTTAGTCCCCTCCAGCTATAGCAGCCCATGAGTTGCATGCTGGAGAACAGCAGCAAATACATACATTCTGAATAAATAATGGTTCTTTGGTCATGATCAGGTTACTCCCAAATTTATTACTGCCATTCTGGCTCCAAGTTACAGCTCTTCTTTCAAGTTACTGCCTACACCCTGCTTCACTTATCTTATATGACTACAAAAAGAACTTATTTATTTCCCATACACTAATACAGAACTCATGCAGTCAGCCATATCGTCATCTCAAGAGAATTTGGGAAAGCACTCCATGGAATTTGCTTATGTTTTGCTCCCCAAATTTCACAAAACCTGCCCTTGGGTTTTAGCCTAAACAGAAGACACTGTTCCACTCAGAAGTATCCAGAGGTAGAACACCTTTGAAGCTTTCTCTGATTTGAGCTTGCGGACCACTTCTCCTTGTTGAGCTACTTTGCTGTACAGAGCCTTGCTGTCTACTGGACATGGGGATGGAGGAGAAGGAACAGGAGAACACTGAGGAGGGACAAAGACCACCGGTGGGCTTCCAGGCTTGTACTCCTGGCCTGTCTGTTGCTTATATTCTGCCTTTAGGGATAAAAGGACTTCCACAGCAGCACCTATCTCATCCTGAAAGAAGATAGGAAGGGGCAGAAAGAGAGAGGAGCAAAGATAAAGAGACATAAGACTATCAAGAGTACCATAAATACTTCCATTAGAAGACCTGCAGTTTATGGGCACCTATTCCATTTTCCTAAGTACTTACTAGGAAGTAAGTAGAAATTTACTAGAGTTTTTCAGAGAAGTTTTCTCTACTACTTTCTTATTTTAATAAAGTAACTCCTCTTAAGGGATATAAAACTCTAACTGTCCTAAATAGAATTATAAAATAAAATTATATAAATTATCTTCCCATTTATTTAGATTTTATGCTGCCATCAAGACACTACTGCTATCAACATTTTTTAACCACCAGGCAAACACAGTTATTTTCCCTCTCCTCTTGTTCTGCATTAGAAAGAAAGGAAATAACAGAGTTAATAACAGCTATGTTTGCTATGTACAGTTACAGAGAGGAAGATGTCTCAAAAAACATCTTTGGCATTTGGATCTTTCTTTTCTGTTTTTGGGGTTTTGTTTGAAGGTTTAAACAGCAACAATTCAATCCTATAAAGTCACATAATTTGACCGTACTGAGTTAAACAAATGAAGAAATTGCCAGGGCATTTTAATGTCAAGGACTTGATTTAGATACTTAATCAACTGTTGCTGTTGGGTAAATTCTGTCCATGTTTCACAGCATCAGCCTAAGTAATATGGGACTTCACCAAGAGAAACTTGGTCATACAAATCTAACTGAGGAATTATTGGAAAACACAAGTCTTGACAGAACAGAGCCCAGTCCAAATGATGACCACTATAAAAACCCTGGATCCATAAGCACTCAATCACCTTCACAGACAGAGAACAATGGGCTATGCAAACCCAGACAAAACCAAAGGATTATTTTAATCATCACCTTAGATGCTTTCTCAGCTTTCAGTTTTCGAACCACTTCTCCTTGTTCTGCTACTTTATCATAGAGAGCTTTACTGTCTGGGGTACCAGAGGTCTCAAGCTTTGATGACTGTGCAGCTCCAGATACTGGAGGATTTCCTGGCTTATACTCCTGGCCTGTCTTCTCTTTGTATTCTGCTTTCAAGGCCAGCAGTTGTTTCACAGCTTTATCAATATCTTCTTTTGCTGCCTTCTTAGCCTTCAAGTCACGAACTACATCACCCTGTGCAGCCACTTTGTTGTAGATGATCAGGTGATCTTCAGACACAGTACAGGCTGGAGCAGAGGCATGACCAACAACTGGAGCAGATTTTCCTTTTACAGCTGAACCAGCCTTAAAAAAAAAAAAAAAAAAAAAAGCCAAGCATTCAGCATGTAACCTTGTACAGAGATATATGTATAGTAATATATTTTATGGTACTTTAGTAAACCACCAACTTACCTCTTTCTTTGCAGTTTCAGCTTTGGTCTTCTCTTTTGACCCAGATGTTGGCATTTCTTTAGTGTGTCCATCAGGGATGTAAATCAAAATGCATGGGGCATCTTTACAGCTGTAAGGACTATAAAAATATTTATAGAAAACACAACAGTAAAGTAAATACAAGGTAAATATCAAACATTTATTGAAACAAATGAGCTACTCTAAAAGATGCTCTCACACAACCACAGGTTTACCTTTGTGCACAGCTGTAATGACCTAAATTTACATAATTAGGGATCTGCAATGATTCCTCTTACATTCAAGTTTTTATTTTTTACAATATTTATATGTTTATGTTATAATTGCATGCAGATGCTTTGATAGCTTGCTAAAGAAGTGTTACAATTAAGTAGTATGTGCACACACTAATTGGAAAAATGCCTGTTTTATTCTGTAACACTGCTTCCTAATTTCTGTACTTCAAATCACAATGAAACCATGCCCTCATTACCAAGTCCAGGTTAGCTGGGGTGCACCTCAAGTGCCACATACTTGGCTTAAGACAGTTTGAAGAGGAAGGAATGTGTAAAATAAAAGCCATGCCAGTCCACAGAGATATTCCTCAGAAAGATCATGGTAATGGGAAAATGTCTGCAGGTGACATTACTCTTGCCAATGTGTGTGTATGAAAACACTAAAACACAGCAAGCTAAAGCAAATTCTGTGAAGTCTGTTTAGGCCATTCTCAGGTAACTTACCTCACTGGCTCATAGGGTTGATCACAAATAAAGAATCCTCTCCTCTGAAGTTGTATGATATCTCCTTTTTTTAACTCCTTAAGGCACGGATCACCCAGCATCAGTTCTTCTTGCTGTAAGTGTTAAAAGAAATCAGTTAGTGTCTTATAGAGCAAAGGAATAGTAAGAAATAGAGATGTAGAAGGATAGTGGTGATTTTCTCCTTTTCAAAGTGTCAAAATGTTACTTAATTCCAGCAGCAGCAGAACAAGTACTTGTGAAAAGATGCTGTATCATAAGAATGTATCAAGACAAAAACTCAAACTATTGGTCTCAGATATGTAAAAACCTGGTAACAACTGAGAACAAACAAGAGTCGTATTTTAATTTTGAGATTATGACAGGTTACATGGAAACACAGAAACTAGATACACCAGCCCAATTTATCTGCTTGACAAAAAATCGATCAAATTTCAAAAAGAGCAACTAGAATCAGTGAATGTTAAAAAAAAAGCCACCACAAAAACCAAACAAACCAAACACTACTAAGTTTTGTGGAGTTGAAGGGGGCAAAAATATAACTCACCTTGCTATTTCGGTTGATATATTGCTTGAAGTCTTCATCTTTACCTAGAACAGGCTTAGTGATCAGATGCTCATAATTAACACAGACTGTCGGGATCAGGGGTGCACGTGGAGTTTCTGCCAACCAAGTGATCTTAGTAGTTTTTTTGAAGTCCTTATTATCTAAGTTCAACTTGGCATTGATGGACACAATTTTTCCACTTGAATTTCTACAGGAAAGCAGAAATTATAATGGTACAGCCTAAATGATCAATTCTGATTCAATACTACAAAAACAAGTGTTCAGAGTTCATTTTTGAAGTGTGAATCATAAGAAATTAAACAGTGCATTCAGTCTAATTGAAGTTCTCCATTAATTTCGTTGTCTCGAATATCAAAATAGAGTAAAATGCACGGGGAAAAAATATTTGCATATTTATGTTCTCTATCAGAGCTCATCCCACTCTGGCACTATCTCACACAACCACTACAAAGATTATATGACATTAAATGGTCTCCTTCCCCACCTCAACAGCTGTGCAACTGAAACTTTGACAGGTTTAGTTTTTCAGTCTATAGTTTCTCAGTATATATGCAAAAGCAGTATTTGTTATGGAGTGAAAGTTGTTAAAATTCCAGGTGAATTTTTCCTGCCTGAAAAAGCTGTTTTACAGTGGCAATGTTACCACAAAATCATGGAGAGCACTGGATGAGAGGGACATGCAGTATCAGGACTGAGTAATGATTTCAAACCTGAATCTACAGTAAAATACACTCTAAGCTAAAATGCAGTTTCCTGGTGTATTTCAATGTAGATTTATAAAGATAGAATCATAGAATGGACATATATGGCCAACCATTAGTTCTTTACTGTTATAAGCTTCCCATTAAAAGAAAAAGCAACAAAAAGCTCAAAAGCAAAATTTAATTTCATGTGCCAGTAAAGAGGTTACCTGTTTAATTTGGTGATGATGATATTGCCCCAATTTATGAACGTGACCACCTCTCCCTCCGCCAGGGTCTCTGCATCGGCGCCCTCGATGAGGACTCTGGAGCTGTACCACACAGGCTTCAACCCAACATCAGCATTCTGGGAATGAGAGTTTACATTTACATTACAACAGAGCAACACAGAAGATTGACAATAACAGTAATGCAAAACTACAGTATTTTTCCACAGCCCTCTTCAGTTTCTTGTTCACAGGCATTGCCTGCATTGCCTTGACAGTACACTCAAAAAAATCGATCAACAGCATATTCCATTTCCTTAAGGTCCATACATCTTTAAAATCCCACAGGCAAACCCAAAGTTTTTCTCAAGTTTCCATTTTGCTATGCAAATTCCCTTCAAAACTCATTTCAGAGCTCTAATTTTTGCTTTTTAGTAAAGTTATTATGGAAATATATATGCAGCTTCTTTCAGATGCAGAGATTTGTAAAGACAGAAACCAGAACTTCATCACCTATAAAACACTCAGCTTTAAAGTACCTCAACAATTGAGATAAATTTTATTTTCTAAAAAAGGCCAACAGCTGTGAGTTCAGACTTCTTAAGCTGGTCAGGATTTTCAATTTGTTTTGTCTGGTCAGTATTTATTTCATCACATATTGGAGGCAGCATTTACTGGTACTATCAATGTTTTAATATGCTGGCTTGTATCTGACTAAATTGCAGACCTTTTGAGCCTGGAAAAATCACAGCTCTCATTTGTATTTGCTCAAAACCTGTTTCCTTGTTATCAGCCACAGGAAAGAGGGGAAACCCAATGTCCATCTCTCAGTTACAAGAAATGGCTACAGGAACACCCAGAGCAATAAAATCAAAACAAAGAAATTAAGCAAAACCTCAGCAATATTCACTTATTTCTCAGTGTAAGTGCATATAAGTATAACTGAGGGATGCTTTCAGTGAAGTTTAAGCCCAGTTTTACTGGGTCAGACTCAAAGAAAAGTGTCTTTGTCGATTGCAGCACCAAGAAAGAATTGTATCAGTAACACACTCCCCTTTTAAGGGATATTACTCTGTTTACTGGATACTAAAAGTATCAAGTCAGCAAGTTCTTACTTTTGATAAGAACTATTTGCTATACAAATTTAAAAGTCATTAAAAATACAGAGATTTTTAGATCCAGACTCAACAGGTTAATATATCACCTCTCCACATAAAACCTGATTTTATAAACCACTTAAAAAACACCTCACTGTTAATGGATAAAGAGTGTCTACTGTATTATAGCCATAAAGCTTGAATAAAATTTAATATTTAACTTCTCTGTGAAAGTTAGCATCAAACAATAAGAAAACCAGCTTGAGCAGCACTCCAGACTTGTAATGCCTCACTTCTGAAAACTCCCAGAGAGGCCTGTTAGGGCACCTTTTATATGCACTCTAAATATTTACAAAACCAGTTCCCTCTTAAAAAGAACAAACATGTTTAGTTGTACGGTTTTTGACAATTCTGAGGCAAAAAAAAGTACTCCTTGGATAGATTTCATGCTATCTGAACAAGTCAAAAGCAGGACTCTCCTTCCTGAATGTTTCATGCCAAGATACTTCTCAACCTTACTGAGCTACAGTACAAGAATATTAAGAGAGTAAAGCAAGAACCTTTGGATGTTTAGCCACTTCTTTCATCTCCTCTTGAGCTTCAGGAATATTTACTGGGACCACTGCATCTTTCAGTAAAGCAGTGTACCGAGGTGCTACTGGGTCTATAACCTACAGAAAACAATGGAGGTGGATCATGAATATGTGCCACTGACAGAGAAATAAGACACTTTACAAAACAATAACCACAAAAAACTCCAAACAAACAAACAAACAAAAAAGGAATATTAACTGGTATTCTTTATGTTACTGCATTTTTTTCAAAGTTTGCTTTAATGTCACTTTCATCCAAAGCTAAAGAATGCTGACAAAAATAGTGGTAATACTTTACAATTTCCAATCTTTACTAAAATACTCCGAGTAAGAACTGGATTGGGTACTACTGACAGCAGAAGTAACCAAAATAATGACCCAATGCCTTATAGGGAAGACACAAAAATGTACTCTGATACAGTTACTGTGCACATAGGCTATTACATCTGAACCGCTTTTTCTCTAGTTAACTAAATTTGAAGCAATTAATGTAAGTGGAGTTTGTTCTTTTCCCAGCAACACAAGACCTGATCTCATATCCATTTTCCAGGCCAGTACTCCAGCAGAATCAGTGACAGAACTGGCTGCAGAGGAGGCACCAATCAAGTCTGCAAATTTACTACAGACACATTAGATACTATAATAAGGCAATACCATAACATTGACTTCATTAGGATTTCTACAACATGAGTTTGGCAAGAAAAAGGTACCACTAGGATGTATTCCTGTATTTTTATTGTCCATTATCAAACTTAGCTGCTGTAGCTCTTCACAGCATTTTTTACACCTGAAAAACTGTTCAGAGGCACTTAAATACATAATTCAAGTAAAGCAGTCATCTAAAGCCAAAAGGAATATCCAAGGTCTACCAGGTTAACTGGAAACTATCACAAAGGAAAACACCTGCTTTTGTTAATATAAAGTGATATTTGCTCTCCTGGTTTATTCCTGCTCAAGTGAAAAGCTACACAGCTATATATTTTTCTATGTTTTGGAAAAAAGTATTTAGGTTCTAATTACTTGAGATTAGCTAATAAAGTGATAAGATTATATTCTTTCACGACAGACTTTTATAAGTTAGCAGTCACTGAGGTCAGACTCCTAAAGGACTTTGAAAAAGGACTTGTGTATGTATCTCAAAATGTAGGGGTATTACACGATTTAATATAATAATTTTGATAATTAAATGACCAGATTTTATAGTGTTACTAGCAGACTCTATATTTTATTCATTATAACTCAAAATCCCTGATCGAGTGCTATAAATTAGAGGATCATGTGTAAAATATGAGTTGTCATATTGATATTTTGAGCTCAGAACTACCTGTAAGCAGCCAATTGGTTTTGCTCATATTGCAGATAGCTTACAATCTGCACAGCCACATGTAAACAAAATTGGCTAATAAATATGGTGCTGTACAAAGAGCTGAGTCAGAGGTCTAAGAAACTCAGTTTAAAAGTAAATTTAAAAAAAAAATGAGCCTTGACAGTCCATTGAGGATTATTCCCCTCACATCAATTGTTAGTCATAAATATATTTATGCAGCAACAGAAAGAACCAATTCATAAACCTACGTGTATGTAGCAAATAAAATGCAAAATACATGGAGAAATACAAGACACATGCCAGACAAGCAAAAACTAATTAAATGAACAGATCTGGGTACTATCTAAGCAAAACCAAGCAGGAATCCCAATGCAAAATAACAGGTGTTTCCACAATCACACAAAATATGCAATCCTCATGAAAACAAATCGCCTTATTATAGTGTCCAAGCATCCGCTGCCAAAAAGCAACTCATCATGTCAAGATGCAATATTCCTGATTTGCCACTCAGACAGAAACTCCAGCAGTGCTGGCTTGATCTTCACAGGCAGAGCACGCAGCGCGTTCCTCCTTTTGCCACAGGAAGGAAACGCGGCCAACGGGAACCAAATTGGGGAAAATTTGTGTTTATGTTGAAAAATCAGCCAAACCAGAGGTGGGCAGCCTTTGAAAACTAGGAATAATGCATTTTCAGTGGGTTTGTAGAGCTCCTGTTATACAAGCGTCTATGAAGCTGCAAAATGATAGCTTATGCTATGTATGCTTACAGCACTGTAAGCTTTATGCTAAGGTAAAAAGCATTAAGTAATACCTTCTTACAGATAGCTCGCAGCTTGAAAGCAGAAAAATGAAATGCAGTTTTCAGATCAGATTTACAGCAAATACCATTATCTTTTCCCATACTACTAAGGAAGGCAAGTAAGTACTGGTATAGCAGAATCAAATAGGATTAGAGCTTCTTCAGGTTAGAAGGGGGGGACATTCCATTTTCCTGAGAGTGTGCCAAATGATGCAACATACTGCAACTGCTACTTGTTGTGATAAGCACTCCAACGAACGCTGGATTCTCTACACATCCTAGAAAGAGGATATCAGAAGTAGCATCAAATCCCAGTAAGCACATACCTTTTTGTTAAAGGACCAGATTTTATCCCATTCCATATTCACAACAGATCGAGAGGAGCCCTGGGGGAAAAAAATGAACCAACACCACATTAATACAAATATTCTAGCTCTTAGACTGATTTAAAACAAAGCTCTTTAAACTGAAACCCCTCTACAGTTTGTCTTCATCAAAAAGAGTTTTTTAGCCTGCAAAATAAACCCTTTTCAAGTAAGAAAACAGCAAGTCCATTTTGCCAACACCTACTCAGAGGTGCTACCATTGTTGAAGCAATACATGTCAAGGTAGCAAAGCTTCAAAAGAAAAAACCTCACAGTGACGAGTATATTAACTGAAGCTTCACAAAAACTTATGAAACTTATAGAGGGAGATTCAGAGAATCAGAAGAAAATACCCACCTGAGCAGCAATAAACTGTTTTAGCCCTTCAACTGTCATGCCTCTTCTCAGGACACCACGTACAGTGGGGAATCTTGGGTCATCCCTAGTGGAAAAAGATATTCCATTAGTGTCATATGCTATATTTTCTAAATTCTACACTAATCAAGAATTTTACTAATACTGCCACACACAAAAGGCACAGCCTCAGTGTATTTTCATTGTTTTAGGTGAGAACACCTAACTGAGAAGACTGAGCTCTATCCATTATTTCCTTTCCAAGGCACTCAGAAAATGTTACTGGAAAGAAGTGACAATGCTACCTCTTGGTGTAAGTGACAGAATTCTATGTTTTGGTATTTTTCTCCAATGGAAGAAATAAAAAGGCTTAATCTGCAACACCTGAGTTTGGTGGGAACATGAATCAAATCTTGCTGAGGACCTAACAGGGAGGCTTAGGGAAGGAAAAACCATCATAAGACTAGCTACACCTCTAGGGAAAAAAAAACAAGCAGGGGCAGGAAAAGATAAATTTGGCTCTAGCCAAGTGGCTCCATGCACAAACTAGGAATCTAAGCTTCCAACTCAACTGAAAACTAGACAACTAGTCCAACAAACACTGTCTGCAGAAATCGAATTCATCTGAAAAAAATTAACAGAAAGAAGGAGTGTGAGGGCAGGTGGGAGAGAAGTGGGATGGATTTGACTAGATGGATAGGACCAGAAATACTTCAATCCAGGCCCTCTTCTGGCATTGTTTAGGAATGACTCCAGTGACAACAACCAATGACTCAAGAGTGGAAAACATGTAAACACCACCCACAGCAAGAGCCAGAGTCCAAAAATAAGCTGCCTCATGTTTATTACAGGATATGAATATGTCTGTACACAGATACTGCAGAGTAGGAAACAGACACATTGTACATGCAGTAGCCACTGTAAATAATCTATATTCTTTAATATTATTTATATACTCATTCAAGCTGTCCCAAACCAAAAATCAAAAATGAATGTGCCAGTCACGAGGATCTTAGGGAACAGTGCTGACCTACAGCCATGGAACATACCATCCATCCACAAGGCCTTCGTTGACAAACCACGTGAGCTTTCTCTTGGAGAGCACAGTGTTGTTGAGGTTTAGCCTGCTATACTCCCATATATAGGGTTTCCTTATGCCCAGAGCCTCAATAATCCAGTAGAACTGTTCATCCCTGTCATGGTACTCCGTTGTTCTCAGTGCATGTGTGACACCTTCAATACTGTCAACAATGGGGCAGGCAAAGTCGTACGTGGGATAAACCCTGACAAAAAAGATCTTTAATTAGCAGGGCAGAACAAAACACTTTCCTCCCACCTAAACATTTAAACTGAGAGCAGTTTATACTCGTGTATTATAAATATTTATAACCTATGATCCTGAAAACTTTCAGATCAAGACTAAAATAACACATACACAACAAATTGTCCACAAAAAGATCCAGAGGGCAATGCATTTTTAAGACATAGAAAGCCTTTAAGAAATTAACTGATCACAGCCTTAAAAACAAAATTCAAGCCTAAAAAAACAACCCTACACTGTTAATGTGTTTTTCAAACACATATAAGGACCAAAACTGAAATAATATTCACTGTTGACCATGATGGCCATCTCACAGCTTATAAAGTCATTTGCACAGGTTTCAGAAAGTCAAGAGGCTCCTCACATACTCTGGTTGAAAAATGCTAGCAGGTTTCAAGTATTAAAAGAAATTTACTAAGAAATTGTAAATGCAGTGAAAAGAGCAAAAGCTACAGGCCACTCAAGGAGAAAGTGGACATACTTGTAGGTACTTCCAGTCCGAGGGTGAGGCTGGTTTTTACAACGATAAAGAGTTGGATCCCTCATGCATCCATTATTACTACTCATATCTATTTTTGCTCGTAGACAACAAGTTTGTCCATATTCTGTTCCCTTTTTCATTTCTTCCCACATTTGTAGATTCTTATTAACACCTAAGAACAACAAAAATAAACCATTTTCTAAGGTATTATGAAGCTGACACAGAATCAAGTTTAACTACTGCAGTAAAAAGAAAAAAAAAAAAATCAGTGTCACCCCCCTCTTAGGACACTGGAATTCATTTTCACACATTTTACATTTTGAAATTTTTAAGCGCTAATGAATGGTGACAAATTCATACATACACAAGTTTACCGCCCTGGTCTAAACGTATACTTGTTCATTCAGCCTTATAGAACATACAATCCATTCAGCCTTATAGAACAAAGCACTAAATAATTTCAAGTCCCTATAAGGACCTTGAAGATATGCAATTTAGTAACCTCACTCATATTCATTAATAAAGATCGAGTTTTGATGCCAAATCAAAAAGGTAAGAAAGCAAAAGTGAAGTTTAAAACATCTTACAGTTATTTCTGTGTTTAGATTCCACTCTTTGCTCACGCTCTGCTTTCATTTGCTCTGCAGGAGTGTCATCCACATATGCCTTCCCTTCTTGAATAAGCTTCTCAGCATATTTCATTATTGTTTCAAAGTGATCTGAGGTATATGTAAATTGATCTGGTTTGATGTGCAGCATGGCAACATCTTCAAGAATAACCTGCAAAGTGTGAAAACGTACGCTGTAATATTCAGGAAAGGTAGTTTTCTTACATCTTTGTCCTCTTCATGTCAGATGTGGTGCTATTAATGCTCCATTGTCCAGAAAGGATAAGCCATAAGAATAAGCACGAAAGAAAAGAGAGGCATTCACTTATCATTCTTTCACAGCCTATAATCACTCTGCTATCTTATCATACCTTTTCAAAGTCTTCTTTCTCTTTTTCTGGATTTGTGTCATCAAATCTCATAATAAGCTTTCCTTTAAAGTTAACTTGGTAGTGCTGATTTAACAGGGCAGCTTTGGCATGACCAATATGCAGATATCTAAAAAGGAAATTAAAAAATAAATACATACACCAGAACTACTTCGATTAGACTTTTTTATTTGTGAGGGAAGGAGAAAGAATGGAAAGCAATACCTAAGTGTAATAAACAAACCTAGAATTTTTGTTGAAATACTATATGTTTATGAAAATAGAATATGTTTCTTCTACCACAGATTTAGTAGTTAGCTGTTAAAAATACCTAAATCTGTAAATTAGAGTGTTGCTATGGATATAAAGATTAGACTGCAATTATCTCCATTTTTACAGACTAACTTAAACCAACTGCTAATGATACCCAGTAGCAGCTACCAGATAATCTGAACTTACTACATTCACAAGAGAGGATTTTTCTGATTGCTGTGTATTTTTAATATAGGCTATAAAGCTACTGACATTTTGAATTAAATCTAAATCCCCAAAATTAAAATCTCTTACAAAAAGAGAGTAACATGTCCCCATAGAACAGGGTATTTTAAAACACCAGGATTAAGACACTAAAAAATACTAAAGTTGAGAATAATATATGTTACAGACATACATGTACATAATTCACATAATATTTGACTAATAGTTTATATTGGACTGAACAATAGTAAGAAACAACTACAGAAGTCATGTGATGCTGAACAGTTGATTTAATGAAAAAATGCAATCATGGAAACTTTATAGGTCACCAGGCAACTCCAAAAAGAAAGAGAAAAGGAAAAGCTGGCTGAAATTTGAGTTTATTATACTGGCTCATCACATCTCCTGTGTGTGGTCTTTAAAGAGTTTATTCTTTGGTATTAGACACAGTCTGGACCCCTGGCCCTCCATTATACATCTGGTAGTCAAGCTTCCCCAAGGAAGGCTATCCCATACAGCTTTCCTTTCTCAAATCTAAGCTTCCTTGGGAAGCACCGAGTCCCTTGACCCAGTTCATAAGGACTGCATGTCCACACCATAGCTCCTGGCAGGGCACACACATCCATTATCCATGCAAATGCCATCCTCCTGCTTCTCCTCATCCCACTGTTGAGCAGCACAATATCACCTCACAACTAAACTCCCTATTCCAAGTGCAGGCAATAGTGCAACAAAGTACAGAGGAGAAGTGAATGAAGAGCTCTAGTGGACACAAAGCTTTAAACGCTCATTTGGTTTAACAGCCTTGTCTGATAAGCTGATTAACATCCTCATCAAAGACTTTTTTTTTTTTTTTTTCTTAAGACAAGACACAAATATAACCTTCTCAAAGTATTCATGTTTCTTACCCACTTGCTTCAGGAGGAAACCTCACAATGACCTTTCCCATCTCTGCTCCAGGAAGTTCAACAAACTTCCCAACATCTGCTTTCTTTTCTTTTTCTGTTGCCTTGAAAAGAGAAATAATTACAGATTGTATTAGCTGTAAAACCAGATAAAAAACTCTAGCTACTAGATACTGTATACAAGTCTCCTTTCAAACCTACAGGCTGCCATATTGGACCCCAAATTCATCTCTTTGTAACTTTCACATTACTCAAGTCACTCCCAAACAAGATTAATTCTAGAGTTTTTAATTATTTTGTCTTCAAACCTGGTCCAGGACTGAAAAGTCCCAAGTTGTCTAATTTATTCCACAGAAGAAAAAAATTGCTAGTTAAGGTTTTATATCTTAGAGTTCTTAACTTGAACATGATGAACAAATTAAGTCAACTGAAGAGAGCAATCTTTGCAGGTCTATCAGGATCTCAAACTCTCTTTAGAAAAAGCAAACAATGTATCTAAAGAGCAGTGCTGATTAAAAGAAGAGGTGCCATATTTCCATGATTCCACTTAAGCACTGGACTAGACAACTCATGCCTTTCTAAACCTCAGCTTTAGCTGTAAACAAGAGCTTAAAAAAACTTAGTTCACTGTACAGCTGCTTACTTTAAGTTTTTAATTCTCTAACTTAAAAAAACAATAACTTTTGCAGCGTATTCACAGAAAGAAAGCTATTCTCTCCAGAGGAGCTGAGTAAATCTTACCATTTTAACCTTTGGTGTACCAGCAGCCCACTTGGCTCCCACTGACTGGAAAGCACGTTGTGCCTCAAGGAAGCTGTACCATCTCTTTGCATGCACAGGAGCTTTGTTTTGTTCTAACTGCTCTTGCCACGTGCTGTTACCTGTTAGGAAAAAAATAAGCTTTCAAACTATTAAATTATAAAAATAAAATTATTTTTATCAACTGCATCTTTTTAAGACTAAGAAATGATAATTTTAAAAACCTACTCACACTCTCTTCTGAAAAGATTTAGTCATGGGGGTAACAAACCATTCAAAAGCAAATTAAATAAACAAGCTCACTTAAAACCCAGAACACACTGTATTCCTTCTTGCATTCATCAAGGCAGAAGCTGAGGGGGATCAGTCAACACACATTTTTCCTTGTATCTCCACCTCAAAATTAGTACCAACTTCATTTCAAGACAGAAATACAGGATACCCTTCTATTGTGTTTACATTTGATGTTTTCTAAGCCTCATCACAAGTGAAACATGTGCCAATACTGCCCATTATTTCTGACGGGCTGAATTCCCACAATCTAATTTCCAAGGAACATGCTTCACCAGAAGGATTCTGATGGCAAAAAGGAGGGAAAAAAAAAAAAAAAAAAAGAAAAAAGAGAAAAGAAAAAAAAGAAAACAAAACAAAACAAAACAAAAAAACCACAAACACACTCCCTTCAGAATGCTCTTAAGAGCAGCAACTTTGAAAAAATACCAAAAGCTGTTAGCTTTTAATCTTAACTATGCCCTCTACTTTCAAGTGGAAATTGGGTTATACTGAATGGTAGATTGTCACCTACCATCTTTAGATATAGAGCCAAGAGAAAACAAAAACCAAATCCATAAAAACAGATCATCTAAGTTTCTTTAACCTCCAAAGGGTGTTTTGCAGAGTAACATCTAACAAACACTAAACATCTAACAAAATAAACATTGAAGAAATTTCCTCTGCTAAGACAATGTCACAGAAAGGTCTATGCATATCATTTTACATTGCACATTTTCATATTGAGACAACAGGTAATAAAAGATGTTCTTAAAATTACTAATACACAAAAGAAGTCAGAAAAAAATCCACTTAGGGATTACCGCTCATAAATTTTCAAATGTAACAACAACTTGAAAAAAAGAAATCTAAGATTTCCCAAGCTAAACTATTGCCATCACTAGTGATGCACAGGTCACAGCAGTGTGCATGACAGTACACAGTCTCTCATAGAGCTAGGAGTCACTACTAGCACCCACAAAAGAGAAAAATTAGGGATTCCTGTAGTATATTGATTGCAAGCCAGTGAAACAGAGAACATAAACCAATACCTTTTAGTACAGCCCAGACACACAAGTCTGCGAGACTCAGAGAGTTTCCCACCAAGTAGGTCCTTAGAGACAGACAGTGGTTGAGTTCTTGGATGGCTGAAGGGAACTGGCTGGCAGTGGACAACTTTGTAGCACTAAACTCCAGCCAATGGTCAATCTTGTTTGAAGGGACAAAAGACAATTAAAGTTACTAAAGAAATGAGAATTAAGCTCGTTAAATAACTGAATAATACACAATCGATCTAATAGCTGAACAGAAAATATTAACAGGAACATTAGAATTAAATATATCAGAACATAATATATCTTGAAAGAACGTTTAAAATAAGTCATAGCGAAAAATTCACCCAGAACTGCACTAAATGATGAAATTTAATTTCTTCTTTTAGCAAGAATTCAAACTGGAGAAAACACCAATTTTACTGATGTTATTCCAATTGGTAAAATAATAACCAGTTCTTAGATACTTATTACCCAATGCATATAATAATTATCATAATCCCTTAACTATTTAGATACCATATTTGTGATCTATTTCTTCTTTCTGGTGCTGCTACAGGTTAGTATACCATTTTCCCCTCAGTCCCTATCTTCTCCTCCTCATTTCCTTTTAGATTTGAAGAAATCAAACCCCTGCCTTTCCTAAGTCCTACTCCCCTCTCCTGCAGAAGTCTCTTCCTGCAACTTTGCAGATAAACATATGAAAAAATGCTAAGAATTAGGCTGGTTACTAATATAGCCCTGTCTATAAACTGAATCCCTCAACCCTGCAAGAGACTAAGTGTCTCTTCTACTCCCCTGCTCCTATTTCATGTGTAAGTGTTCTGCAAGCTGCAATGGGAATCCTTCCAACACTCAAGCTAACGTGGCAGGCACAGATGTAATTACAACCACCACAGAATTCAGTTCAGTCATTTGCAGTTGCATGCCAAAATATGTGCACCACAAATGCAGCTGTCCCTGTACTCCTCCAAGTACAGTATTATTTTTGAAAGAGGCAGAAGTGAAAAGAAGTATTGTACCAGAAACACCAGCCCTGAAAATGCGTGTGCTGAGGTCTGGGCTTAACTTGGAAACAAGGGATTTGGACAGAAATTTTCAACAGCCAAAAGACAACTTACAACTTTTTAACGCCTCACAGGCAAAGTACTAAGGCAATACTTTCCTTGTGACCAGCTATGAGGGCTGAAGAGTGACTGGAGAGTGATTACCACTGGCTTCAAGAAGAAAAGACCTGAATCAAGTCCTTCAGTCCCTCCCCAAGTTTCAGAGGAAATAATATCAATTTGTCTGCTAGTTTCAGTTATCAATTTAAAATTCAGCATATGATTGATTATTCTGAACTAGATCCAGGAAGAAACCAGGGTCAGGGTTTTGTCTATCACATACAGCGAAAACTACTTCAGGATTTCAATGCCACAGTGTTCCTTGGTGTTACACTGAAAGTGTTACAAGATAGCAACTGATGGCAACAGAGTTGAGGAAAGTGAGGAGGGAAAATCCCATGTACCTATCGCCTCCCAACCTGAATTATTTTATGTTAGTGAGCTGTCAACAAAGGAGCTGCTGTTGCAGGGATGGACAAGGGCAACACTTTCAAAACTCAGATTTCCTAGTCTTCTTTGTATGGAGGAGGAAGCTTAGCGAAACAAAACCCTCAGCATCCCACATAGCTGGAACCTCAGTGTAACAGTAAAATGCAGAACAATAGACACAAGGTCAAAAGAAAACCCAACCCCAAAACACCATCCCCCAAACTCAGAACAGGCCAAAAGAGAAAAAGGGAAAAGAAAAAAAAGACACAAGAGCGTGATTCAAGGCCAAGGTGGATGTGGGTTTGAGCAACCTAGTCTAGTGGAAAGTATCCCTACCCATGGGATACAGATGGTCTTTAGGGTTGGAAATAGATGGTCTTTCAGGTCCCTTCCAACCCAAACCATTTTATGATTCTGTGATTCCTTCTCACCTCAGTGTGTTCCAACAGATTTGAGCCATACAACCCAGCAGAGGCAGCAACTCGAGCCAGGTACCGAGCTATTGAATTCACATCAGTAAATGAAACTTGCCTGAAAACAGAAAGAGTAAATTACTACCTCCAGTCAGTACAACTTTAATTGCACACACATAGCTGAAACATGTGCAAAGTCAACACAAAATAGATTCCAGGTGAACCAACAGGTACTACTAGGGCACTAGAGAGAGAAAAAAACCACCCAGCACAAGAATAAATAGGTCCTTGCTTTTCTATCACCAGATGGAACCACAAGCTTCTAAATGTGAAAGAATTTTGCTTAGGCTGAAAATAAGAAAATAAGACTGATAATTCTTTCAAATACTAAAACTCTCTCCACATCTGACAGAAATCATAATTATAATCTGAGCTACAGATTTTCCAGATTATAAGGAGCTGATCAATATTTGTTTTGTTTTCGTAAAAGAAGGATGACTTTGAAGAGGATTCCAAGTGAAACAACAGAAGAATTGAGAGGTCTTCATCACAGTTTTAAGGGCCAGCATCAGGGGAAAAAAACCTGTTGATTTGTTAGTCACTTTACTCGATTCACACTTCAAAGAGACCATCCCCTGGTGAACAAACTTGCCTGCCTGCATTTCTCTTTTTACCCAGTCTTCTCCAGATAACAGACTAATTTGAATTTGTTCTCCTCAATCTGCTTATGAAAGTTCTCAACTGACCTGCAGAAGAAATGTCTCTCTTTGTTTTCATGTCCCTTTTCTACATTACACACAATATCAAAAAAAAAGCTGTCAGAGATCTAGCTTCCAACTCATCTAAGATAAATTAATATTTACTGAAGAACTTCGGAAGAAAGACGCATCAGAACATCAGTTCTCCAGATAATACTGCTCTCTACTCTACTCCCACATAGATGCAGATTGCAAAAACAGAGCTCCAATTGCTTCTAAATCAAGCATTGATATCAACAAAAGGAGTCCTTGTAAGTGTTCTTCTGAACATTTACTCAATTTAATGCACTGAATGCTACACTCCAACTTGTCCAACCAAGGTTCCACTTCAGTCATTGTTCTCTATTTCCTTTTTTACCTACTATGTCCTTTATGAAATTAAAAGAATTCTGATAGCCTTCAAGCCTTGCAAACATCAACAAAAGTTCTGAAAATTACACAAAGTGTACTTGCTATATTAACAATTAGAATGTGTCCCATTTTTAGTACAAATGGACCAGCCAGTCTCATTAACTGCAGCAAAATCTAAGGAATATAGTTCATTGGGAGGTTATTTTTGTTTGCTTGTTTTTAATTCTGCATGCTTTCTAAGCATGTAGGATCCAGTATATATACAGAGGAGCCATAAAGTATACATAAAACCAAAAGTCAAAGTAGGGTGTAAATTACACAAAGTGTGTCCTATTCTAATTTCCAACTATTTGATTTTAAGGAAGCTTTTTTAAACTTAGAAAAACAAAACACTTCCAATACATTTTCACTTGAGAAGTCTGTGAAATGCACTTTTATTGTTTTCACTAGCTCATACCAAAACAAATACCTCTTGATTACTCAAGCAAAACTGAATACATGTATAAAATGGGAAGACATTACTCTGAGTAAAATCTTACTTATGCTTTTTAGGCATAAACAACTTTTTAAAGCTGTTATTTTCTTCAGGAAAAACACAATACTCCCACCCAAACATCACTAACTGACTTCTTTGGAAAAGTTATAAAAGGCTCTTTGCAGCCAGTGCTTGCTAACTCCAGGGTAAGTAAGGAAGAATGAACAGGGACAATGCAATGTTACAGGCAAAGAGTGGCTGTTGAGAGTGACATGAAATGCCACATAATTAAACACCACGGCAAATATTCAAGAAGACAAGATGGGACAAGGGGACCAAAAAAAAAGGGCAAACACAAAAAGCAAAAAAAACCCCAAAACACAGATTTTTTTCAATCGTAATAAATCAGTATTTAATTGATTTTAAAAAGCTTTGCAGAATGGTTGGATTGATCTGCCTAGGAGGAATAACTACTCTGAAATGTGCATGTGCTCATCACACAAAACACAAAAGTTGTATTGCAATTTGCTTTCTGACAAGACACAGGTACAGTAAAACTCTCCATAAAGCCACTATCTCTTAGCAGAGTGGTTTGCTTAGGAGCTATTACCACATGAAGTTTTGAAGCTAGGGCTTCAAAAATAACCTTTAAAATAAAATTCATCATCTCAAATGAGCAATAAACCTTTCAGGTTTATCTTAGCTGACAGCTAAGTTTCAGCTAGTTAACTGAAAATTTTGACACCAGATTTTAACTGAGCTTCAAAACAGAACCTAGAAGAATCACAATTAAAATGTTCTTTCTTGTTCAAGTGAAGTCATGAGAACTAATGGATTCCTGAAAAAAAAAATCCAAATCTAAAACATCCCAAATGATTTTCACATCATGCCAAAACAAGATGGTTCAGCAGAACTGATGCCACAAAATCCATTTACCAAAAGCATTAGTTGAGATATGAGTTCAGCTGATGCCTCTCACATTGCAGATATACTTTTAAGAGACTTTAAGGGGAAGAATCAAATTTTAAAATGATTGTACAACCAAGCAAGGGAAAATTAATGCAATACTGAGGTCTGGAATAACTTCTTGAACATAAGCCAATGCCAGGGATGAAAAGACACTAACACACAAAAATTTCGATCTGATAGGACCATGATTCTAGATCCTCCCAGGGCCAAAGTACAGAAGAAGAGTGTTTGCTTTACATTTCTGACAAGTTCCATTACAGCCAAAATGAGTGGGTTTGCAATGCAGTAGGAAGAAGGCATGATAACACTAAATTATTTAATGAAATAAATATTATTTCAAAGCCAACTATATATATTTAAAATATTCCAAGACTGTTCCCATGTGTCACAGGAGTGTGCATTCAAGCATTTTAATGTATACATCCATACACTGCCTAAACTGACAAAGTAAAACAAAATCTAAACCTGACAAAGGCTACTTAAGGGGAAAACTTTCTCCTGCAGCTAAAAAATATCCAATTAACTTTCTGTTATATAAGCTGTATCCCACATGTGCAAAACACATGCTGAAGATTATTAAAGATGTACCAATTAGATCTCAATACAATTTCCCTGTCACATTTCCTTTGGTTTAATTCACACCAAATTCAATGCCATCACCAGGCACAGCAAAAGACAACATGGAATATCAGAATATGCAAGAGCCCCTATATGAGTTCAGGTCCAACATTTTAAACAGAAAACAGTATTTCCAACCAGTAAAACAACCATGACTGAAGAATGTGAATCTTCCTGTGCTTTGATCTTCTGCAAGTTTATGTACACAGTGACAAGCTCTTTACCTAAGGTTATAAGACATGGAAATGCTCAGTTGGTGTTAATTTATGAGGAGCAAGTCAGTAACTGAAATACAAGATGAAATATGTTGCTTCTATAGCCATTCCACAGACAAGCAGGTACTCCAGTTCATGATGCATTGGTGGCTTTAACAGCATCTCCTACTGAATTAGCTGACAAAATGAGAGCTTGTCAGCAAGTCTGTGAACAACAGATTCCCTAAGATGTTCAAAAAAAACAACCAATGTTCAAAAACTACCACTATAATCAGTAATTCCAAATTCATCATGGTGTTAATAATATACTTTAAGTTACAACTGCAATGCTCATGTACAAATATGCTCTTTACTGTAGATACTAAATGCCAGAGTTTCAACTGATATGTCAGACAGCAGGATCTCTTCTCTTGATATAACCAGGTGTCTTAACTGGTATGGAATCAAAGATGACAATGCAGCTTGCCAAAACAAACTGTGTTAGTCTTCCATTTCTGATAGGCATTTGATCTTACTCAGATTGTAAAGAACCATCTTCGTGCCCCAAACTTGAAATTATCCATTCCAATGGCAGAGTATTTTTAGAAGGACAGACAATAAATTACTACAAAAATTTCCAATATTCTTTCTACAGTGTGCAGATGGATACACTGGATAGTACAGCACAGTTAATTAACACTTTTCTGAGATAACATCATGCCTTTGCTTATACACAGACAGGAGGGAGCCTAAATAATGTCATCTAAACATTCAAATTTCAGTCCACCACACATATACAAGTCCAAGGAATCTGATATATCAAACCCCTCTAATACAAAACTGCCTTGCTGTTGGTCATCCATGGCATCACAAAAAGTGACTGGTACAGCATAAATGATTATACATAAGTACATGTAAATAAAACAAGTTTTTTCCATAAAGACCTAGTTCAGAATATACTGTAAATGTTTTGTCTGTGCTACGGAGACATCAGTAATGCAGTGATGAATAAAACCGTATTTTTTTTCTCCTCCTCCTACCTCAAAAGGTTACTGTCAATGTTACAACCATGTGACTTTTAAAACTGCTGACCCAAAGGTAGAAGGAGAGATGCAAAGTCACTTACTCGGACACAGAAAGGATGGTTTCTTTGCCTTCTTGCACTGAAATTTCAACATCATTCTTCACATGCTCCACCGTCAGCAGAGCTCCTTGAAAACACAAGACAAAAAGATACTGAGCTTCCTTCAGAAGAGATACCTTTCACAGTTACAGCCAACCACTTACATCTCCTGTCCACTAGGACCAGGTGACTGAACTGGCTCCTTCAAGTAAGAATGACCAGGGAAACAAAAAAATCAATGTTCAGTGTCATATGCAAGAGGCTTCTTCTTGGCAATCCTTGCAGCTTCAAATTGATAATGTCCAGCACACAGTGATCTGCAGTGGGCTCAGCAAGTGTGTCAGCTACAATACATTTTTGCTTCCTAAGGGTATGGTAAAAATTAGTCCTGTCCCCCAGTATATGAGGTGAATCAAAAAGCTCTTAAATATTGGAGAGTATTACCAATGTACTCCATCCCAGCCCCAACACATGCATCAAAGGAGATCAATTACTGAACATACCAGCACTTTCTGAACAAGGATGAGACTATTTTCTACCTGATTTAAAGTTCATGAAAAGATTAGCCATTCACATTCAAAACCAAGAAACTTTATCCATGTAAAAGGGCAGGAAGCTTACACTGGGTTTTCAAAGTAGTTCACCAGTGACAGTAAAAAATGGTCTCCAGAAAGAGAAGAATTATTGAAGTGTTTAGGCTACACCATTGACTGTAAGGCAGCTCTGGCCACATTGGAAGAGGCTTGATGCAAACCTGCTCTGATCTCGAGGTTCTACAGCACAACACAGCAGCTCAAACAAAGCACTGAGCTCACTTGGCTGCGCTTCTGCCCTGGCTCTGCTCCAGAGTCAGCCTGCTGAGCATAAGCAGAGGAGCTTGTGCTCTTTAACTTTGCTCAGAAGCACGTACAAAGGCAGCAAGCTTTTGCATAGGCAAACCAGCCAAAGGACTTTACTCTAGTCTAGAAAGGCACCTAACCTGTTACAGACTCCAAAGCGTGCTGTGCACCTCATCCTCCCTAGGACAATGCTCCAGCTACCGAGGCAGATGGTACTATAAGCTATTAATACACTGGCCTAAATACAAACCACTGGAGCTAGGAATTCCCTAGCTCTCACCTCTGCTCAGCTGAAAACCCTTCTGGTGGCATTAAGAGTAAGTCAAGGTTCTTCTTCTCATCCCTCAGCTATCCACCTGTGAAATTCAGGGTGACAACCCTTACACAACACGTTAGTAAGACAGGCAAGTATTTTAATAACATGCATGGAAATACTTTGAAAATGACAAGTATTATGTGCAACAAGCTATGTAATTAATACTGATGACATTAAAAACTACTACACTTTTCCCACTGCACAGCAGACATGATGAACAGTATGAAGTAGGGATGAGTAAGATCAGTGTGCTTGTCTCCTTGATATAAATGTTTCATCTGTAATATGCAATATTTCTGACACAATCATGCAATCTCCAGAAATAAACCTCCGGTACCACTCACCAGCTGAGAAAATAAGTCTCCAAAGCCCCTAAACCTGATGTTAATCATAATTCATATTGCATCATTTTCTTTTCTGGCAAATCAGTATAAACAAGTACAGAGAAAAATTTTATTTAAATCATATGTTTTTATACCTTGAATCAGTAGTCATGCAAGTTGCATTCAACTCTGAAATGCATTTGGGAATAACAGCAAGAAAAATAAACCAATAAATTACGATGAAGAATAGGAAGAAAATTTATTTTGAATAGCTATAACGAAATGGAGAAATTTTATGGAAGACATACGAAAGATTGTTTCCAGATGGGTGGAAGTGCAATGAAGGAGGTTCTCACGTTTTTAAAGGCAAAATAACATCGAAGGGCAGCGCGCAACTGAGAAAGCAAGATTTCACAGAGCAACTTGGACCCAGCTCCCCAGAGGGGAATTTTAGCAGCAGATTAGAACTGAAAATGAAAGACAACAACACAGCGGCAGAGCTCACGAAGAGGCAGCGTGAACTAGGGCTGTCTTGACCATTCAGCCTCGACGTGCCAAGTCACCCGAGGCTGCACCCGTGCCCGAGTTCCTGCAGCCCGAGCTATGCCCAGCGCAGCCGCTCCGCCACGGCCCCAACAGCGGCCAGAGCGGCCCGCAGCGGGCACACGGCCCCGGGAAGGGCGGCAGGGACGGGAAGGAAGGGCAGGAAGAACGGGAAGGACGGGCACGGGCCCCGGTGCCGCCTCGCCCGGCCCCACACGCGGGCACGGCCGGCGCCGCATGATGCAACACGGGCGGGAGGGAGCGAGGGAGCGAGAGAGCCGGGAGGGACAGAGCCCCGCCGGGCACAGCGGGATCGGGGCCAGGCCCGGCCCGCACTTACCGAGCGGGGGACTGCCCGCGTCCACGGTGAGGCTCAGCGCCGCCATTCCCGCCGCCAGCGCCGGAACCGAGGGAGGCAGCGGGGCGGGGCGCGCAGCGCTGCCAGCTCGGCAGGGCCCGGGCGGCGCGGCAGGACCCGCCCCGGGGCGGGCGGAGCGCCGTCACTTCCGCGGGAGAACCGTGGAGCCGGCGGAGCGGGAGATGGGGGTGCTCGGGACGTCCCTTCGCTGGCGATCAGTCCCGCTGGGCGCTGCCGGAGCCCGCCCGCAGCCCTCCCGGCCGCGCCGGCGGAGCCCTGAGCAGGCGGCCGGATGACGGACGGGTGCCGGATGAGGCTGCCCTGCCCTCAGCTAACCAGCTGCCGGTGCTGCCCTTCTCACGCTGCTCCGGCTGAGCCTTCCCCAGGCCTTTGCCTGCCAAGGCCCTTAGCTGGATGTCTGGAAGCAGCCGTGGAGATGCCTCCAGCCCCTTTCTGTGTGTGAGGATCCAAACAGGTCGAGCAGCGGAGCACGCACCCCCGCGCTGGAGTAGGATGGTTTCACTCCTCTGGTTTTGTAGGATGTCACTTGTTAAACTCCTGACAAACGTGCGAACTTTGCAGCGAGTCAAATGAGTCCTAGAATATCCCGAGTGGGAAGGGACCCGCAAGGATCCCGGAGTCCAGCTCCCGGCCCTGCACAACGTGGGCCAAAGGCTTTTGAGCTGTGGCAGGCTTGGCACTGTGACCACTTCACTGGAGAGCCTGTCCCAGTGCCCAGCCACCTCCTGGAGCCTTGCAATGAGTTACAAAATGCTGCGTCATCGGTTTTTCACAGGAGACTGGCTCAAATTCACTTTGTTGCAAGGACAATGCAGTGTCACTGTGATAGTTTTTTTCCCCACATTTATTTTATAGCTGTTACTGTAGCACCTAATGTGCTAACGGAGACATTATCAAATGCTTGATTGGTGAACCAGTGCTTTTTATGCAGTGAGGGTAGTGGTATAGCCAGAGCATGACTGCACATTACGTGCTCGTTTTTATGCTTGATTCCTGCTGCTGGATTTAATATCTTCTCCTGTGTTAGCAGCTGTAGGGGTTCTGTAAGCATGGAAAGTATTTCCACATGTTTCCATACATCAGTATCTTTACACACCATGCGGAAGCTGATACATGCTGTGTGTTCTATTCCCTTTCAGCTAACTAAATGAGCAGACAGAAATTACAGCAGAATTAGAAAGAGGCTTATGCTGAAGAGATTTTCAAACTTATTGCAAGGTTCAGATGAAAATAAGGCTATAGAGGCAATAGATGAGGATTACTAACAGTGCTGTCTGTCCTTTGTATTTTAATGATTACATGGAAAGAATGATGAAGGCAGGCCTTTGTGTTGCCTGAGTTGTTCTACATTTTATCTTAACATGTTTTGCAAAGTCACATGCAGATTTAGATGGGAATGCCACAGCATGCGTGTCAAAGAATCCTGTACAAGATAAAGGTGAAAATTATGTATAACAAGCAGTGAAATCACTGTATGTGCTATGTGGTTCAAACTTCAGTAACAATCAGTATGTGGAATGACTAAACTTATAATGGGCTAAAATATGAAGAAGGTTCTAATTAAAGCAGGCCAAATCTGCCTTGCATGCTCTTATCAGTTATGCAATTGAGGAGAGAGAAGAAAGGTAGGCTTTAGATCAAAGGATTAGAAGCATACATTGTTCCTATATATGCAGCTCTAATCCAGTGTCATGATAGAATGAGGTAAATGCTAATCTTGCTAATTTATCTGTAAATGTTAGGCCAGGATGACCTCACTAAGGAAAAAATCCCTTAGATTCTGTTCCACCTGTGCACAAGGAGCAAGAGTTGCCTTGTTCATATCATTTGGTGGCAATATGTTCCTGCTTGTTGGAAATAGAGTCAGCTTTAAGCCAGTGAAGTCATATAGGTGTTACCCTACTGTGAGGAAAGGACCTAATCTAAGGACTCCAAGTGGAGTTGTTGAATATCTTGTGTGATGACGGGAGAAAGTAGTAACTTGGACATACTGTGGAAAACTGAATTTCAAAACTTTCTTCTGTATGGTAAAACAACTTTTTGTACCTTGAGGCACTCATTTAAAGACAGTTTTGTGTGCATGAAGGGTGTAGTTATTTAGAAGACCTAATCTTGTGGGCAGAGAGGAAGGGGGAGAGGATCCAGTGCAACTTGCAGGCTACTCTGGCATTCATGGTGCCAGCAGAGGGTAAGAGAAAAAAATCATGTGGGAGAGCTTAGGGATTCAGTCTCTATGTAAGCAAGCAGCTGTGTTCAGATACCTTCTCTGACACCACCTGCCTGAGAATCTGACATGCCACTCTTTTCTTCACATGGAGAACAGAAAGAAAAGCAAATCTCTGTGTTGTCAGTTGAAACTGGCATCTCTCCATGGCATGCCTCAGTATGTGCCACATAAGTAGGGAAAAGGTGGCCCTAGGACCCCTTCATTTGAGAGTAAGGGAACTGAGTCACAACATCTGAAGAAAAGAAGGGACACAGATGCCTCACTGCTTCAAGAACTTAATTCCAAAATCCTAAATTTGGCTTGAAAAGACTTCAAAAGAGTTTGGCTAATCTTCCAATTTTAGCTAGTCATCTGTAATTTACTACTGATTCTCTTTCATGTTCAAGTGGACTGGCCAGTTGAATCCTGTTTTCCTAACAGCCACACCTATGGGAAAGCTGACTGAAACAGGATCTCCAATTTCAAAGTTAATTTTAGGTGATCTTGGCCCTTTTCTCTCCCCTCCTCTAACATGCCTGTGTTCCACAAGAGGGGAAAGAGGTACTGTCAACTTCCTCAGCTCTGGGGCTGTTGGAAAGGCACCTGGTTTATCTCAGAATTTGGACAGGGAAAATTTCAAGGTCTGGCATTTCTGTTATTCCCAAGTATGCCAAAATGACCTTGACTTTGGATGCCCAAAGTGCTCCAAGACTGCAGTGGCAGAAACCCTTACAAAGGCATTTCAAATCATCATAGAGGTGCTAGAACTCCTGCCCCTGTCATGCTTCCTTGGGTTCCCAGCTGAGCTGTCCTGAACCCTGCTGCATGTACACTTCACTGATCCTCAATGCATCCAGTGATCCATGAACCCTTATTTTGAGATTTCCAGCCCCAGCTGCATTGTGTCCTGCCTCCTGCAAAACTCAGACAATCCAACATATAGCAGTCTTGGCCATCCCAAAAATCAGAGCAGACCAGAAAAAATTCAGATGCCCTTCTAAGAATCAAAACTGTCAACTTTATAACAAATAGGCTCATCCATCCAGGCAAATCCTTAGTCCATTTGTATTTAACACAATAACCCTTACTGACAACAAAACCCATTGAGCAAGATCAGGTACACGACTTAAAATGATTTCATCTTCAGAATATGAAGATGATTTTAGTCTGCAGTGTTATGATTAGCAGCATATTACACACAGTCATGAGGAAGGAAAACTCCAAAAGAATACAGAAAATGACTACTGAAGAAATGAGACTGCTTTGATGTTGTCTGATCAACACAGCCAAATAATCTGATCCAACAGATACTTAGAGCTTCTGTATAATTTTGAAATTATTGAACACCTTACTGAAAGAATTCAGTTCAGATTCTATGAAAGAATTTCAAGCTCAGTCATCATCTTCCTTTCTTTTTTCCAAGCTCATTTTCTTAGCCTTCCAGGCAAAGTGAAGACTCTTCCCTGCTTTAAGGCACAAGAGATTCTTTCACATTGTTTGGAATACGACTGGCATAGTAGTCATAATTTCTCAAAGTGGCAAGGACCCCAGCTGAATTCATGTGTTTCACCTCCTTGTTATACTGAAATGGATTTCCACGGATATCAGTTATCTTGCCTGCAAAAAAAAAAAAAAAAAAAAAAAAAGAAATTCCAGCAAAAAGGAGTTGGAGTCTATTAGTTCAAGTGAAATAATTAAAAGCAGCCTTTGCGGTACACATGCCCATCTTCAAACATGAAGTATCTTTGCTTCAGTTTAAGTACAAAAGGTTTTATACTGACTGGAATCAAATAGCTAGTGGTTTTTTTGTTTTTTCCCCCAACAATTCTTTGTGTCTCAGACAAAGAAAAACACCTCTCTCTCTCATGGATTACCTAAAATGATTCCTGAGTAGCTTTTACATTAGCCATTGACAAGCAGCAAAAAAAAAAATCCTCAGGACAAGTGTATACCACAAACTCTAACATAATGTAGAAAAACCCCAGTTGGTTTTGAATGAGATTTCAGAAATCACTTAGCAAGAGCAACACAGATCTTTATTCAAACTAATTTAACCAGGAGATTCCTACATACCAAAGAGGCCAAATTCAGCACTGTGCTGCCCCAGATTGGTTGGGTTGCTTTGTGCTTGAGCTAACCCTGTTTAAAATTATCCCACTTATGAACATTACAGTCTGCAGAGGAGTTCAATAGTGTCATTATGAAGCCTGTTATCTTTCTTGACAGATTTTAGCCATCAAACCCCATTATTTTAGCACAGGGTGGTAAAAGACCTATTAATGTGAAAAGAACAATTGAAACAAAATACTACTTCAAATCCTCGGAAGTGAGACTTCTCATAACTTTTCAACCCCTTAGCCCCTAGATAAGTGAAGTGTCTCATGTTGGCTGGAGACCACTGATTCTACTGAATTACATGAATGACTCAATTTTGGAGTTTGTACATCCAGAGAACAACTGCATGATTTGACCTATTTTTGTTGGTTTAAAGAATTCAATGTCCACATATTACATAACATGTTACTAATAATAAACTACTATACTCAGTTAGTAGGACAGCAGATTTTACTGTGAGATAGTAGCCAACAGAAAAAAAAAAAGGGCATTTGTTTTAAAAATATTAAAATTAATGTACCCCAAATTTGGAGATTTGGCTTTTTTTATGTGACACTTATTGACACATGTATTGTCATTTTTCTTTCAATGGAAAGCATAACTAACTTCAAATTAATGCAATTTCACTTATCCTGGAAATTTGAATGCCATGAACTTACCTCCCACAGCATGTAGGATAGCTTCAGGTGCACATGTGTCCCACTTCTTGCACCCAGGACTGGCAAACACATAAGCAGATGCTTTGCCTTCTATGAGCTGAATGATCTGTTAAGAATAGAGTTGCAATCATTGCAAAGGATCTAGGCATTTAGAAATGGGTAGAAATAACACCAGGAAGGAGGGATTAAATCTGTGTATGTAAGTACTGACAGTTAGGAAAGGAACATCAGCCATTTCCTTATTGATATTACAAGAAACGTATTAAGATTTAGAAGCTATACTGCATCATCATTACCAATTCAATATTTTGATTGTTATAAATACAGTCTATAAGATGAAAATCCACTCTCACTTTCAGAAACAAGAATTTACTTCTTGTGCAAGTACTAAAAAAATAAAGTGGGGAGTATGTGTATAGTATAAACTATATACATGTGGTGTTAGTGCCATTTTGGGCCTTGCACATGTTGGAGAAAAGAGATGAGAGGGTGTGTTTTTGACAGCTATGACAAAACTAAGCTTTAAAACCTGTACCAAATTAGTGTTCCATGTACAAAGAGAAATTTAACAGAGGAAATATCACTGTGTGCTTATATTTTTATCCTTTCAAATGTGCTGCTGGATAGTTGGAACAATAGCTGTATTAACACAAACAGGAGGACATGTCTAATAATTGAGATTAAACTGAACTCCTATTTACTCATTCTGGTCTTACAACTTTTTATTTTCATCCCTAAAAGCAGAATACTGGGGAAGACAGACCTCAGCCATGACCAGCATGGCCACTGGTACAAATACACCAGTGCAAATTCTCTCAACCTCACAGCAGACTGAATGCTAGGAAGAGAAGTTGTGCTGGGGAAGGTGAAGGAAGTCTTTCCTGTGTATTCATGCAAGTAAGCGAATGATTTCTTTAAAAAGTATTTTTATTTTTTTTCAAAGGTAAAAAATTTTACCTCCCAGTAAAACCAGAAGATTTGGGGTTTTCATACCTTGTTTCCTGCTCCTCCCACTCTGATGACATGGTCTGGGTTCAGGGCAGTGATGCACTCGTTCACCAGGGCACTGCTGTGGGAACGTGTGGTCACGACGATGTGTTTGCCAGCAGGTGCCTCTGTCAGCTGAAAGCCAAAGGCACCCATGCCCAGCACTCCCCAGATGGTCCTGCCCAGCACAGCATTAGCTCCTGCCTACAAAAAAGGCACAGAGTAATGCTTAATCACACAGGTCAGCAGTTAAAGCACAAAGGGAAAGGGGTACCTAGATGCATCTTGGCATATCAAGGAGTACAATATTAATACTGGGCTGTACATTTAAACAGTGGCACTTTAAAAGAACTACTTGGGAGCCCAGAGTGAGAAGTTGGCTCTCTTTCCCTCTAAGGCAATGGCATCATTGACCCTTTTCTTATCTGTGACGTTGTGGTAGTGCATTACATCCTGCCTCCAGTGACTGGCAGATTAATAGTTATGTATTTCTGTGCTTGAGGCACAATCTGTAATTGAAAGTATCTTGTAATTTGAATTATATTGTGATACATGTCACACAGAACATGATAGCACTACATCAGCTCAAGGGCTTTTTCTTTAAACTCCAATAACTTTAATCAGGCTGTATCATGAGCTCCCCCGAATAATACTGAAATAATCTCCAAATGTGTAAATGCCTGTAGGTTGGCTATCCTGACTTTCACCTGAAGCCTGGCATGAGACACTCTAACCCAGCTGTCAGTGACAGTTTATGCTTGGTTTATTTAGGGCTGCAGATTTATGGCAGTTACCATGCATTGCAAATGCACCCATTGCATGGATTTATTAAAGATTTTCTAGCAAAGACTGTAACACCACTGATCTGTACTTGTTCTATAGCAGATACTTTATAAGGACTGTAGTAATTTGTACAGGATATTTGTAATATATCCTATATTAGTGCACTGCACCAGCCTCAGGATTCAGTATGGCTGTTAGTAAGTTCCTGACAATCAATTCCTGGAAACCAGCATTTAAAATTATATCTATTTAATTTAAAAACCCCAATACCTTACATTACTACATTAACTCCACTAGATGCCACTTTTCAGTTCAAAGTGTGCTAACTGAAACAGCTTAGGAGCAACATTTAGAAATCACACAATGCTTCTAAATAAATCAATGATTTAATACCTCATAGTTGTAATATGGCTGGTTAATAACTCCTGCTATTGCTTTGCCTCCATAGGCAATTCCAATAAGAACCGTTACATGGTCAAGGAGACCTGGACAGAAAAAGCAGGAATGTAGTTATGCTTGAAAAAGAGAAAGATCTTAATAAAAACATAAACTATCAGTAAAAGTCCACAGATCAATGCAGGGTCCTATCATAAAGATGCAAATACTAATCAGGATTTTCAGATGTTGATATAATCTTTTAGTCATTTAACCTTGAGGTCTGCTAAAAAATGCTCCAGATAGAGTTATTTTAATAAATCTATGTTAAAATTAACACATAATGAGAAGGAAATTTAAAGATACAACTACACAGCAGTATATGGTGACATTCCATAGGTCAAAAAGGGGAAAAAATCTGCCTAAAAGATTTTACATTAACCAACTAAAAGATGCATTAGGAAGCAAAAGTGAGGTTTCAGCATATTGTTTCTTGGAGTCTTATTTTTTTCTTTTCTTTCATTTTAGGATCTATTTCTATGGATAGAAATTAAGCTTTGCTGAAAACAGTTTCTTCCCATGACTGAAGAATCATGATTTGTGGGAGGATGTTTGTTTCATTTTGAAAGGGCTACAAGTACAGCTGTGGTATTTGGGTTGTTTGAGAGGAGGATGATTTAGTCCTTCAATTCAAAGATATGCAAAATTGTAAATTTAACTAAAACTTAAGACAACCTGCCAGCAGTCAAAGGCAGTCTTGGCACTCTGAAATTATAAAAACTGCTCAGCACTCAGTATTCCATCAGGAATATTCAGAACTAACTGGTTAGACCTGAATGGAATAAATAAATACATTCCAAGCACTCAAAAAGTAGAGAAACATCAACCTTATGATACAATACTGTAAGTAACTTCTATGATAAAACTATCTATATGTATATGCTACTTTATTACATTGCTAATTTTTTTATCAACAGAATTAAAAGAAAATCTAACCTTCAGTGTACTCCTTGGTTCCATCCAAGGGATCAACCCATATTACAAGCTTTAAGAATAAAAGAAATAAGGAAAATTAACAAATACAAATCATGTAAATTACCACTCAGAGTATATATTTTACCTTAGTGTTTTTATTTCCTTATGATACTAAGGAAATAAAGAGATCCAAAGTTTTAACATTATTATATCATTGAAGCCTATAATAGTATTTTGCACCCAAAAAAAAAAAAAAAAAAAAAAAAAAAAAAAAAAAAAAAAGCAGCTTAAAAATTGACTAGAATGTCTCAGCAAATCTCTGAACAGAAGTATGAAGGATTAAACTGAAATGGAAAATTAGATTACTTTCTTATGTCCAAACTAGATTCCTGCCAAATTGATTTGAATTTTAATTGTAAGAAGCCAATTTCCATTTCCCATAACTGCACACAGGAGCATTTAGCATTTGCAGCTCTGGCGGTGTGATTCTCATGACTACATTTCAGTTTCCAAACAAAAAAGAAAAACTGGCAGCATTGAAAAAAAAAACATTTCTTCATTGTAGACTCTTAGTTAACGACAGAAATTAGTATAAATAATGTAAAATATGAAGACATAGACATAGCATTACCACATTACCTCTTCCTCTTTAATTCCTGTGTACTGAGTAGGACAAGGTTTCTTCAGTATTTCTTCACAGTGACCATCTTCAATTAACTCCTCACTTACATCACCATTGGGCAGTTCCTAACAAAAGAATGCTCAGAATTATTAGAAAAATATTTTGGACTCACCTCATTTTGCCTTAGAGCTGTGTGCTTGAGAGCAGCTTGAAAAAGATAATGAAATGGAAAGGTGAAATTGGATGGAAATACATTTATTTGTTGCTTTTTGGGCTGGTTTTTTTTTTTTTTAATTAAACCCAATGTTTTCCTAAAGCTAGCCAAACCAAATTCTAATGCAAGCTATAGCAAGATAAACTATGAAATATGTATGTTAGTATGAAATAAAGCAGGTACTTACTTCTTCTCCTATGATTGTCACCTTGGGAAATTTGCGTGCCAGGGAAGCACAAATGCTCATTTGTACCAGTCGGTCAGCTTTGGTCTGCAAGTCGTTGGGTCCAGCCTGTCCAAGAGGGGATAGGAATTGGTGTGCTAAAAAATACACTAGCACAGTGGCCCATACAGCACTCTGAATATCTATTTTTCTAATGAAAAAGCAGTCTAGTTTGGTAAGCCTTCAACCTAGTAAGTGACCTTGCGAGAGGCAGGCTAGAGACTGCAAGAAGCAGAGTTTTCTGTGCACCTCAGAGCTAAGACAGACTGGTCTGACACTAGAACAGTGGATTTGGTGCCCCAAGATCACATAAAAAATGACTGCAATGTTGTTTAGCCAAACATACCTTGCTGCATGTATTGCAGTAATTTCTTAAATGTTAATAACCTGCAACATGTGAAAGTGGGTAACTTATTAACACTTTTTAAGCCTTTAGGTCCAGAGACAAAATCCCAGTAAGAAATAATTCTGTTAGCATTGGAATTTAGAAAGACAGTTCATCTAAGATTTGCATCTTAGTTGAATCAAACGAAAATTTTATCTGCTTGTATCTTATTTGCTGACAACATGAAAAGTGTTTTATCCAGCTACAAAAATTAGCCATAGGAATGGGATATTCCATTTATAATCTTGTTATGGGTTAATTTTTGAATGCTTAAAACTAGTCTGAACCTTAGCCAAGTGCTAATTTTATGAAATTTTTCTTTGAAATGTCCCTCTCATCCCCTAATTAATTTGGTTAAAATTGGTCCCGAGTTTAGACTCAGTAAGGCCTAGTTTATTGCAGAGAATGTCCTTTGTTCCAGGACATGAGCCAAATGAAACAGTATAAGTAGTTCTTCAATGTAAGAATGGGTGGATAAAAGTGTCTACCTACCAAGTGGGCGAGAAAAAAAGTACAAGTACTGCAAAGAGAAGCATTATAAATGGAGAGCTTAAAGTTGACTGAGGGAAAGAAAACTCTGGATATCAGGAGAGGAGATGGATAAAAACTCAGCTGTCTTTGAACTAGATAAATGGATGGAAGGTCATTATGCTGAGGGAAAAGGTGGAACATTGCCTTCCCAGATGTTCTAAACCTTACAGTAAGGCCAACTGCAATTGGTCTTGGTGTTTGCTGGCTGCAGAAGGAGGATAAATGATGAGACGCAGCACTTTTGTTTATTTCTGTTCTACATCTCTTCAGATTGCAAAACAGAGGGACAGGCAGAGGTTCTCTTGCACTCTTCCTCTTCCTTCAGCAACCACCTTTGGCAAGAAGCTTGAAGGAAGTTCAAGGTCTCTAGTCCCTCAAACAGGAACCTCTTCTGTTGGTCATTGCTTTTGATCTAATATTGTGTGTTCATAGTATTCATTTCTCAAAAAATTTAAAAATATGTATAACCAGTCTTATTTAGAACCAATATCACCTATTACTTTTGAGCATTTTTGAATAATATAAATACCTGCAGAACCTTCAATGTAAGGACCAAAAATAATACACATATTTAATGAAGCCCATAATATTGTTACATATCTGTAAAGCTAGAATTAACTTCAAAAGTTAATTTCACCTATTCCAGTACTGTAGTTAAAACAAAGATCCTGGCTCATCAGTGCAACTTAATAAATTACAGCACATTAAGAATTTTAATGCCTGATTTCTTTTTAGAACTAAATCTGAAGCTCTGACTTTATTTTGAAAGCTGTGATTTACAATAAATTCTGAAGTTCTTTTTTTTTTTTTTTTTTTTTAGAAAATCAAAGACTGATTTATTCTAATCCAAAATTCATTGAGGACACAGTATTTTAGAACATAGGTATAGAAATTAACAGGAAATATACCTTACTATAAATCCTGAGGTGCTATGCAAACCTTATGTTTTGTGAGCGAAATCAGGACAAAATTATGACGTTTCTTTTAAATGTACAAATATTGTTTAGAAGTACTTGCCAAATTACACTTCTCTAGGGCTGTTTTAATCCTTTAAAAAGGAATATTTGTTGTATGTGGTGGTGAGGAAGGTGAGGGCTGCATTTCCTCCCACAGTTGCTGATTTTTAAAAATACCACTTTGACTTGTATCTAACTCAAGATCAAAAAGTGAAGTTAAACTGGAACAAAGTAAAAGGTAATACCTTTTCCACTATGCCCAGATCTCCTGCAGACATCACATTTCTAACAATTGTTGCAGCTTTTTCTGCAACAGAATATGCCGAGGCCACCACACGCATGAGGAGAGCTGGAGAAGCCATGCTGAATGCTGAAAAGAAACAAAAAAGCAAACTTGAGCATACCTCTCTTCAAGAGAAGAAAAAAGGTGAATTTTTAAGGTAAAAAGGTAAAGGAAAAGGTTTTTAAGGAGAAAAGGTAAAATTTTACCTAACACTTCAAACAGATACAGTTTAAACGGAGCAGAAAGGGCAAAGTGGGTTACTGCCAGTGAGTGGTAATGTGGTGAGCTTTGACTTTTTTAAAAAATATAATTAACAAAGACAAGGATGTAAAGCTGTTGTAGACAAGATCTTGCAAATACCTATGTTCTGTCTGACAGTGAACCTGGTTGTAACGAAAATAGAATGACATTAAAAATGAACAACAGCAGCAGCAAAAACTCTTTCCCTAAATATTAAGGAAAAGAAGAGTCTACACACAGTACTCATGTTTTGCACACTTAGCACAAGCACAAGACTGCCAGAGAGGATGATATCAGCAACTTCACTTACTATTCCCCTTTGTTTAACTATAAAATAGGGGTTTGTAGATGGCCAGTTGTGTACACAAAGTAGGTTAATAACATGCAGATACTGCAAACTTGTATGTAAAAATTGAATTTAACCATCTGAATTGAACCGTCCTTTCTGTATTTGTTCAACTTCTCCTGATTTCTTTAAGGAAATCAATTTCTATCATCCTGCCTCCCCTCACCACTCCACATCCTGTCATTCTTCCTATTGCATTGTCTTCCTCATCTGTTCCCCAGCACAAATCAGTGCAATTCACTGGGCCTTCAGTGACCAAGTAGAATAATGATCACCCTTGGAAAGCTGGCATTCCTCCCAGCTTTTCTTTGGCTCAGGAAAAAGAAGTATTGATAACACTGCATTTTTTGAAATGCAAAGCTGATTGCTTTTTATGTTTTCCTATCAGTTGTTTCTGTCTGTGTAGATGACACACTTTTTGGCTTGGCCTCACATGTATGACACACTTCCAAGGAAACACTTGAGCACAGAGCCAGAACAGAATACAGAGGAACTCACTGTTCACCACAGAAAAGAAGATATATTATGGGGGAAGTGTAATATAACAATCATATAATAAATACTGCAATTGCAGCAAGTGCTGCTTAAGTGGCAACAGGTCATTGTACAACACATTTCCTTTCTTCCTTGACAAATCAAGTTCATGGCTGTTCACAAAACAGCAATGTCAGAGGTATCAGAATCCCAAATTCAGCCAATTTAAGAACTTTTTGAGCACTTTAGTAACACCACATCTGTACCAGTAACGTTAGAAGCACTCTGAGGCTGAAAGAGTAGAGTGACTGTTCAGGCACATTCAAAAAGCACGGTTGTTAATGTTAATTATTATTTACAGCTGATGGATGGGAGCAAAGTGCTCTGCAGTTCTGTGGAATAGCCAAGGTCCATAGCCAGAGGAACCCTGGACAGGCAGCAATGGTTACACAGGAAACTTTGGAAATGCTACCTGTGGCAAAACGCAGCTCTCAAACAATTGAAAGTTGCAGAGCAAATATGTATCATAACAGATGGGAAGCCATATACTATTTTAAGTCTATACCATCATGTGAAACAAGTTATCAGGAAGGAAAATAGTTCATTCCATAATGAAAACATCTGGAATATGGGAATTTCTGAGAGAGAGTTAAAAAAGCAGCATATTGGATGGGAAATTTGGATTAAAGAATTGAAATGAATGATCAAGTGAGCATAATTAACATTTTTTGCTCAGTTTCTCATAAAAAAGTAATTTGATTTTTACTGCACATTTGATCTTGCTTCATAAAATGAGATGAAAACTTAGTTGTTTTAAAGTCTTGACTTAATTTATGCTCGCATAAAGCTTCAATATACTCAGAAAACAATACAGAAATACCATGTTGCATTCTTGAAGCTTGACCCAAGGTGTTTCTTGGGTACATTCTTCTTAGTCGTGCTTAAGGCAAACAAATATACTTTCTGTGGTGAACCCAGAATCTCCTGGCAAACCTTAAAATATTTTTATGAAAAAATAAGGTTTATTAAAAGAAACTGAAATGAAAGGTTCAACACCCCTTTTAGGGACAGGAAGGAGAACTGAACTGCAGAAGGAAGAGAGAAAGACCCAGAGCTGTGTGGAGCTGCCCATGAGAGGCTACACAGAAAAGGCGTGAGGAACTTTTAGATAACAAGGTGCTGATGCTTGAAACCTTCTTCCGTGTCAGTCATACCTTCTCCATCAGTAGCTGCCTTTAAGTTCTTCACCTCTGAAACTTTTTTATCTCAAATTAACTTATTTATAGGTTTATGGCACATTCTTTCTGATGAGGGTAATGTCTAAAGTATGCTTCCACAAGGCACTTAAGAACATATTGTTTGCTTTGGACAAAAATAATTTGACTCCTAGAAAACTGTGCAGTTTATGAATACTGCACAGCAATTATCCCTCAAGTTAAATTTGGGTATAGTTTTCAAAACACACCTTGTCCTCTGAAGACCTTCTCTCCTTTCTTCTAGCCTAGCAACCAAACTCTTGAATAGTCTGGACAAATCAGCCTATTTTAATACCGACTAAAATTAATGAGTTCTCCAGTTCTCATTCTATTTTTTAATTCTGATGTAAGTACTACAGGCTGGCAACAATTAATGTATCAAAGCACACATGACAGATTTGTTGATGGTTCTCATTCAGTCTCTTTTACGCAAACTTCCATTTTCCAAACTTATGATTTTTGCCTGATGAAAGGAGAAAGTGGACATCACACAGAGCATGTCCTCAAATCCAAGTGCTAAGCCATGACTTTTTTCTTGGAACTCTTCAATGCCTAAGCGACCACAGCTCCCTATTTCTTTATTATAAACTTCGGCCCACACCTAGTAAAAGATAAACTTTCCACTGTGTAAGGGAGCAAAATTTACCCGGCAGAAGCAGGCGAGGACTCCGGGTGGGAATCCCACCGCGGTTCACCTACCGACTTCCAAATGGGAAAGGGCTGCGCTACCTCATCTCACCAAAGAGAAAAACAAGGGAAGCCTGATCCTGATTCTCTCGCCGTGAGTATTCCCGGTGTCAAGGCGCCTGCAGGGCAGCGCAGCCGGGGCTAGGAGCAGAGCCCGCGAACGCGGCCAGCGGAGCGTGGCCGGGCACACCTCGGGTTCTCGGGGATGGCAGCAGCAGCTCTGCCGGCGGAGCGGCCAACTCACCGTGTCCAGCCTTGCCAAGGAGGGACGGACGCACGCCCCAGCACCACCGCCCGCAGCGCACCAAGGCCTCCGCGCCGGCCCCTTTAGGGAAGACTCGCCACCTCTATTAAACCACCTCGGAACGCCCCAAATCCTTCCGGCTCCGGGCGGGGCTCAAGCTGTGGCCCGGCCCGTCGGGAGCGCCGAGCAGCCGCCGTGCCGCCCGCCCGGCGCGGTGTGTCCCCTGCCGCGGCCCGTCGCGCCGGCGGAAGCGCGGCCGCAGCCCGTGAGGATGCTTCGGGCCTGGCGGGCGCCGCCGCTGGCGCGGGCCCGGGCCGGCGCCGCCCGGGGCTGGGCGCGCTCCGCCGCCTCGGAGGCCGCGGCCGAGAGCCGGGAGGACTCCCGGTACCGGGACACGGTGCTGCTGCCGCGCAGCCGCTTCCCCGCGCAGCTCCCGGGGCGGCTGCAGCCCGAGACGGAGCTGAAGACGCAGCAGGTGCGGCCGGGGCCGGGCCGGTTCCCCCGGGTGCGAGTCCCGGGAGGGGCGCGGGGCTGCCCCGGGCGCTGCGAGCCCCGGGCCGGCTGGAGGGCGGGGAGGCCGGCAGGGTTTGTGTTCGGTCCCGCCGCGCAGGGCGAACTTCGGGCCACTCTGGGCTCTCCCCTGGCCCCGCCGTCCGGGGTCTTTTTCAGAAAAGCTCAGGTTCTTGAGGTGTCTGTAGTTTGGATAGTCATAACTTTGATACAGTTTGTTTTGGAGGAGAGTAGCGACGGTCCGGGTAGTTAGTGCTACGATAATAATCTCAGGTCTAATATTTCCCTCTCTTTCGGCTTTTACGTATCTAAAACCCACTCATGTCTTCTCTTGCAGACTTAAAAAAGTGTAATTTTTTTGCCTGTCTGCCTTTGTTGTAAATTTTACATACAGGCTTTTTGGAAGCACAGAGACTTGTGATGGTTTTGGTCTTTTTCTTGTTGTTTCTGCAGAAATGTGGTTTTTCAGAACTGTACTCATGGCAAAGGCAAAGGAAAACAAAACAGGAATTTTGTCTGCATGATGGACCACCCTATGCCAATGGAGACCCTCATGTTGGCCATGCATTAAACAAAGTAAGTATTTACCTGTTTATTCCTGTGAAGTGGTAAAAACTTGCTGTCATGTGCTCGGTGTTCTCCGTTCCCATTTAAATCAGTAACACTTTAAAATGTTTGGGGTTTTGGTAGTTGGGGCTTTTAAAAACCAGTGGTTATGGGTATATGGATGCTGTACTTTGCCATGTTGACATAGATACCATACCCCAGTATACATACCATGTGCTGAATGCTCAGTGTTCATTTTGATTCAGCCCTGAGATTCACATCATTACACCGGCCACAAAGTGAGAAAAACTCAGATTTTGAGCTGTCACCCACAGCTTCTCACGGCCCCAGTGCCAGAGCCTGGGCTGCAGCAGTGTGCTGTAGGTCCAGTTCAGTGTTTTAAAAATGAGAGCAAGTCAGATTTGTTCACTTTAAGCCTTGTAAGTTTATAAACTTGCCAGTTACACTGGTTGTGAACTCCTTGGATCAGAGGTCCTCTAATATTCTGCCAATGTACAAAATGATAGGCAAGAAAAATAAAAATGCAGGGTCTTTGGATCACAGAGTGGTTTCAATTGGAAGGGACTCTAAAGATGATTTGGTTTCAAACCCTCTGCCATGGGCAGGGACACCTTCCACTAGACCAGGTGGCTCAAGGCCTCATCCAAACTGGCCTTGAGCACTCCCAAGCACGGAGCACCCAGAGCTTCTCTGGTCTTAAATATAAATTTATCCTGCAGCTTTTGATACTTGTATTTTTTAAACAGGAGGAGCTTAATTACAAATGTGGCTGTTCCACATGGGGGAGCTAAAGTGATAACAGACCCTTGTGGCTTTTCAGATTTTGAAAGACATCACCAATCGCTTCCATGTGATGAGAGGTTATAAAGTGCATTATGTGCCAGGATGGGATTGCCATGGATTGCCTATTGAGTTGAAGGCACTGTCAGAAGTCAGAGGAGCTGAAAATCTTTCACCAATGGAAATTCGGCAGAGAGGTAAATAAAGGCTTTTAGACTTTTCTGTGGCCTTTTCTATTAGCTGTTGGTGACATTTTCTGTCATCACTGGGGGTATTTGCCAAGTAGACAGGCTGGAATCTGATGAATTGGGATAATTTCACACAGGCTTCATTTATTGCTGTAATGGGCATGCAGAGCATTGACCCTCGTTTAAAATAAACAAAAGGAGGGCAGTGGATTTGGGTGTCTGCTTTGATTAACTGTATAGTGGCAGGAAGCTGCTGTTTATCAGATCAGCATCCTTTTGGTTTTTGAAGGCAGAATTTGATTAGGAACTGAAATGATGCATGTAGAAGTCAGGCTCCAGGACAGCTTGGCTCAGTATCACAAGTAGGAATGTATTCACTGACTGTTTTTAACAATCCTACAAAACTATAGGGGGGATCCTTTTAGAGAAAGTCTGCATTATATGGAAACTGTTTTGAAGAAATAATTTCAAGTACAATATGGGTTGAAAGTCATCATTGTTCAGCTGTGAAGCTTTTTGTAATGAGCAGTTGAAACTGCTTTAATTTGAAATTGTGGTAATGAAATGGACTAACTTATTTTCAGATGTATGTTACTTAGAAAATTTTGCATCAGCATCAACAGAGGGAGTTAACTTTCACTCTTACTAGTTTTATGTTGAGAACTGATTTTGAGAACTTTTTTGTTCCTAACAATATATATTTCCCCCGTGTTTCTTAAGAAGAAAGTTTGTAGTGTAAAGACATGTGCTTAGTGTTCCTGTGTTAGTGAAAAAGTGCCACTCCTGGATCTGTTTACTCTTTGCAGTCATTTTTTGTAACAACCAATCTGAAATGTGTGTATTTTGAACCATAACAGGGCATAGGTTCACGGCATTCAGCTCCGGCTTTACTAAAAAAAATCAATAGTGCATTTTAAGTAGTATTTTATTGATCTTAGTATGCTAAACCATGTGCTTAATGGAACCATTCCCTTCAGCCAGAGCATTTGCAGAAAAAGCAATTGAGAAACAGAAATCTGCCTTCATCCGTTGGGGTGTCATGGCAGATTGGGCCAACTGCTACCTTACATTTGATCCAAAGTATGAAGCAAACCAGCTGAGAGTTTTCCACAAGATGTATGATAAGGTATGTTAAATTTCTTGAATTTCTGTGGAAGTCTGTATTGATTTTTCATGAGTTTTGTTCCCCCTAACTTTTTTTTTCCCCCCATCACTGTCCTCCCTAGGGTTTAATTTATCGAGACTATAAACCTGTGTTCTGGTCCCCTTCAACAAAGTAAGTAAAATCAACTTACTGTTTTGTCTTTAAAATTTTAGCAAGGGTGCCAATAGCTTTTGATGTTGCAGTGTGTAACTTGTGTTTGATGTGTGCCAGGACAGCCTTGGCTGAGGCAGAGCTGGAGTACAACGAGCAGCACGTCAGTCGCTCCGTGTATGTGAAATTTCCACTGCTGAAGTCGCCGCCCAAGCTGACTCCTGTGATAGGTACAGCTTCTCTGTAGCTTTAGAGACTTTGAAAGCTTTGGTTCTTGTTAAAATTGTGAGTAAAGTACTTCTAATTTACATCTGTAGATGGATCATCCCCTGCTAGTGTGCTAGTCTGGACCACGCAACCTTGGACTGTGCCAGCCAACCAAGCAGTTTGTTACATGCCAGACTCAGCGTAGGTGTCTTTCACTTGGTTCAGTTGTCTGGGTCAGTCCTTACTGCTATTTAGCAGCAAAATCAAAACATTCTGGACTGACATTACGGTTTACTTTAAGCATCTTTTTTGGGTTTTGTTTGGGGTGTTTCTGTTGTGTTTTTAAGTGATGCAAATGTAAACTTTTTTCTAGACCTAATACTTTAATGTCTGCCTGATTTGTTTTGTCTGATTTTTTATTAGATTAGTTCTTCTTCATGAGGCAAGGTTACCTTGAAACTTTTTAGATTAATGTGTGAATTGGACATGTAAAACATACTTGTCTGTCTTTTAGAGATGAAGCATTTCAGCATTTCACAGATTAGTAGCTTTGTGGTGTTTGTAGTTATTTAGTATCACAAAGGCATGTTTGCATTGCAGATACTCTATTGTGAAATGTGTGACGACTGGACAACACTTCATCCTTGCTGCAGACAGGGTTGAATCTACAGCTGCTGTTCTGGACACACAGTTTGAGGTTATATCAACATGTAAAGGTAGGTTTTAATATTGTTAATCTTAAATTGCTCAGAAATCTGCTGGTAGGTGTCTGAGAATTGCTTCAGTTTTGATGGATTAAAATGTGTTTATAATTTCAGAATATGCTTCATTAAAATAGTACAAAGAGAAGAAGGAGTCTGTCAGATTTACTGTTGGTGTATTGTAACTCAAATTATCATGCATAGAATTCAAATGAATTTTAAAATCTGGAATAGTGCTTGGAAAAATGAAATGTAGAGTGCAAGTCTGTTCAGTATCAAAATCTTAATTACATTGAGTGCAGTTTGTCTTTCCATCCATTGTTGATGACAAGAGGAGGCTAATTACAAGTATGACTGTCGAGGTGTATGACTAGGTGGCTGTTGTCTCTCTGGACAAACTAAAGCAGTTGAGTTGGCATCCTAACGAACTGCACAGTGGCAATTCTTAACAGGCAGGCTTGGGATTCAGTGTCATGAGCTGGGATTTAGTGTGTCATTGGTAAGCTTTATTCATTTGCCTCTATCTGTGATTCAGTGCTGGAAATATGCATTTGTGAAGGAGGTGAGGAATCTGTTTCTGTGATTTTTTTGTTTTCTTTGTTTTTCCATGCCTTCTTTTCAGAGGAAGAGTTGTTTTTATTCAATGATGAAATTACCGGGGCTGTTTATTCTCACAGCTTCCACCTTTTTGAATCTTTTTGAATTATGTGCTTTACAGATAACATCTAGGAGGAATGGAGTTGAACCTTTTAAAAAAGAAATTTCGTATTGGAACATGTTCTTTTTAACTTCCCATTTATTCAGAAGTTTTTTACTTTTCTGTATTTGTGTTCATAACTGTGTGATAGCAGTTCTTAAACATGTTCCTTCTAGAAGAAAATCATTCTGAGAACAGCATTTCGTCATTGCATATTCCTTAAGCTCTGTGATTCTTGACTTTCAGCAGGACTTTAATTAAAAGTGTTTTTTTTAAACCACTTGTTTTTTCTGCTCTCTGATAAAAGAAGCGGAACACGTGAATTGTGCTTCTCAATCTTCTGTTTATTTTTTTTATCTTCTGTTTGTATTTTTCAGGTGCAGATTTGGCAGATGGTTCTTGTGCTCATCCCACCATTCCTGGCAGAGTTTCTCCCCTGTTACCTGCAAATCATGTGACAATGACAAAAGGGACAGGATTAGTTCACACAGCCCCAGCTCATGGTATGGAAGATTACAGCGTAGCTTCCCACCATCAGCTGCCCACGGTACTTTATCTTTTCACCTGTTGCTCTTGATTTCCTGCAATTGATTGAATGTGTGCCCCGAAAATGATTTGTGTTAATTTGTGCATAAAACTTGAGAATGTTTTGAAGCATTCACAGAAGCGTGAGTATCGCTAATGGCCTGCAGGAATGCAAGACTAACCTTAAAGAAATGTGTATCAGGATAAAAGAAAAAAGTTTCCTTCTGGTAATGAAAACTTAGAGGGAGGTGTTAGCATCAAATTTTTCTGCTTTTTGTGTGGTTCTGTTTTTTAAAGGAGAACACAGAGAATGTTTCTCAGATATTGACTCTCACTACCCAGAATTGTCTTTTACATTCAGATCAGTAAGTCACCAGTTATATAGGTAATTGTTAGGGTTTTTTTTGTTTCAGCAAAGCTTGTTTTAAACACATACATAAATACAGCTCACTTATGCATGGCCATTTTGTGATTGATGAAGATTTAGGATATGGGGGATTGGGAGAGTTAGGTTTGCTTTTTATTTTGCACTGTTTATTTGAAAAGTCACTAAAATACCAGTGACTGTGATATATGATAGTTGTGGTACGTGTGCAAATGCAATGGTGCTCATTTCTTCTGACACCTAAAATTCACTTGCCTGGTAGATTACTAAATTGCAGTTCACTACATCTGAAGTGTACTTAAATATTTTGTTATTCATCAGGAAAGGAGTCACCCAGTAGAGTATTTAACTCACTTTTGAATACCAAAATGATAATTAATTGCCATGGGGTATTTCATTGATGTGACTAATTTATTAATTTATTTTCAGGATTGCCTTGTGGATGAAAGTGGGTGTTTTACAGAAGCAGCAGGTCCTGAACTTAAAAACAAGAATGTTCTTGAAGAAGGGAATGAGGCTGGTGAGTATTTCGTATTTGACCATTTGTTACTTCATTAGTTACAGTCCTGCAGGTATATTTTGAGAGTTTGTATAAACTGGCTGTATTTTGAATATGGATGAGACATTTCTTGCGAAGTGTTGATTAAGGAAAGGACTGAGGTTAACAGCAGCTACATGTTCAAATTAAAATTCAGTCCTGCCTCATTTTTTTCTCTCAGTCATTAAGATGCTTCAAGCAACTGGGAGTTTGTTAAAAGAGGAGAAATACGTGCACAGTTACCCCTATGACTGGAGGACTAAAAAACCAATGATTATTCGTGCCAGCAAACAGTGGTTTGTAAACACAGCAGATGTGAAGGCTGCAGCACAGGTATGTAATTTTGCTTTCTTATGAGACACTTGAAGACAACTGATGCTGTTTGGAATCAGCAAAAACATGTTGCTCTAGCTCCCTCTAGAATATGTTCTTCTCTAGGGTTTATGAACAGTAGTTGAAAAGTGTTAATTACTTGTTGCAGTGAAATATGTTACCAATTTTTTTGTCAATGTTGATATCATCCAGGGTAGCAACACTGACTAGTATATTTGCTCATTGTATTTACAGATGTAGAAGTTTCTTGGAGCTGCTGATTTTTTTTCCCTAAAATATTTTTTTAAATATTATGTTTCAAGGAATTAAATTAGAAGAGAATTTTAATTAGAGAATTTTATCACTATTAAAATTACCTGGTTTATGTTAGACTAGCCTTGTGTGGCTAGACATCTTCGTTTGCTGCCCTGTTAATTTTGTCACAGTCCTATTTTAAATAACTTTAAAGCTTGGGGTCTTCTGCTCTTTGAAGTTATGTAAATCCACACAGAAAATTCAGACCAGCACCTTAGGGTAACAGTGATTTTATTCTAATTAGGGCAAGAGGTGTATATTCCATATTTATCTTTATTTAGAATGGATAAAAATATGGTGGTTACTCTGCAGGGCTGGGAGTGAGTGGTAGCCCACTACAGTTTGTATCAAGGTAGGTTTGCAAAGTAGACAACAGTAGAAGATACAGTCAGCTTTTAAACTTCAGGGTGAGTCACTGATGCCATTTTTAACTCATTTTTAGGGCATGTCTGCTAGAGTCAGAGAACTGGGGTTAAGTTATGGAAGAGCAGCAGGCAATTGCCTGAGAATGTGTTATTCAGTACTGGGAATGGGAGAAGTGATCTGTACCACATTTTACTGGCAGCATAAACATTCTTTGTGGGAAAACTGAAGCATGTTCAACAGTTCAGTGTCTCCTTTATAGGATGTGCTGAAAAAAGTGAAGGTGATCCCTACATCTGCAGTGAACAGGATGCTGGAGATGTTGGACAGAAGGACCTTCTGGTGCATCTCACGGCAAAGGTGCTGGGGCGTCCCGATTCCTGCTTTTTATCAGAAGAGCACAGGAGAATGCTTGATAAACAGGTACCTGTCCAGCCTTAGGCACTGAGCAGTGACAGAGGGAGCACTGTCTCTTGTGCTGCTGTTTATGATATTAGAAAACTTATTATTTCAAGTAGGAATACCTGCTTTTACTTGTAGTTGTTTATACACAGACCTAATTTAGCTGTAAGTTAGAACAAGCAAAAACGTGTTGTTGGAAGTGACTTGTATATAAATAATAGGAATCAATTTACTTAGATACTTGAGTTACTTGAAAACTCCCCTTGACATTAATTGCTGCTTTCATCCCTCATCTTCAATGAGCTGACAGTCATGACTGGCCTTTCCATTTAAGCAAGCAGTGAAATGCAAGTTGTGGTTAGAATAGATGGCAGCTGTAATTGTAGCACTGTATGTTGAACAGTCCAGGTATTGTGTCAAAATAGCCTTTTGCAGTTAAGTGACAATGAGATCTGAAGAGGAATAATTGGTTGCACATTGGTTGCAGAATAAATAAGTGCATTTTGTTTCAAAACAAAATTAGAAGGTTTTGAAGACCAGCCTCAAGTATGACCCTTAGCTATATGATTTGATATGTCCAGATCTTCAGATGCTGGCCTGATTCTGCCACCTTTTGGTTAATAGTATCCAGATATTGCAAACACTGCATTTCAGGAGTTCTAGACAACATAATACAGAGTAAATCCAAGCTATGCTTTAAAACAAGGAAACTCAATATGATCCTTTTCTGTCCTGTAAGGAGTAATAGAGTTCTGCTTTTACTTCTTTGGGGAACAGAGGTTTTCAGTTTTGAATGCCCTCTAAGAGGTGATTTCATAAAAAGAGTATTGTGGAGTTCCACATTCATTGAATTAATTCCATAATTTTTTCTGCCTTGAGACATGCTGATGTAAGTCAGTTTTGTACACTTTAACCTTACAACCTTTTGTGAAAATTAATGATAAACTTTCACAGCTGGAAATGAACTTGAATACTGCTGCAGAACATTGTTTTTTTATTCTGGTGTTGAATAAATGTACTGCAGGAGTCCAGCATGTTTTCCAGAGGCTGCACTGGGCACACAAGCAGTAGATAGTAGACAGTAGTAGGTGAGGCTCAGGGTGTGGAGAGCAGGGAATGGACTTTAGACAGGTAGTCCTTAGCTTCACCTGGTGTGACTGGGTGTGTAGGTGCAGAGAGATGTACTTTGGCTCTCTCACTGTAGGCAATAACTGTGAGAAAAGACCACAATAGCTACAATGTCATTTATAGTGCCTGGATAATGCAGGCACACATCAGGAAGTAAATGGGTGTGGAGTTTGTAGTGTATAAAACCATTTTACCTGCAAAAAAGTGTGTGTGTGTGTCTATAAAAAAACTACTGAGAAATACTTCTTCTGTTCTGGTTGAAGAGTAGGCTTGAGTGTGTGTGGGTTGCTTAAAAATGGTTAAATATGTAGTTTAAGAAGAAAGAAAGTGTCATGAAAGCCAGTCCAGCAGCTGGCACTCAAATGTGAAGGGCACCATGAAGCAAGGGTTCCTTCTGAGTGCTGAGGAGCTGGGACAGAAAACATTTGAAAGCAGAGATGTGTGGGAATCACTTTAGGTTGTAGTAAAATCACCTTGAACGGCTGTGACCTGTATTAGAGCTGCTGCCTTTTGTGAGTGCTCCAGCCGTGTGAGGCTATTCCTGGAGTTGTGCAAAATGAGGCAGTCGTGGCATTTTGATGTGGTAAATTCTGCCATAGCTTAACACCTCCAGCTTTGTGTGTAGGTGTTGGCCCAGCAGTCAGACTCATAGGGGAGTGGACAAAGGCACAGCATGGCATGTTTGGGTAGAATTGATCTGGGGAATAAAGAGAGACGTTTGGGAAAAAAACAGACATATTCAATATGATTGAAAAGAGATTTATTTCATTTGACTCACAGCTTCAGACACTCATTTGTAGCCAGTACTCTTTACTTCTTACTTTACTTACTCTTGATGGAATTCTCCAAGGAAGTGTAAAGCAGTCATTAAATATTCTAAAAAGTTCGAACTTAAATATTTGTGAAAGTAACTGTAAGAGACATCTGTAACTGGAGTAGTGGTGCACAGAATGTTGGCCTATAGAAGTGACAGGCAAATGCAGAAGACAGTCTGTCAATTCATAGGTCATTTTCCTGGACACCAGTTCTTATCGAAAAAAGATTGTTTTGTTACATTTGCATTACCATTTTGAAAATCATATTCCATCAGGTTGCTGACATACTTTTAAAGAAGTTTCATACTTAGACAATGTGAATAATTAATATAATTAAAACACCAGGAAATAATTTGCGTTTCAAAACAAGAGCTGTTTATAACTTGAATGCTGGATAAACAACCTTTCAGTAAGTAGCAGCTGCTGTAGAGTTTTTGAGTGACTATCAAAAGTAACAGCATCTCCACTGGAAGTCAGTGTAGTCCACATGGAGTTGCTGTTACATATGAGAGCACCAGTGGTCGATCTTGAGTGATCTTGTTCATGTATCACCTGTAAAAAGACTTGTAAAAAGAAAAAAAAAAAGTCCCTAAAATAAATTGCAGTTTCCCTCTGAGAGCTGTCCCTCAATTTGTCACATGAAAATCTGCTGAAAGCCCTTCTTTCAAGGTGGAACTACTTTCTCTATCAGTTTTTTTGCCACAATCCAGTCTTTTTAACTTTTAAAAACCAAGAGGTAGTTTGTAATGTTTGATGCAGGATCTCCATGAGTCTCCCTGCTACTGTGCCCCCCCCCATAACCCCATAAGATTTTTGATTCAATGACACTGTCATCTATGGTTAGAAATTTAATATGCCAATGATGTTTAAATTCTTTTACGTGGAGTGTGCTGCATCATATTGTGACCAGGAGTGTAAAAATTATTATTAAGTACCCCTTGTAGGAAAGATAGAGAAAAGAGAGAGCACTTTTTCGTTATTGCCATCTTCACTAAGAATATAGAGGTGAGATTCTGTGGAATTTTTCTGCATAAATGGAGAAAAAGGACTGTGAATAATTTAGAGTACATGCACAAATAGCTGCTTCCACTGTGTGACAGCTTTCAACATTTAATACATTTCAAGAGAAAACATTCCTCATCTAGAAGAAACTCTGTAACTCATGGAAAAGATGAAAGAGCTCCAAAACTAAAATGTGAGAATTGTATTTCCAGTAGTAGCTCAGCTCAGGTAATAAATGTGAGATACAAACTTTAATCTGGCCTCTTGCGATAACTGCTTTACAAATTCACTGCTCAGATATTGGTAGTAAATAGTAGTATTGCAAAGATTGTTCTAATGCCTCACAACTTTTCTCCGCTTCCCTGTGACTTTGATTAACATGTAAATTAAATTTCTGAAAAAGAAAAATCCAGTATGTTTTTGGAAGTGTGTCCTGTGCTCTAGTTTGTTTTTAAAAATGATAAGACATTTCAGTGAATTGCAATTAGTAGCAGCTTACCATCCCTTAAATACTTACAGCTGTAGTATCGACGTTCTTGTAAAGCAGAAGATAACTTTCCCTCTTCGCCGCTGTTGGAAAGGAGATGGAGAGAACATCAGGGCTCTGTATTCTTCTGCTCCTGACTGTATCTTAATGCTGCCTAATTTCTGTTAACAGATTAAATAAGTGTGCAGCACAATCAATATCTGGCTCCCGGGTGATTGGCTGGAGCCGTGGTAGCGTGAATTGCCGTAGGGGTGTCAGAGCATAGCAGGGACACGTAATGCAAGTTCTTCCAGATAGCCTCTGAATACAGGGCAAAGTTTTACAATGGCCTTTATGGCTCACTCAGGGAATTATCATGCTCACCTTGAAGGCTGCAGATTATAAAGTGATGAGTAGTTATTTGAGCAAGGTGGTTTTCACTTGCACCTTACAGAAAAGAACTTTGCAAAAATCTTGCTCCTTACAATGCCTTAAATACCTTAAATAAAGTTATTTCTCTCTTGTAGTAAAATTAACCATAAGAATCCTGTGAGAAGAGCAGGGACAAGTACAGGGGTTGTGTTTTTCTTGTGTTTTTTAAACTGTAGGAGGAAAAAGGATTTGTTTAAAAATTTTTCATCTGAACTGCCTCCTCTTATAAAATGCTTGCTAATGTTCACTTCTATTCTGTAGGGAAACACTGTTTAGGGGAAAAAAAAAAAAACAACAAAAAAACAACAACTTGCACTGCTAAAATATAATATTTTTTAAACATGATTTGAAACTAAGATAGAATTTTGAGAATATTGGTCAATAAAAAGTTGACTTCACAGTCCTTGACTCCTTATTTCTTGTAAGTAATTGATAACACAAATATGACCTTCTGCTTATCTGAAAACTTTTATCTGTAGCATAATGGTACCTGTTGGTTCTTGTGTTACAAAAATGTCTCAAAATCTGCTCTTCATAAATTAATAGTGTAATCTTTGCATTGCATAGCAATATACTTGATAAAAGGTTAGCCCATAGTATATTTTGTGGGAATGGTGTATCTACAAGGGTACACAACTTGTGTGACATTGGCAATACTTACTGTAAATGAAGGCAGGCATTTTATTATGGTTTCCCAAGGGAGAGTAATAGCAAGGGTTGATTTCCTTCTTGTCTTTCTCCTCCCCCACCTCTGATGGAAAGAAAAAAATAGTTTCTTAAGAGTATATTTCTATATGTTAATTTTGGTCTATAGCTGGATTTATCACATTTATAAATCCCTCCAAATACTGATACTGTGAAATACCTGTTGAATATTTTTAAAATATGTAGGTTGAAAACCAATTCATCACTGGAGTTTGTCCCTCCACTGAAGTGTATTTGCAATATGAAAAGGTTATGTGGAAGACAGGTTTAGTTCCTGTTTAAATTTTGCACTTTACAGGATGTGCAGCTTTTCTGTACTAATTGCAGGTATGATTCCTGATCAGAGAATTTTTCTGCCTCTCACTGAGGCCAGAGCCATTAGCTGAGCACTGAAATACTTCTTATATGAATCACTCAACATACACAAATATTTTACATGGTAATAAACATGTTTTAGGGTAAATCATCCTCTTTTTAATTTAGCTACTCTTGTCTTCTGCTGATGAGTTCCATGGGTAAGACTTGGCCAGTGAGAGGAAGACATTGAAACTCAGGAGAGACTCTTGAAATCCTCACATGAAGACAACTGGTTATCTGTAACTGTCTTCAAATATAACCCTGATAGGGCATTTGAGAAGAATCCAAGGTGAAAAAATCTATTGGCAAAGAGTGAAAAATAATATTGTGTAGTGCTTTTTGTGAAATGCTGGGTGCTGCAGTATCACCACTAAAGGTCAGGGTGTCAATCCAGCTTTGTCAGTGCAAGGTACTGATCATGCAAAAGACTAATTCAGCGGAATAGTTTAGTCTGGGCTGAGACAAATTTCTTTTTATTTTTTTCCTGCAAGCTTTCTGAATTTGAAGATTTAGGGTAAAGGAGGCAAGACATAAGGCTTGCACATCCGCTATCTGCCAGAATTGTACCAAGACTGGGGTTGTTGGTTGCTTTTGTCTTGGAGAAGTAACACTCTCACAACTGGAGGCATTGCCAAACAGGCCTCTGTGCAAGTACTTCTGGAAAAAAGTGATACCATTCAGAACTGGAGCTCCTCAGTGTTGTTTTAGCAAGATAAATGTTAGCAGATACATTACAAAGCCATAAATTGTGCCCTGCCATCATTGAAGTGGAAGGTGGGTGATGCTTGTGCTGGTTTGAAAGGGGCAGAAAGGTGGTGGTGCCAGCTGGATGTCCATGTCTGAATGTTGCTGCTTAATGGCCTTTCCCTGCAGAGAACCTGCTGGGATGTTCTACAGGAATTTATTTTGAGAAGTCAATTGATTAATTGATGATTGATTGATTGATTGATACAAAATTGATGTTCTGTCATTGCAACTTGAGCAGTCAAGAGCAAAATTGGATTTTCTTCTTGCCATTGCACCTTGTGTCGTGACCTGGTAGCTCAGCTTATTAGCAGTGCAGTAAAATACTGTGCTGAAAATCAAACACAAAACCAAGTGATGACTGAAGAAGATCATCTGCCTTCTCTGTTTTCAAGATAATTATGCTAGATCATTATTTTACTTTTGCAATAATGTGTCAAGAAATTAAGTAACTGATTAAATCTTCATTTCTTGAGTTACAAACAAATCTCTCATGGCTTGGGTAACACAACAGGTTTAGTTTGAAGTTGGCAGGTCATGATGATCTCCTTAAAGAGAGTAGATGTCTTAAAAATCACCTCTTCAGCAAGTGCTCTGTGAATCAGAAAGACAAAGTGTGTGGGGATCCTCTTTGATTTTTTAAGATACTGTAATTTATGTCTAGACTTGGCATTAAGCAATATTAAAAATCAATTCCCCATTGCCTTACCTCTTGGGGCCAAGGATTGAATGTGTCATAAATAGGGCACAGAACTGCACACCTTGAGATTGCCTTATCTGTTCAGATCAGAAAAATGCTTAGTTAACTTTTAAATTTTTCTTATTTCCGTAATATCTGTTTATTACATAGCACCAGACCTTTGTCCTGTCTGGTGCTATATAATATGAACTCATAGATTGCATTCAGAGTGTACATTGAATGGTTTATTATCACTCCTCTACTGGGTGCACAATTTTCTTACATTACTTGGACTAATATATTTATTACAATTTTAAAAATATATTGCTAAAATGGGGGAATTCAGGCAACTGGAAGCCTAATATATATATGTATGCTACTTGAAAAACTGTCATTTACTCACTCGTTTCCACATGAGTTTTCAAGGTCTCTGTATCCAGTAGGAAAAATAAACCTGTTGTCAAAAAGAGCAGACATTTTAAGGGGGAATAGTTGTGCAGTTTCTTTAAATTCAAGGTCAATAAATAACGAGTAAAATGGATTTGAGAATTTTTCAAGCTGCTGGCATCTTTTCTGATTGCCCCAGTTATGGAGTATTTGCAGAAGATGATGTTTGGAATCTATGTGGGTTTTTGTATGTTGTACAAATCTTCCCATCTCAGAAGGCAGAAATAGAAAGTCTTTAATACAGGCAGGAAGCTCTGTGAAGTCTTGTCTGGATTTGAAGCTGGAAAATCACAGGTCCTTAATAGCTTGGTCTGTGTATCAGCATCTCTCACTGCTTTGGTCTGGGATACTTGTGGAAAGGGGTGGTTAACTCCTCCATTCATAAACCCCTTTTTTCTTCCTCCTAACCCAGTGAAACCATCACAGATGTCATCAAAATAGTGGAGCAGCAAGGGACAGATGCGTGGTGGGCCCTCCCCATTGAACAACTCCTGTCAAAAGAGGCTGTGGCAAAGGTAAACTGCTGACTTCAGGTACAGCAGGTGCTCAAGACAGTTGAGTGATGGGAAATAATAGAAAAACTTTGTTTATTCCCATGATCCTCTTCAGTCTTGTACCCTCATGAGAAGGTATCTTGTGAAAGGAGTATTCAAAAAGTGAGATCTGAGTGGGGCAGAATACACACAATTGGGTTTGTGCTGTTAATTCAGGGCAGAGATCTCCATCCTCCCCCTCCTCTTATATCAGGAGGAAAGTGGCATCCTAATTAACCAAATTACGAGTCCAAATATGTATTAGGTCTTGTTCATTAAGATGGATTAGAAATTTTATTTAGTTCTTCCTAACTTTTTATTGTTCTTTAACAACTGTGTACTTAAGCTGTAGTGTTACTGTGCCATCTGAGGTTTTCTCTGTAATTTTTCCTTGTCCTACCTTGGGTTTCCATCAGTAATTATCTGAAAACTCTTGTCAAAAATTATCTACATTGTTTTGTGTTCATTCACCAAGTCGGTAACAGAACCTGTACAAAACTGGTCCAGAAACCAAATTTGCTTGATTTCTAGCTTTGAAAAGCATTGATGATGTAGAGTATTCTATTTGCATTATTTAATAATTGTTCTCTCAATAGGCTGGTGGTCATGATGTTTCGGATTATGTCAAGGGACAGGATGTCCTAGACATTTGGTTTGACAGTGGAACTTCCTGGGCTCATGTTTTGGAAGGTAAAGAATTCCTATGTTGATCCTTTTTTAAAAATATTTGGAGAACAAAATTTAAGTGTTCTGTGTGACAGCGTTGGTGTCAGCAAAACTGAGGCAGATTATGCCAGCAGCAAGCTGGCTGTGACTTGTGAAGCTGCTTTTGCTTGTAAAGATAAGGATTTAATGTTGGCAAACTCATTTTCAGCATAATTAAAGTTGAGGTTTTTCTAATATTCTGCTCTAATGATTCTGCTGTGTGATTGCACTGTGTAACTGCTAATCATATCATACTTGTTTTGAGTGGAGAAGTGTCATAGCACAGACAGACAACTACTTTGCTGCTAGTTGGTAACTCTTAAATTGTTTTTAGTTAACAAATTACAATCTCTGCTTGTCTGTGCTATTTGAAGCAGAGTAGCACTGAGATCAGCTGCTCAGTCTAAGTAAGTTTTACAATTTAAAAGCGTAGGTGTGCTTTTTCCACTTTTGGTTACTTTCAATAACTAAAGCAGTATATTATGGCTTAAAATATTTATACTTGCTATATGCTATTTATGGCTCCTTCTGCCAGTAGTTGCTAGTCAGCAGGTAGCAGATAGATATTTGTATGAAAAGATGAAAAATATACACTGTTTGCCTGGAGGATAGTGCAAAGTCAGGAGTCCTTTCTAAAGGAGGAGTCTGGTCCCATACATCAAGTCTGTTGGACTTTAAACCCTCTGTACACAATTGCATGATAACAATCTTGTGGAATTATAAAACACGTTAGTACCAGAGTTTTATTTCTTAGCAACGTGGTCAGGCACCAGTACCATCAGCAAACATTAATTTTCTAGAAGACTTCTGCATACATTGAGGTTTAAAAATGTTTAAAAATGCTCTTTAAAAATGTTTCTGGTTTGATTTTGAAAGGTATAACAAAGTAGTGGTATTTTATGCAGTTACAGACTTGTACTATTAAAGGGCTGAACACCTCAGGCTGCAAAGGCTACCTCTAATCCAGTGTAAGGGAGATAACTTTTCATAAAGAATAGCAGAATCAAGACTCTGGTTTAATTGTTAATTTGTGTAAAGCTCCCAAATGAATTCTGTAATGTATAATAAATATTGGGGTTATCACAGTACAGACTTTCATGGAACCATTACAGGTTCCTCTTCACTACCTAGTCCTCTCATTCCATGAAATTTGCTGGAGCTTGCTGTGTGTAAGGGGTCTTCTTCTGCTGTGTGACACAATTGGAGTGGCCTCACTGCTGTAAAAGCTGTGGACTGGCTAACCAGCAGAACCTCCTAACCCTGTTTATTCTCAGAAAGGACACAAAAATTGCATTACCTTTTTTCTGTGGGGTTCTAGCCACTGCCAGAAATGAAGTACAGTCTGTGATTCATACCACATTACTGGTTTAACTCACCTTTTATGAAACTTTGCAAGAGAAGTTGTTGAATTAAGAGTTTTGTCATCTATTTCCCAAATACACTCCATTTTTTAAAGCTTTTTGCAGAACTTCTTCCAATATCAACAATAATCATCACGGCTTACAAGCAGGCTAATGGGTGGGATTACTTTCCAAAATACTCCTGGAGAAAAGATTAAATTCATGGAGAAATCCAAGATTGCTTAGAGAATGTCATAATGAGAGGGACTAATTTTGTGGTAGGAGATGAGTGATGGCCAAGGCTGTTGCTGCCTTCTGATGTCAGTGTTGGTGGCAGAGATTTTTTCACAGCACGAGTTACTTTCAGGGAAATTGCAGGATATAAAAGATGGCTAAAACTGAGACTAATGTTTGTTTTACTCTACCCTGAACTCAAGTTATTGAAAATTCTGAATCAATGATCTGTTAGTAACAAGCAGGAATAACAGATGTTACAGATTTCCCTGTCAGTTCCAGTTTTGTGAAAATAATTCCTTCTCTCCAGCAGCTCTGTGACTCAGGGAACTTGGGCCTTAGTTTTCAGTGCACTTGACCCAGCTGTGTCCTAGCTTACTAAAGGAGATGTAGTTGGTACAAAATTCATCCCTTTAGCTGATGGCCACACGGATTGCTGCCAGCAAATGCCACAGGTTGGGAAGGGGGTGAAGACGGGCTAGAAGAGAGGTTCTGCTGGATGAGGTTAAAGGAATTGCTCAGTGACAGCCAAGCCCGTAAATCATAGGTTGCATTACCTTCTGCCTTTGCACAGTCTTATTTCTAATGCTTGCCCTGCTGCATCTCCTTCCAGGGACTGGGCCTATTTCTGATGGACATAGCTTAAAGCTGCTTTTGTTCCATTAATTTATGGTTGGCTTCCTTTTTACAGCCTGGGTGTGCCTAAGGTACCACTTGTAGCTAAATGACAGATTAACCAAACTGTTCTACATCAGCAGCGTGGCAGGTAGGAAGGGGCAACTTACACGGTAAAATCAGATTTGGCTACTAGTCACAAATCCAGAATTGTACAGCTAGAAGTAGACCGTGTGTGAAATAAACACCACTCACTGGCATCACTGAGGGCAGGTCTACAAGTGCAACGTTCTTGGAAATCCCACTGCCCCTAAAGTTTCCTGGGGATGCTGTTTGCTTTGTTAATGCTCTGTTTGCCTAACATATTTTCACTGAAAAGTTTGTTGTTGTGCCCTCTCAGCCTGTTTGTTTCTTGCTACACATGCCTCAAATATTTTTTGTTTTGAAGAACTGTTTTATGCAATATTAAAATTTAAGTCCAAATGCTTAAATGCTTCATACGTGGATAACTGCATTTTCACAAAGCTGCTGTGAGGTAGAAGAGTGTTAATCCACTGCTTCCAAAAAGAAAGTGTGGTAAAAGTTTGTGCTAATTTTAAATACTTAATGCTGTGGTGCCCAGCACTTTTTCTGGTGTTGGTCTTTTGCTTGAAGTTCAGCTTTTTGACAGAGTTCATTTCAGTAGCTCCTTCTGGAACATCCATTTAAGAGAACTCTTTAATGTCTTAAAATTCACCTACATTTTCATCATTGGCAGAGTGCCATCTTCACTACAACATTGAGATGATTCTTTTTTAAACTATTTCATGTAAAAATGCATACTGGACTTTACTGTGTTGTGATTTGCCACCGGTAACAGTCACACAGCTTTTTACCCACAGTTTTGTGGATATTGCAATGATGGTAGTTTTTAACATCGTAGCTTTTTTTCCCTATCTTATTGGCTAATGTTTAACTGAATGAATGTAATTATTTTACAACTTGCCTATCTAAGTGTTTAAACTTTCGTGCTGACTGAGAGGCTTGAATTTATCTTAGCTGGTTCATTCCTGGCATTAAAATACAATACGTTTAATCTAAAAGTCAAAGTCTGTAAGATCAAAGATATGGAATCTTGAAATCCAAACCAGAAGGATCATAAATTGTAATTCTCTTTAATGACCTATGTACTATATACCTCAGTTAAAATAAACAACAGAAAAGTCTCTTTGGGGTTGTTGGACATACTTCTCCATTTACAAAAAAAAAAAAAAAAAAAAGTGAGCACTGTTCTAATGAACTTAAACATAACAATCACAACTTCAACAAAACCGAGGAAGAAGAGCTACTTCTAAGGCAGGTTTTGTATATGCAACCCCCGTGTTTGTATTTTGCAGATAAAATGTTCAAGCCTCTGTTAACTGTGCAAGCACCAGTAGCCAGCTTGCCAGATGTACTAGTTCCTGTCAGAAAAGCCCAATCCAGTCTGCTGTTTGTAATCAGTTTGTTGAAATTCTTCTCTCCTCTAAGTTCTAACTACTGGTATTTCCATGCAAAGTTCACTTCTCTAAAATCAGTGGCTAGTAAACTAGTTGTAAGTAACAAATGTGTTGTTACAGATTTTCTAATGTTACTGTCTTCCTTAACACAAATATTCTTTTTTATCTTGTCCTCACAAGTATTTTTGCAGTCTTTTAATAGCAAGGCTGCTCCTTACTGTACTTCTAACCCCCAGACTCTTTGCAGATTTCCTTGAATGAATAAGCAAATGTGTAAAAACCATAATATCCACCCACACATTTTTCCTGTGCTACCTGGAACTGTGTGGCCTTGACCTTTGTAATGTTGAACTTCCCTTTATTACAGGATGGATCTAAATATCGAAACTTCCATTAAGTTAGACAAATAAATCAAGTGTATCAGCAGCAGAAAGAAACATTTTCTCAGGGGTCCTAGGAAGAGGAAAAAAGGAGATAGTGAACAAAAATTGAGCAGAGAAATTTCTGTCCAAATATTGAGAAAGCAACATCATCAACCTGTAGAATCAAAACTAAGTTCCAGACAAATATGTGTATGGTTTTGCACCTTTGTAGGCTTTGACTTGCATGTTCTGCTGTGCTCCACATTACTCTGTTCTCACTCTGGTGACCTGTCTGGGATTACTTAGGACAAGGAGGGACTTCTTGAGTCAACAAGTTTTGTACCTTTTTGTACAGTGACTGAATTCCACCAGTAAAGCCGTTTAAACTGTGCTGTCCTCTCTCAACCCTGTGGAATAGCTGGGTTTGCTCTTCTGCCTTTTATGTGCAGTCAGCTAATACCCTGCCTGCCTTGTAGCACCATTTTCCTCTAAAGTACTCATTAGTTCCACTTGTTCTTCCCTAGCATTCCTCTTTTTTTTCCTGTGTGTGTATTTACAGGGAATATTTCTGCTCAGCCTTCACAAGAATAAGCTAAAGAAGCCAGGCTTTTCCAGATGCCTCTATTCCCAACAGGCTTTCTTGTTTCTCATGTTGTCCTAACTCTTTCCCAAAACTTTAAATCTTCCTGAAACACCAGTGACCAAAAATGTAAATTCTGTCACAGGTGAGCTGTGGTCACTGCCAAAGTTTCCTGCTCTCCTCTGTAAATGACTTTCATGGGCTGCTTGGGCATGTTACCTCTGTGCCTTGTGCCCTGAGTAATTCCAAATGGGGAAGCTTCAGATGGTGGCATAGATTTTTATTAATTCCAAAGTATGTGAACTTTTCTTGAATATTCCAGTTTGTTTAGGAGTACTTGGAAAGTATTGTGAGAACTTCTGTGAAGCAATCTGAGCATGATAGCTTCTTTTCATAATTTATTATTTAGTTTCAGAGACAGCAAACTTAAAATAAAAATTATTTGTTAAATTCTGGAGTGTGGCAAGTTTTGGATTCTTTTAAAAATCATGATACTAATGAATCCCTTGTATCATGGTTAAGTAACCACACACCATTTAGAAAAAAGTAACTTACCCACGGGGTTTAAAAAGCAGAATAAATATTACTAATCACCTTCAGAGATTTTGTGTGTTAATTGTTTTAAGATACAAGGCCTGATATTTCAAATAAAATGTTCTGGTTTTAAAGGTGCAGAGCAAAGAGCAGATACATACCTTGAAGGAAAAGACCAGCTGGGAGGTTGGTTTCAGTCCTCTCTCTTAACCAGTGTGGCAGCAAGGAAAAAAGCACCATACAAGTAAGTGTGTGCATTGCAAACACATTTCTAGTCCATTTACTGAATATTGGGCTTTTAGAAGTGTGCATAGTAGTGTATAAACAAGAGAAATCAAACCAGTATCAAGTATCTGATTCATGTTCCTATATTTTCACTGTAAAGTTTTTCTCATATTAAATTGTAATTACTGTTTAACTTTTTTCTATCATAATTCTAATAATGGTTTCATTCTTAATCATTTAGGAATTGCATTATCAGATACAAGTCTGGCTTTTTGCTATCTCTCCCATTCCCATTATGAAAGAAATTTTCTGGGAAGTGCAGTGTGCAAATCTTCCAGGATCATTGACTTGTGAATTCAGCATTAGACTGTAGGGAATTAGGAATAGTTGTGTGCTTGTGTTCTGCTGGAGCTGTGGCACACCATTTATCTCCTGGAAGATGGAAACATAGGGAAGGGGAATGTGGCTCAGCTGCAAGGAGGCTGTGCAATTTTGGGAGATGTATGGCTTAAAAAGTAAATAACATTTTAGTCTTTAATTAATCTGAAATACATGTGGATATCTAAACAATCTGTTGCTTGCACAGCAAAATTAAATTAGGAAAATAAAGTTGTTTGCTCTCTTTGGATATACAGGGTATATTCATGGTTGGTTGAACTCAGGGGATGAAGCCTCAGGCTCACCAAAACAGGGGGGTTCTTGTGTGCTTTGACTTAAGAATATCCTCATTAGAAATCTGTTCTTAGCATAGATTTTTCCCTGGGATTTTGTTGTCACTAAAATCTTCCCTGCAGGACTCTGGTGGTTCATGGCTTTACTCTTGGTGAGAAAGGGGAGAAGATGTCCAAATCTGTTGGCAACGTGGTTGACCCTGATGTTGTCATCAATGGAGGCGAAGTAGGTGAAGCTCCTGAGTTTCTCAGAACTGCCACTCACAACCTTTCACTGCCAGATTCTGCAGCTGTCTTGTGGCAGAACTCTGTCAGACTCTTCTTTGGCTATACTGCAGTTCCATTTGGTGGGACTGAAAACCTTGAGTTGTGTTGTAGTGCAAGAAAACCCCTCACCTTTGTTCTCTGCTAAGAGAAAATTATGCAGAGGGTGTAGATGATGCCTTTTTACAGTGTTGATGGAGTAATGGAGAAGAGGAATAATAGAAACCAAAAAAAACAATTAAAATAATGAACCTCTGCTGCCAAACTGACTGAAGCCTACCATGTGTGGTTGACAGTGGAGCAGTCAGATGTTGCAGTTGCACCTCAGCAGGCTCCCTGCTCTCATGCTGTTACTGACTCTGAAAACTCCATTCTATGGTCAGGAAGGTTGCATTGCTGGTGGTGCTCTGAATTTCCTTCCCTCCCCAGTCCTGCTGTTGCTCATTCTGAGGCCGTTGAGCAGATTTTGCAGCTTACTAGACAAAAGAATCAATCCTTGCATCACTTCCTTATCTGATTAATTAAAACACACAATTGTTCCTGTTCTTTCAAAAAGGAGAAAAGCCATTTTCAGATTTGAAAACAGTCTGAAGGGGAAGAAAAACCTATGTAGTTTTAGATATTAACATTGCTGTTTTATTGATAAGCATTCAAAGGGTTTAAGGCTGCAGATGATTTTCTCTCAGCTTACCTGGATTCTAGCACTGCCTGTACACAGAGGGCTGCAGGCGTGGGTTGTGGCCCTGCTCAACAGTAACTCCAACCACAGCAGCCTCCAGGCACATGGACAGAGTTTTGGTAGTCCTGTGAGGAGCAGGGAGTTGGGCTGGATGATGTCTATGAATCCCTTCCAGCTGGAGATAGACTATGGCTCTGTGCTTTCCTGTCTCCTCAGGATCACACCAAGGATCCTCCATACGGTGCCGACGTTCTCCGCTGGTGGGTGGCAGAATCCAATGTTTTCACGGAGGTGCTGATTGGGCCCGTGGTGCTCAATGCTGCCAGGGATGACATCAACAAGGTAAGAGCCACCAGAGCCAACACTGTTCATCCCAACAACAGGTCCTCTGTGTATTGCCTGCAAAGCTTTTCCAAGCTTATTTAGGGAGGTACTACTGCTTTTTACAGCTGTGGGTCAAATAGTTAAGTGTGCTGAGAAAAAGAAGAATCATTTCGCAGCTTTGTGCTTTGGTAACAGCCAGTTTTTATTTTTCTGTAGGTCCTTTGCCCATGTGTTCTTCATGATGCCTTTGTAACTGTTCAAACAGTCATTTTGAAAAGTAATCAGTTTTATTTAATGACAGAATATGAGCATTTTGTGTTTCACCTACCAAGGCTAATAACGTTTAATTGCTCCGGGTTGTTGTAGCTCCGGAACACGCTACGCTTCATGCTGGGAAACGTGGAGGGCTTCAATCCAGAGACAGATTCCATCCCCCCTGCAGAGATGTACATAGTGGATCAATACATGCTGCACTTACTGCATGACTATGGCAGCAAGGTAGGGGGGAATTGTGTTTAGATGAACACATGTGTAATGTTTTCCATTGGTTATGTTTTCTTTAGATGTGTGAGTAAAGTGTGTGTGTCAAGCAGGCATATATTACAATCACAAAGGATCCTTTAACCCACTGTACACTCCCTTAAGCCCATCTCAATTTTTGAGGAAGATTTTTAACATTCTTAACTTGATTTGGACATGAACCAGATTTTCTCACTCACTGCCCAAGGCCTTGAATTAGAAGTCTCTGAAAATACTTAAAGATAGATATTAAAAAAAAAAAAAAGAAAACCAAACTAAAAACTAGAGCTTTTGGAATTTGCTATTGGACAGAGCTTTGTCATTTCTGTCACTCAGAACCATTCTGCTAAAACCACGGGAAGGGTGTCTGGGATTTCCCCTTTTCTTTCCATTCAAATTTGAATGGAAATTATTTCTTTGGCCTAACTATTAACTGACTTTTTTCCTCTCCAACAACCTTTCAAAGTTTCTGCCAACTTCGTGCCACTCATTACGTTTACTCTAAGTTTAGTTTATCAGGGGCTGTCATTGTATGCTGTGTGATGCAAACCAATGCATTGTTCTTGCCTCCCTCTCCCAGGTTACAGAAGCCTACAAACAATATGATTATAGCAAAGTTGTTCGACTGCTGCAAGCATTCTGTTCCAAAAGCTTGTCTAACTTCTATTTCAGCATGATCAAGGACAGGTGAGTTCCATCCTGCTGCCTTTAAAAGGGAAAAAAATAAAGGAATGGGTCTGAGATGGGGGTAATAAGGTTCCAGGTGAATGCTGAGTGAACACAGGTACCTCAGAGGACCTCTGAGTGCATTCAGCTACGTGGTTGTCATTGTTGTGCTCTCTTCTGTCCACTGGTGGTACTGAACACTTGAAAAGGTGATCAAACGAGCACATTTAAAACCAAATAAATATTTAAAGACAGTCTTGGATCTGTATTTCTACCCAGAAAGGATGTGAATTTGGGAAGACAGGAGGAAGGGCTTTGAGCAGTTAGCTGTACAGCTGAATGTATTTATGGTTTTTTTAGATCAGTAAAAGAATCCTAAGGCTGTGACAGATCCCTGTGTAAATGTGCAGAGCTGTTTCGTGGGTGGGGGGTGGTTATATTGATCTTCAGTAGCCAGAATGTGAGTAAAGGAGGAGTGGGGGGAAGAGAAGGAAAGCCCCAGTGCTGAGATTTATAGATGAACCAGAGAAAGGGGCTGACAGCTGCAGGCTCAGCTTCCTGAGGATAGATTCTTTCTTCCCCCATTAACATGTAGAGAATGTCCTTTCCTGTGACTGCAGATGGTCCTGTCTGTAAGCCACTGTGCTTGCCTAGGGAAGGGCACTCCAGAAAAGCTTTCCTTAGAAAGGCTGGCTGGGTCACACTTTTGTATGTCCAGTGGCAGTCCCAAAAGTGTGGGTGTTGTGCAGAAACATCAACCTAGGCACACTTCCTAGCTCTCCCTGCTGTCTTGCAGGCTCTACTGTGAAGAAGCAAAGGATCCTAAGCGGCGCTCATGTCAGACTGTGTTGGCAGAGGCTCTGGACATCGTCGTGCGCTCCTTTGCACCCATCCTGCCCCACCTGGCAGAGGAGGTTTTCCAGTACATCCCTTACAAGAAAGGTAAAGCACGCAGCACTGCTGAGCCATTCCTTTAGTGCACTGTTTAACTGCACACTTACGGGGGCTGCAGTTTCAGAAACATGCCATTCTTTTTTATTATACATTTCATAAAGACTCAGACTAAAATAAAAATTGCTTTTGTTTTGCTTTCAAGACTCAGAGGGTGTGTTTCGTACTGGCTGGATTAACACAAGCTCAGCATGGAAGAAGCCTGGCATTGAGGAAGCAATAGAAGGTGCATGTGCAATGAGAGACTCCTTCCTTGGGTCCATCTCTGGCAAGAACGCTTTGGAATATGAAGTCATCATTGTCATTGAGCCTGGATTGCTGTTTGAATTAATGGAGGTAAAAAATGCAACTAAGAGTAGTGTTGTCTGTGTGAAAACTTCCTTCTGCTTTGTACTCACCAGAGAAGCACAGAGGGGTTGCGGGTGGAAGGCACTGCTGGAGCCTCCCAACAGCCCCTTGCTCAGGCAGGCTTAGTTAGAACAGGGTGCCCAGGCCTCTGTCCAGTTGGTTTTTGGATACTTCTGAGGATGGAAACCTGGCCAGCTCTCTGGGCTACCTGTGCCAGTGCTTAACCACCCTGACAATAAAAACCAGCTTTGTGTTTTTTTGGAGAAGGATCACCTTCACCCGGCTAGCAATGTTCTAATACAGCATTCTAAGGTGGGATGCTGCTGGCTGTCCCTTGGGAGAGCAGAATGCTGGCTCATGGGTAGCTGCTTGGCCATCAGGCCACTTTCTCTTGGACACTACAGTTCGAGTCTGTCCTCCTGCTCCTGGCAGGAGTAAATCAGACTCATGGTTCAAACCATCCACTCTGATTAGGAACTCTGTATGTGTTCTATTGAATGGGTGGTGTGGAGAAACAAAAGCAAGTTCCAAGTCTGAAAGTTCTCTGTCCTCCAGGCACTGCAGGCTGAAGAAACTTCCAGTGTTTCCCAGCTGAATGAGATAATGATGGCTTCCCAGACAACCCTGCTGAGCGAGTTCCCCAAAGAAACGCCTTCAGATGCAAACATCATAAAAGGAACCTTTCTGATTAACTTGGAAGGTAAGAGAACCATTCCTGACAGGCTCCTGCACTACAACACAAGATTGTTTGTGGCTTGAGTCTTACCTACAGCTCCAGCCTCTCTCTCAGCAATGACATTTTCTTTGGCAGGTGGTGACATCTGTGAACAGTCTTCATACAAAGTTATAGCCCGACCCATTGCCAAAGCAAAATGCCCTCGCTGCAGGAGATACACGGCCGAGTCCTCAAGCACTCCCTGCCCACGGTGCCTCCAAGTCCTTGCTGCTGGAAAGGGGAGCACGTGAAGACAAAATGCCTATGCAAAAGCTGCTCCAAAGTGGCTGAAGCAGCAGGTCTGCATACTGGAACCTGTAGAAACAGATGCTTAAGCCCCAGCCTGAGCAGGAATATCATGCATTTTGGGGAACCATGTGTGTGTGTGTATATATATATATATAAATATATATATACACTCCTTGTGTATATCACTTTTCAGCTTAATAAAAAGGGTGGTTAAAAATAACTGACTGATTTACTTGTTCTTAGTAACTTGTGTTCTGTGGAAGTTCACTTCCATTTAAGAGAAAACCCCCAGTGAAGCAGCTCTTGTTTAATTTTTATACTGGCAGCTGGTAGTTCAGCATGACCCCAGAACAGAAGAGAAAGCGGTGACCACCATTCCCTAAAAGGAGGGAAAAGGCACAATGAAACCTCAAATTTTATTTAATCAATTTACACAAATCCACAGCAAATTAAACACAAAATAGCACTATATACAGAGTATTACTTACAATACATTACAGGTTTGATTGGTGTAGTGTGTCAGCTCTGACATGATACTCAGTTACAGTAAATTCCTTTACACAGGTGTACCATGATAGAGGAATGTAATGCAGCTAAGGAACACTTGACTTTCCTTGGGTTCCATGATCTCAAGCTCACTCATTTCTGCAGAAGTGTGAGGTGCTGTCAGGCAAGGTGGTCATGGCACCTGTACAATATTGCCTCTTCCATTTCTCCTTTACAGCTGTTTTAACCTCAGTTATGGAAGTCAGTAGAGAAGTACAATAGAACATAGACCAGGGATTTTTACAGGAATTCTGACTATTCTTTGCTCTGTAGGATGTCAAATGTTCAGTATCAAAGAAAGAATCTTTACCAGCTGCCTTGGAATGCAGTGACGAGGAACTGGGGCTGCAGAACAGATGGACGAGGCTGTGTGGAGCAAGCCACCTGCATTGCCTTTTTGTGGGGAAGTCAAACCCTTCAATGACAGCAGCACATACTTCAGAAAGATAAGACTCAATTCTAAATTCTGTCTCCAGCAAGGCAGAATATTACAAATGTTTCTTACATATAATGCAGGAGGAGCAGGTTACAGGATGGAGGTGGTGATTTCAGCTGACAAAGACAAGAAATTTACACCAGTTTCATTTTTTCTCTGCTGGCTTCCTTCAGACAAGGAGTGAACATGAGTCACCAATGCCAGATAACCATGTTCAACACCATTCCAATAGTGAAGATCCTCACTATAGGATTCCCTGTAGGTACCATCAATAAAGTGGGGGTTTTAAGGCTAAAGTACTCAGTACTATCAATCTTCAGAGAAGTTGGATAATTTTTGAGCATTTTTAACTACAAGTTAACATTTGCAGAGATTCACAGCATACTACATCTCCTACAGTGATAAGATGGAGGAACAATCTTACAGTAAGACATTCCTTGACCTACTTAAACTCAGCAGAGCTTAATAATAATGGAGAGGGATGTAAATCCAGTTGTAGCTGAAGCCCAGCACAGGAAGAGCTGGACTAAAAGTCCATACTCAGGTTGGGAGATTTGGGTTCTCCTTCCCAGGCTGTTCTCCCATTGCATAAGACCCCAGCATATTTCATCCTACATCGAGTGCCACTGGCATTGTCACATAATGCAGTTACAAGGCGTGTGCCCAACACCAGCCTGAGCTTCAGAAAAAGCAGGATTGGCTTTACATGGTAACTTCAGAGACTGAAGTTCTTCTTGGGTCTAATTCTAAAGTTGCTTTTGGAAAACAAATCATACATGGAACATTGAAAGTGTAGCAGTTACTGCCAGCATGAAATACAGAATTTCACAAGATGTGACTGTGTTGAGAGACTAAAACTGTCAAATATACCCAATTTAAACAACTGCATAAAGCACTCAATTCAGAAATAAATAACAAAGCAGTTCAGATACTGACAAGTGTACTAGAAACTAAACATATTCTTACTAGTGCAGAATTTAAAATATACTCCAATTTAAATTTACCTTCTGAAATTCTGGGATGGGGAGCATTGTTCTTTCTGTATCTTAGGCAGAGCCCCATGGCATTATCCTCCCCTTAAGCTGAGGCTCTGTGCCCTGCCCTGCGGCGCTCAGGCCGGGATGGCCTCGACAGCCTCGATGAGGTTGAGGGCCAGGCTGTACTGCCCGTGGTTCTCGGGCAGGTGCTCCAGCACCTTGCTCACCAGCCTGGCCGTGGCTGCGAGCGGCACTTCCGTGTTCTGCACTTCCTGGGCGTCCTGTGGGAAACAACAAACTCAGCATCTCAGACACTTCACAGGTGAGCCCTCCAGAACCTTTATAAGACAGATTGCTAATGTTTATAAACACAATCAAAGTGATGCTTTGACCCGTGAAACTGCTTTACCCTATATGAAACCATGGCGAGGGGGAAATCCTATTTTCCTGAGTAAGAACAGGCCACTGAGATGTAATCTCTGGCTTGGTGAACAGAAGCCTCAGAAAACCAACCTGTTTTCCAAACTGGAGTTAAACTTACCATAGCTTTGAGCCAAGTGCTCAGTGTTGGAGGAAGCCTGGAGAGGAATTCCATGCCGTCCTTGATCTGTCCGTGGAGCAGAGCGAAGGCCAGCCTCTGCCCGGCCAGCATGAGCAGCTGGGAGGCCAGCACTTCTTTGTCGGCCACCTGCAGGAAGGCCTGAAAGCAGAGAAACAGGAGGGACTAGAAACAGTTTCAGTGTGACACAGCTCACTTAGCTGGAGGCCTGAACAGCTGTAACAAAAGAAAGTTCTTGGTACTAAAAGGACGGATAGTCTTTGGGACTGTTTCTTGTGTTTTGTGTTACTGTAACAAGGCACAGTATTAGGAGCTTCAGAGCACCACAAAGCAGAGAATTACTCTGTACTTGACAGTGATTAATTACCAGGAGCACAAGATTTGTCTTACAGTCCAGCAACATAACCTCCTCTCAAGGAAGGGAAGGGGTTTTTTCCTCCTATTTTTTTTCTTTCACAAAAGACACTACAGGCAAAAGAAGCCAATTCCTGAAATTATCAAATACAATAAAATTAAAAAGGCCTTGCTAGTTATACCAGTATTGTAACTCCCTGTCGTGTTTCCACTAGTTGCAATAGACAAATCTTACTGGGAAAATGGAAAAAGAAAGGTAATTATTAGTCCTGAGACTTTATTTTATAGTCTCTGACTTTTCAGCCTGGGGATTTTTTGAGCTTGATAAATTTTGCCTAACCCTTCCAGGCATCTTAAGTAAGTGAAAAGTAATCTTAGCAGAACACATGACAGTGTTGTAAAACATTACAAGCCTGTTCTTACCTCTTCACCCAGATGATCCATCCCATAACTGTAAAGTTCACAGACATAATGCCTTCTGACCAGATCCTCAGAGATCTGAAGATATTGAGCCAGGTCTGCAGCCAAAGTTGGCCAATTCTTCCCCTTTTCAAAAGGAAAATATTCCTCTTCTGAGACTTCTCTGTCCTTCTGTGATGAACACAGTGTCTGAACCGCTGCACTCACAACTTTGAGCAAGAACTTCAAAGCAAAAATCACAAGTTACTTCAGGATCATCTGTAACTTTAGAAGTTTAAGAACTTTCAGTACAAAACTTACAAAACTTCTGCCTACCTGCTGTCGTGCAGTTAACACTTCTGGATCCATATCCCCGCTAGGCAGCAGCTGAATTGATGTAAGGTCTTTGAAAAATGCATTTTTACCCTAAAATTGAGAACCAAAGACAGGCCTCAGGGAAACAGGGCAATACAACTAATCCACTCTGATCCAATACTAAGCAGCCCACTTATTTCTTCAATTTATTTTGTTCTGCATCTTCTATTTTGCTCACAGAGCAAATGGAGACCTTGAGTAAGTGAAGGCAAAAGGAGAATGGCTAACCGTTGAATGTAAAAGAATGGAGGCACAGGAATAGGATCTGAATTTACTCAAGACATCATATGCACTCTTAAATGAAAAAAGGTAGTATAATGCTTTCTGGTAACAGATAAACAAAAAAAACCCCAAAAAACCAAACCAATGGAATTTTAGCATTTTTCCACAGGTCAAATGAGATTCAAATGCTTGATGAGAACTTGCAGATACGAGTCTATATCAAAAAGAAAATAATATTCTGCACTTATAAAATTCATGTAGAATTTCTACAGTAAATCATGTAGAAAAAATCTGAACAGTGTTACAGCACTAAATTATTTTCACCACAGCAGGAATTAAACCACACTTTACACCAGAATTTGTGTTTAAAATCTCTCAGAACTGAAGTGTGGTTATGATAGGAGGAGGAAAGCTCAATTTCTGGTATCAGGATTAAGCTCTGTAATACACTGCATTTTAAATGCAGTGAGTTTTTAAAGTGGTTTATATGAGTTAAATGAAAAATTGTTAATTTTTTTTAGGTGCTGGGAATTTTGGAATAATCATCAGCAATAATGGATACAACAGTGACATTAACAACATTTCTGACCTTTAAATATTTATGTTTTCACTGGTCTGGCACTTCTCAAAGCAACCAGAAAAACCTGTCATCCAGTGTTCTGACCATGCAGTATTTTCAGGCCAGCTAATAATTAAAGAGCTGATCATGCATCTGAGGTCATTACAAATCTTTTATTACTAAGGAAACTCACCAAGTTTGGGTCTTTGCCTGAATTCTGGTGACAATTTTGTTAATGCACCACAGTGGACTAAAGACCTTCATAAAATCATGCAGGAACTGTTTCAAGTGTGAAAGCCAGCAAATATCCCAGGTACCAAGAGGAAGGGAGTATTAATGTCTCATGTTATGTAACAGAAAAAAAATGTTTATTCTATTTTTCCATCTGTTGAAACCAGTCAGGAAGATAGAGCCCATTCCTCATAACTCCAAGGGAAAGGGGCAGATGCCTTCTGATAATGGGCCAGCTGTTAAAACCAGGTGGGGCAGTGTTCCTTTACCTCTTCCACAAATTGTCCACCCTCTGGAGGATATCTTCTGGTAATGGGGAATTAAGGCTCACCACATGACTGATACAATTACATCATCCCATTGTGAGATGCTCCACCCCGTGGGGGGAGCCAACTGTTCCTACCTAGATAAAAACTGAGGCCCAGGAACACCAGGTATTCTGGTTTTCCACTGAATTCCCAGAGGAAGACTGGACCCATCTCACCATCACTGGACCCTTTTTTCTACAGGACCATCCCTACTCCAACAGAACCCCACCTGTCACTCCAGGAGGATTTACTTTGGACTGTTGGACTGCTTCCAACACCCTAACCAACAGGGTGTCAGGTTGTATTTCTGACTCTGTCAGGGTTTCTAGGATTTTTTTGTTTGTCTGCTTGTTTTTAGGGTTTTTTTGTACTACTACATTTGTATTCTTAATATTCCTAGTAAAGAACAATTATTCCTATTTGCACATCTTTCCCTGAAAGCCCTTAATTGCAAAAATATAATAATTTGGAGGGAGGGGGTTTACATTCTCCATTCCAGTGAAAACTCCAGTTTTCCCTGGCAGACACCTGCATTCCCAAACCAAGACAATTAATTAAAGCAACATTTCTTTAAGTGCTTTCAAAGCTGTACCTTGCTGTCAAACAGTGACAGTGGCTTGACCCCCTTGAGGGAGAGCCTCATGATGGCGTAGAGGAGGGTGCAGAGCACGAACTGGTGCTCCACCAGCGGGTAGTGGACTCGCTTCTGCTCCAGGGCCAGCTCCACGATGGACACCGGGCCCTCCACTGACACCCAGGCGTCCTCAGTGTCCAGCACAGGGGCCTGCATCTCGTCACTGCTCACGTCTGCCTGCCAAGCAACACACAGCAGTCACACACTGAATGCCTCCTGCTCTGCAGAGCCTTCAGCCACAACTGCTCTGCACTGAAATTAAAAAGAAAACTTCTTGCTGTTTGGAGTATCATTAATGTTTGTCTGAACTGAATAGTACAGAAATTAGGAAAAACCACAGACTCCAAAAATAGATTTTTAACCCATCAGTTCCTTACTTTCAACTGGAAAAATAGAAATTTACCTCTAGCAAAGTTTGCAGAAGTTCTGAACAGCCGCCAAGAAAAGCTGTCATTGCTGTATCACTCATCCCTACGTCCTGGTAACAAACAGTAAGATTTAAATTGTTTCAGCTGGAATTGAAACAGGTTTTTATTAGCTCTTTATGTTTGAGAAGACAGTTGTTGACATAAAATACATAGTTCAGCTCAGTTTCTTAACCTGTTATATTTAAATATAAACAAATACTGACATACAACAGAGAATTAACAGGAAAATTTGTAATAAAGTAAATGTAGCCATTTACAATACTGTATATCTCCAATGAAGACTGAATCAAGTAATCCCATCTAGAAAATTTAATTTTCTGATAATATCAGTTGTCTTCCCTAAAGTTTTAACTAATGACATTATGCATGAAACCAATAGTAATGTGTCATCTTATAGTCTCAAGCCCACCGTCTATAATATTTGAACTTATGCTACTATTCTAATCCACTTTTCCAGAGAAAAATTAATTTATATTTCTTAAAATTTGTTACATTTTCTCTAGGGCTACATTTTCAATTTTTTTTTTAACTTGCAAAAATAAATCACAAACCAGTATTACATTTAAGGCATTTCTAATTATTTCTTCCCACTCAGACAAAAGTAGTATTACTTGCCCTTCTGCATAATCTGTCCTTCGGAGCTTTTCCAACCTGATTTTACAAAAAAAAAAGGGTAAAATGTGTTACAACTAAATAATATTCATTATGATATCTGATATCATAATGATAATTTTAATCACATTTTAATGATTATCCCCATTTTAACCTTTCATTACTATTTTCCCAGTATAAAATGTGAAAATAGCTCAATTACAGCTACATGATGCAGCACATTGCATGTTTTGCTTTCAACAAAAGACTTGATACAGATTGTAAAGGAATGAACATCAGTGATGCCCATATTTAGTTCATCCTTCTTAAAGCCTTCTAGGATTAGAAATAAGGCCCCAAGGCCCTCACTCTACAGAGGATACTCTACAGTTCTTAGAGAACTAGACAAGAAAATGAGAGGAACAAAGGAGAAGGAAAAGAAGACAGGAGAGCAAATTTTCGCAGGTTTTGTGCTGGAGTTTTACTCATTAAGTCATTATCCACTTTTTAGGAGCATTCTTCCTGAACTGTCTTCCAGTAAACAGCCCCACTGCATAGTTATAAGCATGAAAAAACCTGAAGCTTAGCAGGGACAAAAGACTGCTCCAACTCAAAGCAGACAGGCTGCATACTAGAACAAAAGCTAATTTACAATAGTAGGAATAATTAAAAGTGCTCAACATCCCCAAAATCCTCTGTATTTTGCAGAATAAGAGTTCATGCATATGAAATCTGGACTTGTAGTAGATCCTTGATAATAGCTTACCAGAAAACAGGCACAGGCACTTTAAGATATTTATTGTTTTCTAACAAAATTTTATATATGCACACATAGATAGTTTCAAACTGGATCACAAATATTTCTTATTTAGCTGCAACAAGCTAAAACTACACTTAAGCCTTCAGAACACATCACCCAGTGTTGATCAGTTGCCTCTAGTTAATCATCCAAAAGCTCTGATATTTTAAAATACATTCCATCATCACTTCCAAAAGTTAGCTACATAATAAGCCAAAGAAACAATGGTGATTTGCACCATTGTTAAATCAAATGTTAAATCAAAGATATTCCAAATACTTTTTAGAACAAAAAAACAGGAAGAAATTGTTTATAAATACTGATTTCACTTTTCAGTTAGTAACAAAAGCAGCCTCAAGACACTGCACTCACCTTGTCCATAAGATATGTGGCAGAAGAAAGCCTTTTTACTATGAATGTATTCCACATCATCAGAGCAATACCTAGAACAGTTACAGACTTGTAAAATTCCAGGTGAACAGAAAAGGGATCTTACCAGATGGTGAACAAAACATGAAGGAATTATGAGTTATCCTCACTGCTTTATACTTGGAGTTTAGATTTCTCTAAGAGGAGGGGACTACACTGGTGATCAAATAGAGTCATAAGTGCAACTAGTAACTTGTTAAAAATATTGTATTATGCAGACTGGGTTAAACATTTTAAGTACACATCAAGAGAGCACCTTATTTGCAGATACAAAGAGTCTACAAAATAGAAAAAGTTCATCACCTCCATTGAAACAGAGTATCAAAAAATGCATGAAAAGTAATGGACTGCAATTGATGTTCTACTATTTAAATACAAGAAAAAATAATTTCAGAACAATTTTATTTTAGAAATGCTTTAGGTTAAACACATTAACATTATCTAACTAACTTATTTCACAGTTGTGATGGAAACTCAATTTCACCATGGAAGAGAGAAAAGCATGGCTACCAGCGGAAAGTTTTGGGGTGGTTTGGTAGTTTTAAGACAAAATAGCCATCACTATTGTGAACAGCATTCATTTATTTTAGTCAATAAACATCCATTCTGTTTTACCAGTTTCAACAAAGACAATTTTTACTAAGAGCTTTGTACTTACCATGCTGAATGTGAGCATTAATGATGCATTTTAGATGATCTATAGACCTATTGAGAAAACATGCTTCCTTATGGAAAAAAAGAAATGAAAGTAAAAGTTAATATATTATTCAAAGCTTGCTTTAAATGTAAATTACTAATTCTTAAAGGGCACAGGTGGATTATCTTAAAGCCTCTACTTTGACAGTTATAAAACTTGTAAGTTATTCTGCTGTTGCTATCTTCTCTACCAGTACCAGACAAACACACATGTGCATGGCAAGCTTTGTTTCAGTCATCATGAAACCAACAGTAGTTTCAGGGCTTTTTAGTGTAAGTACGGCTAACATACTCTTTGCTGAAAGGCACCTCCACTGACTACAGTCATTTTTCAAATACAAAATCCATTTTTGATAGAAATAGTAATTCTTACCATATTTTTGCTATGATAGAGTAAGTTTTCAACAGTCTCAGAGGAACCTTCTATTCTACATCAAGTTATGTACAGGTCTAAGGAGTGTTAATTTAACTTTTAACATCATCTGAACCTAGGGCAACATCTTCCACTAGAGAAACTATAGGACAGGAGAGAAAAAAAAGTATTTTTTTTCTTTCTTATGACAACTCCCAGCAGTGGCCAGGGAATCTGAGACATTATGAAATCCCTCGTTCCACAATCGAATGGGTTCTAGTCTAAAAAACTTAGTATTCTATGATTTGTTCAAGCATACTTAGAAGAGAGAAAACAATGCCTCTATTTTGGAGTACTGAAACTGTTTTGTATCTGCAGTAAAAACAGCCAAAAGCCTTTTTCAAACTGAACCCAGTTTCCACACTCCCAGTATCTGATACCTTTGAAACATACAGTCCTGGCCTTGTGAGGTGCCATTCAGCCTCAGGACATGCTCTGATTTTCTCAATTCAATTTCCACTTGCCACTTATCACAGAAAAATTGCACCTAGTAACTGCTTTCAAAGTCAGTCTAATTATTAATTGATGTTTTGATGAACTACCAGAAACTTGTGAAGCTGCTTCTATCAAATTTAGCTTAACCATTATTCCCTGCAAAGGACATTTTCTTACCTCTGTGTCCTTATTCCACTGCACTACACATTCCCAAGAGCAATGTGCATGGAGTACATCTGCTTCAAGACTACAAGGAAATTGCTGATATGCTACTTGCAGCAGCTCTAGAAAACAAAAATCTGGAGTTACAAGACAGACCTCTTCCCACTAAAATTTCTGCTACTTCCCAACAACAGTCTCTGCAGACTTTTATAATTTTAAAAATTCACATTATTTTCTTACCTAGGATTCTTTCCAAGCCTGTAGCTGCTTCTGTTTCCTCAAGAAAGAGATTATTATGCATTTCTACAGATTCTTCAGTACTGTCTGTATTGTTTTTGTACTGGGCCACATTCAGTATAATCGGACTGAAGCCTTGCCTAAAAACCCACTTTGCTACAGTGTCAGCAATACCTCCTAGGATGTTGAAAAGAAAAGTATGAAGTAGAGTCAATGTATTGCAGATTATTTATGGGTCACAAGCAAAGGGCAAGAGACAAGACAGGAGTTTTAACTACTACCTTTAATTATATATGGGTAACTCTACCAATTAAAAAATTTCCTAATCAACTGATCAGAAGCTTACAATGCAGTCTTTACAAAAGTTATAGCTTTTAACAATTTTAAAGCACTCTTCTACATGATTTGCATTGGTTTTTAAATTAAGAATAGTATCCAGCAAAACAATTTCCAGTGCAGAGTACATCATTAAATAGGTAATGATGGCTCAGAAGTCTATTAGAAAAAAATCAACAACCTCTCCAAGAAAAAAAAAAATGTACCTTTTCCAGCTTCAAGCAATTTCTTAACAGACAGTCTGCTCAAAGGCTCAGTCTGGAGTGATGAAACTCTTTTTGTCCTTTTGGTCACTTTGCTGTGCAGTAGTGTTTGAAGTATCAGGCAATCCTCTAACTGTTTTAGCAGAAGTTTCCAATACTCAGTATCAAGGGAAAGTGCTTCCCAGGATTCTGTGTCTGAACCTACAATTATTTGGGAAAACTAACAGAAGATATGAACTGGTTTAAGTCTGTTCATTTTAAAACACCACAATTTTGTTCATAAAAAATGCATAGCATTAAAATTCAAAGCTACATCCCAAGAGCTACTGCATTTTAAAGAATAATTAACTTCAAAGTATGCATTAAGTATTATGCAAAGATCAATTAATATTCCACACTGCTCACAAGTCACACAGATCTTTAAATAAAAACCTAAAGGAAATAAAAGGACCTGAAGGAACATCTTACAGTCCCTTTTTTAAGTTTGTATTTAGCTAAATATATATATCATGTACCCAGAAATACTGGATCACACCACATGGCAGTTCTGTGCATTATTTTGATAATTCTCCTGTCTATCAGCAAATCCCTGCCAGGAAGTCCAAGAATCTTTCCAGATTGGTAGGGGGAAAAAAAGCAGGGGGAAGATACATGGATTTATGGAAGGGGAATTCTGAAGGAAATAAATCTATTCCTTTTTTTTTTAAAGCAGGATAGAAAAAAAGGGACAAAGAGGGCAATGCAGGTAAAGGATAGTATGTTGCAACATAACATCTCTATTTTATAACACTGACAGTTTTGATAAACAGAACTGCAATAGTTGAGCGTGCAAAATACTAAAACACTTCCTAGTGCTCTAGTTAAAATTTATAAGGCAGACACGATTAGGGGGCTGGAGCACCTCTCCTATGAAGACAGGCTGAGAGAGTTGGGATTGCTCAGCCAGAAGGAGAAAAGGCTCCAGGGTGCCCTTACTGCAGCCTTCCAGTACCTAAAAGGGGTCTGTGGGAAAGGGACTTTTTACACGGGCAGGTAGTGATAGGACAAGGCGGAATAGCTTTAAAGACAAATAAGGAGGTTTAGATTGGCTATTAGGAAGAAATTCTTTACTCTTAGGGCAGCAGGCACAGGTTGCCCAGGGAAGTTGTGGATGCCCCTTCCCTGGAAGTGTTGAAGGCCAGGATAAGGATGCCCTTCAGCAACCTGGTCTAACTGGAAGTGCTCCTGCTCAATGGCAGCAGGGGCTGAAATGAGACCATCTTTAAAGTGTCTTCCAAGCCAAACCATGCTCTGGTTCCATTTACAAGACTGAACATCACCTAAATCCCACCTAATCCGCTCAGACACATCTGCCTGGGGCTATTTGGAGATGGAATAATGTCTTCCATGTTGAATTGCAATGCTGTGTGCAGTTTCACAGCCATAATCACAACTTGGCAACGGTATTTACTGCCAAGAAAACCAAGCATCTATCATGCTAAGAAGGGACAGTAACATAGGTACTACAAAAATTCAACGGTATACTTAAAAAAAAAAATGATTGCAACTGTGTTAAAATAGGTTTACCATCCAAAGTTCAGTGGACTTCTAAAATTTATGAGGAAAGCGTGTAGACTTAAGAGTTTATCAACATCATTTGCTATCAAGAGAGAAACTCAATGTACAGTTTCCATATTTAAATACATTTAATAAATAATGCTGACATATCATTAATTAATCTCAGCATAACGTTCTTCAAACTGAGCGCAATTTTCAGGCCTGCAGAACATCCTGCTTGTGCCCGGGCTGGAATGAGGACAAACGCTGAGGATGTTGGTGTCAACAGGAGAGGTGCACGGAAGCGATACAGTAACCAGGAGAGAAGGGGAGGTGCGGGGTGAGTTACCTTCTTCTGGGTGACGCTGTCGATGATGTGCGCGGTTACAGAGTGCCCCACGTGAGCCGACAGCAGGGCAGCCGCGTTGTTCTCCGACTGGACACAGGCCGTGCGCATCTGCTGCCACCAGGGCGACACGGACTGCGTGTCCCACGACTCATCTATAGCGACTGCAGGCAAGGGGAGACGGGGAAACTCAGCTCGGGTCACTGGGCAGGAGCAACCATCCCCGGAACCAGCACTTGTCAACACGGATTGTCCGTGAAGAGCAATTTCTGATGGCTCTACGTGACCATTTTCCAGATATTTAGCACATAGGTTCTGGATTGCAACTCAAGTTTAAAACAGAATGTGAATTACTCATTCTCAAAACTCATTTGTAGCAGATAATAGATCTGAATCACTAGGTAGCAAATCTGCTGCACGCTTAAAAGATCTAAGGATGTTACACTTCACAATGCAGACAGATTCATTTGTGATTTCAAGATGCCACACGTATTCAACACACTCAAGCTGTCTCCCTTCAGGCTACCTTGTGTTCAGCAGCATTAATTTACCCAGACAGCAGCAGTAGCTTATTTGTGCTTCCCGTTTCAAGCTGATAATGCTGCTCTGTGGTGAAGTAGACAAAAAAGGAATCTAGCACAGATTTATCCAGGGCAGCTGTATGTGAGGTAGGAGAATTGGCACTTATTCATATGTACAACATACGTACAGCCTACGTCAAATCACAGCAAACTGACTTTACAGAGTACTTAAGTTACAAATGCAGCTAAAGTAACAGTGAAGTAAAGTATGTCTGAGAGCCAATTAGCACAAATTAAAGAGATGTGATTATACATTCAAGAAATGTAAGGGAAGTGAGCTGGACAGCCATATTCTGGTGCCAAATAGGAGTTGTCAACTTAGTGTAGAGTGAGAGTGAAAACATGGCATGATTAGTTAGTCCACGAACACGCAGCATTAAGTTCTGCTGCATAATTTGTGATGGGGGAAGGCCCAAAGTGATAATAGAGGTTAGTCAGAGTAGCAAATTTCTAATAATAACAACACTTGCCTTCAAGTATTTTAAATGCATGTCTCACCTTTCATTTTGCTCAGAAGTGATAGCATAGTGTGAAGGCAACTGACAGAATCTGGTTTCTCTAGAATATCTTTTTCCTTGGAAAGCCATAAATTGAGAAGGAGTGACTGTAAAAAAAAAGAGAATATGGAATTGAAACAGTAAAATGGAAGTCTAATATTGCAACACACCTAATGCAAACAGATCCTCAAACAAGTTGTGTCAGAAAGTAAAAATGTTATATCCATGAACCGCTGTATTAACTTCACAACTTAAAAATATACATGCAATGCACTCAATGACAGATATTGAAATTATATAATACAATCAGTACACTTAATTAGGAAGATATTCTAGAAAACTCACTTTTGAAAGCTCAACTTGGCAAACATTACGAGTTCTTAATACTACAGTTGAAAATTTTACAACACTTGTCATCCTTAATGAATATTCTAGACATTACCACTAGAACATCCACATTTTCTACTAGAATATTTTCTTATTCTTTTTCTTTGATATCTCTTAATTGGGAAATGCAAATATGACCAACTAAAGAACTGAGTATGGGGGTATTTGAATACAGCCTGAATACAGCAGTAATCCAAAGGTCAACATGCAGGAATTCTCCTTTCAATCTTTTTTCAAGATTGTTTTCAAAATACCAAATCAAAGTTTTGAAGTAAGTCATAAACATCTTACCAACAAGGTTTGTGGGCTAAAACCTGCTGATTCCAAAGCATGGCACATTTCCTCTGTGGAACTCTCCCCACATAAACATTTCCAGAAGAAAAAGCTGCCTGAAACAAGAATTAGTTGACATTATGAATGGTATCTAAAACCACAATCCCTCTCCTTACACTTAGACAAAAGGGAACCTATTGATCAGGTCCCAGTGAGTGCAACACAAAAGAACAAGTTATATTCAAGATCACCTGGTGTTTACCTCCTTCCCAGGTTAAACCACAATAGTCTTTTCTGATGCCAAACAAGGGGCACAGAGGGTTGAGATAATGACAGATCTGACCAGAGCATGTTAAAACAAATTTGTCATAAGTATTCATTAGATTACTTTAATAGCTGGTGGTCACAATGCTGCTGGATTTGCTACCATCACTGTGTGAAGTGGTGTGTAAATTGCTGTAAACATTCCCTGCTGTGCTCTGTCACCCCCGGGGGTTTGGTTCGGGTTATCACACTCAGTGTAACTGGCTCACAGCACGATCAGATCCCTGTCGTGACACTGATGTGGTTTTGGGCTCGGCCCTCGGGTGCCGTGCAGTGGGAACGATTGGCAATTACACCTTTGTTCTTCAAGGGAAATGCCTTCCTCCACCTCCCGCTTCTCCAGCCGAACAACACTCCTTCTGCTCAACACTGCTCGGTAGAGACAAAGGGAAGAGAAGGCCTCTGGATCTGATGGCAGTGACAGGCACTGTGGCTACTCCGAGCCCAGCAACCAGCACTGTGGCTGAGCTAGAGAACCAACCTGACACTGAATCACTGACAACGCCACACAAGAATAAATACTGGAAGTGGAAGTCAGCTCACTCAATAGGAGGAACAGAAGGAGGATGAGGCAGGCTACTCCAAAGCAGGACCAGCAGGGTAACTACTCAGGAAGGAAGAGACAGGATTTTAAGCAACGTAATCAAAAAATCCCTATCCCTGAGGGAGTTGTGAGATATCCACGAAGATTTTAGCCAAAATCCAGGTGAGTATGCTGTCATTGAGCTGTTCTTATGCTAGGATAACAGGGCCAGTAACCTGAAATGAGAGGGTAAGGAAGCCAAAGAGCTGGGATCCCTTTCTAGGGAAGAGGGCATTGACAACAGAATGGGAAAAGAGGCACGAATCCTCAGCCTCTAGAGGCAGCTCCTCCCAGATGTGAAGGGAAGGAATCCCTTTAAGGAATACATTACACATCACCCAGGGAAGAGGACTGATCCAGACTGCAGAGAACAGGGTGAAGCCAGCCTTTGGAAAGACTGAAAGATGCAACGGACTTTCCAAGGCTACATGGAATACAGTGGGTGCTGGGACATTCAGACATTGGGATACAGGGGCAGCTGAGGTCACTTGGTTGGTCAGCACCATGGGATCTGCCAATCAAACCACTCCTGCCCAATCATACCTCTACTCTACAAGAGAAAGGGATAAAAACATGCTGGGGAACAGAGTTTGTTATTCCTGCCTGAGGCAAAAGCAAACCCATTTGTCAAACTGCTTTTGCTAAAGGACCTGGATGCACTTGGGGGAGTCAAGGGAGTTTGATTCTGGGTGAGAACAGCCAATGACTTTAACTGTATGTTAATTGCTATATAATACGGTATGGCATCACTACTATGGATGCTATGTGCCATATCGATATTACAATAAAAATTACCCAGATTATTAACAATTTAATTTTGATGAAGCTGGCAAGCTGCAGTGACGCTATAACATGACAAGCAGTGATGTTATAACATGACAAGCACAGCAGTGACGGAACTGGAAATGGTTTCAGCATGCAACAACCCAACATCACACACCCCCTCTCCTGCCCCAGAGGACAGCTATGACAGATGGAGCCCAGAGCCATGGACTAAATGAAGTCAATGGACACTTTAGAGGGATCTTGTTGAAAATCTCAGCTCCACAAATTAGGGGTTCTTGTTGCCTCACCTTGCCTTGTGCTGCTTCTGGTCAGCTCCCCTGTCTCTGAGGTTAAAGTGGGTCTGCCATTAACTCTGAAGGTGCTGTGACCATGAAAAGAACAGCACGGTACAGCTGCTCTGTGAACTACCCAGTTACCACTGCCCGATTTAGTGGTGTTAATATATGAATGAGCAGTGGTTACATGGCTTTGGGGTAATTGTATCCACAGATGCAGTTAACTTGTATTAATATTCATTGTGGTGTAAAGAATTGTCCTCCAGCTAAAGGTAATAGTCTAAAACGAGCAGTTACATACTACTTCAAGGCAAGATTGGTTGCTAAGGCCCTCAAGTTAAGGCTAAAATATTTATACCATCTTAGATTAAAATCAGTCTTTGACAGAGCTCAACAGCTCTTACCTAAAGCCACATATTCTTCATTTTCCATATTTCTTACAGTAATCACATCCTTTTCATATTCCAGATATTCCAAGAACATTTTCACAGACAACATGTCACCCTTCTCATCAGTCAGCTGAGTGGTAGTTTGAGTATTTTCTTTCTTGTAATTCTCCAGTAAAGTTTCAAGCCTATGAAAATCTTTTTCTTCAAGACGAAGCAGTTTAGCCAAGTCCTTAAAACAAAATGAAAAAAAAAATTCTCATCTCACAAGACTTATACAAGCAGATGGTTTTCAAAGCTTAGTTAAAATTTAAAAAGTCAGAAAAGTCAAAATATTCAATTTTGAACACTAAAAATGTCTTTAAGGGCCAAAATAATCTCCAAATCAGTTATTCACACTGCTCACATGAAGCGCCTGTCCAGCTTCCTTTTTAAGGACCAGAACAGGTGCATTTCCCATTTTTAGATTCTGCCCATGGCATAACAATCATCCATCAAGTAAAACAAGCCTATAAAATGCCAGTATGGTTTTGTAAATATATAAGCAGCTTTACAAATTATAGCAAAAGTAAGACAAATGATGCTGCTATGCAAGTATCAAAATTTTTAACTTCTACAGGTCCCAAAATATCCCTCCAAAACCAAAGTTAAGAACATGCTAAATACTTTGAATAAAGGACTGAAAACAGGAGATTGTGGTTTATTTTCACTTCTATCTCAACTTTATGTGTCTCCTAAAGAATATTAGATAGATGAATTACCAGTATGAGGCTGGAGGGAAGGTATTATAAACAATTACTTCATTAAAAGCTGAAGGTCACAAAAATGGGTAACTTGCTTGCCTACTTACTTTGTCTGAGGCTTTGAAAACATATTTTTATGCTTAAATCATCACTTGAATTTAGAAGACAGCTGAATTTTGAATTTACTCACATTATCTGAAGGTGAAGTCTCTTTCTGTATGCTCTGGGAATTTAGTTTGCTAACCAGTTCATAAAGATGTAACAGCTTTAACTTGTTTGCACAGAACTGCAGCAGTCCTTCATCCACACACTCCAGCTCTGAGGAGAAATAAAACTGCATTTGAACTTGAATATGTAGCCTGGAACAGTGAAACACACACACACACTGAAAGATTTCTGAAACTCACTGCAATTTTTTTATGCACTACTGTTTGCAATGATTACATTCAATTCAGAGCAGCACAAAATAAGAATTATTTTTACAAGAGGTATTAAAGACAGGTATCAGGCTTGTTTTAAAGCTGGAGGTTGACAAAATGTGGAATTGAACAAAGACAAATCTTTTGTCTTCTCCTGGTTTAAGGACAAGCCAGAGACTGTCAAAAATTGAAATACAGTTCCTATTTTCTTTCATCAAGAATAACAAACTGTAATATTTTATTCATTCTGACAACACTTTAAGCATACTCCTCTCATCTTGATAACTATTGACATGAATTAAACTTCATCTCAGCAAGACACTGCCTTCTGTAATTTTGCAACATTAGTCTCAGAAATTTCACTTATCTATTAAGGTTCAAATTCCAGGAACAATTAAGGCAAACTATATAGGAAACTAACACAAACATGTCCAAGAAAATGCTTTTATTCCAACTTATTAGTCTTTAAAGAAAGTTTTTTTAGAAGACCCTAAAATAACCTTTCTATACAAAAGATTCCTATGAATAAATCATTTTCAGCTGAAGCTGCTCCTAAACATGATTTTCACTTACAAACCCTTAAATACTTTTGATACGTCGCTACTAAAGTCCCACCAAAAAAAGAGAAAAACACAGAAAGCATGTCACAGAACCAGCTGACCTTGAATTCCCAACCACAGCATTGGCAGAGCCCAGGATCTGCTTCACATTATATTTTACCTACTAGACAGAAGTGGAGGAATATAACACTACTCCTGTGAAATTAGACGGCTGGAACATCAGTCAAGTTTGCTCTTGTGTGTGGTGGGAAATTTTGTGAGAAACATTGTGACTGTGGGGAAATAATGCTGTTTGACAAGAGATCACTGACGAAAAATGCACAACAAACAAACCTTAGGAAATATACTGCTCTGCCAACTTCTCTTCAGAATTAAGTCACATTTCTGCTTTCCTTTGCATGTTTTATGAGTTTGAACAGAAATGGATAATACTGGTGATTTAAAATGCCAAGTCAAAATAAGGTAGAGAACTGCATGTTCTTCATGTGAAGGTCTCCTTCTATGTACTTCTCATCTATGTACTTCAAGAAAACCATTTAAAAAAACCACCACTGGTAGAAATGAAGGAGAGATTTCTTCTCAAGCATTTGAAACTACAAATATGTGTTGTCACATTCTCACTGAGGCAGGAGAAGGGCCACAGACTTTCTACTGGACAAATGGTTTATTCAGCACTTGCAAACAACAGTGGCAGGGACTTCTCAACTGCTACTGCTCAAGTCTCATCTTCTAACAGGGCAGTATGAATCCAGTGATAGAAACAACAACAACAAAGCAGCAGACTTCTGTCGCTGAGAAATTCCAGCACATGCAAAGGAAGTGGCAGGCACATAGTTCTCCACTCTAATTCTCAACACCCAGCTGGGTGTCTAAAATGGGTCAAGCACAAGCAAAGTTTGCACAATTTACAAAGATATGAATGTATTACTTCAAAGAAACAATCTTGCAAAATTCCAGCAATGAGATTTTGAATTGGCAATGACAGTTCCTGACATAAGCTCTGAAATCTCTACCAAAACATGAAATATTTGGTAAACTCCAGCAAAGTTTACAAAAAAAGAAAAAAAAAAGAAAAAAAAAAAAAAAAAAGAAAAAAAAAAAAAAAAAAAAAAAAAAGAGAGAGACTAGATGTGGTCACAGCTCAGATTCTCAGTGATAAGGATTTTATGCTTCAAGCACATTAAATTTCACAGATCATACCACATCCTCACTCTGCCTTCTTTGGAGAAAGAATGAATTAAAACATCTACAGGCAAAAGCCTATGAAACTTCTTTCCAAAGGAAAGCTTTTCAGGATGAAGTACCCAGACCAGTTATTGTTTGGTTTGTTGGGGTTTTTTAAAAATAAAATTACAAGTTACTAGGCACACAGCAAGCATAGCAAAGCATACTTACTAGCAAGCTATTTGCAGTCTGCATGAAAGAAAGACATGGAAAAGCAAAATCCTGTGATACCTAGCACCAAAACTAAGCAGGCCAAGTGTGGTCTTCCTGTGGAACAGAACATTTCTACAATATTTTCACAGCACTGCAAAGTGCAAATGCCTCTCCATATTTGCAAAATAAATATCCACCTACCCTGTTTTTTTAAATTATCCACTAATGTCTGAGTGATGTTTGTGAGAGATGCAAGTGGCACACGTTCACTTGTCAATATACTTTCCAAAGCCTGTTAAGCAGATATTCAAGAGAATTAAACATTCACTTAATCTCATTGTAAAATTATGCAAGTTAAGCCAACAATAGCACAGCTTTGACCATGATTTTTCATCTGTATTTCACCTCCACATATACTTGTGGAATAATTTGTTCCTACAGAAAGGTCTTATCTCTTTTTATTATTCATAGGCAATGCCTTGAGGAAGTCACAAGCCAAAGTTAATTCTAGTCAATATGCTGTAAAAAACTACCCAGAAAAAACCACACAGAAACCCTAAATAGCTAAACTATTTGCTTCAAGTAATTCTAGGAAAAAATAAACTTATTTTGAAAGATTTAGCACTCTAATAATGCAGTCCTTTTTTCCTAATATTAAAGTATACTGTAAATGTTCACCTGTTTTTTTGTAGCAGGATATTTGATATCAAGTATTAATTCCTTTGCTTCAGCTTCAATTAAATCTGCAAACAAAGACAATCACAATTTCAACTCCTATTTCTCAAATGTCTTCTGAAGAGTAAGTCAACCTGCACCACAGCCAAGGTGCATATGAATTCATGACAAAGATGAGGACACTTGCATAACTCCCAAAATAAGCTTGAGAAAAATGAAATAAAATAAAAGAAACCCCAAGCTACTTAAAAGATCATAGTTCATAGCACATACAGCTGTCAGAATGCACCACAATCATATCTATGGTTGCACACTTGCAACACAGATAATCCAAGAATTCCTTGATAACACCATCTTTAGAAATTATACAAGGGAACCTACCTGGATCTGAGGTTTTAGCTTTGAGTAAAGCATTTAACTTCTTCACTAGATGCATATCCTTTGCTCGTTCACTCTTTTTATCACTGAAGGAAAAGAATTTTTACTTGTATGAGTGAGCAGAATTAAAAGCAATGATTCAATAAAACTGTATTTTTTAAATTATTTATGCTACTTTAAGATAACATCCCAATAATGAATATCATGTCAATCCACACAAACCAATGAGACTATTACAGAGTACTATCCAGCTTGAAAACAAACACCAAATTGCTGTCTTAAACTGTTTCCAAAAACAATAATGAAATTAATTTACTTTTATAGAGCATTAAAAGTCCTTACCTCAGTGATAAATGGAAAGGTACATGGACAGTTTTTACACTTCCAGAGACTGGATCAACAAGGCAGATCTGGTAAGTCTGAGGCTGCCATCCCTGACTGGTCACATTGTTTAGACCCATTATTTTATAACCAGGATACAACAATCTGAAATTTTAAAAAAATGCCAAAATTAGCAACCTTCCCTGTCCACAAACAAAGAGGCAACGAGTTATATGAAGCTAAGGTTTAAGAACTGCCAAACACCTTTTTCAGAAAAGACGAGTGATGAAATATGAAAAAGTCCTCACCTCTAGAACAACAAGCTGCATTCAGTGGAAACACTGGGCTGCAGAGAAGTGCTTGCCAGCACCACTGGAACTTTTAGCCCTGGCATAGCCACACACCACTTTATTGCAGCAGCACAGCCAGCAGGCCTACCTGCTACCTGTTTCTTACCTGCAGTACTTCCCCACATTGAAGGCTCCAACCCGAGGTCCTTGCTGCGTGCTCCACACTTCCAGAATGCCTCTTCTTGGAGCATAGATCACAAGGAACTGAGCTACTCTGCTTGGACCCTGTGCATTTCCAAAAGGAGAGGAATCCATCTTCTCAGTTTCCCTCTCCTGAAGGTCCTCTACAGTCTGTATCCAACCAACTTCTGCATCACGGTACCCTTTGTAAGAGAAGACAGAAGGTCATTAGTGTGCAGAAATTAATACAGGATTAGTGCATCAAGCTGTAATCTTAAGATTTGTTTCAAATTGTGCAACTCCTGACTCCTGTAAAGAACTGTGGTCCATTGAACTGAACAGGGCTCATCCAGAGAGTGGCCAAATGCAGCCTTTGGCAGAGCTCTGGGGAGGAGCAAATTCTTCTGAAGAAGATACAAATACCCCCAAACTCATTGGGTCAGTACCCTGGATAGTCTACCAATGCAAGAAATTGAGGAGTCCCTTGTTGAACAGCCATCATGATGAAATGAGACTCTAACAAGCTGTATGTCTTCTAACTGATTTTTCAAAGTTTACCTTCTCAGCAGAATTAAAGAGTGTACTAGAGCTTATCAAGAGAAAGAATGTTGGAGAATAGAGCTAAAGCTCTTCCAAAAAAATACAAAGTCAATAGACCATATTGTAACTGTAGGCCAACAAATATTCTAGGGATTTACAACAATACCCTTACGAATTTTATAGTACACCTGACTTAGGTTTGTAATGAAGCAATGTACTAGAACTCTTGGAATTCGAAGTCTGAACATAAGAGGCCCCAGCATTTTGAAGAATATTATTTGCTATTCTAATACCACTGCCATACCTTTCCACATGCGAACTGCGAGTCCTCTTGTAACATCCAGCAAAATAACCCTCCCGAATTCATCTGTCACTGCTGCCAAGGTGTTACATGGGGAAAGACAAATCCTTTCACCATGGCGCCGGGAGTCGGGAAGTCCAAACCTAAAAAAATAATAACGAAGCAAAGCCATCAGACACATCCTTTTCTTCAGAAATAGTCAGGTTTTCTCCCAAGGATTAAGATTTCTTTTTTTTTAAGGTAACAGAAGGTAATGGGTAAAATTAAAAGCAAATCATGAAAAAAATTCTTCTTCTGTCTACCAAGATATATCATAGCTCTGCCTAAGTCCTACTGAAAAAGCAAAGTTCAGAAAGCAGGGTAAGTGATTGCACTGTCAAGCAATGACTGTACAGTAACAATGAACCCACACACTGGAAGGGAAAGATGAGTAATTATTTGTCCAGAACAATCAACTGAAATGAAACAAAGCTTAAAACAAATGACTTACAAACTACCATTACTGCGTAAAGCTATGTGTTCATCCATTATACACCTTTCAAAATAATTTAAATAATTAAAAACACAAGACATCAAAAGCAAATGACAGTGAAAAAAAAAAACCAACTTACCTCACTGCCAATGGGGTTGCAGGTTCCACTTTTGGTTTCTGTTTTTGGACAGGTTCTTCTTCATGTTTACTCTTCCAACCAAGCCAGCCACTTGCAACAGAAGAACATAAGAATTACACAAATGGTCCTAAAAATACCCAAAATACTATGCAGCTACTACTAAAAAAAAAAAAAAAATTTTTTTAAAAATTTTATTACCTAGCAGCATTAAATAATGCTGAAGTCAGTTTGCTTGCAACTGCTAAGGCAACATGAGACAACAGTGGCTGTGAGCTACCCTGAAATACAGGAATAAAGTGTTTAGAAAGTCAAGAAATAGTCAGCTGTGAACCACCGTGAAATGAAGGAACAAAGACTTTAGAAAACCAAGAAATAGTTCTTACACTGAACTCAACTGCAGAATAGTTTTTCAGGTCTCCTATGGACTTCCAGCTCAGAAAGCATAGCTTTAAGACTGCAAAATTTTAATTTACTGCCCCCAGAAAAGCCATTCTGACATCTTTACCATTTCAAAATCCTCCTGCAAGTCACTGGTAGCTCAGTATGTTTGTCTGCAACAGAAGTTACAAAAACCCTGTGTATGATCTATCACAGAGAGATGGCTGCTGTGTGGTGTTGGCATCCTTGCAAATATCAGCATAAACAGTTTTTTCACAAACCTATTGGAAAGCAAGTACAAAAACCAAAATTCCAATTCTAGCATTTTCAATGAACTTTTGATTCTGGTAAGGACAACACACATGTAGGGTCTGAATGTACAGACACAGCTAGACTGACATCCTTTTCCTCCCATACAACAGAAGATGATGTAAATATGCTACAGTTAAGCACAAATTGCAGTTTTCTCCTACAAGGTATCACTACAATGTACTCAGGTCATGTGTACAATATCAAAGGCCAAAGACCTCCAAAAAGCCATAGGATGCATGTTTACACAATACCAACATAATTTTTAAAAAACATTAGTTGGCAATAAATTAACATATTTGAAAAAAAAATACTTATCACAATCAATTTACGATAGAAAATAAAATTTCTCATCAGCAGAAACCCATGCCAGACACTACTATCACATTCACTCCAAGTCATTTCAGTTCCAGAAGATCAAAAAGGGGAAATGTCAACATAAAAAGAAGACAAGAACACTTCAGAAACACTCATACAGAAAAAAAAGGAAGATTAATTATTCAAAGTTTCAGCAAGTCAGCTTTGTAGTACATACCTCCAGGGCAAAAAAGAACCCAGTGAAAGGATTGGCTCCAACAGTAACATACTGGGACATGGCAGGTGGACTGTTTTTTATAGCTGCATTATATCCTCCTATATTGGAGGCAGTCTTCATTTGATCAAAAGGACACAGTGTCATGATGCCTAACAAAAACATTAAAGTGAATGTCTTACACATTCAGAACAGAGGCATGCAATTGCTCTAAAAGCATAAATATATTTCTGCCTTCTTGACTGACCAGCCAGCATTCAGGGGGAAGGGAAGAGAAATAGCTTTAACCACAGAAATGCCAAACAACACGGCAGAAATAACTTAATGGACTTGGGTTAATTATAAAGCACATCTGGTTTGTTGGGAAGAAAAAAAAAAATTCAGCAGAGTTCAGCAGCAAAAATACATGTACCAAACTCACTTCACCTGCCTTGAGAGCAGCCTTCTGACCTCTTAGCTGCTTTTGTAGAAAGGATGGAAGAGAAAACTAAGCTTACTGTCCCTCAGATATGCCCATCCAACAAGAACTGAGGTTTCTGCAAATTCCTGAAGGGTAAAGTCTTTGGCAGACTATGAGTCAATTTGTCCTTTTTGGAAAGGAAACCATCTTAAATTCAATTTTCCTTATGTGCTAGACTCAGGAAAGACCCACATCAGTCTTAACCTGCCTGCCAGACAGTTCTTTCACCTGACAGAAATGGAAATAACTGCATCTGATCTGGTCTCTCTCAGCTATTTCTTACCAAGCAACAAAGAACAAGACAGTTACAGCTGTAAGAGAGAAGACTCAGTCAGACTAGAGAAGAAAATAAAATATATTTTTGACAGTGGTTAATGAGATCATTCACTGTAACAGCCTTCTCCCACTACGTATTTCTATCCAACCAGTATCATTAAGTGCTCTCAAAATTAACTGCACAAAAACATTAATTTCATTTTTAAAAATACTTGAAATTAAACAGAAATGCTTACCAATACTAGCATGGTCAACAATCGTATCCACATCTTGCAAACCCCATTTCTTATAAGCTAATGGTGGAGGCTGAACATTCTCATTGCCAGATGCTGCAGCTGACAAAAGTCAAAGCACAAAAAAATTTCTACTGAGTCTAGGACAAAGGAATAGCATAACAGAGAGGGGAAAAAAAACTCTGATGCAATCTGAAGCCACAAAATAACCCAGTTTTAAGTTAACATGCATTGAAACATATGTTAAAATGACCTTTCGAAATACTTACCATCATCAAATTGAAGCATTTTAAAATGTGAACTGAATAGACCTGCACATGATATTCCATCATAAATACATTTTGTACTTGCAAATAGTGTATTTGCTAGCTATTGTGGTATAATATTCTGTACAATTTTTAAAAGGTACTACAATTGATTTCTGTGCTTTGGGCATGTTTAAGTGGAAACTTCTCCACCTAAGTACTTGCTAAGTCAGCACACTCACTAAATATGTAACAGTGGGAGGTAAGAAGAGTGGTAAGACTAAACCAGTGAGTGACACTTTCATTTCAAAATACCTACATTTCAAAATATCTATTACCCCAAATAGATGATTAAGAATGAGGGAAGATACAGCTGCAGATATTGCAACAGGCTTTAAGTCCTTCTTAACACCATCCTTGTGCCATCTATCACACAGTACTGTCACATAACTCTCCTCTACCCCCTGGAAACTGAAACTTGTTTCCCAACTGGAAACTGAGCTTGTTTGCAAATTGGAGTATGAACAGGCACCATACTAAAGGAACCGGATCAAAGTCTGCACAATCAAAAAAGGTATGAAAAGCTCTTAGACATGAACACAAAGTGACCACCACTGCCATCCTCTCAGCATTACCACCTCCCATAAAGTCTTTATTCAGAAGAAGAACATTCCACTGACAGGGACATGCTAGGAAACACTTTAGCAGTATGCAGTGGCTTAATGCCAGTGGGTAGCTGCTCACCACACAGCAGCTCACTCACTCCTAACAGGACGGGGAAGAGGGTCAGAAGAGCAAAAACGAGAACACTTGTGGGTTGAAATAAAGAGAGCATGCAAACAAAGCAAAATAACGAATTTTCTTTACTATATCACATCAGCAGGCAGGTATTTAGCTACTTCCAGGAATGCAGGGCTTTATCAAATATAGCAGTTACTTGGGAAGTTAAATGCCATAACTCTGAAGGTCCCTTCTTCCTCCTTTTCCCAGCTTTTATCTGCAGGAGTATCATCATCATATGGCACAGGATCTCTTTGGTCAGTTGGGGTCAGCTGTCCCAGCTGTGTCCCTCCCAGTTTCTGGGAACCCCCAGCCTGCTCACTGTCAGGGCAATTTTAAAAAACAAAAAAAGCCTTGACACTGAGTAAGCACTCGTACACAGCAGCTAAAACATCAGCATTCTATCAGTGCTGTTTTCATCACAAATCCAAAACACAGCCCAATATCAGCTACTAGAAAATAAACAAAAACCAGTGTACAGTATCACAGTGAGCATATAGAAGACAGTCAATACGACTTGGACAACTTGGGCTCTGAGAACATTTTCTGTAAAGGAAGAAATGTCCCTGAACGCAGTAGTGTCAATACATCAATGAACAAGCAAGGAAGATCTAAATTCCACCTTGACTTAATTTTTAATCTAAGTAAATGTCCTAAAAAATAAAGAACTATTTACAGATTGAAAAATAAACACTCCCCCTCACACATACCTCTTGCGACCTGATTGCGACATGCACGAAGGGACTGGAAAAGGCTGAAGCCATCAATTGTCACAATTGCTGCTGGGTACAAGATACTTAGTTCCTCATTCTGGAGAAAAAATGAGAAGAAGGAGACAAAGAATAGATCACTGCTACTGTTAGTACAGCTTACTTTATAGCTTTTTATACTATTAACTACACAAAGATGAGGATTACATCCAGAGAGTTAATATCGAACAAGCCACAGGCAAAAGATTAAGGCAAAACTACAAAAATTCAGAACTAAGCTGTCCCAAAAATTATTTTAGCCATATAGTTTTATATTTTTATCATCTTTTAATAACTTCTTTATTTGCTTAATATATCTTATGGCTTAAGAAGAAAATAGATAAGATATAGCAGCTTTTGAAGGCAACAGAAAAACAGGTTTATCTAGAACATAAATGTTGGTTTTAGGAAGCCAAATTCTGAAACTGAATTAAGGCCTGCCTGAATTACCACTAGGACATATAAATGCTAATCTGGTGACACAAATTCAAGACTCAAATTCCTTAATGCTTCTGTATTTCAAAACCGATCCCAAAAACGTCATACTAAATCACATGAGTATTTGTACAAAGAAAACTTGGAAATTTCTGTGATTTTGTTCATTTTCACATAAAGCTTGCCAACTCAGCCAAAAGCAAGGAAAGCTGCCTTCTTTACTAAACAGTCTGAGTTCTGCAGGAAATACTCATAATGACATGCAGGTTCCTAGCCCTATAAATATTCTTTTAATTTTCAGCTATCTTCTCTGTGAAATAATTAAGAAAAGTTCTTATGAATGAGTATGAATAGCTCTCAGCACGTGGCAAGTTGCATTTTCTCCTTTCATCAATGCATTATCAGGTTTTTTGCACATAAATGAATAAACAGAAAATGAATGAAGTATTCATCTGCAAACAGAGAAAAACAGTACAAATCTATAGAGCTAATATTCCAAAAGACATTCTGAATCCTCAAACGATACAGCCATGAATACATCTAGAACAAGAAAGCAAGAGTCTCTTGTTCTAAGGAATTGTCCATCCCATTAAAATACTGTTAAAGGACACAGAGGATTCACAGAGAGGACTCCCTTCCATACCCCATAACACTGGCACTTCACTTTTGAAATAATCTGACAAAACCTGTTCTGTAACACCAGGATGCCTGGGAATTTCATAGGTTCTGCACTTCAGCTGTAGGACAGGATCTTCATTCAAAAGCTGTGCAAGAAGCAGTACTCCACTCTAGAAGAGAAAGGATAAGAAGCATGATCATTTCTGCCCCTTTTCTTAGGGAAGGCAAAAAGCACCATCTGCAGGAAGCAAAGTTTAAAGCACCCAGATGTTTATGCCAAGAGCTCCCTTGTCCTGCCCTGCTGAGAACGCACCTCGGTGTAAAACCGAACGTAGCCGGACGTGAAGCCAACCACGATGCACGTCCAGTCAGGGCGGCCTGTGGAGCTCCTGTTTCACAAAGACACACTCAAGTTAAAAACAAATCCCATTCCAAGCTACAGACATAGAAAAGTGTCATGGAAGGACATCAGTGATCATACACATCCTCACCTCTTCTGACTTGCCAGTGGAATACACAATACGCTGCTCACACATTCACTAGAAACAGAAACACAAAATTAGTGCATTTCCCCAGTTGTGAAATTCTACTCCATGCAAGAGATCTTGCCATGTCAGCACTTTGAAAGTTTTAATAATTAATTAATGCACTATATCATATATCAAATTCACAGTAAGAATCAAAAAAAAGTCCCTTCATTTTAAAGACATTTTCAATTACAAGTTCAAGAGTGCTCAAACAGACTTTTTGTACCTTGTTAATGGTGTCTTTCATAAATCACAGATTGATTATTCTGTCAGCACTGTTCAGCAGATTCAAGTTAAATTTCATGTGCCTAAAGGTAAATTATTTCTTCTGATCTATAATGATACGCCATGAATAACCACTTTTTTAAAAAAGAAAAAAAGAGCCAACTGAACCATACATATGAAAAAAAAATTTGAAATATGCAATTAGGTAGACTTTATATCCAGCACCTTTCAGTGCCTTATAATTTGAGAGCATTTGAATATGGTCTTCCCAGTTAATGCAATAACAGAGCATGCTCAATGATGGGCAAAGCATGCAGAAGGCAAGCAGATGAGCAGGCCTCAGTATCTCAAATCAGAAGTTATTTAACTGTTACCATGATACAAAGTTTTACACTGTCTGAGGAAACAGAAACAGTGCAAAGGTTTTATGAGACAGCATAGAATTCAAGATGACATCCCAAACAGCACTTAAAGCATAAATTGCCAGCATTACTGTTTATTATTTACATTTCAGGTCATCTCCATTTCCCAGGGTAGACAATTAAAGAAGGAAAGCTTTCTAAATGCAAGGTTGAGATGAGCTGCAACTTCATTGCATCCTTAAAGCAACATTAAATATCTCAGTGACATCTCGTCTGCCAATAGCAAAGCTTAGCCACCACTGAACATTCTCAGTTGAAGGCAATTTTGGGGAAAGAAAAAAAAACAAACCAAAAATCAACCAAAAATAGTCAAATCTTTTGACAACCTGACAGTAATCAACTTATTAACACCTCCACAGAATAATAAATGAAAATAAATCAAAATATCAAAAGTGTCACTATCTAAACAGAGCTAACTGTTTCATAGGATAGCATCCCTCTGGGCAGTAACACTAGTAAGAAACAAACCCTCAAACAGAATTTCTCTTTTCTTTTTTAAACAAAAGGTCCCTGGGCAATTTCAAAAGCATGGCAACAGCTGTTTTATAAAAGGACTATGATTTTTACAGATTGGAGAGAAGCTGATGAAGCCAACACTTCCTGCAGCAAACAGAAGGTTGAAGGCAATAGGGAGCATGTTCAAAGGCAGACAGCAGCTCAAGGCTGCAAATGTAACAGCAAAGTGCAAAATTTTATTCCATATGGGAGATTCAAAAAAGCATCTGTCTGGTTATCTGAAGACAGATGAAGTAAAAAATATTGTATAAATATCAAATATATGACCAAAGCAATTCTTCCAAGTCCCTAAGTGACTTAGAACCCAAAACCATATTTTGATCAGAGAGATTACTTTATGCTTGCTTGAATGAGGCTTTGAAAATGAAGAGAAGTATTTCTAGAACAATTTCATGCGCTCCCAATTGCAACATACCCTAAGAAAATTTCATCACTACTATAAAAGATATTTCAAAAGAGTACTTATTTTTTTCCCTTCTAGAACAAGAACTTATAAAAAGCATGTCTAAATTAAATCCAAATACACTGATTTGCAGAGAACTATTCTTTTAATTCCTAAGAATTTGTTCTGTGATACCACACAATGCACAGGAGTGAGCTTTGCAGATACTGCCTCTCATCATCCACATTACTCTATTTGTTTTCAACATTAATATACATAAAACCAAAAATACACTCAGATGAAAGGAAAATTAGTACAATTAAAAAGTGGGTTATTAATTGCTAAACATGACAATAACATCTTAAATTACAGCTGCATTTCAACACATACCCTTCTTCAACATTCAGACAGCCACTCCAGCCAACAGCATACTGCATTTCCTCCTTTCCCTTGTCACTGTGCTTCCATTTAGCTGCCATGAACAAGACATCATCTATAAAACTCCAGTGTTTTACATCTCACAAATGTAGTTCTAATTTTTCTCTTTGGTACAATACATCCTAACACACTTAGATTAAGTGTCAATTACAAACCTTTAAGATCATAAAAATGAAAATACATTCTTTGTGGCTTTCCTAAAGGACTCATGTTTTCTTAGAAATTTACATGGAATAAGATACTAAAATTTTTAAATACTTGGTTTTGTTTAAAAATATTTATACAGTAATCCATCAAATTTTAAAAGGTTCAATTCAGGAAAACAGGGATCCTTAGGAAAGAAGCAGTAAGTAAGGAAAGCAAGTACTAAGCAAGGAAAAACTTCTGGGAACACTACTGAACATGAGCTATAATGAATAGAAAATTTTAATTTTAACTGCCAAGAAGAACCTAAGTACCTCACATTAAATCTGACAATCTTTAATCATTGCACCATAATTCAAGGCTAGAAGACACCATATTTTGTTATTCACAGGGTGCTGTTACAGCTGGCATTTGACTGTTGAATCATCTCCCAGGTGTCAATGGATAACCAAAACTAAGTTAGTGTTGTGTGCCATTTGCCTGGTACCTAAAACCTGAGGCACACAGACACCTCTGCCCAGTGTGGGACAGTTGTCACTGTGTAGTTCATCAGAGGCAGTTCTCCAGCAAGTTATTCAAATCACTGCTTTATGCTTAATCCAATAAGAACTTTATGAGGAGTACTGCTGTTTTTCCAGTTTTGATGGCAAATTAGCAATTGGTCTAGAGCTGGTTTGGAATACACAGCTTTGCAGGGAATGATAAGGCAGTATGGCAGCTCAATACAATCGATCCAGTTATGAAAATCTGAGATTCAACACGGTGATTTTTTTTTTAAATGTCATAATAGTCCCCATATCAGGATATTTCTCTTCATCTTCCTCACATGTCACCCACTGCAGCCATCAAAAGACCAGAACCCCAAAAAAACAGCACATCTATAAACAGCAGCTGGCACATCAGTGTCCATGTGCTACTAGTGATACCTTTAAAAGTTCCCAGAGGCCTACTTTGGAGTAAAATACAAACCCACCCATTGTTCAAGATGATATTTACCCATTATTCAAGAATTTTCTATCAAAAGTTGAATTTCAAGAAAAATTCATATTAATACCCCCTTCCCAGAGTGATACTGGCTCAGGTAATTTTTTAAAGGAAAATAAAACTAAGATGAAGCACTTCCTAATGGCTAAAACCAATACAAACTTTTCATTTTCTTACTGAGAAAATTTAATGTCAATATCTCTGAGCATTTTAAAACAACTGGAGAGTTATAACACGTATGCATTTTATGTGACAAAATAGTTTCCACAGGTCAAAACACAGCTCAGAAGTAAAGACAAAGCAACTTACTTGACAAGCAGCGCCTAGAAAATTCATGATGCGTACTATAACATACTTCAAAATTCTTGAAGGTATGACTTGAGGGATAAACAGAAGGGAGTGGGGGAAACAAATCTTGTCTTGGTTACTATAAAGTGTCCTGGCACAAACACCCAGTGGAATGGATACTCACGCACTAAGAAGACTGCTTTCTGTTCATTAGCTATCACCATCAGGTCATTGGTGGGTGACAAGGACAACACACAGTCCTGAAGCCAGTAATTTCGTTGATTCTTGGAATTAGATTCCTCTTCTTCCTACAGGTAAAGCTTTAGTCAATGTATGCAACAATTTTTAGACACAGAAGAACTTGCAAGACTGATGAGAACAATCTGGCTTGCCCTCCACAGCAGCGCTGAATGGACTTTTTATTACTGACCACATCACTTCAGCTCCAACTTGCATGAAAAGCCCTGAGAAATGCATCAGTCTTGCACTAATTCTGTGTGTTTAAAAAACAGAAAACAAAGAAGTACTCATCACTTGCTTGATTCAAAATCATCTCCTTTTAAAGAGATACTAGGAGAATGACATTTAAAGTTTTCAAACCATTGACTAGAGAGTGGAGACAATCTCATTAGTTATTTTCATTACAATCCATACGCAAAATGAAGAATTTATCCAAGCTCATTGACCAGCTTTAAGCAAATACATGCACATATGAAGAAGGTAACTAAGCTGGTATTCACAGGGCAAGGGGTATCAGGCGCCTTTCCACAAAGGAACTTCACAATGAAACAATTCCAAACTAAATGGTGCCAAGTTTTAAGGGTATAAAGATGGGTAAGTAAAAACTTAAATACCATCCTCATGTATAAGAGAAAAAAAAAAAAATCATAACTTTTTTCCTTGGGGCAACAAGCCAAACATTTTATTGTGACAAAGTAGCTCCTGCTAATCATAGCTCAAATCCGGGAAGTAACAGCCTTGGAGTGAAGTGCTGCAAAGTCTCAGAGTTGATACTCCAGGTCAGTTAAATCATCCTCTTATCCAGTCACAGCAACACACTTCCCCTTGTCCACAGACTCCATTTCCACTTCCAAATCCAAGCCTACCTCCTCTTCGCTCTCCAGAATTACTCTATCCTCTAATATCTCAAAGCAGCTATCACCAACAACTGCAATGTGATCATTTTCTGATTCATTCTAGTTATTCTGTTACAGTAAAGTTGCATTCACTTGAAAATCTGCCCATTTACTCCCAGTAGAAAAATAAACAGCAGGAAGATTTTGCACATCATGCTCATAATCAGGTATTCATTGTATTTATTTCCTTGCGTAAGCTTGTACCATAAAAATGGTCACTGTACACACAGAAATACGCTGTGTCTCCATGATAAAGGCTATATTAGCACACTACATTGTTAAATACTGTTGTCCACACAATCTCCTAATTTGTGTAAGAGAACCTATTTTCATGTGATTTTGTCTGTTGATGGATGCCAAATTCTTTAGTGACAATTTTCCCTTATTTACTGGCATTTTTCAAGTCTTTACAAAAGGCAATGAAGCTATCTGAGATACTTGTGACAATTTTAACTCCTCATAACATAGATAAATGTGTCATGTGCAAAAACACATAAGCAAAAACTAAAAAAAAGTCTTGTAGTAATTTTTTAATGTCATGATTTTTTACTGAGGAAAAAGAAACAGAAATTAAAGGCTTGTCAAAAGAGTAAAAGGAATTACAGCATTATTTCAGACAGAAAATTAATTGTAAGCATGAACAAAGAATTCAAAATACAAAGACATAAAACATGACCAGCTCATATTATCTACAAAAATAAGCTAAGGGTTAAAACAGGAAAAGTACTGAACTTGTCAAAACAAAGTTAAAGGTCAAAGACAGAATGTTTAAAACCTGCATTTAAGAAGAGACATCATTCCTACAAAACAACTAATCAGATCCATAAAAAGACACCTTATAAAAAAACCAGAACTTTTACTTTCATTTTCAATGCCTTCTCAGAAATTACTACGTTCCATGAAATCGATACTGGTCCGGGGCACAAGTAATTCCAAGAAGCAATTAATTTTTCACCAACTATAATGCAAATTAAGAGCTAAAAGCTTTAACAAGGGAATTGATTGTTGTATTTTGCTAATAATTCTCACCTTTGTGCTAGACTCACACACTCATTTTGCTGTGTGTGCAGACACACAGACTCCTGTATTTATATGCTCCTACATAGAACAACCCTCTTTGCTGTGTATGACTGCAAACCCTTTCTGAAGTTTGGCCTGGAATCACTGGTAACTGCAGAGGAAAACATTCAAGTAGAGGATGCAAGAAGGATGTGAACCACCAGGCAGAAATGGGTGATATTCTAAGGATAAGAGTAAAAAATTGAACTATTTCAATTTCAAAGGCCTGCTGGTTCTATCAAATTACAACAAAAGTAGAAAACCAAGTTTGTGTTCCACTCTTTCAGGAAGTTATAAACATTACAGGACATCTAACACGGCTGTGGCCTGAGAAACAGACTCATTTCATGACAATTACAGTGGAGCTGAGTGTAACCATCCTATTTAAAAGGTTTTATACTCTTCACTCCTGACAGCGTCAGTGATTCATCCCTGGGAGACACCAAGCTCATTTCAATTTGTCTGTCACCTCAGCTGAAAAATCTGTTTCTCTGCTGAACAGTCACAAGGATACTGTCCAACAACTTGGGCATCCTTCCTATACTCTGAGAAAAAGATGGCAGATAAGGAGTTTGTTAGCAAGGTGAGGTCTGGATTCATCAGAGCTCTTACAGGGAACTGATCAAGTAACTCTATTGAAGTGATTCATTCAAGTGCAAAGGATTTCCACAAGCTGCCTCACTGACATCTCATCAAGCCAGCTGGCAGGCTCAGCCTTACAAACAATTAACAGAGCAGCCCTGCTACTCTCAGTTGAACAAGCTATGCAGAGGAATGATTTTCCTCCTTTAAACTGCACTGTTTCATCCCACATAGGTAGTTTAAACCCTCCTGTAACACCATCTACACATCACAACATAAAAGGAGCATTAGTGATCCTTAGGAAGATGTCTATGCCAGCAGTTCATTACTCAGGATTTTCTGATTTATATTAATTCATGATCATTATAACTTCACTGCCATGCCCTGCTGTTTCTGACTAGCTAAGGACAAAAAGGATGCCCCCAGGTACAGCAGCACAGGCGTGTGTGTATACTTTGATGAGAAAAGCCCTACAGAATACAAGAATACGAGCAACTATCACAATATGCAACAAGTTGTATTTACAAAAAACTACAGGAGCAAAGGACAAATAAGCAGTCACATTTAAAACACAAGTGAAGACCTTTCCTGCCCAGGTGACAGTTATACAGGAGGGAAAAAACCAAAACACCACATACACGAACTAGTGGAAAAGTCTTCTGTAACAGGGAAGTTAAGAGATAGACAGCTGGCCAGACAGACAGACAGACATAAGCACTTACAGGTTCTTGTAATTCTGCTTCATCCCAGGCTCCCCAGCCACCATCTTCCCAGCTTGTTGATTTGCCTGCTTGAAGTGAAGAAAGACTTGTCAGAGGAATACAGTATAGGCAACAAAATAAGCATTTTCTTTTCCCCACTGATGTGTTACAACTTTTTTTATGACAGATACTAAAGGAGTTCTACTGAAAGAACCCTGAAGTGTCTTATTTTTCTGTGTTTTCTTTACTTCCATTTCTGACACTACAGAAGATGTACCTACACACAAAAAGGACCAATGGTACACAGAAATTCATCTGTGACCACAAAATAGCTGAGCCCAGAATAATGCAGATCCCACCAGCAAAGCAAAAGCTGAAGGTTTGGCCTCTGAGGAGAAAATGAGCACAAGAACTTTGGTCATTCACATGACACCAGAGATGAAAATTAATGAGACACTGATCAGTTTCAATTATGTCATTCAGAAACCTCGGAGCAACTACAAGCTCCCAAAATACCTCAAACACCTGAGAAAACAGATTCATACTTCATTCTTACTTCTCTAGTTGTAAGAGTGAATGTGGAAGCTCTTTTTTTCACCTAAAAATACATAACTTGATAGAAATTGAAAAGTCACAGGCATTTACACAATTCTCAGACACTACCACCATTGGGACCCTCAATAAATCAATAAACATCATTGTAGGTTAGTAGAAAAGCCAAAGACTGACTTCCATCCAAGCATGCACTAGAGTGAAATCTGAAGTAGTAACATCAGTAAGACTTAAAGAGTTTTCCAAGGATTTCTTTCAAGTTTTTTCATTAACTGCTGTCATGTCAAATTTGACCTTAAGAAGTTTAAACAATGTCTCAAATGAGTTGAAATTTAGCTTTAAGCAAGCAAGATTCTGTCATTTGGGATGGTCAAATAGTACAGACAAGAAGTTTTATATCAAGAACAATTTCATTTAGTCTAAAAACTTGTAGTTCTGTTACCAACAAACAAGGAAAGGCTGAACAAAAAAAACAGAAATCCCTAATCACTGTTTAGTTAGCTCTTAAATCTTCTGTATGGCTAATGAAGACAAAAACCTTAAGTTTCTTTTTTCATTTTCATTTATCTCCACTTCTGTTTGCATTTTATTATCTCAAAAGATATAAAAGACCCTCCTTCCTATAAAATTCATGGAGGAAAGAAATCTGTTCATGTGCCATGGTCCAGAGAGAAACAGAATCATATGTAAGAAATACAGGTGGGGCCAATGCCTCCCCTGCAGCACAGAGCAGACCAACCTCCCCAAGAAACCTCAGCCACTTCAATTTTGAGACTGAACACCCACAACATAAAACTGCAGCTGTGAGGATGCTTGCTGCCTCTGTGAATAGCCACAATTTCATGGTACTTGTCATCATGCTGGGATGATACTAGACAAATGAAAAAAGATGGGTACATGATGTAATGGTGAGTCACCATTCCACTGACGAAAATGCAGAGATTTTTTTGGAACTGTGGCCTGCTCTGCAAAGCCAGCACCTTCTCCAGCTTACAAGGGTTTACAAAGCCTGCCCCTCATATCCATCCTCCACACTGGATAGATCATCCCAGGATGTGCCACCATATGTATTTATAAAGGGCTGCATCCATCTTGCCTTTCTTCCACACATTGTTTCTTTTTTTAAGAAGAAATGAAATTTAAATTGTTTTCTTATTCACACCATTCTTATTATTCAGATCTTTCACCTATGCAATGAATAGTGAAACAAAGCATTAAACAATAGACAGCAATCCCTGAACAGTGGACAGAGGAGACACTGTCCTCAAGTAATTCAAAGCACCAGTTGTTCACCAAAGAATTCTAAAGTATTCCATGGATGCTGCCAGCTTGCACAGCCTTTCCCACCCACCAGTGTTTGATGAGATTGGTAAAGTGAGAGTCCAAATCCACAGGGTCCAATTCTGTTATGATTAAGATTTTAAGAAACCCCGCACCATTTCCTTTAGTGACATTACAGATCAGAACTAGCAACTATGGAACATAAGCCACTACCTGGTAAGCAGTGCCTAAGCAAGCCCTAAAAAGTTAGAACAAGATAATTTTCTCCAGTCCCTCTTCAGGTAAAAAAAAAAAAAAAAAAAAAAAAAAAAAAAAAAAAAATTTAAAAAAATAAATCAAACTTTCCTGCACAAATCTCTATTTCTATTCAAGTCCATCTCTGACTAGATGTCTTATAAAAGTCCTCCTTACTTGGAAAAAGCAGCAGCAACATTCCAGATTTTGCTTTACTATGGAGATTGCAAAAATAAAAGTTCATCTACTGGATTTACACAAACCACTTAATTCTTTAATTTCAAGCATATAGCATCAGCACATTTGAAACTTTAGAGCTGGTTTAAACGCTGCCCATGTGCAACACTGGTGTTAATGAATAAGAAAATCAATTTAAGCTCATTTATCATTAAATATAATACCCACAAGAACAAAAAAACTATAAGTATGTTTTGTTTAAAAGACAGGAACAGAGGAGAGTGACAAAACAGCAACAGATCTAGACCACGGAGGTCTAACTGGCATTTAAGAGGTCAAATTCAACATAAAGGATGTTTTTCACTTCCCAAATTACAGAATAGACATCTGAGCACAAAGAACAGCCTTCCTTCCAGAGCAGCACCATTACCTGGGGCAGGCAGCTGAAGCCTTTCCTTCCTGCCCTCACATTTACATTCCAAATCTGTGCAGTAGGTTTTTGGAGGATGCACTTGGATACATGCAATGAAGTCTCATCCAAACTTTATGATTATAAATTATATATAAATAAAACATTACTAGGTAATAGTGGCAGAAATGATTGCTTAAGTGTGAGAGTTGCAGATTTTCTTCCATGCATGTTTACTGCAATTCTGATACCACTGGATTGCATAATTATGAAAGAAATAGAAGCAGTTTCTTTTCTCTTCAGGCCAAAGAATTTTAGAAATAGCTTAGAATCTTCTTGCTATTCAGGAATCATAGGGCATTTATTCCCAAAGCTCCCCTATGTGAGGACTGACAAATACATTTTTGCCAACATTACTAGGAATGTTGAGACTCTCTTGAGACTAGTTTTATATTCGTTCTCTCTTCTTGCTTCAGGCATCCTTAAGTGGGGAAAAAACCTCCCAAAGCACAACTAAGTTGTCTCCTAATCACAAAAATAACCACTTGAGCATTTTTTCTTCCTTGAGGAGGTCACAATTGCTTTCGACAAAGTAAAAAATTACTAAATTGATAATAATCCAGGTACTACATAGATTTTTTTGCAGTAATAATGCAAAGTTCCATGGTTTACAGTTATAACTTAACCCCAAAACCAAAATTAATTTGAAATACCAGAGGGAAAAAATTAAAAGCTCATAAGAAACAAACAAAATATATTACATACAAAACACAGTGTTCCAACTTCTTCTCAGCCTCAAGTGATGCCTTAAGTTAGGGCAAGAAACAGTGTAGGCTATGCTGTAAAGGAGCTGTTAAAGCAGCAAAAACCTCAAGTGAGAAAGAAATTTGGATGAAGTACTCTGACAGCATTCTGACATGCTGAGAGCATGTCATTTACTGTTCACCATATCTGAGATGTATTAACTGCTACAGATGTAACCCAATTCAGGCAGAGCATGTATTTTAATGACATTTTAGAGGAAAACTGAAAGAAAGGAATACTAAATGTAAATACTACAGTCTGGAAAGGGAGAATCTGATTAAAGAGGCAATGAAAAAGAGCTTGTCAGAAGAGTATTCAATAGCAATATAACTGATTCAATAAGATTGATACAGAAGCAGTTAACAACAACACCAATGCTAAATGCAATCCAGAATTTCATTTTGTAATGGATTTTTTTTTTCTCTGTAACCTTGTTGGCAACTCTGAAATAAAAAGCCTGGCTTTCTGTATTTCTGAACTAAATCAGCTGATCCAGATAAAGCAAAGTGTACAAGTCCAAAGACGTTGTTTGGAGGAACTGGGCTGAAGAGTACTTTTCAGGCTGCTGTGAATGTAACAAGGAAAAGGAAAGGACTTTCTCTGACAGGCTTAAGCCATCACTTCTACTGCAAAAAGAAGCAGCAAAGTGACACCTCATAGCTCTGAGGAAGCCCGCGGGTCAGGGGATCAATTCTTTCTTCCCCTGAATAAGAACAAACCCACGACCATAAATGGAGATATCATTGCTTGGGAACTCTTAAGGTCAAGTTCAGGGTTGTTGGCTTTTTTCTTTACAATTTCATTTAGGTAAGGGGAGATAAACACATCTGGGAACTAAAACTATCTGCACATTTTCACCTTAACACCCCCACAGTTTATCTAGCAGCAGTCCTTCCTGGCTATGCCACTGAATTGCTGTCATCAAGCCTACAAAATGTTTTAAAACACACTTCAAGCTGTGAGTGTAGTAAAAGAACAGAGACACACATTGCTCAAAATAAATTGCAGTTAAATTCTTCAATTTATAAAGATTATAGGAAATGTTATCTGTCATACTCTACTTTCTGCTCTGTTCAGGTAAATACGCATTAATTAATTTCTGAATGCTAAAATTCCATCATGCCTGCAAAGCTTTATCACGTATTGCAAATAAGATGGATTTTTTCCCTCATATGCATGTCTTTATTTTAGACAGCTTTATAAGAGAACTGTTAACTGTTACAGATGTTTCCTGATCCAGCCAACAGCAGCCCAAAACCTCTTCAACACAGCAAGATGCCAAATTAAATGTGATGCAAACACTTCCTATCCCCAGTATTTGCACAGTTAGAACAGCAGTGTTTAGTGCCACTTAGACACCACTAGAGTCAGGTTCCACTGAGGATTTGTGCCTCATTAGCAGCACTACTTTTCCCAAGATTCTTAAATTCTCATGCTTGTTTAAGTCCTCCTCATTAAAATATGAAAAAGCATTCAAACCTTTTTGTCCTAAAGAAAAAAGATATACAGCAACTCCATATGAAGCATCTTTAACCAGCTCATTCTGTAACACCACGTTTATTTACTTAAAGCACGTGAGCCAAGATCCAACCCAGTATCTGCTATTCTATTCCAACATGGACAATAAAAAGTAGCTGTATTTTGGTTTGCTTCATGGCCGATCAATGGTCAGCTCAGTCTGTGAACATTTCTGAAATTATTCCAGCGTGGCATCAGTGGCAATTTTAACAGATGATTGCATAACACAAGCACGAAGCACACGAGCCTTTCCTTCCAGTGTTTACTGAGGCAGCAGGAAACAGGCACCTGCACAAGTGACTCCACACAAGGCTCAGGGGAGGAGCTTTCTTTTCCTCCCCAGTTTACCAGACAAGTGTATCCTTTGCACGAACAAAACAGCCTGTTGGGCAACAGCAAAAAATCTTAAGTGAAGTTGTAGTTGATAGGATGCTTACCTTTATCTTCTTCTATTGTTGAATGTGTTTAAATGATTAGCTCGACAAAGCAAGGGAAAAAAAAAACAACAAGTCCCCTTGGAATAAAAATCCAGGTTTTTTTGTTTTTGTTTTAATTTACCTAAACTTGTATTTTTAATATATGCAACACTTTGCTAAGCCTTTTCAAGTTAAATTTGAAATTGACAACCTAGATTAACTTTTATACAAATGAAACATACTATTTTAAATACAAGGTGGTGAGTTACAGGTTTTTTACTTAAATTAAAGACATCTAACTTCAAAACTGGATTAAAGTCCCAGCATCACATCATGATTTAGAAATGTGCACTGCTTGCATTTTCTGAAGGAAGTAAATTCTCTTCATTTAAAATGTTACCGCAAAAATGTTTTTCTAATAATAATCCTACACTTTATTGCAGCAAATATACTCACAGAAAATATTTTGGTTAGTTCTGTTAGAATTAAAATATGGCCAAAGTTAAAACAGCATTAAAAACTTCTTTGCTCTATAAGTAAGAAACAAAAAAAGACAAGGCCTACAGCCTCCACTAAAATCCTTCACCCCACACATTGAAGATGCCAGAGGCACCTTTTCAAACACAATTCGTTACCCAAAACCTGATAGATTTCAAGGAATTCTTGAAAATTGTACTCAACACTTGAAACATTCAGTTGTGACTAAAATAATTTGTTAACTCAAATGTACTTTGTTAAATGAAAATATTTGATATATATGTTTATTTCCCTAAGGTAGCCATCACTTCTAACTAACAACTTTTAAATACTAGTAGAAGTCTTCAGACAAATGAAGCATAGCTTTAAAAGAAAGAAAATGGAAGGTTCTCATCCTCAGGTAAATATTAAAAAATACTTAAGAGTTTTGACATGTGCTTTCTGCTATTTCTACAACTGCATAAAAATGAACAGTGTAAGTTTAGAACTAAAGTTTGATTTGAGAGCACATTAACATCTTCTCTGCTGAACTTATTAGTAAAAAAAACCCTTGACTTTATTTTTTCCCTACAGAGTAAAAATATAAAAAGAGATTAAAATCTAAGTTTTTAAACATGCAACCTTATTAAGCTACTGTTTGAAAACAGTACCTTCTGTCAACAGAAGAGTTTTTAGCAAAGCATTCCCTCATAAAAAGCACAGTTTACTCGCTTCTAATTTAAAATAATTCTGCAGAAGTTGTAGCAGCACTTCTCCCCTTTCAAACAAAAATGCACCAAGAATTTCTGCTTCAAAATCACTAAGTTACAACCTTATGTCTAAACCACTTTGGGAACTCTCACTTGATGGCACTTATACTTATTTACCCTGAAGCAGGAAAACAGCTCTGGCAGCAAAAAATTACAGGCACAAATCCAAAAACTTTCAATGAATCTAAATGAGCATTATTTTGAAAAACACTTGCTTCTGCCTCAATGACTGAATAAGCAAATATAAAAATAGTCCAGAAGACAACCCACTCATTAAAAAGGAACAGCAGCACATTTTGGAACATGCATCTTCTTTGCTTCTATTATTTTGGTAGTTTCACAACATACCAAATATTTTCTCTTTATGGCTGCCATTTGATAAATCCATTCCAATAAAATATCCAAGTCATTTTACACAGATGCCTTTCATGTACTATCAAATAAGAGAAAAATATTTTCATTTCTTTCAACATCTACTTTTAGAAACACAAACGCATTCCAATCCTTCGCTTTTATCTTCAGAATTATAGAGATACTAACAGAAGCCTTCTGCTAACTATTATACTTATTAACTATGATAGAATCCCTCTTTTAGATACAGATGATACCAAAGAAAAGCCATGTGGAACTTCGAAAAACGCATTTTTCAAAATCTTTTAGAGTTACAGAACAAGTAGCAGCAAAAAACCTGGTTTTTTTACCAAAAGTTTTGCACACAGAAGTTTTAGCGGCAAATTTAACTAGCTGAACACACAATGTACTTTTAAAAGTTTTTAACAATTGTTGTGTCATCTTCTCAACAGGACAAAGACTAATGGTTTTTAAGCAGGGAATAGATTTATATTGTATATTCGGAAGAAATCTTTTTTATGACAAAGAAGATGAGGCGCTAGAACAGGTTGCTCAGAGAAGCTGTGAATGCCCAGTCTCAGGAGGCGTTCAAAGACAGTCTGGATGGAGCTTTGAGCAGCCTGGTCTGGTGAGAAGTGTGCTCATGGCAGAGGGGTTGGGCTAGTTTAACTTTAAAGGTCATTTGGAACACAAACCATCCTATGGTCTCCCCTCTTCTAATTCCCCCACAGGCATTTTAAGCTTTTAAAATAAGCACCTTGATGATTTCTCTTAAAGCTCTGTCCACAGCTGTGAGGATTTTCACAAGCATCCTCATTAACCCCTCCGAACACTTTCCTTCCCTGCTGTTGGCAGAAACCAAAACGCCTCAGCCAGAAATAGTTTGTATATACTGGCAGGTTTGTATCTATATACTCACACACACACAGTGTACAGTTAACACAGAATGCAATAACAACCACACGAAACAGTGTTTCAATTCCCTGTGGTTTCTACCCTGGGCATGGATCTGTTGAGAAGGCAGCTCAGCCTGCACCGTGTACTGCTTCACACAGCACAAACCTAGTCCACAACTTCAGACTATAACTGCTTTAAGATTTGCTGCAGTTTAATTGAAGCTGCCAAGCTAACCTTTAGTACACTTTAAGCACGTTCTGCATTCCTAGATAACCTTGCATGCACAAGGTGCGCTGTCTTTATGAGAGCGTCTTCACACAACCGCACTCTCAGCAAGAAACCTACAAACTTTTAAAGTTTGGGGCACGCAGGGTCAGCAGGCAAAGAACTTCACCTCCACACTGCGGGGTGAGGAGTGACACCTGCGAACAGCCGGGCACCCGAAACTTCTGGCCAAGTCTGACCGCGCGGCTGAAGATGTGGCAGCTGCGGCGAGACCCCCCCCGCACCACGGGAGCGGCCCGAGCACTCGGCGGACGCGGCCACCCGTGAGCGGCAGGCCGGGGGCAGGGCGGGGGCAGCGCGGCGCCGAGAGCGCGGGGCCGCAGGGACACCCCCGAGCCGGGCGGGCCCCGCACCGGGGGCCGCACTCACCGCTCTCCTTGCCGGCCGCGGCGCTGCCCTGGCGGCGGTGGGGACTCAGGAAGTCGCGGGCCAAGTCCAGGTCCTGGAAGTGGGCGAAGGGGACGAGGGCGCAGGACATGCTCCCGGTGCCGGTGCTGCCGCCGCCGCCCAACCCGGAAACGCTCGGCCACTTCCCCCGGCCCGGCGCGGCCCCGCGCACGGCGCATGCGCCGCTGCCGCGCCACCGGGGGAGGGCGGGGCCGGGTGGGGCCCGAAGGGGCGGGGCTGAGGGATGGAGGGATGGAGGGACGGAGGGACGGAGGGAGTGGTGGCTGCGCCGCCTTCCCGGGCAGCCCGTTCCAATGTTCAGTCGCGCTTTCTGTTCAGAAGTTCCTCCCGGCGTCCAGCCTACCCTCCCCTGGTGCAGCTTGAGGCCATTTACTCTTGTCCTGTGGCTGGCTGCCTGGGAAAAGAGGCTATCGCCCACCTTCCCACAGGCTCCTCTCAGGTAGCGGTAGAGAGCTATGAGGTCACCCCTGAACCTCCTTTTTTCCCAGGCTAAACACCCCCAGCTCCCTCAGCTGGATTTCACCATCCAGGCCTAATGACGAACCAGCATGCCCAAAACCCCGATGCTACTTTGATGAATAGAAAACACCTTTCATGGTTAGTGAGAACAGGGTTTCATTCAGTCTTGATTGCTCTTGCAATTGCTCTTTTATTGCTCTTGCAAATACTAAGTTTTTCTTTAGATTTAATGTCAACCCATTTCTATTCCTCCTCTGGACACGGTGACATCTGAGTGACAGCAGCAATGATGATGATTGAGATTCGCTGTGGAGTGACATTGGCACAATGCTGATAGCTGCCCTGCGGCCTCCAAAACCTCTTCAGGTAAAGAGACAAAAGAATGTGTGGGAAGAACACCAAGGGCTGCTTGGGATGTTTTCTGGGCCCCGAGGAAACACGAATTCCCCTCTGCATAAGACTTGCTGAATTTTTAAATGGATCTTACTTGGCTAGCTTTTATGCACACACACACAGAGACATAGATACACACGTACATATAAGATTTATCTTCCTTGTTTTCTCACAGGGCTCTTTTATGTGACAGATACCAATGTGTGTCTTATGTAGCTAAAACCAGAAATAACAGAATGTCCAAGTTATTCTGCAAGTTTAGTTTGTGGTCTAGGTCTTCTGCATGGTCTTTCTAGGATTAAACAAATTTTTACTGAGAGAAGTTTCATGCCAAAGTGGGCTCCAGTTGGATTGTCCTAAAGGCAGAGACTGTAACAGGTTATAAACTCCAGAAAATTTCTTGTGAGGTATGCAAAGAAACTGCCTTTAATTTACCCTGACAACTTTTTAATGTCTTCAGCTGTTCTGTTTTGTTGTTGTGATGTACTGGTTTAAAACACAGCAGGAAAGTCAACACCACTGAACTGCACCTCCTCCTCCACCCTCTTCCAACAAGCGACAACGCACTTGGAGACACCACAAGCAGGAATCACAATTTTACTGAAAAACTTGTAAGAAAGGCAGTACCAATAAAAGAGGGCACAAAAGAGGCAATACCCACAAAAGGGTATTCAGCATGGAACAAAACCAAACACGCCCCAAAGAAAGAGAGTGTAGCATTGTTTCTTTTTGCTAGCTTAAATATAATTGCTTTGATATAGTGCACTATGCTGTCCTGTACCAGACACTACTAGTAGTTTTAACTTTTATACTGGTTAAGATATTTCATCTAATAATGTGCCAGAGTGAATAATCCATCCTATATAAATACACCTAAGGTGGCAGCAATGGGGCTCTACAGTGGCTATGGCAGCTTTGTCTGGGTGCTAAGCAGCCACGCATTCCCAGACCCTTCCATGAGCCCAGCAAAAACATGAGAAGCTTTCTTCTTCCAGCACTGCAGCTTTCCTGCTGAAACCACAGCCCCACAATGAGGTAGGTGGTATTGAATTAAGAAGTGCTAGAAAGTCCATCTCTTTTCCTTTGTACCCAGGACAAGTGGTCGTGGCTCAGTAATTTTGCTCTTGGCAACTATTTGTGTTTGCATTTCAAATCTGTGGCTCCTCAGGCAGTACACAGGTTAGACTTGAATTTAAGCAGATGAATAATCCTGTGGTTATTCAATACAGAGTTGTTCAATCCTGTTTTGCTGAACACGTGTAGAATTACATGATGTGAAGCAATAGGAAGGATACTCTTCAAAAACAAGGTCACAGTGTTTTCCCACACAATGTGGAAGAAGTTGAGACAAGAGGCTGATGAATTTGCAGATGCTCTAAATAAACTTGTAAAGCCTGTAAAGGAAATTATTTAGTGGCATTTTAGAATGGTAACATGCACAGTCACTAGTAATGTCAACTGAATTAATAAAGAGTGTGCAAGAAATGAAATTAACAATACAGTTTGTTATTCTTTAATGAAGCTTTCATCACATTATGAAAATTTTCCTCATTAAAGAACAGTGAACAGTGTTAGACTGTCATATCCCTGCCTGGTTTGCTGTACATGAAGAAGTCAAGAACTACCAAGATACCAATGAAAGCATAAAATAAGCCAATGAATACTCAACAAATAAGCTGATATTTCAAGACAGTCTTGAGTACAAATAAACTCATATTAACACTTTGGCCACAGAATAAACATTCATGTGTTTGTTATAACTTCAATAGTTCCTAATTTTAATGATTCATTATATGTATATGGATGGCAACAGAAGACAAAACTACTTTGAAAACCATCTGCCATAATTTTAGGCAAAGTTCCTAAGGACATTCAGACAAACACTCAATAGCCAAAATTAACAATACATTTCCAGTAAGAACAATAACTTGCATTGACATACATCCTTCCAGAAAAAGGCCTTATTGCAGTTTACAAAAATGCATAATCATACAGATTTCCACTTTATGAAATGCAGGTAATTATTTGTTTGGGGTCAACACAAGAAATGACGAGGGAAAACCTTCAAATGAGAGAGAGCATGTTTAGGTTACATATTAGGACAAAATTCTTGATTGTGAGGTTGCTGAGGCACCAGCATAGGTTGCCCAGAGCAGCTGTGGGTGGCCAATCTGTCAAAGTGTTTGTGAATAAGTTTCTGAGCAACAGGGTCAACTGCCAGCTCTACCTCTCTCCCAACAGTAGGGGTTTCAGACCTAGAGGATGTCCAAGGTCCCTTATGCCCCAAGCCATTCTATGGTTCATTGATTCAGTGCTGTTCCTCCCGCCATGGGCCCCCATGCCACATATCCCCACAATGCCCAGAACATGGAACTCACGCCTCTGTGACAACAGCCCTGGTTCCTTCAGCACAGGACACTGTGGCTGTGCTGCTTCACACAGCCCTCAGTGCTGGCAGCTGACTCGTGCCTCTGGCAGCCATGAATTGGCTCGGCCTCCTCGTCCTGCTGACCGTGGCCAGGCTGGCCAACAGCATACAGAACACCTGTGGGTAAGTGGCCCCAGGCCCTGGGAGGGAGCCACGGCAACACTTGGGGCCTTCCCTGGAGGGGGCCCACCTGTCCCCCATGGCCGGGCCACAGCTTCCCACCCGCCATGGGGAAGCCTCGGTTCCTTGGACAGACACACATCCCATGGGCTTCCCTGGCCTGCTGTGTGTGCAAGCCCTTGTGGGGAGGGCAAAGGGCTGAGCTTCAGCCTGAGCCACAGCAGGACATGCAGCAGCAACATGGAAATGAATTTCTGCTTGCAGATGGACCTGCGGCCTCCGACCCATGGTGTCTGACTCTATACCTCAAGACTACGGCATGACACGCATCGTGGGTGGTACAGGTGCCAAGCCAGGGGCCTGGCCCTGGATCGTCAGCATCCAGCACCCCTGGGTAGCAGGGACGGGCCATTGGTGTGGAGGGTCTCTCATCAGCATGCAGTGGGTCCTCACTGCAGCCCACTGTTTTGACCACATCAAGTAAGAAGGAGCAGGGAATGGGAACATTCCCAGCACACCAGCAAGTGGCCTGTCAGCAGCACCACCTGTGACTCCCATCCCCTTTCCTCTCAGGCAGCCCAGATCCCACACTGCTCACAAGAAGCCTGGGCTTGTGCCAAGGCTTCCTAGCAGCTTCCAGCTTGACATTTCCCCAGGCTAATGTGTGTTAGGGCACTCACACCTGCCAGAGCACTGCTCCCTCTCTGCCTTGCCAAGCAGAGGACTGGTAATGGCTGGGCTGCTGTCGCACACAGCTCTGCTCCCTCTCTGCCCTCTCTCCATCTGCCTTCTAGGAAAATCAGCATTCTGAAGGTGGTGATTGGGGCCACTCAGTTGACTCAGCTGGGCCCTGAGGCACAAGTGCGTCGCATCAAGAACCTATTTCGCCATGAAAACTATAAGAGAAGTGATATAAGTAATGATATTGCCTTGCTGGAACTGAACGAGCCTGTCGACTGCAGCCCCTACATCCAGCTGGCCTGTGTGGCTGACCCGATCCTAAGAGCCTCAGAGCTGCAAAACTGCTGGATTGCTGGCTGGGGTGTCACCATAGAAGGAGGTGAATTTCCCAATGGGTCTTCTGCCTGCAGAGCAAGCTCAGCACCCTGGGGAGGTGGCATGCACTTCCCCACAGCAGAGGCCAAAGCTAGGCTGCAGGATGTACCCCTGTGCAGAGATGGGCCTGGACTGCTCCCCAAAGGCAGGGAGCAAGGGACACAGTGCCCCAGTGACTCTGCAGAGGGAAACCCATCTAGGGTAGGATATCCCCTCCAGAGAGGGGAGGGGGAAAACTGGCAAGAAGCTACATGGGGCTCATTCCTTTCTCTGCTCACAGGTGAAAACACAAGTGATACCCTCCAGGAGGCCAAGGTCCAGCTCATTGATCTCCAGCTCTGCAACAGCAGCTTCTGGTACGCAGGGAAAATCCACTCCCACAATATCTGTGCTGGTTACCCACAGGGCAACATCGACACCTGCCAGGTATGAACATGCCACGAGCCTCTCAGCCCCCAGCAGCACCAGCAGCCCTGGCAGCACCGACCCAACACAGCCCAGGGCCTGCTTTGCCTGGCCACTCAGTCACCCTCCCAGCCCCAGCTCCCTCCAACTGCTGAGGGGGCTTCCCACACACTCCCCATCCACTCCTGCTTGCCCAGTGCCCCCCTTGTGACAGAAAGCCCAGCCAGTGCTCTTGGCAGTGCAGAGATCCAGGTGCCAAACATCCATCCTCTGCACATCCAGGAGCCTTGTGCAGAGAGGACAGAGAGAGCCCTACCCTACAGGACCCCAAGCCATTCAGAGCCAAGCCTCTGGAGGCTCCAGGCCCTGAGCAGAGCCTTCCTCTGCCTGGAATCCAGCTCAGGCAGGGGCTGTGAGAGAGGAGGAGACAGCCCCATTGCTGGCAGGGGCCACCAACAGCACTCTAATCCTCTCTGCTCTATTGCAGGGTGACAGCGGTGGTCCTCTCATGTGCCAGGACAACAACGCTGATTCCTGGTGGGTTGTTGGAGTGACCAGCTGGGGAACAGGCTGTGCCAGAGCAAGGCAACCTGGAGTCTACACCTCCACTCAGTACTTCTATGACTGGATTCTGGCACAAATGGGACTGAGCCCATTTGGAAGTGCTTCTTGAGCTCCAGGGTGGACAGGATCCCAGGGCAGGCTGCAGTGCACAGCAAGTGTTTCCTGCTGGGGCAATGCCTGCTGATCCAAAGGCAGCCTCGGTGTTAAAAGCCTGCTCTGCCCTGCCCATAATCCTTTCCTGTGTGATGACTTAGAGGTCATGACCAGAGATGACTTAGTAGTTGAAGTAAAGCTTCCTATGGTCACAGGAAACCACTTTTTCAGTGCAATTCCAACTCCTGGGCAAAGCTAGGACTACCACAATTGGCACCTGCAGAATGAGCCTGACGCCAGACCTGCCAGGCACAAACAGAGTGGCTCCAAAGAGCTCCAAAGTGCCTGGTCAGAGAGGACAGTGCTCTGAGCCACCATGGGCTTCGGGAACCTGGTACACCAAGCCTAGGAAGGGGATAGGACAAAAGCAAACACCTTGGGGACACTGCTCCCATGTCCATGGGCTGATGATTTAGGGCCTGGTGTCAGCCTGGGCCAATAGAACAGATCTGGGAATGTCCCAGGCATTCCAAGGGAAACTCCTGGCTCCTGACTGGACTGCCAGTGCCCTAAGGCAGAGCCAGAGATCACAGGTAGTAAAGGGGGATTGATGTGCCAGGTGGTCACACTTCACAGATACTCAAAGGAAGAACTGGGGGCATTCTGGGGAGAGGAACCTGGCAGAAACAGTAGGAGAGCACACCAGGAAGGCCGTGGAAGGCCAAGGTGAGTGTGCCTGGACACCTGCTATACCAAAGCTGCTCACAAATGCTCCAGCAGTGGTGCCCTAAGGTCCCATCTGGACTGCCTAATTGCTGAGGAAACCCTTCTGTGACTATTCAGGAGGCACAGGTGGCGCCAGCAAGCTGATGGACGCCCTGTTTGATTCCCTACCCACATCACTCTCACCCAGTCAGAGTGGCTATAGGTACCCATTCAACATGGGGATTCCCCCAGCAGACTCACAGATGTCACATTCCATAAAGAGTCACCAGCTCCTGCTGCAGCACTCAGTGTCCATTCCAATCCCTGGCCTGTGCCACAGCTCCCTGTTCCCTCTGTCATGCAAAGGGTACAAAGTCTCTGGTTCCAGGCTTCCACCAGCCAGAGCTCAGTCTGCAGCTGGCACTGCAGCTGCACACTCAGCTCCCTGCCCCAAATGGATTCCTCAGCAGCTGCCTGCCCCAGACACTGCACAGCCTCATCCTGCAAGAAGAGGGGCCTAAAGAAAGCAGCAGAGAGCCTTCTTACAAGGGAAGCCCTGAAAGGACAAGGGGCAATGACTACAGTGACAGAAGGTAGCTTTAGATGAGATGATAGGAAGGAATTATTGACTGTGAGAGTACTGAGGTAAAGGCATGGGTTGCCCAGAGCAGCTGTGGATGCCTCGTTCCTCAAAGAGTTCAAGGACAGCTTCTGAGCAAGGCTCTGGACAACTATGCAAGCTATCTCTTCATGCCCAAGGCAAGGGGGTCAGAGCTATGTGATTTCCAAGGTCTGTTCCACCCCACCCCATTCTATGGCTCATGGATTCAGTGTTTCCCCTCCCCCAGTGGGCCCCATTTGCACAGGCCCCCACAGTGCCCTGAACACGGAACCCACCCCTCTGTGACATCAGCCCCGGGGACGAGGGCACCACGGGCAGCGCGGCTGCTGTGGGCACTGCGGCTGTGACTGTGCTGCTGCACGGAGCCCTCAGTGCTGGCAGCTGACACGTGCCTCTGGCAGCCATGAATTGGCTCGGCCTCCTCATCCTGCTGACCGTGGATGGGCTGGCACATGGGATATGGGAAAACTGTGGGTAAGTGGCCCCAGGCCCTGGGAGGGAGCCACGGCAACACTTGGGGCCTTCCCTGGAGGGGGCCCACCTGTCCCCCATGGCCGGGCCACAGCTTCCCACCCGCCATGGGGAAGCCTCAGTTCCTTGGACAGACACACATCCCGTGGCCTTCCCTGGCCTGCTGTGTGTGAAACCCTTGTGGGGAGGGCAACGGGCTGAGTTCGGCCTGAGTCACAGCAGGCCACGCAGCAACATGGAAATGACTTTCTGCTTGCAGAGGGATATGTGGGCTCCGACCCATGGTGTATGAGTATGAATTCATGGATCATGATGAAAACAAAACACGCGTTGTGGGTGGTGCAGATGCCAAGCCAGGGGCCTGGCCCTGGATCGTCAGCCTTAAGCATCCTGGGATACCAGGCACAAGACATCTGTGTGGAGGGTCTCTCATCACTGCAGATTGGGTCCTCACAGCAGCCCACTGCTTCGACCCTGTCAGGTAAAGAGATGATAGAAACTGGGACATCCCCACAACGCCAGTAAGTGGCCTGTCAGCCGCACCATCTGCTACTCCCACCCCCTTTCCTCTCACACAGCCCAGCTGCCACACTGCTCAAGAGAAGCCTGAGCTTGTGCCAAGGCTTTCTAGCAGCCTCCAGTTTGACATTTCCCCAGGCTAATGTGTGTGAGGGCACTCACACCTGCCAGAGCACTGCTCCCTCTCTGCCCTGCCAAGCAGAGGTGTGGCAACTGCTGGGCTGCTGTGGCACACGGCTGGGCTCCCTCTGAGCCCTCTCTCCATCTATCGTCCAGGAAAATTAGCATGGTGTATCTGGTGATTGGGGCCACTCAGTTGACTAAGCCAGGATCTGGAGCACAACTGCGCCGGATTAAGAAGTTAGTGCTTCATGAACACTATAATAAAAAAGACAAAAGTAACGATATTGCTTTGCTGCAACTGAGCAAGCCTGTTGACTGCAGCCCCTACACGCAGCTGGCCTGTGTGGCTGATCCCACACTAAGCTTGTCAGAGCTGCAGAACTGCTGGGTGGCTGGCTGGGGTGCCACCACTGCAAGAGGTGAGTTCCCAAAAGCAACTCCTGAGCCATCCACAGCACACTGGGGAGAGGGGTTGGGCTTCCTCAGAGAAAAGGCCAAAGTCAGGCTGCAGGGTGTACCTCTGTGCAGAGATGGGCCTGGCCCCTGCCCCAAAGGCAGGCAGCAGGGGCACAGTGTCCCAGTGCTTCTGCAGAGGAAAAGCCAAACCTTAGAGAAGGGATCCCACCAAGCAGTGGAGCACAATTGGCAAGAAGCTAGATGGGGCTCATTCCTGTCTCTGCTCACAGCTCAAAACTCAAGTGATATCCTACAGGAGGCCAAGGTCCAGCTCATTGATCTCCAGCTCTGCAACAGCAGCCACTGGTACGCAGGGAAAATCCACTCCCACAACATATGTGCTGGTTACCCACAGGGCAACATCGACACCTGCCAGGTATGAGTATGTCACAAGCCTCTCAGCCCCCAGCAGCACCAGCAGCCCTGGCAGCACCACCCCAACACAGCCCAGGGCCTGCTTTGCCCGGCCACTCAGTCACCCTCCCAGCCCCAGCTCCCTCCAACTGCTGAGGGGGCTTCCCAAACACTCCCCATCCACTCCTGCTTGCCCAGTGCCCCCCTTGTGCCAGAAAGCCCAGCCAGTGCTCTTGGCAGTGCAGAGATCCAGGTGCCAAACATCCATCCTCTGCACATCCAGGAGCCTTGTGCAGAGAGGACAGAGAGAGCCCTACCCTACAGGACCCCAAGCCATTCAGAGCCAAGCCTCTGGAGGCTCCAGGCCCTGAGCAGAGCCTTCCTCTGCCTGGAATCCAGCTCAGGCAGGGGCTGTGAGAGAGGAGGAGACAGCCCCATTGCTGGCAGGGGCCACCAACAGCACACTAATCCTCTCTGCTCTATTGCAGGGTGACAGTGGAGGTCCTCTCATGTGCCAAGAGAAAGACAGTGACTACTTCTGGGTTGTTGGAGTGACCAGCTGGGGAAGAGGCTGTGCCAGAGCAAGGCGGCCTGGAGTCTACACCTCCACTCAGTACTTCTATGACTGGATTGGGGTTCACATCGGCCTGAAGACAATCGAAAGTGCTTCTTGAGCACCTGGATGGGGAGCATCAGGGGTGTGCTGCAGTGCACAGCAAGTGTTTCCTGTTGGGGCAACGCCCGCTGATCCAAAGACAGCCTCACAGTCAAAACCCTGCTCTGTCCTAAGCACACTCCTCTCCTTTGTGCATGCTGACGCTCGATTTAGTTGTTGAAATAAAGTTACCTTTGTTCACAAGGAACCATCTTTTCTGTGCAATTCCAACTCCTGAGCAAGGCAAGAATTCTGTGCTCTGGAAACTACAGAATGAGCCTGAGGCACAAAGGGACAGAGTGGCTCCAAAGTGCCTGGTCAGAGAGGACAGTGCTCTGAACCACCATGGGCTTCAGGAACCTGGTACATCAAGCCTAGGAAGGGGATAGGACAAAAGCAAACACCTTGGGGACACTGCTCAAATGTCCATGGGCTGATGATTTAGGGCCTGGTGTCAGCCTGGGCCAAGGGAACAGATCTGGGAATGTCCCAGGCATTCCAAGGGAAACTCCTGGCTCCTGACTGGACTGCCAGTGCCCTAAGGCAGAGCCAGAGATCACAGGGAGGGGTCAAGGAAGATGAGATGGCTGTAGAAGTCTTGGCCAATGGAGAGAAGGAGCAGTCAAAGATCCATCCGCACAAACACAACCTGCAGGTTGCTGTGCTTCTTTGTCTGAGTGCTGCACATAATCACCACAGCATGGGCAAGAACCTTCTTATCTCGACTCACTAATTAACAAATTATCTACAAACTATAAAAAAAATACCCTCCCTAATTTTATACCCTTTCAATCAAACTTTGGTAGTGGGAGCAGGGGGAAATTGTAGAGGACTCTAATGCCTTGGGGAAGCCAATATGCCAAGGACATTCTCTTGTGTCTCAGGCCAATGGAGTCCTGTTCCGTGGCACGTGGCACACTTCCCTTTGTGTTAATCAAGGTGGGCGGTGCTGAGAACAATCACTCCACATCTGTACTGGCTGCTGCCACCCTGGCTTAAGTCAGGGGCTGCCTGCTCACTAAAGACATTGAGTCCAAGAGCATCACTCAGGGCAGGGAATAGCCATTACCCTCACTAGTGAGCAGACAAGCTCAGAGCTGCCCAGTCACCCTGGCACAACCTTATTGCTCTATCTTTGCAAAATTCTGCTGCCCATAAAAATTTCTGTCACTGTTGTACCACCTCAACCACAAGTATCCTCTGAACTTTGACAAGGATATTTCCCATCATATCAAAAACCAGGGATGTGAAACTCCTTTTTGCATGCCAAGAAGGAACTTCCACCCCCTTCTGTGTGTGCTCTAGCACCCATTGTGTGGCACAAGGTGTCCCTCCCTGTGCCTGTCTCCAAAGAGCCCATCAAGCAGAGACTCAAGCCCCTCCACGTCACAACTTATGGGGGCCTCCACAACTCCTCTGTGGCCACCTTGCACTGATCATGCTCAGCACACTTTCACCACCCACTACCCATGACTTCACCAAATCTGCAGCAAATGCCACAACAATAAAGAGGCTCAGTTCCACACTTATAATTCACACAGACTCTGCACATGGAATTATAACACTCCTCGTCTGACTCCTTCCTACTGTAAAGATCACAGGTGAACTCACCTGCTGCCAACAGTTGCATGTTTGGAGGATGGAGGCTCCAAGGGTGCTTCTCTATGGTCCCATCTGGGCTGCCATAGTGCTGAGGAAACTCCCCTGTGCGACCATTCCAGAGGCAAGGGTGGCTCCAGTGAGGTGGGAGGTGCCCTGTTTGATTCCCTACCTACACCACTCTCACCCAGTCAGAGCAGGTTTCCATACCTGTTCAGCCCCATGATTCCCCCAGCAGACTCACAGATGTCACATTCCATAAATAGCACTGCAGCTGCACACTCAGCTCCCTGCCCCAAATGGATTCCTCAGCAGCTGCCTGCCCCAGACACTGCACAGCCTCATCCTGCAAGAAGAGGGGCCTAAAGAAAGCAGCAGAGAGCCTTCTTACAAGGGCAGGTCCTCCAAGGACAAGGGGCAATGGCTTTACAGTGACAGAGGGTAGTCTTAGATCGGATCATAAGAAGCAATTCTTGGCTGTGATGGTGCTGAGGCACTGGCCTGGCTTCATGCAAGGACTCCTCTCAAGCCAAGCTGAGGACACTCTGGAAAACTGGGTCTAGTGGAAGACCCTCGTTATCCCTCTGTGGGATCCTAGTGCTATCCCTCCCTGTCAATGGCATGGGGGTGGAGCTAGATACCTCCAAGCTGCCTTCCAACTCAAACCATTCTATGGCTCCTTGATTTGCCCCTGCCCCATTGGGCCCCCTTGACACAGGCCACAGTGCCCAGAACACAGAACCCACCTTTCCATGACATCAGATCTGGGGCTGAGGTCACCAGGGCTGCTGTGGGCACTGCGGCTGTGACTGTGCTGCTGCACGGAGCCCTCAGTGCTGGCAGCTGACACGTGCCTCTGGCAGCCATGAATTGGCTCGGCCTCCTTGTCCTGCTGACCGTGGCCGGGCTGGTGCTCGGGACAAGGGACAACTGTGGGTAAGTGGCCCCAGGCCCTGGGAGGGAGCCATGGCAACACTTGGGGCCTTCCCTGGAAGGCATGTGTCCCCCATGGCCGGGCCACAGCTTCCCACCCGCCATGGGGAAGCCTCGGTTCCTTGGACAGACACACATCCCATGGGCTTCCCTGGCCTGCTGTGTGTGCAAGCCCTTGTGGGGAGGGCAGAGGGCTGAGCTTCGGCCTGAGCCACAGCAGGCCACGCAGCAACATGGAAATGACTTTCTGCTTGCAGATGGACCTGCGGACTCCGACCCATGGTGTCTGACTCTGGGTACAAGAGTCATGACTATGGCATGACACGCATCATTGGTGGCACAGATGCCAAGCCAGGGGCTTGGCCATGGATGGTCAGCATCCAGCATCCCAGGATACCAGGCACAAATCATTTCTGTGGAGGGTCTCTCATCAGGGCAGATTGGGTCCTCACAGCAGCCCATTGCTTCGACCTAATTTTGTAAGAGGGGGCAGGAAATAGGGACATTCTCACTACACCAGCAGGTGCCCTGTCAGCAGCACCACCTGTGACTCCCATCCCCTTTCCTCTCACACAGCCCACCTCCCACACTGCTCACAAGACTCCTGAGCTTGTGCCAAGGCTTCCTAGCAGCCTCCAGCTTGACATTTCCCCAGGCTAATGTGTGTGAGGGCACTCACACCTGCCAGAGCACTGCTCCCTCTCTGCCCTGCCAAGCAGAGGTGTGGCAGCTGCTGTGACACACAGCTCTGCTCCCTCTCAGCCCTCTCTCCATTTGCCTTCCAGTAACACCAGCTTAGTGTATGTGGTGATTGGGGCCACCCAGTTGACTCAGCCGGGACCTGGGGCACAAGTGCGCCAAATTAAGAAGTTACTGCGTCATGAAAACTATGAGAGACATGACATGAGCTATGATATTGCCCTGCTGCAACTAAGCAAGCCTGTCGAGTGCAGCCCCTACATCCAGCTGGCCTGTGTGGCCGACCCTATCCTAGGAGTGTCAGTGTCAGAGAAGCAGACTTGCTGGATCGCTGGCTGGGGTGCTACCTCTACAAAAAGTGAGTTTCCAAGAGGGACTCCTTTTGGGAGCCAGCTAAGTGCATTGGGGAGAGGGTTTGGGCTTCTCCACAGAGCAGAGGCCAAAGCCAGACTGCAGAATGTACCCCTGTGCAGAGATAGGCCTGGCCCCCTCCCCAAACGCAGGCAGCAGGGACACAGTGTCCCAGTGCCTCTGCAGAGGGAAAGCCGACCCTAGGGAAAGGGATTTCCCCCAGAAAAGGGAGCAGCAGCATGAGAAGCTGCTGGGGGCTTATTTCTTTTTCTGCTCGTAGATAAAAGGCCGAGTGATCGCCTACAGGAGGCCAAGGTGCACCTCATCAATCTCCAGCTCTGCAACAGCACCTTCTGGTACTCAGGGACAGTCCACCCCTACAATGTGTGTGCTGGTTACCCACAGGGCAAGATCGACACCTGCCAGGTATCGATCCCAGTGCCCCCCTTGTGCCAGAAAGCCAAGCCAGTGCTCTTGGCAGTGCAGAGATCCAGGTGCCAAACATCCATCCTCTGCACATCCAGGAGCCTTGTGCAGAGAGGACAGAGAGAGCCCTACCCTACAGGACCCCAAGCCATTCAGAGCCAAGCCTCTGGAGGCTCAAGCACCTGAATGCAGCTCTGGCTGTGAGAGGGGAGGAGACAGCCTCATTGCTGGTTACACCCCCTTAATCCTCTCTGCTCTATTGCAGGGTGACAGTGGAGGTCCTCTCATGTGCCAGGACAACCATACTGACACCTGGTGGGTTGTTGGAGTGACCAGCTGGGGAAAAAGCTGTGGCAGAGCAAGGCGGCCCGGAGTCTACACCTCCGCTCAGTACTTCTATGACTGGATCCTGGTCCACATGGGCAGAAAGAATATTTGATGTGCTTCTTGAGCTCCAGGATGGGCATTGTCAAGGGTGAGCTGCAGTGCACAGCAAGTGTTTCTTGCTAGGGCAATGCCTGCTGATCCAAAGGTAGCCTCAAGGGTCAAAAGCTCTGTCCTGACTAGATTTCGATCCTCTGTGCACACAAACATTTGAGATGATTTAGTCATTGAAATAAAGTTGCCTATCATCACAGGGAGCCATCTTTTCAGTGGAATTTCAACTCCTTGGCAAAGCAAGGACTTCTACTATTAGCCCCTGCAGAATGAGCCTGAGGGCAGTCCTGCCAGGCACAAATAGAGTGGCTCCAGACGGTTCCAAAGGACTCCAGAGGACTCCAAAAGGCTCCAAAGGGCTCTAAAGTACCTGGTCAGAGAGGACAGTGCTCTGAGACACCATGGGCTGGAGGAACCTGGTACACCAAGCCTAGGAAGGCAATAGGAGAAAAGCAGACACCTTGGGGGCAGTGCTCAAATGCCCATGGGCTGATGATTTAAGGCCTGGTGTCAGCCTGGGCAAAGGGAACATGTAGAGAGCAGTTTCCCCAGGAAAACGTAAAACTCTGGAAAAATGCCTTGAGAAACCTCATTGTTCGTGCCACAAGCAGAAGGCTGATTGACATGCTGTCTATTGCTAAGAGAGCTAATTGTTACTAGAAAGTTCTCCTCAGTTCTCTGTGTTAACATACACTTAATTTTAGTGCAAGAATTCTAATATTCCTGATCACTGTCCTCTACTGGACCCTTCCCTCAGACCACACCTTAACTCCCCACCCACACTAGGGTGCATAACTTCCCCTCTGTGCCCCTTAAGGTCTTTGAAATAACCACTCTTGAGGAAATCTACACCCAGAATACATGGGACTTCTGGACCAGTCACAATAGGGTGTTTTACTCCACTCCTTCTTGGTCAAGTGTACCTCAGCTTCCAAGACAGTCAACTGCTGCAACTCCCCTGTTGCCCCAGCAATAGAAATAGGTTCTGTCCCTACATGTCCCACTGGTATTAAAGTACATTTTGCACCAGTGTCAACCAAAACCTTGTATTTTTGTAGTTCTGTTGTACTAGGGCACACAGTCCAAAACATCCAATTTCTCCAGCATTTACCTGATTAGATGCCAGGGGCCCTCTTGTCCTGGTTGTCATTTACTCCCTTTGGGTACATTCCAGAGTCCTTCAAGGGGAAGGACATATCTTCCTTCCTTTTGTTTTACCTGGCAGCTTGGCTACAGGAAACAGTAGCTACATTCCTTCTAGTGGAACTCCCTTGTTAGTAGCTTCCTCGTTTAGTTTACACACCCGTGCTTCCAGGACAGAAGTGAGTTTTCCATCCCACCTCATATCTTCCCCATGCTCACAAAGGAAGAACCACAGGTCAGCTCGTGGGGTGTACCCTTCTCCCTAGCTGGGGTCATCTGTCTCTGATAAGAGGGAATCTGCTCTGTACAGACAAGACTTGGAGAAGGTCCTCTTTAATCTCCTTCCTGAGTTTCTGATGGGTTTCTTCAATCCTGCCTTCCGCTTTGTGTATATGGTCAGCCAAGTCTGTTTCCACAGCTGAGATTTTTTCTTCTCTTGGGCCATGCACAGTGTCTTCATAGTACTGGAGCCTCTTTGTCCAAGCACTACTGTCTCATCCCTCTCCTTCCACTGCAGTGTTGCTATGGCAGGAGTGTATATTTGTGGCTGGATTTGTTCAAGTTTGAGGTACATCACTCAATGCCCTACATTTTACAACATCTGGACTCCTAGCAGTTTGTTGTCATCTGAGAAAAGGACCTCTAGCACAGCCAGTTTTCTCAAGTATTGGATTCCTTGATCTATGGTCTTCCATGAGGCCTTGCTGCAGCTGAAGATCTTCTGAGTGAAGATATCTTTCTTTCACACTTGTTAAGAGCCATGTCCAGAGGCTGAGAGGCTAGGGCCTCCTTGCCTCAAATACCTCACTTTAGTACCATCCAAAATCGTACCACAGCCTGTGGTGTCCCAGACTCAGACCAACCAACTTAATAAAGACTCGTTGGGCCATTGGCTGAGATCTCTTCTCAGATTGTGAAGGCTTTCTAATGACAGAGACTTGTGATTGTTTCTGGTTCCAATTCCTCTGCTGGCTGTGAGGGTCCTGACTTCTCATCGTCATCCACTGGATGAGTGGATTTGGTTTTGTGTTTCCTTCTCTGGACAGGGGCAATTGCTGTTGGCTTAGGCTCCCTGTCTGGTTTATCTACAGCCAGAGTGCCTGGGGTATCTGCTGATTCATCCTCCTGCCCCTCTGTATTTGCTGCCCTACAGTATCTACCAGTGTGTGATAAGTATTTGCCAGGGCCCAGCACATTGCAATGAGCTTCTCCTCTTTAGAGTTGTCATTGCAATTTTCTTTCAGATATTTTCCCACCTCAGCTGGATTCTGAATTTCTTCAGGGGGAAAGTTCCAAACTATTGGGGCAGAGAATTCCTTAAGGGTTTGGCCTATGTCCTCTCATATCCCATACCAGTCAAGATTTTCCACCACTGGGGCAGATGTCTGGACAACCTCTTTGGAAATCTCAGCCTTGGTTCTAAACGAGGAGGGCTAGCAGAATTTAAAAACAAGAAAATATAGTACTTCTAACATCCAGAGGGAATGGAATATCCTCAAGAGATGATCTTCAAGATTTGAAGAGGAAGAAGGAGGTAAAATCATCCCCTACTTTTCCCCAAACAGGCTGACTGTAATTGTTAATAATCCCCAGAAAAGGCTGCCAAGACCAGCACAGTAAAACAGCAGAGAATATTCATCCCAAATAACTCTCATTGCCTCTGATATTATCTTTCCATAAATAATTAGCTCAGAGCATATCAACGCAGCAATTCTGATTCATGTCCCTGATATGAAGAAGATATATACCAGGGCCAAGATTGCCAATACATATCGATAAGCACACATACCTAGATGCCAGGAAGCCGTTATTGAACCAGGTAGCATGGTGGCCACTGACTGCTGTACCCAGTACAAAGCCTTTCATACAAGAAGGTTATTTTTTTATTTTTCACTTTTTCTTGCCCCCTTAAGTTGGGTAACACATTTTGTCTCATTATGAGACAATTTAAAAGAGAACCATCGGGCTTATCTTCTTTAGACTTCCGAGAATCCCTTTCTTCCAGTAAGGAATGAATACTAATAAATGAAAGTGAAAAAAACCAACAAAACCCCAATGTATTATTAACAAACCAAATGCCAACAGGCAGGGAAAAATAAAAAGTAAATAATTTGTACAAATCAAAGTGTCAAACCTCACCACTCCATCAGAACAAAAGGGGAGCCCAAATGCTGGAGAATACCCATTCCTGATATACAATACAAGATGGCATCAACTTATCTCCCTTTGGAAGGCAGAAGCCTGACGGGCAGATGAAGGCCCAGTAGCAGACAAAGGCCTTGTGGTTCATCTGATGCCAACTTCCTCCCCATGGCAAAGAACAGCAGAACGGATATGGAAGGCAAAGCAGCTGGGCTGGAGCCACTTGGTGTTCTCTCCACAGCTTGACACAGTTCACAGCGGTTTGGGTTGGAGCAGGGGAGTTCTGTTCCTACCAGTGTGATGTCCCTGGTTTTGGACAAGCAGCTGCTCAATTTGCCTCAAGGCAGCCCAAAAATCACTACTGCAGCTTCCCTGAGATAAGGAAAGGAAAAACTTCTGCCTAAGCAAAAACCAAGCAAGCCGCGATAAAATCACGCCATACAAAGCCCTGAGAAATCTGGGCAGGGAGTTTTTAAAAAACACCCACGTAAAAGAAAATACTCCTTTCCCTAGGCCTCACACACACAAGCTCCAGGGTTAGCAGGGTCTTAAAGATACAATAACAATTTCTGGAGTGTGAGCGGAGGATATCTGTATACACTGTCATAATAAATAATTCCAAGGCACTGAGGCACAGGCACAGGTTGCCCAGAGCAGTGTGGAACTCTGCTCTTCCCACAGTCAGGGGCGGCACATAAGATACAGACACCACTTTCAGGAATAAACATAATTTACTATAATTCAAAGCTGTGAAGAATTGCAAAAGGATAAGTAAGCAGGACATCAAATCCTTAGCAAAGAATGGAAAAATGATAAGTAAGAAGTGCATTTAATCATTACTATAAAAACTGCCTACAGTGATGAAGAAAGACACATCACAAGTTACTCTAATCCTTGACCATCATCCAGGTCTGCCCATCAAGTCACAGTGAAGGACTGGAGAACCACTCCCAGCAACTGGGAAATCCTGCAGATTCCTTCCCCGACAGGCAACAAGGTTGTTGACTGCACTGTGAGAGGGCCCCATCTTTATACTGGTGAATAAACAAGTTACTATAACTTCTAGGGCAGGATCATCTGGTTTCATTCTCCTACTGGAATGCTCCCTAAGCCTTGGAGGGCTCCAAGGGAAATGTCTGTGATCCTACACCCAAAAGGAAGGCCCAATATGGCCTTCTCTGGTTTCTAAATAGGGAAAGGCAAATCCATATGGTCTCCAGTGTATGGATATAGATAACACTTGGTTGGACGGTTCATGCAGAGGCCAACTTTTGGTCAAGAGCTGTTGTTCCTGCCTCAGTCAGGGTCTGTTGGTCAGGACTTAATACTGCAATGTCCCATCCCTCAAAAGTGTTCAAAGACAGATTCTGAGCCAGGTTCTGAGCAAAGTTCTCCAGTACAAGCTATCCGTCTGTGTCCATGCCAGGGGATATTATGAGAGCTTTGTGATTTCCAAGGTCCTCTTCACCCCACCCCATTCCATGGCTCATGGATTCAATGTTTCCCCTCCCCCAGTGGGCCCCATTTGCACAGGCCCCCACAGTGCCCCAAACACGGAACCCACCCCTCTGTGACATCAGCCCCGGGGACGAGGGCACCACGGGCAGCGCGGCTGCTGCGGGCACTGCGGCTGTGACTGTGCTGCTGCACAGAGCCCTCAGTGCTGGCAGCTGACACGTGCCTCTGGCAGCCATGAATTGGCTCGGCCTCCTTGTCCTGCTGACCGTGGCCGGGCTGGCCCACAGCATTCAGTATCCCTGCGGGTAAGTGGCCCCAGGCGCTGGGAGGGAGCCACGGCAACACTTGGGGCCTTCCCTGGAGGGGGCCCACCTGTCCCCCATGGCCGGGCCATAGCTTCCCACCCGCCATGGGGAAGTCTCAGCTCCTTGGACAGACACACATCCCGTGGCCTTCCCTGGCCTGCTGTGTGTACAAGCCCTTGTGGGGAGGGCAGAGGGCTGAGCTTCAGCCTGAGCCACAGCAGGCCACACAGCAACATGGAAATGACTTTCTGCTTGCAGAGGTTCCTGCGGCCTCCGGGCTCCACAACCTGATTACAGCTCCATGACTTATTCCTACGGCAATGTGGCTTATGACTACGGCATGACACGCATCGTGGGTGGTGTAGGTGCTGTGGAAGCATCCTGGCCCTGGGTTGTGAGCATCCAGCATCCCCTTTCACCAAACCTGGGTCATTGGTGTGGAGGATCTCTCATCACTGCAGATTGGGTCCTCACAGCAGCCCATTGCTTCGACAAGATTGAGTAAGGCAGACCAGGGAATGGGGACATTCTCGCTACACCAGCAGGTGCCCTGTCAGCAGCACCACCTGCTACTCCTATCCCCTTTCCTCTCACACAGCCCAGCTGCCACACTGCTCACAAGACTCCTGGGCTTGTGCCAAGGCTTCCTAGCTAATGTGTGTGAGGGCACTCACACCTGCCAGAGCACTGCTCCCTCTCTGCCTTGCCAAGCAGAGGTGTGGCAACTGCTGGGCTGCTGTGGCATATGGCTCTGCTCCCTCTCAGCCCTCTCTCCATCTTCTTTTCAGTAACATCAGCATGCTGTATGTGGTGCTTGGAGCTACCCAGTTCACTCAGCCAGGCCCCGGGGCTGTAGTTCGCAATGTGAAGCAGGTGGTGACTCACCGGGACTACAAGCGTAAAGACTTTCGCTACGATATTGCCTTGGTGCAATTAGAACTTCCTGTCCAGTGCAGCCCCTACATCCAGCTGGCCTGTGTGGCTCACCCCACCCTAAAAGTCTCAAAGCTCAGCAACTGCTGGATCGCTGGCTGGGGTGCCACCACTGCAAGATGTGAGTTCCAAGAGTGAAACCTGGGTCAGCTAAGGGCACTGAGGAGAGGGTTTGGGCTTCCCCACAGCGGAGGCCAAAGCCAAACTGCAGGATGTACCCCTGAGCAGAGATGGGCCTGGACTGCTCCCCAAAGGCAGGCAGCAAGGGACAGAGTGCCCCAGTGCCTCTGCAGAGAGAAAGCCAAATCCTAGGGAGAGGGATTCCCATCAGGCAGGGGAGGAGAACTGGCATGATGCTGCTGAGGGCTTATTCCTTTTTCTGCTCACAGCTCAAGATTCAAGTGATCGCCTGCAGGAGGCCAAGGTCCAGCTCATCAATGGCCAGCTCTGCAACGGCAGTGACTGGTATGCAGGAAGAGTCCACCCCTACAACATATGTGCTGGTTACCCTCAGGGCAACATCGATGCCTGCCAGGTATGAACGTGTCATGAGCCTCTCAGCCGCCAGCAGCCCTGGCAGCACCACCCCAACACAGCCCAGGGCCTGCTTTGCCCGGCCACTCAGTCACCCTCCCAGCCCCAGCTCCCTCCGACTTCTGAGGGGGCTTCCCACACACTCCCCATCCACTCCTGCTTGCCCAGTGCCCCTCTTGGGCAAAGCCAAGCCAGTGTCTTGGCAGTGCAGAGATCCAGGTGCCAAACATCCATCCTCTGCACATCCAGGAGCCTTGTGCAGAGAGGACAGAGAGAGCCCTACCCTATAGGACCCCAAGCCATTCAGAGCCAAGCCTCTGGAGGCTCCAGGCCCTGAGCAGAGCCTTCCTCTGCCTGGAATCCAGCTCAGGCAGGGGCTGTGAGAGGGGAGCAGACAGCCCCATTGCTGGCAGGGGCCACCAACAGCACCCTAATCCTCTCTGCTCTATTGCAGGGCGACAGTGGAGGTCCTCTCATGTGCCAGGACAACACTGCTGAGTACTGGTGGGTTGTTGGTTTAACCAGCTGGGGAGAAGGCTGTGCAAGACCAAAGCAGCCTGGAGTCTACATCTCCACTCAGCACTTCTATGACTGGATTGAGTACAACATGCGTGTACACCATGCAGCAGAAAGTGCTTCCTGAGCAGCAGGACAGGCAGAGTCCAGGGCAGGCTGCAGTGCACCACCACTTTTTCCTGTTGGAGCAACGCCTGCTGATCCAAAGGCAGACTCAGAGTCAAAACCCTGCTCTGTCCTGACCACACTTCTCTCCTGTGTGCACACAAACACTTGAGTTGATTTAGTTGTTCAAATAAAGTTATCTTTGTTCACAGGAAACCATCTTTTCACAGTAATTCCAACTTATGGGCAAGGCAACGAGTGCCACATTCGGCACCTGCAGAATGAGCCTGAGGCACAAAGGGACAGAGTGGCTCCAAAGAGCTCCAAAGTGCCTGGTCAGAGAGGACAGTGCTCTGAGCCACCATGGGCTTCAGGAACCTGGTACATCAAGCCTAGGAAGGGGATAGGACAAAAGCAAACACCTTGGGGACACTGCTCAAATGTCCATGGGCTGATGATTTAGGGCCTGGTGTCAGCCTGGGCCAAGGGAACAGATCCAGGAATGTTCCAGGCATTCCAAGGGAAACTCCTGGCTCCTGACTGGACTGCCAGTGCCCTAAGGCAGAGCCAGAGATCACAGGTAGTAAAGGGGGATTGATGTGCCAGGTGGTCACACTTCACAGATACTCAAAGGAAGAACTGGGGGCATTCTGGGGAGAGGAACCTGGCAGAAACAGTAGGAGAGCACACCAGGAAGGCCGTGGAAGGCCAAGGTGAGTGGGCCAACAATAGCTGCTACACCAAAGACTGTTCACAGGCAGGGCCAACCTGGGAGCCAGGGGGAAAAGATCCCTGGGCTTGGCTCCATATTTGGGAGGAGACAAGGGCAGGGACAGGGAGGAGTCAAGGAAGATGAGAGGGCTGCAAGGGAAGTCTGGCCCATGGAGAGAAGGAGCAGTCAAAGATCCAGCTGCACAGACACAAACTGCAGGTTGCTGTGCTTCTTTGTCTGAGTGCTGCACATAATCACCACAGCATGGGCAAGAACCTTCTTATCTTGACTCACTAATTTAAAAGCAGCTACAAACTGCGGAAATTTGCCCCAACATTTATACTCTTTTTAATCAAACTTTGATGTTGGGGCGTGCAGGGGGCAGGCAATGGTAGAGGATCCTGGAATGCCATGGGGAAGACTTGTTGAAGGCAGTTGCTGTCTTTTCCAGGTGAAGGCAATGAACATTGACTTTCTTCATCTAACAGAATGCTTTCAAATGCCTTGGGCTAGGTGTCACTCCATCTGCTTCTGGATACTCTCCTTGGCTTCAAGGGATGCCTTAAAGGACCTAGAAATAAAACAACACACTTTGGATATAATATTAGTATGGGCAGTAATAAAATGGCTGATCTTTATTAGAGGCCTCCAGAGGCAGATACGGAAAATGCCCACGGAATTCCTCACCCCCCTGGGATGAAAACAGTTTCATTGGTTTAGCAAATTAGCTTATTTGACAAAAATCACCAATTAGAACCACAACTGCTGAAGTAAATCCTCCCTTGGTTCAACAGTCTCTAAATGCTATCCCCCTTCCTGCCCCCAGATGGAAACTAAACTTTGTTTATGAAAATGTGTCTCAAAGAGGTGTTTCCAGCCTTGGTTCCCAAGAAGAACCAAGATAGGATTAAGGGCCTTTCACCCTCCAGGGCTTAGAGGTCTGAAATATGTTTTGTCATTCTGCTTAGGAAAAAGGTTGGGAAAAGTACTGGGAAAACTAGCCACAGATACAACAACAGGCTACAGAGCTACAAATATATGTGCAAAGAGCACAGAGAATACATAAAAGAAAAAAGGCAAAAATCAATCTGGCATCACCAGGCCAATGGAGTCCTATCTCAGGGCACACTTCCCTTTGTGTTAATCAAGATGAAGAGGTGCTGAGAACAACCACTCCACATCTGTACTGGCCCCTGCCAGCCCAGCATAAGCTTCTTCAAATACTGAAGTGAATTTCAGCGGCTGCCTGCTCACTAAAGACACTGAGTCCAAGAGTGTCACTCAGGGCTGGGAATAGCCATTACCCTGGCTAGTCAGCAGACAAGCTTAGAGCTGCCCAGTCATCCTGGCGCAACCTTATTGTGCTGTCTTGGCAAACTTCTGCTGCCCACAAGGATTTTTCCCAGTTCTGTACAGCCTTGACCATGGACATCTCCTCACCTAAACCAGGGATATTTCCTGTCACATCAGACACCTGGAGGCATGTGAAACTCCTTTTTGCATGCCAAGAAGGAACTTCCACCCCCTTCTGTGTGTGCTCTAGCACCCATTTGGTGGCATGAGGGACACAAGGCTCTCTCTGTGCCTGTCTCCAAAACCCTTCAAGCAGAGACTCGAGCCCCTCCACGTCACAACTTATGGGGGCCTCCACAACTCCTCTGTGGCCACCTTGCACTGATCATGCTGCGCACGCCTTCCCCACCCACTACCCATGACTTCACCAACTCTGCAGCAAATGCCACAGCAATAGAGAGGCTCAATTCCATGCTTATAATTCACACAGTCTCTGCACATGGAATTATAACACTCCTCATCTATCTCCTTCCTGCTCTGAAAATCCAAGCAGTTGGATATTTGGAGGAGGGAGGCTCCAGAGCTACTTCCCTACAGTCCCATCTGGGTTGCCAGAGTGCTGAGGATTCTTCTCTCTGTTACCATTCCAGAGGCACAGGTGGCTTCAGCAAACTGACAGGTGCCCTCTTTCATTCCTTACCCATGCCACTCTCACCCAGTCAGAGCAGGTTTCTGTGTCCATTCCCGGGGTTCCATCAACAGCCTCACTCATGTCACGTTCCATAAAGAGCCACTGGCTCCTGCTGTGGCTCTCAGTGGTGTCCTGGTTTACAGAACGGATATCTGCCAAGGAAGGCGGGACGCTCCCTTGGAATGGAAAATGTCACCCCCTTCTCTCCAAATCATTAGAACTTTGAAATTAGGAGGGTTTCAGGCAGAGATGTGAGAACAGGAGTAGCAGTTCTTTACCAGTGTGTATAACAAGACAAACAGACAAACAGCAGCAGCCCCAACAAACAGAAGCAGGAGCCCAGCAGGAGCCTTCTCCCAGCCGCAGGCGCTGTCCCCCGGTGCAGTTCCAGTCACTGCCGCCAGGGGCGCTGGTGGCTCCCGGCCGGGCGGGGCAGTGCGATGATTCCTCCGCACCTGCAGGGGGCGCTCCCCACACGGTCATGGCAGAAGGGATGGAGAAGGGGCTTCCTTTGGAAACTCACGGGAAGCAGCCGGTCTCAGCGCCACTCGGAAAGCTGAATGGACTGCAGCAGGAACCTTGGAGAAACAGGCCAGAGCAGCAGAGGCAGGGCCATGCCGGAGTGAAAAAGTGTGGCAAAGATTCCAGAGCCGTGCCAGAAGCCGTGGAGTGTTTGGGCAGGCACAGAGTGTTGGGTTAATATGCAGCAAAAAAGGCCAAATCAACAGCAGAAAACAGCAGGGCTGGGCAGTGGCTGCCAGGCTGCTGCAAGCAGCAGCCACAAGCAGGTGGGAGACGCTGCCTCCAGCAAGGGGGAGGGAGTCAGGGTCCCCTTGGCAGTGAGGCTGGGTGTTGGAAAGGTCCCAGTTCAAGAGCTGCTCTTGTGAGCAGCAGCTCACCCACAGGAAGGAGAAAAGCAGTGCAGGACAGAATTCCAGGGTGACAGCAAATTCACCCCTCAGCAGCAGCAAACCCGATCATTCCCCTCCAGCCCCAAGAGTGAGAGAGAGTGAGGAGCTGAGCCCAGCCCCTCAGTCCTCAGCCAAAATCTCACAGTATCTCTCCACTTCCCAAGAGAAGCCACTTGCTCAGAGACAGAAGCAAAGTGCACCCTTCCCCCTTCTCGTTGGCTACATCTTCTGTCTCTCTTAAGTATCTCTTGTTCTCATCACTTAGGCAACAAATTGGAGAAAATTCCCTAAGAGAAATAAAAAGGTGATGGTGGCGGGGGCAGTGGAAATCTCAATCTCCAAAAAGTGTCCATTGCCCTGGCCTGTGCCACAGCTCCCTGTGCTCTCTTTGCACCCTTCAAGGGATGCAAAGTCTCTGGTTCCAGGCTCCCACCAGCCAGAGCTCAGTCTGCAGCTGGCACTGCAGCTGCACACTCAGCTCCCTGCCCCAAATGGATTCCTCAGCAGCTGCCTGCCCCAGACACTGCACAGCCTCATCCTGCAAGCAGAGGGGCCTAAAGAAAGCAGCAGAGAGCCTTCTTACAAGGGCAGGTCCTCCAAGGACAAGGGGCAATGGCTTTACAGTGACAGAGGGTAGCTTCATATGAGTTTTGGGAAGCAATTCTTGACTATAAGGCTGCAGAGGTGTTGACGTGGGTTGCCCAGAGCAGCTGTGGATGACAGTTTTTCATATAGGCAGGGTCAGCACAGGAGACACAGACACCAACTTCAGGAATAAATGTAATTTACTCTAATTCAAAGCTGTGAAGAATTGCAAAAGGATAAGCTAAGCAATGCATCTACTCATTACTCTAAAAGACTGCCTACAGTGATGAAGAAAGACACATCACAAGTTACCCTAATCCTTGACCACCATCCAGGTCTGCCCATCAAGTCACAGTGAAGGACTGGAGAACCACTCCCAGCAACTGGGAAATCCTGCAGATTCCTTCCCCGACAGGCAACGAGGTTGCTGACTGCACTGTGAGAGGGCCCCATCTTTATACTGGTGAATAAACAAGTTACTATAACTTCTAGGGCAGGATCATCTGGTTTCATTCTCTTACTGGAATGCTCCCTAGGCCTTGGAGGGCTCCAGGAAGAACCAAGGGAGTTGTCTGTGATCCTACACCTCCAGAAGAAGGCCAGACGTGGTTTTCTTTGGCTCCTAAGTAGGGAAAGGCAAATCCATATGGTCTCCAGTGTATGGATATAGATAACACTTGGTTGGACGGTTCATGCAGAGGCCAACTTTTGGTCAAGAACTGTTGTTCCTGCCTCAGTCAGGGTCTGTTGGTCAGGACTTAATACTGCAATGCCCCATCCCTCAAAAGTGTTCAAGGACAGATTCTGAGCCAGGCTGTGCACACTGTGAACAACTGGGTCAAGTGCAAGCCATCCCTCCCTGCCGATGGTAGTGTGTTGGAACTATGTGATCTTCACGGACCCTTCCAACCCAAACCATTCTGTGCCTCCTTGATTCAATGCAGATCTTTTTGACAGGGGCCCCCTTGACACAGGCCACAGTGCCCCAAACACAGAACCCACCCCTCAGTGACATCAGCCCCGGGGCCAAGGGCACTGCGGCTGTGGCTGTGCTGCTGCACGGAGCCCTCAGTGCTGGCAGCTGACACGTGCCTCTGGCAGCCATGAATTGGCTCGGCCTCCTTGTCCTGCTGACCGTGGCCGGGCTGGTGCTCGGGACAAGGGACAACTGTGGGTAAGTGGCCCCAGGCCCTGGGAGGGAGCCACGGCAACACTTGGGGCCTTCCCTGAAGGGGGCCCACCTGTCCCCCATGGCCGGGCCACAGCTTCCCACCCGCCATGGGGAAGCCTCAGTTCCTTGGACAGACACACATCCCATGGGCTTCCCTGGCCTGCTGTGTGTGCAAGCCCTTGTGGGGAGGGCAGAGGGCTGAGCTTCAGCCTGAGCCACAGCAGGACATGCAGCAACATGGAAATGACTTTCTGCTTGCAGAGGTTCCTGCGGCCTCCGGGCTGTGCCAGTTGTCTACCGTCCCATGACTAATTCTTATGGCCACGTGGCTTATGGCATGACACGCATTGTCGGTGGCACAGGTGCCAAGCCAGGGGCCTGGCCATGGATCGTCAGCATCCAGCACCCCTGGGTGCCAGGCCTGAGACATATATGTGGAGGGTCTCTCATCAGGGCAGAGTGGGTCCTCACAGCAGCCCACTGCTTCGATGAGGTCAGGTAAGGAGCAGCAGGAAATTGGGACATTCCTGCCACACCAGCAGGTGCCCTGTCAGCAGCACCACCTGTGACTCCCATCCCCTTTCCTCTCACACAGCCCACCTCCCACACTGCTCACAAGAAGCCTGAGCTTGTGCCAAGGCTTCCTAGCAGCTTCCAGCTTGACATTTCCCCAGGCTAATGTGTGTGAGGGCACTCACACCTGCCAGAGCACTGCTCCCTCTCTGCCTTGCCAAGCAGAGGACTGGTAATGGCTGGGCTGCTGTGGCACATGGCTCTGCTCCCTCTCTGCCCTCTCCCCATGCCTTCTAGGGAAATCAGCATGGTCTATGTGGTTATTGGGGCCACCCAGTTGACTCAGCCTGGCCCTGAGGCACAAATACGCCGTGTCAAGCAGGTGCTGATGCACCAGTCCTACAATCCTGATGACTTGAGCTATGATATTGCCTTGCTGGAACTGAACGAGCCTGTCGAGTGCAGCCCCTCCATCCAGCTGGCCTGTGTGGCTGACACCACCCTAAAAGTCTCAAATTTGAACAACTGCTGGATTGCTGGCTGGGGTTCCACCACTGCAAGATGTGAGTTCCATGAGTGAAACCTAAGTCAGCTGAGTGCACTGGGGAGAGGGTTTCGGCTTGCTCAGAGGAGAGGCCAATATCAGGCTGCAGGATGTACCCCTGTGCAGAGATGGGGCTGACCTACTCTCTAAAGGCAGGCAGCAGGGACACAGTGCCCCAGTGCCTCTGCAGAAGGAAAGCCAAACCCTGGGGAAGGGCATGCCCCACAAGACAGCCTCGGGTGGAGAACTGGGAAGGAGCTGCTGAGGGCTCATTCCTTTCTCTGCTCACAGCTATAGGTTCAAGTGATCACCTGCAAGAAGCCAAGGTCCATCTGATTGATCTCCAGCTCTGCAACAGCAGCTTCTGGTATGCAGGGAAAATTCGTAACCACAACTTATGTGCTGGTTACCCACAGGGCAACATTGGCACCTGCAAGGTAGGAGCATACCATGAGCCTCTCAGTCCCCAGCAGCACCAGCAGCCCTGGCAGCATCACCCCAACACAGCCCAGGGCCTGCTTTGCCCGGCCACTCAGTCGCCTTCCCAGCCCCAGCTCCCTCCAACTGCTGAGGCGGCTTCCCACACACTCCCCATCCACTCCTGCTTGCCCAGTGCCCCCCTTGTGCCAGAAAGGCCAGCCAGTGCTGTTGGCAGTGCAGAGATCCAGGTGCCAAACATCCATCCTCTGCACATCCAGGAGCCTTGTGCAGAGAGGACAGAGAGAGCCCTACCCTACAGGACCCCAAGCCATTCAGAGCCAAGCCTCTGGAGGCTCCAGGCCCTGAGCAGAGCCTTCCTCTGCCTGGAATCCAGCTCAGGGAGGGGCTGTGAGAGAGGAGGAGACAGCCCCATTGCTGGCAGGGGCCACCAACAGCACTCTAATCCTCTCTGCTCTATTGCAGGGCGACAGTGGAGGTCCTCTCATGTGCCAAGAGAAAAATGGTGACCACTGGTGGGTCGTCGGAATAACCAGCTGGGGAAAAGGCTGTGCCAGAGCAAGGCGGCCTGGCGTCTACATCTCCACTCAGCAGTTCTATGACTGGATCCTCTTCCTGATGAGCCTGAGCCCTGATGGAAGTTCCTCTCCAACATCACGGGCATGTAGACATTTTTTGACCACTTCCCACCTCTGGAGTCATTATATTTCCATCTCACAAGCCCCTCAGAAGCTATGGCCAGGAGCAATCCCCTCTCTGAAAGCAACAACTTTCAGTGAAGTTAACTTCTGCTCATTTCCCATCAAGATTCTTGTGGAATTCTTTACTCGAGTGAAGGAACTCCTCCAGCTGATCTTTGGGCAAAACACATTTTGAGGAGCAGGACAGCCACGATCCAGGGCACACTGCAGTGCACAGCACGTGTTTCCTGCTGGGGCAATGCCCACTGTGATCCAAAGGCAGCCTCAGTGTCAAAACCCTGCTCTGTCCTGGCCACGCTCCTCACCTGTGTGCAGGCAGACACTGCAGTTGACATACTTGAAGTAAAGTTTACTATGGTCACAGGGAACCATCTTTTTGATCCAATTTTGACTCCTTGGCAAGGCAAAGACTGCCATACTCAGCACCTGCAGAATGAGCCTGACGCCAGACCTGCCAGGCACAAACAGAGTGGCTCCAAAGAGCTCCAAAATGCCTGGTCAGAGAGGACAGTGCTCTGAGCCACCATGGGCTTCAGGAACCTGGTACATCAAGCCTAGGAAGGTGTCCTGGTTTGGAATAAATTAGGGAAGAACCTCCAAAAGGAGTCCCCTAAACCAAAACCTCCACTACCCCTTTCACCCCAGCCCTGGGTTCGGGAAGGAAAATACCTTGGAGTAAAAGTGGAAAAACCGGTTTATTGACGATGAAAAAGAACACTCCCCAACACTGAAAGTGGGAAAAGGGTAACTTGTGAATGAGGAGGGTGCCACGTGTCTCTTGCAGACCCGGGATTTCTCCAACTTCTCAGGTCAGGTCAGGTCCAGGGCCGGTTCTAACCTTGGCGGGGGGGATGTGGGGGGGGGGTGGGGGGAGGGCGATGAGAAGGAAGGAAAAAAACCAAACAGAAGCAGTGAGAAACCAGCGGCCAGGGCAGCAGGGGAGAGAGAGAGAGAGGAAAAGAGAGAAAGAGAAAGAAAGCAGCAGAAAAACAAGAGCAGCGAAGCAAGGTAGCCAAGCTAGGAAGCCGAATCAGAAAAAAAGCCAACAGCAGCAGCAAAAGCAAAAGCCAGCAAGCCCCGCCAGAGAGGGAGGGGCAGCTGCCAGACACAACAATGTATCGAATATATGGGATATATGAGATAGGAGGCAGGTCAACCCAGAACAGAAGGGGATAGGACAAAACTAAAAACTTTGGGGAGAGTGCTCAAATGTCCATGGGCTGATGATTTAGGGCCTGGTGTCAGCCTGGGCCAATAGAACAGATCCAGGAATGTTCCAGGCATTCCAAGGGAAACTCCTGGCTCCTGATTGGACTGCCAGTGCCCTAAGGCAGAGCCAGAGATCACAGGTAGTAAAGGGGGATTGATGTGCCAGGTGGTCACACTTCACAGATACTCAAAGGAAGAACTGGGGGCATTCTGGGGAGAGGAACCTGGCAGAAACAGTAGGAGAGCACACCAGGAAGGTCATGGAAGGCCAAGGTGAGTGGGCCAACAGCAGCTGCTACACCAAAGGCTGTTCACAGGCAGGGCCAACCTGGGAGCCAGGGGGAAAAGATCCCTGGGCTTGGCTCCATATTTGGAGGACAGAAGTAGGAGTCAAGGAAAATGAGAGGGCTGCAAGGGAAGTCTGGCCAATGGAGAGAAGGAGCAGTCAAAGATCCAGCTGCACAGATACAAACTGCAGGTTGCTGTGCTTCTTTGCAAAGCACTTCTTTGCACTTCTTTGAGTGCTGCACATAATCACCACAGCATGGGCAAGAACCTTCTTATCTTGACTCACTAATTAAAAAAGCAGCTACAAACTGCGGAAATTTGCCCCAACATTTATACTCTTTTCAATCAAACTTTGATGTTGAGGGGTGCGGGGGGCAGGCAATGGTAGAGGATCCTGGAATGCCATGGGGAAGACTTGTTGAAGGCAGTCGCTGTCTTTTCCAGCTGAAGGCAATGAACATTGACTTTCTTCATCTAACAGAATGCTTTCAAAAGCCTTGGGCTAGGTGTCACTCCATCTGCTTCTGGATACTCTCCTTGGCTTCAAGGGATGCCTTAAAGAACCTAGAAATAAAACAACACACTTTGGATATAATATTAGTATGGGCAGTAATAAAATGGCTGATCTTTATTAGAGGCCTCCAGAGGCAGATATGGAAAATGCCCACGGAATTCCTCACCCCCCTGGGATGAAAACAGTTTCATTGGTTTAGCAAATTAGCTTATTTGACAAAAATCACCAATTAGAACCACAACTGCTGAAGTAAATCCTCCCTTGGTTCAACAGTCTCTAAATGCTATCCCCCTTCCTGCCCCCAGATGGAAACTAAACTTTGTTTATGAAAATGTGTCTCAAAGAGGTGTTTCCAGCCTTGGTTCCCAAGAAGAACCAAGATAGGATTAAGGGCCTTTCACCCTCCAGGGCTTAGAGGTCTGAAATATGTTTTGTCATTCTGCTTAGGAAAAAGGTTGGGAAAAGTACTGGGAAAACTAGCCACAGATACAACAACAGGCTACAGAGCTACAAATATATGTGCAAAGAGCACAGAGAATATATAAAAGAAAAAAGGCAAAAATCAATCTGGCATCACCAGGCCAATGGAGTCCTATCTCAGGGCACACTTCCCTTTGTGTTAATCAAGATGAAGAGGTGCTGAGAACAACCACTCCACATCTGTACTGGCCCCTGCCAGCCCAGCATAAGCTTCTTCAAATACTTACTGAAGTGAATTTCAGCGGCTGCCTGCTCACTAAAGACACTGAGTCCAAGAGTGTCACTTCTTGGGAAAGATGTGACAGTAAAAGTCTACAAATATGATTGCCTTGCAAGATATACTAAAAATACTAAATTTGTGAGTGAAGTAGAAATGAAAGCTAGCTTTGAGATATAGGTATGGCAGGTCAGAAGATAGTGATGAGCTGGTGATGGGTTGGTCATAGCAATCAAAAGTGCTGAAGGGAGTAGCCCCCCAGAGGTTTATGGAAAAGGTATATAAGAAAAGTAATGTTTAAAGTTTAGAATACAAAATGATATGGTAATATAGCAGTTCTCATAGGCTGTATGCAAAGTCTGTAGGTTTTTTATCTCGCACCAGTTAGTCAATTTAAATTAGAATATTCAACACAAAAGGACATATAATGATTATAACAAGGATTTCGCTCTCTTACCTTACTCCCTTACCTTGCTCACCTCACCTCCCTTACCTCTGCCACCTCTCTTACCCTGCTCTTACCTCTTAACTCTTACCTCTCTCTCTCTCTCTCTCTCTCTCTCTCTCTCTTTCGGGCGACCCTTCAGCCAAGGCTCATGGCTGAAGGCAAGGCCCTTCTTACCCACGACTATTGCAATAAAATCATGTGTTCCATAAGTGTCTCAGGTTTGCAGAGTTCCCTCTCCCTGCCATCCACAGATGCTCCTACGGTCATTCAGGGCTGGGAATAGCCATTACCCTGGCTAGTCAGCAGACAAGCTTAGAGCTGCCCAGTCATCCTGGCACAACCTTATTGCTCTATCTTTGCGAACTTCTGCCACCCACAAGAATTTCTCCCAGTTCTGTACAACCTTGACCATGGACATCTCCTCACCTAAACCAGGGATATTTTCCATCACATCAGACACCTGGAGGCATGTGAAACTCCTTTTTGCATGCCAAGAAGGAACTTCCACCCCCTTCTGTGTGTGCTCTAGCACCCATTTTGTGGCACAAGGTGTCCCTCCCTGTGCCTGTCTCCAAAGAGCCCATCAAGCAGAGACTCGAGTCCCTCCACGTCACAACTTATGGGGGCCTCCACAACTCCTCTGTGGCCACCTTGCACTGATCATGCTCTGCACACTTTCACCACCCACTACCCATGACTTCACCAAATCTGCAGCAAATGCCACAACAATAGAGAGGCTCAATTCCATGCTTATCATTCACACAGACTCTGCACATGGAATTATAACACTCCTCATCTATCTCCTTCCTGCTCTGAAAATCCAAGCAGTTGGATATTTGGAGGAGGGAGGCTCCAGAGCTACTTCTCTACAGTCCCATCTGAGCTGCCAGAGTGCTGAGGAATCTCCTCTCTGTGACCATTCCAGAGGCACAGGTGGCTCCAGCAAACTGACAAGTGCCCTCTTTGATTTCCTACCCATTTGTCTTAGTTTGGGAAGACAGCTATCTGCCAGGGAAAGCTGGAGTTTCTCTTGGAATGGAGAATGTAAACCGTCCACCCCACTTTTTTCCAATTATAAATTTGCAGTTAGAGGCTTTTAGGCAATAGATTTGGGGATAGAAATAGCAGTTCTTTACTAGTATGTATAACAAAGCAAACAAAAAAACAGCTACAGCATTAATAACAAAAGCAGTACCAAGAACCTTGAGGGCTTTAAAAAAACCCAGGGCACTTTATTCTCAGTGCTCCCCCAGGATCCTCAGAGCACCAAGCTGGAACAGTGGAAAAGTCCCTGGCTGGTAGCTGGAGTGGCAGGGTGTCCTGGCAGGGCAGGGGTGTGTAGTACCACACCGCAGCAAGAAGAGCAGTGCCGAGGAAGCCATGATGGCAGGGCAGGGCTGGCCCAGCTCCCACAGGGCAGCAGAGAATTCCAGGGTGAGCAGATGATGGTAGATTTCCCAGGACTGGACCCCTCCAGCAATAGTGAACTCCTCTAGCAGCAAGCAGCAACCCAGCTGTTCTGTCTCCCCAAATGCTGAAAAGACCAAAAGGAGCTGCCTCAAGGTTTGTCCTTTACCTTCCTCCAAAACTCAGGATATCTCTCCCTCCCAGATTTGTTTTGGTTAAGTACTCTTTAGCATCCAACACTTGGTCTCCTTGGTAACTTCTGGGGAAAAAATTCTTTAGAGTGAGAAAACCCCCCAACATTATCCACCCCAATTTTTTTCCCATACCAACATATTACACTGAGTTTAAACCTTTAAAATATATACATATATACATGCAGATATGGATAGAGGCACAGTGTCATGGGTAGTTCACCCCAAAACAAGGTCCCCTTGAGCTGTGCATTGGGTCTCTCCATGCTTTTGCATCACCCACCAGCTGCAGCCTGGTCCCTGAGCAAAGACAACCCCACAGATGGGATTGTCTTTGCTGGAGGCAGAATTAACCCAAACAGTTTTTCTCAGCATACCTCTTATGTGTACCACTGGAACCTTATCTCCGTCTGTTGTTTGCAAGGGCTCAGACTGGGCAGGACTTGCTCAGTTGGTGGAACCTCGAGTTTTCACCAACCATGTGGCTTTTGCTAAATTAATCTCCCAGTTCTTGAAAGTCCCCCCACCCAGTGCCTTCAAGGTGGTTTTAAGCAGGCCATTGCATCATTCAACTTTCCCGGCTGCTGGTGCGTGATAAGGAATATGGTACACCCACTCAATGCTATGTTTTGTAGCCCAGCTGTTGATAAGGCTGTTCTTGAAATAGGTCCCATTATCTGACTCGATTCTCTCAGGGATACCATGCCTCCACAGGACTTGTTTTTCTAGGCCCAGGATAGTGCTCCAGGCTGTAGCATGGGGCACAGGTTAGGTCTTGAGCCACCCAGTGGTAGCTTCCACAATGGTCAGCACATAGCGCTTGCCCTGGCAGGTTTGGGGATGGGTGATGTAGTCAATCTGCCAGGCCTCCCCATACTTATATTTGGACCACTGCCCACCATACCATAGAGGCTTCACCCGCTTGACCTGTTTGATGGCAGCACACATCTCACAGTCATGGATTACTGGAGAAATACTGTCCATGGTTAAATCCATCCCTCAGTCTCATGCCCACTTGTAGGTGGCATCTCTGCCCTGATGACCTGAAGCATCATGGGCCCATCGAGCTAGGAACAACTCTCCCTGGTGTTCCCAATCTAAGTCTACCTTTGACATCTTTATCTTTGCTGCTTGATCTACTTGCTCATTGTTTCACTGCTCCTCATTAGGCCGACTCTTGGGGACATGGCCATTGGAGCTATGTGATCTTCAAGGACCCTTCCAACCCAAACTATTCTGTGCCTCCTTGATTCAATGCAGATCTTTTTGACATGGGCCCCCTTGACACAGGCCACAGTGCCCCAAACACAGAACCCACCCCTCAGTGACATCAGCCCCGGGGCCAAGGGCACTGCGGCTGTGACTGTGCTGCTGCACGGAGCCCTCAGTGCTGGCAGCTGACACGTGCCTCTGGCAGCCATGAATTGGCTCGGCCTCCTTGTCCTGCTTACCATGGCCGGGCTGGCCCACAGCATTCAGTATCCCTGCGGGTAAGTGGCCCCAGGCCCTGGGAGGGAGACACGGCAACACTTGGGGCCTTCCCTGGAGGGGGCCCACCTGTCCCCCATGGCCGGGCCACAGCTTCCCACCCGCCATGGGGAAGCCTCGGTTCCTTGGACAGACACACATCCCATGGGCTTCCCTGGCCTGCTGTGTGTGCAAGCCCTTGTGGGGTGGGCAGAGGGCTGAGCTTCAGCCTGAGCCACAGCAGGACATGCAGCAACATGGAAATGACTTTCTGCTTGCAGAGGTTCCTGCGGCCTCCGGGCTGTGCCAGTTGTCTACCGTCCCATGACTAATTCTTATGGCCACGTGGCTTATGGCATGACACGCATTGTCGGTGGCACAGGTGCCAAGCCAGGGGCCTGGCCATGGATCGTCAGCATCCAGCACCGCTGGATACCAGGGACAGGGCATATGTGTGGAGGGTCTCTCATCAGCACGCAGTGGGTCCTCACAGCAGCCCACTGCTTCGATGAGGTCAGGTAAGGAGCAGCAGGAAATTGGGACATTCCTGCCACACCAGCAGGTGCCCTGTCAGCAGCACCACCTGTGACTCCCATCCCCTTTCCTCTCACACAGCCCACCTCCCACACTGCTCACAAGAAGCCTGAGCTTGTGCCAAGGCTTCCTAGCAGCTTCCAGCTTGACATTTCCCCAGGCTAATGTGTGTGAGGGCACTCACACCTGCCAGAGCACTGCTCCCTCTCTGCCTTGCCAAGCAGAGGACTGGTAATGGCTGGGCTGCTGTGGCACATGGCTCTGCTCCCTTTCAGCCCTCTCTCCATCTACATTCTAGGTTAATTGGCATGCTGAGGGTGGTGATTGGGGCCACTCAGTTGACTCATCTGGGGCCTGGGGCGCAAATACGCCGTGTTAAGCAGGTGCTGATGCACCAGTCCTACAATCCTGATGACTTGAGCTATGATATTGCCTTGATGGAACTGGACTATCCTGTCGAGTGCAGCCCCTCCATCCAGCTGGCCTGTGTTCCCAACGCCACACTGACAGTGTCAGAGCTGCAGAACTGCTGGGTCGCTGGCTGGGGTGCCACCACTGCAAGATGTGAGTTCCCAAGAGCAACTCCTGAGCCATCTCAGGACACTGGGGAGAGGGGTTGGGCTTCTCCACAGAGCAGAGGCCAATGTCAGGCTGCAGGATGTACCCCTGTGCAGAGGTGGGCCTGACCTACTATCTAAAGGCAGGCAGCAGGGACACAGTGCCCCAGTGCCTCTGCAGAAGGAAAGCCAAACCCTAGGGAAGAGCATCCCCCCCAAAGACAGCCTAGGGAGGAGAACTGGGAAGGAGCTGCTGAGGGCTCATTACTTTCTCTGCTCACAGCTCAAGGTCAAGATTCAAGTGATCATCTGCAAGAGGCCAAGGTCCATCTCATTGATCTCCAGCTCTGCAACAGCAGCTTTTGGTACGCAGGGAAAATCCACTCTCACAACGTGTGTGCTGGTTACCCACAGGGCAAGATCGACACCTGCCAGGTATGAACATGCCACGACCCTCTCAGCCCCCAGCAGCCCTGGCAGCACCGACCCAACACAGCCCAGGTCTGCTTTGCCTGGCCACTCAGTCACCCTCCCAGCCCCAGCTCCCTCCAACTGCTGAGGGGGCTTCCCACACACTCCCCATCCACTCCTGCTTGCCCAGTGCCCCCCTTGTGCCAGAAAGGCCAGCCAGTGCTCTTGGCAATGTAGAGATCCAGGTGCCAAACATCCATTCTCTGCACATCCAGGAGCCTTGTGCAGAGAGGGCAGAGAGAGCCCTACCCTACAGGACCCCAAGCCATTCAGAGCCAAGCTTCTGGAAGCGCCAGGCCCTGAGCAGAGCCTTCCTCTGCCTGGAATCCAGCTCAGGGAGGGGCTGTGAGAGGGGAGCAGACAGACAGCCCCATTGCTGGCAGGGGCCACCAACAGCACTCTAATCTTCTCTGCTCTATTGCAGGGTGACAGTGGAGGTCCTCTCATGTGCCAAGAGAAAAATGGTGACCACTGGTGGGTCGTCGGAATAACCAGCTGGGGAAAAGGCTGTGCCAGAGCAAGGCGGCCTGGCGTCTACATCTCCACTCAGCAGTTCTATGACTGGATCCTCTTCCTGATGAGCCTGAGCCCTGATGGAAGTTCCTCTCCAACATCACGGGCATGTAGACATTTTTTGACCACTTCCCACCTCTGGAGTCATTATATTTCCATCTCACAAGCCCCTCAGAAGCTATGGCCAGGAGCAATCCCCTCTCTGAAAGCAACAACTTTCAGTGAAGTTAACTTCTGCTCATTTCCCATCAAGATTCTTGTAGAATTCTTTACTCGAGTGAAGGAACTCCTCCAGCTGATCTTTGGGCAAAACACATTTTGAGGAGCAGGACAGCCACGATCCAGGGCACACTGCAGTGCACAGCACGTGTTTCCTGCTGGGGCAATGCCCACTGTGATCCAAAGGCAGCCTCAGTGTCAAAACCCTGCTCTGTCCTGACCACGCTCCTCACCTGTGTGCCGGCAGACACTGCAGTTGACATACTTGAAGTAAAGTTGCCTGTGGTCACAGGGAACCATCTTTTTGATCCAATTTTGACTCCTTGGCAAGGCAAAGACTGCCATGCTCAGCACCTGCAGAATGAGCCTGACGCCAGACCTGCCAGGCACAAACAGAGTGGCTCCAAAGAGCTCCAAAATGCCTGGTCAGAGAGGACAGTGCTCTGAGCCACCATGGGCTTCAGGAACCTGGTACATCAAGCCTAGGAAGGGGATAGGACAGAAGCAGACACCTTGGGGACACTGCTCCAATGTCCATGGGCTGATGATTTAGGGCCTGGTGTCAGCCTGGGCCAAGGGAACAGATCTGGGAATGTTCCAGGCATTCCAAGGGAAACTCCTGGCTCCTGACTGGACTGCCAGTGCCCTAAGGCAGAGCCAGAGATCACAGGTAGTAAAGGGGGACTGATGTGCCAGGTGGTCACACCTCACAGATACTCAAAGGAAGAACTGGGGGCATTCTGGGGAGAGGAACCTGGCAGAAACAGTAGGAGAGCACACCAGGAAGGTCATGGAAGGCCAAGGTGAGTGGCCAACAGCAGCTGCTGCACCAAAGGCTGTTCACAGCAGGGCCAACCTGGGAGCCAGGGGGAAAAGATCCCTGGGCTTGGCTCCATGTTTGGAGGACAGAAGTAGGAGTCAAGGAAGATGAGAGGGCTGCAAGGGAAGTCTGGCCAATAGAGAGAAGGAGCAGTCAAAGATCCGTCTGCATATACACAACCTGTAGGTTGCTGTGCTTCTTTGTCTGAGTGCTGCACATAATCACCACAGTATGGGAAAGAAACTCTTTTGCCTTTAAGTTCCCACAGCAGAATGGCATGGACAATGGTCTGTGATTTAGAGAAGGACCATCCTGCTTTGTCTACAGGATATAATTTCTGTATGCTACTGGCCTTCCTGACATGAGGATGCCACAAGTGCCCTCATTATTTCTAGCCTTTGAACAGCAATAAAACTGTCCTGGCACAAGGACCTGGAGCCTGCCAGAGGGCATTTCTCTGGCTGATGTGACCAGCATGGACTGTCCTGCACCTGCATTTCACTGCACTTTCTATAGGAGGAATGATGCAGCTCAGGAACTTCTGTGCTCACCCACTGTGGCCGTGACTGGATCGGCTCCTCACCCAAGTGCATACATGCTTCCTGCATGAGCCCTTTCCCAGGAGATTCTGTTTTGGGATGAATCTTGTGGGGAAAAAGGCTCAAAGAGCAGGATATGAGTGAAAGTCCCCAGGGCCTGTGCAGCCTCATCCTGCAAGAGGGGCCTAAAGAAAGCTGCAGGGAGCCTTCTTACAAGGGCAAGTACTGATAGTACAAGGGGCAATGGCTTTACAGTGACAGAGATGTCACTGATGCTTTAGATGGGATATTGGGATGGAATTCTTGATTCCATTGCTGAGGCACTGGCATGGGTTCCTCAGAGCAGCTGTGGTTGCCTCATCCCTTAAAGGGTTCAATGACTGATTTTGAGCCAAGCTGTGAGTAACTGGGTCTAGTGCAAGGTTCCTATCCATAGGAACAAGATGATGCTTAAGATCCCTTCCAATCGAAACCATCCTATGATTCTAAAATCTGTGGAGTACATTGAGTAAAACTCTGCCTTCTTCAGCAGCACTGATGATCTCCATCCGTCATTCTTTAATGTTAATTAGCATAAATGAGTAAGAATATACTGTCATGTGCAGAATTCTACATTTGGTTTTTGATAATAAGTGAAAATTAAACCAGCAATTTAGTAATAGTTACATCAGACACATCTATACCGCAATGTCAAATTAATACAAACAATCACCTAATCAAATACATGCATTAGTGCCTTCTGAGTAATGTGGGAGAGAGAGCAAGTACTGTATACAAAGTATAAATAAGTATCTGAAAATATAAAAATAGCTGTCACAAAGAATTCTCTCTTGGGATATCTGTGCCTGACATAGCTGGCAAGACATTGAATTCTTTGTTGTGAGCTCCTACATGAGCAGGAGGCAGAGTAGGGGGAGGACTAGGAGCATGAGGATTCCTTACTGCTGTCACAGATAGTTTATGAGATTTAGTAAAGGTTGTACTTGAAGAACAGGGGATGGAAAGATGCACCTGATAGTTCTCTTTTCCCATATACTGCACTTCTTTCATAGAGAAAAAAGAATTCTAAGGCTTTATTTTGGAGAAAAAACAACATACTGGAGAAGTTAATTCCATTTTGTACCTAGACTGGGTATTCTGGCTCACAGCAAAGGCACGATAGGGGTGAAGATGGGATGAGCAAGACAGCATGTCTCATCTGATCATTCTGAGTTGGATTAAGTCGGATTTAAACAACCTTTTCTCCTCTCTACATACTTAGGCCCACTGCAGGCATCTACAGCTGAAATTAATCTACAGCAGCCTGTAAGGGTTAACAAAATTCTGGCTGTGCCTTGTTCCAAATTCATTCTTTTCAACTTGAAGTAATGAAGACTCGTCTCAATCTGACTATTCTTGAGATTTTCACAAAGTCCTCTGGAGTGTCTACTATCCTGGCCTTCAGTTACAAGAATATTTTAATCCAATCTCTAGATGACCTGAATCCTAAAGTCATCTTACAGGTTTACATTTCTGAAGTAATAAGATTTTTTAAATAACCTGGCTCTTCTAAAATTATTCAATATTCATTATTAATGCTGTTCCCAAAGAGCCCTATCATTCGCATTTCTTGATTTTCACCCAAGGATGTGATGTAAACAGTTTTAACAGAGTGACAAGGTACATTCCCACATGCACATACTTATAGTGGATGGTAAAAGCCCACAACATTTTTACTTCCTACAGTGTCCTCTGCATTTTTTGAAGTCTGTCTGGGGAGAGATCTGTTCCATAAATTGCTCATATACATCTTGAAAGTGCCAGACCTCCCGGTTTGAGATTGCAACACTAAGTCCCCTAAATTCTGTGCAGTGAAGTTACTCACATTCCTTCATGGTACATTTCAGGCCTATGTGACTGGGATTTGAGTAATTGTAAACCATGCCTAATTCTTAATAAAGGAATGGTTTACTTCACCCATACATGCATCCAGAGCATACCAGAGTTGTGCATACTTGGTTCCTATCATGTGCTGAGACAGGATTTTTTATTTGAAAAGCCATTTCTGGTAATGAAAGCAAACGCTGCCCTTCTGACATTTCTGCCAGTGTGTAGCAGAAGACTGTGCAGCACTAAAGCCCAGAGGGAGACAACCTGTCTCTTTCCTATTTTTTCTCACCTTAGTGGATCAGATTTCTAGGTTGGCATCCCTGCCTGCCCTTATCCCTGCACACAGAGGGGAGCTGTTGCTAAGCAGCTGTCGACCATGCCCTATAGCCTGGTTTGAAAATGAAGAATTAACCAGATTAGTCTTGATGAAGACAGAGTACAGCTGAAGAACAGGCAGGATAAAGGAAAAAAAAGTAAAATAAAAGGCAGCTGTGATTTGCGCTAGAGAACAGAGGGTGTCCAAAGAGGGAATTTTGAAAGCAAAGAGGAAATTATGTATGTGGCCTAAATGGAGGAAATACATAGAGAATGACGTGTTCTTCGGGGCAAATGCTGTGTCTATGCTTATATGTCACCTAACACTGCAAAGCTCCAATCCAGGGGTCTTCAAGGACAATAACATAATAGAACCAAGTGAACAAAAAGTGCTGCCACAAAACCTTTCACCTCGGCCTCTCACTGGTCCTGACTTAAACACAGCCTCACAGCCACCTTTAGTGAGGGATAAAGAATGAAAAGGGCTGGAAATTAATAGCTCGATTTTTTTGTGCTGGGAATTTTTTACTTCCATTGACTCTTTAAGCCATGCTGGTTTGAGTGACATCAAGGTTGCAGCCACTTCAGGTGGCTGTGTAGTTCCTGAGGACTCAGCATACATTTTTTGTTACTTTAACAATGTCACTCAGCATTCACACATAGCTCATAGAGAATTTTTCTTCCAATAAGACTAATCTGTGCTAATTAAGCATGGCCAAATCCCATTCCTTTGTATTGCCTGAGAATCTGAGTCATGCATTAAAAAGCATGTTGGCTATTTGGCTTGATATCTTCCATTAATATTCTAGAGATATGAAGGCCAAGCAAAAACTATGCAAGATTTTCTGACTGTATTAATGTTTTGTCCTTAATTCCTTCATTGAAATAGTATTTATTCCCATCAATGTTCACTTTACATGAATATTTCAGAAACATGTTTCACATGCTGAAGTAGTCTCAGGAAATAAAAGCATGCAAATGTTGAAGAACATTGTCAAAACCCCCCCTGTACTATAAATGTGATTCTCTACTGGTTACAGTCCCACCAGTCATGTAGCATATGTGTATCCCACTGAATTTTTGGTCTAGTTATGAAAAATTAAAATAAATTAGAATTCAAATATTGTATATTTAGACTGGAAAATTTACAGGCCAAGAACTGTCTGTTGCAATTAAAACATGAGGGAATCTGAACAAACTTAGCACTGTCGCCTGGTGTTCAGAGCACTGAAACAAAAGCTGAGATAAATAAATAAGTGTGATTGCTTTGCACCAGTGCAGCTTTGCTTGTAGTGGGTATCAGTCAATCATTTGTTCTGTTTCTTCCCTGCTTTTAGAGGTCTGCAATCGATTTCTAGAAATCTTATTTCATAAGTATATCTTCAAACAACTCTCAGGTACTACCTGAAGTGTTTATATATTTTGTATATTTAAATAATGCAAAATATAGAAATCTCATAGGCTTATTCAGTGACAGAGTTTAACTGGATGGATTTCTTACATAATTCATATCTCTGAAATATTTTCTAAAAAAATAAGTGATTGTTTCAATAAATATGGATTTTCAGCATGTAAGCTAGATCTCTCTAGAGAAGTGCTTAAAATTTAGGGACCTCTGTTTTGATTTTGGTTAAAAATGCAGCTGACATATCCATGGATGCAGTATCATTCCTGCTTTGCTACCGTGCTATTGATCAAGCAAAAGAATACTTATTTTCTGTATTTGCAGTTCACATTTTCAAAATCTTTATAAATTTCAGTAGGACTTTGATGTCACTGATCTGAGTGAAGCATCAGGGACAGTTATAGAAAAGAAAGGAGGCCTGATCTTCATGATCCTTAATGAGAGAAAACCTGAATGTCAGCAGAGCAAATCTGGCATCTCAGAGAATGAGTTCAGACTGCCATCTGGGGGATTAGGGCTGAGAAATTCGGCATGTTTAGTGGATTTAATGGGATACCTTCCAATAGTCAGAACATTCCCTGCAAAAATCTTATCCAGTTAAATTTTTACTTAGTTGTTGAGTTTGCAAATTATTTGCAAACCTGGCCTCATTTCTGAGTACTTGCAGAACAGTTTGTTTGAATAATTTCTGTCGGGGAATTTTTTCTCTAACATCTCTTCAAAATGTTTCTGCTCTGTGACTAGCTAGTTGACATGGGAGTTTTTGCTCAGCTTTGATTGGGTGGTTTTTTTTCCCTTGGTTTCTTTTTAAAGATGGAAGTAAAGTATGCTTAATAGTGAAGAGTGGATATCATAGTTAATATGGTCATACAGGTCATATCATCCCTCTGTGATGGTCAACAGGAAAAAAGAGGACCAGTCTCTACCCAATCTCTACTCAGGCATACATAAGAAGTAGGGGAAATGCTTCCCTGAAGTTTGTGAGTAAAAATATTGGCTTTGTGCAAAACTTTTATGACCAATGTAGCAAAAAAAAAAAAAAAATCTAATGTAAAGAGAGAATTGCCACCCACAAAGGCTTGTAGGGAAATCTATGCTGGAGTGCAAAGCAGCAAGGGGGCCAGAGCTGCCAAACCACAGGGGTGTGCAAGACGGCTTGACATGGCTGGTTTTCTGGGGTCATGATAAAATGGAATTCCCTATCAACTATCAGCCTAAAAGGTGACTCTAGTTAAAGACCTCTAAGAGCTGAATGTAGTTACTTTCTGCAGTAACTTTCACATGAACTGAAGAGTACATGAAAATACCTGTGATTGCAGATCCACTCCACACAGAGGTAAATAGAGGTGACAGAGTAAAAAGCAGATCCTGTACAAATACTTTCATATAGCACCTTTTCATATTGTTGTCTGAAATAAATGTTTATCAGTCATTAGACAATTTTTTTACACACAGAGAGAAATCCCCGTTTCATCTGTGCCAGAGAAAACTGCACAGCCAGGCATTATGTTTGGTTTTCGTCCATAGCTTAAGAACAGAAGACCTCAGCACTGCACCTCAGCAGGGCACCTCAGTGATTTTTTGAGAACCACCAGATTGGTTGTTTGCAAACCATGCTGCCCTTTCCAGATGAGGAAAGTGGTAGCACCTGAAACCTTTGTACAAAACTGCAGCTTGTGAGCTACTATTCTTTCCTTGGCATATTCAGTTTATTATTTCACATATTCAGGAGTAGAAAAAAAGAGGAGATCACAAGTAAAACTAAGATAAGTAAATCCTAGAGATATACACAGATACACAAGGTTGTCTGTGATTTGTCTTTCATGTTTCTGCATCAATCTCTAATTTCCTTTTTTTTTTCATATGGAGGAAAAACCCCAAAGAAGGAAACAACTGAATTTCTCACCCTCAGAAGGGTTGTTTGTTTTTTTTTTTTTTTTCTTCCTAACAGTTATTCAGGTAGCAAGAGGCTTATCCACACATGCAGAGGAAGTTACAAAGCTGGAGCTCCTGGAAAATCATGAAAGGATTTCATGGAAGGAAATGAAATATCAAAAAATGAAATGGAAGGATTAGGAATTAAATGAAATCTTGGGATTTCATTTCCTTTCATGAAATGATAGATATTTTAGAAAGAAAGAGGTTTTCCTAGTCCTCTTGTCTCTTTAACCCACAGCAGTGATTGTTCATGGCCAGAGCAGAAATGCAGTTTGTGCTACCTATTATTTTAAATACTGTGGATGTGGCCAGTGTGACTGGACTTGCTAATTGGATTAAACCTTCAGGCACAATATTTCTGCTGAAGTGCTTTCTCTATCACCTTCCCACCTAACCAAAGTAACGAATCTTACCAAAATCAGAGTGCCATTTATTAAGGTGTACCTAAAGATTTGCGAATGTGTTTTTGCTCAAATGCTAAGCAAATTTGTAATTTGTAATTTGTCTTCTAAATTCCCAATTTTAATATGTCTGTTAAGATATCACTCATCTGTTAATTTCTGCAGGATTTTCCTAACTTTTCTTTTTCTATGTATAACTCCAGAGAAGCAGAGAGACCAGAGTCATTCTTTCATTGTTAGAAGACATAAGGGAGGGGAACATCCATAAAGGCCTCTGAGATGATGCACTGCATGCACAAAGCAAGCAGCTGTGTACTGCTGAGCTAGATGACACGGTTAGGGGTCCAGATCTCAGCTATCACTATGAAAATGGCATGATTTGTGCCTCCTGAGAGGAATAATGTCTAGATGAAGAAGGGGGGCAGAGCAGCTGCTAGCTTTAAGCTCTATGTAATTTATTTACCTTCATAGTGCCATGGGCTCATTAGATTGGCCAGTGTCACAATCACCAAGTGTGCCAGTGGGCTAACAGTTAATCCCATTAGCATTAGCTGCTTAGTTTCTAAAACTGGAACCCAAATACTGCATGACAGTCTTGCTCAGCTTCATTATTTTAGCTAGACTTCTCCTTCAGATCTGAAAAACTACACAGCATGAAAAATAAATTCTCAAAAGAAATTAGGTTGGCAGGGAAAGAGTTTCTCTTCACTCGTTGAAACTGCCTTCACAGAACAGTGTGTTTACCATGCAGAACGAGAGTGCAATTACAGTACTTACATAAATGGCTTTCTAAATTGGCATTTTAAACAAACATTTCAAGAGGATCCTGCTTGAATACACCTATCATACTAAATTCAAACCATAAAAGAATGTTAACCCCCTCTTTATGCTACTGTACTTGTATAGGTTTCAGGAAAAAAATATGGTTTTCTGTCTTTCTCTTTATGCTCTCGCCCTTTCAAGAGTCAATCAGAGTATTATGATCATAAAGTGGAAGCAAATTTAGTAGCTAGCACAGCCCCCTCTTCCCAAGCTCTTCTCAGAAATGATATGAGTTCTTTTTAAACATCATCCACACAGCTCTAGGCAGAAGATAGCCTGAGTTCTATAGCAGAGACATTAGCCTTACTACCTTAGCCTCTATACTGTTTTTCACAAGTTCAGGAAGATAACATGCCTTTGAATTTTAGTTTGGAGGGTTTTTTTTGTACCAAATGCATCCGCAACTCACTCAGTAGCAGTCAGATTTTGTGTGCAGGAGCCGGAGCTACTGAGGGAGGGGATACAAAAAACCAACCCAAAAGACCTTTTGTTCTCTGGCACGGCTGGTTTTGGTTTTCAATGTGGTGTTGGGGAGAAGACTCCAAGCTGTGCATCTACCTATAGTCCTTTCATGTTCCCGAGGGCTGATTAAAAGCAGAGTGTGTGCGGCAGGCTAAAGCCGTGTACAGGCTGTGGCTAAAGCTGCAGCGAAACAGCGCACACTTCTGCAGGTGCAGGAGACAGGAGGGTGCAGCTCAGAGCAGGAGCTGGTCCTGTGTTTTCCAGTTCACTAGCAAAACCAATTTGTGATTGCTACATTTGCTGTTAGAGGGCAGCAGATATCCGAAGTTAGGTCTGCGGACACCATGACTAGTTCTGCCCGGGCTCGGTGGCATCTGCAATGGCCAAGAGATGCTGCCAACACTCCTTTCAATCTCTGGGTGTGACCAGCTCAGAAAGTCCAAAGTTTCATTATCAGGTTAATATTTTCCATGTCCTGTCTTTCTCAGCTCAGGCTTTTCTCAGAATTTGAACAGTTTTGCGACCATCCTCGGGATGTCAATTAATCTAAAATTGATCACTCTGCTAATGTCAGCAATAGTCCTACAAACATGTCTTCAAATCATCTGATGTTTCTAACATTTGGAAGTGACATTTTTAGAAAAATGTACCGCTGGACTCTAGACCTGCTTTAATTTTTAGAAACATACTGAATAACCACAGAATCCTTAAGGTTTGAAGGGACTTCTGGATATCACCCAGTCCAACCCACCTGTCGAGGCAGAGGGGCAATCCACCTGGAGCAGGTGACACAGGAACGTGCCCAGGTGGGGTGTGAATGTCCCCAGAGAGGGAGACTCCCCTCAGGCACCCTGTTCCAGTGCTCTGCCACTATCAATGTAAAGAAGTTCTTCCTCATGCTGAGGTGGAACTTCTTGTGCTTTAGTTTATGGCCACTGCTCCTTGTCCTGTCACCGAGCATCACTGAATTCTATGATAAAATTCTGATGAAACTACTTAAGTTTACTGACTATGTGCTTTTAAAACTTGCAGGTGTGCCATCAATACTGTGCTTTTACTCTGTTTAGCAGGATACCTCTGTGACCTTCTCCTCCTTCAGCTCTCATCATACATCTGTTACCTTAGAAGTGGGGGGAAAGCAAGGAAACAATCAAAAAATTAGCTTACGTTTCTGGAAGCCTTTTAAATTTCATCTCTTTCAATGGTGAAGATCAAACAGTTACTTAAAGTATTAATCAAAACTACAGATCCTGACCGAGGATCCAGTGGCAGCTAAGTCTGAAGATTCAGTTCTACAGTATAGGAAATTTAGCTTCAATTTATTTTTTTTTTCATTTAACTACAGTGATTTCCAAAGGAAAACTGTCTGTATGCTTAACTCTGATACCTCTCAATATCACTCTAAAAAAATGGCATTAATTGGTTCCTCTGGGTTTTTAATATGAGCAGCAGAAAGTTCAGACCCAAGTTTTCAAAATAGAAACTCTCTGAGAAAGTGTAAGCTCTCCCTCTAAAGATGGCATGCAGAAAAAAGGGAACAGCTTAATTGTTTACTGACTGCTTGAACTAAACAACCCAAGAAATTTAATAAATGTATCCAGGAGTCACTGCTGTCGTTCCACACTAGTGTCATAGGGGCAAATATGCTTCGAAAAATTATTCAGGCACCAGCATCAAGATCAATCTGTGTTTATTTGTTTTTACTTTACCTAAATCACCAAACACGACATACCTGAAAAAGCCACAATTCAGATCATAGCCAAGAACTGCAAGCACATTTCTCCCCATGTCTCATGACTGATCCTCTGCCAACCACCTTATATGTGTGAGGTAAGAAAGATTCTACAGAAACCAAGTCATCCCAAACACATTCCTGCCATATTCGCCATCTGTCCTCTACCTGTCTGGAGAAAGCAGAACATCATTGTATAGGCAGTGCATATGTGTAAAGGAGAATGGAAGCTGTGTACAGAGCATTGATTGTGTCATTTCCAAATCCAGCTGTTTAACTTTTAAAGGGCTCAAGTTTCACATTGTTTTAAAAACCACATCACTTCACCTTGTCGAACCTGCATTGATGCAAAACCTCAAAAAGGTTCTGATTCCTTTACAATAGACCTGCGAAATTCCCACTGATTTGAGGAGAAGCAGGACTAATTCTGCATGAAGATAACAGAGTGCCTGGGCCACTTTGGATGGTGCTTCTCAAAGCTGGTGGGGAAGTCACAGCCCCTCTAGATTCTCCTCTGGCTACAGCAGTACTTTGATGGCAAGGCCAGCAGCATCTCCCCTTGTCTCTTAAAAAATGGAAGGGGTTACTGGTACCGCAGCCAAAATCATACATATAAAAATCACAGAAGTTTTATTCCTTTCTGGTTTCTTGTTCTCTAGAAAGTATCATTAAACAGCTTACAGTGAGAGTTTAAATAAGTCTGAGTTGTATTAAAAACTCAAGGGATTTGTTATTGCATAATATCACTTCTTAGTGGTAAACACTCAACATAAAATAGCAGAACAGTCAAGCTCTAACTTGCTATTTTAATAAATTTTTTTTTTCTTCTAGTCAATGAAGATAATAGCCCTTCTGGCAGTGCAGAGATTTAAAAGTTTAGGTCTCATTAAAATTTTGAAATACATGTGTATAAATAAAGCTAATTAAGTTGACTGATGAAATAAGATATCTTGCTTCAGTGTAGTTTCTTTAGAAATTCCAGTTTTCAGCAAAAGGGGAACATTTCCCTTCAGAAGGACTTCACCTACCCCCTCGCCATTACTCATCGCTGGATTTATTAAAATAAATAAATTAGTACCTCTTGTGGGATATTGGGCATCTTGCTGATGGAAGATTTATATAAAAGGAATGTTGTTGGACTGTATTTCCTTGTTTTTGTGTAAAAGAAAGAAAATTCAGCAATGAGCTGATAGAACACTTTGCTTTATGCAGGCGATATTTTTAATTTGGAGAAAGGAGATGCAAACCCTTTGAAAATCTGTGCCCAGGAGCACCAGTTAAGCGAAGCAGCTATGGCAAAGCAGTAATCCATTGTAGTATAGGTGGGTTTCTGACAAATTGATGTGGGTATTTGATACCCTTATGTGGGCACTTGCAACCCGAGGCCATGGGGAGTAGTTCCAGCACTTCAGCTGATCTTGCTGTGCTCCACAGGTTATTCCTACTCTGGGGCTTTCACACAAGGTATTCAGGAGAGAGTTTCTGCTAATCTGCACGGCCAGGCCAGTGTAAAAGAACTAAGATAAGGTAATGAACATCTTCATTATTCCATATTCAGCCCTTTAAGTTCAGAATCTTACCTCATCAGATTTTGGGGTATTTTTGTTTGTTTTATTAATGCAAGCACTGCCCAGAAGTTCAGCATCATCATTAAATATTCAATAGAAATGTGTGTGTTCAAGAGTAATTTCTTCTTTCTCCTCTCTCCTGGTGAGTCTATTTTGAAGCAGGTATTGTTTCTTCCTGTCATTTTGCACTTCATGGATTGCTATTGCTTTGGAGGAATTATTCAGAAGCTTTCTGCTATACAAATAATTTGTCATCTGCCTAGAAAAGAAACCTTCTACAGTTACCTCGTTTTGGACTGCTTCTCTTGGAAATTCTGCCCAAACATATCAGCCTGATTAAACATAATGAATATAAGTGTTTCCTTATAAATAAAGAAAATTAAGAAAGTTAGAGGTGCAGCACCAACTCACAAAGCCAACGTTTAATAAAATTCTATTACACAATGGGTGCTACTGAAGTGTAATCAGCAGAAAGGACTGTGTTCATTTGTTCCATAACTGGGGGCCTTTCTTACAGGCTTAGCTTAAGTAAAGGTTAAGTTTGGGGTTGAAAGAAAGAGAGAGCCTGGAGAGCTGCAGCTGCAGTGGGGCTAGAAAAGAGCCCCCAAAATGAAGTGTGGGCCATGGAGAGGCCTGGGTTGTAAAATCCTTCTCCCTGGGCAATGACTAGTTGCCATTACCATTGCCATGTGTTGAAGGATAATCCTCAGATTACGGTTATTTTTAGTGGTAGGATTCAGGTTTAGGTTGAGTGTAAGCCTAGAGCTGCATTTGGAGTGGGTCTGCAAAGGGGCTGCCAAAGGAAAGCATGATCTGTAAAGAGAACGGGCTGGGAGAAGTTTTCTAGTGGGAAAAGTAATGTGGGGTCAACATCGGCCAGGACAGTGAAATTGTCTGCTCCCCTGTGGAATGAAGGTAATGCTCAGGCTCAATGGATTGTAATCTAGTGCTCTCCTCATTCCTTTTCTGACATTTTTGCAGATGGGTAATAAGACAGCCTATTTAAACTGAATATAATATGGTTAAATATGCAAACATCCTGAAGAGCCAGGCCCCTGTAACAGTTTTATTCTGATCAGTTAAAGGAATTATTTATTACTTCACTAAGTATTTTACTTTTCTCTTAAGCATTTCTGCCTGACCTGGTAATTTAAGAACTCATTCCTTTTCCCCAGCTTCCTGTTTTTCAAGTCCTTTCCTAATTCACTTTTTTTTGTTTTCCTGATGCACAGGTATTACACCAAGGTCAGTGACAGCTACAACTGAGCTGTATTTTTGGTATGCATATAGTGCTATTAAAGAAGTTCACAACTGCAGAAACATCTCTTTACTAATAGCAGGAGTAATTTGTTTCATCTGCAAGAGAAAATGTCGATATTCTGACTGGTTTGGTTTTTTGGGTTTTCTTTGGTTGGTTAGTTTGTTTTGGATTTATTTAAACTGAAAGAACCTGGTGGGAAGGGAAGGGAAGGGAAGGGAAGGGAAGGGAAGGGAAGGGAAGGGAAGGGAAGGGAAGGGAAGGGAAGGGAAGGGAAGGGAAGGGAAGGGAAGGGAAGGGAAGGGAAGGGAAGGGAAGGGAAGGGAAGGGAAGGGAAGGGAAGGGAAGGGAAGGGAAGGGAAGGGAAGGGAAGGGAAGGGAAGGGAAGGGAAGGGAAGGAAGGGAAGGGAAGGGAAGGGAAGGGAAGGGAAGGGAAGGGAAGGGAAGGGAAGGGAAGGGAAGGGAAGGGAAGGGAAGGGAAGACTTTGTACCTGTTTCTCTGTAGAGTCTGAGGCTGTCTTGGAATAATTCTGTAGGAGGTTCACTGAGACCAGCCTGCCAGTGGGGAATTAACTAACACTGATGGTTTCTCAAATAAAAGCTTTGACTTGCAATATAGATACAAATACCTTGGATTTTCATAGTGTATAGAGCTGCACCCAGATGTGAGTATCACTGCTGATACTTACCTCCTGTGGAAATAAAGCTTAAATCTGAACAGGGTAGACAGCAACAATTTGCTTTAATGTTTTTTAGCCAGTGGACACACAAACAGAAAGCTTTGGAGATGTGTGCAGGTGCCTGTGAGCATTTGTAGAACACAGCAGACTTCAGGAAGAAGAATCATACCAAAACAACAGCATGGGCACTTCATTTTCAGAACGATAGGAATAAAAGAATAATATCAAATAAACAGAAAGGATCTGCTTTGTGATGGATCCATTGCTTTGTGATGGATCTTCCTCCAGAGGAGCTCTCAATCCATGCAATCTAAGCTGCCACACGCCTGCTGTTGCAAGCATGGAGGGGCTGCAGCAGATGCAGGGATGATTCTTCCTCAGGCAAAACTTTCTGTGAGGTGTTTAGGCTCAGTTGTGCATCACAGATATGAAGGCTGGAACATGTAACTGCTCTTGGGGTATGCAGGAGCACATTGGTTCAGGAAAAAGAGTGGGTTCTGGCCTGAGGCTGCTCCCTGGCCTGGCTGCTCTCTCCAGAGGTGTCCACCTACACCTCTCACCACAAAATGTGCTCAAGTAATTTCTGAAAAATGGATGCGGTGAGGACAAAAGAGCAGTTCATCATGACTTTTAGAAGGTATTTTTATTGTTTGGATACCCTAGCCTAGCTGAATGTAGAAATATAATTTGAGCAGACAGCCAAAATACCCACTAATTAACTTTAACTTCCTCCAGTGTCACTCTAGGAGCAGGCTGTAGCTGGAAATAATTAGTTACAGGAGACCTCGACAACTTTAGTGTTTCATTTTGTAACTACTTTGTCCCAGTTGACTACAGTTTGGAGCCAAGGGAATGAACCTGTTTGCACTTTGCTGCTAACACTAGCCTGCCAGGAAGAGCCTTCTACCGCTGCAGATGGGAGGAATGTGACTCAAATATCAAGTCATTACACCAGATTACAATGAAACACTGGGTTTTACAGACCACCAGCAGAATAAAGGCCTGCAACACACAAATGCAAACCAGTAGATTAAGCCCATTCCCTCAACCCAGGGAGCAGGCTGAACCCCTGCAAGCAAAGGCTGGAAAACATTTTTCATCTGGAGTCAGAAAAAGAACAGAGACAGCAAGGCTCTTTTGCCTCTGTACAAGGCTGTTCCAGGTATTACCCCATAATCCCTCCAGAAATCAAGGACAGTTTTACTTATGATCCTTAGAGGTGGCAGGTTGGGCTTTTATTTTCACAGGGGGAAGATTAAAAGATTCAATACAGGTGTACTAAGATCACATAGCTGCACATTCCCCTTCCCAGAGAGACAGGAGCTTCCCCAACACCACCCACTGCCAGCTCCTACAGAGGAGATCTCCTTTCTCTGTTTCTTTTGGTGGATGAACAAAAGGCAGGAAAAGAAACCCAGTGCAAATAGACTAACTTAGGGAAACTCGAGGTGTCCTGGCCAAGCAGGGAAGTAAACATACGCCAGTATTCCAGTTGAGAACTGTGTCTTCCTTTGGAGTCCAGAACATGTCTTTTGAACTAACTGCACTTTTCCTATGATTTGGGGGTTTTAATTGCTCTAAATGTCTACACTCATGTAGCCCATGTCCCAGCTACCTGCAAAGACTGCAAACATATGAATTTTCTAGAGCTCTCAATACCTCCCATGCCTCTTAACAATCGAGCTGTGGCAAACAGGCACTTCAACCACGAGGGAACCTGGAACATAACTGTGCAACCCCCTTAGCTCTGGAGATGTTTTACTGTTTCTGCCACATGGAAGGAAGTCCTTGCTCAAACAACTCCTAAATGCATGAGATCTTTTTCATTTTATTAGCCTGTATATGCATTTCTCTCCATGAGGCAACTACTGAGCATGTTATACTGTTTTACACTGTCCTGGTTCCAGAGCAGGTCATTGTGCAAAGGGAGTGGGCAGCTGGCTCAGCAGGCCCTGGACTGACAAACGAGGCTCTACTTTTTTCTAAACATTAATTTTCAATTCACCTGCACTTGTTCTGAACCACAAACCTCACCTCTCCTAAAGAGGAGACAGCCCCTAATCTTCTTCTTTCTTACCACCTCTACAACTGCACTGCCCTCCACTCCTAAAGAGGAGGCAAGCCTTGAGTGTTGCTCTTTTATTACTTAAACCACATCCCCATCCTCCCAAAAAATTCCCTCATCCAAAGAGAATTCACTTCTTGACTGTAACATTCTCCACTCCCAATTTCAAGCTCCCACCTTTCTCTCAGGTGGGTGTAATTTAGGTTTAACACCAGCTTTGTTTGATTTCTTTGGGTTTAGGTGAAATTTTCTTTGAACTTGGAGTCTCTATTATTCAAAGTAAATTAGTAGGCAAGGCACTGCTATAAAAAACCCTCCTCCATGAAAAGTAGGTTCTATTTAATTTCCACTACAAAGCTGACAGTTGTGTTGCCCTTCCTCTTCTTTAATTAAGTCCAGAGTCTTCCTGAAGTTTATTTAATTATATCATAACAGCACTATAGGAAGTGGTCTTTTTTGGATAATTTAGAGTGACCTCTCTTGAAATAAACTTCAATATGTTTTGAAATTCTTTCTTGAAATAAAGTTAAACAGTGCCACTTACATCCCAATCTCCATACAGAGGGAAGTTCATTGCCTGTTTAATAGAAGTTATATCTTCTAAACAGATTTTTCCTCAAACTGGGGAAACACTTCTGCTCCAAGGCGCCTTTCTCAGCCCTGGCAGAAGGGGCTGAAACAAACAGTTTTGCTTCACATCTCCTCACTTTTGGAGAAGCGCCTTTATTAGCTCTTCCTTCCACAGCATTGCAAAAGAAACCTCAGGTGTGCCCTCTGCACTGTACCCACAGGACTCTTGTTTCCACAAACTCATGCCAAACCGCTGGTGTGCTCTCCAACATTGCACATCAAAATAAATCCAGAAGTCCTTCTACAGTGGTGCTCCACCATCAGCAAATTCCTGCATGAAAACTCCCACAGAAGCCCTCCACCACCAACAAACTCCTACAAGAAAAATGCCGTGACAGAATTACCCCATCAGCAAATTTCCACTTGAAGATTTCTACAGAAATACTCCACCATCAGCAACATGAGAACATTTATGTTACCACTAAGATTTGCATGAGATGCTATCAAGAAATGATTCTGTAGCACCCCAAGTAGAAGAGAGCCACACTGCTCAGGCTGCCAGGAGGTGCTGAGGGTCCTCTCCTGCTCTCAGGGAACAGGGTTTGGAGAACTCAAGTTCCCTCACTGGTGAGGAGAAAGTAACTTTCACCTTCACCTCAAGCAGCCGCCTGGTAGATAAGGGATGTGAAAACCAAAAGAAAAGCACCTTAAAACAGTTGTTTTTTCTCAAGCTAAGGAAATGGAACTGGCTGCAGCCTGCCATGGCCAGCCCTGTGAGCCTTGCCAATTCTGCACCCAGTGAAGGCAGGAGCTGCCCCATCCCACAGTGGGAATGTCCTGCAGAAATGTGGGCATGCCACACACCATGGTTACTGATGCTGAAAATGATTTAAGGCACAGAGGGCAGCGACAGAATGATTTCTGGAGTGAGCTACCAGTGCTCATATGGATGTTTTGCTTGCCCAGTGGATTAATAGGAGGGGGTAGGATTCAATCTCAGCGGTTAATCCTTTCAATGTCACAGGAAGCAAACATATCTATTTTCTATTAAGACTGGTTGTCAGGTTGTGTGGGCCTACCCTTTTTCAAATCGTTCGTAATTCCCTCTTTCCAAAGTATCCTGGGACAAGAGCTGATCCCAGGAAGAGCCATGAGGCATCTCTGCCCCACCGAAAAGGCACATTTCTATTCTCAGAGAAAGCATCCTCTTCCCTTAGTGCACAATTGCAGGCACAGGCAGGTGATGGATATGAAACAGCATTACAGAAATTTGTTGTCAAAGCCAATACTATGTCTTTATTGTCATTTACAAAGGCAAATGTAACTGCTCTGTAGCACTATACAAAAAAAAAAAAAAAAAAAATCAGTAATCCTGCATTAAAAAGTCAAGTCTTCATTCATCAGATTTACAGACAGGCAACAGTGAGAGAAATTTTCTCTTTAAAAACATATTCAAAGCATTCAGAGGCATTTCTCTCAATGATTGACTACTGAATAATGTACCTTTCTCTAACGTTTTTGGAAATAAAAGAATTACTTTTTTTTTCACTTAGGTAATCTATCACTGTTACATTTTAATTTATAGTTTTAGCATTTTTTTCTGAGTATGAATTCATTTAGTTATCCTGTATAAATTAATAAACCACAGTCTGCTCTTTTAGCCCAAAGCAGTTAATTGTTTTTGTCCATGCTGAATTTTGATAGTTTCTCCTTATTTTTCCATGCACATCAACATATTCCATTGCTATAGTTTGTGGTACTTTATTAGTGACAGATTGAAATTCCATTTGACAAATACCAAAACTAAACAACTCACCCATCAACTTACACATTAAGTCAATTTATTGATGTGCATCAAGTTTGACATATTACCTATGATTCACTAAGCTGAGGTTAGAAGGACAAATCTGCTATTTATTCTGTAATCCCTTCAGCTGGAAATCTGGCATCTGTTTGTTAAGCAATTTTTTACAGAAGCATGGAGGAGTCTTCCTGGCACCCATGCGGTTAAAATATATTCCCAACTAAATTTCCATTTTTCTGGTAAAGTAATTTATCCACTTGCTCTGTGGCTTAAAATACCTTGCAGTGGTCACTGACTACAAATCATGCATCACACGTGTCTTATTTCAGAGCTCTGTTTTGCCTGATTTATTGTGAAAAGCAAGGAAGGAATTACTATGAGCTTGAATAAAGTACAGCCTTGTCTCATTGAAATAGCTAGTAAACTGAGAGCTGAACTAAATATCAACTATATCTGAGATTCAATAGCTATTAACATTGTTTTGTAAAAAAACCCTAAAACATGTACATTTACTTTTGGTCAACAGTTGGGCTTTTCTCAATTTTTAATCTTTTTTTTTTTTTTTTTAAGAATCACTCGCAGAAGACAAGAAGTGCCAACATTGCTGAGGTGAACCTTGAGAACCCATGATTGGGTTCATCCCTGCTTGAAAGGGCTGTTACAATAAAACATTACCCTAGACCTAAATTTTCAAACCTTCAGGCAGTTTTTAGGGATCTAACCAGTATCTACCAGTGCCATGATGGGAACAGAAGCAAGTCACAGTGAGTTCTTAAGCAGGCTGCCTGCTCCCCATGTCCCCAGGCTTTGGGGACAGCATCCTCTGCACCTCTGAATGTGGTCTCAGAGGGGAAAAAGGACACTGTCAGAAGTAGCTGACTATAAGCTGTTTACATTCCCTTGGAAACTGCATTCCTGGTTTTTGGAGGAAGGGCACACCAAGGAGTGCAGCACCTGGCTGCAGGGTTATGACCAGCTGCAGGGACAGTCCCTGTGGGTTAACATGAGCAGGGAGTTATTATAAGAAAAAGTCAATCTCCATCATTTTAATTCAAGGCACGATGATAACATTCTGATCAGTTAGTAATTACAGAACTGAAGAATGTACTATATCCTTTTGCCTTTGTAGTTGATGGGTTTTGGGGATATTTTTGTTGCTGTTTTCTTCTTGTTGCTCTTTTTGGTTTGGAGTTTTTTGTTTGTTGGGGGTTTTTTTTGTTGGTTCTTAGGGGGTTTTTTTTGTTTTGTTTTGTTTTTCCACTTAAGGTCTCATAAAAATGAATTGCAAGAACTTAAAAATTTACTTATAGTAAATTTTGGGTACTTATAAAAAAAGCTGATACATGTGTGCCTTATTCATTAGCATATTTGCAGCAGAGCTGTGGCTGCTACTAAAAAATTCTGGCCAGATCCTCAAGAGGTTTTATGTCTATGGAGCTACACTTGTGTACATTGCTTTGAGCAGAGATCAAAGAATCCAATGACTTCTGAAATTAATCTGGTAATGATACTGCAACCGTATTAAAAATAAACAAACAGCTCCCCTGCCAGGTGCTGTTTAATGTTAGAATGTTTTATCAGTCTCAGCAAAGGCCGAAGAATGAGTGAACTAAAACCTTATTCCTAAGTACAGGCTTGTAAATTCCAGGGTAAGAAGCACTAGAAGAGACAGAGAGACTTCAGCTTTCAAGAAATTATCAGATGACCATCCAGAGTTTCCTCTCAACTGGATAAAATCTCATCTATGAACCAAGCACTTCACAGTGGAATTTAATTCACACACAGATGTGGAGAAGACAAAGCAATTGAGCTGTGTCGTTTTGCTGTTTGAGCAAAGACAAAGAAGCGTCAGTCCAGAAATTGAAGACTTCCTGGAAATGTCTCTTTCCATGTTTTGGCCCAGTTTAACTCAGGGCCAAAGCTGTGAAGCTGTATGGGCATATTTTATAAACTTATCGGAGAGCATGGTGTGGGTTTCTACACACAGATATGCAGAACATCTTGCAGAGCACTCTACAAACAATGACTTAGATCCTGGTCATGCACCAGCTATGTAAGCAAATGTGGCAGCAGCTCTATTTCAGCAAGAGCTGGCACCAGGTTCATCTTAGCTTACGAGGAAAGGAATGTTGGCCAGGCCATCAGATGGAGAATTATTCCCCAGCCTGTTTCTAGTCATAGAATCACTGAATAGTTTGGGTTTGATGGAACCTTTAAAAGTCATCTTGAAATGAGCAGGGACATGTTCAAATAGAACAGGTTGCCCAGAGCCATGTCCAGCCTGGCCTTGAATGTGTCCAGGGCATCTACCACCTCTCTGGGAAACTTGTTCCAATGTTTTAGCACTCTCATTATTAAAAAAAAAAAAAAAGGTTTCCTTATAGGTAACCTTAATAATCCTTCCTTCAATTTGTTACCTCCTGTGCTATCACAACAGGCCTCACTAAAAGTTTGTCCCCAGCTTTCCTGCAGCCTCCCTTCGGTACTGGAAGGTGCTCCAAGGTCTCCCCAGGGCTTCTCTTCTCCAGGCTGAGCAACCCCAATCCTCTTGGCCTGTCTTCTTAGGAGAGGTGCTCCAGCCCACTGTGCATTTTTGTAGCTTCCTCTGGAACCATTTCAACAGGTCCATGTCCTCAGCCCTTTTTGTCAGCAAAGTTGTGTCTGCACTCTTGCTTTGTAGCGATCAGTCTCTTCAGGTGAGAAAAGCAAAAATTACAAAATAACTTTTTTTCCACAGCAGAAAAGACCAATTGGTTGAATTAATGGTAATGCCACAAGATGGTGCTGGACATTTCATTGACACAGGCCCTTGAAGCTTTTCATTTATTGCCTTTGTATGTTCCCTGACTAAACCTTTCCCCAGCTGGAAGTTTGCTCTGAAAATCAGCACTGGCTGGTGGCATGGGGGTACACAGACAGGCTGGCATCTCACACATGCTGGATAACAGGCATGTGTGTTTTATATAATTCCTGGTTTATACTTTTCTGAAATCATCACTGCTGTTGCTTTGCAGTCATGCATCCCAAGCTGCTTTCATGGCAGGTCAGCAAAGCTTTTATCCTTCTGTGGAAAAGCCTTCCAGATTAATAGTGTTTTCCAAAACCCCCTGTTGGTCACAGCAGCCCAGGATGGTGACCTGACATCACAATACGAGTTTCATGGCAATTCAGATGCTTTTTTGTTTTGAAAGAGAAAAAAATTATACAAGCAGGAGCTTTATAATTTCTTACAATTTTACAAAAACTCTAGAAAACAGGCACCTTGGAAAAAAACTGCCTGTTATGGGTTATAATGCACTCACAAATGGAGCAATGTGGTCATTATTTTTTACAGTAATGCATTTATAAAAGGAAATCTTTGGCATTGGGAGGTTTAATGAACCATTTCTGACATTTCCAGCCCATGATTGACAATGCTGCTAATATTCCTTAAACAAATGTTTGGGAAAAAAATAGAATGTTACAAATTTTAGGTCAGATTCTCGGTGAGATTAATGGGCCTACAAAGATTTAACAGGACTACAGATTACACCCTGAAGTACAAAACCATTTCATTCATACTCTTATGAACTTGATGGAGTTTGGATTTGTATTCTGAAAAAATACTCTGTATTTTATAATGGAAATCATCCAAATCTGGAGTCTGGAAGTCCAGAGTGTTTATGTTCCTATCTGAGCTGGAGGAGCACAGCCTATCTTTAATCTGTGGTGCCTCTGTGCTTCACAGAATTTGCAGTCTCCTTTTCCACAGACAATGCCTCCTCAAGCTCTATTTCCAGCTGCTCTGCTGATTTTATAACCAGTTGACCCAGGACAAAATAGCAGACACAGACTTTTAATACCAGCATCTCCCCTTGTTTTGTTTGGGGTTTTTTCCTCTTTAATTGTGGAGATGAGTGGTTTCAGTGGCAAAAAGAGTAAGTGGTCCAGTTCCACTTTCACCTCCACTTTGGAATATGGTACTCATCTCTTCCCCTACTTCAGTTTTACATCCCTTGACTGTCATAGGGCCTTTTCCCCAGACTCCGTGCCACCCACTAAGGTGCATAATGAAAGCAGAAAGGGTGTGACCTTTTGTTTATAGTCAGCAGTGCTCCCAGGACAGTGCTAGTGATGTTACAAAGGGGAGATAAAAACCCACTGGTCAGTATTCAATGCAAATATTGACTGTATTTTCTATATGTAAAGTTACAATGGTCTGTATATGTGAATAAAATTGTATATGACAGCCTCAGAATGGTTCATTAAGATAAGAACACCTTTTCTCAGACTGAAAGACAGAGAAATTAGGACATAGAAAATTCAAGAAAATCATAAAAAATTTAACTAGGTCCACTGTCAGACCTGAATTCCTGATTTCTAATTGTCTGTCCATTCCTTTCACAATTTCCACAGACTGCATAGTATCAAATGAGAATTATTTAGTATTTAACATTCCATTTTAAACAACCCAGTCAACACAAAAATCAGCAGCTCCTAAACTAGTAATTCCAGATCTATTTTCAAATACAACCATTGAAATATTTTGCCATAGCTACTTATTACTGATTTATGACTTCTTGGTAATTTGTCACTAATTAATGCAACATTTTTTTGCTTTAAAAGATCTATTATGTAAATGCAATATCAGTTAGACTTACTGCAACCAGAAATACTGGTAAGAATACAAATGCTCCTAAAATGGCATTATGGTAAATAAATAGTATCTTTTCCCAGGCATTCTGCTGTGCATGTGTTGCAGGGTGTGAGGCTGGTTTTCCTCCCTTTACCCTTCAGTGTGGATGGCAGAATGCCTTACTTGGTTTCCTATTGTTATTCTAAAAGATGATGGAGACATGGTAGATTGCTACATAAATAAAACTAAATTTCTAATCTTAAGCATTATGTGTTTTCCTAAGCATATTCAGGTTTAGAACATTACTTGGATTGTAATAGATTCTTAATGGGAGTGAGAAGCTTGGTGTTTGCATAATGTCTTCTGTACCAACTGTCTGGCTTCTGGAAAATGTGGTGGAATATTCATACTCCCCACTCTCTGTGAGGGATATAGTTATTGTAGCCTTCTGACGAGTGTAAATTACAGAATAAAATCTGCATTCAAAGTCATTCACAGTGCTCTCACGCTGTCTGTCACTGCTGGAATATCTGCTTGGTTTAGGATTCCCTGGCTCTACAGGAGCCTAAGGTGGCCTTGATGAAAATTAAACTCTTGGCCTGATGCTTTGATCATCACACCAGTCTCTCCACTACGTCATCCTTCCAGTTACCTAACCAAAGCCAATGGGAGGGGGAAACCCAGGGTTTAGCATGCCAGTGAATTGATCACAACACTTGTTACAAAGCTACTGCTACGATCCTTCCTAAACAGACCTGGCTATAAGTGATGAAATTATCCGGAACTAATGCTGTGACCCTTCCTGTCTCATCCTTGACATGCTTAGAAATATGGAGAAGCCATGTCTCCTTGTGATTTCCATGGGAATGACCAAGCCTGCCATCATCCTACCTGCCCAGGCCTGTGGCATCAGGCAAGGGAGCGCTAAGAGATGCAGAAGGGACTCCATGTTTTGGGCTGGATTTTCTGTTGCACTCAAACATGCAAATTGCTTATACCTAAGCAAAACAAGTAAAGGACCGTGTACATATGGGTGAGATGTAGAGTCACTTTCTACCACCACAACTGTTGCCTGGCCTGATCCTTCTTCGGCTGGTTGTCCTCATGCAATTGTTTGTGTCCCTGTGAGTTTGCTCATGGACCATTATGTACCAGAGCGTCCCATTCTCAGGGAGCACACTCTGTGGAAAACCATCTGAGAACAAGGTTTGGTCCTATAAGGGAACATTCACAGGACTTTGGGGAGGGTTTATTAGACCCTGCTCCTAATTATGTGCAACCACCACTGTTTAAATTCTGGCTAAAGGAATAAGGGCAATACTTCATACTGCTGGGGGTATTTGTTACACTAAATAATGTGCACCATCACAAGACTTAAAACTTGTCTTAGCAGAGTGCAATATATGACTTGGAGCAGTCATTGAAAACTCTTTGTGAATACTGTGGCAAAGGCTAATGTAAATAAAGGAAGATCAAAGTAAACTTTGAAGCAGGAATGGAGCCTGACATAGCTTAGCAAGACATACTGTGCTTAGGCATAACCCAACAAACTGGAATTATTTCATTTTCAATTTCCTGTCCAAGATATAAGCCTTAATGAGATTGGCTGTTTTTTTTTTTTTTTTTTTTTTTTTTTTTAATTATTATCTTTATTGTCCATTTTGGTTTTCACTGCCATTAAGTACAAGTTGTGCTGGCAACTTCTTCTACAAGTTTTCAATGAACAAATGGACTGTATTTTCTATTTGTAAACATTGTTGATAGTGCTTTATCATACAGCAGAACAGTGCAGTTTACCAGCTCCTCTACACATGGAGAATGCTGTCATTTCACCCACCAAACCATGATGTAGCAAACAGCTGAGTAAAGACCCAAGAGAAGGTGGTGGGATGGAAATGAATCAGCACACTCATCTCCTTTCATCCATCCCTATTTCCATCTTTGTGTAGCACCTCTCTTGCAAGCTACAGTGCTGCAAGCAGCTCTGCCAAGTCCCATCTTGCAGACCTCTCAGATATCCTCAGAAGGGCTTTATCTCATGTTTCCATCCATCGACTCGGGCTCTTGAGGAAAGCAACACCTTTGGGTCTGACCCACACAGGTCTTCATAATTCTTGGTCTCCAGTGCTGGAGGCCCCATGGGACAATCCTTCTGCCACTATGGCCATTCAATGCCTATGGATTGGGCTTTTTCCCTGCCTTTCAATCCGCAGGGGAAGGTGAATGAGCATCAAGTGCAAGTGCCTACCGTCCTCACACACGGCCGCACACCCGGAGGCACATTACAGCCAAAGCGGCTTCTCACCAACCCGTGCAGTGCAGCCTGCCCACCGCTGGGCTATAGCAATGAGCTGGGGCCAGGGCAGAGTCACCCGGGGGAGTTACGTCTGCTGGAGACAGCTCTGAGCAGGCAACTCCAAATACTAACCTGGCTTTCTCCAGGACCCTCCTGTATCACATCCGACAGGGGAAGGGGCACCTTTTATTGCTGCGTGAGAGACGAAATACAAGTGACTTTGATTTATTACTTATCCGGCTGTTAAAAATGACTTCTGATAATTTTCTCCTTTGCACCGAGAGTGCTGGCTCTGCTCTCCTCCTCCTCTGGCAATGTGAAAGTGGCAGAGATGTCCTGCTCTGTCCATTCCCGGAGTCCTTGAAGGACGTGGTGCTGGGGGAGTGGCAGGGCTGCCCTGAACTGAGCAAGGTGATAAAAAGCAGTCTGGCAGCCACTCGCCTCCAGCTCTCCTGGCTGCCCTCCCAGCTGAAAGCAGAAGCCACAAGGTAACAGAAAACTCCATTATGTTCCCAACAGCTCACTCAGCTGCAGCCAGCAAAACACCTGGAAACTGAGACCCCGTTTTGAGTAGTTCCTGAGCATAACATGAGCACAACCACCTCAAAAGCAGCTCTGGGTCTAAGTGGTTCCCAGTAGATGAGCTATAGCATACACAGTGACATTTCCAAACAGGCCTAGTCCCTTGTGGAGATTAAAGTAAATCCCACAGTATTTCATTCTAGCTATAATCCTAAATAACAACAAATCTGGGTCTGCTGTATAATATTAAATAACTCCCCCCTTACTTTTTGTCTTCCCTGTGTCAAAGAACATCGTAAGCTTTGACAGTCAAGTGCTCAGAAATAAGGAAATACTAGAATGCCAGCTGTTCTGTTCATACAGAAGAGTGGCCAGCCCCTAACACACTGTACCACTAGCTGGATTAATTGCATTACATGCTCTCTTCTAGAGAGAGAAACTACACCCAGCTGAGCAATCTCAGGGCCTGCACTCAAAACGCTGATTGCTGGGTCAGTGCTTTCATTATTAGGGGTTCATGGTGGAAACACAAACCACAGGAGCAGAGAGCTCTCGTGGTTTGTACAGCTCAGCAGAACATACAGACTGTTCAGCTGGAATGTATTTTATTAACACTGAACATCCACTTCACGCACAGATAGCTTTGACATTGTTGGCACTTAAGCAACAATAAAGCCTAGTATCCAGTGGGGTTTCTTTTGGTTTTTAAAATTGTTTTTCAAAGGCATCTCCCTTTGCAATGTGAGGTGTTTCTGTATCATCTCTCTGCCTTAAGGGATGTGGTCTGATTGGTGTATTATTGCTCATAGGAAGCCAGGCTCTGGGGATGCAGCTGTGTTGCCAGAAAGTCTGCACACTATACACAGATCTTTTGTGCACTGCCAGTAAGTTGTGGCCATGACTCTGTCCCCAAGGAGTCCCAGAAGGTTTTAAACTGTAGGTGTATCTCTGTGCTGCCAGAAGGAATGTGGATGTCTTTGTCTAAAGGGATGAAAAGTTGTGAGCTGCTGATATATCAGTATGTGTTACAATATAGCCTCTGCACAGAAGGTGTATCCCTCTCCTCTGCTAGAGGTCTTCAGGCAATTCCAGAGCTGTTTGTCTCCACAGCATTTGGGACATTCACTGCTCTATTTGCCCTGGCATATCCACATGGTAATAAAGTTGTAGGTGTCATAATACATTTGTGCCAAATTACTCACTGTATCAGCATATGGGCCATCCCTCTGAGGAGCTCAAGATGATTTGAAATTCCTAATTAAGCTTCCTACACTGGAGACAATTAAGGATTATTATGCCCATTTGACAGACGTTGTTGCCATGCTCCCTGGAAGGTCTCTGTGCTGCCTGCCAGGGGTGCATGTAAAACCCACTGTGCCCATTCTGGGCACTCAATTTGCTCTTCACCATGACACTGAAATTGATAGCCACCAAAACCAGCACTCTGCACAAAGAACAAACCTTGAGGCTCAGGGCAAAGGGAGCTTAGCTGGCCTGTATACAGCAAACAGAGAAAATACCTCATGCGTTCATTTTCTTGCCTTCAGGAACAGCAACATTTTCCTCAAGGGCGAACCCCAACAGTCTGCCCAGACTCTTGCAGAGCCTGGGCAGTCTCAACACACCTAAATATCAGCTTCAGTGTGACTTTGTAGCACAGATAGCAGCCTGTACTTAGGCATATCCCCAAAGGAAAGGATTATCCAGCAGGATACTGTGTGCAAACATATAGCAACATCCCTATCCGAACCTTTGTATCCGTGCCTGCTGTGTATTTCCCCTTGAACAGTTAATCATCTGTAGGGATGAGTCTAGACAACACTTTCTCTTTCTTTCCCAAGCTAAAAATAAAAAGTGTAAAAAGATTCTGAATCCAGACAGACGTATAACAGACTAAAATTTTCAAAAGATTGTGAGGATTCCACTTACTGTTCAGTCACTACAGTTGCACCTTATTTTATCCTCAGCATGAGAAGAAATACGGATTGTCACATTCAGTAGTAACAAAAAGCTGAATATATTTTTCTCTGAATACTCAAACAATAGATATATAGAAATGTGTTTAGTCAGGAAAGGCATCTGATCATATATTCGGATGAAAAAACAGGCCCCAAATACCCATCTGGTTTCAGGAAGAAACTCAGCACCTCAGGCTCATCACTAATGGAAAGAATGACACACACAGGCATGACTTCATGGTCTTAAGGCCTTGAAAATGTACATCCAAAATGTATATTATAGCAATATACATTTAATCACTTTTGGAAGCTGCTAAAAAAGAAAGAGCCAAATGATTGAAGCAGTATAGACTATCTGCAGGGAAAAGGTGCTTTGTGCCAGTAAGTCAGGGATATTACCTTTGGCTCATGAATCTGCACTATTTTTTTGGCTGTACATTCAAACTTGACTCATTCAGACCCTACAAAAATGCAAGAGAAGCAGAAGATGTCACTTGTTTCCTTAGGTTCAAACCCCAGATTTTAAAAACTATATTGAACATTATGTGCAACGGGGTTTCCTACCAGGTTTTGTTCCCTAGTAATAAATATAGAAAAACATCCCTGGAAGTTTTTGCATAAATATTTCCCAGCTTGAATGTTTAACTGAACATGCTCCAGGCACAGCTGCTGAGCATGCACCTGCACTAAACTTGACAAGCTGGAGAAGCCTAGGAGGTGAGTTGTGAAGGATAAGTGAGCAGTGGCTTTTGTACCACTCATAGCTGAGCATGGGCTCTCCTCCATTTCCACCACCAAAGATCCAGATGAATCCTGTTACCCCACTGATTTGCTTTACTTTGAATGTGTTTCTACCCATTTTGTATTTCCATTTTGTAAGGTTTCCAGTAACATAATTTACTGGTGATGGCATGTGGCAATAATGGTATTGTAAGGATATGTCAAAGGTTTGGTTTTTGAAGCTGCTTCCCTGAGGGTTTACATTGCAAAGGTATTTCCAAGAACTGCCTTCCTCCTGCCAGAGAGCAGAGCAGCATCGTGTGAGCTGTGTGTGAAGGCAGCTTGAGATGGGAGATGCAAACACCCCAGTGAGCTGTGGACACCCCTTATCTCACACAGACACTTGTTCAGCCCAGTGAAGGGGACCCTCAGCTCCACCTTCAACTACTTCAACAAACATGGGCTATTTCCACTTCCCTGGCCCTATCTGGGAGAGCTGGCACCAGTCCCAAACTTATCCCAGCTCTCTCCTGAGGCTGCTGTGGGTGACCTGCTGGTTGGGCTGACAGCCAGGATAAGTGGTAAGTGCCAGATTGCAATGCTTTTCCCGCAGGCAACAACCAGTCAACCCTGAGTAAAACGGGTGAGAAGCTTCAGGCTGGGCTGCTGGTTGGGGGTTTTGTTGCTTTTTTTTTTTGACTCACAGAATAGGCTAGAACCTCTGAAAAGGAATAAGGACACGCTATCAGGCAGGAGATTCTGCAGCTTGTAGGGTATACCCAGGAAAACCCTACTCCAGGTCAACCAATGGGGTGTGGTAAGGAATAATGTGAGGAGAGGACAGGGGAGTGGGGAGGGAATAGCTTGGAGGATCCTGTGTGTGTTTCAGACAGGGAACACCACCAGGTGATGGCCAGAGAAGCTTAGACTTGGTGCTGCTTCCCAGACCTGCTGCTCCATCTGCTCCAGCACTTTCCAAGCACTGCCAGTGCCACCCTGGTTTTCACAGCTGCCCTGGTGGTACATGAATCCCTCTCTTAAGAATATTTGCAATCAGCTGCAATGTGATGTACTGCCAATGCTTTTTCTTTCAGCAATTCATCCAGGAGTGGGGAAATGGTAAATTTTCAATCATTTCTATTATGGCAACACCTGAAGAGAAATTCACAGAAGAAAAATGAGGTATTTTCTGTGCTGATCACTTGCTTCCTGCCAGATTTCAGAACTGCCAGATTTTTATTCTCAGCATGAAAACAATTACCAAAAGAATGAAGGTGAAACAATTAACAAGCATGAAACAATTAATAAACATGAAACAATTAATAGAGGTGTTAGAACTTCTCAAAAGAGGTGGCAGGAACTTTTCACTACATGAAGTGCCAGTGAAAGGCACAGTGCATTGTCTAGCTCTATAAACCGGCAGGTGAGTTCAGCCCATGTGGATTAAACAGACTTACAGAAGGTGATAAAGGAAATTCAACCCTAGATAAACAAAATAAAGATGCAAATATCTCAAAATCAAACTCTCTTTTGTGAGAAAAATCACCTATACAATGGTAATCTCAGCCTCCCCCTCCTCCCCCTGTCCCAGGGAGGTGTCTGTGGCAAGACCTGGGGAGCTGCTCTGTTTCTGTGACACCCTCTTGCCACAGATAAAGCTCACAGGAGCTGACAGCACATCAGAATTTTATTTGCAATTTTCCATTGCATCACACCAGGCAACTACAAACACAGTACCCAATGTTAGCTGAGCTGGTGTGACATGGGTTTTGTTCTAACTCAAAAGTGTGTCTAAACCCGTTCCATCAACACTTTTTGTCGGGTATGAGACATGCAATGATTAATGGAGAGAGACTTCACCAAGAAAGGCCATTCCACACCCTCATCCACGTATTACCAATTCCCACCTATAGAAAACATGTCTGGGCAAGACTCCACTGTATTTGCTAGGTGAGACGTTTTCTCAGGAAAATAATGAGATTATACATCCAGAGATTAGGGAGCTTGGTTTAACCTTTCCTTTGAAGGAGCAGACTCCTTAATGACACAGCACTCTCCTGGCAAAACCACACAGATGTATTTTCCATGTTGGACTTAGACCTGACTGGGGTGTATGGGTTGTGCTAACTGTATCATGACTCCTAAGAACTGTGTAAATTGGAGTCCTGGGTGCTTTTTTTTTAATTTATTTTTCCTTAAACAGAATAATTAGGCATAAGCACTGCTGCAGATGCTTCTTACCAGGGAATAAGCCATATGCTGTGGAAATGCTTCAGTATTACAGTTGGTTTTTATTGCTTTGTTTGTTGTACTCTTTCAGTTTTTACCAAAGGAGTTCAAGCACTTTCATATGGACAAAAGTTTTAGGATTTGATGGCTAGTTCACTGAAGCTGCTATCTCATGTTTATAAACTCTGGTGTAGACATTTGTAAACATTTATTTCCTGGATGCCGTCAGTTAACTCAGCCCAAAGTCTAGCAGGGAGATATTTTTATAGGGAGAAGGTAGCTATTTTCACTCTATGTGTTTATTCTGACAATTCTCCATGTGCCCTTGCCCAACTCCTCACTTGGGGGCACCTTTACATGCATTTCTGTGCAAGGGGTTCAAGTCCAAGCACAAAAAGCAGGGCAGTATGCTTTCAGTTGGAATTTTACAGAAACAAGCATGTATTTGTTAATTTCCCCCCCCCCCCTTAATTGTCTATAATTTGTAATTTTGTTTAGCTTTTTTTTTTTTTTTTTTTTTTTTTTTTTTTTTAAGAATGTTACTAGAGAACAGCAAACAATTAAAATGTAGTATGGTTTGAAGCAGGTTGACTGCCAACTAGGTTTTTAAAAAAGGCTGTAAAAAAATCAGTGACTCATCTGACATTCACAGGAAAAATGTGGGATGTGCAGTAGGAAGGGAAAGTATAGAATGGAAAGGGTTGCTGTGGCATGCCCTGTTCTCCTGCCGTGCCTGTGTCACTGACTGCTGGAGACTGGATCTTAACCAGCACGGCTGTTCCATATCAGAAAGAACCTGCCTCACAAGCACTTCACAGGAGCAAGGGCAAGAGTTGAGTTCAGACCTTGCACCGGGGGAATTGCCAGAAAGAAAAGGTCAAGAACGAAAAAAAAAAAAAAATACAAATTACCTCTGGATATTTTTTAAGCATGGAATAGGTTGATGGAGAGCAGAAAACCTTTCAGAAAGCCAAGTGAAAGTCATTAGTGCCTGGGACTATGGGGAGATTGCAGGGCAGGAAGAAAAAATGTATTCTGTATTAATTACACTGTAGACTTTTTCCCTTGAGTTCTCTCCCAGTTAGAGTATTAATGCTTTGTAGTTAATTAGCTCTTCCTTCCTTCAAAATTATTTTAGTATATTAATTAATATAGTATTGTAAACCAATTAATCCTGCCAATTGGCTTGAGGTATTGCACAAATGGTTAAAAACAAACAGCAGCTCAAACAGAGATATTGTTAATCAAAGGGGGTTTTTAACTTGAAATGGGCTGCTCAACCCTATAACACAGAGACTCCAGGATCCCTGTCTGTAGGAAATTTTAGGCAGACACATGAAACGCCATATAGAAATGCAGGTCCCAATTCTGAGATACCATCCCAAGTGAAACCAAAAGTCCTGACCCAAGAAGACTTTTCAACTCATACTTAGCTGTAAAGATGTGAACAGTCTAACAGAAATTTAAAATTTTTCAAAAAACTAAGTGGTGCATTAAAACCCTATTTTCAAGATTCATTTCAGGGAGAGTTTCACAGGGGTGTGGAGCTACAGCATGAAGACCACTTACAGCAGCAGATGCCAAAATACTTGGAAATTTTTGAAGCCAAGCTGCAGAGGTCATTATAAATGTCTTTAGGGAAGATGTGAGAGACAGTAAAGAAGGAGGAAGTGTTGCTTTTGAGACAAGCAGTAATTTAATGTCTTGTAAAGGGTCATCGGTGAAATACAGTGAGTACTGAGGCTGAGTTTAGACAGCACTTGTACTGAGCTGTATTCATGGTCTAACACGTTGGCACCTCTCATGAGCTGCTATTTTATTCTCCAGAATTCCAAGTTTCTTTAAAGAAAAAGAGAAAGGTGGACAAAAAGGTGGATATGAATAAAAATGCATAGAGGCAGGGTGGAGAGCAGAGCGGAGCCTGCACAGAGCTTGGAACTCAGCCACAGAGAGGTCAGAGGAGTTAAATCATCATGAATATCAACATTTTAACTGCTAGGTTTGCTGGTGCAGTGGCTGGCTGAATGGACTGGGCACACCCTGCGATCACACGGCCGGCGGACGGGGAACAAAAGATCTCCGCTAGCTTTTGAGCAGGCACACACAGTGGCAAAGCTCTCCTTTTTATAACAAAATCCAGGAGAGAGGGGTGCCTGTGGCCATGGCATCAGCATATTTTCTTCACACAAAAGAGGCGGCACAGGGTCACATATCTACCCTCTCACTGCAATTTACCATCTCTGTGCTTTGGGTTTTTTTTTCCTTCCTGTAAAGATGCAACCACTCCTTCAATATCTACCAAAGTTCCCAGATGTATTTGGCATATGATGCAAAACCATAATTCTCCCTTCCTAAGCCTTCCTTCCTCACAGGTGAGGATAAACCAGGGAAAAATGTGAGAGTTACTTGGATGGGCCAGTTCCATGTGGAATTTTATTTGGAAGAAAAGCAAGATTCTACCGGCAGCATTATTTGTTGCATTATTAAACAATAAACTATAATACATTGTATTCCAGCTTTAACAGAGAAGCTTCACCATGGTATCATAAACAGGAACATTAGGAGTTTTATCATCTTGTTACAGGTAATCATTTTGTTCCATATAATTATTTAGCTTTTGCTTCTTGGATGAAGCAATCTTTGAAAATCTGTTTGTATTTAATTAGGCACATTCCCCACTGACTGCCACAGGCATCTCCTGTGCAGGTGTAGTCTTGAAGCTGTAAATTCATTTTCAGGAGCGATTCCAGGAAGGAGCTGCTCAGGGTGGAATCTGCAGCAAAAACCTTCTTCAGCATCGGTCTTATCATGTAGGACAAGAAGACGACTGGCTCTGAGGCTCACTTGTGAGCAAGGAAACAACCCAGCAATGAGACCTGGTCAGGGGTAGGTTTTCTTGTCATTCTTTTGTGCTCAGTGCTTGGAAACCTTGCTCTTACCCTCCCTTGAAGTTACCTGGAGTTTAGATGTACTCAGAATCATCCAAAAGTAGGTCCTAATTAACTGATCCAAAGGCAGGACATTGAATGAATAATGGCCTGGGGATGGGCTATGTGTTCCCACTGGCTGAGGGGTGAGTCCTGTGATTGCACATGCACATTCATATCCTGCCTTTAGTCAGTGATGATCAGCTCCACGTGATCCCAAGCTTTAGTGCCAATGGAAGGGATGTGCACCAGAGCTGACAGCAGCATATGGCCACGCCCAGAATTTCAGTCTGCTTCATGACTGGCTGGGGATTTCTCTTTAGACAAAGAATAATGGCAGCTCTGATGGTTGTGGAAAGAAGAGGCTGGGAAAATGAATAAAGGGGGAGAAAAAAAAAAGGGGCTTCAGTGTATTCCACAGTAAACCAGCAATCAGTGTCTTAGCACCTCTGTCACACTACAGGGCACAGTTGAAACAGGGGGACTCTGCCATAGCCTTGTGACTACCAACAGCAAAGAATGAAAGTTTCTATCCTTCTTTCATTTGCAAACCACAACTGTGTCAACCTGCCTGGGACACAGAGATTGTACAAGCTTAGAACATCTCCTTCAGAAAGCAAAAAAAAGGCATGTACTGAGTTCTACCAGCCTTGGAGATCCAGCAGCCTCCAGCATTCAGTGAAATAAGGGACTGGAGATAAGAAAGCAATAAAGATGCTCTATTGAGGCTGGACCCCTTGAAGAAGTCCTGATGGCAATGGCAGTGTCCCCACATGGAACACCATCTTGAGGATTTTCCTATTTGTTGCCTCAATATAACTGCATGTACCCTGGAGCACCCATACCTTCATTTTAGGAAGAGGAAAGTTTGGTGTTTAACTTCCCTGCCTGATCTTGAGATGATGTCTGAGTTAGAGAAAGTAATAACCACCTACAAAGGAATATAAATCATTTTAAAAAAGGAAGGTTGGGACTTTCAAAAGAACGGATGGGGTGTTTGCCTCAGACTAGAGACTTCAGAGAAACAAAAAAACCTCCCCCTTTTTAACCACTCAGTTTATCTGTTAAGTTTTAAAAAATAGATCTCTCTACTCTTGTCTCAGAGTTTCACATGAAGCTTTGGAAATCAGTTCCTGGCTTCTCCCTCCTGGTGCGGCTTCTATAGGAGCACAAATTTCCCCACACACTGGCCCCTCCTTTTCCCTTTACAGTGTTACACAATGTGCTTTGGGTAGTGGCAAATGCAGCTCTAATCTTTTCATCTCCAGAAGCAGCAGATTTTCTTTAGGTGCCATAAGAAGAGACTTTCGGGATCCTCTGGAGGGGACAGACTGCTAAGACCAATTCTGCACTGTGTTCACAGTTAAAACAAATGGCCTGAGGTAAAGGGAATCCTCCTCTGCTTCAGAAGGTTTATTCCCCTGGCCCCAGGCCATAGCAATAAAGAAGTCCTTTGAAATTATTCCCCAGTCCATGATAGCCTTTGTAAATCCCACATCAGGAAGGGATTTGGCAGAGTTACAGCTGCTGGTGTTGCCATTATTCTTTTCTTTGTCCATCATCCAAAGCATGTTTGTGTTGCAGAAGACAGTGAGTTTTTCTTGAGTGCCTGCGCAAAGTATGGACACGGAAAAGCTAAAGGTCTCTGTCTCCTCTGTCCTCTCTTTCCCCCATGCTGCTGTGCTGGGTAAGGGTAAAAGCCAGCCTTCATGTGATGGTATCATAATTATTATTAGTCTTGGATGATATCCCGAAGTGACATTAAACTCACTAGAACATACAAAAAGTGATTAAGAGGATTAAAAAGAGCTTAAGCTCTTTCTTGCTGTCAATATGTATTGCCTACCTAATGGCACCTGAAACTGAGGAGTCTGTCAGTCAGAGCTCATTTCTCATTTCCACTGAAGGAATTTCACAGAGGCAAATCCATCAGTTTTAGAAAAGATGCTCTTAGTTTGAATGAGTATAAAAAAAAAAGAGGAGAATCAGGCTCCTAATATTAATATATTAACCTTCTGCTTGGCTACCCACCATCATTCCTTATCCCTGCTGTAAAGACATGGATGCTGGTGTGATTTCTGGATATATTTCAGGTCCCTACTGCAGGGCTGTCTGGGGGGGGGGAGTTGATAGCTCTGTGCCTGCAGTCAGTATTACCGAAGGCTCATCAGTGACCTACTCTGCTTTTTTCCATACATTGTCTTTGATGGACACCTGAGACTCTCTGAACACTTCCCTGGTGTGATAGGACAGTATGCCAATTCACAGGGGATTACATATTCACTCTGCCAACCTTTAAGCTTCTGGCTTGGCACATAGGAGCCTTAGGCTCCTTATAAGTCAGTTAAGTCCCCTGTCACCTAAATTAGGAATTCTGAATTATCACAAGAGATTAAAAACCTGACTTTCAAGCATGGCTTCTAATTTGGGAATATGCCACTCCTGGTTGTTCTGGGAGTACTTTGACCTTGATTAACACATGGCAAAAGCTGCAGGTCCCACTGACTTCTCATTGAGCTGGAGGCATTAAAGGCCAGGCCTCCAACTGGACAAGCAAAACCAAACACAAACAAAAATCAGAAGCCAGTTTTGAAAAGAAGCCCCACAGCTCTCTGCCAAAGGAGGGCTTGAATAACTTTTAGGGGATTGCTTCCCTACATTTTGAGTCCAAATGCAATACCTCAACCACAGTACTATCCTTTACTCTTAATTATAGAAGTTACAGAAAAGTCTAGAAGCTACAGTCAAGCTGAAGTGTTTCTTTTGGATTTTTTAAGCAGTAGTGCAAACCTCAGGAAAAGAGTGTATGGGAAGGTGCTGGCTCTTTAAGGAGGGGGAAAATAATTTATTGCAAGGAGGGGACTATGTTTTACCCATGATCTGCTTTGTTTACTCAGAATGCAAGGAAAACAGGGCTCAGAGAATAAAATGCCACATAACTGCAGTAGTCAATACTGCTGGGCCCACAGGCAGAAATGAGCCCTAACTAGAAATGCAGGTGAAGTACCATAAAAAGTGAGAAACAAAAAGCTACGTAAAGTGCTGAGACAAAGTTAAGAGAAATGATCCTTTTTTGTTGTTGTTCTACATTCTCTCTGTTACTTTATTCCCAGACCACGCTACATAAAACAAAAACAAAACCAGTGGGGAAATCTGAAGTTGCTGCCAGAATTACTTGATAGTAATAGAAACAAAAGTCTTTTGAAAAGACTTCTACAAATCCTCAGTAAGTCCCTGTATCTTAGGCAATCCACAGTTGACTAAACGATAAAAATGCAAACTTTCATATTTGGGGTCAAAGATAAAGAAGTCTCCAAATGAGCCTCAAGTTTTCTTGTGAATCAGGTCCAATTTTCTTAATCTCTGCTTCCTGACCAAGAAGAAAACTACAAAGGTTACATACAAATCTATGAACAGAAGATTTCGCAAGCCCAAACCAGCAGGTTTGTTCTCGTATTTTTAAGGTTATCTGCCTTGAAAGAAATACTTTTAAACTGAGTTGTTCTTTCTCTCTCTCTTGCCCTCCCTGTGATGTTGAAAGTCATCCTGAATAGAATAAAACTCTAAAAAATATTGCCTTGCTTTCCTTTTACCTCATATAATCTGAATTGCCAGTTCTGGGTCTTCACTATTTTTTGCATGAACATCTGCTGGCATCCTGTAAAGATGTGTGTCAATACATCTCAGGCACTGGTTAAAATCACCAGGAGATGGTGATGTGAAGGGAAAGACAGTTCTGGACAGCTTTGGAACAGAGCTTTCCTTCTTCCAGCACATTAATTAATTTAAAATCCAAACAGTCAAGTGCTTTTTAGGAGAATATATGGATGGAAACACAGAGCTATCATTTCCTAAGTCCTTGTAAGCTGCCACTGGTGAGTGAATGATGTCATGCCATCAAAGGATGCCAGGGTAAACCCAGTCACCTTCTTTATTCTGGGGCTACATCTAGGCCTGCATTAGGGCAAAATGTTAAAGAGCACATTTTGGGCATACACAAATCAAAAACCTATCTTCTAAAGTTTGTTTTTTGTTTCTGTGTGGCAGGTCATTTTCAGCTGTTATTGCTTGCTCACCTTTAGGCATATTTGGACTTTCTGAAGAAGGCTTGTGCTGCTTGTGTCTGTCATCACTTGTTTGCGCAACTTTTTAATTAAAAACTGACAAGACCAAGAAGACTCACTGTGCAGTTGTCAGTGATTGATTTACAAGAGGTTTCTTGAAAGATCCCTTTATGAGTGGAGGTTCTTTGTTATTCAACCCAAAGAGGAGCATGCAGACCATGGACGTGTTCTTGGAATCTGAGAAGGCATTTGTCATGATTGAATGAGAGCATTCATTTGAAGTTCTTAGGAAATTTGGCACGATAGGTCCCATTTAAAATCAATCCATTTTCTCAGCCTTGGGGGCACAAAGTGAGACACAGAGGAGAAATCTGACATCATCCAGTTGTCTGACAAATCAGATGACTGGTAGAGTTGTTGTTCTAACAAAACATTGGGATGAGCAAATGATTCACCACACTATCCAGGGAATGATCTGTGTGGACTCTCTGGAATGTGAAGTCAGCCAGTGGTATATTTAAAAGACTGATACATTGCTCACCTCTGTCAGTAACTGCTTATATTTGTCTTCATTTCTTAGGTTGCAGTCCTGCAATGGTGCTAAGGAGCAAAGCTGAACTATGTCATGATGTCTTTGAGCTTGAAATCAATTTTCAGAAGTAAAATGAAAACCAGTAGAGTAGCAAGCAGATGTAGCATGCAAGGTTTCTGAGAAGGTTACTGTCAGGAGCAACTTAGCAAGGGAAAGGAAATCTTAATGATCTGGCAGAATTTCAGGAACCATGTTCTCCATATCTCTGCTTCCCACAACTGTTGTTGCAGCTCAAGGGCTCAAATACAGGCCATGGTCACTGCCACTTCACGCCATGCAGCTCTGTGCTGTGTAAGTGTTGGCAAGCTGAGCTTAGTGCTTGGGACATGCCAAGTTTCCCAGGCTGGGCTTAGATTAGGAGCCAGAAAGTTTGGGGTCAGCACTTCATATGAGGCTAGTTTTGGGGTCTATGAAGACCCCAGGCTGGAATATTATGCATGAACTTGCTCCTACTCAAAATCTTAAAGAAGAGTAGCTACCTGCACTGTGTGCTTTTTCTGAGAGTTTCTGACACTTGTGCAGACCTTTGCAGTCTTTCCAGAAGAAGCACCAGAATGCAGACACCTTTAGAGAGCACTTTCAAGACAAAAAAGGAATAACAAACACACCACACTGGCCCCCTTACCAAGGCAAAGCTGGAGAGCTCCACGTGAGTTAACTAGCAAAAGAGCAGCTGGACCACCTTATTGCAGGTATTGCAGGCAGAGGCTCTGAATGTTCCAGGGTGGTTGTGTGTTTGCAAAGCGCCCAAGGCTGCAGCGAAGGCACTGAAAGCAACCAAACAAACAGCACAAACCCCTCTGCAAACTCCTTTGATCTTGTGTATGAATTGGGATTCAGTCAAGAGATTTATGAGAGCAGCCAGTGCTGCACAAACCAGCAGGGCTGAAAATTGCACAAGAACCCAGCATGGAGAGGAATACTGAAGAACCCACTGGGCCACTGTTATGACAAAGTCCTTTCTCTTGCACAGGACTCTTACCAAGCTCTTTCTGATCCCCGAGGCTATAACACCCTCCTGTGCAAACAGAACTGGGGAACAGGGGGATTGCCAACCTCCTAACTGATGTGCTTTTTTTATATGTGCCACGACAGCCCCCACCTCCTCCAGCTAATTTCCCCCTGCCTTGCCATGCTCCAGAGCATCTCATGATTCCTGCATGAAGACTGACAGCCAGCAAAAGCAATTTGGATTACACTCTGCTGCCTTGCCTAGACTCCAGAGCATGAACTGAAATGAGGCAGTGTTAAGGAAGCAGTTTTGTTTCATTTAGTATGAGGACTGATTTAAGAAAGTATAACTTTAAACCCTTTCCTCTTCTCTAAAAGCTGTTTTAGGCTTTCTGATTCCACAACTCCCCTGAAGCAGTAAGTAATGCACACAGACAGAATGACCAACATGTAGTTCAAAAAGAAAAAGGAGCAAGAGAGGGATCTGTTCCAGCAACTACTGGACCTAATCCAAGAGAAGGCCCTAAAGCATTTCCTGGAGAATCCTCAGAGGACTGAAATGGAGCTCATTGCCCTGGAAAGAGCCCTGACACAGGCATTGCAGGGAGGAATGTCATGGATTAACTTCCTTTGTGATTGGCTCTAATGACTGCACCCCGGAGCGCTGCACTCTGGAGAAGATACACATTCAGGGGTGAGTGGAGGGCCACCCCACAGCACACAGTGTGCAATCCCACCACCAGAAGGTGGATGGGAACAAAGGCATTACTTACACTGGTCATTTTTAAGCTGTGGTGTGTGCTTTGCAGATCCCTAGCACTTTTCCAGTGGAGGTCCTGATTTGTATCCAATTAACTTCTAGTCTGCTTGCTTTGTTACCCACCTGCCTCATTACTGAAAGGCCAGTTCACCAGGGGCTTGCTATTCAAGAAACAATGCGATATCTCTGTTTTTGCACTTGTTTTCTGTTATTGCTTATCACAAAACAAACTTATTCTGATGCCACTCAGCTGCTAAATTTCATCGGAGTACCACCTATGGAAAGGATAATGTCCTTCCACGCTGTTAACTCCCAGTGGGAGTAAATGCAAACACATATTCTTGGTTACATGACATTCCTTCCCTCCAACTATTTTATGGTCTCTAAATGGGAGCATAATGCCTCCTTGATCCTGTATCCCTGAGCACATGAGGCAGCCTGCCAGCGTATCCTCTTTGGCTTACACATGTCCAGAGGATCTCTTGACCTCCTGATCTCCACAGTCCTTCAGCATCTTTCTCGTGCACTCGCAAATGTGCAAGAGCCATCAGACACTTAGCATGAAAAACCCATGATGGTAAGAACCATCAGCTTTTTCACAGGCATTGCTACTGTGTTCAGCTATTCTGGAGAATATTCTTCGCACTCTGCAAACCCATAGTTCAGAATTAGACCACGGTTTTCTTCTGTACAACCAACATGATGAAAGGTTTTAGAAAGCAGAGAAGCATCAGGAAGGCGTTTTTTTCTATAATGGTATGAAGCACTGAACTGACACATGTCAACATCCCCTCAGAGTAACCTGGTTCTCGCTTGTGATGTCCTTGCACGAAGGGCATGAAAGGAATTTCGGTTTGCATAAATTACCTCTGCACCAAAGCAGGAACCTGTGACTTGGGGCACATGATTTAACTTTGTGTGGTCATCTTATTTTTTATGTTATTGTAAGTAATCAAAGCATTAATGTGTCAGCTGGTACAGACACCTCGAAAAGCCTATTTGTCAGAAGGGACCTTTTCTAAACTGTTTGAAATGCAACTAATAAATCTCTTCACATTGCTGTGTCATATTAAGTGATACAACAACATCACAAAAATCACAAATGCCTGTGGCACAGCAACCTCCCTAGCTGAACAGTCATTGCAAAACTGGATCTGGAGCGAAGCTCTGTGTGTGACCCTGTTGCTGATGCAGACAGGAGTGGAACCTCTGGCAACAGAGGTTGGTGGCATCTGTTCCCTGCTGCACCCACCACTGCACCCAAAGTGCTGCTGCACTGAGCAGAGCTGTGGCATAAATGTTCTGCTGAAGTACTTGCTCAGTTTCCTCATCATCACCAACACCCCAGGAAGAAGCAGGGACACTGATTTCCAAGCCCCCTTTATGCCATGGTGGCCATCCCAAGGTGTACTGCCAGAGAAACCCCCAGGTGCAGAACAAAGGGGCACACCCTCACAGAAGGGGCTGTCTTCCCAAAATACCACACCATTCCATCAGACAAGGTCATAGCTACATCAACACAGCAGTCAACAAGGAGGGTACTAGAAACCAGGGCGGCTTGGTGTATTTAAATGCCACACAGTTTGATGATGTTTTGGCAAACAAAATAACAAAAGACAATGTCTATGTGTGAACTCACAGCTGTCATAGAAAATAATACAGTGTTAGTTCTATAGAGGAGAATCTCTCTGCCTTATATGCGTCCAGAGAAGACTGTGAGCCAGCCCAGCAGCTCTCCCTGCAAATCTTCCTCCCATTAGAAAGATCTGTGTGAATGCACAGGCAATGTACACTAGAACATAGCCCATGGAAATGGCTCAGGAGCCTTTTGGCTGAGGTCCAGCCTGGTGTCAGCTGAGCATCTGCGGGAATACTGTGCTCCTCACTGCAGGCATTGTCTTCGGACTGACAGCAGCACAGCTGGGAGAAAGCACACCGAGGAGCCTTGGCAGGACTCAGTGCAAAATATTGGTGTAACTTACTATGTTTGGAGTAACTATAGGAGTCATAATTAAAACCCTATAAACGTGATGATGTTCTCCCAGTGTCTGAGGCTCAGAGAGCCATCAGCTTATCAGATATGAATGCAAGAGACTGGATCACACTCTAAAAATTTTTCATGTTTTCCCAGCATAGGCTGCTTACAAAAAAAAAAAAAAAAAAAAAAAAAAAAAAGGCAAGAGAGAGAAATTGAAAAGGAAATTGCTGAATAAAGGCAAAAAAAATTCATACCATATATGGCTAGGAATATTTGAGGAAGATGTTCTGATTATTAAAAAAAAAAAAAAGGATATTATAGATAAACAGAAGATTACTGCCCATTTGTTCTGACAAACAGTTTTGGCATGTCTCATCTGATGGTGTCCAGTACTTCTCAGGCACTAAAAAGAACTGATGTAGAGACAATTAAAATAAATGGAATCTGTTTTGTGACCCCATTGGGAACTGGAATTTAAGTGCCAGAAAGCTATCAGCATTTTATGCTTATGAACTTCCTAGGGGTCTTTCTGTCTCTTAGGTTTGAAGATCACACCCCTTGGCAAGATCACAGAACTGCAGAAAGGCAAGCAGGGAAACATTTATAAATATGTAGTGAGGGAAATGGATAGATCCAGTAGACTAAAAGCATGACAAACATGCACATGAATAAAGATGATAAAATCACTGTATGGTCAGAATCAAAGCTGTTGTGGGGTGTTTTTTCTGTAGTTGATGTCTAAAATACGAGGGGTGACATTCTTGCCCCACTGAAACCAGTGGGATTTGTGCCATTGACTTCAAGACAGCTAGGATTTTGCCCCATGTAATGAGCTATGAAACCAAGCCAGAAGAATCCCAAGTGTTCCTTGAACTCTGATGAACTGGAAATCCAGTTTCAAACTGCAGAGCCCATGTTCAGCTCTGTTTGTAACAGATGCAAAGCAGAGGCTGTAGTATTGAGAAATGGATCTGCAGGGGAGCTAGTTCCACAGACAATTTTGTGAGAAAAGAAAACCAAACTCCCAAAAAAATCTGGTTCTCATGTTGGTCTAGCTACTGCAGCCATGTTCCAGTCAGTGTGCCTCTCCAACCCAGGATCTTTTTCCCCTTTTTCTTGAAGCATGAAAAGCTATTGCTAAAATTTTGCCAGTAATGTCCCTAACTAAACAGGTGGATTATTACTAACAAACCAGAAAATATTATTTATGACTATTTAGAAGATAACCAGGTTCATTATCATTTTATGGCATATGGTAGTTATTTATGGCATATGGGAGTTCTCCATAGGTAGTTTTCCCATACCCAAGTGCCCCTTCAACAGAAGAAAGATTCCTCTGTTGGTAATCCTGTAACACAGAAGAACTTGGGGTTTAAAGATCACATTTACAATATGCCATGTGTGGCTTTATCTGCCAGGGTAGTAGCTCATTGTACATGAAGAAAGGGCTGCATTGCCTCGTTGGCAATATACAATAAATTACTGACAGAAAGAGCATGTGCTCAGTGGCTGCAAATTCCTTTCTAGAGGGAATCTGGAAGAACCTTAGTTTCTGGAGGCAAATCCCCAAGTGCAATAGTTAATAGGCTGTTTTCACTGTCCTCTCCCTGTCCTACCATGAATGTGTCCTCTCACGGCCTCATTCATTGGACATTGATCTCGGTGAACTTCGAACTCGAAGAGCTGAGAGTGGCACAACAACACTCTGCCATGGGAAAAGGAGAAAAAATATGCTGCAATCAGAAACTAATATCGGATTTGGGGGCTTGCCTTGCTCTATTTCCTTCCCCTTGCCTCCTGTAAAAGGGAGTTTTAATGTCTCCCCTGAGCTGACATTAACAGCATGGAGAGTATCTGCCTCAGAGCATCCGATGTGTGGAAAAATAAGCCAGAGTTGGCCCTGAGGGTGGTTGAGGTGACGTGAGGTGGCTGCCCACTGCACAGAGTTGTTCATCTTTCTAAGTGACTAACCACAGAACTGACAGCACAAGGAACAGCCTGAAATCTGGAATGCATCCTGGATGCATTCCTGACTGAGAATGCTGAGAAATGAAGGCAGCCAGGGAAGGGAAGAGTGGCAGAAGGCTCCTCACCTGGTTTGCTGACTGAAGTTAGCAAACCTTGTTATAGTCAGGCCTCAACAGCTACATCCTGAAAACACTGAACAATAAAACCTCTGTCATATTCACAATATATTCTAAAACAGCTATCCACACACCGTTGACCATTAGGAGCATGAGATTATGAATATGCTTTCTTATATGTACAAGAGCAGAGACAGCCACTTCCACCTAAATGCCAGTCCTGTAAGTTTTTAGCAGCTAGATGTTTCTGTTTAGCCTTTCTCTGTGTTTTATTAAAAATCATGGTGGTAAAAGAGCTCAGTGAAATTTACATTCTGTATTATACATCTTGACAAAGTATTTCGCAAGCAGGAAAATACAAGTGAGATTTTAATGGAAGCAAAAAGCTGTATCCTGGATACAGTACGGTCCATTTACCTGTATCAAGGAGAAATGTCACACTGCAATGTGTGTGTGTGTTGCCATGAGATAACACATGCCTTCTGGGAATTAGGAAACACTTTGCCATGCTTGAGCCTTCAGCAGAACGGCAGGAATTATCTCATGGTAATAAGTAACCCAAAATGTTTAATTCTTGGAAGAAAATGTCAAGGAGAAAACAAACAATTACTTCATTGTTATGAAGAATCATGTTCCTTTCCACTGACAAAAAAGTTAGTGATTGAAGATGCCTTGGGAATGTATCTGAACTATCTGTATGCCTTTACCCAATGAATCTAGGGGTCTGCAATTTATTATGCATACAGGTATAAACACATGTAGGGATAGGCACCATTTTTGGATGTACATAGATATTTGAAAAAAACCTTTATGCCTATACCTAATAAATTATTCACATATGTTTAACTTTATAGCTGTTTATCACGATGTTATTCTTTAATTGGAATTTGGAATTGCTCTGAACATGTGGCACTATTACACCTTTTTAAATGCCCTAAATGCTAATGCAACAGGATGAAAATGGAGCTTTCAATACAAGGATTTATGTACAGGTTCATAAGTCAGTTTTAGAAATATCTAACTATATTTAATTCTGAAAATAACTAAATGTGCATATTTTAAAGTATTATATTATAGCAATTAGTTTTTAATAGATTTTTAGAAGCAGCTGCAATCCAGAGGAGAATATCTTTTGTCCACCAAATGTATTGTTTTATAGGTACTGAAGATTCTCTTGATTAGAGCTAACTGCAAGATTATGATACATTACAAAACACTTCTCTGCATACTTAACTTTTGAGATTACTGCAGACTTACATACCTGAAATCTGCCACAGACAGGCAGGCACATGGCTGTCTCATTATTTTTGTCATCTCCGGGCAAAATTCTACCACACACAGCCTTAGGTTCTTTAGGAATTTGCCAGAAGCCAAAAGAAAAAAAAAAAAAAAAAAAGTAGGAGAGGATGTTAATATTTGACTTTCGGATTAGAAGGGGTTTATGTTAATTATTGATATGTCTCCTTTAATGTATATGACATGTCCCTTGAGACTGATGAGATAGCTACAGAATATTAACGACCTTTCCCTAGACTAACGTTAAGCAAAATATTAACAACAAAAATTGCATTCCTTTAGCCCCATTATTGGGAAGAGATCAAAGAACAAATTTGTAGCTCCATAAACACAGGCCTCAAGACACATTCCTCATACCAAGGTGAGGGAGTCAGCCCATCCATGCATTTGTAGAATCTATTCTTCAGAGCTCATTTTTATTTGATACATGACCAACACCAACATATTGCAGCCAATGGCTCGTTCATGAACTATGCATTAGGACAACTGCTCAGACCAGCTGCCTAAAGCTTAGCCTGGTTTACTAGATGGAACCGTTTCTGACCCTTGCCTGTGCAGCTCTCCAACCCACAGGAAGATTTCAGCACAGTTAATTCATGCAGTTTATGAACTAGGTGCACACTTTCACAAATACCTGCAAGACTTTCTTTCTACCCAGATATGATTGCAAAGGAAATTCTGTTTATCAGCATTGTCAGAGGAAGCAAAATGGCATTTTTATTGAATTCAGAAGAAACAAAAATATGAGAAAAAGGAGAGAAGCATGGATTAACAGGTAAAAAATATGGTTCCGCATAAAGAAATTAGACAGGGTAATAGGCTGCTTGTGAAATTAATTTTGGAGGATGTATCCCTGCTGTAGACTTTCTGGATAGACTAATTTATTCTTTCCATGCTTCTGTTCCCATTGGTATGAAGGGCATAAGATTCTCCAAGAATCCCAAGATAGATGGTAAAAGTGAATTTTGTAGTTACACTGAATAAGTCTGAAGGGAGGAAGACTGGTAAGATCTGTGAAATACAGATGGAGATAGGAAGAGTAATAATTTACTTTTTTTCCCTCTCCCAAAAGCAACAGCTCTCTCCTTTCCTCTGAGAAGCAGCAGTTCCAGCCTTCTCTCCTGTGCTCTCACAGACTGCTTGGAATAGAGGGAAAAAGAGTGACATAGTCATGCTACAGGGGAACCAAGAGCAAGAGTGAAGAGAAGAATGGGATGGGACAGGGAAGGCTTGGAGAGCTACTGCTAGATGGTGCTGCCAGCAGCTGTGCCATGAGGATGTAGGGCTCAGATACTCAGGCTAGGACAATCCATGCTGGCTGTGCCATCCCTGGGAGCCTGCCACCCTCCCAGGGATGCCAGCTGCTGAGGGCCTGCTCCAAAGCTTCCCAATTGCAGGGGATATGAGACCTGTAACAAGAATGATGCCCAGGTGGCACGTAAAACAAGTTTTATACCTAACAGAAGTAGAAATAGCACTGAATCATAGAATGATTTGTGTTGGAAGGGATCTTAAAGATCATCTTATTCCAACCCCCCTACCTTGGGCTGGGACACCTCCCACTAGACCAGGTTACTCAGAGCCCCATCCAACCTGACCTTGCCAGTGCCCCATGACCTTCACAGTCAAGAATTTCTTCCTAATATCTCATTTAAACCTACCCTCTGTCAGTTTGAAGCTATTCCCCCTTGTCCTATCACTACACACCCTTGTGAAAAGTCCCTCTTCAACATTCTTGCAGGCCCCCTTTAGGTACTGGGAGGTGTCCTCAGAGCCTTCTCTTCTCCAGGTTCAATTCCCAGCCTGTCTTTTTGTCTTGTCAAGGAATTCCCAATTTCATTGACGGCATTGGCATACATTAAGTGTTCCAATCGGTACATTTCTGTAGCCATTCATTAGTGGTTTTCTTTCCTGTCATAGTAAATTACAGTATGTGATTGTTAAATATTAGTTAATTTTGTTGGATCATCTTCCCTAAACAGAACAATATTTTATTGGCTTTGTCCCTTGATATTCCATTCTCACCCACCTATTTACTATGCTCATTTATTGCTTAATTTGAATTTTAGTCTGCTCTGCCATTTGCCCTCCACATCTCAGCGTGCTACATACTGGTAATAATAATAACCAAGATCCATATTCTGAGCTTATTAATGGAATAATAAATTTGAAACTTCTGTGTAGGCTACACCAGAGGTCTAAACAGCTTACAAGCACCATGATCTTTACACTGAAATTGCACATATATGCACTGCTTTTGGTGCAGATCATGTTGTAACATCAAGGTTTTTGTATGAAGCCTTAAATTCACTAACCTCATGAATTCTCTCAGAGTACTAAAACAAATTAGTCTTACGAAGTGTAAGTAGCACTTGTAATTAGTAACACAATTACAATGAGAGTGGAATCTATCACTATGCACTATTTTGATATAATTACTGAGCATTAACATTTGCTTTGGCCCACAAGATGAGTCACTGTCTGCATTAATGATGGTGGGGACCAGCTTGTCTGCTGGTATGTACTGGGATAGCCCCAGTGGGGTCACCAGAGAGGAGCTGTCTTACAGCCCCGGGGATTATGGCCCTGGCAGCTCCACCACGAGCCTCACTGGAAGTCAGATTCAGTCTCTAGTGCCTTTTCTCTAGGAGGTAAATAAAATGAATAACTAACTAGGAATGAAAATGAGGGAAAGAAAAAATACCCACACAAATGTGTGGTTCCCTTTCAGTGATTCAAGTTTACTGTACATGCTACATCAAAACAAATCTTTGCAATTACATTTTTCTTGGGGGAAGGGAGGTTTTGTTTTGTTGTTTGTTTTTTTTTTCTGAACTCCTACACCCTGGTTAAAAGCTTAAAGCAGGCTGAGTTGTGCAAGGCTGTGTTGAGACTGATTAGACAGGAAAGCGTGCTGTGACACTCCCATCTGTGTGAAAGAAGAACGAAGCAGCTCCTGAGGTCTGTCCTTGCCGGAGCTTGATCTTCCTCCCACTTGCTCATGTCAGCAGTCCTGATGCAGGAGCAGGAGATGCATCCAGTTCTTACTCAGCAACAACTGCTATGGAAATCAGAGGGAAGGGTGTGGGCTCAGCTGTTTTTTATCCATCAAGATTTTAACTACTGTGAGTTCTTTTTTAGTAAAAGCTCAAGAAAAAACTGACCAGAGGAACCTTAAGATTTGTTCCAGTGGATTTCTATACACTCCTTCAGGGTAAATAGTGGCAATACAGGAGCAGTGCCAAAAGTAAGGCTTGAGACATAAATCTAAACTAAAGATTTTATATATATGTATATTTAGTTTTGCAATAGAAATAAACTTTGTTGTTGTCAAAGACGGACTTGCAAACCATACTGGAAAGTGTCCTGGACCCCAGTGAGATCTTCTGTCCTATACTTCGCTGCAACCACATCGGACCCGTGTAAAAAAATGAAACTCTTCTCTTAAACAAACCATTAGCTTAATAAACTTGTTCTCAGAAATTTTACTTAGATTTTTAGTACTCCTAAAAGATGCTGGACTTTAATGTTTCAGCTAAATGCCCTTAATTTTTTTTACATCACTATCAACAACACTGCATAGCTGAATTATGAATATCCCAGAATAAAGTCTGGCATTTTCTTTCATCCCTGTAAGCGCTGGCACCATCACAGAGCATTTTTGCTAACTTTAAACTAAGCTGATGAGTTACAGAGGGGAGCAACTTTCCCTGTAGCAGCAGAGGGCCAGATAGGAATGACAGGCCACAGTTAACCCCTGAGAGATTTGAACAGTGACCTAGATACTAGAAGCAGCACAGCACCTAACAACATGAAATAGAAACAAAATCCATAACCTTTATTAAATACAGTGTTGCATTTCATCCCACTGCAGAGACGTCATTAACATGCTGTGGGCAAAGATGAAAATAGCATGCCTGATACTATGCATTTATATAATGCATGATAATGCTTAGCAGACAGAGCACTGCTCATTCTCAAAACACTTACAATCATTTAAACCTCAATAAAACTGTGAGGTAGAGCAGTGTGTTGCTTCTTTTTATTTTTTTAATCATTATTTTTCATCTAAAACTTATTGAGTAAATGCATCACATCAAGGAACAATAGATCTACAGCCAATTCTGATCAAATTACTTCGGTGAAACTACTAATTATCTTAGGAGCCAATGGAAAACTTCCAGCAATATGACCAAAATCAGAATCTGGATCCTATTTTATATGCCATAAAGCTGAATTGTTATTGGATAGCTTGGTACATCTAAAAATAACCCCTCTGGTTTATTTTTATCTCATTTTGGAAATCAGGTTCACATTGTTTCTTACTTCTCTGGCTAACTTAAGAAGTAGAATCTGACAACATGCTTCTTTTCTTGTTTGCTGTGTTCTCGTGTCTGTTTCTAGGCACCCTCCTTTCCCAGCTGGGAAAGCAAGATGATGCAGTTTTGCAAGGGGATGGTTCTGGTGGCAGACGAAGGCCCTGTACAGTCGGTTATCCCATCTCAGGAGTGGCCTGCTAATTCAGAGTAAGGTTACCTTCCCTCTCCCTGCACCTGACTTTGGGATGCTGGTTTTGTGCAGAGATTTAGTCAATTCAAAGTGAACCCTCCTGCCTATCATTCTCAGCTGGTTGTTTTACACCCTCTTGGGATCTTGAAAGGAGACTTGTAGAATCTGTTCTCTTTTGAATCCATGGCTGAAGCGATTGCAGTCAAGGTTACTGCCAGCTCTGGCTCAGCAGCTGTTACAGGAGGCCCAGATGGCCTTCCTTTGCTCCTGATAACCTCGGAGAAGGTGGGATGGATTTCAGCTTAGCTTTCAGTCCACTGTAAGACGTGGTCAGGACGACTCATGGCAGTCAGCAGCTGTTGGCCATTTTGTTCTGCATGCAAATGCTGGGAGGGATAAAATTTACTTTCTCTTGTGGAAGTAATGAATTCATTTAAACAGGCCATTGTGGTTGAACTGTTAAAAAGTTCAGGAATGCCTGTGTCAGTTCTTTCCTTCCAACATTTTATTCTATCCTGTCATTTTGTCAATTAAGGCTATTCTGTCAGTTCAGTGCAGTCAGCAGAAAACAAAACAAGGCAACTGCTTTTTTTGGGGGGGTGGAGGAGAGGCTAGAGGAAAGATAGAAAAAGAAATGCTACATAACCCAAGTAATTTCAAGCCTCTAAAGTGGTAGAGTGACTCAATAGAAAAATGAAACCCAGTACACTCAACAAGGTATAGTAACCAAATAAGGTATTACAAAAATAAGTCCTAAGTAAGTAAAAAATACAGAGAGAGAGACATTCACAGACATGCTTAAACGCAGTCAGGACTTTAGCTCAAATCTTTTTTCCCTGGTCACCTTAAAATGAGCAGAGGAAATACTTCAAACTGACCCCATGCTCCCTGAGGATTACATAGAATCTTTGCCACAGTTAGAGACCTTCCTTTTACAGAATCATTTATTGGATCAACTCATAACAAATCCTGCGATGGTTCCTGGATCAAAAGCTGTTCTTCCTTGGATCAGAATGTGTAATACTGCTGCAGGATAGCTCTGCACCTTTCTGCATCAAGGAGTGCTTGTTGTGCTACCATAGGATATATCTTTGGAAAAATTAGATCCTGCCAGGGATAACAGCTCCATTTAGCACAGAGTTTCTGTTTCCACAGAAACCACACCACTGAAGTCTGCAGAGGGCAGATGTGGAGTGAGAACATCTGTGACCACTTAGGTTAATTGCCCTTCCCAACTCTTCCCCCATTTCTGGTCTCTGGTGGCCCTCTGAAGATCAATGGCAGATCACCAGGCGTCTTGTTGCAGGCTTTCTGCCATCCTGCCCCATCTCCTGGGGTTATCTAAAGCTGGCTTTAAAGCTGTATCCAGAGGGTCCCCGAGGACTCCTTCTAGTGAGTCTGCTGTCGCCTTTGTCCCTGGCTTACTCTCTGCTCCTGGACAGACCATTTAGACCCTCTGCTCCTCAGACCTACAGCTTAGCAACCGCTCAGGAAGCTTCCCAGCTCAAATGTATAGGTGCATTATGTTTTATGTGATAGCTCAGATACAACTGTGATAGGAATCATGAAGATTTAAATAGTGATTTTACTCTTCAACATGCTTTCATAACAAATAAATATTGCAGATAAAAGGAATACCAAGATATTGCTATGCATTATAGATACTTCCAACATACTACATTATTTTCATTACTACTCTCTGATAGTCTTTTCTAAGAATGTTAATATTTCCCAAAAAGTGAGTAGCAAAGAGGATATTGTCAGTGTCGATGCATGAAAATGATTCAAGCCTTAACTCCTCTGCCAAGATACTAATCTAAATTCAAGCTACGAAGAAAAAAAGAGGAAAGAAAGAAAATGAAACTTTTTTAGAAGTAAGTTTGAAACCACTACTAAAAGCCACAACAGTTAAAAAATGCTGCTGCAAAAGAAAACAAGGGATGAAATTCTCAGAGTTGACATTGCCCCAGGTTTCATTGTGGTTCTACCTCAGTGCTAGGGTGGCTTGCTACTTTCCTTTTGAAACTCCTCAGATGTGGGAAGAAGTTTGCTGTACGGCTGAAGAGACTGGGGGCATCAAAAGAAAGATGAGCTATCAAAGCTGAAGGAAACAATCAAAACTAGCTATTTTTAGCTATGATTATTAAGAGAAAGTGCAGAGATCTTTAACATAGTGGGACCAGTTTACAAGTCTCTTCTTTTTTTTTTAGGCCACTGGAGACATGCTCAGGGACAGAGGAACTGCCCTTACAAGCTTCTTCAGACCACTGGCAACCCACATATTTAAGAGGTAATTCTCTCCTTCCTGGAGTAGATTTTCTGATACCATTTTAGAGGCTTGGGGATTTGCAAGAAAATTCGGCAACTATAAAGTTGTTCTGTGATTCTGTTATCCTTCTCCCAGATGTCCAGGCTAATCAGTGACAAAAGCTGCTTTTATTTACCGTTTTCATATGAAGTTCTTACATGGATATTCTTAGGGCAGTTCTTTGTAATGGCATTGAAACAATAAAAACCTTCAGTTATCCAGAAAAAGTGAAGACACCAATTTAAAGACCAAATTTCAATACAACTGATCTTGAGACAAATTCTGGCCTGTTAAATGTATTTAAACATTTTGGGGAGTTTTTTTGCAAATACATGATAAGAGTATTCCCAAAAGGTACAGCCTGCTATTGAAAAAAACCACCCTCATTTGTTTGGAGGTTTAAAGTATTAGGGCAAATTATAAGTTACTTAACTTTCCACTAAGACTCTACTTCCTAATGATTCTTACAGCAAAATCAGAATCTTGATTGTAACTATTAACACATTTACCAAGTCTACACATTTTCAGAGTTCATGTAATTTTTTTCTGGTGTCTCTTATGAAAGTAAACAATCCATAGAGCACTTTACCTGTAATTTGTAATGACCTCAGGACTCCTTAATGCTATTGAAGCCTTATTGCATGCAGCTGGAGGTATTTTACTCTTTCATATTTGCCAGGTCTTTCATTTAGTTTTCCACACCACAGTAGATGTCCTGGTAATGACAGGCAATAAACAACATGATTGATTTTGCTCTGATTTATTCCCATCTCAGTGGTCACCTGTTCCCATGTTATTTCTGAACCTCCCACCCTTTTGCTGTTGACAGCTGAATTTGAAAACTGTGGGAAAAGGTTTCATTCAAGACAGTCTGAAATAACTACTACAGTAGTGGATGGGATTTGGGTCATGGTAAGCGGATGGAATATCCACGTTTTGAGTGCCAAAGCTGAAGCCACTCACTAAATATGCACTACTGTTCCTGCTGGGCACCAAGCAGGATTTAATGTTACTTGAAGCAGCAATAACTTCTGGCATATTTTAGTTGCAGGTCTCATACAGTTTGAAGCTTCCTCCTTCCAGGCAATTTTTGTGCTCAGCCCACTGCCTTTCTTCTGCTTTGTCTCTTTGGAGAGTGACTGAGTTATGACAGGACCATCTCTGTGGGCAGCTTCTCTTCCATGCAGCTCTTCAGTCATTGTCCCCGCATTTTCCCACCTGGAGGAAACATGAAGCCTGTAGTAATAACACAACAAAATTAAACAGAGCTATTAAATGAATGACTGATCTTGGTAATATGAAAGATGATAACAGTAACAACCATGGCCAAAACAACTGCAAAGCAGATCTTCAGATAATAAGAATTATTACATTATTACACTTTTAATTTCTGATGAAATTTTCCTACAAAATACTGACCAAAGCTTATTCAAATTGTAAGATATGAAGTCTCTCTAAGCTTTCCCTTAGTTAATGGTGCCATTAAACACATTTAGAAACATTGGAGCTTATACTTCCTGCTTCTCTGACCACATGTGCATACACAAATCCATACCAGGATGGGTTTGCACCAGTGGGAGTTTTGACCGAGTAAGGATTGCAGAGTCAGACCCCACACAGAGCTCTAGACACAGTCTTGTGCTTACTTGGGATAAAAGTGAGTGCATTTTGATGAGCCAAGCACCTAAACTGAGTTAATATCCAGTTTGTCGACAAACTTGTTTTGGCATGCCGGCTAGACCATGGCTGCTTACCTCACATAAACCCCATCTTGGATTTTTTTCATTCCCAGTAAACTGAAGGACCCTAAAATTTCCTTTGCAGTTGGTAGTTCCAGCTCTGTGAGAAGGCAGCTAGGAATTCACAAAAGCACTTGCCAGAGTTTGGGAGGCTTTGCTCCGAGGATGAGCTGAGAACCTCTAGTATTTCCAGACTGACAAATCATACATGCTCAGAGCAACAGGATGCTAAATGTGCAAACAGTGAGTGCAATTATACTGCTCATACAGCATGGGGATGTCCTCTGCCTGTGCCTCCATCAGCTGTTTTCCCAAATATGTGGAAAACTTCACTGTGGGCTGACCAGTGCTGAGGAGCTGGGGGTACCTCTTGAACGACACCAGAATTAATATAGCCAGAATTAAACATACACTACTAGTGCGTTTACCTATACATACAGATGCATATATATGTGTTATTTATATGTAATGTATTACAGTCAGTGCTCTTCCATGAGCACATAAGAGTTTCCTGAAGATAGATACACAACTCATGAAGTGCCTTCCCAAGTGTTTTCCTAAGGAAGGTTTTCCAGAACAAGGATTGTGTTTACAGAATTTATGAAGATGTTTACAGCCTCAGCTACACAAATCTGTCAAAATATTGCAATGGAAATTCAGACCCACTGTTTTGCTTCTAGTTCAGGGGAAGTTGGGGGGGTTCTTGCATATTTTGCAGATTATTTTTAGAATTTGGTGAAAGGTTTGGCTAGTTTTGCAGCAAAAGCTGCTGTTGTGTAAACACTAGTAACTTCTCAAAGACAAAAATGTGTGCATGGTTCTAATTTTAAGCACATGAGGTCACTGGCTAAGTGTTCAAGGACTGTGAGCTGGTCGGACATGAGCGGAGGGATGCGCTGCACAGTCTTGTTAATCCCATTTCAGCTTCAAGTGGCTAAAGGAGGCCGGGAGGCTGGCTGAGGTGCACAAATAAACGGCTTGATTTACACAGACGCTCTGATGCTGACACAGGGTTTTACAAACCTCCAGAGAATCCAGGAATTGCAGACTTGAAGCTGTGTAAGAGGCAGATGGGCTGCCCCACTGCCCTTCCTCAGGCTCCTGGTGACCAGAGATAGCCGAGAGCCAAGGAGGGACAGCTGCTGGCAGCCCACGGGCCAACATCAGCGGCCGCAGCAGCCCACGGGCTCTGTCCCCCCGGCCACACGCAGGGCTCTGGGGCTCCCAGGCCCCCGGCTCGCCCCGCTGGCTCTCTCCGAGGCCTCTCCATGGTGCCGGGCTGAGGGACACGCCCGGCCCCGCGGCGGGCCCTGAGCCCGGGGCACTGCCACACGGCCTCCCCTCGGCGGAGCCTCGCACCTGTCCCGCAGCACCACAGGATACCCCGAGCTGCAAGAGAGCCAAGAGGACCATCGAGTCTCGCTCCGGACCCTGCACAGGACAGTCCTGAGAATCACTATGTGCTGAAAGGGTTGTCCTAAAGCTTTCTGAACTCTCTCAGACTGGCGCTGTGACCACTTCCCTGGGGAGACTGTTCCAGTGCCCACCCACCTCTAGTGACGAACCATTTCCTGATATGCAACCCAAACCCCCTCCGACTGAGCTCCAGGCCATTCTCTCTGGTCACTGGTCAGCACACAGCAGAGATGAGCCCTGCCTCTTATTGGCCATGAGGCGCCATTCCCCTTCAGCCCTGGGCTCAGGGCGCGCCCCCGCCCGGCCCCCACCCAGGCTGTGCCCGTGACGGAGCCGCGGCCTCAGCGGCGCTGGCGCCACAGCAGCGCCCGCCCGCCCGCCCGCGTTTGCCGCGCCCGCCCGCGTTTGCCGCGCCCGCCCGCACCGCCCGGCGCTTCCTGCGGCGGGGGCGGGCAGGGGGAGGAGGCGGAGGAGGAGGAGGGGAGAAGCGGGGAGGGGAGCGAGGCGGAGTCGGTGCCGCCGCCGGATGCTGCGAGGAGGCGCCCCGGCCCCCCTGCGCTGCCGGTCGCTCACCTGAGCGGGCAGGAGGGCGGGGGAGGAGGAGGAGCCGGCGGCCGAGCTGCGCGGAGCCCGGCGGCGGCGAGGCGGGCGGAGGGGCGGCCGGGCGGTCGGGCGAGGCGATGGCGCCGGGCGCGTAGCGGGCAGGAGGCCCCGCGTCCCGCCGTGTGCGCCCGGCTGCCGGCGGGGGCGGCCGGCGGGCTCCGCCGAGGCCTAGGAGCGGCCTCTTCCCTCGGAGCGCCGGGCGCGGCGCCGCCGCGGCCCGCACGATGTCCACCCGCACGCCGCTGCCCACCGTCAATGAGCGGGACACGGAGAACGTGAGTGCCGCGCCGGGACCCCCCTCCCTCCCTGCTTCCCTCCGCCTCTCCCCGGTACCCGGTGGCGGCCCGGCGCGTCGTGCCGCCCAGGCCGAGCGCCCCAGGGGCGGGCGGGCCGCGGCCGTGCCGAGCGCCGTGCCGGCACCGCCGCCTGCCCGCGCCCCAAGCTCCTCCATGCGGCGCTGCCGGGGCGGGTCCGGCTCGCCGCGCTCCACGTCGCCCCGGGCCTCCCGCGGGGAGCCCTCCCGCAGCCCCTTCCAGCGCGGTTGGGCTGGGCCGGGCCGGGCCGGGCTGCCCTTATATGTCCTCGGCCGTCGGCGCACACGGGCTGCTGGCTGCGGGCCCCCGCCGGCGAGAGGCCTGTAGCCCCTGCGGGCGGCAGCCGGGGTGCCCCGCCTTAGGGCGGCCCCCACACACGGCACCTCCGCGCCCGCCTCGGGATATCCACTTGTGGGCTGTCTGGCGGCCTGGCACTTGGCCTTGCCTCACCTTCTGGGGTTCGGCCGTACTTGCTCTTTGTTCGGTTTGCACCTCCAAGACCGTCCCTGGTGTTGTTGTATTCCTTCCTCTGCTTTGCTTTGTGTTGCCTCCGAGAGAGGCTGTGGTCGTGTCCTTGATTCTTCCCGAGTTCATTGTATCTTCCTTTGTGCTCTGTTTAAATATCTTTGCGGTCTCTGCTCCGCCGGGACTCGATGGAGTGGGAGCAGGGTGGTGTTCTCTGCTGTCGTGGTCTTCCGTAGAAAATAACCAGTCTTGGCTATGATGGACAGTGTACCTGAGGAATGCTGGACCGTGTCTGGTCCTGTCCATCAGTGGTGATTATTTACATAGGTGGTGGTGTGGGAGGTGTGCAATTTTCCTCTTGGCTGAGGAGCCGGTGTTAAAAGCAGTATTGTTTGCAATGCGTGTCCTTAATTACTTTTGGGAAGGTGGCAGAAAGGAGAGGGAAAAGGAGTCGTAGGAAATGTAACACATGCAGTTATACCCACCTTCTATTTGTGTGGAAAGTGATTGGTAAGAAACGGGGAAAGATGGCCTGGTGGGCTGAAATGGGGTGGAAATGTTTGTATTGCATCAATCTATTCTGTAGATGCCCTGGCTAGTAGCAGGAGCTCCTAAGATGTGTTACCATACAAGCTCAAGCAGTAGTGCCTTCTTAATAGGCTACTGACTGATACAAAAAGTGAATGTAGGAAGACGATTTGGAAGGCAAAGGTAACAGAAACAACTAATATAGCTGGAGAAATGAAAACCTAATGTGGTGAATTATAATGAGCTTTTAGTATCAGTCACTCAGTGGAAGTTCAATTGATACAGCAATATCAGACTTGTTAGTTAAAGCAAATAGATGTGTTAAGTCTGTCCTTACTCTTCATGGGCTGATGAGTTCTGTGTTGCTCTAAGAACAAAAGCAAGTCCTTGGAATGAAAATTTTGATTTAATTAAATGATAAAATCCAGGTTTGCATGATACGTGTTACTCATGAGTCTCTATTTCAAATGTATAAAGGAATGTAGATGAGAGGTAGATGACAGAAAAGGATAAGAAATATTTATGTATATATCTGTTAGTACAGTCCATAAGACTTGCAAAATTTACATGAGGCAAATAGAAATATTTTCAAATATCATCATCTTTTATGGAATGAAAACTTCAAAGTGTTGGTCGTTAATTTAGAAAATGTTAGGCTACTTGTGAGTGCTCAATTTTGACACCTAAGGAATAGTAAGTGTTATTTTTTTATTACTGTAGTTTTAGAGGGTGCTAATGCATCTGGAACACCCAGGTTTGCACAGCATATCAGAATACTCGAAACTGCCTGTTTGCTTCTGAAAACCTTGGTGTGAGTCTGAAACCTTCTACTAATGAATATAATCTTCTAGCCAGATAAGCACCAAAGATGTGTGCAGTTGTAAATTCCCCAATCTCCAGTGCTGTCATTAGTGGGTGTCCACAAGATTTGGAGCAGAGACCTTGAGTTCTGCCTGTTGGGCAGCCTCAGGAGCAGTCCTTGCTGCCCGTGGTGTGACTTACGTCAGACCTTTGGCTAAAGTGGCAAATGTAGGATGGAGGAGGAGTAGGTGGTCCGTTGCTGACTTCCTGATCAACAGCATTCCTTGATTTAAAATGGGTTCTGTGAGGGTGAGGTGAGACTCTTAAATTACTTTTAATGTTCTTCCTTCTGCTAATAAACAGTAATGGGCGGGGAGCTGTTTATGCTGGTAGCTCATGATGGACCAAGTCGAGCTAGTAAGCCCTGGGTAACCGAGGTGGTGAGAAGTTCTAACTAAAGGGAGATATAATTGGAAAGAGTGAGGAATTAAGGAGCAGGTTTTGGTCTGGTAAAAAGTCCGTCTTTGTAGTGCGTATTTCCAGTTCTCCAGTATGTATATTAGCAAAGCTCCCCTGAGCAGCTAATGGTGATCTTCAGGAGAGGCTCTCTTCTTCCATCTGCTGCTCGTGGCCATCTCGCAGTGTTGCTCCATTGTGTGACTCCCAAGGGACAGACTGGATCTGTGTCCCGGGGAGAGCTGATTGATGCTTCTGAGTACAGCCCTGCCTGTGTGTCCAGCTGTGCTCTGCACGTGGGGTGAGGTTGTCCCACGAAATCATGGGGAGCTACCCTGCCAGCACCACCCCCTGTCTCTTGGCAGCTGTTTTCAGTACTTTGAAATAGAAAAGAAATAAAATTTTCATGTGTGCTTTTCTCAGTGAGTGTGCAAGCATTTGTGTTATCATTTGAAAAAAAGAAATTATAACTTTTGCTATAGCACCTATTAGAAGAATATTCATTCCTTGAGGAATTACAGGAGTTCCTGATGGGATGGGTGAAAAAAACTTGCTTATTTCCATAATGCTTTGTGCCTTTTGTCCCACAGTGCCCTTTGAAAGTATTTTAGAAGAGATAAGATCAGGCAGCATATTACTTGATAAAGTCTTATCAGAAGGCTGAAGTGAAAAGAATGGGAACCGGCAGCGAGGGACAGACAACAGGTGGAGGGAGCCAGGGCCTGGGAGACATCAGTGTGTGTAACTGATAGCTCTGTCCTGTGGAGCTTCACACTCTTTTTTTTCTTTTCTTTGCCTTTTTTGCTATTCCTGACATCTCCCAGGGCTATGTTTAGCTTCCCTAGCATACGTCCACAAATACTTTTCACTGGAAATGTTGTTTCTTGTTCATGAAAGCTGTGTTTAAGGAAGCAAAGTAGATTATGATTATCAAACACTTATTCTTGCTAACGGTTTATTGGGAATCTTGGGGAAATTAATGGGTGGAGGCAGTACTGTATTTTCATGTGTATTCTGGATTTCAAGTGAGTGGCAAGAGTAGTATTCCAAATAATCGTTTCCTCGTGATTTGATTTTGTACATGTAACTATTTACAGCCTCCTCTTGATACATTTTTCGTAGGCTGTGACAGGTAGTGTATCACTGCATTCAGACAATTGCACTTGGGGTTAGTTTGGGTGAACTGAGCTTCTCATATCTGCTGTTGCTGGGAGAGGGACAGGAATCAAAAGCTTTGAGCTAGAGTATCTCTTCTGTTCTCATTGAGTTGATATTAATTGAGGAAAGAGGGGTTTTTATGTTTTTCCCTTCATAATGTGTTGCCTTGTATTGTATCACTGAATTGAGGAATGGTTTTCCTGAATTCAGGCAAAAGAGAAGAAATAAATAGGTAATATAGTCTCTTAGATGGTTTTGGGGAGCTCTGTGTAAGAAAAGACTTGAGATTCAACAGTTGGCTCTATACTACTTGCTGTATACTACTTTTTGTAAAGTTAATGAGAATGCTGGAAGTAGTTTGCTTTTTCTGGCATAAGGACCTCTTAGTCTGGCATAAGAATACACGATTTTTTTTCTTCTATAAGTGTAATTTAATCTTTTGAAGGTATTACTATTTTCTGTGAAGGTGTTGCTGCTCTTGTGCTGTGGTCTCACCTATCTAGCTAAGTTTTCAGGTATTATTTTGTTTTGTACTTTTCAGATATCTCAAAGTTGTTTAATTCTGCTGGAGCAATCTGGCATGTTTACAGTGGAAGAAGGAACAAACAAGGCAGGAGTGCTGGAAGATAACTCTGGCCAGAGTCAAGGAGGAATGTGGGAATTGTGGTTTGTCTCACCTAGCCAGTGCTATATGAGAATGATTGAGATGTCATGGCAGGGGATGTTTTAAGAAGGATAAATGAATTACCTGTGGTCATGTGATTAGCTTCATGATCATACAAATAATGATAACTTTGACTCATGCACACGGGTTAGTGGGTTAGCTATGGGAGGGTGACATCTCACATACGGGCTCGAAGTGGGTGTGGTTAAGGATGCCTGTCTGACGGGAGCCTAGAGACAGCTGCATTTTAAAGAGGAAAGCAGTTGAACAGGGCAAGAGATAAGAGGATAGAATGAAGTGGTCAAGTTGGGATGATAATGATTATACCATGTTTAATTTCCTTTTTTTTTTTTTTTTCCTTCTGGATTTGCTTTTGCACAATAAGAACACATGGTTTTGATTTGGACAGAGGGGGCGTGGGAGAAAGTATCTGACAAGAATTCTTTCCTTCAGTGCCTTAAGCAGAAGAATGGCCTAATTTCCAAACCTTACGGGTTCAAGAGTCCAGCTGTATCTTTCTTATCCACAGGAGATGGACTTGAGCAAAGTGAAGAATGCCTGTGTTTTTTCCTTGCAAGTTTGTTTTCCTTGACCATAAATACACCATTAGGTTCTATGTTTGTTTGAACGGTAAGAAGAGGGTATGTGCTCCTAATCTTATTTTGAAGGTCTGTGTTTCCTCTGTGCAGACCTTTTGTTGTTGTTTTACTTCACATCTGAAGCGAGCTCCTATGTTGTGGGGGGAAAACACATGCTAAGCTAGAACACTATGCATGGAGAGAGCAAGGTTCATTTTGAAGTTAACCTTCTATGTGGATCAGAGAGAATTATGGGACAGGTGATACACATAGTTTAATTTTCTTTATGTGAAGAGGAATATTTTGGTACAAATGACTGAAAATGTTCATAGTTTAGTGTTCTTTCTAGGCATCACAAATGATGTACAGTGTTAAAGTTCAGAAAGAGTTAATGCAGTTTGCTTGTAGCACTTGTTTCATTTCATACTTCCTGGGGTTTTGAGGTTCATAGGTAAACAAAGTTGGATTGTTTGTGGTTGATGTTCTGAAAACTACTTACATGGTGAGTGGACTTAAATGCTGAACTAGAACAAGGAGAATATGTTCTAGGAAAACTGACCAGTGAGGTCTTTACAATTGTATATTTCTGATCCTACAGACTTACTGTTTATATTAAGAGAGATTTAAAAAAAAAAAAAATATGTCTGCACTTTAAATGTTTCATTCATCAGTAAAAGAAGGAATTTTTTTCCCCATGACACCTGATTGCATTTGCAAACTAATGTTTCTTCTATAAATGTGTTAAGTTTCTACCATCACAATTGCTGTTGCTCAGCAGAGGAATCTTCTGCCAGCTTCTAATTGATCTCAGTAGTTAAAACACAGAAAAAGTAGTTACTTAATTTTTAAGTGCAGATACTGTGATTTCTCTAAAATCATGTTCTCAATCAGTGATTTGTAGTTGTACTTGTGGAGTTTTTCTTCTTGTTCTCAGAATTTTGATAGACCTGACCTTAATATCTTACTGATGCTTGAGAGAACTTGAAACAGTGTTTCAGTGGAGCAGGTTCATTAAGAAACTGTTGTGTAAGAAGATGATTTTACAATTAATGTGGAGATAGGGCTTCAGTTGCACTATAGTTTTCTAAGACAGGTTTCTTACAGATTGGCCTACTCACAGCTTGAGAGTTGAAGTGAACTTTTCATATGTTGCAATATAAGAGAGAAAGCATTTTATCACTTCTTTTTAGACTTTATCTTTTAGTAACTTCAGCCTGTCCTTTATTTTAAAATACGTGTTTACAGTCTGTGCTGCCCTCCAGGTTAAACATACTACTTGTAAGCTGCTGCAGACAGTGACAAGTTTCAAATTTAGCTTATTTATGTTGTGGTCATGACACCATCTATTTTGCTGTTGTTGTTGTTGGAAACACAATGCTTGCTTTTTGTGGTTGGATTTGTTGTGTTTTTTTAATCTTTCTGGAATTTCAGAATAGGCAAAAAAAATTTGTTAGAATTTCACAATTTTTTTTTCTGGGTCTTTATTCTTGAAAGTTTACTCTGCTCTAGATAGTAGTCAATTGGGAAGAAATGTTTCCCACAGTTGATTGTGAAAACAGCCATGAAAACAGGAAAATTTCTTCAAAACATTCACATTGTTTAGTGTAATGAATATCATGCAACTTAATCTGAGTTTTAATAAGAAGCTCTTTCTCCACATCAGCTATCAAGCCTGATTAATTGTTAGCATTTCTCTACTTCTTTCACGTTGTCAATTAGCTTTTCTTTGGTGTGTTCTCTGTGCTCAGTGCTAAACCGAGCTTTAAATTGGGCCAGTTGTATTTCACGTAAGAATGAATCATCTTTGTTTTTCTGTGAATAAATTAGTAAAATAGCAAAATCAAAGGCTTGTTGAGATCTCAAGGTCAGCTTGAGACTTCAGAGCTGTATGTGATGATTCAGCTTAGGTTGTTTTGGTGAGCATCCTAGTGAATCTAAGGTTAAAAATTCCAAGATGATAAGATGGCCCTTGTTTTTAAAGTACACTTGCCTGTGATTGTTTCAACTTTTATTTCCTAAATAGTGACCAAATATGCTGTAGTTATTATGGGAAAATAGATGAAGGCAAGAGTATGTGAAACTGCGCTCTGTGCTTGTCATAATCCTGCTTCTTTTTGACCTGAGATGGCAATTAGAAAAAAAAGTTTTGTTGGTTGGTTTTGGTGGTGAGGTTTGGGGATTTGTTGGGGGTTTTTGTTTTGTTTTTTTTAACATAAGCTTTTTTGTGTGTGTCTACTTAAAATGAAAACAGCAACTTCTGCTGAGAGACATATGTTCACAGTTGTAGTAGGGTGCTTGCACAGTTTAGTTCAGCTGGGCTACAATTAAGCTTAGAAGCAATAAACCAGACATGCTCATGGAACACTTCCACAGCTTAGTGTCTAATGATTGATCAATAGTTGTATTTATGTGAAACCCAAAAGTAAGGGTTTATTTGGCATCTCTTAGAGTGGAAGATCATTATATTATTCTAAAATTCTCCATCTTATCATGACAGCTGACAAACAGTCACTTCACATTGCTTAAATCCTTGTGGAAAGCAGACTTTCTTGCTTGAATGAATGTGTTTGTGGGTTTTCAAGCTTTCCTGTCCTGCTGTTTGTTGTATATGGTTTCAGGAAAAAGTAATTTTCCTTTTTTTTAATCTTGGTGTTCCTGTGCTTGTGGAACACCTTAGATACAGAATGTGATGTCAAAGTGAGAAGTGGTCTGCACTCCACTTGTTTGGTTGATCTGAATGTACCTTACAATTAAGATGACTTTTGTTAAGAACCTTTCATGGCTGTTCAAGATTTAAGTGCCCAGTACCAATGACTTCTGTCCCTTTGTGTGCAAACTATTTCAGTTAGCAGTCTTTTATAAAAGTGTATGATTGTTATGGAGACCTAAATATACAATACAGCAACACAATGTGTGTTGAAGAAAAGGGTTCTTACTCTTCACACTTGGTTTCTTCAAAAGCCTGACAGCATCTCAGAAAGAGGATTCTTGATTACAGTAAGCTTTAGCTGGAGTGGTTGTTTATATTGCAAAGATGTATACCCAGTCTAAAAGGGCATTGAATCACCACACACTGATATGTGTATTCATAGCCATAATGATTTCTGAGGTGAGGGCTGTTACATGTAATACTGTTTTATTGAGGTCACAATGAATCAGGTTTGTGACTTCAGACCAGCCGCTGCCTTGCTCACTGTGACCCTACTGATCTGCTGGGAAGAAGCAGAATAATTATCTTGGGTTTTGTTTAAACATCTGTAGAATTCACAAAAGTAGCAGAATGTTAATCAAAGCAGAGAATGATGTCCAAACTTAATATGTATTTCAAATGGTCGAACATAAGGAGTTTCATCCAGCTAAATTGCAGAATCATATTTTAAACACACACAAAATTGTGAAATTTTGAATAATAACAGAGAACTTTACTTCACCCCTAATGAAAGCACTTGTGTAGTACATCACTGTTCATGCAGCTGAACATAGAGAGTTACAGGATAGCCCATGGCAGTCTTTTGCAAAAGCAGATAATGATAATATTACTGGTGACAAAATCTAATTGCTTCTGTATTATAAAGTAAAGTAGTGCATGATAACTTTTAAAATCTCAAGCAGACCCAGAATTAGGCAAGGTTGTTAGAGAGAAGCGATATCTTTCATTAGACAGATGTGGTTGAAGAAAATAGATGAGATTTGGATAGTAGCAGGGCTTGCTGGAAAGGCTCTTGCCTCAGGTGAGGCTGGTGGTAAAACCTGTAGTGCCTGTGCTGTGCTCCTGAGGGAGGGCCCACACCTCACCCATGGTGCAGTAAAACACACACCTCCTTGCAGGCAGAGGCTCAGCCTTAGTCACTGGGATAGAGTGCTATTTTAAGACCTCTTGGAAGGATTCCTCCCTTCCCCACTGCTGGTTCTTGTCTTTTTCATCTTAACCCAATGCTCAAGAAGAAAGTAATAGAAAAATAAAGTAAAACATCTTCGACTTGTCTTCAAGCAGCCCCCTTTATTTTTATTTTTTTTTCCAGAAGGGACAGGCCACGTATTTATAATCTTAAGCTTGTCACATAGATAATTTCTCTTATTTAGTCCCTCAAAAATCTGACCAATTTAATTTTAAACCTGGTACTAGTCCATAACCTGCCATCATCACATCAGCTTTATCCTTCCATAGCCAACATCCATTTTTCTGAGATTCTGATTGACTCTGTTGATTAATTTGCTGGTCATTAAACCCCTGCAATTTGCTATAATCTCACATTCTGGCCCCCCTGCCCACCTTGTTTTCTCCCCCATTTTGCTTACTAACGTGCTTTTGTGCTGGAGCTTGGCATACTCATTGCCAGCTTCCTTATGCTTCTCACTCTTTCTGGGACCTTTTCCAGTTTTGCTCATTTAATGACATAAGCAAACCCAATACAAAGCTTTATAAAAGCCATGTAGTTGCAGCTCCTGTTTATCCTTCAAGTACTACCCTTCTGTATGAATCCCAAGGAGCATTTTAATGTGGGAATAATCTGAATTGTAAAGCTGAAGGGAGTGAAAAAATTCTTTGCTGTGGGTGAGCTGGGAAGACCTGTTTCTGTGTTGGGGGCTCTTCAAATATTAGCAAAACTTATTATTACTGCTTGAAATATTCATCAGTCAGACCATGTTTTCCTCATTCTGCCTTTCCTTCCCTCCACCCTGGTAAAATTACTGGGCTTTCTTCTCTCAGATAACAGCAGAGAGTAACCAAAGCTTTGTAGTGATTACTTAGACAGGACATAAAATTTTATCATGTTCTCTTAGAGTTCTTTTCCATACACTCAGATACATGTGGAATTTAATGGGTGAGAGTTGCAGAGCTGGAGTAGGGGAGGGTAGGGTGTACTGTAGGCTGTGTAGCAGCAGTGTAAATTACTTGTGCTTAAACAGTAAATATCTGAAATTCCTTTTGCGAGTGCATGCTTGGCTTCAGTTGTATATAAGTGTCTTTCTACTTAGATGTTTGTCTTCACTTAAAATAAGTAGAGGCATAGCTCAGAAATTCAGAGAATCTTATGTGTTAAAGAAGAGTCTTGTTTTTGCCATGGAAATTACCTTAGTCTGGGAAATGCTACATTGAGCTCTTGGAGAGGATATGGTTGTTTTCCACAAATGGATTACATGTGTAATGTATTTACTCCTATCTCGTTCCAGATAATATTATTGATTTGAGGTAATATAATTCTTTAAAGCATTTGGGGTTTTATTTAGTAAATTTTTTTCCAACAGTAATCTAATTTTCTTCCTCCTGCCATTATAGTAAGAACAATCTACTGGTGGTTACAAAAAAAAAAATTTAAAAAAATATGTCTTTATTTGTTGGAGGACTAAAATGGTATTTTTTTCTCAAGATCAGACTTTTTCCTTAAGATCAAACTCCCAAAGGAATAGCATTTTTAATCATTCAATACAATGAAATGGGTACAGAAAATAATAATAACACTGTTCTGAGTAGTCTTTAACAGACATACCTATGTATAATAGCTTTTCAAATTCGTTTTTCATAATTTGATATTAAATGAAAAAGACTGGCTGCTATTTAGACTTCTTTCTTTCAGTGACAGACATAAGATGCACATGAACAAAGAAAATTTATGAAAGCCCTTCACAGCGTAACTCTTGCTCCATCTACTGCAGAGTCCAGTGAAATCTTATCCTCAAACCTGGTATGAGCAATGAGGGTAGAGCTAATAGAGATGCTGGAATTAGTCAGTGCAAGACATAATTATTATCAGAGAATGTATGCCTCCAGTAGTGTTTGTAGTCAGGCTAAGAGAAATCTAATCCCACTGCCTGTGCAAAGTAGACTGATAAAATTGCATTTAAAGATCCTTTTTAAAAAAGCTATTCTTGCTCATCCAGTGATAACAGAAGTATAGTACTCATATAAAAGTCAAGTCTGATGATTTGTAAATACCACAAGGTAACATATTATTATTGCTGTTGTTGATATTATTAGTTTTTTGTGTGACTTTTTACAAAACTTTGTGGTTTGGTATTTTGTACAAGCTTTTTCCCTATTATTCATTATATTAATTTCCTAGTGGTGTGTAACATTACATTTCAAGAGTTATTTTCAAGTGAGAGGTGTCAAGCCTTCTGGAGTGGTGTAGAAGAGAGACAGAGTGGACTCCTCTATCCAGCTGTTTGTTTTCATTACCTTCACAAAATAATTACTAACCTGAAGAAGCTGGATTAAATACAGCCCTTGAGTATTAGACTGGAGTTACAATCAAGTGAAGTGTTAGTGGTGCATCAGCCATTTTCCTAATATTGTCCTGATTTAATTGAAGATTAAACTCGGCGACTGACAGACAGAGGAAAAGAAGAAAGCAGACTGGGGGACTGTCGAGTTTATTGCCTGGTAGAACAGTTATTTGTTGGAGTTAAGTGTACCTCCAGATGGCTTCCTACCCTTTCTCCAAAACTATGCTTGATTTCAGGTCACCTGTTGGATCATAGGAAGGCAGTAGAAAATGATTCTTCAACTGTTTGATGAAAAGAGAAAAATATTTAACACAATAGTTGTCATCACCAGAGACTGTGGGAGCATTTTAGTTTGGTAAATTATGGAAAAAAATAGAGTTCCCAGCGAGCCTGTGATAATTGCAAGGGATTGCAATGCTGCATAAAGGGATATGTGATCATCTCTTCTACCATGCTGTGGCTTTCCTCACCTTTTAGGAGGCAAAGAGCATTTTAGCACTGTGGGTGGGAGAAGGACCCTCGACACATTGGTGGTGGAAGAGAGAGCAAAACATTGCTGGCAGCTCATCCTAAGACTTGGAAAAATTCAGTTGTGTCTATTTGAAATCAGCTTAGGGGTGACTTCCCTTTAAGGTTCAGGGACAAATTCCCAGTTTCCACTAGGGAGGTTGGTATAATCCCTGTCACCTGTGACATTGCCCTCAGGTCCCGATGACTTCCTTTGCTTTTATGACTTTCCTTTCCTTGAGACTGAATCAAATTAATTCCTGTTTTAATATGAAACAGTATTTAATATGAGACAGCATTCAGTAAGGCACTTCAGCTGGGGATTTCCAGGCATGTTGCTCTAGTATTATCCAAACTGTTTTGATGTCCAGCTTGGGACAGAATCAGGAGTTGCCCCTGCTAGTGGTGGGTTGGAGGCTGCTGTTGGCTGCTGCTGATAATTTAATGTGTCTTACCATAGATAAAGGCGTCTGAAATGCCCAGTTTTCGCAGCCTGCAGGCTGGGTTGTTGTGTAAAGCCCAAAGCTGGGGATCTGGGATTCCTCGCCCACAGATTGTCAAGGACTCTAGAGAAGGTCATACATATTTTTTCTTACTGTTGGATTGGCTGCTTATTTTAATGACTGTATTCATTTTGAATACATACTAGATTTGTTCAAACCTCTAATCACAGATTATCTGGCTTGTTTCATTAAGATTTACCTTTATATATGTGTCCATTGTTTTTTCCACATTTTCCTGACTTGTTATTTTAATGGTCTGGGTAAATGCAGTATCTGCTGGTTTTGATATTTTCTTTGCACCCTGTGATTTTTCTTCTACTTCCTTAGCCAAATTATGTTATGTGTTCTGTTTAAATTTGTTTTGTTCTTGGTTTTTACATCTGAGTTACATTCACCTGTGATTTCTGTCCATAGGTTGAATCCAGCACGTTGACATCAGTCTACTGTATAGGTGGGGTTGTCAGTATATATTATCTATTGTATCACTGTGTCTTACAGCTTGAAACAGCTAAAGAAATGTTTTTTCTAGCTATATTACATACTTTGCAAAATCTTTGTGCAATATTGCTGCTGTTTGCTTTTTTCATGTATCAATTTAGCTTCCTAGTTGGATGTATTTCTGGAGTGCTACGTTGCAGTAGTTTGTGATCATGAATAATTGAAGCCCAAAGGTGAAAACAGGGTGGCTGCACGAGTTTAGGAACAAGGGGCTCTGTGGGTATTGTAGCCTGAGCTCTGTGAAAAACGGGCTCTTTGATCATAAGATAGGGGCTGGTCCAAGGGCCAGGCACTGTTTGGACAGCTTAAAATTAACCATAAATCTGTGCCAGCCTGGGAATATAGTTGCTAAGTTGAAATGTGGTATAGCATTATCCAGATAAAGGTTACTCCAGCTCAACTGAGGACATTTTATTTGATCTGTTAATTAACACTTACTGAAAAACAAGGTAGAGAAGACTCGCTTCGTTTCGCTGTCTTGTTTGAGTTCACCATGCCCCAGCCAGTTAACTTGGATACATTGTCATAATCTTGCTCAGTTTACATAGTCTTGTAAAGCATAGTTGGTCTTCTGAAAGCATAAATTTAGTGGTATCCTTATAACTTTATCTCCCACCATCAGGTCATGCTCTGCTAGCCTGTTCTCAGGAGACAGAACTCTTGTAAACTGAGTGCTGCTTGAGTGCAAGCTTGTTGGTAAAAATGTCCATGCCAGCTAAGGTGCTTCCTCCTCTTAGGAAGGTGTTCTGGTTTTCCTGTGTGAAAGTATCTGTTACCCCTCCGAGTCAGCCTTATGCTTATGAAAAAAAAAAAAAGTCTGCAGAATGCTAGGTCTGATGAAATTCTGGCTTAAATATGAAAACCACGTTGTAGATAGATGAAGTCCATTAGGCCCTCTGCAGCTCAGTCTTCTGAGGTGAGGCTTCTTACTGACAACAGAACTCCTTGGCTGCAGAACGGTGGACCAGCAGATACTATCAAGCCTTGAAGGTGGAAAAACTAAACTGGTATGCTCTAGTGAAAGAGGCTGTGGAGGTACTCTTCAGGTCAGGAAGGATTCCCTGTGCCTCCCTTGAAGGCTCTGTGGAAGGGCTTGAGATAGGCCTTGTTAATCTGCTGTAGTTCCATGCTTTCTATTCCCCTCTTCTGTCTAGGCATCAAGTTAATTTTGGTAATTACTTCTAGTTACATTTATTTTGTATGTACTGTATTGTATGAAGGGAATTGTTAAGATGAGTCTCCGTACTCCTCAGATTAGACTTCCAAGACCCCTAAAAGGAACAGGTCAAGAGGATATGGGAGACTCATGCTGAACATTGGGTAACGGCATTTGAGACAAAGTTTGATGTGATCCTCAGACGTTATAGAGTCCTGCATTCCCCGAGACAGTTTCTTTTCTAGGACATGTGTACATCAATTACTGTGTACTGCTATCAGGTTAGATATTTTAATTGGTCATCTCATCACTTTTTAGAAGCTGGCTTTACTTTGGAAAGTTAATAAGACCTTGAGGTAAAATACTCTTCAAAATGAGATGGTGATCTGTCTTGATGAATTTGTCATTGGATCCACTGGATAAATCCAATAATGGGGATATAAAGATATTAGAAATACTGTCCAGTTTGCTGGAGGAGGAACTTTATTTTTCATGTAGCAAAGTGTTGGGGTGCTTTGCCCACTCATGTCATCCCTAAAGGGGAGCTTCTTAAGCTCTCATTGTGGGCTCTTCTGAGGGTAAGCAACACGAGTAAGCAAGGCTGTTCACTTGTTTTTGGGACTGTTTTTGTTGGTTTGGGGATTTTTGTTGTTGTGTTGGTTTTGGTTCTTTTCTGAGTCCTTGTGTGTTTTTACCTTGTTGTGGAATGGGAATAAGTATCTCCTAGCTAAAGTTTCACTACTGGTGTCAATTTGCCTTTGGATTATCAAGAAAAGTAGTGTGATCAATTTTCTTTTCCATGTTGTTCCTGTCCTGATAGCACAGTTCCACAAGAGTTTAACATAGAGCTGATGTGATCCCATCTTCCCAGTTCTGGGTGTTGCCTTTTGTCCTTGTGCCTGTGCTGCTGCTGGGGAGGTGTCAGGGGGTGTCTGTGCTCAGGGAGCTGGAGGTGACCCTGGCAGCAGAGTTGCCAGGATGCTCGGATGCCTGTGCTGTCTGTCTGTCCTGCTGCCCCAGCAGTAGTGGGGTTGTAGATGTGTGTGTGTGGGCATGGGAGCAGTGTTGGACCAGCTTCAGCAGCAGCCATCGTGCCACATGGGGACTCATCCAGAGCTATTGTAGGAATGCAGTGGATAAGGAAAAAAATGCCCTTACATAAACTTTGAGAGGAAGAATGAGTTGCAATTCAGAGCCTGGTCCCAATTAGCTGCTGTATTCTTTCCTTCTGTAGAAAAACCTCAGCTGGCCCAGAAGGGTGGTTGTTTGATCCTAAGTGTCAGACATGCTTCACACTCTAATCTGGTCGCTCTTTTGTGAGTAAATCTTGCCTCCTGCTGCTGTTTTCCTCGTCTGGAGACCAGCCTCAAGTTTCAGGACTGCAGTCTCTAGGCTGTAGAAACAGCCCTTTCCCCTCAGTTTTGAAGTTAGATATTAAAGTATTTTCTATTTCTTGAGCCCTGCAAATTCTCGAGAAGCTCCATATGCTTGACATGATTCTGAACTGTAAGTTGTTTCATGTCTCCCTCCTTCTGCCTTTCATCAGGCCGATTGAAAAATGACCTGGCTGCATCATTTATAAGTGCAATAAAAACTCCTGCCAGTTTCCTTTGCCAGAAGTTTCGCTTTCTGGGTGTGTTCCTGTTCTTGTTTGGTTGGTTCAATTAACAACCAACATTTGCATTTAGTTTTCTTTTTGTTTCACAAGGGATTTTTGAGCAAACTGTGGGTGCTGTGGCATTTTGAATCAGTGGTGCCCTGCAGCTGCCTGTGCCTGCAAGCACTGGCAGGATGTCCTGGGAGAGATGGGAATGCTCACTGGGAGCTCTGTGCTGGCAGGTTTGAAGATCTCATGAAATAAGTCAAAAAAGACTGGCAAGGTTAAACTGTTCACCTCCTGAGGAAAGAGCAGTGGCTGGTAAGAAATGTTGAAAGAGCTCTTGTCTGTGAAGGGCTGTGTTTAGATGTGTCCAGGAGGTTGCAGGAATAGTCTTGTTCCTTCACTCTCCCATAAGGGCTTTCCTTCAAAGAATAGTTTTGTGTAAGGTTTCAAGGGTGACGGACATTTGACATTTTATTTTGACAAGATAAGAAATGTCTTGATCTTTTGCTTGATAGGGCTGATGGTGGTTTCTAGTACTGTACCAAATTACAAAAATGAGTATACAAGAGAATTTTACGAAAACTTTGCTTTTTTCCCCCCCCTCATGTTGATTCCATCTGTGGTTTACTGCAGCAGCTTTTAGCTAGCTTGTCTCAGTTTTCGTGGGGCTACAGGGAGGGTTCACTTTGGTCCTTGCAATTAATGGAGATGATATGGGCTGGCTGTCCTGAATTAGCCCTGGAAAATCTTGTTTGTGTGTTTGGGATGAGTCAGGAAGGAAAGTGCCAGGTTGAAATAACTGTGCCAATTCTGAGTGAAATGGAACAAAGGCAGGAAGGTCCTGTTCTGCTGCACCTGCACGCCTGGCCAGGCTGAGGGCTTCAGGCCCAGGGAGGGGAGGAAACATGTTAGCTGAGTTCAGCTTACAAGACCTGATTTTATGCTATGGAGATATTTGTTTTTCTGAAATGCTTTGGCTGTGATCTTGGGGGTTGGACCCGAACGTTTTTAAGGGTTTTTTTAATCCATCATATAAAAAGGATCTGTTATTCCATGTGATAATGAACTCCACCCTTCCACATGACGTTAGTGCAGTGTTCCAAATAAAAGGGAATGGGCATTACTATATCGTGCACAGAATTAATACAGGTTGGTGTAACCATATGAAAGTTAGAATTATTGTAAAGATCCTTCAGTATCGACTTTTGAAACTCCTGTTATCTGTGTCTAGTTCTGCACCGATAGATCATGGGATGTTTTCTTTCCTAGATTGCTTCAAGTATGGAGCTGTAAACATTGTGTCCTGTGTAGCTTGAGATGAGAAAAACAATTCTGTCTCAAAGTTGGCAAATGTATTTCTGTATGTCTCACATAGATCTGCATATGTTGAGTATTTAAAAGACAACCAAACAACAAAACCCCAAACAAAAAACAAGCAAACAAAACCCAGCAAAACTTCCATGGGGCTCAGATCCCATAGTAACAAGCACAGATTAAGATTTACTCAATGCTCAGCATAAATTTACTGTCACCTGTGTACATGTCTGCTTTTAGAAAGGGAACACTATTTGTTTATTGGCATGGGGGGTTTTATTTCACTTTGTAGTGGAAATGTTTTCATGTTACCACTGAAGTTGTCTTTGTGAGATACACAGTTATTACAACTGGGAACAAAAGGGAAGAGATGTGAAAATAAAATGAGGAAGTTATTTTGTTCAGTATCTCTGGACGCTGTATAGTTTGGAGCTTTTTAAGAAGTTTTATAAAATACTTTTCAGAGTTGCAGCGTCAGTTAATGAAGTCTTTGTGCATACTTGACTCAGGCCAGCTTTATTCAAATTGTTGTATCTTATAGCTGATAGATTCAAGTTATGCTGAAAGATCATGTCTGGCATTTTTACATATTATGTAAGTAATCTAAAGAGAAGATGTACATGCACATGTTTGTTTTCTTCTTGCACTTTGAGGTGGTGTGCATAAGCAGGCACAGGAGATGGGTACAGTCTATATTTTGTCACAGTTTTGTCTGATTCTCTTCTTTGTCATGCACTGATCTTGGTATCTGATTTAAGAACTGTAACTACTACTTTCCTCACTCTGTTATTGTTGCTATGTTTTTTCTGAGCTTAGTCCTGCATATTGTTCCCTCTTTCAGGAGGGGAAGGTTGGTTGCTTTCCATTTTGGTGCCTTTTTTTTTTTTAATAGCAAAACTTCTATCATGCATTCACAATCTAGTATGTATTTAATTGCTGTTAAGAAATTATGAAAAAAATCATGTCTACATACATTATGTTTTAAATTGCCCCTTCCAAAGCACTTCTTCATATGTCTGAGAGGAAAAATTAAATAGTGCTCTAGTAGGGCAGAGGTGCTTTAGGAATCATGGTATGATGTGATAGATATGTGTGGCAGGAATAAGGTGTGGTTTGAGCAGATGTGAGGCTTACCTGAAAGAGGAGGGAATCCCCTTCTTCTGCCCCTGTTGGGGCATCCAGTTCTCTGTATGCAGTCTGCATCATACCTGTATCACTTGGATGTTCTTGACACATGATGCAGAACAAGCTCATCTGAACATTTCTGATGGTTTCTACTGTGAGGTTTACCAAGAGCTTTCCAAAAATTGGACTCTTCCAGTTTAGTTTGATTGTTGCTTTAGCAAAAAATCTTGCTTGAGGTGGCTTGCTAGAAGCTCCTAGGTCCGAAGGAGTAGTGACAGACAGCAGCTGGAAGTCCGGGACAGTATTTCGCATCTCTGTCCACTTTCCTTTCCCAGCATTGTATTTTAGAAAACATCTAATTTTATGTGTTTATTTGTAGAGATTTTTTTTTAATACTGACATAAACTGAGTATATCAGGAGTCATGTTTATGGTGTGCTAGTAAAGGAGTGTTTCCCGCTACATTATACATATATTAAGAGCAAAGCTGTTGCAGATCAGAGCTATTTAGAAGACTGTCTTTTCAACCTTCAGATTCTCTCTGTCTGGGCTAGCTATTTTGAAAAATATTTGCATATTTGCAAAATATGACAGCTGTTACAAATCTCATGTGTATGGCACATGCTTGGAAATGGTAGGAGTTATGAACATAAAAATTGGCTTCAAGATACTTACATCCAGGACAGGACAGAAAATACTGAGAGAGAAAAGTGTGATGATTTGCCTTTTCTAGAACTGCATGTGCAGACTTTGCTTCCATGGGCTGACTCTACCAAGGAATTTGTCCTGAGATAAATCAAGATGGGGAATACTCAGGACTAAGAGGTTTGTTTAATCAAGTGAGGTGTGTTTGTAGGCAGATTCATGTGTGGAAATTACCCTCTTACTGTGAAGGACTATAGAGGCCTTCAGTGTTCTTTGAGAAAGGCTGAGTGGATTAGTGACTGGAATGGTTTGGGGGAATTTTTAAGCCCAAGCTGTAGCAGCAGTTAATATAGGTGATGTTGTAAATTTGATTACAGTGTATGATCCCTGAGGGTGCTACTCCAGTGGCTGGTAAGTGGCTAAAGAATGCTGAATATGTGAAGTAGTGAAACCCACATATTGTACCTACTTGGTGGGGTTAGTTCTTCTGAACTTTCTTAAAGATGATGTGTCTGGCCATTGGGTCATCTTGCTTTGGCAAAGTTAACTTGAGTAAACAAAGAAAATGATAGCTTTGAGAAGCAATGGGTCAGGTTAACTCTCTTGTGGTCTTAGTGCCCTTGGCTTTCTGTAACAAGCCTGGTGGAACGTGTCAGAAACAGACCTAGTATGTTACAATTTAAAACTGAATGCTAGAAATGCTTAGAGATTCTTGAAAAGGTGGATTTTGTTTTGCTCGAGCTACTTTCTTATTTTAAAATACTTGACTAATGAGCAAAATACCTAAATGCTCTTAATAAACTGTTTCAGCTCGAAACTTGTTACTGCTTCACCCTATTTTTGTTTAAAATTGCATTTTAAGAAACATCTAGTTTTATGTGTTTATTTCTAGAGGCTTTATTTTACACTGATATAAATCGAATATATTGAGCCATGTTTATGATGTATTAGTAAGGTAGTGTTTCCCACTACATTTATATGTATCTAATCAGGGTATCTAGTGAAATAACAGAATCTCTAATTAAAATCCTTTGTGGGAAATGCAGCTTGTTGGCTGGAATTGTTTTTAGATGGCTGAACTTCAAGGAGAGTGTTGGTTTTTACAGCCCCCTTGTTTCCAGCATCCTGAAAAATTTCTCAGAATTTAGAGATTGTTCTTCTGAAATGGCATTTTAAATAGCCACGTAGTAGCTGATACATAATGAATGAACATATTGTAATGGACCAGAAGGATCTGAAAACTGTGTAGCCTGGCCTTCTAGACTGTGTGGATGTTGCATACTTGAGTGAAATTCAGCTTTAGTATTCTTTGGAAATAATCTCTGAGATACTGTTATTTGACCTTGGTTTTTATTTTTTCCAACTTCTAATCTTTTGTTTCAATTTCACTGAATGTTGATTTCTAAAAGTTGATAAGTTTCTACTTTAAATTCCTCTTTACCTTCCAACAGTAACAAGATGTTTATGTGCAGAAAAGAGGCCTATTGCAAGAACAACTAGAATTTCATTCAGTGCTGTTCAAATTCAGAAATTGTATACATTTATTTATGTGTGGCTCACAAACTAGGAAATTTGACATTCTTTATGCATGATTTCTGTCATCCTTGGGCATAGCTGGAGAAAATGGTTGGTTGACTCTGAAGAGAATCTGTTTGAGAAGGAATAATTGGGAACCATCCAGAGTGGCTTAGTTTTTCTGTCACAAAAAGACCAAAATCCAAAATCATCGCGACCATGAACCTTCTTACTTTTTTTTCTTCTTCAGGTTTTGTATTGTTATACTGTCATTTTGATTAAATAATACTTTCCCTGTTCAATCTGCATTAAAACGATCTGTCCTGTGAGGGCATCTTCCTCTTTGCCCATGGCATTGATTGAGTCTATCCAACTGTTTCTCTAAGAGATCCCTTCAGGTGTCTGCTGGGAGTAGGCTAATCCTGTGAAGCCTATGAAATTGGCAATTGATATTAGGATTGCTGGTGCTTCTGGTAGGCATTGTATCTCCTGTAGTGAAGCTCTAATTCAGTGCATGAAGAAATTCAAAGACTTCTAAAACTTGTTTGTGTAGCACACTGCTGTAGCCCTGGATGGGGTTCTAAGTACAGCTGAAATATTCGTTGTTAGCACCATACAGGTCCTGATTTTGCAGGGTACATTTTTAGGGGAAGCTTTTTTTTGGGCTGTGGTTTATCCCATGTAGGACTGGTGTCCAATGCTGAAAGGATGTTTTCAAAGCCTGTTTGCCTGGAGCTGCCCTTCTGATCTTCTCTTTCAAAGTTCACAGAAAACATTTTAATAATGTGCTTCTAAAGAGTAAATACTATTACTAGCATGTTATTTCAGAGCTGGATAAATTTGTCTGATATACAGAATCTAGACATGCCTGGCTTGCTTGGTTCTCCAGTAATTTGGAAAACAGTTTTAGCAGTGGGAGTACAGTAGTATTTTGTAGAAGGACTCATGCAATGAAAAGACAAACAAAATTATATTTAGGGCTGTTCTCTTGGCCATAGTGAATAATTAATAATGCTGGAGGTGATGTAAGTAGGGTTGTGCTGCATTTGGGAAGAACGTTCTGGTTGTGGTATACTCCTTGTTTTTTCTGGTTGTGTTGCAGCTGTTTGCTACTTTTCCCAATCCCACTACTGCTTATGTCCTGAAATAATCTTGTCTGGTTCAGTGGGACTGTTTGTAAGCCTGAGTGTTTACAGGAGGGGATTGACTTCAGTCTCCAACAAATGCACTGAAGCTGGAAGTACTGCTTTAAATTCTGGTTGTATGTGAAAATAATTCCTTAAGGAATGATGGATGAGATCAGCACAGCCCAGCATTAGTTTGGGTATTGGGAGAAGCAGCAGAACTGCAGCTGCCCTTAGACTCTGCTTTCAGCTTAAGGTCAAGGATCTAGGAACAGGCTCATTAGTGCTCTGTACAAAGATAGACACTTTCTAATTGAGGCAATCACTAATGGGAAAATATTCAGGTGTCTGGTGGTGCTTTATGCTTGGCTGGGAGTAAGCATGCCTTTCTTGCTACAAATCTAAAAACTGCACTGGGAAGACACTCTCTCTACCTCCAGTATTTGCCAGCCTTCAAAGTCTGTAACTTAAAAGATTAGAAGCTAAATTTTACCTGTTAAACATTTGTACCCATCTGCCACTCTTAGAAAGTATTTGAAATACTGAAACACTTAGCACTCCTTTGACATTTTTCATTACTTTGGTTTCTCCTTGGAAAAATTCCAAGCCCCATCTGTAACTTGCCCCTTATATACTTGGAAGTTAGAGTACAGAAGCACTGCAGATTTCAGTGACTAACATTTAATGTGGGATGATGTGTTGGCATGCATTAAAAATAACTTCCTTTTAGTTCTTCAGACTTTTGAGATTTAAAATATTTTATGTGATCTCATGGAGTTTTAAAGAATAGTTATTTTTAAATAAAGATGTAGATAGTTTGCTACTTGAATAAGAACTTTAAAAGATGCAAATATGTTTGGGGAACAAAGCTTAAAAAAAATTAGTAGTGTCATTTGACTGAAGAAAGGTAACAAAAATATAGAGTGAAACCTTGTTTCTAAATATGCCAAGGTACAAGTATATTTTGTACAGTGTACTTTTAAAAGACTAACTTTGATTATGATTAGATAAATTTATTTGCAGCATACTGTGTGGTTTGGCATGTTTAAAAAAAGTCTGTAATGGTTTATAGATTACTGCCTAGGTATCTAGTGATGTCTTCAGAGCTGGTAAAATCTTGCTGCAGACTTTTTCATGAAACGTGTATCAAACTCTGCCCAAAGGCAGCATTTTCTCCTTAGGCTGCCATCCAGAGTTTATCAGTTACATTGTAAAAATTTAAATAAATTATTCCCTTTTACATCTTTTTATGTTCGTGGTCTATTCTGTTGCGATTGTCTAAAATCCAAGGAGCTAAATTCCCAACTATTTTGTCTGCCTTGCAGCACACCTCTGTGGATGGATACACTGAACCACACATCCAGCCTATCAAATCAAGTAGCAGACAAAACATTCCCCGATGTAGGAACTCCATCACATCCACAAACGAAGAGCATCCTCACATTGGAAATTATCGCTTACTGAAAACAATAGGAAAAGGAAATTTTGCCAAAGTGAAGCTGGCAAGGCATGTGCTTACTGGAAGAGAGGTAAGCTTGGGGGGAAAAAAAAAAAAGGCTGGCAGTCTGATTTGTTTTCTCTGGTTGTCTTTATGATAAGTATTTCTTCTAGAAGCTGTTTCAGGATACAGAAAAAGTTACCTGACGTGCCTGAGTTTCTACTGAACCACCCACCCACCCCCTTTTTAAAATGTAGCTTCTTGGTGAAAGGCTCAGAATGTTTGTTGTGCATCAAACGGTATTTTGGGGCTGACAAGGTGTCTGTTCACCCCCAAGCATTTCTAAAACTGAAGAGGAATGTATTGATAGGAAGATTTTGTTGATATTGGTGATCTGTTAATAGAGAAATCTTGTGTTTAGAGGGCCCGGACAAGATAACGTTGTTCAGTCCAAACACAGACAGAAGTATAAAACTCATTCCTTGGTGGCAAAGTTCCAACTTCCTGCTGGTAAATCTTAATAGAGGAGAGAATTTTGCTTGATGAAATGTATAGAAGTAGACACACATGCAGGTTTTAGAGGTGCATCAATGCTCTTGCTCACAGCGGTACAATATACTTTTGTTCAGACTTAATATATTCAAAAATGAATTTTTGTTCTGAGCTTAGTAATTCATAGTTGTTTGTTTTTTTTCTCCAAGGTTGCTGTGAAAATCATAGATAAAACCCAGCTAAATCCTACTAGCCTGCAAAAGGTAAGAATAGACCATAACATCTGAAATCCTGTAAACAGTTGAACTGTGATCCTTTATTTACTTGACAAAAACATTTGATCCCCTTATCTTGCTAAACAACATTTTTGTGTGTGACCTTGGGAGAATGTGGTCTCCCTGCTGTAATGTGCACATACATTTGTCTGAGGGCAGTGACTCCATGTGGTTCTGATCTGAGCTTTGTTGTTTTGCTCTTCCTTCCTCCTCTAGCTTTCCTCTTTGCCAGCAGTAGCATTTCTTTCCAATTAGGTATAAAAACAGTTTGTCTACGTGCTAAACCAAGATATAATGTTGTAAAGGATGGAATTTTCTTGGAATGTTTTTTAATGTAGTAATTGTTTTTTTGTGGACTTAGAGTACCAACTTCTATTGCTTTAATGGGTTTTTCTACATTTGTCTTTATACTCTTTCAACTTTAATAAAATATTAGCTGAACTCAGGGGACCTGTGGCAATTACTTTTTGTGCACAGAATTGACAAAATGAGTGAATGTAATCAAAACAGTGTTGTTTATGCCTGTAGATAGAAATTCAGAAGTCTTTCATAGTCACTGTGATAAAGGTTTTATAGAAACCCTGGGGATTTTTGTTTGGTTTGGATTTTTACTATTTAACTCTGTGTATGTTTTGTTGTGGCTGAAGCACAGAAATGTTGTGTTGACATACTGGAGGATGTCCATTATAAAATTTTGAGGTATTTTTTGTTTACAAATACTAGACTGCTGCTGTCTGTAGCTGTAGAAATGAGAGAAGGACGTCAGGACTTATTGCTGTTATCTCTGGCTGTAATAAATTATTACAATTTATTTTATTGTGTAGCTTTGGTTATGGGGAGTTATAAACAGCTTTGCTTTAATTTTTTTCTTTTATCTCTTTTGTACTTTATTTGCTTTAATGTCTCCCTTGTAGTACTTGAATGAGTTCCTCTGGATTTTTTTTTTTTAATTCAACCCGCTGTGCAGTCCATGCAGAAGCTTTGCTGTTAAGTCCTCTATCCTATATTAAGCAAATCTTCTTGCTAATATTTGAGCTAGAGAAGAGGGACCCAGAGAGGCAGAGTGTGACAGAGCATATTGTGGAAATCCTGTGCTGCTCACGTAGCTTATTTCCTACCTACCTTGGTGTTTACACTTGAAGAACTGGGTTTGTCTCATTGTTGAGCAATGAGAAGCTGAAGTATTTCAAATTTTTCTGGAAAACTAAGCAAGAAAAACTCAGCTTTGGGACAATAGTTTTAATGCTAAGTTGTATTTCATACAAAAATACTTGATAATAGTTCAATAAGCCATTCCAAGTATAAATAAGACTTTCATGGCATGCAAAAATGTTGTCACACTGCACAAATAGTACAAGAAATACTCATGCAATAGGACATGCTGTTATTTGTTTTTTTGAGTGGGAAGCTGGCAACAAGAGAAACAGTGTTAGGTACTGTTAAAAACAGCTGATCATAGAACTAAGGATAGACATTTACAGTTAGTGGTTTAACTGCAATTCCATTCTTCAGTAGCTTTTAAATATATTGATCCTATACATCTTCTGCTCACACTGAAAAAGGGGATAATTTGTTGGTATGTTTTCATTTCTAAAATATTATTTTCAGAAAAATTAATCTTTGTTTTGAAGCATTATGTCTTCAGCTGTGACTGAGTGAATGCATATTGATTGCCTGAAAGCTCTTAAGTAAACTCCAGCACAATTTTTGCACAGTCACTGAAGCAACTGTGCATGTAAAGCAAATAAGGGTGAGAGGGTGGTTTATTAGCATACTTAAGATAATTTCTGTTAGTTTTTAATGGGTCATTTGTGAATTGTAAGTAAAATAATAAAACCTCTTTTTCTGTTCTTTGAAATGAGTCACTCTTTTTTTTTTTTTTTTTCTTTCTGCACTGAATTATTGTATTTTGTTTCTGATTCTTCATGTCCTGTTTAGTATCACAGCAACATAAAGTTTCATAATTTTGCCATCAGGCTTTTACTGTACAAAGGCCTGTTAAGTAGTTGGGCTTTTTTCTTTGAGATGCAGTGTTGGGAATGGGAGGCAGTGATAGTAGCATTGTGTTAATAGGAACAGACACTTATTTAATGAAATTTTATGGAGGACATTGGAGTGTGTTACTTACTGGCACAAAAATACCACTCCTGAGTCTGAACCATCTAAATTCTCATGGTTGAGAGCATGGTCTCTAGAGCTTCAAAGCTGATAAACTGTATGCAGTTCAGAAAAACTTTCAGACTTTCAATCACTACTGATCATTATTATTATTAATCAAACAAGACAAATTTGTAGTTATCTTGGGCATGGGGTCATTCACAAAACCACCCCCTTTCCATTCACCAACTGATGAAGGATACCAAGTGCAAGTCAGTTTTGTTACAGTGTTTGCTATTGACCTAATTAAGTGGAATGAGTCATCATGGCTTCACATGCACCATTCTGTTTTGTAAACAGAAATATTTGAGCCCATACTTCACTTGCTGTAAGTGTTATACAAGCTGGGTCTGTAGTTAGTCACGGGTATGAAAGCAAAGCGTGTTTCATGTCTTAGCTGCTCACCAGTGCTTTTCATGCCCTGTAGTGTGGCCAGGGCACTTCAGACAAGTATTTTAGCTTGTGTCATGGCCTGACATTTGATGGCGTAAGTAAGCTGACCTTGTGAATTTTTAATTTTGCTTTCTTGTCCATGCAATGTGATAGTCTTAGCTTACATTATATTTCTCACTCCAGGACCTCTAGCTCTTTAAACAGAAAATCCATGTTGAATTAAGGGTCCTGCCTTTTTATTTTGTTTTCAGTTTGTTCATTATATGGTTACCACTTGTCTCAGTGAGCATCTGTTTAGAACAGAGCTGGCTTTATTGTTGACTTGCAGTCTTGATAGTAACATACTGTACTGACTTAGCTTTTTCCAATGTCACTGTTGTAATTTGTTCCCAAATGTAAGTATTTGGGTTTTGTCATAACACAAATTTGTATTAAAATAGCTGGTCTATTTTTTGCATATCTGCTGCATTGAAAATTTTGTCTTCTACTGGCTTCACGAGGCAGGTTTCTGAAACAACATTCTGTTGCTCTTCTGCAAACTGCTAATGGAGCAAAAGAGCAGAAGGTGCTTTTTTTCATTAATAGGTTTAATTAGGAAATGGTATTTGAGATACGCCCCTTTTAGTGGTCAGCAAGCTTTTTATTCTTTAAGCATGTTTGGAGCCTCTAACTTAAGTTCCTTCTGTTGTTAAGAGAAGCAGAACAGAAGTCAAGTAGTGTGGAAGATTTGGAACAGAACAATTTCAATATATTACCTATTGAGAGCTGTGCTTCTTTTGTCACGTCCCTTCTCAGTAACAGTTTAGAAAGTAGAGCAGCTTTCAAGCACGTTTTTCCAAGCAAGAAAAAGCCTTGGTTGACTGAATATTTTCAGTTTGATTGTAGTAACTTCAAACAGTAAATCTTTAACATAGCTATCAATCTGACAGCAAGTAGAAATGTTAGTAATGGTGTGGCAAATCTTTGCTTCCTGCAGTTTCTGCCTTGGAAAATTAGGCTGGAAGCACAGAAAACGTTTTTAATTTCTTTTCGCTTCTTTCTAACTACTGATTTTAGGAACTGAGTACAGTGCTGGCTGTCTCTTTCTATAAGTGAAGCTTTTGAGGCTGCAGCACCTTTCCAACACGATGATTGCTGAAGAACTCTTTTTTTGAATGATGACACTTTTTAAGAATGAAGAGTGGTCCTATAAGTATGTGGTGAGGTGAGGAGAGAGAAGTTAGGGAGCACTTACACCTTCTGAGAGAGGACACTGCTGCTCAGGAAAATACACGTGTGTCTGAATTCTGAAAATGCTGCTTTTTGTCAGTAAAAAGATCATAATCCTGCAGTAGGTTGCCTTGTCCTCAGAGAGGAACAAATACTGTTCTGTCCAGATTTTTATAAATTTAAAAGACTTGGCTTTGTAGGAAATAACTGTGGTCTTTTTGCTTAAATACCTCTATGTGCAAAGGAAGAGATGTATGCTGAGTGTTATTGAGGGAGGTAGTGGCTATTGTTTAAAGGTGTTTATATGTGTAAATACATAGTTATTGACATTGTAAATGTTAATGACCAATGTGCTTCTGCATGGGGAAAGCTTGGGGGAGGGGATTTATGTCAAAGTAGTGCTTCATGGAGCGCAGAGTTGCAGTGTAAAATGATGTTAAGGCTTTTATTCAAAAATACTTGTGGAATGAAATTTCATGTCTCTGTAAAATCAATTTGAATCTTAAACCAATTAGTAAACTTCTAGATCTTGTGAGAATGTTTAATAAAATATTGCACATCTTGGTTTATTTTTCAATGCCTACCTGCTTTGTATTAAATATAAAATTGTGAGGTTTATTTTATTCATTTTATATAAAATACAAAATTATTTCAAATTTCTGTAGAAGTCTCAATTTTCTGTGGAAGTCTCAAATTTTAATCGTGCTTTATGAAGGTATGTCTTCATTGCTGTTTTAGTTAATAGTTTTAAGTTATGAAATAGCTTTCCAATCTTTTGTGAGGAACTGATTTTCTACGTACCTGCTTAGGAGCTCTTCAGATGTTTTACTATCCATTCGGTTAGATTTGTTAGCTTCTGATTAGTTTATATTGATTTAGCTGAAAGATTTATTCTTGTGCAACAAATTCCAATACTAAGGAAAACAACAAATTCACAAAGAACATCCTGGTGTGATGTTTTTTCTTAGCAGTGACTGATTTTATGAGGAAAAGATAATTGCTGAAGTTAATTCTGGTGCATAATGTTACATACCTTTGTTTTGTGTTTTAGACGTAAGCAAACTGCATCTGTTCATATTTGCTCAGAGAAATGCTTTTGTAGTCTTCACTTCTCTCTGAAATTGTTTTAATGGCAGTTATAAGGCAAGTGCATAGTAACTAGAATGAAATAAATTATGCAAGTGTAAGTCTAATATTATTACTTGAGCTGCAGTAATCATACTTCATCAAAATCTGATTTTCAATAAGATGTTGCTCTGTAGTCTTAACTTGCAGAATAAATGCAGAATTTCAGAAACATACACTAAAGTGCTACTCTTTGGGGAGCTGTTTAGTCTCTGGCTTGCATCACTGTACCCTTTTGCAAGGGTTGCATCTGATCAACTGGGACTAATTTTGAAAATGGAGGGTGAGATGTCTCTGAGACATCAGGGAAACAAAATAGCACAGTTAATGTGTTGAGTGCAGTTTCTCTCCAAAGAGGACTGTAGTGCTAAGATGTTTCCAAAATGTCTAAGCATTACATTGAAGAGTGAGCATTTCTTCATTTATTTCAGCATCCTACATTAGCCCAATAAGAGTACCAAAGAGTGTGGAGCACAGTAAACAGGGGCTATGCTGTTCAATTAAACAAGCCTATCAGTATTGCCTGCCTCAAGTACACAGCACCAAACTATGTAGGCATTTTTGATTTCCTTCATTTGCCTTTCCTTTGAGCCCATAGATTAGTCTTGATGCACCTCTAATTGATAAAGCCACAAATGTAGAAATTTAAGGGCAATAACCTCTTGTTTTTATTCTTTAAAAAAAAATAATCTGTGTGAAGTATATATACTAAGGGCTTTAAGTTTATCCCGTTGTTTATAATTATGTGATTCAGTGTCATACAGCAGACCTTCAGCAATTCTAAATCTTCAGGACTTACAGGGGGAGAGAGGGGGCTTAGCTGATGTTTGTGACCAATGTAAAATTTGGTAGCTGTGGAAAAAGCAAGCTTGTCTGCTTCACCTCTGTGAAGCAGCAGGACTTGGAAGATATCACAGTTCCTGGTATCTGATTCCATTTGGACATCTGTGTGTGACTTTTCTCTAGTGCTGCACCTTGTACTTGCACCTGCAGTTTCGATGTGTTTAGGGGTGGTTGGCTGAGCTTGCCAGTCACCAGAGAAATCTGAGTGTGAATACTTGTGAACAGTCTGTGGGGTTTGGTCAGTGTGAAACTCCAGAAAGGGCTGTGCAACTTAGTGTATCTGTTGGCGTAAAGCTTAAAAATTAGTCTGGTTTTGGTATGTAGTTATTTGTAGTGGTTATATTTGTGTAATGCATAAGATGTAGATTATGTTTTGTGGAGTTCACTGCACTATATTTATCTATATTTTATGCTAATGCTACTTTCTGTGGCCTTTTCTGTCTTCTTTTTGACATTTAAAATTGCATATCTTGTGTAATATTTTCCTAATAAACATGTTCTAAGGAAATTGTCCTCCTTCCTTGACAGTTGTTTCGAGAAGTGCGAATAATGAAGATTCTGAATCATCCCAATATTGGTAGGAGCCCTGCATTTCTGCAGATTTTTTTTCTGTTACACTGTTTGGCTGTATTTGAATGATTTGCTGTTAAACTTTTTTTGGAGCTAATAGGACAGTAAGCATCCAGTGAATGCTTTGTTGTTTCACCTCCATTATTGACTCCGCTTGCATCAAGAATTTTGCTCAGAGGCGGTAAACTGCTCAGTCCAGGAAAGCCTTACACAGAGTAGGAGCTCTCTGGTCTATCAAGTACTCCAACTCCCTCTTCTATTGAAATTATTCTTGAGACCCAAAAGCATGAGTTTCTTAGGTGAGAGTAGCAGAACTCCATTAGTTCAGTTTAGGAAAGACTCCTGCTGACTGATATTTCCAGAAAATTAGAATTGCCAAGTATGTAATTTTCCCTTTCTGCTTTAGTTCTTTCACCTACCCCACAGCTTCAGGGCCCTACTTTGTGATGACAATTCTTCTGGCTGAGGAGGGCTGGACAGTCTTGTTCCAGAGACAGTTAATGGTCCTGAATTGGCCAGAGGGCTTGTTGCATACAAGGTATGGACGAGGTGTACAAGTTATTACGTGCTAGGCACTCCCTTCTCATCCCTTAAATTGTTTGTTGCTTTTTCAGCATTCATAGCTTCTGCTGGTTTTTGTTTTCTTGGGGGTGGTGGTGGGGATGTGCTTGTTTTCAATGAGTGGTTATATTGCAATGTGAGGAAAGCCAGACATAACATTTCTGGTATCCACTTGGTTTTTAGTTGGTCAGAATCTCGGATTTCTGACTGTGAGCAGTTTGCTAGCAAAACAGGGGAGGTTTGTATGATCCTAAATTAAGGCTGTGTCAGATTAAACACTAATTTCAGCATGAACTTGTTTGTACAGTGTGCATAAACTTCTGAGAAAACTGTGAATTAATATGCTTTATTATCAACTGTGATATAGAGATTAATTTTTGGTCTTTTTCCCCTTCAAAAGAATGCTAACCTAAAGGACTGAAAATTTCTATATGATTTAGCATTATCACTGGCCATAAATTATACTCATTCCATGAGTATAATTTGTTTGTTTGTGCTGTGCTTTTACTCCTGGCTGCAATCTCTCTCATTCATTTTTCTTGCAGTAAAATTATTTGAAGTTATTGAGACTGAAAAGACGTTGTATTTGGTAATGGAATATGCCAGTGGGGGTAAGTGGATTCTGAAATGTACATTAAGGATAAACTGAAATGCCAGTTACATGCCTAGAAACGCTTTAAGGATTTAATGGGTTATTCCAATCTGGCCTTCAGAGCAGTCCCAGCAGACCTCCCAGGGCAGGATTTCTTGACTCTGTTAAGTAACCTCTTAGGTTTGTGCTCGAGGGTAGTTCCCATTCTGAGGTTCATGCTGCAGTATCAAGAGATAATCTGGCACAGATTCTGGCAAAAACTCTCTGCTGGTATTTATCTGCTATATTTAGGCGAGCTCCGGTGCCTCATTTTATCTTGCAAATGTGCGCCAAAGCACTTGAGGAGGCAGATCTGCCGATGGGAATCGGTAACACAGGAAGGGGAACCAGCAGGCTCATAGTGAGCAGGATAGCGAGTGCCTGCTGGAGAAGCTGCTTAGCATCTGAATGGGAAGTGTCTGAATGTGGGAAGGGAATCCAGCACAGCCAGTGACCAGCTAGGAAAGGCTGCTGTCAGGCAGTGCGAAGATGAGAATCTGAAAGGCATTTGAGCAGCTTTATTAGGAAAAGAACAAGAGGGAATAAACAGAAATAATATAAATAACGTTAAGTGATGCCACTAGAGATGTGCAAAACAAATCTGGTGCATAAGTTCCCTGATTCCCAGTGTGTCTTACGCACGATATGAATGTTTTTCATTATTGATTGTTTCTTTCACAGTGGTTAAGTAAATTTGTTTTAAAAATTGAAGAGCCTTAGTATGAAGAGTTTAATTTTTACTTCTTAGTTATTATTTGTCTGAATGAAATCCAATGCGAAAAGTCAAAAGGAATTTTTCATGGCTCCTTCTATTTCCTTTCCCTTCAAGAAGGGAAGCAGCATGGGGTGTGTGTTGTTTTCAAGCATGTTTTGATTGTGCGTGATAGTGAAAAAATAATACTGATTTGCTTTCCTTGTCATGATCAGGAGAAGTGTTTGACTACCTAGTTGCACATGGAAGAATGAAAGAGAAAGAGGCTCGTTCAAAATTCAGGCAGGTATGAAAATAGGGTGTTCGTTCTTTGGTTTTTGTTTCTGTTTATGATGTTTGCAGATAGATGTGAGTGTGAGCAAACTTTTTACTTTAAAACAAATTGTTTTGATAATGTTTATTAAAGCTGCAGTGGAAAAAAAATCCTAAAAGAGAAAAATACCTGATTCCTACATACTGTCTAAAAATAGTAAAATTGTTTTACTTTTTCTTTTAGTCAGTGTTCCTAAGGGTCACTTTTTAAAATTTTGACTCACTTGAAGTTTAAATCTGCTTCTGAATATTTTAGAATTTTACAGCTGTTCTATTTAGAGATGTTGATATGATGACAGGTACTGCTGTGTCATGTCACTGTTTTTGTATGAAGGCAATTCTGTAATAGGCTTTCATATCATTACAGACTTTCTCATTTTAATCCATTTCTTACCTTGGTTTTAGTGATTGTTTTGGAAAAGCTTTAATCAGATAAATTTATCAAGTTTGGTGTTTTTCAGAATTAAGTTACATAATTAACATTTAAAGAAACTGCTCTTAACATGCTGTTTCAGACTTGGTTTTTGTTGTATATGTGAAAGACATGAAAGTGTTGAATGAATTGTTCTGCTAGGGGTGAATTGCAAAGATATGCAGTTGATATTTTAGAAGATAAAATCTGAGATGATGTATCTGGCTATTGGCTTAAAGGGTAGATTAATTTCCTTTCAGTAGTTATTGCTATTGAGTGATTTGCATTTAAAAAATATGTTTCTCCAGTTACCTCGAGTGGTATATATTAAACTTCTTTTTAGTAGGAAAATGAGCTGTTAATAGGGACTTTCTAATTTCAGTATTTAAGCTTTAATGAAAGAAACTTAGATGAATATTTTTTAAGATAAATGTTTTATTCATTTCTTATATTTTAGTGAATCATATCAGGAAACAAAATTACTAAATTATATACAAAAACTTACAGTGAAGTTGAAATAAAATATTTCACTAATCATCTTGGTTTTTCAGATTGTATCTGCTGTACAGTATTGTCATCAAAAATGCATAGTTCATCGTGATCTTAAGGTAGGTTGTTACTTATTTTACCTTTTGCTGCCTATCATACAGACCTAATTTCATGCTGTATATTAGTCCTTCCTACTGCCTGTGAATTCCTCAAACATGTGAATGAGGGAAGTGTCACTTGTATTTTATTCTCAATTTCCTGAAGCACAAAAATAATGTAGCTTGCCTCTTGGAACAGGGGAGAGACAAGAATAGAACATGTGTTACTTTCATTCCAGTTTTGGCTTTTAGAAAAAGACATGTTCTCCAAAGAATTATACCTGCTGTAACGCTGGTATCCACACAGTGAAGCTGCAGATGATCAATTGATACCAGCCATCACTACTTAATTAAAATATTTTCACTTAAAGTATATTGCAAGGATGTATAAAACAGTCTTTCCTTAGGGATTTATAAGAAATAAGTTTGAATTTCTGGTTTATATGCTAGTGTTTAATTTGGGCAGGAAAAATCAATTAAGGGTAAACAGAAATCAGTTGAATTTTTTTTGATCCTTTTTAGTAATCTATTTGTGTAAACCACCAGACCATATTAAGAGTTCAGCAAATGCAAGTACAACCTAAGCCCTGCCTGAAGTTGTCCTCATGCCAGGTTTAGGTATCATGGGACTTGGACATCATCCTCACCCACTTAAAAGCTGTCTTGTGCTGTTGCTTTGATGTCTTTGAACATTTACGGAGAAAATACTGGTGTAGGTTCTTTCTTACTAATGTATCTGAATACTTGTGAAAAGCTGAGGTGGAATAATTCTTAAGAGGTTTTTTTCACCAGTATCTTTCATGTTATCTTACAGTGAACTGCATCATTCTTTCAATCTCATTCTTAAAAATCTGTTCCCTGATACCTGTCAATCTGCCAGCTCCTGTATGTGCGCATGAGGATGGATAATAAATTTTCTGCTGAATTGTCCCTGCCCGGAGTGTTGTCATCTGATTGTGGAGGTGCCTGCTCAGCATTCTGAAGTCAGAATGCAAGGAAGGAAAAGGGCTGGATCTCACCGAAATCTTGATTAAAAAAATCCTCCATATCTTGCCTGACTGTGAATGTTTTGTCAAGCTCTCTGGAGCTTACTCTGCAGCCACTCCTGCTGAGTTTTGCAGAATCCTGCACCCAGGGACTTCTTGGCCAGCCTGGACAAGCCCTTCACTGGTACTCTTGGTCCCATGCTCAGCTGGGAGTAGGGAGCCAGCCACCTCCTCATGGTTATCTAGCTCTGGCTCCTTCAGCCCAGCTATGTGCCTGAATCTTGCTGCATTAACCCGTGCAGCTACTCAGCATCCTGCATCTTGCTCTTTCTCCCAGAGCCCCTTAGTGCCTCCACCTCTCTTCCATTTCTTACTTCCATAGCACACACACAGCTCACAGGTTGAGCTTTCAGGCTTATGCAAAACAGTTTTGCAGCATTCACACAGGGAACTACCTGCCACGAGGAGTCTGCTGCTGATCTCCTCCCTATTTGCAAGACAGCCAGGCAGGCTCCAAAATAACTTTGATTTGATTTTTTTCTCTCTGTCTTCTCTTGGCTATGGAGCTATGCTAGACTCATTTGAAAAGTTCAGAGTAAAGTGTGATTGAGAGCCAGTCAGCCTAGCTGATGAAAAATAAATTCTCCCAAGGAAAAAAGGCTAAATGTGTGGCTTTGAGGAGGTGTTCTTGCTTCATCTGTTCTTTCCAAGTGGTATGACATCTCTGTCTCATTTAAAGCTCTTCTTGTGGAGCTGCAGAGAAGGAAAAAGTAACTTGAAAGTGGTGCCTGCATTCTCATCTGCTTCTGTTGACTCTCCATGGTATCAGCATATTTAGCAATTGATATTGCAGCACAGCAAGGCAGAGGTCCGGAACCACTTTGGATATTTTTGATAAGACTTTTTTGCTTTAATAACAGGGTAAACCCTCTTATTTACAAGTTACTTCAAACTAAACTGGAGAGATGTGTAAGAAACTGTGCAAGTTTATCCAGGCTTTTCTGGTAGAAAAATTGTCTCCTTTTCACTTTGTAATTATAAACAACTTGTGTAGAAAGAGTTGTAACCAATTCCAGCTTTGTGATCCTGTGATGCACAGAACTTATCTTTTCAGTTCACGCTTTTTGCTCTGAACATGTAATCAACAAGAACATCATCTTTCTACTTGGCATATTAAAAAGGTCTTTTGGTGTTCTTGGTTGAAATAAGGAACCTGAAAGCACTTGCCATAGGGCACTTGGGTAGCAGACTACTGTTGAACTAGGAGAACTATTGTAATCACAGAGCAGCTGCACTGACAGTGCTGTTTTCACCACAAGGAAAATGAAGTCTTTGTGAAGTAGTGTAGAAGGCTGTCAGATCTGGAAAACAGCTCTGTGAGTCTGTCTGAAGGCACATCAGCTGGAACCAGCTGGGATTACAGATCATGAATTGGAAAAATAAAATATTTTCCAGGATAGAGTTTGTAAAAATGGGCTGTATTTTATTCCTGATAAAGGCTAAATTCTGTTGTGCAGCTATTGGCTTGATATTCTAGTAGGTAATTGTCTCCTGTTCTGTTCACTGAGTGTAAGTGAAATTATTAAAAATAAACTCAAACCCAGGTAAAATCGTGTTTACCCTTTTAATTGAATGAGCTGACAGATTGCTGCTTCTCCGACTGTGAGCCGAAATATTTTTATATTTTCTGGGCTCAATTCTGAGCACAGCATCTGATCAGGGCTGTCTCTTTGCTATAAAACTGTTGCTTGCTATAAAGCTCTGGTTAATATCTGGCCTCCTGTTGAAAAAGTAGAATTCCTGCTCTGCTTGGTGCTGTGTTGTGTTGCTGGCATGCAAATCAGGAGCTGGGACCCAGTGAGGTAAATAAACATTGCCCAGTTCGGCTGCACTCCATGCAGAGCATCCTTCCCAAGTGATTTGAGAAATCACTTTATTTCCCCAATAATTTATTAGTATTTCTGTAACTTCACCCTTTTAATCTTCTTACCTACCTGCGATACTAAATGTAAGATACTGTTTACTGACTCTCCAGGTACCTGTACACTTGCATCTATGTGTATGTGATGCACTGCAGTCACACGACTGCTGCACAGGCATTAATCTTAGATATATAGAATACATTCTGTGTGAAAAGAATTAAGTACTTGAGTGCTGGCACTTTGGTGTTGCTGTTGCTGAAGCAAACTAATAATAAAAGGGAGAGGATTTTTTTGGTACAGAAGGCTGAGGTACAGCATGTAGCTTGAAGTGTTTCATCTTAGAAGCAGAAGGTATCTTCTTAAGTCTTAAATTCCTTCTAACATTTACTCTGCCATAATGGTAGATGATGTCTAGGATTAGATTTACTCTCCTTGGCATCAGAAATTGGCATGAAGCTGTCAGAAGCTTCAACTGCTGTTCTGAGATGTCTAGATACTTCACTCTAAAGCTGAACTAAGTTATTTCTTCCAGAAAATAAAATGTTAGTGGTTGATTCACTTGCTGACTCTTAAGTTTGTTTAGCTGCTTTTAATAGTTATATTTTCTTGAGTAAACATGGCTGATTTTCAGTCCTTGTAATGTACATGGGGGGATTAGTTTCTTTAATTCTGCAAGAAAGAGGCAGATGGTGAACTGTTTTAGAAAAAGACATTTTTACATTTATTGATCAATGATATATTGTACTGTATATATATATATTTATACTTAACTCCGGTACAAAAATTGTCTTATTTTCCTCTTAGGCAGAAAACCTTCTACTTGACTCAGACATGAACATTAAAATTGCAGACTTTGGGTTTAGTAACGAGTTCACGGTCGGTAACAAACTGGACACATTTTGTGGCAGCCCGCCTTACGCCGCTCCAGAGCTTTTCCAGGGAAAGAAATACGATGGCCCTGAAGTGGATGTGTGGAGCCTTGGGGTGATTCTGTACACACTTGTGAGCGGATCACTGCCATTTGATGGTCAGAATCTAAAGGTACAGTTACAACATGAAAGCTTGGCTTCTGCTGGCTTTAAATCTTCTGTGTCATCAGGAGCTCACCTTTTAAAAAAATCTTATTTTACAGGAGCTGAGGGAGCGAGTACTGAGAGGGAAGTACCGCATTCCGTTCTATATGTCCACAGACTGTGAAAATCTACTGAAGAAGCTACTAGTACTGAATCCAATAAAACGGGGCAGCTTGGAAGTAAGTCATTTTGTCTTGGAAAAAAGGGGGTTCAAATTAAGAAAGAAGAAAATACAACAATTGCTTGAGAATTCTTAGCTTTTCAGGGTAGATACTTTCTTCCTGTTTTAAGGGCCCATAAGTCTTGTTTAAAAAAAAAAAAAAAGGAAATGTCCTAGAAACACTGCAGCTTGAAAATAGAAAGTGTTAATCAATGAAAATCTAACCTTAATTGCAGCTGACTAACGACTAAATTAAGAGCATTTCAAAGCACAAACTGTTCCCACTTGTTTCAGTCAGATAATGGATCTAGTTGAAAATCTGTGGAAAGGGGAACAAGATTGTAAATATAATCCTGGAGTTTTTCAGAAAAACAAGACCAGCAGCAGGCAGTACTATAAGCTTTTTTCAACTGACCATTTTTATGACTTCTTAAAAAAAATAGATATAAGAAGAATAACTAGCAGATGGAAAAGAGTGTGGAGTTTTTTGTTTGTTTTAGTGCCATCATACATGTAAACTCGTAAGAACTCTGTGAATGATAAGCTAATAATGGCTAGTTATTACTGTTCAAGCCTTTTTTTCTCCCTCTTCTGGTAGCTTTGTTTCTGAGTAGCTGGAAAATTTAAATATATGTAATAATTCCTGCTGTGTCCCTCAGGTAAAGTCTGTTTTGGGGATTTCTAATGAGTTATGATTGTTGGTGTTAGTAAATTAGGTTTTCTTTTTATGGGATGTAGAAAATATCTCTGCACAACTTCTAAGGTGTCTAAAAGGTTCAGTGCTTTTTAAGGGGCTGTTTTGTTCAGGATTGATGTATTGGATAGTACTTGTTGCATAGCTGATCTTTAACAAATAATTGGTGTAGAGTTCACTCTAAAAGCTGCCTGGTTCTATTGTGTGAATTCTTTAGCAGGGAGGGATTTTTTTAAATAACATCTAATTACCATAGAGATGAAAGCAGCGCAGAAGATAAATAGAATACTTTTAAAATAGTATTTGCATAAGTTAATCACTAGTGACTTTTGTTTCATCTTTCTGCACATACCTGGGCAGCAGTGGATGTGTTCCAGAAAATAAATCCCACTTAAGCAGCTTTTTGTTTGTAGTGGCATGACTTATGCTTCCTGGCATGGAGGCTACCTGTGCAAGGAAGCATGCACTCAACTGAGCTCTGTCTGCATGCACATTCCAAGCTGATGCTGTTTTATGGCTTTTTATAAATAGTTTTAAGTTGAATAAAGTCTGTGCTGAAGACAATAGTGAATGATGGCTTTGGCTTTACTGACACGTGCTCATTATGTTCTGTGATTACTAATTTATGTTTAAAGGGCATAATGATAAGATTGTAGTCTCTTCCAAGATCACTGTTTACCTGTGTCATGTTTAGGTTTTAGGGAAGTAGTTTTTTCTTTTATTGAATTTTCCTCCAGATTTTCAGCAGTTTCTCTTCAAATTTAATTTCACTTTGATTCTAGGTAGTGTAGTGTTATCCAATTCTTGTAAAATTCCTTCCTGTCCCTGGAGAGAGGTGTTGGATAGCAGCCTCACTGAAAGGCCGAGGTTGTCACATTGTGTGGAAGAGAGCAAGTAAATGTTATGTGTGACTGAGGGTCTTGAGCCAGTTCCAAAAATACTGATAACAGACATTGATCAGTATGCTAACCTGATGGGAGAGAGGGAGGCATCACTGCCTTTTTTTTAAAAGGAATATTCCTGAAATCACATTGGCTGAATTAAAAAGTGTGGTATGTGGTTTGGAAAGAAATCTGTCTGAACGCTTCTGAAAATGTTTAGAAGGAAAGTATAAATTACTTGGAAGCTTCTAAAAGTGGAAAGACAACATCATCTTAGATGGGGAGGATTATCTTGTGCTTTGCCTTTTGATTATTTGCTCAGTCCCAGCCATACATCTTCTCAGTTTCCATGCATGTTTTTGGCAGACCATCCAAAAGGATATTTGTCAGTGACATCAGCATCAAAGCTGAGATCCGCATGGGATCAGCACTGTATGGGTTAGACTTAGGACTTGGCCTCTGGTAAGAACCAGGCAAACCTTTATTAAAATGGTTTCTCTAGACTTTTTCATTGTTGCAGCTGAGAAGAAACATTTTAGAAAGAAGATAATGTTGATACAAACCAGTAAATCTTCCCAGGAAGAGGTGGGGAAAATGTACTGTCAGAAAATATCTCTTAACTGTCAGGATTTCAACAAATTCCTCTTTTTCCTCTCCTCCAGTCTTTAATTCTTTTGCATAGTGTTGCTCTGAAATTCCTCCAGAGCAGATTTATAATTACAGAGTGTAATAAAGCAAAATGATTTTGACACAGGAGTTGAGCCAGACCAGATTTTAATTAGATAGTTTTTCTGAAAATTGAGGAAAAACTCATCAGAAATATCTAACTGGTTGAAATTTAGTTTGGGTTGATGTTTAAGAAGTACAGTTTGTGTCAGATTTCTAAATATTCTGACCAAGGCTGCTGCTCTTTAATCAGCTGACTGAAAGCCCAGCAGAACTCACACAAATGTAGTATTGATCCTGGAATTGGATTGTTTGTGTCGCTTCAAAATGCTTGATTGTAAGAGCCTGTTTAAGAGTTGTACAATAACTCAGTGTGCCCCTGAGATCATGTATTTAAAAGGCAGAAGCCAGCAGAAATGTAGATATTTAACAGATGGAGACAGAGTGGATTACATTGAACTCTAGATCCACCTACTGAAGAGACGTGAAAAACTCTTAAGTTGGAATTTTCAGGTTTGCCTGTTTATTCAAGAAGTATCAAGAAAGGGAGGTAGAATTTGAGCAGTGATTTGTCATCCACTTCATCGTGCTTCAAGTTGATATTTATTTAACAGTATCTTTTAAAAATTGTGGTTGCAGAGACTGCAGAGTCTTTGGGGAAGCTCTCCTGTCCCTGCAAGGCCACAAATATATAACCCAAGTCTCTTGTCAAGTAGATTCATGCTGTGTGTCAGAAATGCAGTATAGCAGTATGTGTTCACAATCCCTCAAAAGCCAAAAAATCAGTTCCATGGTAGAACAAATCTTTAAGTGTTATTGTCAGCAAAATGTTAATTGCCACAAAGTTCTGTATTCTTGTAAGGGTACAGCTGTTGGGGTCTGTATTTTGGCAGCAGCCCTACACACAAAGAATTTGGTTTTATCAATGGAAAATTGAGTCTTTGGCTCTTTGTGAGAAATAACTTAATTTGGTGTTTGCAAGGCATATTTGGAGCCTGCGGGAAACTTGATTTGCTGGCACTTGTTTCGTTCTTCTGTCCATGCAGTGAGCAGTATTAGCATCTGTCCCTGAAGAGACATCTGTGCCTGTTGCTGTAGGAGGGAAAATGATTTTAGCTGTTTAAAGATGAATATGCCCTTAAGGAAAAATTGTGATGGTTAGGGATTCCAGACAATCAATCTTGAAGGCCTACAAAAAGATCCAAGCCACAACAGAAGGAAATTTTCTAAAGAAGGCAGGAGAAATTTTTGAAGTAAATAACTGTATGGCATAGAGAGAGTTAAGAGGCATTTCTCCCTCCAGCCAAACTTGGAAGCATATTTAGGTCAAGTGCAGTGAGAAGATCCATAGGAAAAAATGACCAGTTGGCATCATGATCCTGAAACTAATGACTGTAGGAAGCATCAGCACATTCCTGAATTATGCCTTAGCTTCTAAACACGTCTTTTGCTATTATTTAAAGGAGCTCTTTATCATCGTAGAGCTGGTATTGCATTAGCATCCTAGGATGTTAACCAAGAAGAGCACATGAGTGTCAGTTACTAGACAAAAAAAGATAAGAAGACAGTAGAAGTGAAGGGTACAAAAGGAAAGATTTTGGTTTTCAGGGGTTTTTCTGGTATTTTAGGCAGGGTGATTGTATAGGGAATAGTAAATAGGGGAATGAACTTATGGGAACATAAGGATGTGAAAGATAAAAGATGAGAGGAGGAAAAGAGCAACATTCAGATTATTGTGGACTTTAAGTTAGCACAAGTGTCATGGGGTATGGTAAAGGGCATGTTGGCCTAAAGCTCTTCTCCTTTCTTAGCAAATCATGAAGGATCGGTGGATGAATGTTGGCCATGAAGAAGAAGAACTAAAGCCATATACCGAGCCTGAACCAGATTTCAATGACACCAAAAGAATAGGTAGGACTTTCATAAGGGTGTTGCAGCTGGTAGACACAGGCAGTTTTATCTTGGAAGGCAAACTAAACTCTTATGAATTTGACCTACAATCTCATCATACAAGTAAAATGCATTCTTTTTATTTAAATGAGAAATTCCATTACAATGGTCTTCTTATAATTACTGTTGTGACTTCACTGAGTTGACATCAATCTACAAGCAAAGCAAAAGACAGATAACAGAATTTAGCAGACTGAAGAAGACAGATTTTGTTATGAAGGCAACAATTCTATTTGCTAGTGCATTATTTGTTGTTGAATAACATTGAATGTTGTATAAATTAGTTAAGAGTTGCATAATATAGTTGGGAGTTTTCAAGATGAAAATAACAATGAAAAAGAGGAGTTTGTAGCATTTTTGCACAGTAAAAAAACCTCAGTGGGTTAAGTTGAATCTTAGTTACTTTTAAAGTATAAGGCTGTTTTTCTGTTTTAACTGTCCCTAAGTTGTCAGTAAACCCAAACACTTACTCTGCTGATATATCTGGCTCTTTTTACTTTTAGACATTATGGTCACAATGGGCTTTTCAAGAGAAGAAATCCACGAATCTTTAGTAAACCAAAAGTACGATGAAGTCATGGCTACATACCTGCTTCTAGGTAGAAAACCACCTGAAGTAAGTGCTGTTTACATTTTCTAGTTTGGCCTTTGTGTTGCTGGGTTGAATGATGTTTTTATTAATTATTTTGTAACATTTTTTTCTAAAATTGTGATTGATAACTTATGAATGTCTTTCCCTTTTCATATCCACTTGGATATCTTGTTAGTTGACATACACAGAAATAAATTAAATCTCCAGTATGTTCATGTTTGCTTGTGAATGTGTTGAATTGTTTTTTTTAAAAAGCTGTCTGTTAATCTGAAGTGGTCTGACTTTTAAGTGTTGAGTTTTCATCTTGTCATGTGTGTTTTCAGTTAAAATCTAAAATAGTTAATAGTGATTATTTTTCTGGCTATTCAGATGTGGCATCCTTTATTTCGCAGAAATGTGCTCATCCTTTCTCACTCATACACTGTTTTATAATATATTGAAGTATTCAATAAGTTATTGCATTGTAGTCATTAATATATTTGTGGCAGAAAATCTTGTGATCATTTTGGAAGTAGAAGGATCTATACATCTTTTGGGACCACATGGATTTTTCAAGAAATCAGAGACTAAGGCTTTCTTTGTGAAGAATTTTTTCCCTGCTGTTTCATTTGCCTTCCTTCAATTTCAAGAAAGTGTAGATCTGATATGTGCATCCTTGAGTGCATTTTCTCACATCTCTGAGCCAGAATTCCCTTATGATGGCAGAGCATGGAGGGAATCTGTCTAAAATAATTTTGGCTCAGATTGCTTGGAAGAGGATATTTGTCTTTTCCTCTACTCTTACATAGAACTTACTCTTCTTAAATACGAACAAATCAGTGGCTGAGTTACAGACCTTATAAAGATGTTTTGAAAGCCATAAAGAATCCTTTAGTCAGTACTTGCTTTTTTCGTCCTTCTGACTCAGTCCAATGCATTTTAAAATTGTTCTGGAGCTATGAATGCTCTTAGGCTTTAAAATAAAAATTTAAAAGGCAGGGAAAACCATTCTGTCACTTCAGTTTTAAAATAGCACTATATTTGTTTCTGTCAAGATTATTCTAATTTTGTTTTGAGCATTCATTAACTATGTAGCTTTAGCTATGTGTTTTTAAAGCACATGAAACACAGATGAAGTGAGAAAATTAATCTTGAAGAATATTCAATTCTGGATGCAATGTTAAATTTTAAAAAAGCGCCCTTGATTGAAACTTCGTGCTTTATAATTCTATAAAGGTACCAGTAGTGTTCAATTTCATTTATGCTTTGAAAACCTGTTTTCCTTGTAGTTTGAAGTAGGTGATTCCTTGTCCAGCAGCAACTTGGGTCAAAGGTCTCGTCCCAGCAGTGACCTCAACAACAGCTCTGTGCAGTCCCCTGCTCACCTGAAGGTCCAGCGGAGCATCTCCACCAACCAGAAGCAGCGGCGCTTCAGCGACCACGGTGGGCATGGTGTTCCAGCAAGTGAAGTTACAGGCACAGCTTGGTGGGACTGGGCAGGGATTTGTGGGCCTGGCAGTGCCCCCACTCTGTGCATTTGTTGTGTAGCTCATTGTGATGTGTCTCTGTATGAAGGTGTTTCTGTGGTAAATCTAGATTCATGCACCTCGCAAATTTAATTCTGTGGACTTGTTACTTGGTTGACTCACTAAATGAGACACTTGAGAGTGTTTTCTGTTTAGGGACTAATGGCAGCTCTGGCTCTGGATAACCCCAAGGGCAGCAAACCATTTATTTTATCATTACATTTGGCTGTGGGGCCAAATTGTTTGCTTCCAAGAGACAACAATTTTACCAAGCATTCAGGAAAGGTTTTCAGGTGAAAAATGCTTCTATCAAAAAGGAATACATGTTTAAAACATTAAATGAAAGATGACTTTTTTCCTCCGCTGTCAAATTGCTATAAATATTTCTAAAATATTTGGCTCTTTTCTCTGCCTAATTTACATTATTGTTTTCTGCATTTTTGTTAGCTGATATGATTTTTATTTCAAAGGAATCTAAAAGTCTACTGATGGAGAAGTTTTCCCAAAACATTTTAAAGAATGATGAGAGGGGAAAGAATTGTGATATTTTCCAAGTATAACCATGCTTGTAAACAAATGTAGGCCTATGGCTAGGGGAAAATAATCTTTCATAATATTTAGAGGAAAAGGTATGCAGCAGAAAGTAAAAAAAAAAAAAAACTTTGAAAAATGTAATTTAATTCCTTTTTTCATAATATTGTACAAATTGCATGGATATAAAATGAGAATTAAAATGCCTTTCTAGGTTTTACATATTGATGTGAAATGGGAAGTAGTTCTGAACTGCAAATTGGTAGTGAAGAGAGAGAGAGTGGGTAAAAAGAACACAGGCTGTCACATCTCAATTTAGTAGGTTGGTCTGTGTGCTGAGTTTGCCGTCAGAGTTGTTCAAATGCTTTTTTTGGACTCGGGGAATTATATTTAGACTACTTTGGCCAAGAAAAATGCAGTGATTATTTTTAGATATTTATTAATTCTATTTTTATTTGGCAGTTGGCCCCTCAATTCCTCCTGCTGTGTCATACACAAAAAGGTCTCAGGCAAACAGCGTGGAAAGTGAACAGAAAGAAGACTGGGACAAGGATGTCTCACGCAAACTCGGCAGCACTACAGTGGGATCCAAAGGAGAGATGGCTGCAAGTCCACTTGTGGGTCCAGAAAGAAAGAAGTCAAGTGCAGTTACCAGTGTGAGTTGGGTGTGCTTTTGGCTTGTTATATTTATTTTTCCCTATTTAAACAAAATGTGCAGCACAAGATTACTATAGACATAATGGGTACTGAATAAGCCACAAAGTCTATTTCTGGTAACTTTTACTGGCAGACAGAAATAGGCTACAGTAGATGCCTTTTAAAATAAACCTTTCCCTTCCCCCCCGCTTTACTTTTTCTAACACTAACATAACAGTAAACATGAGAATGTCTGCACTTGGGCAAACTTCAGTTTCTGTCAAGAAAAATACTGGATATTTAAGGAAGGAACATAAGAATGGAGCCAATATGGAGTGCTCTTTTTCTGGTTTCTAATGCTTGTCTATCTGCCAGGAATTCAAGGGACTTCTGGTTCAGAGATTTCATCTGATTAATCCTACATAATATCTCTCGTGAACTTCCTCTGTAAATTCGGCTGTTTGGTTTTCTGAAACCACTTCGTGTTGGACTTCAGAAATGGAGTGAGATGAGGGGGAGCAACCCACTCATTCCCTGGTGCATGTGCCTGCTGATATGATTTACGACCCGACTGTTGTATTAAGCAGCTGAACTAGCAAACTAATAATTTCTTAATGTTTCTGTTATGACATTAACAGTTCTGTAAACTGCTATCATATTACTGCCTCAAACACCTTTGTTCCAAACCAGAGTATGTCTCTTCTAATGTGAAAGCATCTACTTTGCCTTTTGGTAATTCCTGTGCAGCAGGATTGTAGTTTAGGATTCTCAGTGAGAAACACACTTCATGGTGTTTAAACACCTACTTAGGAGCAAGAGTTCATGTGGGGAGAAAAAAATATGCATGAATCACGATTTAAGATTCAAGTATACTTTAAGCTATTTAGGACACATGGTCTATTAAATACAAAAACTCCTGCCATCTTTTGATACAGTAGACTGGCAGCAGGAATTCTCATTATCCTTTGGGATTCTATGTGATCCCATCTTTGGATATTCTGGAAATATGATGTGCATTTCTATTAGAATTTTCTGAAAACAAAATAAATGCTAGTTCATTTAACTCCTAATTTTCTGCAGTACATCTGCACATGCTTCAGTTTTTTTCTTTTTTTTTGATTCTAAATAGGGTTGTTGTCACCCCATCCCCACAAAAGTCTTTGAAATTATGGCTGTGTGGATTGCATGCAGGAACTTTGAGTCTTCTAAGATTAGATTTCATATCTGAGCTTTCCCAAAACTGTATTGCCCCAAAGCTGATTAGAGTCATGTGTGGTACAAGCTGATATGTCACAAGCATTTCTCTGCTTTGTGAGAACTAATTAAATGGAGTATCTTTGCTATGAAGAATGAGAAATTGATTTACTTGCTAATGGCAACTTCAATATTTGTGCATTTTTAGCTCTGTTACTATTTTGAGAACTTTGAAAGGCTTTGTGATGGGCATGATTAGGGAATATTGGTGTCTGATATTACAATAGTAGTTCAAGATTGAGCAGCTTACACAGATAGTGAATATTTTTGTTTAAAACTCAAACATTTCAAGTGAAAAAAGCTAATTTAATGTGGATATTTTAAAAATATTTTTGTGTAACTTTGAGGGTAACATGATGTTCAGAGAGGTGGAATTTCTTGAAAACATATTTATCACCTTCAGTCATATTTGTGAAACTCAGGAAGGTTTACTTTCAGAAACAGCTATTGCAGTAGTTAATCTTCCTTACAATTTGGCCTTAAAACAGTTTATTATGTGGTCTCTGTGGGGTCATACTAATGCTAAAAAACTGTAGATGAGGGAGACCTAAACATAGTAAATCTTGCAGAGTTCATGATGTGCTACAGTACCTGAGTCTAGGGTATTTGAAATCTTTTGCCAGCAGGCATCAGAATGTAATGTTAGCACAGTGCAACCTCTCCCACTCCAAATTCAGTATGTAGTGTATTAAAAAGTGAGAATTTGATGTCATGTACTAAAGCTAAGCCTTCAGCAGCTGACCTGTGCTTGGTAGGAATGGAGAGTCTGTTTATCCAAACTTAAATTAGTAACAGAAAGAAATACCATCAGTATTTTTGCAACAAGACTTATTTGCCATGTTATCTGATTCATAATTTCTGGGTTGACTGACATAGATTGATAGTATTTCTGTTTTTCTCTTGAAAGCTCATTTGGCAGGGGCAACAAACTGGTGCCCTTGTTGGAAAACTGTGCTGTGCAGGAAAGCCTTTCAGCCAGCCATAGGTGTGTTCTCTGGGATCCCGGTTTGTTTGATCCCAGGGACAAATAATACAGGAACACAGTATGTGGGAATTGCATAATAATACTTAGTAAAGCGTGTGTCAGCAAAATTAAACTTCCTTGTGTTCTCTCAGTGTATTCTCAATGGTGCAGTAATGAGATGGTGAATGAGCTATTGGAAAAAACAGCTGATGATGTAAATGATTTGTGTTGACAGATTGACTTAGTACATTTGAAAGCATCAACAATGTGCATAAGTGGCTGAAACACTCTTTTGATTTGCTTCTTCCAATCCTTAGATTTTTGTATAACATGATATGCAGTAGAAAGTATTTAATTTTAGTGTTAATTCTCTTCTAGAACAATGTGTTTTCTGGTAGTGGAATGACAAGGAGGAACACTTACGTTTGTGAACGTTCTTCAGATCGCTATTCTGCAATACAGAACGGGAAGGACAACAGGTACTGTTCAACTTCCCTTGTTTATTAGTTTGGGTACAGGAACAGAGGCACAGAAGAAGCAGGTTATGCAGAATACCATTATGAATCACAGTGTGAAATACATAAAGTCCAAGTGTATGTTTTCATCTTGCACTGCTGCTTTTTTGTTTGTGATGAATTTTTAAGCTAAATATGTCAGTCGGTCTTTGTTTCTTTTTGTGGGATCACGTTGATTTCTGAAGGTTGTCTTCCAACATCAGATGAAATAACTGCTAACAACTGATTGCTCTATGGGCAGTTGTGCTGTGGGGAGCTTCAGATGTATTACTCTGGCAGTATAGCCTGATCCTTTTTCATTTTCCCCCTAACCACTCAAAAAGCTGAAATGGTTAATATTTGTCCATTGTTTTCAATGTAAGTTTTTGGACAAAATAGTATTTTCATAGTGATGGTAACCAGTTTGTTTCTTGTTTGTGGGATGACAGTAAAGCTCAGTTTAGTATGTTTTGTTAAGTAATATTGTTTTAACACTGACAGTCTTTTTAAAATTCTTTTTTTCATCCTTGGTGTTATTTAACCCCTGTATTTCACTGAAAAAATAAAATACTGGCTTTAATGGAAAGTAATAAAAACTGGATTTTTTAAATTTAGATTCAAATAACAGCACTTACTCTGGTGCTTTTCAAGGTATTCGAATACAACAGTTTACAGTAAAATGAACAAAAAATTCATAGCATGAAATGGCATCGTCTAGTAAACTAATTTTATTTTCTGTCATAGTGTTTGAATTTTTTAATGATACATAAAATTTTGGAAATAAGTAGTACAGGGTTGTTCAATTACAGTAAAATGATGAGCTGTGCAACACATAAATGACAACTATTTGATTAAACACTTAAAATTAATTTTCTACTTTTTATTGTACTTCCTTAAAGAATTTCAGTTTCACTTTATTGGATGGGTACTTTCAAAAGTGTTTTCCCAAATTTTTGTGTATAGTTTCGAATATTTGAACAAAGGCAGTAACAATCCTTTTTTGAAAAAAAAAGGCAGATAACAGATGTACTTTAGATAGATATTTTTCTGATCTGACAAAGATATTTTTCTATCAAGAGATTTACTACATAAAACACTGTAAAGAGAAGGGGTTTTTTTCCGAAGTTTTTCATTTTACAGTTGATTTTTTATTGTAATATTGAAAGATTCCTAGTCTGTATTCCTTTAATGAGTGCAGCAAATATTGTGCTCAGTTCTTTGAGCATATTCTGAAAAATTAGTAAGAATTTTCTTCTGAGTTGTATTATTTGCCTTTCCTACAAGATGTTGTGTTGCAGTTGAATTTGTATTTGGTACAGCTGAATGCCTTGTGTCATCGAATTATTCATGTGAAGTCTTTACCTCTTTGCTACAGATATTATTTAGCTGTGGGACTCCAGTTACTAATACATTATTAATGCAATTTCACTTATGCTTGTAGAGGCAAAGCTGTATTTTGCCTTAATTCATTTGACTTTTGTTTTAAAAAGTAATGGCACAGTAGTTTTGCCACTACTTTCATCTTCCTTGCCACTTAGGGAAGGAGAAATAAAAGTACTGATAGAAGGAACTGTACTTTGAAAGGGTTGACTCAGCCCAGCAGTGCCTGGAGGACACTGTCCAGAGGAGGACAAATTGGTCCTTTAAAAACCAGTCACTTCCAAGTGATAATGTGACAGCGGTTCCAATTGTTTCATGTTTCAGATGTTTGTTTTAATTGTAGTTGAGGGTATTCACAAAAGCAGAGTCTATTTGATCAATCTATTGAAGTCTTTGTGAAATTTTTTTTCAGTGTTTTTTTATGATGTTCTTGTATTCATTGTAGTCTTTCTTCATTACTTTGAATAATGTGTGTGCAAGCTTTAATCTTGGGAGGAATGAAAAGGCCTAATTTAACATATATGGAGAATTCATGTATGGATGAACATAGTTTTCTTAGAAATGTGTGTTCGTTACTTTAGCTGAGGCAGCTTGGTCACTCAGTCTCCTCTTAAATTAAGCAGCAGTGCTGAGTTCTAAAAGAAGAAATCAGTTATTTTCTCTTTTTATAAGAGGTTTTACACTAACCTTTCTTTTCTCCTGTGATTTTTCCATCCCTGCTGCCTTGCTACCATGGAACAGCCTGACAGAAATGTCTGCCAGCAGCACATCCTCTGCGGGCTCTGCAGTGGCCTCTGTGTCCACACGCCCTCGGCATCAAAAGTCTATGTCTGCCTCTGGTCACCCTATCAAAGTCACACTGCCAACCATCAAAGATGGTACTGAAGCTTACCGACCAAGGTAACAGATTGATGGCATTTCTTTTTGGCTGTGCACACCAGAAATAATCTTGTTCCGTTCATGACAGACCTCAGGGTGTTTGTAATCCAGTCAAAACTGCCACGTTGCTTTCTGGTTTTAAAAGTAACTTGCTCGAGTATTGTAGATATTACAGATGATTTAAACCTGATTTTGTTCATGGCACACATTTGCATACAGTTAAAGAAGTTCCTTGACTGCCTCCCTCTGGAAACTTCTAGAAAACTTAGGTAGTTAAAAATTTGACTACTTTAGATGGGACTATACAACACAGGCCACCATATATTGAAATGAAATACCAGAATGTAAACCTCTCTGATTTGTATATTGTGAAGCTTATTGGTGTCTAAAAGCACTACTGTGTAGTTGTTCTTACTATTAACTGCCTAAGTAGCTTTATACATTTATTTCTGTCAAGTTATGACTTAAGAAATATCCATTACGTTTTTTGGGGAGTACTTGTGTTAAGGGTATCAACGAACATATTTTCTGGGAGAGGCCTGGGGCACTTTCAGACCTCGCTACGGACTTTTTTACTTTTTTCTTTTTGTCCTATTATCTGTGTATACTTTCTTTTAACAGCTCTAATACTTAATAGAAATAATCAAGAGATATTTTCATTGTAAAATCCAACCCGAGTATGAATCCTAAAAGCAAATCAGGAGCACATTCAGTTTTTAAAAAGAATCAAGAGTCGGGTTTCTTTTCCCGTCTTTTGTGAAACAGTTGTCACGTAGGAGGGCTTTTAGCCTGGTCTTTCTCGTTATTTATGCTTCTGTTTTCCCAGCAGTGCAACTCAAAGAGTGCCTGCTGCCTCCCCATCTGCTCATAGCATTAGCACCACCACTCCCGACCGGACCCGCTTTCCCCGGGGCAGCTCCAGCCGCAGCACTTTCCACGGGGAGCAGCTGCGGGAGCGGCGCAACGCCACCTACAACGGCCCGCCCGCCTCGCCCTCCCACGAGACCGGCGCCTTCGCACACGCCAGGAGAGGCACCTCCACGGGCATCATCAGCAAGATCACCTCCAAGTTCGTTCGCAGGTTGGTACCTCGAGTTTCCAGAGGAAAAAGAATGATAAAAGCACAGCCTGTAAGCAGGACTTTAATTGGAAAGTCTTTGACAATTTCCGGTTTTAATTTTCTGAAGTAAATATAAATTTAGTTAGAATGCTGTTTGGATTTGTATGTTGCTTCCAGAATCTGCCTGTTTTCACTTCCATGTATATATTGTAACCATTGTTTGACCAGCTATTCTGCTTCTTTATCTTAAAGGAGCAAGAAAACGCTGCTCAAAAGGGGCTTTTGCTCCTGGTTCACAGCTGTGATACAATTAACTTAAAATCAAATTCATTTAAATACTGAAAAGAGGGACTTCAAAATGAGTCCTTACTTAATGTTAACAATATTTTACTTCTTTATTAGATGCAGTTTGTTACAAGGGGTAACTTACAATCATTTCAATCATTTTTTTGCTGTTCTTAAAAGAAGTAGGTATTCACAAGTTATTTCAGGTAATTCTAAAATCTGTGAATAAATGAGAAGTTAGAAGCAGGCAGAAGTCTGGAAGTGTAGAAATTATAGTATTTCAGGATCATACAGCCTGTTTTATTATGTCACCAGCTTCTTCAAATGTAAGTTCAGGTTTCTGAAAGAAGAAAACTCAAACATCCTGGATCTGAATTCATTCCTGTGATGATGCTGTCAGTAATAATGTCTCCTGTGAGGAGAGGTACTGAGAAAGGTTTTCAAATACACTGTTCAAGTGACTGTTGATTTAGCAGTCACAAGACCTTTTGCAAAAGAGGGACTTAATTTGTAGTTTGCCTCTTTCTACCAGTGATTTATCTATTAATTCTCAAGCCTGTTTATGGATGTGTCTATAATGCATTATTCTCAGTTTTACAGTCCAATTATATCCTGGAAATTTCTCTTTCCCTTGCTGAATCAGGCTGTTGTGCACTGAATTCTACCATTTGTGTCTAGGGAAAAAAAAATAAATTGAAAGTTAGGTTAAGCTCATAGTTGCAAATTTGTGAGTAAAATATGGTGAATTGCATAAGCTGGTACTCCAGGGGAAGAGAAGAGAGAAAGCTGGAAATGGAGTGATGTTCCTCGCAAAACTGATTTCACCTGGTAAACAGCTGATAGTGCATCAGTGTGTGTGTAAATAATACCTCCTATGAAGACCTAAAAAGAAAAAAGTGTATCAATTATTTTCTTTTTCCAGAAACCTGAACATACAGGACTGTGTTCCTTCCTTATTAGTATCTCCAGCACTTACATAGTTGCAAGGAGATAACTGTTCTCTGATTTTAAAGAGAAAAAAGTACTACAGCAAAACCAGTCATCTGTTGTCACTGTAGATTTCTAAATGGGGAAGCAAGGTATTTTCTGTAGAGTAACTAATAGATTTTGAGAGTATAGACTGCTTTTTAGTGTAAAGCTCCTTGGTTTTTTGCAAGGAAAGGTATCTTGACTTTGTTTTTAACAGATCAAAGAAATAATATTTTTATCTTAAAATATTTAAATAGTATTTTAAACTCTGCGTTTAGAATTCAGATACATCAAATTAGGATATTTTAAATTTATCTTTATAATGGAAGATTTTATACAATTTCCTAGTACGTTTTACAATGTTAAAAGTGTATTTTGTCATGGCCCTGTAGGGTGTGTGTTTTGTTGCTAGTGATGGTGGGGTGTTTTGTTGGTTTTTAGGTGTTTTTTTTAATTTGAGTTGTTTAAGACTTAATGGCTGGGATTACATGGGTGGAGGTCGAGGGGCTTTTTTTTTTTTGCTGTTCTTTGAGCTGGATCACATAACTTTTAACTTCTGTACTGTTAGGAAGTAATGGTTTAAAGCATACTTTGACTAGAAGGTGTCATGAAAGACGTTTTTTACTAACTTTTGACAAGGGTAAATGCCTTTTCTGGTAAGTATTTAAAATGAATGCTTAGTATAATGAGAATGCTTAGTGTATAGGGTATTGAAGTATTTTGGATCAATGGTTTAGGTCCAATGATACTTCCCTGGTGTTAGTTACCAAAGTATTTGTGTTTTGAAGGTATTACATTAATCAGGTAATTGAATTTGAGTGCTTAATATTGGTACAGCAGCACTAGGAACATACCTAGGTGGCTTACAAAGTATGGGGATATATTTCAAGTTTCTTCATACTAAAAAGACATAATATAAAACAGTTCCTTGCAAAGCACAGCTCTAATGCAGCAAGCTAAAGATATGTTTAATCTCAAGTTCTCTGGTAATCTCACTGATGTCAGTGTAACAGCTGATTTGCCTAAAGTTAAGCAGATGTTGAAGTAACCTTCCTGAACTGGGCTTCAAACATTTGGGCTCACAAACTCTTAGGCACATCCTACTGTTAATTGCTTGAATGTGATTAAGCATGGGCTTGTCTCAAAGTGCTTTCAGGGAAACACAAAGGCCTGACCTGCAAGGGTGCAGAGTGGAGCCCCCCTGGACCACCTTGACCAACTGCTCCTCTGTGCTTGCTGGAATTACATGTGGCCATTGCTCTGTCTGCAGTAGGTTCAGAACAACATGTTAATTTTGCCATCAGTTGGGAAAAAGAAATTAAGCTATTACATGTCAGAGCTGGAAAAAGCTAAAATGTCATAAAGGGAAACTAAAATGTGAAAAAATTCTATTAAAGAGTATTAGGCTTGACATTATAATAATGATTTTTTTTTGTCAGTAGCTATTTAACATTGTTCTAGGTGTAGGTTTTCTTAACTTTTATTTTTCACTTTTATCATTGAATCTCAACCTTAACTTTGTTTTGAGGGATCCAAGTGAAGGCGAAGCCAGTGGCAGAACTGACACCTCAAGGTGAGGAGTCACTATTAATACTTCGCTCTTAGGTCTTTCGAATCAAGTGATTTCTTAAAGCCTTTTAAATCAGGATGTAAAAGAGAATAGTGCTTAAATATTCTGTATTTCAAAATTGTTTTCTATCTGGGGGGAGGGGGTCTTGGCAAGGTCTTTTATATCCCTCATTTCTGCTTTCTTGCGAAGTATTTAATACAAAACTTTATGTAAGCATATTCCTTTGAATAATAAAGCCCCCTGTAGGAGTTAACCAATCCTTTAGGCACTTAAAATCATGTTTTGACTTACAAATACTTAATGGTGTTTACTTTTGGTTTCAGTGGACAGTGTAAATACTTCGTGTGTCTGTGTGTATATATGTATCTATTAAATTTTTACTATAGTTACATATTGTGCTCATTACTAAAGCTGCTGCTTGCCATAAGTAAACACCTTATAGTCCCTGAGAAATGAATGCCACTTGTTCTGAGAAAAAAAAGCAAGTGACATTCAGACAAAAAGAGTGGTGACTGCCAAATATTGAATTTCTGTGGCAACCACTGTACACAAATCTATAGATGCTTTGTTAGCAATAAAACATCCTTCATATGCTCATTTTCCAGTATATCTGCACTTTTGCCATGTTTCAGCTTTTGGTGTGCTTAGCACAGTGCATACCTCTTTATTTTTCTGCTCTCTAATGAACAGGCATTGTAGTTTGCATTCATTCTAAACTGGTCACTTACAGAAAGTATTGATTTAGTTTTCAAAACAGAAAGCCTCTAAAAAAATAAACAGCACATTCTTACCCAGATACACTGTATATAATACACAATGCATTTATCTAAGTTAGACCTTTTCAATTCAGAGTCTCTTATCTATCAAATTATTGGATGTGGAAAGGAAGAAGAGACTGAGTGTTCAAATGAAGTGTAAAGTTGCTTTCAGCTCCTGCTTTCATTCTCTAGCTTTCTCTGCTTTTTGTCATCCTACAGTGTCTGTTTGGGGCTAAAAAAAGTCATTTGAGATCTTATCCCTGCTCTATCCCTTGATATCAATGTGGTTCTCTGGGGATCACACAAAGTTGAATTAAAAGTGCTAGTTTTGACTCCTCTCTGAATAATAATCACAGTTTCTAGACTGGAAACGAGAGCAGCACCCTTCCCCAGTGATGGATGGGGAGGCATCAGCATCTGGAGTACCTGGGGCAAGAACAGATACAGCTGACTGTGGAATTCCTGTAAAATAATTAGTGCTGGTTCTCACAATATTTTCTGCAATGGAACAAGTAATCTATTTGATAAGGAAGCATTAGACTAAGAGCATTAATTGGAAATTGCTCCCTTGCAATTTTGTCCTTTATCAAATAATATAGTTTGTGTCTGTATTTGTGAAACACAAGTCGCTGTTTCTTACTTGTAAAAGCTGCTGTCCATGTACTCAAATGGTGACCAACAGGCTGTTCATGACCAAATTACAGTCCAAAATTCTGCCTCATCAGTTAAAATCAAACACATTATAAGGTCTTTTGACACAGAGAGAGGTCAAAAATCTAAACAATTACAAAAGGGGGGGAAGGAGAAAACAGGGGAGGGAATTAACTGAAGACTTGTGAATTGCAGGGTGGGATTTCTTCCTCTGCTGCTTTTACAGTATGATTTCCGCTTCAGGATTGTGTCCCTCAACTTCAGTTTTGTTGGTGTATGGCATGCTCCAGATCATGATACTCAGCAGAACTTCAGTCATGCTTTTACATAGATTCCACTTTCTTTGGAGCAGTATGGAGTAACGTGTGTCTGCTGCAGTTCCCATTGCACATGTTGCCATCAGAACATTGCAGAGCAGGGGTTTCCAAACTTGCTTTGCTGTGTGCCACTGCTGTGGTACGGTGCTGTGCTGAGCACACGTGTGGGGCAGGGCTGTTCCAGCAGCATCCATCCCACTCCCTGAATTCGCTTGCCCGTGACTCGTGGCGTCTCAATGGCAGTTTGGAAACTCCTGTTCAAGAACTGTATTTCTCTTCTCTCTTTCTCAGCTAAAATGCTCTGGGTTTGACTTTGCTGTGTGTCACTTGTTCCAGGAGTGTTTCTGGGGAGCCTAAAGACAGAGAGAAGGAAGATAGCAAAGATTCGAAGCCGCGCTCCTTGCGCTTCACGTGGAGTATGAAGACCACGAGTTCTATGGACCCGAACGATATGATGAGAGAGATTCGGAAAGTGTTAGATGCCAATAACTGTGATTATGAACAAAAAGAGAGGTTTTTGCTCTTCTGTGTCCACGGTGATGCACGACAAGACAGCCTTGTTCAGTGGGAGATGGAAGTCTGCAAACTGCCACGATTGTCGCTCAATGGAGTTCGCTTCAAGAGAATATCTGGGACTTCTATCGCATTTAAGAACATTGCATCCAAGATAGCAAATGAGCTTAAGCTGTAAAGAGAACCTAAATTCTTTGGGATCAGGGAAGATTCATACATGATCTACACTTTGAATGTACTGGTTTCGCCTAATGTGATTGGCCTGTGAAACTCCCCATGTAGAAATTGCCCTTATTGCAATAAGGTTATACATAGTTATTCTGAATTGTAAAGTTAAATCCAGTATGACCTATATTAAATAACTGTAGCTAAAGATTATGTTCACATGTACAGGTAAGTATATAGAGCATTCTGTTCATTTTATGTTCATAGAGTTGTATAATAAAAAGATGACTGCTTAAATTCAGATCTTGTATAGTTGTCTAGATTTCTGCACAGAAATGTATGTTTGATGCTTTGAGTTGGAAAAGTTCTTCCCTATCATTTACATTTTTGGTGGGTTTTATAAGTCTTACCTCTATCATGCGTTTTTTAAAAAACTTGTGTCCTGAGTCAAATGCACAAACTAGTTTTCACAAGTGTAGCATGACCATTTTTAATTATTTAAAAATTGTTCATGAGTTGAACCAAAAGTCGGTGAGTAATTGGCTTTTGTTCTACATGAGACTGTTCCTGCTTATCTTTGGCTCTTAACCTTGTTATTGGACAGTGTTTAGTTGAAAAAATGAGACAAATATGTTTACAGTGTTGGCACTTACAGTTTAGAAACTTTGTTCTGCCTTTGGCCAGCTCAGAGCTGTGGGGGAACAGAAACCAGGCATAAGTGATTTCTGTCTGCAAATTCCAGTGCTTATTCCCATGGCCCATTAACAAATGTAGCACCAAAAAAACCAGAATTATTTCATTTGAATATCTTGGTGTAAAATATCAGTTATTTGCTGCCTTCAGAATACTACAAATTCCATTTTTTGGAAATCTATTAACATTGGGACTGTTTAATAGCACAAGATAATCTGAAGTGTTGACCAATTGTGTAAGTTAATAATACCACCTCAGGAATTAGCTTGGCTTTTGGAACATGTGCCCCAAAGAGTACATGCAATTCCACATAATATTTTACAGCTAAACATACATTGTTTATAATGATAAATTGTTGATTTATGCTTTTGTGGTTGTACAGTTCGTTCCCATGTAACCTGTTTGTGTTTAATATTTTACCAGATTTCTTGTATTTATTCCACATCATTATGCCTGTAATGTGCAGCTTTGTAATTAGGCACTTGCCTACAGAAAAGAAAAAAAAAAAAACCAGCCCCACTTTTTTTTTCCTTCATAATTAATGATTATAAACTATGTAAAACCACTAGTACTGGTACATTTTAATACTTGTTCTTTTGTACTGAATTAACCATAGAGGTTGGTTGTGCAATGTTATTTAATGTCGTAATTACTGTAATATCAACATATGGGCCCCATCTGCACACTCTTGTGAAGAATAGAAAGTTCATTAAGAAATTGTCACTTTAAAAAATAAAAATGAAAAAAAAAAGCTGTGGTAAACTCTGTAACCCTAAGTTAGAAAGCTGTAAGTGTAGTAAATGTGCCATTCTCTAATGGCTTCTTGACCGAGATGGACTTTACATACTGTACTGTGATGTAGCTTTCCTATGTAACAGTTATGTTCGGAAATGGACGTGTATTGTTGCCTTAGAAAAAGGGTGGTGTTTGGAAAGAAAGAACTGTAGCCCCTTTTCTCTTTTTTTTTTATCTGATGTTCATTGAACCAAATCTGATGCAAGTCATCTTGATTCACTGGTGCACTCTATTAAAACTTACTTGAACAGTTCTCATACTAAAATACTTGTTGTTTGCGCTTTATAAAAGCACAGTCATTACTGCAGGTAGCAAAACAGTTTAAAGGTGCACAGGCTCCGTCTTCAGCATGGTGTGAATTCAGGATTAGTATTTCTTGGGTTCAATGGTCCTGCACTGTTCAGAAACTATCAGTGGTTTAACATTGCTTAGAAATTAATGTCCAGGAGCTTTTACAGGAATTCACCAAAAATCAGTCTGGGGAGGAGGGGGTTGTGTGTTTGCTCAATTTACCCATAAATGTCCATAAATGCTCAGCTATACTTAAAAAAACACAGCTGGAATGTAATTGTGATGCTAACCTAAGGTCATGTATGAACTTGGTCATGAAACAAAACCCTTTGCCTTTTCAGAAGGTTCAGTGGGCAGAATATAGGTCATGCTGTGAGACAGTAGATTAAGTACTTAGGAGAGCTTCCCGCTTCACGGGCGCTGTTTTTCCATGGCTAACTTTGCCCTAGATTACTGCTGGTTTTCACCGCTCCACATAACCAGAGCTGTAGCAATGTTCCATAAAACACACATTGCTTTTTCAGAGGACAGAGCTGATGGATTTTAGTTCAACTTTCCCATGAAACATGGCACTGCCAATTTAATGTTTATATATCAGGGCAGCTTGCAAATGGTGTTCTATCCAGTGCTAACCAGCAGTGTGAAATTGCCCTGATTCCAAAACCCTGTGCCCTCCTCCTTTTGCCCTGCTGGAACATGAGCCTTGACTCACCTCATGCTCTCCATAGCAAATACACCCAGAGCTTCATCAAGGACACAGTCTGAGTGCAGAAGGTGTAGGTGCAGACAAGTGCAGCATTTGGCTTTCCAAATCTGCTGCCCCAGCAGCAATAAGCAGTTCTGAAAAAGATCTCAGGACTCTGCTTGCCTATAAAACTTAGTCTGGGCTCAGTGAGATGGTGCCTACCCAAACTCAGTGCCTGGTTCCGGGCACTCTCACCAGCTGCTTTGTGCTGGACCTGTTACGGGTCAGTTACTCCTTAGGTAAGTATGGGATAAGCTGCATTTCAGATCCAAGTGTTCCCAACTTGTGTGTGGTAGGGGCCTGGTCTGCCATTTTATCAGCACTGCTTTAAATTTAGGAATATGAAAGAGTTTTAAATGCCACATCATGTTTCCCAGCTCCAGGCAGGGATAGGGATGCCTCAAACCTTCAGAGGCCTCTTGAATTTAGCTGTAATTTGTTGGCAGCATCTTGGCGGGGCATTTGGGGTGGGTGGAGGGTGAGCAGTGGGTTACTGCATGGTTCAGCTGGTCTGGGTTGGGGTGGGGTTTTTTTGGGGTTTTTTTGCATTACTTCTTTCTTTGAGGTATACCAACATTTCCAGAACTAGTTCATCCCTTTTCACAGTCCAGTTTAAAAACACTGAAATGTATATAAATCAGTGAAAATATAATTAAGAGTAGTTCCTGGCCCACTGAATGAATGACACTGCTGGGGAACCAAGTGGGGTCATTTTGCCATTGGTAATGGATGATGCTAAAATTCCAGCAGCTGTTTGGACATAAGGTTTTGGTATCTGGTGTCATACACTGAAGGGTACCTTAGACCTACTCATCTCAGAACATGTGATTCCCCTGCCACCATGCAAATGGAGACACTAAATCTCAGCTGAGAGATGTATTCTGTGAGGTTTCTGGTCATTCTGGAAAAGGAAGCAAACTTGTGAGGTACAAACCAAATCTTTGGGAAGGCCTGCCTCTCTCGGGAAGATGGGAAAAATTACCTACCTCAGAGCTTCTCCTGTAGTGACAGCCCTGAGCCTTGGCTCACACCTTCCACCCTTCAAGGACATAGCCCCACTGTTCCTTACACAGCTTTCTAGAGCCTGGATGGTGGACAATCACCATCCTTGGGACAGATAAGAATGTGAAATGCAGGATTTACTTTCTGAATGGTATGCACATATCTTGGGGAGATGCAGGTTCAAGGCTTTGTTCGTCAGTAAGAAAAATCAGGGGAAAGGATTGGTCTGTCCCCGTGTTCCATCTGCTTGTCCAAAGCGTTCACAGGTGTATCAAATGTTGATAAACACACCAACTGGTTTAATAAATTGTATCTCTCCTCCCTGTAGAACTTTGCGTTCCTCGATGTACCCCAGGTGAGGAGCACTGCTTAGGAGAGGCAGCTGTTAGCTTGCAGCACCCCAGCCGCGGAGGTGGGGCTATCACAGCCTCCCCTGGGCTATCCCCCAGCGTTTGGGCAAAAGCCACTGAGAAACTTCTTCGCCCCTTGGCCAGGGGTAGTCGAACGCTGCCCAGGACGCAGAAGAGACTTTATCCTTGGCTTTAGTAGGAACACCTATAACTGAGGCACGTCCAAAGAGCTTGGCCTTTCTCGCTGAGGGGGAAAGAGCGTGACCTCCTGGAGCGGTGCTGCCGTGGGCCGGAGCAGGGCGTGCGGTGCCACGGATCTTCCAAGGTCTCGCCGGCCCTTGCGGCGCCGAGGCCGAAGCAGCCCGGGGGCGGTGCGGGCTGTGCCGCCCCGTCAGCGCTCACCTGTCCCGCGGAGCCGACGGGCTGCAGCCCCGGGCTCCTTCCCGCACCGCAGCGGGGCCAGGCTCCGGAGCCGGGGGCACCGCCAGCCCTCGGCCGCCTGCCCCGGGCCGGGGAGCCTCTTCCCGCAGCCGTCCCGCCCCGGGGAGGGGGCAGCGGCCGCCTCCGGCCACACCTGTGGCGCAGCGGCGGAGGAAGCGGCCGAGGTCGGCGCAGACGGGTCGGCGCCCTGCGGCACCATGACGGTGGGCGCACGGCTGGGCGCCAAGGTGAGGGGCAGGTTCTCCCGCCGCGGGCCCGGCGACGACCAGGTCTCCATCCTGCCCGGAGAGGAGGAGGAGGAGGCGGCGGGGGCCGGGGGCAGCGCGGGGGCCCCGCGGCCGGCGGCGCTGCAGGAGGAGGAGGAGGAGGGCACCGGGTGCAGGAAGGTGCGCTTCGCCGTCCTGCCCGGCTCCTACGAGCCGCTGCGCCCGCCGCGGGCCCCCGGCAAGCGGCCCTACGGAAAGCGCCTGAAGAAGTACGGAAAGGTGAGGGCACAGCGCGGCCGGAGCGGGGACCCTCGGTGTGGGGACCCTCGACACGGGGACTGCGGCGCCGGGAGGGTTGTGGGGCCTCGGCTCCGACAGTTCCGAGGGGCTCTCGGAACGCCCCTTATCCCGCTGGCTTTTCGGAACCAGCGCCCGGCTCCGAGGTGGGCTCAGGGCTTGCTCTGGTCCTGCCCAGGAAGGAGCCGGTGCTGCTGGAGGGGGGCCCGACACCGACCCTCGTCTGGATCAAAGAGCACAAAATCTGTCTATTCGAAGTGAAAATGACACTAAGCTGATCCATGTGACGGGTGCTTTGCCTCGCTGGTTCTGCGTTTCCCTCGGTGTCATAATTTTAAAACGATTCCTTAAAATTTCCAGTTAATTGGCCTGCATTTTTTCCCCTTCCACTGAAGTGCCCGAAAGAAACAGTAAACAGCCCTGCAGGACATTCCTTGGCCAAGGTGACTTAGAAATCACTGCTGTGAGTTACAGGGAAAAAAAAATGCAGCTTGTTCTTCATCTGTAACAACAGTTTGGATCAAAATTGTTCTTTTGCTTTCCTGTGTGGGAAGTCACAAGTCCTGCAGTCTGGTGGTTTGGTTTTCCTCCCACCGGAAGATGGGTGCCTTTGGTTACAAAACTGGCATGTGGAAGAATTCTATTGTTTTTCTCTTGTTCATGTCACTTAAGTACATCTCAGGTATGTCTTGGACGTTCATAGAAAAAAATAGTTTCTGTGTTAGCAGGAGAAACCTGTCAGTTGTCAGGAATCCTTTCCTGCTGTTGAGATTACAGATGTCAGCATGAGACGTGACTTTCTACTGCATTCTATTAAAACCCCATGATTTTGGTAAAGATATGCTTGCTATGTCTGACATGCAGAAAATTCCATTAGCTTGGCAAAGTTACTTTTGAAATTGAATTTACAGATGTTGTCGGCATTGTCGGGAGCTATGTCATAAAGAGACGAACAGAATATTTCATTATTTTGTGATGAATTTGATTCTTTGAGTTTCCAGCACTGTGTTTTCCAGGTCCCATGCTGCAGGAAGCTGTCTCAAGCCTGTAGGCCTGATCTGTACAGTGCAGTTTTGTGAGAGTGGTTGAAGCAGGTCATCGTTTTGCTGGTGGTGCTGTTGGTATAAAGGTGCTTTCAATGGTGTTCAGAGCACAGGCCAGTTCTTGTATTCCCTTTTGTGTTGGTCAGCTGACATTCCCATGAGGAAGGGTTGCCAGTTTGGCTCTGGCATAAAGAACAACTCATTAAAGAGCAGGTGAGGTCTGGGTAGACAAGTGAAGAGTGGGAAGGGGGAAAGAAGACTCCTATGTGACATAGTGAAGCAGGGGCAGATGAGGGAAGGCCTTGCATCTCCTCCTCCAGCCTCAGGATCTGCCCCCATGCTCTAGTTGCCTTTTCATCTTGGCCTCTTAACTCCTTTTGAGTAAGTTTCCATAGGAGTAAACCCAGCGAAGTTCAGCTGTGTTGTAGCACCATAACAGCTGAAGCTTTTTATGTGCCAGAACCTCTGTAATCCAGCTTTAAGAAATCATAAGAATATAATAGATATTGATTGGATTTCACTGATTTAAAAGTATTTACTCATAGTCAGTGTTTTCCATGTTGCAAGAGCTCATTTTAATCTAGTCCCACACAACCATAAAGAGTTACTAACAATAACTCTGATGTTCCTCCAAATCTGACCACATTGTATTACTTCCCCAGTCATGAGCAGCCACATGAATAAAAACTATCAAAAATTAAATTAAAATTAGATTAAGGTTTTCAGTTAAATAATCCATGGCAAATTTATCTAGTGCAGTACACAGATGAGTTCCTGAATGTGTACTCATGTGGATCAAATCTTTCTTATTTTGACCAAAAAAATCTTGACAAAAAGCAATGAGGTTTCCATAGAAGTATTCTCAGTGGTTATTGCCTTCTTGTTCAGCTCCAGTTTTAGCACCTTATGAACTTCTAGGAATTACTAACATAGTTAGAACATGTAATGTGGGAATTGTGTATTTCTACAAACTAGGGTGAATTTAAACTAAATTTATTCTTGAATAGAATCACATGTAAAAGCCTGGCTTCCTGTGGAGGCTGCATCCGTTCAGTTTAACTATACCCTGTGGGTGTGTATGCCTATACAAAAATAGATGGTAAAATGTTTTTCCACTCTCCAGCCCTCGTTAACTGTGGGGGAATTTAATTTTCTGGGGCCGTGACATTGGCTGTCAGAATGATTTTATGTGAAGGTATTTTCTATCACTTTGTCTTTTTTTATCCCTTTTTCTCATCTCTCTCCCCAGAATGTCGGGAAGATTCTGCAGAAGGGTTGTCGCTACGTGGTGGTCGGCCTGCACGGGTTAGCAGCAGCCTATTCTGCTCCCTTTGGAGTGTCAGCACATGTGGCATCCTTCGTCCGCTAGTGCAGCTCCCTGTGCCCCATGGGAGAGACAGGAGGCCATTGCTGCTTTCTCAGGATTAAATTTGAGACCTGGATCGGAAAAACCTCTTGGACCAACAGCCCTGAGCGCCTGTGCCAGGTCCTTTCCCAAGACTGAGTGCTCTTCTCTGAAAAAAATTCCAGTGCGTTGTAAAATCGGACTCGGTCAAAGAAGTGTAAGGATGAGAAAATAATCTTTGATTAACTGAACTGAAGTTTGTTTTTGGGCATGAGTTGGTTTTCCAAAACTATGTGGAAGAGAGCCAAAGATGGGTGGAAAAGCAAGTAGATGAGGGAGAGAAATGAAGGAAAACAGAGGTTGGGAGAGCAGCTGGGGAGGTGGAGATGAGTTTGGGTAGATGAGAGGAATTGTCAAAGCAGTGGAAGAAAAAGATAACAGAGGATTAGGAAAAGATAGGTTTTCTGAAGATTGGTTGTCTGAGATTTTGAGTTTGGTGGTGTTTTTTTTCCTGAGAGGGTTAAGATTATGAGTGTACCAAAAAATATACTTGGGCATAAATGGAATGTGGCCTGAAATGTGGAGAGCTTTGCTTCACTGTGATTGTTTGTTTGAAACACTGGACATAATGAGCCTTTAAAGAATCATGAGAAAGATGTAAAAATCCAGAAAGAAAATGTGATTTTGGGGCATTAAAGGCTCACTGTGATTAAAATTTTAAACTTTTCCTCTGCTACTATGAAATCTGCATATATTCTTTTTCTGAGAACAGGGTTCATATGTGATAAATCTAATTCTGGAAGCTGAGGCATTTTATGGCTAATTCTGTGGTGTTCACTAGGGGAAAAACAATTGATTGTCAGCTGCATCTGAGAAAAAATAAATATACATACATTATTTGATATAAGAATGTACAAGTGTGATGTATGAGAACGGGGCCAAATAACCTGCCAGCTCCATCTTCATTTCTGCACCTGGAAGCTGTAAGCAGAGGATGTCAATATCAGATGGCTCAGCTCAATGGTGCAGATGCAGCAGCTTCCATGTCACACCTCCAGGGATATATATTGTACATTGATGACCCAGGAACAAGGTGGTTTATGGGCCTTAACATTTTGGTGGGGTTTGTTTGTTTGTTTCTGTCATTCTTTTGTGGTAGTTGTAAATGACTTCCCTGCTAGCACTTTTTATGTATTATATATACCTTTCTAGTTTTCATGGTGTTTTTTATAATCAAGGAGTTGACTTAACTGGAAAAAAATGTTGTTCACTTGCTTTCTTTGCCTTTTCTGAACAAAGGAGTTTGTATGTCTTGGCAAACCACATTGTATTTCTTTTAAATGTAGCAAATGAATCAGATGGGGGGTGGGGCGGGATGTTACACTCTTCTCTAACTGGACTGTAAATAAAACCCACGAGATCCATGTCTGTTTTTACCTACGCGCGTAAGTCAGTGCACAAAGGAGGAGTTTCTCAGCAGCAGCCCAGGCAGCGAGGGGAAGCTGCAGTGTAAACTTCCCCACGTTGTTTTGCCTGTGGCCTCAGTGCCCTGGTTGGACATGATCGTAGCCCAGACTGTGTGGAAATGCTCTGGAACAGCAAGGTGTGGAGATGAGGCTGCAAAGGATCTAAGGTTGCAGGAGCTGGGGTAGGAATAGCTACAAAGGGATTTTGCTCATTGATTTCATGCATTCAGTTGTTTCTCTTGAGGTTTCTTGTGGGGACAGATCTGTCCCTTTTATCTGCCCCATCAGCATGCCATAGGACTGTTGATAATGCAGTAAGAACAGTCCTAACACCCACATGCCACACCAGGCCGCGGAGTTTGGGATTAACTTCAGAGTTTGCTACACCACTCCATGTTTTACAGTGCTCCTACAGCATAAATCATTAGACCTTTTTTTTTTCAAATTACTAAAGCCATGCAGGGAGAGATACGTGTCTCCATTTTTCTGTGTGGAATGAGTGTCCCATCTATTTGTCTGTGGGTCCCCTGACTAGTAAGGCTGCTCCCTCATTGCAACACACAGGGTCCAGCCCAATCAGACCTTCCACAAAGGTAAACATGAACCTTAGCTCCTGAACTGCTCAGCACAGTGGACTTTTGCCTGCTGACACCCGGCCTCTGCTCACCTGGTGCAGTTTTAAGGGAATAACCTGGGTGCTCTCTATACAGAACCTCAATGACACGTACATGGTGCTTCTGTGTGAGCCTGAGAATAGCAAAGCCTCAGGCATATTGGTGAGTCAGCTTTGGCTGGCCAGTGTTTCTAAAATAGACCAAAAACAAAGAGGAGAGAGAAAGAAAAAGTAAGGAGTAACCTGTGCTATTGCAATAAACCAGCTAATGATTCATTTTCCACCCTCAAAATGAACTGATGTTTCTCACTGAGGTTACCAATTAGTGCTGCTTATCAGTTCTCCTTGAACAGTGATTCACTCCTCAGCTCCTGAAGGGAATTTGTGAGGCCAAGCCCTGTCCTGAGGGTTTGCTACTCTCTTCATTAGCCCAGCTCATGCAGCAGTGACTAGAAAATCTGAATCCAGAGGATGAGGTTCATTTTTCAACTGGGTGGATGGCAGAGGGCTGTACTTCCTGTCAGTCATGGCAGCATCTCTGTTGGGCCAGGTCTGGCTTAGCTATGATGCAGACAGGTGGAACAGGGCAGGTCCTGCAGCTCTGTTGTTAAATGTCTCCATGACATAAGAGATGGAAGAATGTTCCCTGACCACCTCAGCATTGGCTGGCAGGTCATCTGCTCAGCCAACAAAATGGGCAGCCTCCATCTGAAGCAGAACTGGAATTCTGCATGTGAGATGAAGGAGATTGAATCGTTGGTGATGGGGAGGAGGCTGGGATTGGTGAGGAGCCTGGGTTCCCAGCCCTGGCAGATGCCAAGCTGTGAGGACAGTTTGGGACTGAAGCTTGGCTTCTGCACACGTGTTACGTATTCTTGGCAAGGTTGTCCTTGGAGGAGCCACCCCAGCAGGGACAGCTCTCAATCCACAGAAGCACACAGGCTCTTTTATTAAAATAGGCTTATCTGCAGCTGAACTCCTGGTGCCTCTGAGGAACAAAACAGATGTTTGACTTGCTCATAAAGAATGTGGGATGGTGGTAGGTACCATGGTGGGTACATGGTCCAAAGACTTGATTTGATGTTTTGAGCTGGACAAAATACGTTGCTCATTGCTCCACTTGGTGGGTTTTGTCTTCAGTGGTGTGCTACTGTCCTATCTGGTTCCCTTCAGATTTCCATGCCCCTTTCATTGTGCTTTATAACAAATAGCAGGATAAATAGGTTCAGGAAGCTGAATACATGCAAGAGTGGCAAGACGTAGGTAGTCAACTTGTCCATGCTTCTCTCAGCAGCAAACTCTAATAACCAGACAGCCTGGCAAGTCCCTTTTACTTTAAATTCCTGACTGTTCCTGGTGACTGCTCAATGAGTCACAGAGCAGAATAAAGCATATTTCTGATGCTTTTGCCAGAGTATTTAATTACTCCTCTGCCTTACTGTAGGCTCTGAGGAAATCGCAGAGGACTCATAGCTCCTGTCCTTTGCCCTGCAACATTAGCAGCAAGGAAGCACTCTTGCACAGCTCGCTTTGGAGGTGCACTGACTGAGGAGAGCTGTACCACACCACAGCACTTTGGCACTTCCAGATCTTTGCCCCTCCCAGGTCATGGATCACTTCAGGGGTGAATGTCCTTTCTGATCTCTGCCTGTCTGTCAGACGGGGAAAGGGGCAGGTTTTCTGTTGCGGTGCAGTAAAACCAGTTGTCTCTTTTTCTATATCCTGAGTCCCTTGTTAGCTGAACACTGGCTTCTTCGGAGACAAAACTGATCCTAAAATAAGCACAAAATTGCAGCAGTTACCTGTACTGAGTGTGCTGTGGCAATCCTTTTTTCTTCAAGGAAGAGTAGAGAGTCTGAAGAACATTAGATTAATGGAGATAATTAAATTAAGAGAAAGTAAAGGAGTAAAATCCTTCCCTTCCTTCTCCTTTCGGGAAGTAGTATTGGGCTGCCAGGCCTGTTTTGCGGTGAAGACTAGGCTCAGAGAGGGTGGTGCACTTTCCTGAATCCTGCCACATGCATGAGGAGAGATGCAGAGCTCTGGACTTGTTCAGCTAGAGGAGGGAAGACAGGAGAAACTTGACAACAGGTTTTCAATAAATAAGAAAGGGTTTCCAACAAGATGAAGCCAGGCTCTTAACTGAAGTCTGCAGCCAGACAGCAGGAGGTCATGGTCATAAATCCAAACTGGGGAATTGTCAGCCAGAAACAAGTCAGGGAAAGCAGTAATATGATTATTAAGCATAAGAAGAGGTTACTTCAGGAGGCTGAAGTCTGTCTGTGGAGTGTCTCAAGGTACGACTGTACAAAGTGGGACGCAACCCAGTGTGAGTGCAGCGTTTACTCTGCTGTTAGTGCTGGAGGAGAGACGTCCTGGCTTCTTCCAGTCTGGATGAGGGATCCTGCCACTGTAAGCAGAAAGCTTTTCTTTTACCTACTGTATGGAAATGTAGACGACTGAGCTCCTCACCCTTGCTAGAAGCAGTGACGCGGAGAATAAAGCTCCTGGTAACAAGGAGCGACTGGCGAGGGCGGCAGCGCTGCCCGAGGAGCAGCTCGGCTTCCACCGCTGTTGCCACTTCCCTGCGCTCCGCTGGCTGAAAGGCGATTGTCCTTTACTGCCATCTCCTGGGAAAAAACCCACAGATTTCCAGCCCCGTCAGCCTGCCCCGTTGTTCTACCTCATGTCCTGCAGGGATTTCCTGCCTTTCCCTAAGCTGGCCTCCCTGTTTGTCCAGATCCATCCTCAGGATGTGGGGTCTCAGCAGTGCAATGTGCGTCTCTGTATACCAGCGCTTCCTACCCCATGGAATCCCGAGCCTCCTCTGTCCAAGTGTTTCAAATGTAAGGCCATAGGAACATTGTTCTTCTGACAGTTTTTTTCCCTTCAACAACTAAAAATGCATGGCACTTTGCCCTGAAGTTCTTGCTGTGCCTCAAAAACATTCCTTAAGGAAGATTCACTGGAGGTGAGGGGATGAGTCAAGGCCACTTCTTATTTCTAAATCTCACTTTTTTCTGAAGAGATGACAGCTGCCTATGAGAGGATGTGTAGTTTTGAATTAGAGGTTGGCAGACAGGAATGACACCGCCTCCAGGAGTGCCTTGGACCCCAGCTCCAGCAAACCACACGTACTTGCCTCCTCATGCTTTCTGTATTCCCGTTTCTGCTGCCCCTAAAGGAATCCTTGCTCCTTCCTTTCCTGGGACACTGAACTAGCATCCCATTGTTTTTTCAGCTGTGCCTGAATTAGGGTGGGGACTTTCCTGCCCCGTGATGGCTGATAAACCAGAGCTTCAGAAGTGTTAATGTTTCTGCTGCTGAACAAATGTCCTGCTCTCCTGGAGAGCCTCTCCTTTGGTCCTTACCTGCTCTCCCAGGTGACACACAGCTCTACCCTGACTCTTCAGACTCCTAAAGCTGCCGATGGATGTTATATACACATGGAAAATAGCATTTAAGGAACACAGTCAACAGCCTCTGTTAGTTAATACTGGGCCAAACATTTGCCTGAAACAACAATTTCTGTGTTGTCCTATTGCATTTAGAGACTGAATGCTTTTGACTGGAAGAAAATTTTCAATTCATCTTTCTGTATGTCAGCTACCAAAGTAGCCTATCAACTCACCTGGGCTTTGGGTATAAATAATTCTCTGTATAGAAAAAACCTCGCCAAAAAAAGAGAGATCCTTTTATTTCTTTGCTCTGGTTCCATTAAAAGACATCTATCATTAATGACTCTATTTATAACTCTATCACTGCCAATTACTCGCCTGAGATTTTTCCACAGATGAATTTCACTGAGCTCATTTCTAGTGCATGACTCACTGAACTCTGATTTCCTTCAAGATTTTAAGAGGAAACAGCAATGCTTTTATCCTCCCCTCCTCTCTGTGAAGGAATTCTTTGAATTTATTGTTTGTTTCAACTTTGGAAAAAGGATATAATTTGTGTGTGTGTGAGTATAATATGACTTTTATCATATCTTCTTGAAATCAGCATACTTGGCCACATTATCCCCTCATCCCTGCCTTTTGCTGAATTATCAGAGAGTCACTGAAAAAATAATTGCCATATCCTTGGTGTGTCAGTTTTAATTCCTTCATTGAGACAAGCTCAGGCTACATTTAGCTCCATCCTAACACGCTGACACCTGATTGAGGCCAGTATTTTGCTGTCTTTGTCACTGGGTTTTTTCATAATGTCCATGCAAACCTTTCCCCTCAATGTGGTAATTCATACCTTTCCAAAGTACAGCACTGTGCACATATTGAAGTCTTAGAAGATCCCCAGCTGCTTGTCTTTTTTTCTAGTGGAAACAAGTAAAATTGTTCAACTCTTTCCTCATCATTCATCTTAGGCCTCTGACTGAGCAGCTGCTACAAGAGAGTCTAGGTTTGCCTCTAGAATTATCTCAAATTGCCCACTACATCTGAAGGCAGATATGCCTTTAACTTTCTCCCATAAAAAATTTTCCACCTGAAAAATTTGTCCTCTGCTACTGAGTTAACACCATGCTTTTTAAAGATAAGTCAACATCATACACTTACATGACTAAGGGAGCCCAGCCCCAGTTTGCTGCAAGATTGACACTGTGAATTCTTCCTGTGATCAGACACATTTTAAGGAAGCCTGAAACAAGACTCTGGCACAGACAATTTCAGCACAACTGTCCCAAACTTAGATGAAGGTATCAGCAATTGAAAAAATGGTCATTTGCTTTCAAGGGCAGGGATACTGTGCCTCCTCTGGCTACAACAAACACAGTTCTGTCACACAAGAGGCGGTGTCTGGATTGTAACAAAACCTGCACCTATTTTGTCTGAATGGCTCTATTCACATTGCTTAACAGTGCAAGGAGCTTGTGGCTCCTAGGTAAGCACCAGTGTGCCTGGGATGGAAGATTAAACAAACCTCCTGCTCAGGCTGTTTACTGGAGGCAGTTTGGGAGGCACCTGGTTGCATGGGTGAAGAGGGCTTTCCTCAAAGCCTTTAGACTCACACCTGACACCTTTAGCCACAACTGTGCTCTCTGCAGCTATTTCTGATTTTATGTTCCTTGTTTCACAGTAGGAAAGGAGATATTATACAGATGCTGCTGCCATCTTTTATTTCTTTAAACTCCTTCTCACCATACTCTCAAGAAGAGTCAGGGCTGAATGTAACAGAAGGGCTGGTCTGAACAAAATCTCCTTAGGATCTTTAGGTCAGTAGATCTAGGGAATGAAAGTTTAAAGTCCTTCTTGAATTTTGAAATATTTTTTCTCTAAATTAATACCCAATTGTTAGCCAAAGTGAGTTGTTTCTGAATGCAGTTCAGAAACAAGTCCTTTGAACTACAAGAATCTGATTCTGATCATCACTGTGCTGCCCATAATGTGCAGCTAGGAAGGAGCTGTAGCTTCTCACAACCATCAAGGTCTCTACTTCTCCAAATTCTCATGCTGGTAAAGTATATATGTACTGCAGACCTATTTTCTCTGGCACCCAGAAGAAGCAAGAAAGCAGCAAATCACCCAATTTTTTTTTCATCTTATCTCAAATTCTGTTATTTTGATGCCTCATAAACAGAAGTTCGGAGAGCAAAATCAATCTGCACTTTGCAGTTTGCACAGTGGAAAATACTGTGCTCAAGAAACCACAGGAATTCGTTACTCATTTTTGCATTAAGCTTGTGAAAATAAGCATTACTGTTTGTCAGGAGTGGCCAGCATAAACAGCAGTTTGTTTGTTTTTTCCATTTATTTCATGTGATGCATCACTTTCCTTGTTAAATTCTAAAACTAGTTTGTGCTTTTGTTTTCATCTCTTTAGTACCTATGTTAATATGCTTTGATTCCTGCTTGCAAGCACTGCTTATCAGACTTTAGACAGTTGCTGCAGTTTTGTTGAACATTTGCTAACACATAAGATGCCTGGTTCCCCTTATAGCATTTTTCTCCTCCAGTGGGTGCAGGTGCAGATTAAAGACTTCTGTGTGAATTCGGTTAAATTCAACAAAATATAGACTCCATGCTAAATGAGAAGATTAATGGTTACCAAAGAGTGGACAAGGGCTCTCAGTCTGCTCAGCAGGATTGGCTCCCCTCTTGTGTCTGTGGAGGAATCATAAAAGCAATCACAAGTAATTATTTTTCACTCAGTGGGTCAATGATTTGGTCAATTTGGCCAATGATTTGGTCTGGTCAAACCAGACCAAGCAGTTTAGCACCTATGATTTACCTGGAGCAATGAGGAGATCCCAATGATATGGTGGATGGGGTGTCCCAGTGAAGCAGCTTAAGAAGGGATTTCAAGTGATGTGGAGAAGTTGAGCAGGCAGCAGACTGTCTCTGCACATCCCCCACACAATCCAACAGCAGCACAAAGCTCTGCTGATCAATAGGTAATCTCCAGAACTGTTTTAGGCCCATTCAGGGGGCAAATTCTAAATGAACAAATTCTGTTTATCTTTCATGTTGTGGTATAGTTGTAGAAGGAAGAAAGGTCTCAAACCCCATGACTAGAATCAGGGCATGGTTTAAACAGTAAAGTGATGAACCAGAGGGCAAAGACATCGACCTCCCTCTTGCCTTTTCACAAAGCTAATGTTACCAGAGACCTTTACCCCAGCATCAATTAGTAAAATGTGAGTAACAAGGAGCAACCACCCAAAATGTCTGGGAGACCACAGAAGTAATACAGAGCATCCTGATGAGGAATGGACACACTATTTCCTTCTGTTCTTCACCTGCTCAGGTAGATTGCTGGTGTCCCAGCACTACTGCCTGCCCAGCATCCCTCATCTGAAAGAAGCAGGCGAAGATATCTGCAACCAACCCAGGTTTAATTCCCTTCTCTGTGCTCAGGCAGATGTCTGTCTCTTTGGCACTATTTGTGTCATGCTTTCATTCTCACAGTCAATCCTTTTAATCAAGGACTTCTCTGTGGACTCCCTTCTTGCCCATGAGGAAGATCATGGGTTTGGGGGTCATGCCAGTAGGGATAGATCTGCTGTCACTGCCTTTGCTTCTGACATCCAGCACGTTGCCTTCATTGACCAGCAGGTTTTCATAACTCCCACTGTACTTTTTACAATCTATGGTGATTCCCACTAACAGGAACATTCTCCGATCCTTGTCTGTGATCAAGTGATTCTTGAGGTGAACGTGAGGAACTCTCCTGGTTTGATTGCCCACACAAGCCCATTGTCAAAAAGACCCACAACAGCCTCATCTTCAGTGTCTCTCTCCAGCAGGATGCTGCTGATGGAGTTCTTCCAGTAATCCGTTGTGGCTGGGCTGTCTGAATCTCCCAGGAATGCCCAACACTGAGCTTCTCCATCTTCTACCTTCTGGGACTTTGCTTGCAGCACAGCGATCATAAAAATTTCAGTTTGTGAGTTTGACCATCAGATCCCAAAGGTCTTGCTTCGCCTGTGAGGACAGACCTGTGGAAACAGTGGCATTTGCCACTCCAGCCTGCATTTGATGTCATACTTGCCTTGCAGCTGGGTATCCCACAGAGTGACTTCCCGGAGACCCCGCCAACAAACAGGAAGCTCTTGGAAGGGCTCTCAGGAGTTTGGTACAGGCAGCCGGGGTGTGCAGATGTCCCAAGGCGGCCCAACAGCACCGGACACCCCGTGTGCTGCCCTCCACGCCTCCATCCATCCACCTGTTCCCCTCTTCTCCGAGCCAAACCAAACGCACGAATTTAACGCCTCGTGTATTCCCACACAGCCCATGTTTCCTGCAGCGCTGCTTTCACCAACAGCCCAACCATCAGACGGAACGCACCATGCGCCGGTGCTTTGCCAAGCCGGACGCTCAGCCGCGCATTTTCCCCGCCGCGCCGCCCCGACTGCGCCACCGCCGGTCGCGGCTCCGCGCTGCGCCGGGCTCGGGGCAGGCCTGGAGCGCCGGGCGGGGCCGGGGGCGGTGTGAGGGGCGGTGTGAAGGGCGGTGTGAGAGACCGGGGGCGGTGTGAGGGGCCGGGGGCGGTGTGAAGGGTGGTGTGAAGGGCGGTGTGAGGGGCGGTGTGAGGGACCATGTGAGGGGCGGCCCCTCCGTTCCCGCCCTCGGCCTGTCGGCGCTCGCAGCGGGCCCAGGCGCCATGAGCGGCCCGTGGGGCGCGGCGGGCCCGGCGCGGCAGGGCTGGCTGTGGGGGGCGGCGGCGCTGCTGGCGCTGGGCGCCGTGCTCGGGGCCTGGCGCTGGGCCGGCCCGCGCCGCCGCCGCCGCCTGCAGCGGGTCGGGACGGTGCTCAGGCTCTTCGTGTACCCGGTGAAGTCGTGCCGGGGGGTGTCGGTGCGGCGGGCGCAGGTGACGCCGATGGGGCTGCGCTGCGGGGACCTGCGGGACAGGTAGGCGGGCCGGGCCCGGCGCGGAGCTCCCGCGGGCCCCGGGGCCTCCTCGTGGCTCCGCGTTGTCGGGTGTTTGTTTTCCTGAGCGCCGGGGAAGGAGCACCTGCCGTGCGGGTGCTGCCAAGCCCGGCGTTAACCCTGTTGGGCGCCTTTGTGTCCCGTCCCGCCGCAGGTTCTGGCTCGTGGTCAGGGAGGACGGGCACATGGTGACAGCTCGCCAGGAGCCGCGGCTCGTCCTCATTTCTGCCGACTGTGACAACGGGCACCTGATCTTGGAGGCCGGGGACATGGAGAGGATAAGCGTGCCTGTAAAGCTCCCCGCGAAAAACCCCATCCGCAACTGCAGGTACCGAAGAAAGCTTTTTCTTTCCCCCTTCCCACTCTCTCAGTACTGGCTTTCTCATGTGCTTTTCTTTAAAAGATTGTGTGAAACTTCGCATTTTCTTATGCAGAAGTTAGAGTGTAAAAGTTCAATACCTCTGTGTCTTTTCTGTGCAGGTATTTCTCACTGTCTGCTTAAGGGAGATAGACTTCAAACCAGAGCCTGTACTGACAAGACAAGGCATAGTGGTGTTGGTAGGTTTAGATTAGCTGTTTGGAAGAAATTCTTCACTGTGTGGGTGGTAAGGCTTTGGCACAGGTTGCCCGGAGGAGATGGGGATGCGCCATCCCTAGAAGTGTTCTAGGTCGGGTTGGATGGGGCTCTGAACACCTTGGTCTAGTGGAAGGTGCCCCAGCTTATGCTAGGAGAGTGGTCCTAGGTGGTCTTTAAGGTTGCTTCTAAATCTTCTAATTACTGACCAGTCTGTAATTCTGTGACATCCTCTACCATGTGTTACACAGGAGGCCGGGGATGGTTGTCATAACAAAAGCTTTTAATCTGCTAAACACTGGTGAAAACAAATCTCAGGAGAAGATGACAGAGTATCAAAGACCATGCTTTACACATCTGCCAAATGAACTGTGATCTCCTGTCTTGATAGAATGTCATGTTTGCTTATTTGTTTTTACTTCTACTGTTTTTGTTCTTGCTTGGGTGAGCAGCTGCATCTCAGAGCCTCAGTCATGCACTTTGCTATTTCTTAATCACAGCTACCGTGTGCATCAGCATTTTTGCATGCACGCTGGCTGTTCAGAGCTGGTGAGATGTTGGAGTTTAGATTTCCTGACCCCTGTCTTTAGCCATTTAACTGAGGTGTCTCAGTTGAAAACTTGGTAGTCCAAGACACACCCTGAGGTTACAAGGGAAAGACCAGCATCCCAGGGACTTGGGGCATTCCCTATAGGTGCTACCCCAAAGGATTTTCAGGTGGCTGGCTTACAAACAGCGATTTAGCTGTGTGCTTAGAGTGTTGTTGTATGAGTGCAGGCCTAGTTATTTTAACTGTGTATCGAAGTCCATGCTGGAAAACCGCCAGTAGGAAGAGGAAAACCTTTTTCTCTGCTAATATGTCAATTAATATATAAGTGTTTAGAGACTTAAGTGGTGTAAGGCTCTACAAAGATACTGTAAGTGTTTGTTCTTTGGATAGCAGAGATGGTTAATGCGCCAACTGCTGTAATTGTAACTGAAAGAGTGCTGGCACAGAACTGCATTTGCTTGCTTTTAACATAAATCTGTTGCTGTGGAAACTGTTGATCAGCATAGCCCAGCATCTCTGTTTATACAAGGCAGGTGCGAGTTCCACATGGTGGCATTTCTCCTGGAGAAACGGAACAGGCTTTTACAAACTTGTGCATAACACCAGTGGCACGTGCACTGCAAACCACGCGGTTTGTGAGATATTATTTTTCTAAAATTTGTTGTGTCGCTAGAAGAGAATACTTGAATAGTCTAATACCTTGTAGTAATGAAAACTTAGCTTGGATTTCTTGAATTTTCTGGTTTTAGAGCAAAATTATTTGTTTTTCTGATTTCCTGGCTTTTTAAATTTCTTTCTTTGCCTTAATAAATTTGCCTTCCTGTGGGTGCTCATGGGACCTCATGCCCCATAAACTGGAGCCAAAGTAGTGCCTTAGTGCCTCTGGCTGCATATGGCTGTGCATGTCTTGATCTTGAAAACTGCCTAGTCCACTTGCAAATTTTTATATAGGTATTTAAAAGTCCTGTGCTTGGGAGAGTCAAATATAGGACCAAAGCCACACTTTTTGCTTGTGCACATGCTAGAGTGTTTCCCTCTGGCTAAGAAACCTTGTGCTCTTCATCTGTGCTCTTTGTCAGTGTGTGTTGTTACACTTAAATTGTGTCATGTATTGCCGTGGATCCCTGCAGCACTGAGTGCTTAGGATAGATCCACTTCCTGAGTGGAAAGCAGAAGTGTTGGAAGCTGTAAGAGCCTTGCCTCTCTTGTCCTGTCAGTAGGAAGGCATGCAGGAGCTGTGGGATGGAGGGAGGCAGTTGAATGCTGTCTGGAGCAATGATACTTAATTCCAGCCAGTGTCACAGGTACACACAGGAATCCCAGCAAATGGAGCAGGGATATTGATGCCAGCCCAAATGAGCACTCCCCCAGATGAGTAAAGAAGGGCTCCTGGGAGCTGGGCTCACTCTAGATGAACTGCATGGGCGTCTCGATGCTTCAAACTGCCCAGGATTGGATTGCAGATAGGAAACTGCAGAGGGTTTGGGTCAAAATGGCTACTTTGAAAAATGTAACAAAACTACTCATGACTGGTGTTAAAGTTTATTGAAAGATTGAGTCAAGGTTTAGCTTTTCCTGCCAGGAAAATGCTCCTTGCACAAACTTGTTTGTATTCCGTTGGCAGTGGCTTTTTGTGCCCCATGGACTTTGTTTCCAGTGCAAATCTTTAACCTCTCTCAAGACACTGAGCTATTTTGTATGTGAAGTCTGAGCTAAAGTGTCTCACTCATTTCTGGCTAAAGCTGGACAACAGCAAAATCTGAAGGAAAGTTTCCTTAACAGTTAGGGACACTTTTAATTAATAACATTTGTACATATCAGTTGTAGTAACATCTGATCACATTATCTCAAGCTGTAGTTCATTTTCTGAAATTAATTACCTTTCAGCTGATTTCTCAGTAGAAATAATTTGGTGTAGCAGTCATGTGCAAATGCAGGAGCAGGCCCATTTTTCCTCTCAAAGTAGGACAAGCAGCTAGGTTTATTACTGTTACTGTCACTGATGAGGCAGTTAGCTCTGGGCACATTAACACTATTTCAGAGCTCATTCTTTCACCAGCTGGTATTGTCTGGTCACGTCCATGTTCCTTAGCTTTTAAAACGCTGTGGCCACAAGGAGATTGCCTTTGGGAGTGATTTGTTTTCTGTCTATTGCTCCCACTATTCAAACATTATTTTTGCCTTCGAATAAGAAGCTTCCTTGAATCTTCATGTTTGCAGCTGACTTGCTGATGTGTTGTGACTCTTCAGGGTGTTTGGACAGGATATCCAGGGCAGGGACTGTGGTGATGAAGTGGCTCAGTGGATCACCACCTTCCTGAACTCAGAGCCCTGTCGACTGGTGCACTTCGAGCCATCCATGGTGCCAAGGAAGTCAAAGGACACGATTGCCCTTTTCCGAAACACTGATGAGGTAAATGAATGCTCTTTTTTCTCAGAGGTGTGTCCTTTGAACCATTCCCACCCACCGCAACCTGCCCCTTCCATCTTTGTGATTGAGCCCAGTTTGACAAAGTTTGTTGTTTACTGAAACCATGTGAATATTCTTTTCTGTAAAGAAGTGACTTACTTAGTTTTTACTTCAGATTGGTTTTAAGCTATTGACTGTTCACAGCTTAAGAGTCTGAAACTGATACTTGAAGAGGAACTATTACACTGCAGCGTACAATACCCTTTTGTGTCTCAGTTGAATAGAAAAAAAGTTACATCTTCAATGATGTTTTGATAGTGTAATCTGTATTGCATACAAAGACTCCACTCCCTATCCCTTGTTAGGTCTGGGAGTGTACTGATACAAGTTGTGTTGCTTTATTTTGTTTAAACAGGCTGGTTATAGTTGTGGGCCTAGGAATTAAAATTCAAAGGAAGTTTAAGGGGTTTTATCTCTTTCTGTGGAAGAGGCTTGAAGGTGGGATATTAGAGAATATCTGAACAGCTCTTTCAGGTGAAGATGCTTTGAATTGTATCAAGTGTAAGGTTTCTAAACAAATTAAAATTGTGAGTATCTTGCTTTTGTGATGTTATCATCAATAGGGCATCAGTGTCTTGCTTGTTGCACAAAGAGAAGAATGTATATTCAATTATAGACTTTTATAGATCTGCATTTGTTATGTAAGGGCACTGAGACCAATACAAACACAATATTTCTGCCAAAAGGGCACCAGATTAGGAAGGGTGATGTTCTGGAATTGTAGCAAGAAAGAAAAAGCAGAACTTTTTGATAGATATTTCAATGCTCATCATCCTGTGGTTGAAAGGCATGTACAAGAGTGGAGTAAGAATAATATAAGAGAAAGGCAGGAGGGTTATACACTAGAATTTTTACCAAAATGTCTGTTTTTTTCTTCCCTGATCTCTGTGGAACTCCACTTCTTGGAGATTTAGAAGTTTTTAAATATTGTTCATTGGCCTTGTTTGCTAATAGGGCCCTCTCACTGCCCAGGCATCCCAGTCTGATGAATGGTCGTCTGTAATTCAGTATGGGCTGTTCTGGATGTGGAACTCCCTCTGGTGTTGTGATAAGGCAATTTGAGCACACAAAAATTGCCGTGGTGACTGAAACAGGGAAGAGTGTGGTGTTTGCCTTATTAACCTGCTTTCAGGAAAATCAAAACTTGAATGTAGCACCCTAAAAGGCCACTGGTACCAACACCTGTCTTCTGCCACCAGTGACATTCCTGCCATGCTCTTAAAGCAGCCCCAGGATTTGGTGATGTTTGTTTCTGCAGGTTGCCTATCCTGACTGCAGCCCAGTCTTGATCATCTCCGAAGCTTCAATGGACGATCTGAATAACAGGCTGGAAAAGAAAGCTAAGATACAGAACTTCAGGCCAAATATTTTTGTAACAGACTGCAGTGCTTTTGAAGAGGTAAAATAATTGTCTTAAATGTCTTTTTGAAGGCTTAGTTGTGTTCCTTTGTAGTTCAGTCACCTTGTGTGATGGTGCCAAAAAGTATGAGGAGAGCTGCTATTCTGTGATTTTTACAGCTCAGTTCCAGAGATAAAACTTTAGCTCGCATCAATGCACGTGAAACATTGATGGAGGACACAGGTCTATGAATAATTATTTCTCAAATTGAAGAAGTGCCTAAAAGCAGGAATAGATTTTTATCTCCCAGGAGGGTTTGCAATAGAAAGCTTGTATAGATGAGAAGCAAAAACTTACTTCCCCTAAAAATTTTCTTTCTGCAAAACTGTAGATTTACCAGAGGCAACAAATCATATTATCACCTGTAAGATAAGTAAAAATAAATTGCTTTAGGTTCAGTGCTTCAGGCAAGTTTATGTTGCAGAACAGGATTCTTTACTTGTGTGTCTCTTTTTGGATAGAATAATTAATGTGTCCTGAACTGGATAAATGCAGTGGCAGTAGGGTTTTCATTATTTTACTGTAGTGTAGCTATGCATATTTTGAAGGTACTGGTAAAGGTGCTCATCTGGAATGGTGCACCTTTTTGTGAATGGCTGTGCCACTTCTGGAAAAGTAATTGCAGATGCTTATATGTGCCTAATATTTACTTCCCTCAGGACAGCTGGGAGGATATTCTTATTGGTGATGTGGAGATGAAAGGGACCGTGTGTTGTGGCAGGTAAACATTGGAGACCTTTATTTTACATAGGAACAAAGAAGTTTTTGATAAGAAGCCCTGACTGATTTGGCACTGTCTGTCATTGCAGGTGTATTTTAACAACTGTTAATCCAGACACTGGCGTTATCGACAGGAAGGAGCCCTTGGAAACATTGAAAAGGTTATAAAAATAGCACTATTTCTTAGACTGTGAGAGAGGACTTAGGCTAGACCCCAACAGATGGTAGACTAGTATTTTAAAAGGGGTTTGAAGTGTGTGTGGGACATAATAATGCAGTGTGAATGTCTGTGTATATTGGCTTCCAGTCCACTTCTTGCAGTTCTGTGCGGTAAGAAAATTCAGGAAGTTACCTTCTTTCTTGCAACTTCACATTTCCTGTCTTTTTCATATCTGCTACAGTGAAAGCTTGGGGTAACAGGTATTTAAGGTATCTAAAGATCTAACTTTGCCTCTTTGACGTTCCTTTTTATAAAGATTTTTGTATCTATTAAACATAAATGGGTGAATACAATCAGCCTTTTTTCCCTCCATTTGAACTGCTTGATTCTCTTAACTACAATATTTATTTAGTTTTTAGCCTAGTATGATGACCAAAACAAGACATCATCATTTGCATGTCCTCTCTTTCATCACTGATATTTTGCTGTGTAGGTTTTGCTGCCACTTATTCTAAAGAAGGGCTTTCTCTCTGCAGTTACCGCTTGTGTGACCCATCTGAGAAACACATTTACAAAACCAGCCCTCTCTTTGGGAAATACTTTGCTGTCGACAAAACTGGAACCATTCAAGTTGGAGACCCTGTGTACAAGATGGTCTGGGAATGATGGAGACTTTGATCAGAAGATGCTTTTTCCCTTTGTTATGCAGATTCCATGTACGCAGTCACCAGCATAGCCTTTTCTTCTTCCTTGTAATATTTTTTTGTGCTTTTTAAGGTGCAGGAGGTTCTTTGAGGCTGTGAAGTGCCAGTCATTTCAGATCATGTAATCTAATGACATACCTGTAGTAACCACATCTTTAGTTTTCCTGGAGGCTGTGGTAGAAGAAAAGTGATCCATGACAGACTTCACAGCACTGCTGTGAGCATCACACCTCTTAAAATTTCATGTCAATTGCAATGTTGGAATCCAAATTTATGTACAAGAGTTTGCATCATGTGTTAGATACATTTACTGCCTATAAGAAACCACAAAGATAGTCATGCCAAGCACAAAGTTTGTCACAGAGCTGCCTTTACGAGTGATCATGGAGTGCAGGTGACAGGGCTCTGCTTCCCTCCTTTGGTCCTAATCCTTGTGATTCTGCCCTCCTTTGGTCTTAATCATCTTGCCCTGTCTATGTCCAGAGCTAGTTTTTAGCAGTGTTTCTTTCTTTGAAGTTGTTTCCTGAAGATTTCTGCTGTCTCTGGAGTTTGGAGCAATATCAGAAGGAGACTTCTGAGCTGACTAAATGATAGTCAGGTCTAGAGGTGGGGGTGCCAGGTAATGTGTGAGGCTGTGGGCTTGTTTAGTTTGTGACCTCTGTTTGACAGTTTGAGCTGTCAATTTTTTATCCTGTGAACAATACCATAACACTGAGGCTGTAGAACAGTGATACATTTGCTAACTTAGCAGTAGAATTTCCAGTTTGATGGAAAGAACTGGGTGTTCATGTCAGAGACCTCATGCATGTTGGAGGGGAAGAAAAGCTGTAGGGAGGGATCTGATGCTGAGCCTGCCCTGTTCAAACCGCGGTCCAGGCCACTGTTGTAGGGCTCATGCACAGCTCCTCTCTGGCTCAGTGGAGCCCTCTGTGTAGAAAGTTAGGCTGCTGAGTAGATGTTTGGGAAGCTGCAGTTTGAGCATGTTAGCATCCTTACTGGTTCTGCATTTAAATCTCTAGTTGTCCCCCAGTCCTGCTTCGATTTATCCAAAATGTCACCTGTTTGTAGGAAGCTGATAATTACATTTTCTACTGCATAAAACTAGAAAACTAGCTGAATTACAACAGTGTTATCTTTTCTTTAAATGTTACATGATTTTTTTTAAATGGCCTCCAGGACAAAAGCCTGCCATCTTTCAAATGCTTGTCTGCTTGTTTCTTTTTTATGAATTACTAAATTTGAAAAGAGTGTTGTCCTAACCTAAAAGAAGAACCAGATTAAGTGTGAAGGACAAATATGATCCAGTCTGATGTTTAGATTATTCATTTTCTGCTGTAAGTGTGAAAAGGGAATTTTAATGCACGTTCACAACTCAGACCTGTAAAATGAAGAGCTGTTGAGCTTTGAGAAAGAGCAGAAGGATGTATGTGGCAAGCCTGAAGCAATCATGTACTTTTCTTTTATTTGTGAGCTCTGAGTTGTTCTGAATGCCATTTTGTTAGCAGGATACTCTGTAAGTATTAAGTTTTCCTGGGACAGACGAGTGCTGAGTTTGAAGAGCATTGTTGTATATTTGTGTTATTGTTATGCCTGATGCAGCAGCTAGTGGGAAGAAGTGAGAGAAAAAGCATCTTTTGAAAAGAAAATTAATGCTGAGGTTCACTCTTAAAAAGCACATCTTAAAAGAAGCTGAAAGGTTGTGGAATTCCTAATGGTGTCATTAAGCATGGGCAGCCTGCTGGCCTGCCAAAACAATTCGTTGAGAGTATGTCTCTTCATTAAGTCAAAGAGGCGGGAGGAAAAAGAGCTGATTTTATTGCTTCTGGCCAAATGTATTTTTTCCACTGTTGTTCTAGCAGCACATCAGCATTTACGTAACAGAAATTGTGTGGTGTGGATCCCATTGCCTCCCATTAGGCTGCTGTTGATTGGGCAGATTTGGAGATGGGGCTGTCTTTGCAAGGGGAAACTGCCATCTGCATTCCTGTTTGGGAGAGGCCATGGATCTAAACCCCTGCTTTACTCCTGTAAAGCCTCTTAGCAGAATATGGCTGGAATCCTGAAACAGGAGGGCATCTGAGTGCAACATGGTTCACAGATGACACTTAAATCAATTATGTGGCCATTTTGTGGAGAGCATGAATTAGAACATTGCATATCAGCATATAAATGTTGATTTGTTGTTAACTGTAGGAATTGTGTTTGATTTTGTTTAAGCAATTTAGAAAATTGATTGAAGTCATGTCAATTATAAGCCATTGTATTTTTAATTGTGTATTTAAACAATTGTTGATTTTTTTAACTCTAGAGGAAGAAAACAAAAGTATAAACTTTTAATGAATTCAACTTTCTTAAGGTGTAGCATTTGTTTTTGATTTTTTTTTTGTTTTCTGTTTGAGCATTTACTTTTGACTGCTGTTATCAGGATCTCATATATAGTTAATACTGATGATTGTCTTTTTTAATCCTATCTGAGTTCAGAAATATATATCCTCTGGTTCATTGGATATGTAAGAGAGCAGAACCATCAGATCTAAGTGGTCATAAGACTCAGTTTTGCAACCCTTATGATCTAGATAATGAAAAAGACATTTACAGACTTAACTTTTTTCTTCCCAGAGATGTATGAAAATAGGAGGAAATGTGTTTAAAAACATGAGAGTTTACTCAAGTCAATCCATGTCGTGTCTCAGAGTATAACACCAAAGCTTTTTTTACAGCATTTATTGTGCCAATAGTATTTCTTGCAGAAGACTATGTATGAGAATGACAGTTGTTAAAAGCAGAAATTTCTGGGCTGCTTAAGATCTGTGGTGGGTATGTTTTCAGACAAGTCTGCTCTCCCCACAATAAACCTGGGAAAGATTTTGTTTCTACATCCTAAGGAGAAAAGCAGCCTTCCAAAGGCATCCCTCTGCTGTTCTATTAAGAAGACAAGAGATTCACAGACCTTGCCTCTCTACAAAGGGCAAGTTTGAAAAAGGGCTCCCACAGGGTGTTTGTTTCTGCTGTGTCCTAGCACCTGAATTTGCATTTTTTTCTCATTCAAGATCCATAAGAAACTCCCTGTGCTAGGAAGCTGCAGGGCTGAGGACTAGACATGCAAAATCTTTGGTTCTTTTGGGCAGAAGATTCTAAAAAGTGATGCAGGCATAAAGTCCACATGTGTATCAGTCTTCAGCTGGAAGAGAGGCAGCATTCATATCTCAAATATTGGTATTTTTACATGATCTACCTTGTGTTTATGTTAACAATCTCAACTTAGATTGTTACTGTTACTAGTGTAATTCTTTGTATTTTATCTGAAGAAATTGGTAAACTCGGTAAGGGTTTCACACACTGGGCCTTTTCTGTAACAAATCTGCTTGCTCATCATGACCAGGGAACAGGAATGGTTGGAAGGGGAAAGGAGATGGGTAAGGCCTAGGTCTGTAGAGGGTGTGTGTTAGGGCTGGAGCTGCACGAGATGGGACTGTCAGTGAAGGCAAGGTACTGGGTGGTTCCATGTTCTCCAGGTGTTTCTGTGCAGATGGACTGCAAGTGAGCCCTGCTTGTGGAATAGCATCAATTCCCAGTATTCAACAATAACCTGGCCTGAGAAATTCCATTCTCCTCAGTGGCCCACAGCTCATCCCATTGACTTCAGGAAATCACAGAGTTGGTCAGGCTGGAAGGGGCCACAGTGAATCATCTGGTCCAACCTCCCTGCTCAAGTACGATCATCAGAGAGCACATGGCACAGGATGGTGTCCAGATGGTTCTTGAATATCTCCACTGAGGGAGACTCCACACTGTCTGGTCAACTTGTTCTAGTGCATGGTCCTCTGCACAGTAAACAAGTTCTTCATATTCAGGTGGAACTTTTGTGCATCAGTCTCTGCCCATTGCCTCTTGTCCCACTGCTTGGCACCACCAAGAAGAGCCTGGTCCATCGTCTTGATACTCACTTTTGGGTACTTATGGACACTGATAAAATCAAACCACAAGTAATTGTCACCTGAGCTAAACATCAGGTAGAGACTATGTGCTACCTGTGCAGAGCAAGGACATGGAGCAGCCTGTGGTACATCACATTGAAGAGTTTGGGTGGGAATCTCTCATTTTTCTGACACTGTAAAGCTAAAGCACCTCCCTTTTGCCCTTGGACTGTTATGCATGAGACACCTAGGCTGGTTGAAATTCCCCTTTCCTCCAGGAGCAGTATTGTAGAGAATTTTCGCTAGTGCACAGAATTGTTCTGACAGCTTATCACTGCTTGTTTAACAGCTGACTGTTCTCACTTTATTTAGGCACTAGATAATAAGCATGGTGAAACAATTATTGTGCTTCACTCATGTGCTAACTCTCACAGCCTCTTTCCTGTTGAGTTCCTAAAACCAGCTTCATTCACTGTTAATTGGGGTTTATCTTCAAGAGATTATGTAGGCTGACAGTTCCTCAGTCATAGCAGCCACAATTACTTTTACTGAGTCATGGACTGTTATTTTCAGCAGACCTGCCTCCATCACTTTGGTATAAGTTAAAAGTGGCAGCTAAATCTCTATCTTTTCAAGATTTCACACATAGACATGTAGGACTGAAAAAACCCCAAAACAGATGGTAAGAGTGCAGTGTCCTCTGGCTGTGGAAAAGAAAGCAATAGACATTAAGTTCAGAGTTGGAAAATCCCTGCCTCATCTCTTCATATAGCGTGGGCCACAGGGCCAGATTCTTGCATGCTTTGAAAACTGGATTTGTGGTAAAAGATCAAAAGCCACAGTGATAGTTGGAGTGCAAGAAGATCAGGGGAGAGATCAAGAATACCAACAATGTCCTAGATTCTTTCAAACATAAAGACTTCGCTCACTGAAAAACTATGTTCCACTGTGTTTACAGTTGTGAAGTTTGATGATCCATATTAACTCTCCATTCCTTGGGTTTATTTAAGGTAAAGCAGAATACTGTCCTTGCAGTTACCTCAAGAAGCAGTTGACATGAAGTTTAATTTCCCTCAGTTGTCCTTTATTTCTGTTTAATGGACCTAAAGCTGTCCAGTGATAGTTTTCCACATCTCTGGGCTCTGTGGCTTTTAGCAGAACTAAATCTCTTCCAGTTCATGTTCATGTGCTCAAAAATGTGAGTCGCAAGCATCCTAATTAGGTGCCCAGGTTACTGTGTAGTTAATCCTTGAAGGGAACCAGCAAGACAAATAGATCCACCATTCTAAACTTAGTTGTAAAAACTCTGAGAAAATAGCTCATAGTTTTCAAGGAATTCTGGAAGTATCTTCTCAGCCCTGGAAGTGGTTTTAAGAAAAGGATGGGTTTACTTGACATGCAAAGGCACACACTGGAGTCCTGCCAAAGCCGATTCAGATAAGAGCAGCTCTTGGGCACTGGCTCTGATGGAGCAGAAGGTCTGTGCTGTACCTTGCTTGCAGACCAACCCTGTGTGTTACTGCTCTCTAGTTGGAGAAACTGTACTGAGCTGTACTACCCTAACACGTGTCCAAGTGGTCAGCTGGCATCTCCATCAGAGCAAGGCTCTTCGTTTTTAAGCAGAGTGGCAGTGTTGGCTTTGTGCTCTCAGAGGACCCATTCTGGGAGCAGCTGTGCTCCAGGAAGCTGGATTGGAAGGGATTTAAAAGATGATCTAGTTGCTGCTCCCTTCCATGGGCAGCGACACCTTCCACTAGGCCAGGTTACTCAGAGCCACATCCAACCTGGCCTTCAACACTTCCAGGAATGGGACATCCACAGCTTCTCTGGGAATCCTGTGCCAGTGCCTCACCACCTTCACAGTAAGTATTACACTTACTAGCTGCAGAAAAACTGGAGCTGTGGATGGCATGGCCAGATAGTCTCCTTACATGGGGAGCAGAAGTGATGAGCTCCTGTACCTATGAATTTAGAGTATGTCTGAAGCTTTAGTTACTTTGCTTAACCACAAAAATCACTGCATTTAAAGATTTTTTTTTGTTTGCTTTTCAAAGGAAAATTATCACTTTATTTGCACAAACATGTTAAAATATTTAATTTAAAACAAAGCAAAAAATACTCCCTCCTCCATAAAGAACTTCCAAACCCTAAAACTAAAAATCCCTGTCTTTTTTCTGTTGTGTATTATGAAAAAGTTTCTTGATAGCACAGCTCCAAGCAGTAGAAAAGTCATATTGCTGATCAAAAACTGTGTCCTTCACTTAATACATTTAATTATTATGAAGTCCTCTGCCAGCATCTCTTTAGTAAAGATGCAATTTCCTAAAAAACCCTGTGAAGTTTAGCAACTTTATAAGAGCCTTGGAACCCCAATGCTTGTCGCGTGTTCTGCTGACCTTCGACCCTAAAATAGCTATTCCTGCCCCACTGAGCTTTCCATGTACAGAAAAACATTTGATGCCAACTACATTTGAAGAAAATAAACTATATTTAAAGCTATTAGTATCACAGATAGCTCCTGCCCTCCCCCATCCCCCTGGGAGTGTTTGCTGTTTTTAAATGTAGTAGGTTTGGATAGAGTATGTGTCTCTTGCATGCCTGTTCTTAATGGGCCTCCCAGAGGAGCTATTTAGCATATCCTCTGGTAATTAAAGCAGAACACAGTGTATTTTATCTGTTCATCTAGGTAGAGCTGTCAAAGTGGTTTTGGAGCTGGATTTGAAGACCATTTTAAATGTGTAAATTTGATGGATGCATGCCTGCAGGTGAGTCTGAAAGCAACCACATTTACACCGACCTTGGTTATCCTTTAAAAAATTTTTTTATTGTCTATTATTTAAAATAGACTTCATGTAATGGTTTTGGTTATTTGGTTATTTAAGGTTTATTTGTGGGGAGTCAAAGTTTAGTCTTGAAAAATTGCAAAATCTTGAAATTCACCACAAAAATCATACAACAGAAATGTGGTATTGAAAATCAATCCAATTCCTTCTGTCCTCTCTCACTTTTTTAATTGGGTAATGCAATATGGATGGTTTTTCTTTCCATCTTAAACCCATGAAGTAGTCACCTGTTTGTGGTGTTTGTGTATATATGCATGCATATATATATATGTATATTGTTGAATGTCCAAGAAATCAACCATGGTTTCAAAATTATGTGCTTTCCATTTATACTCAAATACTTTGTTTTGTCAGGTTCCCCGAGGTTGCCCCAAACAAATGTCTGAAGGCATCTCAGACTTAGCAGTAATCAGTTCTAACCAGTTAGTTTCCATTCCTGATTGCTTACTTTTTCCCATGAGAAAAATCTTTTTGGGATACCATGTTTAATTGTAGAAGGGAATGGAAGCTCCATTCCTGCAAAATATGAAAGTTCCCTGACTTGCTATTCTTGTTTCATGCTCACCACAACCTATTATAGATGCATGCATGGATTTTTCTGTTTTCTTTCCTGGCAGGTTTCCACTAAAAAACATGGAGGTTTTGCTTTTGTACATCCTCTGGACTAAAAGTCTCCTGGCATCAGTGAAGTAAAGCAGGAAGGTACACAGTGTCCCAGCCCTAGATGAAGTTGTGATAATTAGCTTTTGAACCTTTAAGAGTTGATTGATTTGTTGGCAGGGTTGCTGGTCGAGAGTGGTGTGTCTTTTTTCTTTCCATTATTTTTCTTGGCTTAGTTTTCTTTCTCCTTTCCTCATCTACGTTTAGTGACTGGAAAATGACCTGGTTTAAGGCACCTTAAAGGAAGTTTCTTCTAATGTCCAGCCTCACTGCTTCCTACTGCACTTTAAGTCCCTTGCTGTCATACAGATGGTGCATCCCTTAGTGCATTTGAGTACTCAGTCTCCTTTTCTGCAGGCTGAACATCTTTCCTAGACCTACAATGGCTCATGTAGACACTCAAGGTGTAGGGCAGCCAGATGGGAAGGGAATGTTGGGATTGCATTGGGACTCTCTGCTTACCTTAATATGTGGTGAGGTCAGGGAAAGGAAAGGGAGAACAACTATCGTAATTCATTAAAATGGAAAATAGTTGGGGTTTTTTTGTTGGTTTTTTTTTTTTTTTTTCTAAAGCCCAGTGAAAAATGGGTTTCTACTGGATAAGAGCAAGTTATCTTGAGAACATAGAACCCTCAGTGTTCCTCCTGCGGTTCTGTTTTACCCCAGTATGCCAGGCAGGTTTCTGGAGAATGGTCATAAATGGGGTCCCCTCTTGAAAATGCCAACCCCTGGAGCATGGTGGGCTGTACTGTATCAAAGGTGTCCCAGTGGCACTTGTGGGACTACTGTGCACAGAAGTGATGAGCTGACCTAGCAGCCTCTCCCTGCTCCAACGTGTGCACATCTCTACAGAGATGTGGTAAAAGAGTCCTCCATGTGCTGGATGGTGCCAGGTGGCATCCCCAGAGGTACCCAGTGGAACTGGAGAGCAGCCTTGTGTGTGCCAGTGACCAGCTGCAGCCTGCTTTAGCTTTTGCTGTGACCCTTCTGCTGAGGGCTGGCTGCTGGCCTTCTCTGGAAAATAATGTTACTTATTTTGGTTTTGAAACTCCAGTTAATCTTCTACTGTCTTTTGCATTGTGCTGGGACACATGGGGTTTTCCAGTGTGAAAGGCATTCCTACAATGTTGGTTGTGCCTGTACTGTTACAGAAGCTTTTGATTAATGCATCACCTGCATGCCAAATATCTACCTCTTGAAGATGATATACTGAGAAAGAAAGAAAGATGCAAAATCAATTTGGGATATAGGATGTCCCAGGCTGATTTGCTTAGAGTGAATTTATTTATGTCTAATCCCATTGGTGTCAGAAGTTCTGCTTTCAGTCTTCACCCCATAAGGAAATTAAGTCTTGGCACTCATCAGTGCTAAGAAATAAATAACTGACCAAGATTCTCTCTTCAGACATGTCCCAAGTGAAGTTTTGTGCATAAATTTTTTCTGTTTGTTTCATTTGCATATGTGACTGGAACCAGTCCCTGTCAGTGGTATGGCTGAATAGCAGGGAGCCTTCCATAGGTATAATGGAACAAGCTCACTCCAGGCAGGGACAAGGGTGACATGAAGGCTTGACATAGATCAGCTTATTGAAAATGCTGTATATGCTATCAGTCTCTGAGAAGGAATAACTGTGCTAAGAAAAACTTTCAGGCTGCTCTTCTCTCTTTTAAGATGCTCTGGCAAATTTTGCAGCAGGGACTAAACAAGTGGGAAAATGGTCACCTGGAAAGGAAATCTCTGGGAAGCTTTTGAGATGGCAATGTAGTTTAGAAATGGTACTCCTCAGTCTAGTGCCCCCACCCCCAAACCACACAGTACTCTCTCACTCCCCCATTTTCCCTTTTGTTTTGGCCAAAATTGTGTATTTTTAACAACATTCTTTTCATGTCCTTTTGATGGATCAGAACAAATGGAAGAAAACACTCTTTCAAATAATAAAATAAAAACAAAAAAACCACAGGTGCATTTCCACTACATTTTGGAAGAGCACTGAGGAAATCTCTCCTCTGAGCACTGGGCTGCTATGGTTCAGCCCCAGGCACCAGCCTGCTTCACATTGCTGCTCAATAGTGCTGCACCAGCTCTGTGCAAAGGAGGTGGCACCCATGGGTGATGGAGGGCACCGAGAATCTCTAAACCCTCTTCCACAAGCTTGTGAAAACATGGTTGAATATTGCTTCTGCAGGCAACAGGAGGAGCAGGAAACTGTTTCTGAATTCGAGCCAGGAGTTGCTTGTAAAATACTCCTTTGACTACCTTGTGAAGGGCTTGCAGCACCTCACGTGTGTAAATTCACCTGATACCTCATAAACCCCAAGGGGAATGGATAATCATCCTCTCTTTCTCAGAGAAGAGCAGAGTGAAACATGAGAGGTAAAAAGCTTTGATAATGACAGTCAGACAGCCAGCATTTTGCAGTCAGAAAGTAGTGGCTCCTGGAGGGTTGCCAGGCATTTCTCAGAAACAAGCAGGAGCCTGTGTGTGCTGTTGCAGGGCATGTGCAGTGAGCTGGCAGCATCCAGGAGCCTTTGGCATGGCTACAGGTAGACTGCACATTAGCTGGGTCTAGAAGCCCATGGTAGTGCAGGCCAAGGAACTTTGAGCCAGTTAGCCAGGCCTCTGCCAGGTTGAATCCAAAATGGAGGTATCACTTGAATTCTGCTTGAGGGCTATCTCTGCTTGGTGCTCTACTGTGCTGTGAGGAGCTTGGGTTGGTGCTTACAGGGGTGATTATTTATCTTGTCCTTGGCTTTTTGGGCTCAGAGCCTTTAGTTCCTCTTCCTTTGCAGGCTGTAGTTGGCTCGCTTTCTGAAGCAAGGCCTGGTGATAATCATGTGTTACCACCAGGTAGTCAGTGTTGATCCACAGCTGCAGTGGTGGCAAAACTGCATTTCATTTCTATGAGGGGAAGGGCAAAAGGTTCATTCAGGATTTAACGTTGCCTGCTGGAACAGAAACTGGAATGGCTTCTCTGCAGGGCATCCTACTCCCTAACTTTACTGCAGCCCAAACAGTAAATGAGTCTGCCCTCATAAGCAGATAGAATTTAACAGACAGGAATGTATGGTGGCCCTCCTTTGTGTATAGCTGAGCAGTGGGCTTGTCCAGGTTCAGTGTTAGGAAACCTGTCTGAATGATAAAGGGGGAATGATAAAATAATTTATGTTAGAAAAGATCTCTGAGATTGAGTCCAACCTGTGACCAAACACCTTGGCAAGCAGACCATGGTATTGAGTGCCATGTCCAGTTTCTTGAAAATCTCCAGGGACAGTGGCTCCACCAATTCCTTGATAATCCATTCCAGTATTTAACAACCCTTTCTGTGAAGAAATCTTTCCTAATGTCCAACCTGAACCTCCCCTGGCACAGCTTGAAGTAATTTCCTCCTGTCTTGTTACTTGATACCTGGGAGAAGAGACCAGCCCCCCACTTGGCTACAACTTCTTTTGAGAGAGTTGTAGAGAGCACTTGAGCTTCCTTTTCAGGGGAAAGAGGAGGTGGACAAGGCTGTGCAGGTATCAGCAGAGGCTTTACTGGTGGAGATTTTTAAGGACAAGTTGGACAAACCTTGTATGACATAGTCATGGATCCTGCCTTAAAGCAGGGATTAAAATTGAATGGTTAGTCACAGTCTTTTCCATGCCCTTGTTGTGTTGTTTTGGTGTTTTTGTTGGTTGGTTGGGTTTGGTTTTTCGGGGTTTTTTGTGGGGTTTGTTTTGTGGGTTTGTTTGTTTGTTGTTTTTTATTGCTACTTTACTCTGTAAGTTCTTTCTGGAAGTGTAAGTGCAGAAAGGTGTTCAAAACATTTTAGCCCATAGGTTCAGGTACTTGCGTAATAGATCTGGCATTTGAAATCATTAACAGCAAATGCTAATCCCTGCCTATTGTGCAATAGATATCTTTGGATAGAAAGAATAGGCAGGCCAAAAGAGATTTAGATTGCTCTTGAACTCTCCCTGCACCTTCTGGGAAAAAGAAAACAAAGTAAACAAAATCGAGGTTGTGTGCAGTCTGGGCACACTGACAAGCTGAATTGGCCTCACATATCCAGTGAGCACAACAAACCTGTATGGCTTCTCTTCAGTTATTATTTATACTTGTCAAAGCTCACAGTGCAATATTTACCCTCAATTTCCACTGGAAATTGGTTTTAGAGTGAATTATTTGTTCCTTTTTTTGATTACTGATATGTTCCACGTTTCAGTAGCTCTTGTTTGAATACAGATAGCCTTAATCACTGGCCTTTTTTTACTTATCTCCTTTAAACTGTAAAAGTTGAAGGTTTGTAAGCCCAAAAAAACCCCATATATCCAGCATCTACAAGACCGAGAGCTGAAACTGAAAAATCATTTCACCTGAGTGAGTAAGATTTGACTTGAGATCTCAAGTCAAGTGCTACAGATGATCTTTGTCTTTCCCTTTTGTGGAACTTCAGGGGTTTGTCTTGTATCCTTCAGAGCTCTGCTTGTTTTTATGTCGGAGCTGACGAGCCTGACAAGTCTGGCTCCTTGCCACACAGGAGCATCCCTGTTTGTGTTACCATCTTATTTATATACAAAAATGCAGCACTGAAAACAGCACTTCTACTGTAAGACCTGTTCTAGCTGAAGTCTACATCCAAGAAGCCCTGATGTGGTCTGCTGCCATATACCTGCTCACTAGGATGTCTGTAAGGCAAAATGAGAACTCTGTCTGTAATGGGCTTCAAAGCAACTAAACCAAACTCTGTATTTTTGATCGTCTCACAAAACTCATAAACTTCTTCCTGATAAAAGATTCAGCATGACCTCTCTAGCCTGTCTTAGGACTGTGCGTGAACTTTAGGCTCCCATAGTTACAACAAACTAGGTTTCCAGGAAAGGGAATAATTAATTTGAGAGGATGACATCCTTTGTATCCCAAAGGACAGATCCAGCTGAAGATCCTTCACTCATGCCTGAAGGAGACTTGCATTTGGCAACACAGTGTCCTATATCTGTGCTAGCTCTACAGTTGTCAGCAAACTGTTCTCCTGCTCCTGTCCTTTTCCAGATGTTCAAGAAGTAAAGCTGTATTTTATTCTTATTGTTAGCTGTTTGACAGTGCTGCTGCTTTTTAAATAAATACATAAGTTAGGATCTTAAATCACAGATAAAGTATAAATACACTTTAAACCCACATTTAAATAGAGTTGCTGTTGCTCACCTGTCAGGGCTCTGTTGCTATTACTGGAGCTTAGATCACCACTGGCTGAATGTTTCAGAGGACTTTGCTTCCCTTGCTGTTTAGGTAGTTTGGTAATACTGGAAAATGCAACTTTTTTGGCTGGGGTCTTGAGAAAGATTCTCTCTGTCACACACATATCCCTTCTGAATTGTGTTTTGCATCATATTGACCTCTGGAAAAATATTACTCATACACAGATTATCATCCTGTGACTGGCCAAACTTTATTTATTTTTTCCTCTCATGCCACCAAGTGATATACTGATGTTTGATCTTCAGGTTTTCTTTACAACATATGCTTACTCCATCTAATAGAACAACAGTCCTGAAATTAATATGAATTATATTTTAGGCCATATGTTTTATCTGGTTGGCAGAGTAAGGAAACAGAAGGAATATGACAGGGAAGGCAGTTCTTGTTTACTGTACTTTTTCTAGCAGACCAATGTAACTAGAACTCACTTAGGTTAGATGAGAGGGTAGGATGGTTTTTGCTTTCTTCTCTGTGCTATTATAGCATGGACAGTGACCTGAAAAACTTTTATCAAGCAGAAGGAATGCTGTAAAACAGCTGTGGCAATCACTTAGTCATGAGCACCACTATCCATATTATGACAGTCTTTATTCATTTGCTTTTCTCACCACCTGTCTGCTCTCTCTTTGCTAATCTGTCCTTGTGAGTTTGTCTTCACTCAGCAGTGTTCATGAGGTGGTTCCTTGCCCTGGCTCTCTTTCCTAATAACTCTCATTATTTGCTTTCTTAACGTATAGAATTGTATAGAAATAATATTGTCCTGTCATTTTTACCATTGAAAATTAATTAATATATGGGACCAGTTTTCCAAATAACTTCACCAAGTTGTATACTATTTGAAAATAGGACTGTAACTCAGATATTCAAATCCTCATTTTTCATAATCTCCCTTTTTACCCTTTTTAGACTTTTTAATGACAGCTTCATTCTTTGATCTGAATAAGCAGCTCAGACCTTGTGCAAATGAATAGTGTTTCCACTAAGTGTATGTATTTACAATGTATTTTACATATAAGAGCTTCAACAAACTGAAATGCTGAGAAGTTTGTTTAAATCAGATTTTTTTTAATGGTGTTGAGTTACACATGACTTAAGGTTATGGGCTTTCATTTTGATCAGCTCCTGGTCTTTATGTCGTATGTGTATGTGAATAACTCCATCCCTCAACTCATGTGTGTGACCACAAAAATAAAAAACCCAAAAAAGCAAACCACAGTTCTGAGACAAGAGTAACACACTTAGGGAAAAAAAAAAAAAAAAAAAAAAAAAAAAAAAAAAAAGAGAGAGAGAGAGAGAGATGATTAAAGGTATTTCTATCAAAGGCAACAATTACCAGATTCCTTCTATGCAGGTTTTTGTATTAGATGGTTAAGTATCTTGAGAAGAAGCACATGGTAATAGAGATAATTGTATTGGAAGGCTGGTGATTCAGATTTTATCCATCTATTTTCTTGCTGTAGCTGCATGATGGGAATTAGAATTTCCCTAAATTCTCCTGAACTTCCTCTTTGCGGTGTCTAATGCAGAAAAGCCAATTCTCTCACTTGCTTTTTGTTTTTGTGATGGTTATCTTTTCATTTATCTGTTAGTGAAAGTAGACAGGGAGTATTTTATGTGCAGGCACCTATAGCTCACAGGACTGGCATAATCATTTAGAGGAGAGTGGTGGAGTGAAATGGATGAGACTTTTGTTTAGACAGGGATTCTGTTCCTAGCTCTGCCTAACGTGACCCTGTGCAACCTTTCTGAGCCTCCTGTATTTTATCTCTGACATGGGTGGACTGGTACTTGCTTTCCTCATAAAGTAGGAAGATGGAACTGTGCTTAGTAATTATCTATCTGAAGTGTCAGTGTCATTAGGCATGATCAGGGGAAGAAGTAAAAACAGGACTCCTGGGTCTCCTCCAAGCTTTCTCTGGCTGGCGAGGCACTCCAGCAATCCCAGCTGTTCTTCTGTAAGTGCCAGTTTTACTCAGTTGTTTTTATAAACAGTGGAGGAGGAACAATGGGTTCAAGAAAAATGCATAGGATGGGTAGGTAAAGTCTCTGGAAATGCTAAAAAAACATATGAAAAGTGAGACCCTTCTTTATTCAGCAAGTGGATCTTACAGCAGTGCCACACCAGCTCTTAAATCCTGACGGACTCTCTTCTTGCCAAAATCGGAATTCTTTCTACAAACCCCATAAATATTACAGGCTTTTCAAGGAATCATAGAAACATTTAAGTTGGAAAAGGTCTTCAAGATCATCGGGTCCAGCCATAAATTACATTCTTCAAACAGTGCAATTTTACTGTCCTTATTTCTAGAAGTAGATGCAGGCCAATATAAAGGGTGATATGTTTCCTAAAATATGCACACATTTTTTGCATTTACTCTGGAAAAGAACATGGAATTAAACTGAGGCTAACCAATCAAGGTAAATACCAAAAGGTCAAGGTAGGAATTTTTCGAATTACTGGCAATTCTGAAAAAACCAAAATCTACAATTCCACAGTCGCTTTTTTTTGGTATCACAGCATCTTGCGAATTCAGCCTGAACACAATGGGAATGTCAGCATGAAAGATATTACTATTTCAAGTCTTTATCAGTTTGGTTTAATCTAAAATATTCAGAGTTCAGATGTAATTTGGTGGAGGCCCATGTATAAACATTTCTTTGCTGTCTGCAGAAATGCAGTCTGCATTTATCCTAAGCTCTAGGGTTCCTCATTGGTTTTAGCATGTAGAGGAAACTGTAAAAAAACCCCGACAAACTAACAAACCCAAACAACTTCTTAGTTCCCCTCAGATTAGCTCTTTTTATGAGCTTGCTTTGAATTTCATTGCACTGTGTTTATGTCCAGATTTTCTCAGTTCCTTTTGTGTGGCAGTTTTCCCTGGTTTGGATGGGTCCTTCATACCAAAAAAAGGCAAAAAGAAACATAGATTAAAGAGAGCTGAAGGTGTGATATTTAAACCTCTTTAAATCATACTCATTTGTTGTTGAAATTTTTTCAGTCTAACAGCTTTGTTAGGGTCTAGAGAAAACAATTACTAAGAAATGAGGAAAATGTTATTCAATCAGAGCAGATTAATTGCATGCATTATTACCACAAAGATATGTATATGTATCCTCAATATGCCACGCACAGGAAAGCTTACTTGGGATTTCATGTACTGCCATTTGGAGCAAGAGCTCAGTTTTGGTTGCTTGAAGGTCCTCTTCCCTGCCCTGGTCTTCCATCTTATCATCCACCCAGCACTGGGTCTCTGGTATTTTGACACCTGCTGGGTCTCAGGCTGAACCCAGTTAATTAACCCGTATGTTGTTGTTTATTTCAATAAAAATACCAGATTACTTACAAAGAAATTAAGCAATCTCTTCAACTGCTGAGCGCAGCCTCATGGGACAGCCAAGGACAGCTGTAAAGTTCTGCTTTTTAAGAAGTTCTGGTTAATGTCAGCTGAGAAAGCTCTCAGTAAACAAATGAATAATTGATTGCTCAGCTTTCACATAGCTACTGCGTTTCTGGGCCCACATGACTCATTTGTGAACCATTCCTGTCGTCCTAATGCCATAACATTGGAGAAATGATGATTGTTTCTTGGAGGATTCTTCTGTGGACATAGTTGCCAAGACCAAAGCTGTAATGGTTTGTTATTATGACCTTTGTTATTCCATTAGGCTCAATAGCTTTAAAAAAAAATGATGTGTGCATACTTTAGGAAAGTTTTTACCCTTTACATTGACCTGACATCATAGTTTATGCTACAAAATGTATTAATGACAAAGTAGTGTTTTCATGTCAGGAGGACAAATTTTAACAACTATAATCTGCCCTTAGTCATCATAAATACAAATGTATTGGTAAAACAGACCTTGTTAATGCAGCCAAGACAAATGCTAGGCCATATTTCAAATGAATTTGAAGCACTAGTCTATACACTCCACAATTTTTTTTTTGTGTAGCTTCAAATACATTATTGTCAAAGCACTGTTAACGTGGTTTTCCAGTGGGTATTGTAGAGCAGTAATGGCCCATCAGATGCAAACAATTTAGGCTGTTTCTTCTTGGTTACTTGAAGATGTGTAAATGTCTCTGAGGATATGGAAGGGCATAGGGAGCATTAAATTAATATTGTTTTGATGTTTTTTCAATACTTGAAAAATCAGCTGTAAGAAAAACTCTTGTGAGCCTGAAAGTACTTGCAAACTGCCTTGTACAGTAGAGTTTAATTTGTAATAAATTCTGTATGTTATAATCAAGTACACCTTATCCAGTACCCACTGCTCACTGCAGTGATGATATAAAGTAGGTTTGCTGTTTTCAATTTTTCTAGAACTTTGAGGGCAATACAGTGACCACAAGTGCTCTGTTCTGGTTTTGCTTCCATAAATTAAGTAACTGTATGCAAAAAGGTTGGCTTTGTTCCTTGGCTTGCACCCTTTCTTGGGCACCTGGGTCTCTCAGGGCAGGATGGAACTCTAGAAGAAGCTGCAGAGCAGAAAGGCTCCCTGCTTTCTTCCAGCTCCCTTTCATGTTTCCTAGCTGGTGTTTGAAGAGCTGTTACCTGCATAGACATGTCCTGAAAGGTCCCAAGGAAATGTGTAAGAAACTCTAGGCCTTTGTTTTTCTAATGCCTTTGTGGAGGAGAACTGCCTGTCACTGTACTCTGACACCAGCATGCTACCAACATCAGGGAATCCTCCCTCGTGGAGACTTTGCTGTCAGGTTTTCATGCAGAGAAAGGAAAGAGTGAACTTTCAAAACTCTTTCATAGATTTGCAAAGAAGCAGAATTGAGTCAAATTTGGTTTTCTGTAGGTTCAGGCAAAGGGAAGTTTCTCACACTGCTTGTGTTTACAGGAGAAATGCACCAGAAGGTGTCCCCCCCTTGTTAACTCCTGTCAACAGTGGTACTGGAGAAATTATTCTTTCACTCAAAATGACCCTGCACTAAAAGCAAGTTTGCAAATATCTCTCCTATCGACATTGTAAGCTGAGGAACAGGTATTTGCTGCTGCAAAAAGTGATGAAGAATTCTTGATGTCAGAGAGCAAGAAGAGACTTAGCACAGCTACTCTTCACAAGAAGGAAACATCCATTACATATTATCCCATGCATATGGATAAGTACATATTTAAAGATTCATCTCCCTGGTTTTAGACCTAAATCCTTGTGGAAAACAGTATGTGTCTTAGGAATCCTGGATGCAAAATTATCATGCTTCTGCTCAGTGATGTTTAACTGCCGAATTAATCGAGTACAATTGCTTAAGGCTCTAGAGGGAAGGATGTAATAAATCTTGGGAGTATTTGCTCTGGTTTATGGCTGGGAGAAACTGCGTAACATTAAATCAGATGTTATAAACATTTGCAATGGCACATTTTCCTTACTCGGGGCATTGTGGCATGAGTCTTGAGAAACTAAAGAGGGTATGTCCTGAGGACTGGGTGCATTTATTCTAATTTTTTGTAGCTGACAGCGTTGCTTTGCGCGGGGTGGGAAGGGGCCGGCTGCTGAGGAGCCGCACGCTGTGCATCCCACGCCTTCGGGTAGAGGGCAGTCGGGTACTGCACACGGGGCTGGCAGCCCAGCTCCGGGCTGAGCCCGCTGCCCCGGCCTGGGGATGGACAGCACCCCCCAGCCCCAGATAAACTTCCCTGAGGTGGAGAAACAGAGAGCTGCATTTTATTGTACCCAGACTCTGATACAGCCCTGGAGCAAGACAATTTTCTGATAATACATGGAGCTTCTCTGCACTGGGAGCAGGAGCTGCAGAGACGTGCAGCAACCAATTGAAAAAACTATCCTGGCCAAAATAGGAATCTTCCTGAGTTTAAAATGGAGCTGCCTTGAGCTGTTTTCCTCCCTGCAAGTGGGGGACAGTCCCAGTGCACTGAGCAGAGTGTGCTGTTCTCATGCACAGCATGTCCTGCCCCTGGGACATTGATCACTGGAAGCAAAGCAAGGAGGCAGAGCCTCTTTCCCTGGAAAAAACAAGTATCTGCCATTCCAGCAAAAGGAGCTTTGTCTCACTTTACAGGACGATGTCTTGAGGCATTTGTGGAGTTTTATGCTTCTAATTTGCAAGTACCTGAACAAGCTGGTTGGACTTCGCTTGTTCACTCTGAGCCCTTCAGAGCTGCTTAGAACCTTTGGAAGGTCTAAATTGTTTCAGTCTGGATGAGGAGCCAAAGCTGGACTCCTCTTGTGCCAGGGAGGGAAGGGTGAGCTGAAGTTTCTGGGTTGAGCCCTGAAGAAGAGCCAGTTCTGCTCCTTGTTCTTGCCAGGGATGGGTGAGAAAGTGCTGCTTCTGCCTCTGGTGGCCCAGCCTTCCTCTGCAAGAGCTCCTTGATCATTTGCTGGGTGAAGGAGTTGGAGGGGCTGTGATTATTGCATTGTCCCAGTAGTTTGTGGCCCTAGATTGGGGACAGGAGCTTGGCTGTTCCACAGGGAATAATAAGCCCCTGTGGTAGCAGGTCTTCTTGCTCAGGTGTTTGAGAGCCTCTGGTTGATGGGAGGATGCAGCTGCTTGAGTTGCTCGAAAAGGACTCTTGGGAAATGACTCCAGAAGCTGCACAGCAGAATTGGAGATTTTGTTGTTCAACTGGTTTAAAGGAAGGGAGAAGACAAAGGCAACCCGGGGCAAATGTCTGCTGCCGAGGCTGAGCACATAGTGTTCATTTATCCCCTTGAACTCTAAAAGCCCAGCAGGGGACCAGTGGGACCACTTGCCTGCACCAGTATTAAATCTGGTCCCATGTCATTCAGTTTCTGTGGAAGGTTCTGGGAAGCTCAGACCTTCCCAGCAGAACCTCTACAGTCACTGGGCAGTGCATCAACAGACAAATCAGCCCTGCTTTAAGAATGCAGCTGAAAGCAGAAAGGATGCAGGATGGAACTGTGTCTGCAGAGGGGGCTGAGGCTCCTCTGCTTCACATCTTGCAGTGGCTGCAGAGTAAAGCACATCCCCAAAGTTGCACAGGGCAGGAGCCACCTGCCACAGCAGCCTTGCAGACACCCCAACCAGCTGGCTGCGTCCCAGCTGGTGTTGGAAGTCTCATTAGGAAAGTGCTGCCTGCTGAGGGGCTTTTACTCATCCAAGGGATATTTTTGTCATTCCCCATTGGGTTGATGAAAGCACAACTTGTGAGAATCAGAACATGCTTGGGCAGTGAGGGACATTCCCCTCTCTGGGAGCAGTGTCTGAGTGGGAGCTGCAATGGTGAAATGCCTCAGGGTTTGCCTATCACGGCCTCAAATCCAAGCAAATTCCCAGCTGTGATGCTGGCATTGCTGGGGATGCTGCTGGTGCCCATGAGCACAGTGCCTGCATTTCTCTGTTCCCTGGCTCCTGTCCTTCCCATGCCAGTGCACCACACCTGTGCCTCTGTCCCAACAGCCCAGCATCACACTGGCTTTGTTTGCAACAGCTGTAGAGAGCAGCAAGGCCACACCATAAAATATGACCAATTTTTATCAGAACAATTTCCTGGGAAGCTTTTTTCTTTCTTTTCCTTTTTTTTTTTTTTTTTGTTTTGTTTTGTTTTTTGTTTTGTTTTATTTTTCTCCTTCCGTAACATAACTTTAGGTTTTAAGAGGGGAAGGAAAATAATAAATAGTCTAGAGAAAATAGATTAGTGAGACCATGTCTTAGGACACTGGAACAAAGGGGCATTCAGTGAAATTAGAAGGTGGTAAATTCGGATCAGAGGAAATTTGATTTACGTGAGGTGATTCCAGGCTGATAATCTCATTGCCTCTGGTGACAGCAACAGCAAACAGTGTGGTGGGTTTTGAAAGAGCTGAAATTTGGATGGACTGCAGGAATACTGAGAGTTACCAAAATCAAGAGAGGGTGCATGGTGTTAATTGGGTAGAAATACTAAGCTTTCAGGCAAAAGATGATCTCTGTTTATCACAAGCTGTGATCTGCAGTGGGAGAGGTTATCCAGTGCTTGGTGGGACTCCAGAAGCAGACCCAAACATCCCCAGCACAAAACAGTGATGCAGAGAAGCTCCTTCAGGGGGTCTGCAGCAGCACCAGGATATGAGCACAGAATATGCCACAGGGCCACGCTTCCTCTCACAGGCTCAAGCTTTCAGAGCTTCTCCTCATGTGAGCAGGGCTTGGACAGAGACAATCTGGACTTGCCTCTAGTGAGAAATTGTGAGTGTCAAGAAACTTGGGTTTTATTCCTCTGCTTCAATGCTGTTGTAAAAATAAATGTCTTTAGAGATATTCATAAAAGTTAATGGAAGTCCCGAATAGAGCTTTTTTCCCTTCCTACCAACCTAATAAAATGTATTGATTTTCTCCCAAGTATTTTTATATTAGCAGGCAGCAGCTGCTGCTGGAGAAGAACTGTTCTAGTGCTATAAAATGACTCCAGATGGAGACCCTCTTGCTGTTCACTGACTTCAGGCTCAAGCAAAGCTGAAATGTAATGCTTGTCCTGATGGTCACCATCCTCAGCCAGGAAATATGGGAATGTGTTTGGCTCAGGGAGCAGCGGCGATCTCCCCATATGATGTCTGATTTATCGGATGTCTGCTAAAACAATAGTTTTGGAATAATTTTTAGGTTTTCTTTAAGAAAAGGAAGAAAATGAAGATGAATGAAATGGGACTGGTGCTCTGGACTTGACAGGCGTAGCACAGAAATCAGTCCCCGCAGATTTGGGTTTAACATTCATACTGACTGTCTGGATCCAGAGCTCATGGCAGATCATTTTTCCATCTGCTTGGGAAAGTCACAGCCACTCTCTCCCGACAGCTGACATGGAGATGCAGCCAAAGGGCTGAGCAAGGGCTGTGGGTGCCCACCACCATCAGGACTGAATTCTATTAAAAAAAATTAAGAATAGAAGACTTGTGTGGTGCTCACTGTACAAGGAAGGAAAAAAAACCTCCTTTTTCCAGTGTGCAGAGGTACATCACTGCTGTGGTGGCAATGAGGTGAGGGGCTGAGCAAATTCAGGGTGAGCTTGATCCTGCTCAGGACATCTCTGCAGAGCACCTGGTATCCAGACATGCTGCTGCTGCAGCAGCAGGAGGACATCCAGTCTGGAAAGATTATACCACTGCTAGAATACGCAGCAGCAGTAGTGGAATAAGGATTTTCTGTGCCTTAATGCTGAAATGCTTCAGGATTTACCTACCAAGCTCTGAAATCCAAGCAAAGAAAATCCTGGCTCTGGTGAATCACTGAACAGATGCTCCCTGTTGTTCCTTCTGGTTTGGAAGAAGCAAAGGAAGTTATCTATTAGCTTATCTAGGATAAGCTGTATAGTAAGAGTCTGTGCATCATCTCCCTATTTTGTTAGCGCAGAGAACACATCCCTTTCTCGCTTATGAGACAATTTATGCACATTTCATATTTTCTTTGGAAATGGCTTGCACTAAGCTAAACTTTTATTCCCTTTCTCTGTAGCCTGCCAGGTTTTCTGCTCTTTTCTAAGTGACCCACACTCTTAACATCTTGTCCTGGCTGCTGTGCTATTGTTCCACACACATGTGCTATCACCACTATTGCTGCCGGGCTGTTTGTCTTTTGATTGCATGTGGCTGTAAGATTAAGCCTCAATGAGCCCCCATTACTTTTTCATGGGTTTTCCTCTCCTGCAGCAGCTCAGCCTGGCAGGTGACTTTGCCATTGTCATGCCGTCTGGGGCTACGTACGCACGTAGGAAGTTCACAGGGGAGATTTTCTACGTTTTCTTTTCCTGCCGAGGGATCTGTAAACACTGTCAAAGCCAAGCATTTGACTTTTCTGTTGTCCTCACGGCAGCACGCTGAGGGTCAGCTGTGCGCCATGATTTTCCCTAAGAAAACTTGGGAGATTTCAAGGAGGGAAATTGTAATCCATTGTTGGATACCAGTTCAGTCAGGTTTCCTTCTCCACTGAAAGCAGCTGACAGGAAAGCAATTACAGGAGCAGATGTGACTTGTGACGTAAATGTTACTTCTGGCTCTTTTGTGCCTTTTTTTTTTTTTTCCCCCTTTTTTAATCCAATAGAGTGATTACAAAGCAAGTCAGCTGGTACGTGAGACATGTGGGCCTATGGTGGTCATTTCAAGCTTTTCCTTGGTTCAGTCAGATCCAGGGACAATTTGCAATACCTTACCAACCATTTTTGAAAATAAAACTAGCAAGTAAGAGGAATTTTTGTAGCAACTTCAATATGTGCATCCTGTGTAATTGCCTGCATGAATCCCACTGCTCTGTCCTCTGACTGATGTCTCTGTTGTGAGCAAGATATTGAAGTGTTGTTTGTAATCCCTTTGTAGTAATAAATCTATAAGTGTTTTCCAGCTCATGTTTCTTTTCAAGACAAGTTAAATCCAGCCAGAAGTCTGGAAATAAAGCTGGTTTTAACTATTTAGGTTTTTCATATCACCTCATTTTTAAGGACATCGTGTAATTTCTGCTGTATCAGATGGAGCTGTTACAGAGTAAGTGTTTGTAACCTTTCTAGATGCTCACTTGTCTGGATGTTTTGTGAGGATAAGCCCAGTGAGCCGTCAAGTTTGATCTCCAGTCTGGCCAACACTGGTCCCTTGGCATAGCCCCTTCCCTGAGCAGCCTGGTGTCCAGGTCATCCTAGGGCTGTGAATTGTCGCCCCAGATAGCTGCAACCCAGGAGCTTGTGTCTCCCTGCACCAAAAGCTGTGAGTGTCCTTGAGCTTCCTCAATGCCAGCACAGCAGTGCCTTGATGCTGTCTTTGGGCTACACACCAGCCTTGGAGTCCCAAAGGGAGTGGTAACTGCTGGAGCCCTGGGAGTCAGACCCTGAAGTCGCTCATCTCTTTATGCACAGGACCTTCATTCTTCTCAAACTCACCTGGTGTTGTCTGCCCAAAGCTCATGTGTCAGCTGGAAACTGGACACACAGGTTAGTACTGACTGATGGCAGAGCCAGGCACACATCTGGTACACATCTGGTGCAGTGGGTTCCCATCTGGGGGCAGAGGACATGTCTGCTGCCCACCTTGCTGCTGCCCAGCACTGCAGGGGCCCCTCTCCCTGCCCACAGCCCCAAGCTGTGCAGAGACAGCACAAGTAGTGGTGGGTATTGTGCCTGTTCGTGAAATAGGGCACTGTAAAGCTGGATTTACTCCACACCCTTCACTGGCAGAGGTTTTGCTTTCACATTCAGGAGGGGTGGCCGAGGAAGGGAAGTTGGCAGCCACAGCTGGCAGGAGTGGCCACCAGCAGGCTGCAGCTCCCAGTGGCACCTGTTAATGTGAGGGCTGACTCTGTCTCACGTTAAGTTATTCATACACTCCTATTTCTGGCCAGAGAAAACTTTCTTCCAAAATGCGCCCTGCCTCATTAGCAGTCCCCACCCAGGGACCTCCTTTCAACTTCTCCAAGCTTCCCAGCACCTCGCCACAGGGACCAGTCAGGGACACAATAGCTCCAGCCTGTTTATTTCATTTCACTTTTCCTCTCCTCTTGGCCGGCAGCCAGCAGAGATGTTCTTTGCAAAGATAATAGTTTCAACTTAATCATTCACCTCTTATGTGTCTAAAAGGAGTTAAGGAGACTGGAAGTTTCCAAGAAAAATAAATGAACTGAACTCTTTCAAGGGGGCCTCTTTAAGGCTGTTTTATTGATTTAAAAAAAAAGGCAAAGCAGCAAGCTGTTCCTGCACATCACCCCTGCCCTATTTATTTTTTAAATGCATGTTTAAATTTGGAGGAACAATCATGAATAGAAGGATTATGAAGTGTTTCTCTTTGGGAAGAGATTTGTGTTTAGAGAGATGCTTCTAGAGTGATATTCTAGTCGTATTCATTCTGGGAGTTGTAAAGCTGGATCTGTATTTCAGGGGACTCCTTTCTCAGCCTGCATGTGAATGACAGGCAAAAATTCATCCATTTATTTGGTTTTGGTTGGTTGGTTTTTTTAAGGCGATTGTGATTCTGATGTTTCAGAAAGTTGGAGGACCCAGTCTCTTGATGATGGATCCCTTTGGGTTGCCTCTAGCTAAGCAGCCACTGTCACCATCTTGTTTTGGAAACACGACCTTTGTTTAAGCCACAGAAAACACATCTTCCTTCCACCTGGCCTGGCTGAGGGACAGTGATTAAAACCCATATCTTTCCCACTGGCACATCCTGTCTATGAAGCTGTTGAGAAAATGCATGTCCTTGGGAACTGTTGATAAAAATAAAAGGTTTTCCTTTCAACAACATTTAACAGAGGCGCTGCCTTTTTTTTTTTTTTTTTTTTTTTTTTTTTTAACTCTAAATCAGAAAAAGTGGATGTTTTGGGTAAAGAAGCTCACTTGTAGCTGGGGGTGGATTAAGACACCAGCAGTAAGTCTGAACCTGAAGAATGAGCTCCTAAATCACACAACTTCAGGGGAATCTGTATTTTCATTTAATCCTCAGACCAAAAACTACACTGTGGTGGACCCTAAACCATAGGGAGAACCAAATGCCATCTGGAGAGTCTAGAAGGACCAACAGGCTGCCCTGAGCTCAGGCTGCTTTTCCTTGGCTCTCTGGGATGGGGCTGTGGGTTGTGATTCTGTGATTCCTACAGAAGGTTTTCCTACCTTCAAGGAATCCTCTTGTCAGAAAAGGGTGAAGTGTCTGAATCCATTCCTCTTCTCCCATGGTTCTGGCTCCATCCTCCGAGCAAAGTGACTGCGTGGTGCTCTGAGCTCTCTGTTGTGGTGCAGCCTTTTGCTCACATTCAAGTATGTGCATGTATATGTATTTAGCACCCTCTCCCTGCAGCTATGGAGGGTCTCTGCCTGATCCCACCTTTGGAAAACAGGTTTCCTTGTGGGTACAGATTGAAGTACTCATGTAAGTGTTCATAAAATAGTGGGAAAGGGAATAAAGTTTAAACTGTCATTTGCTATTCGTAAAAATTCCTGCAGTGCAGACACCCATTTTCCAGACTTCGACGACTAGGGGAAAAATTGTCCTGCCAGGTGGAGTGGGATTTCTAGTTCTCCTTTTCACAAATGAAGGGCTGAATTTAGCAAGCTTGGAGTGAGATGGAAGTGAAACATCCGTTCTTCTCCTCCCCCTCTTTTTCCCTTTTCCCCTGGGCATGCAGCACCCTCCTCCTTGGGGAACACAGGCATGTTCATTTTCATGAGGCTGTGATGAGGCTCTAGGCTGGCTGTGTGTTTCCCTTCCCCCTCACTGAGCACTCAAGTAACCACACATTACCCAAGCCCAGCACTTTCTGCATGACTCAGATTTTTTTTTTAAGAACTAGAATCCAGTGGACATTTTCTTCGCTGATACCGCTGGGACTAGAGGTCTTTTTTTTCCCACCAACCTTAAAAACATGCTGATATACTGCAAATTTTTTCCTTTGCAATATTTTGTTGTTATTTAAACAGCACTAAGTCCCACAGCACCAAAGGATGGGATCTCTCCTGCTCTTTTCTCCCTTCTTCAACAGCTAATAAAAAAATAGAAAAAGGTGAATTAGATACAAAACACTGAGGTACACTTGTACCATCCTTGATGGCTGGGCTGAGCTGGGGGCACTGGCAGGGTAGGATGGAGACATGGCACAGCTTGCAGCACCCTGGGGTGCAGAGGAGAGGAGGGGAAACATCTGCCATCCTGACAATGGATCATGCTGGAAAAAACCTGCACTTTTCTTAGACCTGAGCCATCCAGCTGGGCACACATCACCCAATGCCAGGTGAAGAGCAGAAAATGTCTTGTGTAGGCAGAGGTAGTGACTTTCAGTCCCTCTGTCACCCAGGGTCTGGGTCCCAAATACAAACAAAAGTGCTGGGCACATGATTAGGTTGAACAATAAGGCAGTGAGCTCCCATGCAAAGCTCTCTGAAGACAAGGAAAGAAGTTTTGGGAGGCTGGCACCACATTTGGTTGCAACATCATGTGGCACATGTGATCTGCATGCTCTCCCATGCTGGAATCATAGATTTGTTGTGGGTGTCTGGGTATATCCATGCTCCTGCTGGCTTGGTACAGGGAAGGCCCAGCACTGAGCTTCCCCGGGAAGCACAAGTAACATATGGAGCCAATGTGTGATTCCTCCTGTGAATCCCAAGGAGTTCAAATGGACAGGTTTGGGGCCATGGTTCCCATCTGACATTGCCTGCCTGATGTGATTATTCAAGCCTGAATTCCTTCAATTGACAGCCGTGCTATTTCCAGTCTCTTAGTCAGCATATACCACTCTGCTTCCCAATCTGATGAGACCTGGATTTTCCCACACTCCTCCTTAAATGGAAACACATTGTTCATCTTCATTTTATTTATTTATTTGGTACAAAAAACAAGATACTGCTATAACTTTGAAGTGCTGGCTTCTACAATGGTTGGTTCCTTTTTGGAGCAATGGGTTTTCCTAAAAGCCACTCTCAGCAAGATCCTTATCAAACTTTCCTTAGCAGGAGACAATGAACATTTCACAGCATGAAGAGAAAAAAAAATAAAAAGGTTGGTGAGAAGACAAATGCTTTAAGTGAAGAGATAGCCAGAGTGAAAATGAGATCCCCCAGCCTTGTAAACACAGATTATTTTCTGTCTACCCTACAGTTTCCGGACATTTCACTTATTGAGTCAATTACAGAGTTAATTGAGGAGTGAACATGAGGACCTGGGCAATGTCTGGACACTTCCATTTGGAACCTATAAACTTTACACTCACGTGCCCAAATACGAAGAACCTCACTGCCAGTAGTTGCCAGGGGTGGCAGTTATGAAGGGATTTGTCAGGGAGAGGTGTCTTTGCAAGCCACCAGGAGTGGCTTTCCACAACAGGTCACACTGGGATCAGTTTGTTCCCTGCTGGCTGCAAAAACAGTGGCTGACCTGTGTGGTGGCACTTGGAGCTGTAGGGAGACAAACCTGCAGGAGCCCAGCTGCCAGGCCTTGTGGGCAAGGGGCATCATCTCCCACAGCCTGCCCAAAACCTCTCCTGTGTCAGGTCAATGCCAAAGGATGCTCTGGGCAGGCACAACGTGGGGTCAGCTTTAGACCTCTCCTAAAAATGCCGGTACTACTGGACAGCTGCTATGGGAGATGAGCAAGCACCGAAATGGATCATCCTAGCCCAGCATGTGCCAAATGTGAACAGCACCTGCCAGCTCAGCTCCACAGAGCCTCCATGGGGGCAGGCCCTGCGGGTGGCCAGTCCCCTGGGTCAAGGCAAAGGCCTGGCACTTGGTTCTGCTGGGGACAGTGGCTGCTGTGCTCTGGCTGAGTCCAAGCAGCTCCATGCAGGCGGGTGGCAGCTTTGTGTGGAGGAAATGTGTCGGCTGGCGTCTGCCGTGGGTTTCAGGTTTTTTGTTTTTTTTTTTTTAGCCTAATTGTATTTTTAATTATTTGTTGGATGGTTTCGAGCCAAGCCAATGCAATCAGTCAATGTTTGTTGGTTAAAATAGAAGTAAACACTAGGTTATATAAACAAAGGAGTGCTCTGGTTTATTGCCCAGGGATAACACCGGCATTGTTGCGTGGATCCTCATCTGAAGGCTTTGAAGATTGCTTGCTTTATTTATTTTTCTTATGATGGATAACTTTGTTCTGTTTGCTCAGCTTCTTAAGGGCTTGAATAGACAAGGGGTAAAGTGCAGCAAAGGTGGGTTTGGCTCTGAAGGGGTCCAGTGGGAAAATGTGTTTTTGGATTCTGCTCTCATCCCAAAAATATCTTGCATTTCAATACCTTTAGATAGCTTACACATTGGAAAGGCTAAGGAACGAGAAACCTTTGCTCCAAAATCAACTCTGCTTTAATTTATACTTATTTTAAGACAGCACTGAGAGAACAAAACAGTGCTATGTGGAGCAGAAAGAAGCCCGTGAAGAGTTTGGGGCTGAGTGGGGGTTCAGCCCCCATCCCCACTGTCAGCTGGATGTCAAGGATCAGCATCCTGAGATGCAGGGGAGGTGTTCACACGAGGTGATGGTGAGGGATGTGACACAGGGGAGAAAACAGAGCCACCCTCCAAGCAATAGCAGCAACAGCAGAGCCCAGCCATTGCTGGGGAGAGGCAGGTGGTGGTGTGGGCAGAGCTGTGCCCCTGGGGGTGGGGAGGGGCTGAGCCTGGCTCAGATGACCTCCAGCCCCCACAAAGGCAAGATTCAGGGAGCACATGTCCTCCTAATTTCTTCATGTGGGAGAGATGTTACAGATTCTCAATTTACAGATGGGAAAACGGAGCAGCAGAACATGAGGACACACGTTTTCTTGCCTCATGTGGGACTTGACTTCTTCCTTTGGGCCTGACCTGGTATCATCCCTCGCCTTGTTTTCTTGTCGTAAAGTTGCCGCCTGTGCCTGTGATCCACTTCTACAAGTCCTGGAGATCATTACAAATAATATTAGATTTATCACTTCTCTGTGTAACATGCCAATCCTGGCAGCACGTTGTGAAAGCACAACAGCAACAAGAAGCATATGTTCTGCAAGTCAAGTTAGTGGGATTTTTTTTCACTGCCAAGGACAATAATTTTTTTCCTTTCTTTTTTTTTTTTTTTTTTTTTTTTTTTTTTTTTTTTTTTTTTTTTCAAAATAAACATCATGCTGGAATGTGCTGCAGCAAATGGCTTGGGCTCTATTATATTTCATGCAGCTCTCTAAACAATTTTCAACCCTGCTGGCCCAGTGTCAAACAGAAGGCAACCAACAATAGCAAAATCCCATTAAAGCTGAGAAGGTTCCTTCCTGAGGTGAACACGGCCAGAAATAGTAATCTTGGCTCTCTTTTCAATTTGGCATTGGGGACTAATAATGCCTGTTCTCCTAATGGAAATTATCTAATTTCATCCAAGTGCAGCTCCAGAGAGAGCTGGGCTGACGCACAAACAGTCAATATAACAACATTCTTCTTGAAGAGCTGAACAATGGGGCTTTGGTGGGACCATGATTAACAACGTCAAACTAAGAACAAACAGAAGGTGTAAAAATAGGCATCTGAGGAGTTGACACAACGGACTATTTTTCATCTGTAAGGCCAGAGGAGAATAGCTTGTTAAATTGTATGCTTGGAGCACTTCATCAGATGTTGTGTGGAATGAAGAAAAAAAAAATCCATTTCCCATCTGGGTCTGAATGTACTAAGGAACTGCACATGCCTTATTAATATAAATCATGCTAGGAGTATAATTCCCATTAGCATTAAAGGACCATTTTTCAATGAAATACTCTTGCACCAGGAACACCTAATGGGAAATAATGATGTTTGCTTCATTTGGAGAGAATAGTAAAATACAGTGTGGAGACAGAGAAGGTAGAGAAGCGTTTCTTCTCTCCAGTGCAACAAATTTTTGTGTCTGCTGTAAGATATCCCCTTCCCACCCTAGCAGAGCTGTATCCAGCCTCTGTGCAGAAGCCCCCAGAGGTAGTAAGGAATGGTGATGAGGGGAAGGGCTCCTCCAGAAAACTGGAGCAGTGCTATGGGCCCAGGTCAAAGCGCTGCTGTCCTGTTTCCCGCAGGCCCCCACCCAGGCTGGGTGAGAGAAGGGGGTCCAGCCTCCTTCCCTCTACCCCTGCTTCCCTCTTTCCCTCCACCCCTGCTTCCCTCCTTCCCTCCACCCCTGCTTCCTCCCCAGGGCAGCCTAACATTTGGAGAGAGCTGAGATGGCTTCAGGCCATCTCCACCCCCTTACCCACACCAACCTCACCCTGTGGAACTCCTTGTTGTTAGCCTAAAAATAGCCCTCCCCAAAATCAAATCACCACTCCAGACATTATTTCTCATGTCTTGAGAAAAAGCAGCAGCTCCTACATTTCCCTTTAACAGTGAAGCTGTGACTGGTCTCACAGTGTGCCTGGTATATTCAAAAAGCAGAAGCATTAGAAGTGGGTGAAACCACCACACAAGTCATTAGCTCTAGTGCCTCACCTGCTTTCCCCTGGACTCTGATATTTGCTCTGCAGGGACTGTACGTGCCCAGGATGAATGTCAAACCCTGTGTTTGTGCAGGCACAGAGTGGCCCCCAAACTTCTGCATCACCTTGCTTTGACACTGAGGGATTTACTCTCCTTCCCTGCCTTAAGCACTGCAGCTTCCTTCCAGCTCCTAATGAAAGTGAAGCCTTGCAATGTTGGATGAAATTCCCACCTCTGGTTAAGCAGGTTTCTTTTCATTTTTACAAAATCTCAAGTAGCCATTCTCTCAGTGTTATTTTTAGAGTGTGAGAGGGGAGGTCTGTGTTTTCTGGATCTGTAAAACCCCCAGATGTGCTCTGGGGCGGTGGGATTTTGTGCGGGACACGACACAGTTAACTTGGCTCTGTGTTGTAGCCGATGGCATCCAAGAATGACCCTGCTCCCCCTCGCTCACCCCACAGGTCACCCCCTGCTCAGGGTCTGCCAAAATTGTGTCGTTTTCTTGTTCTCCTTCCTCCTAACAACAATAAAACTGATGAAACGTATGGAAATTGCTAGTAATGAAAGCAAATTGCACCAGAAGTAATACAACACCATGTTGCCCTCAGCCTCAGCTTTCACACCTGGTTAGTCCCCAGAGCTCCCAGAAACCAATGCCTTTCTCCATGTGAAAGTCCCAGTCCCCCCTCCACACCCAGCCCTGCTTCCTGCAGCCCAGCCCTCAGCTCAGCCCCCTCTCTGCATCAGCCGACCCCTTTTCACCTTCCCTTTGGCCTCTGGTCCTTTCAAACCGGGTAGGACACCTCTTATATATCTCAAAACACCCAAGATGGGAGACAGACTCCTCACAAGGAATAATTTCTCTACTTCCAGACTTTGGTGGGTAGCAGTATCCCCCAGAAATGAAAGCATGGCCATCTCTGCCTCCTGGCTGCAGGCAGTGCTACTGCCTTGGGTCTGCCAGAGCCCTGGGGAACGTCCAACATCCAGCGGGTGCCCAAAGCATCCGAGGGGGTCCCAGGGAGGAAATCTGAGAAAGTTTCAGAGGGAAGAGTAAAGCCTTGTGGCTGAGCTCACTCCCAGCAGCTCCAGTGACCGTGCACCCAGACCGAATGTCACCCAGGAGGGTTGTTGTGATTGAGGATCTTATTGTCAGCTTGCACTAGAGGGTGCTGCTTCGTTAGGGTTTGGGAAAGATCATAGTGATGAGGCCGTCTCCACTGTCTTTATTCCTTGCAAAGTTAGGCTGAGACCTGAAACGTGTTGAGATTCATATTACCATTCAGCATGGCCCCAAAATGAAATGGATTGCTTAGCTGGGAAAATGAGAATGTCTTAGCTTGGAAAGGAGTTTATACATCTGGGGGGCAAGGGTAAACATTTGGGTTAGACACTGTGACAAATGAAAGGAAAAACCGATCAGCCTTGCCTTTTTTTCTCTCCATTTCACAATTCCGAGATGAATGGATGCCTCAAGGAGCTGAGAAATCAGGAAAAAAAATTAAGGACAGGACAGTGAAGGCAGACATGGAAGATAATGAGACTTTGGAATTCATTGCCACAGGACAGATAATCAAAATCTCATGATAAAACATTTTAGAAGAAATAAAAGCAAATTACCTTTTATGACCGCTACAATCTTTTGGCTAAGATAAAGGTAACCATATCCCATGCACTGAGATATAAAATGATGTGTTAGAGGTATCAGTAGGAAATTACTTCCCCTGTGTGCTGCATTGCTGTGTTGAGTGTGCCTCCTCTGTTTTTGTTTCCATTTGCTGAAGGCGTGGAGGAGCAGCTATTGCTGTAGGCAGCATCCCAGACTCTCGGCTGGGAAGGGGATACCTTACACCACCCTGAACATCTGCCCACCCTCCTGGGTGTCTCACAGGGAGGTGACCTGGGTCTTCCAAGACCTGGTGGAGCCTGGCACAGGGAGTCTGTGAGGTGTGCAAGTGATGGCTGAACTTTATTTGGAGCAGATTCGGTCCCAATGAGGAAAGTAGAGCTCTGGAGGGTGCTATATACGCACTGTATAGTCTGGCACACTTGTTTATGGGCCTATAAAACTCCTCTGGCTGGCACTCCCATTTGGCATCCACCAAGAAGCATCTCCCTTGGGCAAAAAAAGGTTAAGATGGGACTTTTCGTAAGGGCCTTGATGACATAATTTTCCTGGTGCTTTATATATGCTAGTAGCAAGGAAATAGCTGGTTTTAAAGTTGAGCTGATATGTACCAACTGTATTTAAATCCACTTTGAACATGAAAGGAGGGGTAGAAGCTAAACAATAACTATTCTCAAATCCAGATGAGTTTTACAGAGTAGTTTTCTTCTAGAAACTTGACTTCCTTATGGGGTTGATTTTGCCTTTTATGCGTCTGCATTCTGATATCTTTATTTTCAGCTTCCCCACATTTTTGACCGCTGTTGGCAAGGAGGAGGAAACTGTTTCTTACTAAGATTTTTATTAGGCAGTTATTAGTATTTCCTTCTTCAATACTGAACGGCTTTTCTGTGCAGTAACTTTAATGTACTGCTGCTGGAGAAGCAAAGGGCCCAAGGCATCAGCCAGATTTTGTGGAAATAGTCTGGGATTGTTCCAGCAAAATGGTAGAGATGATGATCCACTATGGGAGTAAAAAATTAAATAATTTAGTTTTCATCTGTACTTGCATCTAAATATCCAGCTTGAACTGAAGTACCCTGAGCCTGTCCTCAATAGCAGTAGTTTACCTCAGTTAAGGAGCTGCCCAATTGGGTCTCAGCTGAAAACAGGTGTAGTTACACTCTGCTGTCAGATTTAGGAAATACCTGTGGATTTTTTTTTTTTTTTTTTTTTAACTGAGAGTCAAATCACCTTCATTTTAGGCAGTGGTGCTTGTTTTCAGCTGCTGTGCACTGTGCCAGCTAAATCCAGCGTGTGCAAGCAAATGCTTCCCTGATGGGCAGTTGCACATGAGAGCAGGGGGTCAGCACTTCTGCACGTCCTGTCACCTTTAATCAGCCACCAGAGGGTTAATTGCACACCAGCCCTCTGCAAACCTCTCTGTTGGTGAGGCCTGGAAAATCGCAACTAGCCCGTGATAAGTCCCCCTGCAAGCAGATTATGGTCTGACTGCAGCGTGAAGGCGGAGTAGGCTATGAAATCAGGATGATTGGATGGTGTATATGATATGATGCTGATGGAAAGGAAAACAAACTCAGGAGCTCTCCATGCATGAAGGACCCATTTCAGATTGCAGAAAGCAGTTACAAGAAGCAGCGCTTAAATTAATGTGTGACCTGATGGGAGATTAGAGCAGACTAGAAGAGGGTCACAGCAATCCTGCCAGCCTCTCTCTCAAATGTGTGTTTCCCCCAGCACCCTCACCCTGGCTGGCCACATGATAAAGAAGCTGGTTTGGGTTACTATGGCAGTATAAAACTTCTTACTGGCAGAGTTAATTTGACATCCCCATGGATAGGAGCAGACAGGCTGTAACGCAGGGAGAATAGCAGACTGGCACTTGTAACTTCAAGCAGCTTAAACCATCATAGCATTGCAGGCCTACAGTTCCCATTTCCCAGCACAGCATCAGGTGCCTAAAAATGGGATTCACAAAAGGCAGCACAGTGAGCAGAGCTGCCTGCTCCAACCCACAGGAAACCCCAGGAGAAAGGACATTCTGATCCTGCTAGTCCTCAGAATGCAGCCTTATTTCTTGGGAGCTGTGAAGAGGCACTTCTCTCCAGCTGATATTTCTTACCCTGACCATTCTGTAAGATTTATGAATCTTCAGCTTTTCACACACACACTTAAAAAAAAAAAAGGAAAGATCTTTCCTTTCTTTTATATGCATGACGGTGGATAGATGCAGTGCCCTCCTACATCCCAGATCTCTGAGCTAGGTACTAAAGAGCAGATGTAAATCAGTGTTTTCAGGTCCCCTCTGTCCCCTCTCAGTTTGAAGGGACTCGAGGGGACTACACAGCATTTGCGGAACTACGAAAAGTCTCTCCCCATTGAAACCCTTCAGCTTCCCATGCTCTAATGTGTTTCCTCAGAAAACAGCAGCTTCAGCAGTTGAAAGAAAGCCACAGCATGCAAGCGTGCAAGTGTGAGAACAAGTCTCCAGCTCAGTGGCTGTGTGCTGCCCCTGGAGTTGGGAGCTTCAGGCTTTGATCCGCACTCACATATGGACACGTTCAGTGGAACCTACTCTGCTGGAACATATGGACAATTCTTGGGACTGAAAAACTCATGGAGTTTTCAGGCAACTGTAATATAGACATTTCAGAGGAATTTTGCTTCAGAGCAATTTTAGCATGCCCTGTAGACTTAATTCCCATCTAGGTTTCCTGGGTGTGCACACAACACCTCTCCTTGTTACAAAGCTGCAGGTGAGGAGGAGGATCAGGTGCTTCCCTCCAAAATCACGCTCTGACCCGAATTCAAACGGCAGCTCAAATACACCCGCAGGCTGCTTGAGATCCTACTGCACGGAAACCCAGATCCCGCCTGCTCTCCGACGCCTTCCACTGCTCCTCAGCAGATGACATAACAGCCGTGACTTACTGACACAGGTATTCAACTAAATAACGCGTGAAACAATGGAAAGGAAACGCCAAGTGGTTGACCAGCTTAGTCACTGGGTTCGCTTGCGGTTCTGGGCAGTTCCTGCCTGCGCTGCTGTTGAGCCTTTCAGATAACGAGCTGTGCTCAGCTGGGGGAAGCCCCTCCAGCCCCGCTCCCAGCGGCGGATCCCGGCCGGGGGTCTCGGCCGGCGCTCGGGGGCGCGGCCCCGCTGCAGCGCTCCCGCATCCTGCGGCGGTGCGGGAGAAGCGCGGGCGGCGGCCGCCGGGACCGCCCGGCTCCAGCGCTGTGCCCTTGCCCACCCTGCGGCCCCAGCCCGGCGCGCCTGCGGCGGGAGGGCTCCCCAAAGCTGGCCGCCCGCTCGCGCGGCCCCCGGAGTGGGTTTTTTGGGAGTGGGAGGGTTTGGGGAGGGTGGGGAAGTCCCGTCCCGGGGACTCGGCAGATGGCGACAGAGCACGGGCTTTGGGGGGTGCCCGGCGCTGCGCGGGCGGGCGGCTCCGCGGCGCAGGGGTACGGGGGTCCCGCTAGCGCCGCCCGAGCGAACCTTCTTCCTGGAGGGCTTCCCGTGAGGATTTATTTTAACAAGTACTCTTCCAGAGACATGTAATAGTATTTTAACTTTTTAAACATTTTTGTACATCTCGCACATATACGTTTCTAGATACAAATATAGGAATAATCAGAGCACGTATAGAAGCCTAAAACCCGACAGGCAAGGGGCAGGCCGCGGGCGACGGAGAAGGAGGGCTGGAGGCCGCTCCGCCAGCATCCTGGGCCGGCTCGGAGGGGCAAACTTGGCTCCCCAACCCTCAGCGCCGGGCCGGAGAGCGCTGCCCGCGGTGATGGGGAGCCCGCGGTGGGGCGAACGGGCTGCCTCGGGCTCTGGCACCGTTCGGGGCTCGGGAGAGGGGTGGCCGGGGGATCGGGCTGCCAGCATCCCGGCGGGATCCGTGGGATCGACCTGCCTGCAGCTGGCCGGGGAGCTGGACGGGGCAAGCGTTTGGCCGAAAGGGCTGTGCGTCCTTCCCCGCGGGGCGCTGGCGGGCAGCGCCCGGCCCTTTCCGGGATGCTCCCGGTCCCGTGCCCTCGAGTAGGGACGGGGAAGCTACAGAGCCTCGGGCTTAGTCCTTCTATTTTCCCCTCGTAAGAACTCGAATAATTTTTTCCACCTCCTTTGTCGGCCTCGAGGAAGAAAAAAAAAAAAAAAAAAAGTCCTTCGAGACTCTATTCCTAAAAAAAAAAAAAAAAAGGCAGCATCGCTTCTGCCGCACAGTTCATTCGCCTCCTTCTCGAGTCCCTCGGAAAGCAAGATTAAAGGGGAAAGTCGCAGCTGTATATTTATGTTTTCATTGCTAGAAGGGAATTGATTTCCTTGCATTTATTTTTGTAGTTGCAATACACAAGGGCGGATTTGCGTCACCAAAGCAACTTGCTGGTCGAGATAAAGTTGCACAAATATTGAAAAGGGAAGTGCTCGCGCTCATTATGAAGTTTTTCTCCGGAAGAAATAAGGATTTCTGCTGTATCCTAAAATACTAAAGCCGCTTCTATTTTGGGACAAATCTCGCAGGCACATCCGCTCATTTAGTCCGAGTTGGAACCTCTCAAAAAACAGGAGATGACCTGGGCTGCAGCGAGCCCCGGGTTTCCTGCAGCCTTCTCCCTCCTTGCGCGGGGAGGAGGGGCCGCCGCCTCCTCGGCAGCGCGGCCGCGCAGCCCTGCGCGTCCCCGGGCAGGCAGGGAGGCCTGCGGAGGCCTTTGGGAGAAAGGACACCCTTGTCCCCAGGAGGACGGAGAGGCCGGGGGGTGAGGCAAGCGCTCCTGGCAGCGGAGGATGCGCGGGGACCGAGCCCCGGGAAAGCACCTGCCCCTACGGCCCGGACTCCCCGGTTCCCTGGCCCTCCCGAGGCCCAGCCCGGGTGGATGGCTTTAGTGAGGGGCCTTCAGCGGTTCCTTTCGGGTTATTTTGGTGGCCGCGAGACGACAGCGGGGTCGACCGGCGGCACTGGCGGCACCGAGGCCACGGAGCCGCGGCCGTGCCCCGGTCGGGTCTGCCCGGCCCGTCCCTCCGCTGCTGCTCATCCACGGGCCCTGCACGGCGGCGAGGCGAGAGGAGTTTTGAAATCAGCTCCTAAATAAATAAATAAATAAATAAATTTTAAAAAATAAAAAAGAAGGAAAAAAAGGAAGAAAAACACCGCGTTTGGTTTTGTTTGGATTTTTTTGGTTTTTTGGGGGGTTTTTTTTTGTTTGTTTGTTTGTTTGTTTGTTTTTTTTTGCACTGACTGCCTGGTGAGCAGCCCCAGGCTGGTCCAGCGCTCCGGGGTGGCAGTGGTAATTGCAGCAATAATTTAACGAGGCGGTTTGCGGCCGGGATGCAGCGCCCACGACACACTTCGTTGCCTGTCCCTCGGGCGGGCTGTCCGGGCGGCTCTGCCCGGCGGTAGGAACGCGAGTGGAACCGGGGTCGTTCGATCCGGTTTGAGAGCAAGAGGATGGCGCTGGGGTCAGCTGGCGTGAGAGAGGGATGCGAGGGAAAGGGGCTTTCCGATGTCGAGGAAGGAAAAGCTGAGACATTATCAACCTTTTCTTTCGCCGCCTTCGGGTTTCGGACACACCTTGGCAAGACGGCTCATCTTCATTTTTCAGTTTTGCCTCGTTAATAAGAACCAAATCAAAGCAAAGAAGTGCCTGACTTTTCCAGGAGAACCAGCCTCACCTTCGCCCCTTATGGCACACGGTTATGGCTAAGAAACGTGCTCACTCGCAGGTGGTTCCAATATTCCCATAGAAGCTACATCTTCATACCTGGCGAAAGAAAAATAGTTCGTCTTTCTGGCGGTTCCCTGAAAACCGTCAGAATTTGGGAAAAGCTTTGCAAGAAATAATATGATTTTTTTGAAACAAAATCAAAGCCAACTTGCAATAGTCCGACCCGGCAGGCTGCTGAAAACGACAGCGACTGCTTTACTTGTACGAAAACTAAAAATAAATAGTTGATTTTTAGAGTCAGGTCAGGACAGATGTGATGTTAGAGCAGAGCGGGAAAAAAAACACAAAAAAAGCTTTCGTAAATTTGTCTTTAAATCATCGCAGTGAATAGAGCATATGATTCTGGTGTACTGGAAAAAAAATGGGAATAGTTCTGTCGTCAAAGGTTTGGGAAATTACGAAGTAGTTTTTAAGGTGTAATTAGTGTGGAAGCAAATGCAGCCACCGGGATGGAGAACCTGGCAAAAATCTATCGTAAAATTACACTGTCGTCAAAATAATCGCTGCAAATGCAGGATCCAACGTGTCCTGGGCCCCGAATATCTGGGAGCTCTCATAAATACATATATTGCGTGCATCAGCATGGACTCCTTCCCTTCCAGACTATCCCAGGCTCATTTACCCGGGAAGGAAACACATTTCCTTGGGAATCGTTTCCAAGAGGACAGACCTGCTTCCAATAGCCAAGATTTTCCCCGCGCGTTTCTTTCAAACGTTTGCAAATCGCGGCGGCAGCAAGCGCGGCGACCTTGCGCTGGTTTTTGTTTGGGGTTTTGGTTGGGTTTTTTTTTGGTTGAGGGGGGCAGGGAGAGGGAAGGTGGTTGTTCAAAGTCTAGAGCGCAATTTAAGGGGGCGATAGGTGTGTGTTGGGGTGTACTTTGCGGGGCAAATCGCGGCTCCGGGGCCGCGCAGCTGTGGCGCTGCGGGCGCGGCGGCGGCCCCGGCCCCGGCCCTGCGTGGGCGGGTCGGCGGGCGGTGCTGCCCGGCCCCGCGGATCGCGGATTGGGCGTGGGGAGGGAGCGAGGGCTGCTCGCTGCCAGAGAAAGTTTTGGGGAGGGGTGGATATTTTTTTCTTCCCCCAGTGCGAGGAAAGGGGGTTTGGTTTGGGTTTGTTTTGTTTGCGCCGCTCCGCTCCTCGCCCGCTCGCTTTCTTCGTCTGGCCGTGGGTTCTGGGGACTTTTTAATTTTCGGGGTTATTTTTTTCTTCTTTTTTTTTTTTTCGTCATTTTTTGGTGGTTGGCTCTCCTTCCTTGCCCCGCCGGGAAGTGCTCCACCAGCCGCCTCTCGCCCCGCCATCCCTCCCCATGCGCCCGGGGCCGCGGGCAGCTCCGCGGCGCGCACCCGGGAGCTGAGCTGCGGAGCGGCGCGTCCCCTCCTCGGGCAGGATGTACACGGCCGGGCTGGCTCCTTTCTACGCCTCCAACTTCAGCTTGTGGTCAGCGGCGTATTGCTCTGCATCGGGGCCGGCGGCCGGCGGCTGCTTCCCGCTGGACGCCGCGGCGGCGAAGAAGCCGTCCTTCTGCATCGCCGACATCCTCCACGCCGGCGGCGAGGCGGCCGCAGGAGCCGCCGACAGCCTGCCCGGAGGGCCCGGCAGCGGGATGCCGGCCGCGCTGGGAGCCGTGCACCACGGCGGTCCCTTCCACGCCGCGGCCTCGCCGCTCCGGCCCACGCCCGTCGTGGCCCCCGACGCCCCCGCCGCCGCCTTCCCGCCGCGCCTCTCGCCGCTCTCCGCCGCCTACCACTCCCAGCACCACCGCCCCCCGCAGCACCGGTCCCCCGCGGCGGCGGCGAGCGGCGGAGGCGCCCCGGCCCCCGCCCGGCTGCCCGGCGGCCACACGCACGGCTCGGCGCCGGCGCCCGCCAGCAAGGACCTGAAATTCGGCATCGACCGCATTTTGTCGGCGGAGTTCGACCCCAAAGTCAAGGAAGGCAACACGCTGAGAGGTAGAGAAATTGGCTTGTCCGCTTTCCGTGCTAACGCTCCCGGTGCTCTGTTACTCGTGCTGTGATCAGCGACTACACTCGCGGTTTGAAAACTTTCCGATCTAGCCGAGAAAAGAATTATTATTTAAAAAATATATAGAGTTATAAATCGGAGTCTCTAACAGCTCTCACTGAGCCACCCGCTCACTTCCCCCCCTCCCGGCCCCGGCCTCGGCACGGCAGAGCCGGGGAGCAAAGCTTGCGCCCCTGGGAAAATAGCGATAGCGTGAAAATAGCGAGCGGAGCGCTCCGCACTTCCCGGAGCGGCCGGGGATTTCTGTCTCCCAGGGCACAGCGCGTTGTAAAGGCTTTCGCTGCAATCCATCTCCCCTCGCGGCCTGTAAACATCCTGACCAAGGGAGTAAATATGTCGGAGGACGTCTGACTGCCGGGGCACGGCCGCCTCTCCCGAGGAGAGCCCCTGGGGGCGGGAGGCGGCTGCTTGGTGGTCCCCCGAGCCCCTCCGACCGGGCACCCGCTCCGAATCATGCCAGGTTGTCGGTCTCGACCGCGGTATAACAGAGCTCTCCTTGTTCCTGTGCTCGCAGATCTGACCTCCTTATTAACTACGAGCCGCCAAACTGGGGTTCATCTCCCCAACTTGCAGCCTTCCGCCGGCCAGTTCTTCGCGTCTCTAGACCCCATTAACGAGGCCTCTGCTATCCTGGGTCCCTTAAACACAAACCCAAGGAGCTCAGTGCAGCACCAGTTTCAAGACACTTTTCCAGGTACATCTCGTCCCTCCTCGACCCTCCCGTGGCGCAGGGCCCTCCGTCCCGGAGCAGCCCCCTTCCTCCCGGAGGGACTCGCCAGGCAATTTTACAAGGCTGGGGTGTGTGTAGCGAGGTTTAGATTTTGGCCGAAAGCCGGGCTGCGTGGGGGGAGGAAGAGCCGGCTAGGGCCTGATCTAGAGGACCGTCCCATCGAGTACAGGAGTAATAACCGGGGCCGAGAGAGAAGAATCGGGGAGCGGGGAGAGGAAGAAATTCGGGTTCCGGACTGCTCCACCCGCCCCTGAGGCAGGGCAAGCGGGCAGGACACGTACCCATCGGGCAGGCAGAGCCACGCTGGCCCGGGCCCTCTCTGCATACCGCACTCCAACTCTTATTCTGATCGATTTAAGGCGCCCTTTCGGGCTGTGATATTAATAACGCCGTCTCCCCCTCTCTTCCCCCGCTTTTCTCTTCCCCTCCCCAGGTCCGTACGCGGTTCTAACCAAGGACACGCTGCCCCAGACGTACAAGAGGAAACGCTCCTGGTCCAGGGCTGTTTTTTCCAACCTGCAGAGGAAAGGTTTAGAAAAACGGTTTGAAATCCAGAAGTATGTCACCAAACCGGACAGGAAGCAACTGGCGGCGATGCTGGGGCTGACAGATGCTCAAGTAAGAACGGCTTCGGTTTTATTTAAACCTCACTTCCAGTTTAGATGGATACCAGAGGGCAGTGAGGTTTCAAAGTGTTTTCCCTTCCTTTAATATAAGTGAGGCTGTCTCAGGAGCTGCACCTCGCCCCGAGTATCTCTTGCGCCCAGGTTCCGCGGCGTTCCGCGGTCCGACGCGGAGTTTTCGCCTGTGTTTTGGCGAACACAGAAGAGCAGGCCGGGCGGAGAGACGAGCGGGGCCAGGGCAGACCATCAGTGTGCGCTTTACTGGAGTGCAATTTGCTGTAGGAGGCAGTTTAAGGCAAAGGAAGTAGAAGCGAAAACACTGTCCTTAATGTCCCTTTTTTTTTTCTTTTTGTTTTAATTTTTTTTTGTTCTAAATCTTTCCTTGAGTTGTGAAATCCTTCGTTCTGAGGAAGTGAGAACACTTCTTCAAACGGAATCATTAGACACCGCTCTGTAATGATTCCACTCTTGAGGGCCCGCAGCGCACAGAATTGTATAACGCTGTGGTTTCTTGAGCAAGATTTGGTTTCCTGGAAGAAGTAGAAGGGGAGAGGAAAAACCCCATCCAAACAAACAAACAAACAAACACGGGCTGGGGTGTGTGCGGTGTTTAAATACACAAGCTAGAAGGAGGGAAAAAACAAAACAAAGCCCTTCAGTCGTTTAAGGATGTGGGCAGCGGGAGGGGAGGACGGTGCCTCCGTCTCTCCCCCGTTGCCGGTGCCGGTGGAAGGGGCCGGGGTCGGGGTCGGTGGGGGCGCGGTGCGGGGCGCGGTGGGGCCGTGCCTCCCGTCTAAGGGCGGCGCGGCCGCAGGTGAAGGTGTGGTTCCAGAACCGGCGGATGAAGTGGCGGCACTCCAAGGAAGCGCAGGCCCAGAAGGACAAGGAGCCGCCGCCGGAGCCGGAGCAGGCGGCCCAGCGAGCCGGCGCACCGCCCGCCGCCCCCGGGGAGTCCGAGCGCAGCCCCAGCCGCTCCGACGGCGACAGCGACAGCAGCGACGCCGAGTCTCTCGACATGGCCCCCAGCGACACGGAACGGACTGAGGGCGCCGAGCGGAGCCTGCCCGCCGCCGGGCTGGGCAAGTCCTCGGGCAGCACCGGCCCGCCCTCCCCGCCGCCGCCCGCCGCCGCCAGCCCCGAGCCGCGGAGCGGCCTATAGTCGGGGCGGCCCGGGACCTGTGCGCTAATTTATCTCCCTTCCCCGCCCCGGGAGCGCGGCAAAGCCGGCCCGGCACCGGCCCCGGCCCGCTCCTGCCTATGGCCAGCGCCCGGCCCGGGGCGAGGGGCCGAGGACGCAGGCGGAGCGCGGAGCCCCGGCCCCGGGGCGGCAGAGCGTGAGGCGGCCGCCTTTCCCTCGGAGCTGCTCGCAGGAGACCGGGGGATCCCTTTTTGGTTTTTTTCTTTTTTTTTTTTCTCCTTTTTTTTTTTTTTTTAAATTTTATTTTTTTTTTATTTTAATTCTCCGTTTCCCGCCCCTCGTTCTCTCCGAGGAAAATCCGAGCGAGGGACTGCGAGAACGCTCTCCGAAATCCCCACCTTTCCCCGCCCCACCCCCCATACCAATTTACAATGTGAAGTATTTTGCCAACGTCCTCATTGGTTGCAACTTGTTGCTTCGAATAATCCGGCCAAGAAATACTGCACTGACAAAATATATAAATATATATATATATATATAACTCCTGTAAATAAAATGTTTGCTATGGTTTGTAGCCACGTCAGTCTGTTGACCAGGGGCGAGGGCTGGCGTGGCTGCTCCAGCTTCTTTCACCCCTCTCGAAGGCAGCAGCTGCCTCTTCTCGCCTCCCCAGGCAGCCTCCGCTGGGTTTTTTGTTTTTTTTGTTTTTCTCCTTTTTTTTTTTTTTTCTCATGAAGGCAGTGACGAGGACTGGATTGGATGACGCAAAGTTCTGTCCCGATGAGGAAGTTGCCGATGCCACCCGCAGCCCCCGTGTGCCCGGGCCGTGTGCGGTGGCTTTCGGTGGCGGCTGCCGAGGGCCGGCGGGGCCCTTTGGGGCGCAGGAGGGGCACGGCAAAAGCGCTGGATTTGCTTTGCTGCGCTTTGCTGTCGCTCCGGTTCGCCGCGCACCTCTCGGCGAGCCCCCGTGACGTCACAACGCGGCCTCGCGGCTCCGGGCGGTGACTGTGACGTCACATAGGCGCTGTGACGTCACACAGGCGAAGGGACCGATGGCGGGATGGGGGTGGGGTGAGTACCGGGGTCGGGAGGACCCGCGGCGGATTCCCCCCCTATCCCGGTGGCTGCTGCTGGGGCCGGGCTCCCTCCCCGGTGCCCGCGGCCTCCACCGGGACCTCCCGGGGGTCCAGGCCGGGATCCGACGGCTCCCTCGGGCTCACAGTTAGCTTCGCCCTCGGAAAAAGATAAAGCGCCGCGCTGCTCCATGCTCCGTTCCTCCCGGGCCACGAAGGACGACGGGGGCCGCTCCTGAGGCTCCCCTCTCCTCCCGTGCGCAGCAGCAGGGATTAGAGGGAAAGCGGCGGCGGTGAGCAGCCCCCGCGCTCCCCGCTGGGAAGCGAGGTTTTTGCCTCAACAAGGGAATCCGCGGGGGCAGGGATCCCGCTCAAGGAGGCAGGACAAGGGCAGGAGAAGCCGTCCCATCCCCTCCCTCTGCCCCGCAAGCTCGGCTGGTGGGCACTGAGCCTCAGACATCGCTAGAAGGAAAGGGGAGACAGAAATAAAGCGAAAGACCGGGAAAATGCCGGTGCTCTCCAAGGATTTGGAGGCGGGTGCAGGTCTGGCCTTCGGCTGCTGCTTCTCTGAAGGCTCAGGCGAGGAATCCTTCGGGGCTGTGGGGGTTTTCCGGGGAGGACACTCTCCTCGGGGCCACCCTCGTTAGCGAGAGCAAAGCCCCAGGGAAAGGGAAAGAAACATCCACAGAATTCCACACTCCACACCCCCCCCGAAGCCCTGGGAAGAAGGAGCTGGGGCATACAGCAGGCCGAGAGACACCTTGCCGGACGAAGGAGAGACGGTTGAATTGGTGACAAACGTGTAACGGAGAGGGCAGAGGCTCCGTCAGAGCCACCACAGGCAGGGTGATCTCCGAGGGAGGCTGATGCGCTGCTGGATGCCCGCAGAGCCCGCTCGGGATAGCGCTCCCGGGGCGCAGTCCCTGACCGACCCCTCTCGGGACAGAGAAGTGGGACGGGGGAAGAAATTATCTGGAAGGGCCTTGTAAATTAATGCTCTGCCTTTAAAACCTCGCCAGGGAGGAAACGAAGGGGTGTCATGGCTTATCGAGGCACGGTGTGGGCCTCGCAGTTCGCTTTCAGCCCCAGAAAGCGGCTGCGCCCATCAGCGAGGCATTTGCCATGATGTTGGAACTCCCCTAAATGTAAGGGATGCCGGGGGCCAGACGCCCAGCGAAACAGGACTGCTTCTCCTCCGATAAACCACCGTGGTGCGGCTCACGGAACCGCAGGAATTTGTTTGCCTGTTGAATTTGCTTCCTGAAGACCAGCCCGTGCAGGAGAGAGGTTTTTGGAGTGGCTCTTGTCAGATGTGAAAGGAAAAGCGGGTCGGGAAAGAGTTTCTCTTCCCCTGGGTTAAAGGAATCTGCGTCTCCTGCAGCGGAGGGCTGGGTGCGCGGGGCCAGGCTCCCTCCACCTCGGCCACCCCAAATAACGAGAGCAATTCCCTCCTGGACTTGGGGTTGGGGAGAGAGAGAGGCAATGCCTTTACAGCATAATTTTAAGATAACACGTAAAAAAACTAAAAAAAAAAAAAAAAAAAAAAAAAAAAAGGAAAAATGCTGTCGGGCTCAGGTTGGAATGGAAGAGATGGGATAAGACTCCTTCGTCCTGCGCCCGCTTTCTGTGCTCCGTGCACCTCCGGTGCTGTTCGGGCCAAGGGGCCAAGTGGCGGAGCGGGAGCATGGGATTCTTTCCTCTCCCCCGGTTACAAGAAAAATTAATGATATCTCCCTCCAGTTTGCTCCTCCTGTACACGTGCAGGTAGATCAAAGCCACGAAAACGAGTTTGGGGTAAGATGCGCCAGTGGAGGGATTTGTGCCCGTCTCTACAGGAAAGGGAGTTTTCCCTGTCCCGCGAGGCTGCAGTTACTGCTCGGTTTCCGCGGGAAAAAATCGGGACAACGTCGTGACAGGAGGCAGCTCCAACGCCGTTGGCTGGCGAAGGCGACATGCCCCTGGTGCAATGCGACACCCCCGGTCCCAGAACAGGTCAAAGAAAGCTTGAGGGAGCCTCTATTTTGTTTGCTTGTTATGGCCTGGCAACAAAAAAAGGCTTTTGATGTTGGTTGTCTCTGAACGAGAGACGCCCGAGCCCACCGTTTAACTGCCGACGGTGTTTCAGTCGGGGGCGGCAGCTTTCCGGGCGGTCCCTTCACCTCCCCTGAACCCGCTGTGACTCTTTCCAGGCCTGTGCCGGGCACCGCAGTCCCCCGGGCTGTCCCCGCCCGCCCAGCGCTGGGTGACAGCCGGGTGTCAGTGGCGGGGTCCCCGCGGAGGGGCCGCCTGGAGCTCCCCCGGCGCTGCCCTGGTCTCTGCGCTCCCGGCCACGGCAGACCCTCAGTACAAACTCGCTTCGTTGCTTTGCTTCCCCCCTCGGATGCCCGGAGAGATTTTGCGCGCTGATTTCTGATGAAAAGCCGTACGTGAGACCAAGAAGCGGGAGGGATACACGCTGCCGCACGGAGGTTTTCCTGCCTCCTCCTGCCTGGCATGCATGGGAAATCGGATTAATACAGAAGCGAGAGGCCTCGCCGTGCCGCTCCGATATCCCAGCCCTGTCTGAGGGCATCCACACTCGCAGAGATGCGCAGCCGGGCTGATAAGAGCCGGGTCGGCCCGGCCTTCTTCCCGGGAAGCAGCTTACCAAGAACTCCTCCACCTTTCCCGGGCGCTGTGTTAGGAAGTCCAAGCAGATACTTTTCTTTTCGCCCGACTTCTTACCAGAGACCTCCCATCTCCAGAGACCCGACTCAACCTCAGAAATAACAGCCACATTAGAAGAAAAAAAAAAAAAAATTAAAAAAAAATCCAACACCACCCCACACCCCCCAAACCCAAACCCAAACAATAATGGAACAAAAGAGAAGCAATATTTTAATCAAGCGGTACAGAGTGCAAAATGGCCGGGCGGGGAGCTGGCACCGGGGGCGGCCGCTGTCCTGCCCGGCGAGGACGGGGTGTCCGCCGCGGTCCCCCCGCCTCGCTGCTGCTCCCAGCCGAGCCCCGCGGGCGCGGAGCCGGCGGCAGCGAAACCTGAGTTCGCCTCCCTCGTTAGCAGAGCGAGACCGGCCCCGCTCCTTAGGAAAATATTTTTATTTTATTTTAATGTCGGGCTTAAGCTGATGTCTTAAAAAATAATTGTTTTCAGACCCCAGTTCGCTCGGCATCGCCGTTTCACACTCGCAGGCACACACAGCTTTCCCTGCAGTTCATGCCTCGGGACTGCCTGGCGTCGGCAAGACAAACTGCAATCTCCAAAATGTCAACTTTTGCCACAATCTCGACTGAAAAAACCACCCCCTTCTTATTGCTGTTGAGCGCTCATCAGAAATAATGGCTGTTTACACAAAACCTTTATTCACTTTCTTAAATAAACACCAGTGAATTCAAATAAAGCAAAGCCTCAGCTATAATTCAAGCACAACGTTTGCTGTGTGCATTCTCGGCTGCGGACCTGGAGAGATTCCTCGGAGAGAAATATGAGGTCTCTTTTCATAGTCCACCTCCATTAGCTAAATATGCTAGCTCACCTCGGCCAGGTTTATACTACTTCGGTTTTCCTTTTCTCCCCTCGTTTTTGTTTTTCCCCAGCTGAAGCGGAAATATTTCCTCCCTTCTCCCCAGTCTCTTTTTACAGAGGTGTGGTCCTGACGCTTTTCTTTTGAAATCAATTTGCAGAAGCCCCTTCCCCTCCCCTTTTCACAGCCGCGGCTCGGGGTGCGCGCTCCGGGAGCACCGCCGCCCTCCGCAGCCCTCCCGGCCGCGGATGCTCGTGGCTTGTGGGCTGGCGAGCCCGGCGAGGCGATGCCAAGGTCTGGCTTATCTCGGAAAGAACGGCCTATTAAAGCAGTTCGTGCGGACCCGGGAGCTCTGGCGGGCAGCGGGGAGCGGCGGGGACCCGCGGAGGGAGCGGTGCCCATGGATCGGCCCTCGAGGGAACCGGGTCCGTCCCGGCGCGGGGAGCGCTGCCCTCCGGCTCCCCTCATCTCGGCCGCTCCCAGGCCGGGACTGGCGGCCCCAGCCCTAATGAGATCCATTAAGGGTATTATTGATGTGGAGGTTTGCTGTGAGGTCCCGGCTGGAGGGAAGCGGGGCTCCGCTGCAGATACAGGCTCTCTGATCTGCACCACCTGGCTGAAACCAGAGAGCCGCCACTTCATTAATGGGTTTAGCCTCTGCTAATTGGTGTCTTTAGGAGCCTTGCCAAATTCTGCTCCGCGATCTTTGGAGGCAGCTTTTGTTTTCGCTTCTGCCGGTGACATTCGTTGACGGCAATCAGAGCCGATCCCGGCGCAGCTCCAGCCGCCCGCCAGCCCCCGACGGGCCGGGCTGGGCTGTGCGGCCTCTCCGGGCACCTCCTGCCCGCCGCTGCCTCCACCGTCACCACCCACCGTGGTCACCGTCAGCAAAAGTGGGAACGCCGCAGGTGAACCCCGCAGCGAGCAGAGCCAAACCCGCTCCTCCCGCCTCGGCGGCGGCTGCTGCAGGTGACACCAGGGCGGCTGGGCAGAAAGGAGCCCTGTGACCCGCACCCGCCCTGCGGAAAGAGGCCGGGACTGTCCCTGTCCGCCGGGACAGCGGGGAAAGCGGCCACGGGGCCGATCCCGGGGAAAAGGGGAGCGGGAGGAGCAGTGCCCAGCCCCGCTCCCGCAGCAGCCCGGAGCCGCCGCGGCTCTCCCCGGCACAGAGCCCCTTTCGCCACCCACCCGCGGGGTCAGCTTCATTCCCGGCCCCGCGGCTCTGAGCAGCTTTTCCGAGACTCAGACGGCAGTAGCTAATGAAATCCGTCCACCGCAAATCACAGAGCTCTGCCGTACGCTATAATCAAATTTCTGCTTGCCTTAAAAAACCCGGGCCACCCTCCACCACCCCCGTTCTCCGGGCAAACCCCAAATCAAAGGTTTCTAGCCATCACACCCCTCCAGTTATGCCTGGTCCCAGGCCATCTCTCCCGGCCTTCGTGCCAAAGCCGTCCTTCCCGCCTCCTCGCTATGACCACCTCCTTTCCGAGGCCACCAAAAGAGGAGCCTGCTCGGGACAATCCCTGTCTGCTTGATCGGTCACCTGCACGGGAGCACGGGGGTGACGAAAGGATGGGAATGCTGGAGAGAACAGAGAAGTTGGAGGGTTTCTTGCCCAGCAGCCCAAAAGAGGGGTCGGTGGGGAAGAAACACACTCTCACAGACGCGCACACACAAATCACGCCGGCCTCATTTCCCGGGTAGTGTGTCACTAGCAGTGTAAGTGTTCAGGGGTCAGACGCGGCTGATAAATCACGCCGAGCGGGGATTTTATCCCCCTCACGGCACCGTGGTCACCGGGCTTTGCTGAACCACTCCCCGGTGCCGGCCCCGGGGCGAAGGGTCAGAACAGATACGAAATGAAGAGGCGCTCCGGTCCCCCCCGAGCCCCCTAACCCGAGCCCGCCGGGCCTTGGCCCATTTAAGCCGGGCTACAGAGGGCTCTGACCCGTGCGGGGCTGGGACAGACCCCCCTGCTCCACCGGACCCGCGAGCCCGTGCCTAAACGGAGCCATGGAAAGCAAGAAGAAGCAGGATGAGATGCGGCATGAAGCCGGTCTGTGCCCCCGAAAACATCCCCGTACAGTTAGTTCCAAAATTCATGAGCTCCCAAGCCGGCCACTGTCGCTAGAGCGCTCCACGCTTCCATGGACGAGCCCAAGACCTGGCCCTAAGCCTTGTCATTGTCCTTTGACACCACATAAACAAAACATGTAGTTGCAGATGAAAAATAACTCGAGGGAATTACAGCCTGTGTTTTACAAACAATCCATTTGAGCTTTTCTATTATGATCATTATTTTAACGACAGTACAATACGTCGGAGTTCTCTTTTCCAGCGCATTCACACGGATATCCGCAGGTATGTACTGGAGTGTGGACATGTCCATAGATACACGCATATCCATATGTAAAAGCAATCCATGGCAAACACCTGTCTGTATAAACGACTAGACTGTGCGAGGGCATCAATGGCTTTAAAAGCCGTTTGCAGCAAAAGTGCCTAGATTATAGCAATGTTTAATTACTGGCCGTAACGAGACCTGTCTGGATCTTAACAGAGCTGCCCAGGACAGTGACTATAAGATGACCTGATGAAGCAGCGTGGGGTTAGTCTACAAACATGGGCTGTTGATGAGGTGAAAAGGGGTTAGACTGCAGCTGATACAACAGCCCCTTCTTATGGCTACGGCCCTTCAGCACGGCTCGGGAGTATTTTTACCAGTGGTGTAACAGGGAGGATGTGGAGCTCGGTTCTCGCTCGGGCTTGGCTCTGCACGGCTTTCCTTTTTACTGTAATTCTTCAGCTCTCTAGAACTTAAGATATCCAGTACCGTTCTCTTCACAGCGTTGTATTTCCGAGGACAAATCTTAGTGTGGATCGTCTGGCCCAAGTGTCCCCGTCCGCATCCCCGGAGAGTCCCCTCCCGCCCGCACCCACCCACCAGTGTTTGTGACCGCAGCCGTGGCGGGTTAGCCGCCGGTGGGTGAGGAGGAGGAGTCCTCTACTTTATCCTCAAGCCTTTGGGAATGTTGGCCGGGGTGGGGTGGAGGTGGGAAAGGTCTTGACGCCCTCCCCTGAGCTGTGGATTGCTCCGACCTCCTCCGTCCCTCGCCCCCGCAACTCACCCGGCCGGATCGGGCTCCTCTCTCCGGCTACGGTAGACGTGTTTATTTGTGCGCCCACCCCTCCCCATAAATCCCACCATCTATAATCATTATCTACATGGAAACTTTTGCCCCCTGCAGCCCCCAGGACCCCCCCACCCCCCTCCCCAACCCTAGTTAGCGGTGATGATTTTAAAAGCATGCGATGATCTAAGCCCTAATACTAATATTATGCATCATTTGGACAGGATAACCATGCCACCTTGTCAAACGCTGCCTCTTTACACAACCCATTTGCTGCATCGCAGAGTCATAACGGCGGTGATGGATGTGCCGGGGACCCCCCCGGCGCCCCCCCGGCGCGGGCAGGAATGCGGGCGGGCGGAGCCCCCGCTCCTGCGGCCGGCCCGCACCCCGCCGGCGACAATTTATGGTCTGTATATATTTGCTGGCTCCAGATATCGGCAACGTAATGGATGGCTATATTTTATGAATCCGAGGCTCGGATCTAGGGACTCGGGAGTCCCTTCCATGTATGGTGCACTCCTGTCTCGCCCTTAATCCGCCCGGCAGGCAATAAACTTCCCCGCTAAATGCGCCGGGAGATAACAGACAACTTTTATTGATTACAAGAAAACGCTCGAAACTAAATAAAGGGTTTTTATGAGGATCCCTGCGAAGACCCTTTCCCCCGCAACCATTAAGCGCAATATCGACGTTTTACTGTGTGTAAACTGTGAACTTGTTTAGCCATAAAGGTTGGAGCGGGCGGGGGGCAGATGAAGAGCGCGATGCTCGCCGAGAGGAGCCGGGCTCGGAGATGCCGAGGGGCTGCCAACCCGGAGGGTGCCCGGACTTCCCCCCGCCCCTCTCTCCTCTCCCTTGCTGAAGGAGTCGGGGCGGGCATCTCTCCCAGCCCTGAAATCGGGAGCGCTGGGGTGCAGCAGCGGAGATGCGGAGCTGGGAAGGAGTGAAAGGAACCTCGCAGCTGCGTTAGGAGCGGGACTCGGGAGAGCTGCCGCCCGGGAGAACGCCGAGGGGAGGATGCGGGGCAGTCCGCTCGTGTTTTAAAGTGGATGATCGTGGAAGGTTGCTCCACCTTCCCCCTCTTCCCATGGGCCCGCGTGGGGGACGTGCGAGAAAAGAGGCGAATTTATATATTTTATTGTATTCCGACCGTCTTCTTTATAGCCTCAGAGGTGTAAGGGGCGTAGAAGTCTCCGCCTGGAAGAGGGATGATATCAGGGCGGGCGGGGAGGGGGAGGTCCGGCAGCAGGCAGCCGGGCTGTGCCCAGGGACCAGGCAGAGACCCACCCGTGGTGGCTTCGCTCCCCTCCGGGGTCTGCACCTCCCCTCCCCGGCCCCGCCGAGGGCTCGGACCGCTTCGGGGAAAACAGTTTTGTTCTTCCATAACACACTGCAGCAGCCCATGGGACGGGCAGGGGCTGCCAAAGGCATCACGAAAATATAAGAAAATATAAACCCCACCAGCGGTCCTGACTTTGAAACAGCAGTGATCGCGCGTGGTATTTTTTTTTTTTTTCCGTGGCGGCGCTCAGTCTTTTGAGCCCAATCCTCTAATAAATTGCTTTAAATATCCCGTGGCTTCATTGCCGCTGGTATTTCTGTCCATAGGCAGTCGGCTCGGAAGTCACAAAAGTTATTTTTTCCTGCAACCTCATCGCCAGCCTCCAACAGCAAGAGGCAAACGGTGTTGAGGTTTTTTCCCCCTTGCTGTTGTCCTGTTTGCCGCACTTGGAAAGGTAACTGTGAAATCACTCAGTGTCTGCGACTTGTATCGCATTTCACTGGAAAGCCATAAACCTGTCTCATTCCCTGATGTTTCACGATTTACTTACGAGTATAAAGGAAATGCTTGAGCACTGTTCCCTCTGCAGTTTTCCTTCGGCGAGGGGAAGCCAAGGGAAGATGCTAATGCTGCCATCTCGTTTTACAATTTATCCCGTCTACCCGGACAAGGGGCGTACACAGCCCAGGGTGCCGCGGGGTTCAGTTTCGGAGACGCAGCCCGTGATCTCGGGGGTCACACTCGGCGGTCCAGTGAATTGTTTAGCCTGCCCCTCTTTGCTGATAAAAAGTGGGCTTTCGTTTAAACAAACAAAGCGATCCAGAGCCATTCGTCTGTTCCGCAGAAGTTCAGTGAGCGGGATGTCCTGGCAGGGATGTCGTGTGTGCGCGTGTCACCCAGCAGCCCCCCTGCACTGTCACTGCTCACCCCAAACAGGATTGTCCCCTCACCAGCCACCTGCACAGGGGACTTGCCTTCCCCGTGCAAACAGCTTCCCTCCAGCCCACCACGTGCTTTATCTCTAATACATGTGCTTCTCTAGGCACACAGATAAAATACTATGCTGGCTCTTGTTTTTAATTGCCCATTTTTAATTTTTTTTTTAATTAAGATGCAGCTTCATGAGGAATATTTAGCCCATTAGCTAAAGTAGCTGGCGAGAACTAAACCCAAACAGAAAAGACACGGGCATCGGTATCTGCAAAACTGGAAAACATTTGGAAGGTTGTTATATACACTTCAAGTCATAAATTAATAGCCGGTTTATTCTTCAATCAGGAAAAAGCCATTAGGGTTTGTTCAGCTCTGGTCTGTGGGAAAATAATTTCTTTGATTGAGTTCCCCCTAAAGACCCCCAGAAGTTTTCTCTCCTCTGTCATGAGCAGTCTGCTCTTTCCTGTCTTCCGGACAGAGGGAAGAGTAAGACCTCTGGAGAAAAGCAGCTTTTCAGCATCTTGAATTTCACTTCGCATCTGTCTTCCTACCTGCTGATTTAATTTCTCTTTGCATTCGGGACCTTTCTAAGTCTGCCTAGAGAAAACTGTGGGATAATGAGAGTTGTGTATCATCTTTTATCAGCTTTTTCTTCCTTGCTGGTGGCCAATATCGTGGCTCTGAAGAAAACAGACATTTGAAGGCAAGGGGCTGAGGAGTGGGAAAGCACAGCATGGAAAGAAATTCAAGTTGAGGAATGAGAGGAATGGATAAAAAAAGGCAAGGCTGATGACTTTTTCATTGCATAGATTTCCTACAGGAGCAGTGGTTACCGATCCTGGATCCGCTTATTTATTTAGTGTGTTTCTGAAATGCATGAGCTCCGAAGCCAGCCCGTGTCACTGGAGCACTCCACGCTCCCATGGACGAGCCCCAGGCCTGGCCCACAGCCTTGTCATTAGAAAGGAGCCGTTCTCCAGCCCATGCAGCCTCTGGCAGCACTTCTGGGTCACTATGCATCATTTAGTGACTCATCGGCTGCTGCCCTGAGGTTGGGAATTTGATATCAAAGGGCCATTTGCCTTAGGGGTAATCAGACCTTTCCCTCTCCCCATTCTAATTTGCAAGGTGCTATTTTAAGGTTCCTCTTGGCTGATGCTGGCTCAGATGCAGTTCAGAAGATCCTGGCAGTGCATGGATCCCAGCATGCTGGCTCTCAATCCTTAGGGGTTCAGGAGCTGATGGGCTGCTGAAGCCTTGAGCACTATCTAGCTCTCCTTTGGTCAGTGCTCCTTCAAACCGAACCCTCACTGTCCCTCCTGGGCCAAATTTCAATATAGCCCCTGCTCTTTTTGGTCCAGTACCGGTGGTGGGTGGTGGCACAACATGGTTAAGTGGGAGCTGACTCAGCCTGCAGTGCAACCTCACAACGATCCATCCCATTGTTCAAACTGAGCACATCGACACCAGCCCTAAGAAACAAAGAAAACACTTTCCTTCCCTATGTAAGGGTTGAGGCAAATATACAGTGGAGATCTGTGATTTGTGTGGACCTCTGCCCTCGTGGTGAGATTCATCCCAGCCAGCAACTCGGGAGCTGGCAGTGATGGAAGCCTGTGTCACGATCTAACCTGTGAAAGGCAGTAATTAAAATTAAGGGTTTTCTGCTGGGGAAGTCTCAATACTGGGCCTAAACTTCACTGATCTGATGCATCATGAACAAAGTTTACTTAGGCTTCAATTTGTCCCCATTCTTTTGCCATTTCTATTATCTTTATAACCATGAGGCAGAAGAAAAATTGGGGCAAAAAGAAAAAAGCAATAGCACTAAGTCTGCTGGTAGAAAAAAACCCTGAGTTTGTTTAATCAATTCTTGACCTTTCAAAAAGAAATTTTAGCATTATAAAGTATTTTAAAGGCAATTTACAAGAAGCATAGCAGGTAGGATTCCTTGAATGACATTGTTTAAAAAGGATAGTGTGGAATAGTAATCAGAAAAATGAGTTGAATGAAATCCTACGCTGCTCCTTGTAGGAAAGAAATGCTAAGTGGGTATTTTTCATCTATAGTTGCCTTCTTTTAAAGGCATTTGACTAAAATATTCCTGAAATGTTCCTGTGTACCAATAACGGGCCCTGCACACATTTTCTTGAGCAATTATTTAATCTGCTGTTGCACTGGAATGTTGAATTATTTTCAGCTTTGGCTTTTCTAAGCTCATCTCTAGTGCAGTGAAATCTCTTGCCTTGGTACGAACTAGCTGTGAGCAAGAAGTGATTCAGAGGCATTTGGTGCCCAAAGTTATTGTCTTGGATTCAGCTAGGGTGGAGTTAATGCCTTCAAACGTGGATTGGAGACGGCCTCTTACAGAAGGCTGAGCTGCTCCCCTCAAAACAGCCTTGCTAAAAGGGAGGAGATGCCTTCTGCAAATGAGTATTTCTAGGAAGAGTTTCTTTTTCTTTCAGATTTGTTTTGTCCCTTGAAGAGTGAGATTCATCTGAAATGCCTGAGAGGGTATTGAAGAAGGTTCACCCGGGGCAATAATCCCATCCTTGTAATCCTCAATGAGACAGTATTACCTGAGAGAGGTAGTGATGATGAAGTGATACATACTTACTCTTTATTATGAATTTTTATTATGAATTTCATTTTCTCTTGCTGTCTGGGAATGATATATGAAAATGCATAGGCATCCCATGCCTGACTGAGGTAAAATGTTCTCATCCACGGCAGAGTGTGGAGTTCCTGAGAGGCAATTCCTCCTAACTGCCCTTTGCTGACTGACAGATTCAGTTTGTTCTTACTCAGGCATGTGAAACGAATCCGGCTTTCAGCTGCTGTATTTGTTTTTTGTTTCCAGTGTGGATCCATTTGCTTGGCACCATTTTCTCAAAACTTTACTTTTGGATTGCACTGTCAACATGATTGTGTGAGAGTTGAGCTTGCTTTGCTCACGGGGGTCCCCGACTGCAGGAGCTCAACGCAGACCTGTGCAGCACATGGAGCACATTACAGTGAGAAGCCACCTGTTGAAATTGCAGAAATCATGCCATTTTTTACATATGCACAGCAAAAAAAGTGGAGAGATGGGCTGTTTGAGATATTTCCAAAGCCAGAGGTTGTTGAAATATTGATGGAAGTACACACTCCTTCACTTCTATGCTTCTGAAATACAAAATATCCATTAAAAGTGACAGACTTGAAGCCAAGGCAAACAATTTCGTAAGCTAAACTTGAACACTTTTACTTGCAAGTACTGATCTTGTGATGACAGATTCATTTTTCCAGCTCTGGCAAATTTGTTCCTACTGTAGCCTTGCTGGAAATTACCCTGCAAGTGTTTATAATCCTGTCCTACTGTGAAGGACTCCTTGTGGGATGCATAATTCAGACGAAGAGAGGACCTTGTGGCTATGGGCAAGGTGGGTCTGTGTAAGTATCACAAAATGATTTGGGTTGGAAGGGCCCTTATAGAGAGAGGTTCCCTAGTTCCAACCATCCTGTCATGAATAGGGACACCTCCCACTAGACCTAGGTGCCTAAAGCCTTATCAAACCTGGCCTTGAACACTTCTAGAAGAAGGATATTCACAATTTCTCAACAAGTAGTTTTAGATTTTGCCTTTTGCACTGCAGGGCCCTGGTAGTCTTATATCATGCTACACATATGACTGTATTTTGACTCACTTTTAAACTAAAATAAAAATATCCAGACAGTGCTCTGCACAGCAGTTTAACAACTGTTAAATATATAAATAGACATCACATATTAAAATACTGTGTTGATATGAGCCATATAAACAGAAGAGAGCAGAAATACGGTAGTCTTTTTAGCCCAATCTAATTTTGTGTCTAGACAAGCTTTACTCAGCACCAGAGTCTGCCTCAGTGCTGCTTTCTGGTACTTGAGGTAGGTACAGCACAGTCCTGCTTCTCAACATTATTAATTTTCCTAGTGGGCTTATGCCTCTAAGAAAAATGGCAAAAACATTTCCAAGACTGCCACTGGAGTCACAGAATGTTTAGCCTGAGAATCCAGGGGGTCTCTGGTACCAGCAAGAGGCTTGCAGTGCTTTTAACATTATTAATATTATGGTTCTGATCACAGCTGATGAGGGAAGGAAGGAAAGAGAAAAGGGTCAGAGTAAAAGATAAGAAAGAGGTAGTGGTAAGGTATAGCATTTTCTCTTTTATCTGCATTTTTCTGTCTGAAAAATGTAGAGCTTCTGCCAAGGCATTTATTTATTCGTTGCTATGAAAATCGCTTTGTGTCCTAGTTTCAGCAAGGTTAATGTATTTTTCTTCAGTAAGTGATTATCTTTTATGACCAGTTTAGACTTATATGGAGGTGCAGGAATATGCCATAAAACTCTACACCATAAGCTGTGTACAGGACATATCAACTACTCCAAAGTGATTACATTAATGAGAGAAGATCCAATCCTTCTTACGACTGTGTGTTATAGCAGATGAGCTCAGTGCTGCTGAGGAAGACATTAAATCCTGCTGGTGTAGAAGGTAGAGAGACCCACTATGTGACTACTGTTTCAAGAAAATATGATGCAGATACGGACCTAGATCCAAGTATGGAAATTGGCTGGTGGGCCCCTCAGGCTTTCTGGCAACCCACATGCCATGCAGGAAGAAGAAACAGCTGCTGCAGCTATCACTGGAAAAGATGACAGTGAAGGGAACTAAGTCTTGCAAAGGGGTGCAGGTCGCTGTGAAGGAGCCATGAAGCCTCAGGCTGGTGCTGTCAGGGAAAGCTGTGGCATCACCAAATGTGGCAGGAAGCCAAGCTCCCGATCCAGCCTGCCCTGGAGCAAAGAAGAGGATAACTGGGGGCAGGAGGGCGTGCACAGTGTGTCTCAGACACGTGAATGCACACATGCCCACACACAGACACAGACCTGTGCCCTCCCCGTGCCTGGCATCCCATGGCCGGGGCATGAGATAGCAACATTTATGTTCAGGCCCACTGTGACAAACCTGTACTGATACAATAAATAAATGTGGCTGAGGTTTACAGTTCAAACCAGCTCGGAGGAGCCACCACAAATCAGCTTGTCACGTCGCCACCAGCTTTACAATCAATCTCCCATAAAGGGCTTAGGCTCTGACTCCTTCCTCCAGTTTGCTTATTTTTGTGGGAAAACTGGCTGCAAGCGAGTCACTAAAAGATGACTGGACTCAGACCTTTCTGTTTTTAAATGAGCAAAGCTCTCTTAGAGTTTAGCAGTAGAGCCCACTTGGAAAAAGAAAAGGATCAGGAGTAAAGCAAACAAAAGCCATCCACCTCTGTGCTAATGGCCTGGGTCTGGCCCTGGCAGTCAGAAAGGCTTGACAAAAATTGCTGCTGAAGCGGGGGAAGATGTGGGCAGCTAGAGCTGGAGCAGTGGTGCCATACTATAACAAATGAAGCCCTGGTTTGTATCCTTTGAATGCTGTGCAGATAATCCCCATCACACAGTCAAAATCAACTTTTGGATTCCCTTCACTGTTACCTCCTTCACTGTTACCTCCTCCTGCTTCAGCCCTGTGTCCTGCTTCCCACCGAGGATATGGAGAGGAGCTTCACTCACCTCTTTCAACAGGCTTGGCTCAGAAATGAAGCCTCTATCCCGGGCAAAGCAGGTCCATGTGGCTCTGGGAGGGTCATGGTAGCGGTGACCTCAGTCTTCTGTCTGGGGTGGTATGAGACAACATCCTGCCCTCTCACCCCGCGGGCAGAGAGAGCCTGGAGGTGCTGAGCTGTGACCTGTGCTGGTCCTGCTGGCTGCCTTGGCTGGTTTGCCTTTCCCAGAATGCTGCAGACAGAAGAGCTTCCTTCCTCTGGCTTTGGATGGCCAAGAGGGCCCTGTGCCCCAGTGGGACAACCAGGAATTCCCCCTTGAGTACTTCTGGCATTTTTGGGATTTCTTACCCGAAATGCCTTGGAGCAGGGACTCTCCTTTTGGGTATAAGGTCACCTTGTGCAGCTGAAAGGGACGCCTGCTTTTGTGGTCAATGTGAACACATCCACAGCACAAGGAGAGCTCAGAAATAGGGCACCCAACCAGAGCCTCGTGCACGAGCAGCTCAGCTTCTCTTGCTTTTACCTTTTCTGTTATTCTGAACCGGCCTAATGGTTTCCATGTTTTTTCCACAATGACTCCCAAATGTTTTTTCCTGACCAGCATGTTGAATGGCTGTTTCATTTAGCACATAATCATTAGCTTCCCTCTTTGCTACCAGACACATTATTTTGCCTTTGCCTTCACTGAAAGGCATTTGCCATCTGCCAGCTTGTTCATAATATCAGTGTTGTAATATTGCTTTTAATAATAACAATAATTGTACACTCGGCTCCCTCCTGGTGCTTTTCATCAGATCTCATAGTGCTCAAAAATCCAAAGTGCTCTCAATCCTGTTACAAAACTCATTGTCACCAACTTCATCCCCAAGTGTTGCAGTCCAAATTCAGTTTTAGGCTGTTTACCAGATGACCCTGGCACTTTCTGTATGAAACGCTTCTATTCCAAATCACTATCTTTGATGTTGTAAAGCGGTTTTCTACCATTCTATCTAGTTTCAGCCTACTCCTGTACTGTTAAAGGAACAGTAAGGAGCTCCTCACCTCGAGGTAACTCTTTTGTCCTGCACTTTGTCAGCTGTTCTGTGTGGCCAAAACCCCTCCTGCAACACACACTGCCGGGTATATGCCAATATCCCAATATCCTGAATATCCCAATCAGTTATAGTTACACTCATATTTACTACAAATGTCTCAAAGGCAATCTAACCACATCTCAGCAGGTAGCTTTCATGCTGATCAGTCAGAAATGAGGGTAAATGGTACTGATGCTCCCTTTCAGATTTGGCTAAGATGGATTTCCACTCTTTCTTTCCCATGCAATAATGTCCCTTAAGATCTCAGCAAGCTCCACCGAGATGAGTTCTTGATGTTTTAGAAATGAAGCTCTTCTGTTGCCTATTAAATATTTTTTCACACCCTTCCTTCCCAGAACGCTTGCCATTTTTTTTTTCTTTTAAATAAAGGTATAGAGTAATTGCTCCTGAGGGATTTTTTGGTTGTCAATTCTTTCACACTGTTTTAGTCATTGCAGTTCTTGCTTGCATTAGTCTGGAGAGCCCAAATTAGGAGAAGTGTGTGCAGAACAAAGCAAAAAGTGAAGAGAATGAGAGAAGTGATACAAAGGGATTTTCCACCTCTGTCAATAAAATTACCACAACAATAACTTCCTTCAACATGTTTGTTGCTAATGGACCTCCATACAGAACTACTTACAGCATAATACTTTCAGAGATTAGAGTTCCTTTTTCTGTTTGCAGGATATCTGTGCATGAGACCAAATGCTTGCAATTTTCTTACTCAGAAGTGATTCCTCAGCCAGCTGTGGGCTCACAGCTTGTGGGGCACAAACACAGGGTCCACTTGTCACCCGTGGTGTAGCTGCCATCCCCTCTCTTGCCATTCCTACCTCTGGAAAGCCTGGAAGATCATCTGAGCCTGACCAGAGATACACTTCAATGCTACAACTCAAGTGCAGAAATGAGAAAGGACTCAGACACACACGTCAGTGCACAGCCAAGGGGCCTTCAAATGGAGCTAACAGGAACCAGGGTGAAGGCCAACAAAAGGGGAAGGCTTTCCAAGGGTTTACTGGATGCTAGAAGATAACAAAACTCAAGGGGAAACAACAAATTTATATCAGAAATTCACACAGGGACACCAAGGATGTAAACACAGAAGGCGTGGGAAGACTTAGAGGTCATTAGAGGCAGGACAGTGTGAGGGAGGGGCTGTTTAATAACTCACCCTGCTTTTATACCCCCCTTCCTGGCAGCCTGCAGCTCTGGAAGACATGGCTCTGAGTCAGGGTTTTGGTCCTCTTAAGAAAGCTCTAAGAACATTTTTGAGTGTAAATGTTATGGGGTGAATGGTACTTCGGCTGCTCATTCGCAGGCACACAAACAAAAATTGCCCTTTTCCCTCCTGTTATTGTCAGCAAAGTGCTGCTTCCACCAAGACTGGAATGGAGAAGAAGCCAGAGAAAGGGAATGTCACTGAGCATAAGAACTTCACCAGGACTGGTGATCATAAGACACTTTTCTAACTGTTTACCCAAAGCTCACAGCTGAATTTCACTATTGCAGGAATAAAAAGAACAGATACTTCCCACAGGAACTGGAAAAGCCTCGGTTATTTGCCAGGTAATGAGCTCATTAAAACAGAACCCCCTTCACCCTCCCCATAAGAAAATGAAAGTGCAGCAGCTTATTGTGATTATCAAGGAAAACAGGACCAAGGGATGGTCCCAAGCTGGAGGCAGGCTCATCCTGCTCATCCTTTCCTTTTCTTTTTGTTTTATTTTTGTGCTGGCAGATACTCCTGGAGAGGCATTACAGCTGTAATCAGGGATCTGTTGCTTGTTATTGCAGATGGTACTGAGGTGAAGATGAATGCCAGACACATTAGGCTTAACAGGATGGGTTTTTAGCAACTTGAACGTGTTGATGAAAACAGGAAAGCTAATAAATCAGCCTCGAAGGTCCAGACTGTAAAAGGCTGTCTTTTTTTTTTTTTTTTTTTTTTTCTTTTTTTTTTTTTTTTCCCCAAAGCAAATATTGTAGACACATTTTTGTTGTTTAAACCCAGTCACGTTTGCAATCTGTTTGGACATTTGACTGACTTTAAACACTTCTTGGTGTAAATCCAGGCTAAGAATCAAAGCCAGCAGAACAGATTAGCCCAGGCTGGTGCTGAGAAACACTCACTTCACCTCCCCTGATTGACCTGGCTTGTGCATGGAAAAGACACCTCTCCTTCACCTCTCTGGCCATCTTTTTTTAAAGCCTGAAATTAGGGCAGGGTATTGAACAGTGCCTTTACTGTAGCAGTTCAATGGAATATATCATTACATTCTGTGGTGTATTGTGAACTAGCTCTGGGTTCAGACAGGGCTGCAAACTTCAGTAGGTTACAGTGAAGACTCAGAAAACAGATTTGAGTGTAGGGATCCTTTCCTAGCCTCTGTATGCACAAATCAACCCAGCCACCAGCATTAATAGAGTTCTCTCTGTGTCTTAAGATATATATATGAGCACCTTTGCCAAACACACTTTTTTCCCTAGGGCTTTTTTTTGAACATAAAAACAAGGGAAGAGTGGAGAGGTTGAACCAAGCCCTGTCTAAATCTATGTGGACCTGGCTGGGATTGTGTGTGAGCTACTTATGAAAAGATAGTTTTTCTTCCTAAGAAAATATGAGGGGGAACTTGAACCATGTCTTCCCGTCTTCGCTTCTGCTTCCAAGTTGCTTCTTGCTCCATTACAATGGTTCTCCATTAAGGTGAATGATGTTTTCCTGAACTGTCATTTAAGGAGGCATTTTTGGAGGAACTCAATAGCTATTTTAATTTCTGGAGCTGTATTTAATAGCTGTTTAATTTATGAAAACATGGCTTTGCAGAATGCTGACTCAGAAATACTTATATATGAGATTTAAAAAATAGAATGGCCAGAACAGGGAAAGGAGAGGTGAAAAATAAAACTTTTTTGCTCTGTTTCTTGGAAATATCTTCCACTTCTCCCCCATTATCTTGCATGTCTGTCCTACTTGAGTCCATAAAAATATCCAAATTTCCAGTAGTTTCAGATGGTTTTGAAACTATTTGTATACCTGATGACTCCGTTATAATCATGGGGACAACAAACGCCAGTAGAATAGTGAGTGGGAAATATCAGGCACTTCTAGGATTAAGTAAAACCATTTTCTTTTTTTGGCTGAGGAAAATCTACAGGATCTAAATGGTGCAGGTCATCCTTAGTGTCAAGCAACCCCTGACTTCATCTAAGAATGAGCTTTTCTGATTACAGAAGTCATCTTCTTTCTCCATGGAAACAGGAGGGCTTTGCATGAGGCACACATGTATGAAACTCCTGTTGTGAGCTCCTAACCTTGACAATACTCCACACAGGAGCACAGCAGGCAAGAGAACCTCGAGGTGTCTTGTGTAAAGTGCTCATCAAGCACAGGTTGCTCCCTGTGTCTTTGCTTACCAGGGGACACTGCTACCCTTCCCTCAGTACATCACTCATGTATAGATTCACATCTTTAGTCTTTAAAAGTACATTTCAATGGAATTGATGGTTGGGAATGATCTACTTCAGCACCTGGAAGCTGGTAATAGCTCTGGGTACTTTGTATGAGAGTTGCTGCTGCAGATAAATATATTTAGGGCTGCATGTAAGTAACCGTGGCTCATTTGTCACAGGTGAAATTGATACTAGGAAATAAATGGGTCTGTTAATTTTCAATGTCTATTGGCATGCAATCCAGACCGGAGCCAGGATGGGGGAAAATGAATTAATTTTTCCTTTTAATTTTTTCCCATTTGTTTTGTTTTTGATGTGAAGATTGTAAATGGTCATAAACAGCTGGTGCAGAGAAGATTTCTGACTCATGCACACAGCCCACTCACAAATGCAAAACAACCTAAAAAAACAAATCACTGAGAGAAATTATTTGCTTTGTGCTAAGACTTTGGATTCTCTAATGAAATTCTTATCAGTGTAATAGTAATCATTGTCTTTGGGGTGCAAAGCCCCACATAGATTTTTTTTTATGGTGTCTTGCAGCAGCGTTTACTCTAGCAACTTATTGTAATGAGCTGTCTCACCTGAATCACTTCACTGGGAAGTCTCAAGGCTTTATGCATGCAAAAATCCACAGGAACAAACACATATAAATTGGACAGATGGGCACAAACCATATACTGGTTTCAATACAACTAAGTGAATACCATAGTCAAATTATGATAGTCAATGGCAGGTCAGATTTGGGGCTTAAACTACTCAACAGTCTTCCTTTAATCTGGACTCCATGGAGTTTTCAACAAGGACTATTATCCTGTTTTTCAGAGGTCAAATAAATCAGCTTTAAGCTCATGAAAAGGTAAACACACTGATGCCTGCACAATTTTTGTGAGTTTATGAGATATTCTGGCAATAGGAATACCAAGAACTACCATAAATCCTGCTGAGCATAAGAACTTAATTCCTGGGATGCAGTGTGTATGGGTTCCTCTATCCTGCAATGCAATTTCTCTTATTAAGAAATACTAAATCCAGTAGAAGTATAAAACCCAGTAGGAGAATGATTTTATGGAAGAGCTTTTCCCACTGGTTGGTTCTGAGGAAGTTGTTCCATTTCAGGAAGGGGTTGAAGATAGACCCAGAGGCATCTTCAGGAGACTGAGCTGGATGGTGCCATTTTGACACTACATGAAAAATGTATAGTTACAGGTGAAAAATAACTCAAGAGGATTGCAGCCCGTGTTTCCCAAGCAATCCCTCTGGGCCTTTCCATTATCATTATTATTAGCATGTTGGAAATCTCTTTCAGTGCATTCATACAGAAATCCATATGTGTGTGTTGGAGTGTGGACAGGTACCTACATACACACATTATCTGTCTAGATGTAGAAGCAGTCCATTACAAATACAAGCCACTCTATAAATGAGGAGGTTGTGCAAATGCATTTTAGAGACCTAAAGTGGCTAAATTATAGGCTCCCATTTTTGAGAACTGGCTGCAATGAGACCTCCACAGAGATGCCTCTACAACAGTGACTGTAAGAAGACTTCATGAACCAGAATGAGCTTGATCTGCAGGCGAGGGAAGAGAAATGGGGTTGGACTGGAGCTGATACAACAGCTCCTTATCACTACTACAGCCCTTGAGAATGGCTCAGGGGTGAGGGCTTTTTTTTCCAGTGAGGTACAGGGAGGATGTGGAGCTTGGCTCTGGCTGGGGCTCGGCTCTGTACAGCTCCGGGCTGGCACTGCTTCTTTTATCGTAATTCTTGCATTCTCTTGTTGGCACAGATGAGAAGAGGATTGGTGTCTTGTATGTGATAGTGGGTGTTTTGCAGAGGACTTTGGCTGTTCAATGGAAAGGATTTTGTCTGGACAAATGTCTCGTGGTGGGACTTGGTGCACTGACTTAGAGAGGCACTAAGTGCTGCATGAATACAAATATATACAGAACACAAGCAGATCTCTTAAGGTGCATCAGGCCCTCTGGACAGCTACCAAGGTTTGACACAAGGCTGAGAGCAGACAGCAGCTGTTCCCAAGGGTTTTGGGGTGGAGGTAGCTGCACCCAGGTTTGCACTGTGGTGGCACTGCCTCCCCTGCAGTGTCTGAGCTGGTCCAGCAAGCTCCCAGCAGCATGGGGAGAACAGGGTGGCAGAAGATGAGGCCCTGTTCCCTCCCAATTCCTGGGATAACATGTTGCTGGGGAATGGAAGTGTCCTGGGCATCTCTCATTCCACACTTGGGGTGGCAGCAGAAGGGTGCACACTCCTCTGGTGGGGCGGAGGGAGCTTCAGGTTGGGGCCTCTCCAGCCCCCTGACTCTTAAAATTGTTTCCAGTGACATCAAACAGAAAGGCTGGTGAGCACTAATGCCAGCTGGGACCAAATCCCACTGTGTACCCCAAAGTCCTAAAAGAGAGGAAAACCTGCAAGGAGCCAGTGTGTGTGGGAATGTTTGTGTGTATGTGCATAAATGAACACCTTTATTTTATTTCTGGCTTGATTTTCTCATTTTTATGTCCTCTGAAGATAAATACAAGGAGATTTCAATTCAATTAGCAGTGGTATTTTGGTAAAACACCCCCAGAAATCAAGAGAGGTTGTTGCTATTTTACATGGTTCTTGTCTCCATTTATACTAAGCAAGCTGGGCCTGGGGTTTGTCTAAAACAGAGCAGAGAGACCACCAAGTAGTCTCATCAGCAGAGCACTAATTGTGGCCATTTATTATAGTCACTTATCTGATAGTAGCTTCTTTATCTGTGATAGTTTTACAGGAATAAAATCCACCAGGCATTTGCACCAGTGTATAAACATGTTACCTTGTGGCAGAGTGTCTGTTACTTACTGTCAACACTTGCCAGCAAAAAAATGCCTATCTCAGGCTCATATGAAGTAATGATGAGTTTAATATGCTCCAGTGAAAGCCACAGAATAAACAAGGCATCACAAATGTTTGCCTTGTCTGGCCTCTTAAACAAATAAAGGTGACTAAGGAGTACAAACACCAGCAGGCAGGGCCTTATCGGGGTGCTGGTGGCAGCAGCACTAATGCAGCTCCCCTGCCAGGGCTGCCTGGGGGCTCCTTATTGCAGGAAATATTGGGAAAGCCCTCACCAGAGATGTATATCCCTTGAGTCTGGCCAAAATACTTTAATTTTTTACAGCAGTGTGAAGATGTAGTTCCGTGGGTGTTTCAAAGCCAGTGCTGGGGTAGCAGGGTGCAGGAGAGGTGCACAGCACACAGACCCAGCTCTGCCACTCTAGCTCTGTCCTGGTGATTAGGGCCAGCAGGATTTCCATGCGTGATTGCCCCCCTGAGCCCATCTCTCCCTGCAAACAGCAGATCCATGAGGAAGGGCCACGCAGTGAGAGGGAGGAAGGATCACCTGGTCACCTCTGGGCCTGTCAGACCAAGGGAGGAAAATTGCACCAACAGGGTTCTCAAGAGAAAAAACTGAAAATTGAGATTGTTTTACTGCTGTGTTTGGATCAGCCAGAACAAACTCATTTTGCACATGACCACGATCAGTGTGATTGACAAAATTTGATAGAGTGATGGACAAAGACTGAAGGTGGACACTTCATCTGTGAGAAGAGACTTTGTTAAGGAATCATCCCTTTGATTAAGGAGGCACTTAAGGCCATCCATCCCCTGGCTGACAATAAATAAGCTAACACTTGCTTGGCTGCAGTGTTGATCTTATGATAAGTGATGGAAATACATCCCATTTGTCATAATGAAATATCAGGGACAAGTGGAGTTAGCTACCTAAGACAGTTGTGTTTAATGTCAAACTGCATGAAATCAGAATGGGAAAATTCAGTTATAGGTTTAATGTTTCATGGAGGATCTCAATTTAGTGATCAGTCACAGCCCATGAGAGTGAATCCACACAGGCATCTACCTTACACAGAAATTGAAGAAACTCTTCTGGCTGGCAAAGTTGTTTGGCAAGCACTGACACTAATCCTCAGCCTCACAGAATGGGTGAAAACTGATGTTCAGCTTTACAGAGCCAGATCACCACACTCTCCATGCAAAATGCCATGCACAGAGTGTGTTTGTTTGTGGCAAATGCAAATTTTTCATGCAGAGCTGCCCTTCCTGTAATTCAGGCCATCAGGATGGGAGCTTCCTGCTTTGGATTAGCTGGAAAATGTGAGGCAATTGCAGCTTCATCATCTCTTGCAGTCAACAATGGACTGACTTGAAAGCTTTCTTGTTTGCTTCCAGCACGCTTATTTCCAGTGTTGCAAACAAACAGCTGGCTTGTTGGGTGACAGCATGGCTTTCCTTTGCAAATAGAAGATCGTTTAATCTGGGAACTGTTTTGAAAGGGTAATTTCATTTTGAGCTGGTTTGGCACTGTAAACAAAACGAGCCAGGACCAGATGAAGTGCACTGGCAGTTCAGTCCACCTGTTGGCTAAATCCTTCTGAAAATAGCCAGATGTGTGGCAGATGTGGGTGGGCGCTCACAGCCAGGGCGTGATGGCAAGGCTGTGTCAGTACAAGGGATGGCATGGCTTGAGAGGGCTACCCAGCCCTGCTTAGTACTGGATTACATCTCCACACAGAATGAATTAGACTCGTGGTCATTTTGTGTAGTTGCTGGTGGCTGGAGACTCATTTTACCCCAGTGTTTCCCACCTGGATGATCTTCCAGCCAGGTGTCTCGGTGGTGTATGAGCACGTATTTGTTTTTCAGCTGAAGTGAGCCAGGGGCACACAGCCTGTAGGGTACCTGAGATCTCAAGTACGGCATTTTCTCACACACACCCTGTACCAGGGTGGGGACACTGCTGGTCCAGTGGAGGTATTCCTCCTCCTGTGCAGGGACACAGTTCATAATCTGTGTGTTGTGTGGTGTGGCCACCCTTGAGCAGAGATCCCTGCTTGAAGTGAGCAAGCATTGAGAATATGAAGGGTCAGATTCCCAGCTGCAGTTGAGGGACCTGAGTACCACTGGAAAAAGTGGCCCAGTATTTCCAGCCAGTAGCTCAGTAAATCCAGCCCCAGATATGAAAATCAACCTAATCTCTTTGCACAGGCAATCAAAACCCCGTGGTTAAAATTAATTACCTGTGCTGTTGATGATGCGTGAACCAGAGGAGAGCTGGCTCTTTTTCCCAGGGCTGTATAATTTCTATGCTGCCAGCAGAGTAGAAAATACAAAAACAAGGTATTATTTTTGTCAGTAAATGAAACATATCTGACTCAAATTTCCTGCAGAAGACAGCAGATCCATTGATTAAAAGTGTGCCGTTTTTATAGTCACTTTTCCGAGCACAACCACATTTAAAAAAGCCACAAACTTGAATGGCAATATGATTTTACATTTAAAAAAGAGATTTAGCGTGTTACAGTATATTTTCTCTGGGCTGCAGGGGAACTGTTTCTTGCTTAGCTGTGAGTTCATAAATTATCAGGTTGGGTTCATGCACTATCAGGTTTCAGGACAGAGCTGTTTTACAAATAATGCTACGTGGTGGTTCTCTTTCGTTGGGGAAACCTTCAAGTATGAGAGATTGATACTACATGGAAACAATACAGAGGGGTGGGCAGCTGATTCTGATAGAGTTCAAAATCTGTTATCACTTCAGCAACTGTTGGTTAATCTCCCATTTTCAGAGTTGATAACATGACCATAAAGTTCACTCCTGGCTGAACACTGGCACAGGAGTTTCTCCATCCAGAAGTGAATTCCAGATATGAACATTAGCATTGCTATTAATAAAACCTTCTCCTTTCCAATGACAAAAGTGCAGATAAATGCAAAATTTGATTTGTGATAAGAGCTGCTGGGGTCCAGCCAATACCTGGCTTTGTAAAAACAACTCTGCAAAGACAGAAAGATAAAATATTAGCAGTGAGGCTACAGAAATATGCCTCCTGCACTGCAACTTTTATAAGTGGTTAGTAAGAGGTTTTGACACAAACCCGGGGACTGCCTTTAGCTCTTTGCTGGTCTGTGATCAGAATTACCACTGCAAGCTGACAGCAAGGAGAGGCAAAGATCTCTCTCACCTGAAGTCCATTGTCATCAATGGAATTGGCACAAAGCCCTGCCTTGCAGAGGGCTGGCTTGTAACGATGATGCCATAACTATGGCAGCTACCTGGGCTGAGATGGTTTGAAGGGAATAGGGATTTTTTTTCCTACAGCACAGACCGTTATCAGCACCCGAAGAATTGAAATTCCTTCTCTGAGCAACCCTGGAAGAATGAGATAGAAGCTTCAATTTTTACGTCCAGGAATCTGTTTTCTCTGCTGATTAGGTAGGAGACTGCATTTAGAAGTTTTGATTTCTAACCTTGCTTAGCTTTCTAACAAAGTGGTTTTAGTGAATCTTTTTCTGCTCTGTATTTCAGTTCCAAAAAAAGAAAAAAAGGTGTTGTGACTTCTGTTAAGCAATTTGTGAATCTTAAAGGGGGAAAAAAATCTGCCTAAGTAGAATGTAAACAGCTCAATCTGAAGAGCTTTGAGACCTGGGTTAGAGATTACAAACAGTGTCTGTCCCAGTACTCCCTCACTCTTAAAATCTGGCACTGCTGCTGTGAGAGTGCTACAGGGATTTCACAGTTACAGCAGACACTGTTAGAAGTGAACTGTTTGAAAATGCTTAATGAAGACTAAGTAAAGCTGTCACAAGGTCTTAGTGTGGGAGAGGAGGGATTGCTGATAAGATTAATACTGTGGTTTAATTACTTTTATTTTCCTTCCAGAGATTTTAGTGAAGTATAACAAAGTTAACAATTGTGTAATTTCTTTTTGTAACAACAATGTTTCCTAAATTACTCTTTAAAGTGTTGCTGTAAAACCTGTCTTTGGGCAGGTAGCTGTCCATATCTATCCTTTCCTGATATTCTTGCTCCCTTTCTCTCTCTGTCACGAGCCAGAACTTACAAGATCAGCTTCCTTAGGAGTGTTTTGATGCTTTCACTGCTTGTCAAAATCAGGAAGTATAAACCACACAGAAATTTTTTTTTTAAACAGCACGATATCTGAGGAAATTTGGAACAGGCTCCTGCATGATCTCCTCCTTTATAGAATAACAGGTTTGTGCCACAGGTTTGTGCCAACATTTATGCCTGTGAACTGTCCGAAAAAATTAGAGGATTATTGTATGTTATGGGATGCAGGTGATCATGATAAACTTTTGGGAACACAAGCAGGTGAAGCATATCACAGCAGGGAATCTGATTCTTGGCCATGATATTCTCACACCACACCAGCATGTCACTGAGAAGGACCCAAATTCAGGTAAAACAAATAATGCTGGGAAGAGTCGAGCCCTTTGCTTTAAGATTGTTGTAATGTTTAGGCTTAGAAGGATGGATTACAGATTTATTTTTTCAGCCTGAATTCCATCCCAAAAATCTGCCTAATCCCCTTTTTAATACTTGTGTGAGTGCCAGAAACATCTTTTGTTTGCTTCAGCAACAGCAGCCGGTTAGTCAGATGCTATCAGCTACTTCTTCATTCAGTTTTCCTTTGCATGCTGATAAACACCACATAAGACAGGGGAGAGAAACCTTAAGCCACAAGCTTATCCTGTGTATAATAGGATGCACCTTGAAACAATTTTGATGTCTCCATTGAAATCAGCTTAGGTTAAGCCTACAAAAATAGTGTCAAAGGGGAACACACCCAGAACACTCTGGGAGATCATGATAAACACTCCTGATGTTTTGCAGCTGTGCTCATCATCTGTGCATTTCACAATAAAATTTTACAAAGCATCCAGACACCCAGCTGGTTGTATTCACTGCGGGATGGCTTTTTCTGCCATGGCATTTTGTTCCCTATTTGTTGCCCTGTGGGATGGCTGTCTCCATGTTGCCCTGCACTATTCCCTTCCCAAAATCAGACCCCATCAATTTTATTTTATTTTTTTTTTTTTGCTGGATACAGCAAATCATCTCTTTTTTTTAGCTGCATTAGACTTCATGCCTCAACTTTACTTGTTGGAAAGTGTGGATTGAATAACTTCCCTCAACAGAAAGGAGATCCAATCTGCAGTTAATTGCATCAAATAACATGTTTAAGCCTAGCTGAGCTAGTACTTGCCTATGACTCTAATTTCCCTCTGAATTGACTAAGGTTTGATTCTGAAACTTTTGCATACAGGATAAAGTCTAAGGATGCAGGAATTGTGCTTCTTTTCCCATGTCTCTACTCAGAGAACTCTGACACCCAAAAGTCGAGCACAGCCATCTACAGGCTCAGGGGCTCCTTTTGTAAAAATGAATAAAAGAAGCCCAAGTGAAAGGACTCACACCTGAATCTCTTCTCACTAACAGTATATCACTGCCATAAGTCCCTCGATGAAAGCGGAATTCCTCCTGATTTACATGAAGAGCATTAACGAGAGAGGGCTCAGGTCTTAAGTGCCAGGGTTTAGCCGTATTTCTTCTGTCTTCATTCCTTCCCTGATGATTCCCAGGAAATCTCACTTTGGTGAGATAAGTGGCTCCAAGAATGTTGAAATTAATTTCAGAGCAGCCTGAAATGGCTACACAGACAACCAGCCAGAGGAAATGCCCCGATGGAGGGATTTATTGCACTATCGCTGCTTTTCACCAAGCTGCAACATCTTAATCTTTCATGATGACATTATTATGAACTAGCCAAGGCAGGGCCAGCCCTGGATTGATGGCCCAGCACTTCACAGCTTTCCTGGAGACCTGCTAATCTGTGGTGTGACTTAAGTGGGGCTGAATGCAATGTCCTGCAGGTCACCCCAACCCAGCAAGACATGGAGTGAATGTCAGAGGAAGCAGAGTGTTCCTCTTCCCTAGAAACCAGAGTCTCATCACCCCAGCGTATTGTGGGCTTTGCTCTGGGGGTCACCAACACATGGCCCCATACCAGTGGTTTTCTTGGGTTTTGAATCCAGGGGATGGCAGGTCCTGGAGCACAGAGACTAGGTCCTCAGCACCAAAGTCGTGAGATAACCATGCAAAATGGAAAGGTTTCTTGTTTGCAACTCTATTGGAGTCTGAGCAGAGGATGGAAAGCAGAGGAGAAATGAGCCTTTTGTCCCCCTGTTGGACACAGTCCCATCTTCTACAACATCTTCAGTTTATATGTGTTTCAAGGGAAAAAAAAATAATCCTTGCTAACCAATATTAAAAGCCCTAAGTGGCTTGTTTCTTGACAAGCTGTGCATTGGACTTTTGAGAAGCAGAATTAAACATGTAATGACCCTCGCTCCCAGTGTCCTGGATTACAATAGCTTTCTCCAATTTCATCCCAATTACTTGGCTTGTAGGCTGGATCTGCGTTGGTCTGGAGAGTCCCATCTTCTCCTGAGGTTAGATGTCAGCGTTGAGTCTGAGACACATTTCAGACAGTTTGCGTCATTGTGTAAACAGTGATAACAATATTTAATGATGATAAATCTCAATTTCACCACAAAACTATAAAACAACTGAGAGAATGAATTATGCAATTTACAGCTAGCATGAAGGCAGCCAAAGGGAAAGCAAAGGATATGTACAGCAGAGAGACAAATTTAGTGGTCTGAGACTATAGTGTCATTTGTTTTTGTGTTTAGTAGCACTTAGCAGCCATGGTGCATAAATAATCTTTATTGCAGTGGAACCCAGGGACGCTTTTGGCAACAACTTGTCACTGCCTAGGATGGCTGCTTCACATGGCACAAGGTGAATCTTGGGTCTGCAGGGACATCTTGGGGTTCTGGGTCCCTCAGGGGCTGGTGCTGAGTGACAGTGTCCTTCTAACCCTTCCTGGGATGTGTGAAAACCCTGGCACTCATTTTCTGATCCAGGCTAATGAAACTCTGCTGTTCTCACTAATTTAATTGCCCAAATGAATTTTAAGTATACAGTCCTACGGATTGAACAATGGAGGGGAAGAAAAGGAACAATAAATGAAAATCACGCCGAGGGGAGTTACAAAAGCTCAAGCATTTCTGTTTTATTTTTGGTTACTTGCTTATTTTTAATATAGGAAGACCAAAAAGAGGAAGAAAAGTAGGGAACAGCATCTGTAAACTATATTCCTTCCCTTTTTCTTCCTTCAATGCCTTCCCATTATTGTTTATTTGTTATTTCATTTGTTGCAACAGCATTGAAATCCTTTTAGAAATACACTTTTTTCATATAGTTCTCCACTTTTCCTGTGAAAGCCTTGAGAGACAAAAAAGTCTGCACTATTTCCCCAAATCCTCCATCCTGAGAATGGCAAACAAGAAGTTTTCAACAGAGGTTGGTTTTCCATCTTGAAAAATAATCAGAAAAACTCAAACACAATGGAGGTTTTATGGAATAAAAAATTGATATCAACATCAGTACCCATTTTATTGTTTTGATCCCATTTTGATATACTGTGGATAATATTGCAAACTATAAAAAAAAGTTATGTATGCGAGTACTAAAATTCAGCACCTTGGCCTGCTATAATCACGGATAAAATGAGGGAGAGAGGTCAGCTTTGTACACCTTTTTCCCATTGCTGATGGGACTTGGACACCCTTCAGGGGCCATCCTGGTTGTTCCCCTGCAGGACCATGGTGACTGTGATGGCTGGACAAGGAGGGCTTGCTCATTCCCCAGGGTGGACAGTCATTTTGGAAGACGTCATTTTTTAGGGAAGGTTCTTCTTTCCTCTCCAAGTTCCCTGTTTGGGACAGAGGTGCTTCTGTAGGAAACTTGGCACAGCTCTCAACCCATTTCTGCCAGGGATGCTTTCCCCTGCCTGTGAAACTTGGATAGTTTTCAGATAATACTTACCTGCCTCTGGGAGTGCTGTGAAAATTGGTGGCCTCTGTGGCCTCTGTCCTTAAGTCCACTGTGAACCACTGTAAGTAGAAAGTGTCTGAGCTTCCTCCAGCATGCAGTAAAAGAAAAAACAAAAAGACTCAATACACAAGTGTGAGGAAATGCCGAATTGCTCAAGCTCTCCATTCTTCTGGCTTCTATGAGGATGCTGTAGATTACAGGGTAAACAACTTCTGAAAGGACGTTTAAAAAGTGATGTGTCACTTGCCAGTGTCCCTTTAACTATGAGAAATAACAGCAGCGTAGGAAAAAATGTAAATTTGCCATCAGGCAGATCTTCCCCCACAGCCTAACGCAGAGTTTGATGAATAGAATGAATGAAACGACAGAGGATCCAAGCATTACACAACGGCTATAATTGTGCTAACCAGCTGTAATCATCTGCTGCTTCCAAAAAAAGTTCAGAGCATTTTGACAGTGTCGCCTGTGCGGATTGGAAGGCTGCAGCAAAAAAGCCTTTCCATTTGTTATTCGAAAAAAAGAGATCTGTTCCTCAGTGTCAGATTTTGCTTGGAAGGTGCCAAGACAGCGGAGATTGAAGAACAGGATTACTTACAAAGCCGGGGGAAAGAAAAAGATTTTAAAGAAAGGCAGCATCTCTTCCAGGAAAAGAAGATTTTAGATGAGAAGACACTGTTGGATCTAATTGCACCAGAGGCCAGCCAAATCCAGTGCCTTTTCCTAAGAATAATGGGAGCACCATGCCCAACCAGGTCCCAGGAACACCCAAACTGGAGGCTTTTTGTCCCAGCCCAAGGCGGTTTTTTCGGCGCAAAGGCTGACACCGGACTGCTATTTTGAAAGTGTTATGGTGTGGCTGCCTTGGCTGCTCGAGGCAAGGCCTGGGAATTAGGCATAGCAAAGCCCAGCTTTCTTTTAGGCATCTGTAGACAACATGTGCTGGGAGCGAGCGGGGGCCGTGCAGCAGCTGGGCCACCTAACTCAGCTCATGGGAAGGGCTGCCCAGGGACAGCTCTGGCTCTCTGGGCCAGCACCTCCCCACTGAGGGGTGCCTGAGTCAACTCCAGGAGCTTGCTGGGAGGGTGTTCTGCCACACAAACCAGTCCTGGGGAGACAGACCCATGGCCATTCCTTCTGGGGCAGTTGTTTTCCTTTTAGCACTGCCCAGAGCTGTGGAGTGAGGTGTTTTTCATGCTGGAGTCTGGCTGCACTGGGGAGAGACAGCACAGTGTATGAAGAGGATGCTGTAGTTCCACAGGCATGGCATGACCAGGGAACGAAGATGAATCCTTTTCAGGAAAAACTCACCATTAAAGTGATTTCAAATGGACTGTTTTTTTAATAAATGCCCTTTTTTTGATATGTTTATGAGCCATGGAGCTCCAGGAATGCTTTGTTGTGCATGGTGTGCAGGTCAGATTCATTTAATTTGGAGGTGAGGTAGGCAGTTTTATCCAGCTTTTAGTACTTGGTTGTGTTTTTGGTCACAGATCATTTACTGAACCTGTTTTAAGTGGAATGGAGGGTGGTTTTTTTGAAGCCAAAAGGGTTGGTTCTGGCTTGTTACAAAACAGCGGCTTTCAACAGGATCCAAATCTATCTTCAGCTTTTCTGGGTAACTCTAAATGAGTACTTTAACATGGGGATTTCTGTGCTGAGGAAGCAGGGAAGTTAACAACTCAGCACAGCACAGAAGAAGGACTGGCATGTGAGTGTTTCTGGTGTCCTGTGTCTCGCTTTCCCTAAAAGCACAATGAAAAGTGAAGCTGGAGTAGGTTGCCCTGCACTTTATGAATTGTCATCCTCTTGTACTTCCTCCAGTTTCAGTTCTGATGCTGCATGACTGTGGTGCCAGAGTCAATGGGGATGGCCCCTCACTTCAGTAGATGCCCTGCTTAAGGCAGAAAAAGCTTTTTATGTAGGTCAGAAAAGCTTTAAAGAGTTTAGGGATTTGCCATTTCATGCAAATAAAATGGAAAATGTTTGACCTAATCACGTGAGTTGAGTAAAGAGAAATATTGCATGCAACTAAAGGTTTTGGAAAGGGTGTTCCATACAAAAATTGGAGAGGGATAAAAGAAGAGCGAAAATAAGGTTAAACAAACAACAGATCATATCCTCTGAAACAGAGCCCCAGTAAAGCACTGCTGGTGATAGTCCTGCTTCAAGTGGGAAGTCGGACTAGATGACCTCTAGAGGTCCCTTCTAACCAAAATTTCTATGATTCCCTGAGTCATACACATTTCCTCATCATTTCTTCTTGTCATTTGATTTGCTAGTTTTCCTAAGGAAGGCCTAGAAATTCAAACTTCAGTCTCTTTCACATCAGAATATTTGAACAATGACTTCCATCATGGATTAGGCTGCAGGCAAGCGTTCAGTTTCTGCTGCTAAATTAGTGTCAGAAAGAAACAGCCTCAGTCAAGAGAATTTTCTTTTTCCACTATTAGGCAAAACACTACTGTTAGGATTATCTATAATTCACTTGGTATTTACCATGGTAGAGACATTTAAAAGTAAGGTGTGGTGGGTATTCCAGGTAAGCTTACCAGGTGGCCCCTTGCCTCTGTGTTCTCAGGCTGGGAGGTGAGGTGGCAAAGGGAAGGGTGCAGGCAGGCAGCTGAATGGATTGTCTCAGCTCTTGGGCTGGATGTAGAACTCAGATGACAAGGAAACAGCCCTGACCAAGTTAGGAAAGATCTGGGCAAAGCAAATCAGCTGGAGTTCCTTCCAACTGGAGTTCCCACCAGCATTCCCAGCGCTCCTCCTCATCATCTATTTACTGAGATGAAGGCTCGAATATTGCCATCTGTGAGGAGGCGTGTGGGCCACATGAAAAGTTTGCCCTGACAGTTCCTCCATCCCAGTGCCCAACCCAGCAGCTAATTCCACGATTTACTGTCTAACCTGGGATTTAAAAAGATCAGCAAACTCAGGCCTGGATCTCAGTGGGCTGTGGTGAGATGCTGGCCGGCCTCTCCTCTGCCAGCTCCTGCTGCCTTTGCAGAGATTTGGAAGTACTTTCCACCTATCAGTGCTGTGGCTTTGCCTGCGTCCTGCTCTTCCCCTTGCCTGTGCTCTTATCCAGTTCAGATACAGGAGAGGAGCCAGCGCAAAGCAGGACTCTGGTCTGGCCAGGAGCGGGCTGGGAGCAGGGCTCCGGCGCCTGTCCGGGGTCTGGGCTGCTCTGGATGAAGCTGGGCCTGTATTTATTTGAGTTGCTTTGGTTGCTGGTGGAGGCTCAGCCCAGCCCCTCGGCCCCAGCGCTCGCTCTCTGGAATTTGGATGGTTTATCTCACGCCCCAGCGGGGTCCGAAGCAGCGTGCTGCTCCGAGCCCCTGCTTATCACAGCTCTGACATGGCTTCTCTAAGCAAATGTTTAGCCCTACTTGACTCAGGATGAGTGCTGTATTGATTATTAACTTTAAACAAACATCTGGTTTTCATTAGGAATGGTAGCAGACCAGAGAGGGGTGCTGTACTGGGCGGTGCGGTCACTTAACAACCATCAGGACTGGCTATAAAGAAAATTTAACATATCCTGTAATTACAGTCTGCACAGCACAGGGGGATTTGGGATCTGCAGATCTGATTTCAGAACAGAAGAAAATGTTTATTGTATCTGCTACACACATTTATTTACTCAGTAGCAGCAAGGCTTTTGAAATATTGTCTGTGTAAGAGCTTATTCCTTGCTTAGGAGAAGGACTTGCTTGTTTAAGCCAGGAAACCCGAGCGAGGCTCACGGTCAGGATGGCCTGCTTAATGCTTTTACAGGCTTGGGGATTTCAGGGCTTGTCGAACACGCAGTTCTGTTCTGAAATATAAATAACATCTTCTCCTCTGCCCCGCCAGCACCAGCCAGATCCACCTCCTCCAGCCACAAGGAAAAAGTTGCAGCCAGGAATGGGATGGTGAGGATATTGCCCCAAGAGATGGCGGCTCCAATGTTCCCCTTCCTTCAAAGAGGGAGGGGACTTGGAACTTGGAAGGCTGTCCAGGGGTGGCCCTTGGTCTGTCCCCACACTGATGAACCCAAATGGGTGAATTTGCACCCAGTGGCCACACCAGCAACCCTGAGCCCAGCATCCATGCCCAGCTCCCAGGGAATTATCAGCCAAAAGGACGTTTTTGGGGTGATGTAATGCTGTAACTCGAGCTCCAGCTGAAAAGAAATGGTAGGTGGAGTTTCTATGGAGCCAGACAGAGCTGGGATCCTCTCCCTTTTTTCTCTTTTTCTGGCTCATTCAGGCTGTCTCAATTAAAGCTCTGGCGAATTAATCTTGCACCCTTAATGTCAGTTGCTATTTTTCTAATTCACCTCCACACTCTTAAAGACTATTTCTCCAAACAAAACGAGTCTGTTCTTCAATTTCAGGCTGTCAATTTCATGGGCTGCTGATACATTTATTAGGTGTGTAATTTGCTATTTTTAGGAGACTGCGGGGGAGCAGCACCATTTTTTTTTTCTTCTCCTTTGCATTTATAAACCTCTTACAGTTCCCTGTCCACTGAAAATATTTTTACTATTTAAAAGGTTGTATCAAAGTCAGGTATCTTGGTCCAAATTCCTCCCTTGTGTAACTCTACTGACCTCTATTTCACAAGGAATAAATTTATTCTCTAAAATTTTTATTTTTTGTGGACATGAACACTTCTTGGACACTGTTGGATGTAGGAAAGCATCCAGCTGTATGGACCAATGGCGTGATCAGAAACAGGCCTCAGCTACAAAGCTCTGATGTAGAAAATACTTTAGGCTGTTTGTAGGAGAGTCTGTCCCTTAGTCTCTGAAACCACCAATGCCCACGCAACACACAGAGCAGTGTCAGTCAAAGTTTGCTGCCAGACTTTATCCATTTCTAAGTAGTTGTGAAGAATTTGGCAACAATTTGAAACCAGTTCCTGTGTGGGGCTGGGGGTCTTGCCTACACCCCTGCAAGAACGCAGCCTTTTTTGCCTGTCTGAGGCTCTGAAACTAAGAGATTGGAGAGGGGATCATCATGCCTTGGGAGGACAACCCCTCTGCTGTGACAGCCATGGTTCAGTTTGGGAGATTCACCACACACCAAGGCCATGCCTAGTGGCACAGCAGTGTTGTAGGACAGCCATGCAGAGTGGTGGCAATGGGATTGTGCAAGTCAAGGGACAAGCAGATCAGCAGACAGGTGAGCCAGTAATGGTTAAACAATGGAGGAGGGCTCATGGGTTGTAACTGGGAAAAGATGGAGCTGGTAAAGGCACAGAGGGGGTGCTTGCACTTCCCTGGACGCGTGGTTTCTGGGGTGCTGGAGGGACTTTGAGTAGAGTCCATAAGTAGCTCTTCTATTAAAGCAACTAGGGGTAGGAAATGCCTTCTGGCATCTCCTTATGTACGCAGGCGTTTCCCAGCTGCTTCAGAAGATCTTCAGTTCCCTGCCTCTTTCCTGAAGCTGTGGGGTCTGGAGTGACTGTCTCAGTTGAACATGGCCATTGCTGTTCACCTTTTGCCATCAGCACTGCTGGAGATGCCTTGCAAAGCAAGGAATGTGAACTTGAAATCCCTCAGACTTCTCCTATGGCACCTTCTGTTCATGGGTGTGGCTCATGCTGACGCTCCACACTTTCTTCTGCAGTGACATCCAGCCTTTTGCTGAGCTGCCATCTCTAGTCCTGTGGCCCCTGTCCTTCCCTCCCACGCCCACACTTGTGTGCACACCCAAAATGCGACAAAGCAGTGCCAAGGGGCTTGAGGAGCAGGAAGTGAATGTGGCCATGCGGACAGCTTGGAGCCAAAGGTGGGTGGGAAAAACCAGCATCAGAGTCTCACAGCAGTAACTCATGCTACCTAGATGGCCAAACACAGAGAGGATGATATGTACTGCCTCCATGGGCAGCAATAAATGATGCAGAAATAAACAACGTGGGATAGCAGAGCTCTAGGGCCAGACCTCCAAGCATAATTACACACTTAATTTCCTGGCGGGAGGTTAAATGTCGGAGCACCTAAATGCCTTTGGAGATCTGGCCCACCACTTTCTCATTACAAAATGCAAGAGATAAGCTCGCCTGTGCTGTCCACATGCCAGATGTGGCGGGACAGATTCTCTCTGCGCTGTGTATCTGTGCACTGGAATTCCTCTTGGGTCTAATCCTCAGCGTACCCCCACAGCGTGCTGCTCTGCTCTGGGGATGTTTGAGATAGTTTGTGGTTTACTGCTGCTACCAGGAGCTGCTTCAGAAAGTGTCTCAGGACAGCTGTGCTGCCCAGGCTGCTGAGCCTCAGGGTCAGGCTGGAAATCTCCACTGAGTGTATGGCAACCTCTGAGAGGGAAAACCAGTCAGAGATCCACTGCTTGCCAAAAGGGCGAGGGGCAGGATTTAAATGGAAGTGCAGGAAAGGTGACAGCTGTTCTAGAAATGTGTCCGAAAATTTGCTTTGCTGGGATGAGGCTGGAAACCCAAAGCGCAAGATCACAGGGCTAAACCCTTTCCCTGCACGGCTCTCCTTCCAAATAAACACTCAGGGTTAATTAGCAGCCGCTATCTCCGCAGATTTGCTCGGTATTTGCTCTGCTGTGCTCCTGCTACCTCCTCTGTGGCCTCCAAGCCCGACCAGCCCAACAAATGAAGCAGCACAACCCCTCCAGGCGGGCTCCTCCGGAGCTGGTTACAGCCCATCAAGCGATGGGCACCCCAGGCACGCTGCTGATCCTCAAGCCCCATTCATCTCCATCAGGATGGTCCCAGCCCACCCTTCCCGGGGCTCAGGCGCTCTCCCAGCACGGTGGGAGGCCTCTCAGGAGCAGCCAGGGCTGGGGAGGGGGACACAGAGGGTCAGCCCGGGGCTGGGGGTGAGGAGTGTGCCAGACCCCAGAGGGAACAGTGGAGAGGCAGCGCTGCTCCGTCCTGCTCTGTCCCCGTGCTTTGGTCCTGGATTCGCTCATGGATGCTTGTTCCGGTGGCCAAAGCTCCCTGAAGGCTGGAAGATGTAGTGGCCAGAGGGTGGTTTGGTGTTTGGGCTGGCTGCTGGCATTGCTGGCTGCTTCCTCCAGCCCAGAGGAGGTACCCGCTCGCTGGGGACAAAGGTGGAGCCCTGAGCCTGCAGTGGGTGGCAAGGGGCACCTCAACACTACAGCAAAAAACCAAACTGGAAACAGACTGTTTGATTAAAGACTCTTCCACTGTGCAGGAAGGTACTTGTTTCGTGTAAACAAATGCACTCAGAGACAATTCTTAGAGTCACAAATCAAACACTCAAAACACTCAGAAAAAGGCAAAATTCATTATCACCCCTGCTCCTCCTTATTTGTTGTTGAGAAGGGGAATAAATGGTTACTGGAAAATTTAGACAAAAATGTTGAAACCTCTTGACCAACAACACTTGTTTTTTGACTGGCTTTGCTGACTGATTTTGTGTTGTCAGGGGTGCTCCTTATCTTACTCACAGAGTTGCAGGCCAAAGCAAATCTAAAATATCTTTTCTCCTAATTTAGGAGGAGATTTCCATTCACTCTCGCCAACTGTTAAACTTAGGGATGTCATGGTACTTTCTGTCTCCTGTCCATCCTTACAAACATCATCCAATCACTTCAATTATTTGCTGGATGACGTTTATTTTTGGAAAGATTTTTTTATGTGAAAATTTGTACTATAATGCAGGGTAACAATTTCCAGCCACTTTTTTATTTTTTTTTCTTTTTTTTTTTTTTTTTTTTTCCACTGGTGAACATGTATTTAGGATAAATACAAAAGTGCTGTAAAGGGAAATGAATTGTTATAGTTAAAGCAAATCTGAAAACATTTTAGTATTTAATGCTGACATTTTAAAGACAGTTCTTCAATAGCATTATTCAGAGCCAATGTTTGTTTCAGATTTACTTCAGTTTTATTGAAACTGCTTGAGAATGACATTAAAAGCTCATGAAGGAACTAAAATACATCCTTCAACTCAAGTATTTTTCCTCCAAACTTTCAGTTTTGTGAAAAAAAAAAAAAAAAAAAAAAAAGCCCAACCCCAAACCAATAGCTATTTCAGGTTCACTTCAAGCACCCCCTTGTGCTTGTCTCTTGTTTTCTGGTTTTGCCAGTGTGCTGAAAGATCAGTTTTTGCTTCTCTGTCTGGGAAAACTGGCCTTTCAGTCATTTTCCAGCTACACCCATCAGCCACAAACATCTCGGCCCGGTCTAATGCTTGTGTTGTATTTCTGAGACCAAGGCAGGGGTAGAGTGACCCCTCTGCAGCTTGACACCTGCATTGGGTCCTTGTTCTGCTCCCAGTTCCTCATGTGCAGTGCCCTGACTGGCCTCGATGGCGTGGTGGGGGGACAGGAGGGCTGCTGGCAGCTCTTTGCGTGCTGCAGAGCTTTAGAGCGCACAACTCTACTTTCTAAGAACAGTGTGCACATGATTACATGGAAGAGTGAGCAAGAGCTTTTGCAACTTCCCTGCCTGCATTCAGCGTGCACAGCTGAGGGGAAGTGGCCAGTGGTGAGCTGTATGTGGGATCTTTAGAGAAGTAGGGAGATACCAATGGTGTAGTGCAACACGTGCTCATCACGCAGAAGTGCTCTCTCCTACTCAATGGGGCTAATCGAGGCATAAATGACAGTCCTTGCAGGACAAGGAACACCTTATGCAAGGCAGCTTAATTCCTCCACTCCGCTGTTCTAACCCCAGAGCTCCTGGTGAGGGCACAATGGTATTGTTTTGAGGAATGAACCTGTTGGAGGGTACTTCCATGGAATGCTTTCCTTCTCCAGACCAGCTCTGCACCAGACGTGGGGATTTTTTGCATTGTTGGGCAGCTGTTTTCCTCATGAGCTTCACATCAAGGGCCTGCTTTTCTCAGCCCTGTCTGAAGGGAGGTGAGCAGTCTCTAAAGGCTTGGCACACTGCTGGAAGATGACTGGAGGGGTCTGATCCCCACTAATGGATCCAGGTGCTTTGGAGACTGTGGATAGCCCACAGCACCCCTACAGAGATCTCTGCAGGTAAAACACAGGGATCAGCACAGAAATTTGGTGTGTCTGGGTCCCTGCCTGCTCCCACACTGCCTCCAAGGGTGTCTGTGGTCCTTAGTCTGGGTGGACACACAGCCCACAGCCACAGCTGTGTGATCTACCCACACCAGGTCCTGGGGATCAGCCTGACCACAGTGGATCAGTGTTTGGGGGTGATGTGTGCCCCTGGAGGCAGTGAAACCAGAGGAATGCCCTGAATCACCCGTGACCAGTGTTTTATAACCTGCACAGGCCACAGTAGCCTGATTCCTCCTCATTGTGTGCAGCTCCTTGGGAACTGAATGTCCTGATTTTTTTAATACAATTTACTTCAGACAAAGGTCCCTTCCCTTTTTCTAATCTTGCCTTGCTTTTCCGTCCCAAGGCTGGCATATCAACAATTCATCTCCCTTGTATCCAGGAGGTTTCTACACAACAGGAAACTTCAGTGATGGAACAGAAACATAAAACATTCCTGCAGCCCTTTGCCTCCTGCATGCTAAGAGAGACAGTGTTGCAGTGCCCAGCCTGGGGGGTTTGCTCACCATCCTGGTTAAGCCTGGCTGTGATAAAACCAAGCTGTGACAACACATATTTTTTTGCTTATTGGGTAATAGGCCTGAGGCTGGGCTTTGAGCTGTCTCATATGGGAGATACATCCACGGGAGCTGGCAGCGGCTGATAATGCTGAAGTGGGACAAAGTTAGCTAGAAATCTGCTGAGGGTAGTGGCAGAACTCAGGAGTCATAGGCATCCTAGCCTTTGCTCCAGGTCTGTCTTTAGGCAAGCAGGAAAAGTCTCTTTTCTGCCTTGCTCTTTGTTAGTAGCTTTTTATCTGCCTGTGTGTGGCACAGAGTATATCATACTCTTCATACAGGCATTTCTCTAGGTATTTATGTCTCTTCTTTCTGCTTCAGGACATGAATTTTCTGCCATTGCTGTTGTCTCCATCTGCCAACAGGGTGGATATGCCAGATTTTCAAAGTACTACCAGGAGTGAGGAGGGCAGCACAATGTTTCAGTCTGCAGGGAGATGGGAGCCAAAATACACCAGGAGGAATCAGAGTCATCTTTTTGCCTGCCCTGGCGGGGTATGTGCTGAACAAGAACCTAAGATGGGGGCATTGCCTGAGCTCTGCTGTTAAATGATTTTGCAACATTTCTTACAGTTCTGTGCCTCTCTTACTACTCTTTCCCTGCTCTGCTCTGTCTCTGCATGTGGGGCACCGGGCTGAATCCCCTGAGAGCTGCATGGTGTCCTACTGAATTTGATGTTCTCTGAAGATAGGTTCTTAAGGAGTCCAAGCTTTCTCCTGGCCTGGCTGCATCTCCTTGCTGACAGGTCTGTCGCTCTCTTACAAGCAATACAGCAATTTCTCCATACATAGCCCTGACTTTACACCTCAGCCATTAAAAATCCTCTTTTCACTTTATAAGGATCAAAAAAAAAAAAAAATCCTTCTCTCATAACTTCAATGGATACAGACTTTCATGGCTGCATTTTTTCTCATTTTAAGGAATAGGATCATATTGCTCACATCCCCTGTCACCTTCTTATCCATTGCTGAATTGAATTCCAAACCACTTTCCTGCCCTGTAAACCCTCCCAGGACTGTGCTTCACCTCCCCTCATTTCCTACCAGTGAACCACTCTCCTCCTGGACCATATTTTTCTGCCGTTCTAGGGACAGTCCATGGTGTTTCACTTGTGCCTTCTTCCCTGTGGTTGGAGCCAAACATCTTGCACCTCTAAACCAAGTCCTTCCTCAAACCCTTTGTTTTCTTCTTCGCTTACATTTGGGGTACATTTTTAGCCTGTGTATTGAAGACCTTTTATACACACACACACACACACACACACACACACATCCATTTTACCATTTTATTGGCTTCCTTTGCACAGCATCAGGAACACCAGCTTGTGTCAGCAGGACACAGGCCAGTGATACCAGATGAAGCTCTATGAAGATATTCCCTCAGTAAACCAGCAAGACAGGGATCTACCACGGAGGAAATGCACAGTTAGATTAACAGCAGGTACGTGTAACATTATTCTGGTTATGTATAAATGATAGAAATAATCGACAGGATTAGAGCACAATTAAGATGATACCTGATTAATTAAAACTCAAACTCCAGACACAAGTAGGGATGCAGCCTGCAAAGATCTGCAAGGATGGGCTGAGGACTCTGCAGCCCTGTTTGCACAAACAGCATAACTGAAGGGCAATACCAGAAAGATCAATAAAAACAGGTTTTAGATTATTTTATTCTTTTCATTGACAAAATGGCCATTTCAGCCAAAATGCTTGTCAAAACCATCAAATAATCTGACACTTAAGGGAGAAGGGTGGGGGATCCTTTTTTCGTTTTTAATGTTCTTTAGTGAACAGCTTACATATATCCTTACACACCCACCCACCCACACATATATAAATATAGATGTATGAAAATAATATGAAACGTAATTCAATCTCATAGCACTTAATAATTAAGGGTCCAATTTAAATAAGCATTTCAGCATATGCTTACAATCTACCTGGCTTCAATGGCCCTTGAGCACACACTTCATTTCCAGCACATGCTTTTATGCCCTTTCGGAACTGGGATTTTACCTGAATGAAATCTAAAACATTGAACCTTTTCACCCTTCCTTTCTTAGAGCATAAATGTCCTTTTATAACTGAGATAGAAGACTTTCAAGTGCAATGGACTTGTACAAGATTCCAAACTACATTGCAAAAGAAGTGCTGCTGGCAAGTTTTTTTGGTGAACATTTTTATCTGATTTTATTCCATTCATAGTGTGAAGCAGCAGTTGCTCTGCTGCAGATAGAGTAAGAGTTATTTGGATCAGAGCCATGGTTTTGACTACAATAACTTTATTGGCCAGAGTCTAGTTCGTGTAATCACTAAAATTAACACGACTGCGTGAGTGCTGAGTTCAAAGCAGGAAACAACCTCAGATACAGCCACAAAAATTGCTCCAGTCCAATTACTGTAAAACAGATGAAGATAGTGTCCCAGTGAGTCATCCAGCCAAGATTCCCATCTCAAAAAAAACCACCAAAAACCAAACCCATTCCAGGGGTAGAGATGAGGACAGAACTGTTTCAGAATAGCCATGAAAAATATGTGCATAACAGGGTCTGATTATACAAATTTGAATACTCTTCCCAGAAAAATGAGGCAAATAAAGATCCTTAGTAATAAAGAAGAATTTCTCCTTGGTGAAGAAAATAGAGTGAATTTGGCCTAGTGTGTTTTTCATTAGCTCTTTCCATTAAAGGAACACATTGTGCAATGAAGTTTGGCTTAATGTTTAAGTTTTGATTATTAAACAACATTTTGCAGTATTTAAGACCAGTAGAAAACATTTCTGTCATTTGTTACAAATCCTTAGGGAAATATTTAAAAACAAAACCAACAAGTAAACATGTTATTACTGTATTTTCAACTTGGATTCTCTAGCATTCTGTTGAACAGGGCAATCTGAAAGTAAAATCCAGTAGGGATTGACTGGAAACCAAACTGGAAGTAGGTAGCTACCTATGGTTCAGCCCTTATGCTGTCAGAACTCTGGAAGGGGAGGGAAAAGGGAGAAAAGGAGAGAAGAGACGAAAAGAAGAAAACAAGGAAAACAAAAATATTGCGGATTGTGCAAGGAGTAAGACATACATCTGTTAATACTTTAATAACCTCAATTGCTATCTGAAACAGGGTAATTTTCTTGAAAAATACATATTGTCCTGGTTTCAGGCATCGAATCACCATGATCAAACAGGACCCTTCTTTTTATCTGATTCTCACATATGCTAAGAGCAACTGCTATCACTCCAGGCAATGCCAGGCAAACTGGACACATGAATAATTCACTTTTCTTTTCAGCTCCCTTTTGCTGCTAGAGAGGCAGTCCGCACACATGTGAATATTTTATTCATATCTTTAAACTGAGAGTATCAGTGGAACAAAACAGTATGATTTGTGCACTGCAAATCGTTCCTGTCATTTTTCTTTCTCGTAACAAAACGATTCTCAGCTGCTGATCTGCCTTCCCAAGGTTACCTCCTCCTGAACCTGCAGGCTGGGCTGGCAAAGCCTTTCTCTCACCCCTGTAATGGAAAGAACATGACCCTCTCTGGTGAAAGCACTTTGGTGCTGGGAGAGCACATAGCTCCCCGCAGCTGAGGTGCCTCCTGTGGTACTTTTGCAGCTGATGGGCTGCAAAGGCTTCCCAAATGAAATATTTACTTTGTATTAGGTTCTAGTCTGCTGTACAGAGCTAAGGTCACCACCTAACATCCCAACGAAGAACTGAGCTGGAATTCAGGCTTGGAAAAAGTTGGCTTGTTCTGACTCGATCAAAAGAAGTCCAGACGTGCAGCACTGCACAAACTTGGGTCACTCAAGTATTTCAATCCCTGTTTTACCTCTCCTCTTGCCCCAGACCCACAGCCCTTCATATCAGTGATCATAGTAGTGCTCTGTGTAGACTACTCTGCACAGTAATTACATGAAACAAAAACTGAGAGAAACATGAAGACCAGAAAAAAAAATTATTAGCCAACATAAGATATTTTTTAACAAGACAAACCAGAAAAAGCAGGAAAAACAGAAAAAACCTGTTGCATCCTGGAGAATGGATGGGAAAAAGTGCTTTGTGCTGCGTTCCCAACTGGGGTTCACTTGGACCTGTGCCTGTAGTGATATGCTGTCTATACCATGGACATTTGTAATGTGCTTTGAGATCTCTCTGAGTGCAATCTTAGAGCCAAGTAACATGATTATTATTACAACCTTAGCTCCAGAGTGAAAACTGCAGACCACTTAATACTGTATTCTCTGAATCCAAGGAGATAAGGAGCTGAGCATCATGAAAGAGAACTCATGTTTGCAATAGGTGAAGTAACTTTTTTTGTGACTCTTCTATGGAAGGAGTTACGAGAGGGTTTGTGGCCATCCTGAAACTAATTGCATCCTGGTGTCAATGCAATTAGTGCTGCTTATTGTTGTCTGGGACAGCAGAGGTGGGCAAATTGCAGCTTGTTAGTCCCAAATACATTATGGCCTCCTAATGAACTCCATTTTATAGCCAAACTCCTTTAAATTGTCTCTCGCTGTGATTAATTCACCTCTTTCTCCCCTTCGGCAGGCTGTTGTTGATAGGGAGTGTCCAGCGTTGAATGAGTAAAAAGTACTAATGCATGTTCTTTCCAGGGAGAGATAACCCTTCTCCAAACATGATGAATGCATCTTTTATGGAGGAAGATACCCTGTGTGGCAAGGGCTTATGTATAAGCACGGCAAAGCACATCCTGCGGGGGGGTTGCTGCAGTTCTGTGGAACTCCTGGCTGTTTCCAGGGAATCTGGGGGCTTAGTGAGGACTGCTATTGGAGCCAAACCAGCCTTGCCATGGGGGTCAGCCAGGCAGAAGGGGGTGGTTCTGCTCACCCCAGCTGGGTCTGGAGCTCTTCCTCACTGAGTTGGTGATACCCTGCAAGGGCTTTCTGTCCAGGGACTGTTTTGGCAAAGAAATTCAGGGCCAGGCTGGAGAAGTCATAACTGGACCTTGTTCCCCTGCTCAGGGGCGGCTCCTGATGGACTCCTGGTTTTTGCACCAAGTCCTGCAGGCTGGACTCCCCATTTTTAATCAGTCCTTGCTGAGGCAAAGGTCCCCTCAGCGTTGGTATGAGCAGAGCTGGAGAGGAGACCATGTAGGGGCAGAAGTGTGGCATGGGGGTTGCCTCCCCAGAAGAAGCCTGCTCTGATTTCCCTCCTGTTTACCCAGATGCTTCCAGCTGAGGGTAGGAGTTAAGCAGACTCAAAGTGGGAAGCTGATGGTGCTTGGCATTCTGCAACACGGAGTTAAAAGGCCAAGAGGTGCATAAATACAGTGAGCTGACTAAAACTATGCACATATATTACCCATATATATACACTAATGTATTTATGTGCATACCCATAGGAACAAACAAATAATACCACAGCACTCACACTCTTATTCATAAGAGTCTTTTTTTCCAACTCATCTTTGGCAAGAGAAGACAGCAGTAAAAGAAAGAAGGGGGGAAAAACCCCTTCCCCAAGCTGATTATCAAATAAAATACTGTTTTATTTTCTGTCTAATAAGTACAAGAAGTTCCATAACTCCCTTGATTAGGCATATTATCCTTCTTCAGAAAGTCAGCTTGATTTATGCAGAAAGTGATTTGGACATACTTTCCTCTGGCTATAGAGATTTCATAATTCCTGGTGTATGTCTGGAAAATCTCCTCTCGTCCCGAGTCCAAACCAAATTAATGTCTTCCAGAATGACCTGAGGAATTAATGAGGTTTTTGCTGTCAGTTCTGCCCATGCAGGGTCAAGTAAATCATTTGCTGGCCCTTACTCCAGTGTTTTTCACTGTCTTTCTGACTCCATGTACAATGATAACAAAGTTGCAGATGCCTTTGAAATACGGCATCACTGACACTCTCTGTCCATCTGTTGGGACATATTTTAGGCTCTGTTTCTCTGTCTGCTGTAAACTCTGCCTTTAATGGAGTCAGTAATTGCTGATAAATGGGGTATCAATGAAGTCAGTGTACTGTAGGTTTCCCCATTCTTTTCTGCTGATGTGTGCTATTTAAATCTCTCTGCCATTACTTACAGTTATTGTGTGTTCTCGGCTTTAATTCCAGCCCCAGGATTCTTGGCCCCAGGCACGGTTTTTAATACATAGGAAAACTAGGAACTATGGAGACCTGTTTGGCAGTAAACAAGTTATCCTCAATTCCCCACTCTGCTGTCCCCAACTAAAGAAAATGTGAAACACATTAAGGGTATGTACATTAAGTTCTGAGTAATTCACAGATTTTCTTTCTCTCATGTCATAAATATTTTAAACCAACCCACTTTTGACATTGCAGCCAAGCAATAAAAGCCGTGTTCCATCCCCTCTCTCCATCTCCTTTGGTCACCATGTGATAGAATGGCTGAAGTAAAATGAGCCCACACTTGATCACACATTTTATATTACCTTTCTTTACAATTTATCACAGCTTTTAAAGGTATTAAAATATTACTTCAGATGAGTACTGCTTGTGCCTATGACACTAATATTTTAGGCTTTCTGCCAGCTATCTCTGCAGTTATACCTCATTTTCTTGCATGAAAAGCAAGAATAATATGAGCACAGAATAATGACTCCAGTTGAAAAAACAACAATGACACTTGAAGTAGCATCTGCACCCAGCTGGCCCTGTCAAAAAACCCAGGCAGACACAGTCCCTCTCCAAGCATAAAGCTAAAGAGGCAAAGAGCAGAAGAAATAAATGGGAAATTCAGGTCATTCCATTGTATGTGCCATGGTAGTGGCTGCAGCCTAGACCATAAGGTCTAGGAAAAAGGAGCAAAGAAATCAGTATTAAGTAATTATGGAAATGCTGCTACACAGGGTACTGTTCCCAATGCCCTTCAATCACGGCGTAGTTGATGCCCAGAAGGACAGAAAGCTGCTGGTAGTGCCTGCAAGGTTAGGAGTGGCTTTGCATCCTGGCGCAGCCATACGTTCCTCACTCTTCAAGGATTTTTAGCTATACCTTGCAGAGTTTTGGTTTGCTGTTTGAAGTCTGTTTCACAGTTCCCACAGCCCTCTGGGAATACTCAGGCCAGGAATTCTTCTCTTTGAAGCTGGTGGCATCTGACTTTGAAGGAAAAGTCCTCTGCAGCTGGCCCTTGGCATGGATAAGATGACTGAGGTAGTGATCAGTCTGAAAGTCTGTATTGCACTAAGCAAAAGTTATAACCTAAAGCACAAAACCCACGTATTTTATTGAGTTTAAATCTTTGTGAGTGGATCAGTGAAACAGCTTTGTGTCACAGAGCTGGTTTGGCCGGTAGAAGAGAGGCTGAGGCAGGCAGGGCTGCCAGGATTTCTGTGTGACCAAGGAGGGCACAAACACACGACATGTGCACACCTTGCTCCCCCCTCCATTGGCCCCGATAGGATTATTGACTTGTGTGACCAGGGTGGGAATGCACCACGTGGAGATTTCACACAGGTAGGCCTTGGGTGGAGAATTAGATATTAACTGATTCTCCCACAGAACTCTGAGAACCTGCCAGCCATGGACTGGCAATGGACTTTGCAGAGAAATTACATTTTCCTTGATTAATTTTGAATTTGCTGTCCGCAAGCCTTTGGATTCTTGGATTACAAAATAGAACTCAGCTGTTAGCCATATCCTTTCTTCCAAGAGGCTGAATTTTTAAATTTCTTTTTACTTATTTCTGCTACAGATTTTGAATGTGTTTTTTCTCTTTTCTACTTGCTTCAGGAGGCTATAATAAAGCAGAAAACTTGGCTGGCTGTTCCTCATATGTTAAAAAATGTATTTGTGCTCTTGCAGACTAAGTGCTCTTCAATTGCTTTGATAGTTCCTAGGACAAGGTCTTGCTTTAAAACACTTGGACTTTCCCCAAATGCCCAATTTAAAGATATTTATTTGAGATTATTAATGTATCATAAAATGCTTCAAAGCCTTCTTGTGAAAGAAGGATTATTACAACAAACTTGCAAATGGACAGCAACATAAGCTTTGTTCCTCTGTAATATTAAGATTTTAAACAGGTTATATTTTGGTCATATAATTTAAATTCCTGTCAAACAAAGTTTTAGTAAATTTAATAAACCCTGCATAAAAAATGTGTGTACCCCTAGATTTACCTAAAACTAACCTTTCAAAACATGTTGCCTTGATTCAGCGGCCTCACATCGTGGGAGTATCTGTCAGACATCTCAGATATTGCTGAAAGCAATCCCTGTTATATCCAGTGTGCCTAAATTCTGCTGGCTTCATCTTGTAGCCTCTAGACCTTGCTATATTCTTGTCTGAGCGGGAAAACTTGCCTCCTTGTGTAGATGGCTGAAGGGCAGTCAAGTCAACTCTCAATGATCTCTTGGGGAACCCTCGCAGATGTAACCTCTTAAGTCTCTTCCTGTCAGGCTCAGACAGCAAACCCATGAAAGAAATTCTCCCTCTTTGCTCAGGGGGAAGCCTGACCTGCCTTACGCTCTCCTTATTTTGCTGAAAACTTCCTTCCTGGTCCTTTTCCCTGAAAGAAAGCAACTTCTGGATTTTCATTCTACTGGGAGAGATATGGTGTGATGACTCTCATTTCCTCTCTTCCCTTTTCAGTTTTTTCCTCATACCTTTTTTCTTTCATTTTATTTTTTAAGAGAGAAATTAGGATTTCAGTGCTTTTTGCTATGTGCAATTAAATGAAAACAAAAAAAATTACTTTCTGCCACTTGGGATGATGTTACAAAATTTTCAGGAACATTACTGCATGTTATAAATCTTCTATTATTAAAAATTATTTGTTGTTTGTACAACACAACAAATGCGCACTCTCAGCTCTATTTTTAGCTCTTGTCAAAGTATTTCTACCCACTATCTTTCCTCTCATTCAGCTCATAGCTTGCGAGATCACTCAAGTTTTAGTTACCCCAGCCTGGCATGACCAGGGAAGAGGTCAATTTGTGTTACAAATTCAGTCACTTCTCATTTCAGCCAGGTATGTCCAGGAAGTTTGGGGTTGTTTTGTCCCCACTCCAGTCAGCCAGCACCACCTGGCTCCAGATAACCACCTGGCTTATCCTGGCCCATGCTGGCTTGCAATGACAAGTGCAAGTAGGATTATGATGGAGCCATTCAGTCTTGGGTTGAGACCGCACAGATTTCCTCTTTCCTTTTTTTCATGAGCCATATTGTTAAAGTCCTCTTCAGACCAAGCCCTTTGTTGTCCTTGTGCAATTCTACTTTCTTGTTTTATGATCAATTCTTTTGGTCTTTCTAGAGAAATTATTCATAGACTACAGAGTCACAACTCCCTTCTCATATTTGGAAGAGTAGATTTTGAAAACCACCTCTCCAGGCCTCTGTTCAGGGCTTAGTGGTGGTTTTTTTTATTTTTGTGTGGCTTTTTTGTTTGTTTGTTTGGTTGGTTTTTTGTTTGTTTGGTTTGGTTTGGTTTGACTCTTTATTATTGTCTATTATAAGACAATGACATCACTTTTAGGAGAACCAAACTTCAGCACTTTGCTGTGTTGAATCACTGTTTGAATGAAGGCATCTATTTGTGCTGTTTGCTGCTGTGAAAAATGTGAAAGAGGCTTAGCCTTAATTAACGCTCTGTTTACTCTCTTCCAGAGCATCTCTGCTACAGTGCTTAAATGTACTCAGTAGATAGTTCTGAGTTTTCCAACTGCTTTTGACAAAATGAGCACTGAAGTCCTGGGAATTTCTTATGAAGAGCCACACATCTGAATATTGAGCTATTCATCTGCAGAACGTAGAATTTTACAGTTGCATGTGTGGACATTGTCTATGGTTCAGTTCCCATTATTTCATTCACATCAGGGTGTGTTTCCCAGCTTTGGAACCCGTGAACCAGATGGTTCTTGAGTGCATCATACCAGGGACAGCAATAACTTAAGGAGGCTTAAAATGTACAGAAGTGGCAATGGCTTGTGATCCTCTTTGATTTTTACTCCATCATCCTCCATTCTCCTTCAATTTCCTTCTTAGTTTTAAATGGGTTGTATAAAACCTAAATTCAGGGAAAACCTTCCCTTTGCCCTTCACTTGCCCCTCTACGAAGTATGTTAGCAGAAACATCTTAAACCTATAGATTAAACAACTTTTGTTCATCCCATTCATGCATGTTAACCTCCACAGTTAGTTTGTAAAGCTCAGTTGTGACAGTTTTTTATTGGTTTCATATTTATAGTCCTTTTAATGTTTCTCTTAAAGCTGCTTAAAAAAAACTGTTATGGGAAATTTTTTAAAAAATAAGTTACTTTTTCTAGGCATATTTGACAAAATGCTTCAGTTTTTGATTAAAAAAACTCAGAACCTTTAAAAATACAATTAAAGATTTTGTGAAAATATTTAGATTTCTATTTAAATGTTTGTGGGATTATTGAAAATCAAACTATTTTACAGGGAGAAGAAAAAAAAAGTGATTTCCAGTTTTTGTCCAGAAAATTTTAACCCTAAGGAAAATTTCCATACAAATGTTTGCATTGGTCTAAAAGCAGGCTTTTTGCCCCTCTTCTCCAGAAATATTTCAAAAGAAAACATTTCTATATGCTTCTTGACTTCCCTCTCACACCTGTGTAAACCAAATTCTATTCCATTGAAGTGAATGAAATTATGCTGTTTGAAAAAATAAAAAGTTCAAGCTTGTTGCATTTGAATAGATTGCTTTGTCTTTTAATAAGCATGGTTTGTTCTAAACAAGACACCCTAAATCCAGAAATTCAAACACCAGCAATTCCACAGTCAGTCCTTCATCCCTGCAAACAAATGATTTTCTGGATTTGACTCCATAATGTTTCTTTAATTAAGAGTTAAAGCAACTGAGGCATGGAAACAGGAATGGATGTGAAGAATCATGAGCCATAAAGCACTGGCTCCTCCTGGGATGTGCTCAGTGCTGAAGCTCTTGGACACAACGATGTGGAAAGCCTCCACTGCTGCAGTTGGTATTGAGTAGAGATGTAGAGAACTTCTGTCCTCTTGTCCTGCTCCTCTTGGAGCTGCACTCACCTTCCTACAAGTATTCAGGCCTGAATCTTCCATAATAGAGAAATTAAAATGAAGGATGTCACCGCTAGCATTGATAATTTGGGAATTTTTTTTTTGGTGGTTAACCATAAGAAATTATTTCATAGGAATGGAGCTGAAAATGTCCTGAACTATGATAAGAAATGAAAGAATAAAAAGCCAATAGGATAATAATCTAGTCTTACCTGGCAATGTCCAATATATGCCATAAAACATATGAAATGCTACTATTCTCTTCTTCGAAACCAGAAAAACTGATTAACCTTGTATTCTTAGGAATGGAAAAGTATACAGATTTTCTGCTTCCAACTGATGCTTTTCATTTTGCCTTGGGAAGAAAGGTCTGGGAAAGTCATCAGAGCTTCCCAAATATGTACTCAACCATTTTGGATACAGACATTTCTGGAAGAGCTGCCATGATTTTTGGTGGCAAAAATACCTGTCCACAGTGTTGTAAGTGCAAGATCTGGAAGCAAGGCAGTGGTTAGTGGGGAATCTGCCTTTTAAGTTCAGGGTCTGAAGACTTGAAAGTTGAGATTTACCCAAATTATACCCCTGAAGACAAGTTTAACGCCCTCTGGTCTTACCGCAACCCTAAAACTACACAGAAACATCTTTGCTGCAGGCCTCTCTGCAGTGCAATTTGTCCTGATTTTTCCAGGAGTCCCGCCACTACTATTACTGCTGAGCAGCTGAGATGACAGACAAGACTTCCATCTTCAGAGCCTCTTCCAGAGAGCTCCTTCAGCTAAGTGCCCTGTGGGTTTTCCCTCCTATTAAGTGTCTCCTTCTCCTCCCGTTTCCCCGCTTTTCGTATTTTTTTTTCATTTCACAAGAACAAAACGATGAAGGAAAATTAATTTTCATTGCAATGCGGTGAGCTGTGAAGGAGACTCTTAGTTGTGGTCTGGAATGCAGACACTGCTGGCTACCTTCTCAGACCATGGCTAATCACACCGCTGACAGACTGGAGCTCACCGGCTGATCCGAACGCCCAGCGAGCCTGGAACACACCAGGCTCCTTGGAGTACTGCATGAGGGATGATTGCTGACAGTGGACCAGGGAAAGCTCTTTTGGAGATATTTCATCCTGCTAGTCACTCTTGTGGGGTTATTCTGCCATCTTTGAAATGCTTTGTTTGCTCCCTTCTCATTAACGTGTAGGTGTAATCCTTTGGTTTGCTTTCGAAGGATAGCCTCTGGTATTTCCACAACAGCAGACTGTGGAATGTTATCCATATTAACCTTGGAAGCAGTGGGAAAAGCATGTCCCTCTATTGCCCACGGCCCTGTGCGCTCCTGGTGGTTACAGCTGAGAGCACAGGGCGGACAGACAATTGTGGAACATGTCCTTGGAACAATTCTTCAAAACACTCTGGTCTCAGCATGCTTCTACCACTTTCCTCCTTTTTGACAGCTTCCTGAGTGCACCCAGATGGGGGCTGCTCAGCCAGCTGCCAAGTTCTCATTGTTCTTCTTGCAAATGCCCATACTTGCATGTGGGCAAGGTACTGATGTGTGAATGCAAATGCTGGGATTAGCGAGAGAAACACCCTCTCTTATCTATCCTGTTTTACTCACTTCACCACAGGTTCATAACAGTCTGAGCAGAAGTGGTGACTAGTCTTGGATGCAAAACAGTGAGTAATTGGTCAGAAAAAAACTGTTTTAAAAAATAAAAGGAACACTAGAAAGCTGAGCTGTGTAAACACAAAATGTTCTATAAATAATTGCAAAGAGTGGAAAACTCAACTGTGAAATAAAGTGAACGCAAAATCTTTGGCTAGCTAATCTGTAAGTCTGAAGAATTGCATTTGTCTTCACTAAGTCAGCTGATTTTTCCGCTCCAGGTGTGTTGGCATTTTTTATTTGAAGTGGATAGGAAACTGATGTGGAAACCCCAAGAAACAATATCAACAGTAACACAAAGCAATTAAACCAGCCAACAATATAATCTAATCATTCTTGATTTCTGATGTGAGGTACATCCTTCTCCACACACACATATTTAGGAGAAAGAGAAGGATAAATAATGCACTTGAAAGTCGCTCACCTTGTGTGTATGGATCTGTGATGGCCTCAGGCACTGCCTGGTCATCAGCTGCTGGCTCTTAAATTGCTTAAAGACCAAAACCAAAGACTACTAAAATTTACCAAGTACTCCCGCAGTGAGACCTCTCTGTGTGTCAGCATTGTGTCCACCACATTATACAGTCACGGCTGGAAAGGCAGGTTACCAACATCTGCCCCTTCTGCATAGGCCATACAGCCTCTTCCTCCCAGAAAGCTGCATTTGGGCTACTCCATCACACAAGTATGTGGAGTGGTTCCAGGTTTCAGGGTGTGGACCTGGGTCATTACCAAATCAGACACTGACAATGCCAAGAGACATGGACAATGAAGACTCTCACCCTACTACCTTCCCTGTAAATCCCAGTGACTCTCTACAGTCTTTTGGGGAAGACTTGATAGACTTAAAAAAACCCTTTAGCACCCCAATACCTGCTGTGGAAAAACACACCTCCTATGACAAAAGCCTCCTCTCCTTGGTGGGAGTGTTGGCCCCAATGCCAGATGAACCCAGGAGGCCGTGGCATTATTTATTCTTCCACCCGTCGTGATTTCTCCCCGAGAAAGCAAAATGAATCATGCCAGGTTTGAGATTCCCCAGAGAAATGGCTGCGTTTGGTACACATGACTTTAAACTCGTCCCTTCCACCCTTTGGTGATTAATGGCCTGTGATCCTCTGTGATTCATGGCATCCAGAAGACATTATTTTCCGGGATGTAAGAGCTGGACAGCATGTTTTCCTCATCAGTTACCGACTGTGATTGTAAGTGCCTCATCTACCTTATCTGGGATGTTGGCTGTCAGAGAGGGAAATGGGGAGATGGGGGAGAGCATCAAGGAGAAAGCCTGCTCCATCACTGACTTGCTCCTCACTGAAGCCAGATGCTTACAACTTCTCTCAGCCTCTGTAAGTCAAGTTTTTCCTCTTCCTGGTGTAGCCTGAGCCTTTCCTTGTCCTCAAGCTCCCTGAGACCCTTGAGGGGATGGTGTGGAAAATGAAAACCTTTCAGTGACAGTTTTTAACTTGACATTGATCCTACACACACCTGTCCACAGAGCTGGTCGTGCCAGATAGCTCCAACAGCTGGGTTCACACCTTGCCATGCAGAGCACATTTAGGTTGAATTACTACACTTAAACAAATTTTCATTTCCATGCACTTGATATACACTTTCTTCCCTCCTTTCCTCTCTCTCCCCACTGGCAACTTAAGGAGCCATTTTTCTTCCTGACGCCACCTTGGCACTCTCTCTACCAGCATGTGAAAACAGCCAAAGTTGTACATATGGAGACCTCATCCTCAGTTGCCTAATGGATTCAGAAGACATCCTGAATATTCATCATTTCTCTTTTTATGAGCACCTTGGCAATTGCCTCCGAAGTTAAAGACTGTTGTAAATTAAGGAATGGCACTTGGTGAATACCAATTTATCCGTATTTCAAGACTTCCCTCACCCCCACCTCCCCTCCACACAATATTGAAGTTCCTGTAGTCTTTGTGAATACAGGGCATTGTTTCTGTGCTGCTGAGGCAGAATTGTTTGTGCATCCCTGAAGACTGTGAAATGTCTGCACTGGGGCTGCTCATTTAAACTCTGTGCACTTACTGTACCCTCTCCGGAACTCCCTTCCTGGAAAAGCCAGCAATGACCTTCTCAGAAGTAATGTTAAACACATGCTGGGGAAGCTTGGCTTCTAGACAGGCCCTTTTAATTATTAGTTGTAAATTAGCAAATAATTTTTTTTTTCAGTTTCATATCACTGTCTGCTTTGCTGTGTGTGGGATCATCCAGGTACACAGTCCCCATGTGTTGCCTGAAATATATATTGGCAGAGTTATCTAGTAATGTCAATATTTGGTGCTTTTTAATTGTGTGTGATTTTTCCACACACCAAAATTTCACCCCGTCACCGTAATGACAGTGAAGTAATTAAAGCAGAGGGTTAATTACGGTTGATAGTTACAGAGTGTTTTTTGAACTTGTGTCAAGTTTGTGGAGAAAATCCCTGCTGCAGAGAATATCCTGCTCATTGGAAAGCAGGAGGAGAGGAGTAGCTTTGTCCAAGGTGTACATATGGGACACAAAAATAAAGAGAATTCTGTCCTACAAGATGCTGAGCACTCTCTCCCTGGCCTTCCCAAATTAAGTGGACTCAATGTCTTCAGTGACACTAAGTGGGACACACTGACCTGAAGCGATGCAGAAATTCTGTGGCAAATGGAAGGGTCGAGTCTGGACTTCTTGGGTCTCATTGTAGCCTTATCTCCGTCTTGCATGTGGATATCAGTAGATAACAGTGGATAGGGCCCTGAGCAGCCTGGTCTAGGGGAAGAGGTCCCTGCCCAGGGCTGGCGGTTTGGATGTAGGTGATCTTTAAACTCCCTTCCAATCCCAACCATTCTATGATCCTATTATATATTTCTATGGTCTTTATTCATTCCTGGGCCTTGCTAAGATTTTAATAAATGCAAAGGGTGTTGCTAAAATTCATAATTTTACTGGGGATGCTTGCCATTTCTTTCCCAAGGCTCCAGTTTCTGGAACCACATTTATATGACAAGCTCAGCTGTCCAGGAATATAAATGGTTTCTAATCCTTGTTCTTGAAACAGAAAGCTTGGAAAGACAACCAGGAATGCTGGAAACCCAGAGAGAAAATGAAAACACCTCTAATATATTTACATTTATAACAACCTCCCTATTTCTAAGTCAAGATTATGTACTGTTTAATTATGGTGTGGAAAAAGCTGGTTCTTGCCTTTGCAGTGTTCATGTCCTAAGTAGTGTCTGGAGGGCATGGAGGCTCAGGAGAAGGTGATCTGAGGGGGGTGATGGATCCTGTGGGAGGCCAGCATGTTTTCTGACCTGCCAGAGGGCTGCTGTGGAGGTGCCAGGCCAGAAAGGAGGCAGGCAGAGCCCCAGGGCCACCACGGGAAGATGTGGCATAGAAGGGGTAAATGTGGGAGCTGACAATGGATGGGGCAGGAGGCTCCTTTCATGCCTTGAACCAGGGCAATTCTCCCAAACTGTTCTCCAGGACCCTGAAGCTCTGTGTGAAGGTGCCACAGGGCATATTTGCATTTCTCCTCCTTCTGCTGTGTTTGGAAGGAGCCTGGGTTGCAGTGCAGAAGGGCTGACGGTGACTGAGGGAGGTGCAGGCAGCTGGGCAGATGCTGTAGCATTGGTACCAGCTGATTGTGACAGGAGCACGGCTCCACAACAATCACTTTTGGGGAATCTTCACACTTGCCCAGAGAGAAGGAGATGGGGACAGCAAATGCAGGAATTCAGGAAGTTATTTCAAGGATGTCAGCATGGTTGCAGATGCCAAGAAGAGCGAGGAGAGAGATATCTCACAGGGCTAGAGAAGACTTTGTTTAATACAGCCAGCACATCTGGAGATACATCACAGTCCAAAATACAAGTGCAGGTGTGAAATTATCCCCCAGATGTCTCTGCAAGCAGGGCAGGAGGGAGGAAAATCTGAATCCTTGCACTGTTGGTTTTTACTGCCTCCATGGGCAAGTATAGCTGTGATCTCCTCAGATACCTGCTGGAAATCACTGTTGGTCTGACCAGACCCTCGGGGGACATGGTGGACATGGGAGACCACAAACCAGCAGCTTGATGTGAGTGAGCTTCATGCACAGGGTGGTCCAGGGCCTCAACCTGTGAGATCTGGGATGTGGGAAGCAAAATAAGCCCCTGGACTCTGGAGCCCATTCACAAGGCATGGAGCCTTTCTTTTTAACTTCAGTTGTCCCCCAGCTGTCTGGGGGGTCATCATCAGAAATCTCCTCCTCTGGAGTCATGTTAAGAGGTGTCCATTAACAGCTTAGCCTCCATGGGTCTAGACCAAAAGAAAAGAGAATAATTACTTTTTAAAATGTTATTTTAGATATATGCATGTGAAAACATGTATGCACACACACAGAGTGTAGACAGCCACATGACTAGTGGAAAGGTATCAAAAAAATAAAAAAGATATCAAAGGACTATTGTCATTTTCCATTTACTTTTTATGTAAAATAGAAAAAAAATCACCAGCTATACTCTGATCTGTATCACAGTCCCAGTAATTAGATCTTTCTTCTCTTTAGTGTTTTTGTGGGGGTTTTGTGGCTTGTTGTTGGTTTTTAGTGCCCTTTTTTTTTTTTTTTTTTTTTTTACAAATATGCATAAGGAAAGAAACACTGATAACAGGCATCAACTTTGAGGCTTCCAGGACTGTGGTTGGCTAGAAAGAGTGCTTTGCCTTCAGGCACAATATTTCTGCTTTTATTGCAAAAGGGGCTCCAAAATGCCGCCTCAAACACAGAAGAGGTGAAATTACTGTGGCAGGAGGCAGATGACTGCTCAGTTGTACAGAATATTGCCCGTGAATCAAGCTGCAGCAGAGTAGGTGAAGCCAGGGGTGATGAAAAGCAGGATTAATTATGGATACAGCTAAAACTTTGTGTGAGTCTGTCAGGCTTGCAGCAATTAATCTCCACAGTGATGAGAGATTGCAAAGAGAGTCCTTCAATGAGAGATGGGATTTGATTGGACAAATAGGAGAGAGAGACTGATGTAACAAGTTTTAACTGGTATGTCTCTGCGTGCTTCCAGAGGGAAGGGGGAAATATTTCTCATAAACAAGTGAAGAGTAAGAAAATTATTGAGATCAATCTTAACAAGGCAGCATTAGAGTAGCCCTTTGCATGGGCACAAGTGAACAACAAATTTGGCTAAAGGTTGATGCATGATGATGACTCAGGAAAGGGAAGAGGTTGATATAACCTGAACTGAAAAATTTGGATGGGTTCAGATTTCATGCAAGTGTGTTTATCCTTCCTCTCTCAATATGCTTCTTTATAGCTGAATTTCAAGCTGAATAATTATAATCCAGTGCTGTAATAATTTGATAAGCCTTAGCACTGCTGTGCATTTTTCATCTCTGGATCACGAAAAGCTGTCCGGGCACTAAATGAACTTTGCATAGGATGTGAAGCTTCCCAGTTTTACAGTCCTGTCTAGGGGAAACGAAGTACAAAAATTCTAGAGCTAATGAAAGCTTTTCTAAAGAAAGTGGCCAGCTAAAGACTGCAGGCAAGAATTGGCCAATTCCCAAACGGCACCTCAAATTTTTCTCAAAAATTTGCCTTTTTTTAATGTCAAAACTACATCTTTTTTGAGAGTCCCATCACATAGAAAGATAAATGAGATATGAGAGCAGTCATGTGGTACTTTCTAGTCCAGAATGTTAGCTCAATTTCTGAATGACTCAAAGACAAACTCTAAAGTAAAAGCCAAAACTGCTGCTTAATCTTCTCTGTGAAGGGTTCACCAGACCATATCTTCCACCTTCATTCATTAGTGCTCATGGTGCATCACTGCAGTTGGAAACTGCTTTGTAGTTGTATTTTTTCCTGTGACAAAGTTGAGGGAAAGGTTTCTTTCTTTCCCGTTACAGAAATCTGTGTCCTTTCTATTAGGAAAAATCTGTGTCTGACTCTAAATCAGCCTGGTCTGTCTTTGAAAATATGTATGTGAACATATGTATGTGACTGCTCTCAAAACAGAAATTGCCACTGTCACAAAAAAAAACTATATAAAATTATTACTTCCTGATGCAAAAGGCTCTCTTAAGTTTGTATTCATCATGTTAACTGATCATTGTAAGATATACATTGTGTTCTTAATGCCATGGAAGTTTAGGGGAATATTTACAATTGGAAATAATTGTTTAAAAGCTTATGTCTGAAGAATGCAGAGGAATGAAGCAAAGCTCTTAGAAGAACTTTAATTTGCTATCAAAACCCAATTCATTCAATGTCTCCTTCCAGAAGAATATATTGTTAGTTCAGCTGCAACTTCTTAACTTCATCATATTTTATATATTTTGGCCATCATGCATTGCCACAAAGTATATTATACAGTGTGATTTAAAATGTGTTCTGATTAAGTACACAGAAATGATCCTATTCACTGTGCAAGGAATGAGTGGGACATCATAAGTACCCATCGTTAAGGTGTAGATATATTTAATATATTTAATGATCATCTGTGAGCTAAACCTTTTAATCCCATGCCTTGATGATGTACCTTTATTTAAATTCTAAGGTATTGTTTCAATTGCAGACATAAAAATAGACAATGTCTTTCATCTCCCCCACTCCCATCACACAACCGTTGGAAAGAAAAATACAGGAAATGTGTCTTCAAGGAAAATGAAAATAGGGGAAAAAAGAAAGGCTAAAAAAGCATCAAGAGAAATGGACCAGCTGAAGGATGGAATGAAAGACCTAGAGAGTGCACTAAGTGAGTGTGCTGCGAGTATGCTGTTATTTTTATTGATACAATGGTACTTATCCAGGATCTTTTTCTTTTTTTTTTTCATCTTAAAAAGATTACAGGTAATTTAGTAAATGTAGCAAGAAAGACAATATAGACATTTGGAGGCTTCTCTAGAGGGAGGGATTATAAGGTCTTGCTCTTTTCAGCTCAGAAAAGAAATGGCAGAGCTGAAATCTGCCAGACCCCTGAAAAATGCTGAAGCTGGCAGAGAACAGGAAGGAATGATTAGCTGCAATGTGCTCAGACCAGCACCAGTGACAGTGTGAGGCAGCAGTTCCAAAGGCAAAGGAGGGATTCCTGGCTGCTGGCCCTCACACGGACCAGAAGTACTAATGAATTCTGCAAGGGATGAGACAAATTCATTAAGGATAGGTCAACCAATGACTCTTCAAAGAGATTGCCCATGTGTAACCACTACCTCAGGAAATCCCAAGCTGTTGCTTCTCGGAAACCAGCCCAGTATAATGGGGATGAATCACCCTGTGATATGTGCCTTAGCCTCGTGCTTTCCCTGAGCTTCTGTCCCTGGGTCATGTTAGAAGTGGGACACTTAGTCACATACGCAGAGACTGAACTCACCATGATGAACTAAACATTCTGAGCCTCATGTCCTATATTTACCAGTTTCTGTAAGTGATATTACCACAGAAATCCTTCCCCTTCACAAGGAGCCTGTGCCTTTGAAACCTTGAAGATGGACTTGTATGATGAGGACTTCCTTCAGTGAAATTATTGATGGGAAAAATATTAAGAAAAATGAAGCAAGCAGGGATTTGGCCCTAGTGAGACAGACAGAAGTATGCTTACACTCAAAATGCAATTATTAATAATTTTAGCAAATGTGACAAAGGATATCTCAGTGCCCTTGTCAACTTTTTAAAGTACAGAGTAATTAACCCCTTCTCCCCTGGAAATCTCCAACATCTAAACCAGCAACCAAGACTTTTACTTACAAGAGAAGAAAAAGATTCTTTGGGAAAATTGTCAAAATAAGTTTTTAAATGAAAGCTAGGCCTTATCTTGCATGTCAGCCACGTTAATGCAGATGTTTCCAATTTGAAAATGAAGAGTGAGTTTTGTCTGGAGGCTATGTCTGTGGAGAGCCAGCTCTTCCCAAAGGAATGGGCTTTGGTTTTGCAAATAGAAATCAGGATTCAGGAGGGTTAAGTATAAGAAGAGATCAGTGCTTAGGTTCTGATAATGAGAAAGGAATTTGATGATCTTGGAATATTGGAGACAGACATTAAAAAGAGGACAAAAGAAGAACACAAAAATATGATCTTCATTGTTAGAAGCCTGTTAGACGTGAAGGGTAGCTAAATTAGACATTATGAGATGGCAAAAGTGGAATCCAAAATCCTGAAATCATGAACAAGGACAAGAATTAATTGTCTCAGAAGAAGGACCCTGGTGTTCAACACCTAGACATGACATGGGCTCCCTCACAGCTCCAGCAGAGGTGTCACTATTGACTCTGCCCCCATGTAAGAATGTGGGAAAGGGGAATATTCCTGAAGTTATTGTGTATAAGCCCCCACTAAAGCTCTCTGCTGTTGGTGGTGTGGGGCACTGTTGAAGGGGACAAACCAAAACTCTGCACATCTGCATCATTCCCAAGAGATCATGGAGACCCACAGAAGCTAGAGCTTTCTCCGTGGAGAGGAACACAGCCAGCCCAGGACACAACAGTGTGTTCCTAAACAAGAGCTGCCCCTCCAGCTATCCAAAGGTTGTGCTCTGGGTCACATGGGAGAATGGATGCTGTCCTGTGGCTGCTGGGATCAATAACGTGGTTGCCTATTCAAAGAGAAGATAATGAACTTCACATAAATTAGGCATTCACAATAAGAAAGCAAAGAAAATGAGTTTTTCCTCTCCAGCTGAAAATTGCACCCATTTCTTTCCTGCTCCAGGCCTTCCAGCTCTCTAACCTGATGAATTATGGACAGTCATTCTTTCCAGCGTTGGCTAAATTCTTTTCTAATTATACATGTTCTGAATAGCACGAGGCAGACCTGCTGGTAGAACATTTGGTGCAGAGAGCATAATAAATTCCACAGAGAGCTTGACGTGCTTCACCATAGATGCAATATTCATTTTCATCACCACAGAAGAGATGAGATGCTGAGCCAGAGTTTAAAAAAACGCTGTGCTCCTTTACTAGAATGTGTGGGTGGGATTAAATTTGTTCAGTTAAAAGGCTGTGTTGTAAGACAACTTCAGCAGAATTAATATCTAGACATTTGTAAAGCAGATTTTACAAACGCAAAAGCACGGAAGATGCAAATAAAATCAGATCTATAGGATACATGACCATCACAATTTTAACTCTGTTTTGGGATAAAACTGAAAATAACACATAAAAGCATAAACTATGTCAAGAAGTTTAGCACATGATGTTTTACTCAAAGATCTTCTCTCTGGAAATTAGGTTGTAAAGTGCTTACAATAAAAAGTTGCTCTAAAAAGAGTGGGGGTTTATTTTCAGGGAATGATTTACAGAACAAATATATTCAGATTTCAAGTAAAAACATTTCATTTTTTTCGAACACCAGACCTGCAACTCCATCTTGGGACCTCCAAGCAGATTCTTTTCTTGCTTCTCATGGATAGTAATAAAGTTTCTAGAGACCGTCTGGGGAAAAGGCCCTACATGTGTACTGATTTTGCAAACTGAGTATTTGGATTTTACTAAAAAATGAAGAACATGAAGATGAACAGAAGTGGAAATTTCTCTTCTTCTTATAGATTATCATATCCCAACTAATTAGATGATGGTAGAATATTTAGAGAACAAATCATAAAAGATCAGCAGAAGAAGGGAAAGGCAGGTGTTGTCTGGTCTCATGCTCAATGCATTAGAACATGTTACCTGGTAGATGTACAGCAGGATGTTGGTTTCTAAGGAAGACCTTCCTTTCAAGGAGGGGGAAGAATTTTAGCCCTTCCTTTCTGCCCATTGCTGCTGTTTCCATGTGTCATGGCATGCTCTGGGGAATGTGGAGACTTGGAAGACATATTTTACTTCAGTGAACCATGGCCCATATGACTGTGATTTGCATGACTCTGCTTTGCATTGGATGCATCTCTGCATTTTTGGCATGATAGTGTGGGCAGGGATGCCAGCAGTTTCCTTTCATGGCTGCTATCAGCAAGGAGGCAGCAGCCACATTTCACCCCCTCACAGAGATGTTGCTTTTGTTCCCTCTTGCTTTGTTGTTTCCCTTTATATATAATACTAGTCATTCAGAGTCAGTGTAAATGTTTGTTCAGAATAGGGGATGGAAAAATGTAAGAATAATTCTGGTAATGGAAGTAGAATATAAACAAAGAGCTTAGAGAAAGTGGAGGAGCAGTGGGGAGGTTTCCTGTTTAAAAAAGGAAAATGGAAAAGTTAAAATGGCTACTTATGGAAATGTAGAATAAACCTTCCACAGCTAATGTAAAAGGAAGAATTTGGATCTGCTCAGAGGTCCACAAGGTATTTTAACAGACAGTGGCAGAAAGGATAATCTTTCTTCTATTGGAAAAATGACTTTTGTAGTACTTAAAGACACAGGATTTTCATACTCATGAAGTAGAGTGTAAGCACTTGACAGCACAGTAGAAACATGGAGGTGTGTGCAGATTCCACCACTCCTGACAGTGCTGGAGTGGGGAGGGAAGATCAGCACATTTCTTTTACTCTGTGCTGTTACTGCTGGAAAGGAATTTTTCAGACATGGGCATGAAGGATATCAGTGACAGAATTCCAGCCATGGATCCTCCCTTCCTTCCCCCTGAGATCTTTGGATCATAGAATCATTGAATGGTTTGGGTTGGAAGGGACCTTAAAGATCAACCAGTTCCAAATCCTTGCCATGGACAGGGGCACTTCCTACTTGACAAGTTTCCCAATCCAACCTGGCCTTGAACAGTTCTAGGGAAGTGGCATCCAAGATCCAATAAAATCCTCCCAAGACCTAAGCCTTTCATCTCTGCAGGCCTGTGAGCCCCTTGTTTTGGAGGATAGAATGTGTTTAGGAGCTTCATAGTCACACTGATATTGCTGCGTTGACTGTTTCTAATGTGCTAAAGGAAAGAACATTTCCTAGGATTATTTTTTTTCTTAAGTGCATGTGTTTCATTTGTTATTTCAGATTTATTGGTGTTTACTTTTTTGCTGGATAATGAGCCTGAGGGTAATGGAAATCTTAATAGGTTAAAAAATTGGAGCCAATGTCATCAAAAGCTTCCTGTTCTCCACTGGTGTAGTGTTGCCACTTTATTTGCTTATTCTGCAGGACAAACGTGTTTGTTGCAACATTTTGGCTAAAATCCTGATCACACTTTTAGCAGGGCTGGGATTTCATCCTGTGAGCTCTGTCTGTGGGAAAATGTGAGGGAGGAGGCTGTCTCTCAGCCTTGCAGCTGGCATGGCAGACCTGTGCATATGTGTCACCACAAAGCTGGTGTCACACAGCAGTGCCGAGCCCATGTTATCCTGACCAAAGCTGCCAGTGGTGCCAGCCAGGCTCAGGGGAACCTGGTGTGAGTTCTGGAGAACCCCTGTGATGCAGTGAGGACATGTAGAGGGCCAGCTCATGGCTCGCATGCTCTCCTGGTTGATGCTGCCCCAGCCAAAATGTCTCATGTAGCCTACAGATGCTCATGTGGTCAAGTCAAGGTGAAACACAAAAAATTTGGAGGGCTGCATGGTAATTTTACCACCTGCTACAGGCAGCTGGTCAATGTGTTTAAAAACCGCGGGGTAGTTCAGTTTCAGTGCTGCCACTAGTGTCTGAGGGTGCTTGGTTATTGTGGGGAGACAGATTATGGGGAGACAAACAGAGATAGTACTAAAGGCAATCTTACCCTTGATATATCACAGCTGTAATATATCTGTGATATATTAAGGGTAAGATTGCCTTTAGTACTATCTCTGTTTGTCTCCCCACGGGTTATTTTACCTGTGGGTGTTTTGTGGAGATCACCGGCTCTCCATGAGAGTCATGGCAATGACTTCTTGCAGCCAGCTGTGACACAAAGGGGATATGGCCTGCACACTGCCTTGTGTTTCTCCAGGCAGGATGACATCCTGGAACGTGGGGCTCTCTCCAGGGGTTTCACTGCAAACTTGCACTGTGGGTGCTCACTGGGGTGCCAAAGCCAAGCAGTGCTCCCACCTGGCCTCATGCACAGCAGCAATTTGGTCTCCCAGATGGAACAACACAAACCCTTCTACCCATTCCTCTGACTGATCCAGTCATTCCCATTTGGTGCAAGAGACAGGGAAGAAGAAGCGTGTACTTACAGTCCTAAGATGAAAATTACTTTAGCCTAAAATTTTTCAACACATCACCCAAACTGTATTTTCTAGCCCCTGTATTTTCAAGTCTCTGCTAGCAAGAAGGTCTTGTGATGAGCAGCAGGAGTGCTTTGTAAAGGAATTTGCAGGCCAGAGGTGCTCACCATAAATTTCCTTCTGTCTACGATTACTATCATTGCATTTTTGAGGCACTTTTAAAATAAACTATGCAATGATGTAATGCACACAAAAGGGCTGGGGTGGGAGTGCAGAGAAAGGAAAAGAAGCAGCAGCATCTGGATTTTGCCTGGTATCTTCCATAGAGCATCTTGATGTCTGTAATTAGTGTCATGTTATGAGAGCTTAAAAAAATAAAGGCGCCAGAGCTCCAAATAAAACATAAAATGGCTTTGATAGAATAAATGTTACTATCATTGTTTAAAAATGTTGTGACCTGTCTGCTATAGTTTCTGAGAAAGATATTTTCCAGTGCTGCTGCTCTTGCTCTGACTCTTTTTAAAATTCTATTATTACAGATAAGGACAGAGGAAAATCCTCAAGACAGACTTGTTTTAAATCTCTGTAACACAATGCCAGCATTGTCTCTCCTCAAGCTGAACTTCTAAATTAAAATAGGCATGATCTTTAACAGAGCTCTGAAACACTCTGTTCTACAGACACTTTATCCCCTTTATTAGAGAACATTAATAATTCAAATGTTATGGCTTAGGTTAGGCATACCCATTTGTCTGGTGTTGGAATAATTTAGCTGCACTCCACTCTTGAGAGCTGTTTTGATAGCCAGTGGGCCAAATTCTGCAGCCTCTTTGAAAGTTATGGGAATTTTACCTGCATCTTGGCTATGTACTGGGGAGGGAGACACAACTAAGAAGTTTTGGCAACCTTTTCCTTGACCTTTAGCATGCTCAGAGAACTTAAAAACATGCTCTCCCAGCCCAATTTTGCAGACTGCATAAGGCAACATTTTCAGTTCAGCCAGTTGGATTTTTGCCTAAGTAAGGTCTCTAGTTTTGGGATCTAAAAACTCTACATCAATACACTTGCAAAAACACTTATGCAACCCACCTTAGCAATATGACTTCCCCCCAGCTTTAATTTTACCATGTGTGAAGCAGAATTTCTGCAGTGTGCAAGTATGTCTCTGAATGTATCACATTTTTAAATCACAGGGATTTACTGTGGCTTTTTTCTGGACTTTAGGACCCAAGCCACTTTCTACCTACAGGTTAAATGTAGAACTCATTATCAACAGTGATTTCCATAGCTACACAGCTATGAAGTCTTGGGTTTAACTCAGATCTGCATGTAGTGGCAAAGAGGTTAGTATGTAAACATAGCATTTCAAGGTGGTATATTTTTTTGGCATGAGACCAGCTCTAATTCCAAGTGCTCCTGTATTTGAAATACTTGGGATGTGGAGCTGACTCTAACACTAATAAAACAGAAACAATGCCCTGAAGAGGTCTCCTTTTACTACTAATCCTTGTTGGCCACTAAATGGGGTGGTGCAAACACCACTTCCATGTAATGTTGAACCCTATTTTTTGTTAAGACCATTGACTCTGCTTGCTTCATGTTGCAAGTGAAATCATTATAAATAAGGGCTATTGGCCATTAGTTATCTTGGTGTAGAATGAACAGAAACATATTATATGTTACATAATATTATCTTATAATTTTGTGTTATGTATTACATATATTTGTTAAATTAGTTAAAAAAAAAAAAAAAAAAAAAAAAAAGAGAAAGTGTGTTTAGCTTCACCAGTGTTCCACCAGAGAAGACAATTTATCTATTAAGTGCAAGAAAAACAATCATACTTTCTCTTATCTGTTGGGCTTCTACATTACAAAACACAATAAACAACATACAATTACATTTGAAAATGAGGAGAAGAGCAAAAGTAGCCACATGTTTATTACTGTGCTCACTGAAGCTGGTCTGCCAAGTGCAACTTACAGAGAAATTTTCTCTGTAATTGTATGGTAGAAAACCCATTTGGTTTTCGGTGCCTTCTGTTAGATATAAGAAAAGAGTATTCAGCTACTTTCTCATCCACATGTTTAAGTGGCAAAGAGGATGCTCAAGCATAGTTTAAGTGAGATTTTAAGAGATTTGAGAACTTCAAGTTACAGTTGATTTCTAACAGCCCAGTTTGACACCTACTAATGTTCTTGAAAATCCCTCTTGAGACCTTTAGGTAGTCAAACACATTCATAATTTGACCCTGCATTTCCCTGACCTTCAAAACTGAAGATAGGGTTCTTAGTAATTTTAAAAATATTTTGCCAAAGAAAATATGTCAAAACTAACTGTTTCAACCATGGTAATGGGAGACTTAGACCAAGAAAATATCCTTGAAACCCTCACATGCACAAATAAAACACCAGCCCAAACAAAAACCTCACAGTTATGAAAAAGATTCCAAGTTAGCCCCTTTCTGCATGGTTTAGCCAGAGCTAGGGGCTGAACACATAATTAAAAGTTTAAATAGTTGTCCCTGGCAGGCCTGGCATAGGAGGGAAGTCTCCATGTGGAATTATTAAAGTGGGATCAGGTCGAAGTTGCTCACCTGCCTTTTGGGGAGAACATGTTTGAGTGTCTGAGGCTGTCCATGGCAGGGCAGTAGATGGGGCAGACAGGGCCTGAGAGTTGTGCTTGAAGAGACTCATTGATTCTTGTGTATCTTTTACAGACCATGTTTCCACCTGTTTCTCTGAAAAACATCAGCTCTTCTCAGTGTGTTAATCCTCATTTCTGTGCCAGGAGTTCAGCTGGGTTCTTTGTCAAAGTTGCAGTGAAAGCAGTGACATCAAAGAGCTCCTGGTGTCTGGGGCTGCCAACCCTGGAGTGGACTGCTGAGCTCACCAGTAGCCCAGGGAAGCCCCAGCCTGCTCCTCACCACGCTGTGGTGCATCTGAGGCACTCCTGGAGATGAGCTGGCATTTGTGGCAATAACACAGAAATGTGTGATGAGGCTCTGGTTGAAGAAAAGCAGCCGCTGCAGACGTGGAATGAGGAGAAAAGGGAGCAACTGAGACGCTGAAATTGAGACATGGTAACCCTGAAGCCTGATCTCAGCCTGCCTGGTCCCAAGCTTTCCTGGGTCTGCTTAACATGTTCACTCAATTTCTCCATCCCTCAATTCTCAAGGGTTTTTGTAACAAAAGCCTCTATTTGTGTATGTGAAGTGCTGAAATGCATGGTTATCACATGTAAGCCTAAACACAGGGACAGGAGGGAAAGGGGCCTGACACTTGCATATGTAGTGTCTCACAATTGAGTAGGCATATACAGATCTACTAAATCATAGTGGCCTTCAAATCTATTTTAATGAAACCTTGCATAGTCTGTTCAGCTGCTCCTCATAAATCATAATTTTAGCTAAAAAATTAACTTCATATTTCTTCTGGGACTTTGCTGTCCCATAGCCATTTTCCCAGAACAATTGCAGCTTAAGGGAGTCTTCCCTGAGTTAAAAAATCCCATCCTTGGGTTTGGAGACTGGAATGAGACTCTGGAAAGAACTCAGAGCTGTGGAGGAAAACTCTGGGAGAGGGAGATAAATGAGAAGGACACAGTGTTAAAGCTCTTATATAGAGAAACCCATGTAGTCTGCAGTGCTGTCTTGCATAATGCCTGTAGGTATTGGGTAAATGGGATGATCCGATGGGAAGTAAAACATTTAATAAAAAAGTTAGAATGAAACCTTTCTCCCGTTTGGAAGAACTGGGTACATTTGCCAATTCCACGCCCCCCTGCCCCCCCGCCCCCCCAACTCAATTTAATGTTTGTTTTGCCTAAAATGGTGTGGTTGTTTTGTGACAGCTGTGTTTGCACTTGTCTTTCTCTATCAATACTTTACCCTGAAATGAGCCCCTGGACTGGCAGAGGCACTCAAAGCCCTGACCACCTTCCATCTTTCTACTGAGAGATCTACTAAACTGCCTGAACAGTCTCTGGAAGACTCATTGCTCAGCCAAGGAGAACTACTTCATTTCCAGAGTCTTCAGGTTTATTTGTGCACTCTTACAGGGTTGTCAACACCACTGCTTTGCCCCTTCTTGTGACCTTTTGAAGGAGGAGATGAGACCACACATCACTTTCTCGTTGGTCAGCCTGAGGCCTTCAGTTTTTATTCCTTAATTCAGGCTGAATGTAAAGAGATGAATTGGTCATTGTCCCTAAGGGAGTGAATGCATTTTGAAGTGTCAGGTTACAGGACTTTGAACAAACATTTCCAAAAAATAACAATGACTATGAAGATGCACCACTAACATACATGCCTTGAGATCTCTCAAGACCACGTAAAAATCCTGGTGTGCAAAACTGTTTTTGTATGAAACCCAGTCCTAGTTTCACAACCATGATTTCACTTTTCCCACTGGATTTAGTACATTCCATAAGTCAAACTAAATGTATGTGCAGGAGCTGAGTTGCTGGCCTCGTTTGAGAGATGATGGAGCTGGCATGACAGGAGTTCCAAGAAACCCTAGAGTGTCCCACTCCTTCAGGTGCTCTATCCATGGCCTTGAGCAATCTCTGGTCTGAAGAATTTACAACCATGGTGCTATGGCTGTTCCTGTCCACGTTCACATTGGTAATTCCAAATGATGCTCTGTTTATTATCAACCTAACTCTCCTTCACACTTGCCAGTGCTTTTCATTGATTGCAAAATTGCAGAACCTCAACTCCTTGAAAAGCGGGTCCAGGTGTTGAGTGCACCAAAGGAACGAGAGCATGTCAGGTGCCCTATCTGGGGAGAGAGATGGAGCAACTTCTTGCAGCAGGTGAGGAAAATCTGGTTACTAAGTTCTTTGAGGATTTTACAATATTACTCTTTATGAAGACATGGCTCTCTGAGGAGATAAAACAGAAGTAGCGTTATTCAGTCATACAAATGGTTGAAAATGAATCAGCTCCATTACAGGCAAAGGTAAACAAACATGGCAAATATTGTGTTCTTCTGCAAGTTCCATAGCTCATTATCTGCTCTCATGAATGGTCTTCTTTAGCTGCTCACTTGTCCTTCCCTGCAGGAATATCGCAGTTGCAATGTCTCAGAGATGCTTTTCTCCAAACACACCATGAGATTTATTTTTTGCTCTGTTTCTGTTGCTCCCTACGTCCTTTGGCCCTCAAGCTTGACTCCAGAACATGAAAGACTCAGTCCACAAGACCTCCACTCTTTGTGGGTCCCAGTGAGAGACATCAGGTGGTCACTCCAGTGGTCTCCCAATTCTCAGTTCTCTGCAGCTCTTTCCATAGACCTCCCACTAAGCAAGTTTCCTCTTTCTCTATTTATTCACCCCCAAATGCTTCCACATAGTAGTAATTAGGTCCATCTGGGAAGCATATGTTCAGTTGCAGTGACTTTGGACCCACATTAAAGGGCCAAGTTCTTCATGACAGAAAGAGTTAGAGACCAGGTCCTTAATGTTCGCAGGAAGACAAATGGTGGAAAGAGGAGTTGTCCTTTTTGCTGACAGCCAGGCATTCTCTGCATGAATACATCCCACTGCTATCACACAGGGTAGATATAGATGAGTGAGAAGAATTGGCAGCACTGTCTCTCTGATGTGCACAGCATTTTTAGGATCTCTTGCTCAATAGCAATTCTCCTGTCTGGTGGACAAACTGCGGCAAAAGATCGAGTCTCACAGAGGTGTTCACCAGCCTTGAAGGTTTTCTGTAAAGGCCCACCAGACTCTTCCAGTCGGGCTCAATTAATAGCTCTTGCTAAGGAGAATTCTACCTATGACTCCTAGGACGACAGGCTCTTCAGACATGGCATGTTGCTGGAACTTCCTGTGCATAAGTTTCTGCCCATTTCCTCTTGTTCTAGTGCTTGGCACTGTGAACAAGGGCCTGGATCCATTCTTGACATCACCCATTTGGATACTTACAGACATTAATGAGGTCCCCTGTCAGTCCTCTCTTCTCGAGGCTGAACAGGCCCTGCTCCCTCAGCCTTTCCTTAGAGGAGCGATGTTCCAGTTCCTTATTCATCTCTGTAACCCTACACAGAACCTGCTTCAGGAGCTCCATGTCTCTTGTACAGAACTTTTGCAATGCAATTACTTTAAAGAAGAGGCCTTGGTTATCTTTAGGGAAGTCTCTTCTGGTTCACTTGCCTAAACATCTCCAGTGCAGGTGCCCACTGAGTAGTTTCCTATGCCTTTCTAACTCTTCCTGGAGTGAAATAGGCTCTTATGAAGACATGTTTCAGTCGGCCAACTTCATAATCTGTCTTGGAAAATTTTAAGTCATGTTCTAGAAGTGCTTTTTCCACCTTAGGCTGATTTTATGGAGTCAAGAAGATTAGTTCAGGGCAAAAGTACCTTACCCTGACTTTCTAAACCAGCATTCAAGAGCAGCAGGGCTACATGGATTTTCTACACATCTTCTCAGGTAAGGCATTACCAGGAAGGAGTGTCTGGCTTTTCTGACCTCCAACACATTATAAAGCCTCTTTCTTTGTCTTGGCTTCACTTAAAAATAAGGTGGAGTGAGGAAGGTGTGAGTTTTTGTGGGACAGAGGGAATTCCTTTCTTCATAGTCATCATTGGATCCATGTTGGTGTTTTCACTAAAAAGTGTGCTTTTAAAGGTCTACAGGTCTCACTTGAAGAGTTTAGAGGGTGATGCATACCTTACAGCTGTAAAATGTATATCTTGCTTTTGCAGCCCTTGGCGACAGGGATTATTCTACACAGTGTGAAGGGACAAATCTCTGGCACTCTAACCTTCTTATCAGCTGAAGGACTGGCCCTATGTATGCTTAAGTGCCAGTTAGTGTGAGTTAAGTCTGTGAAATCACCTCCCAGGGAATTCTGGGAGAAGCTTCTTGCCAGTCTATAGAACTTTCCTTAGACCAGGTAGGAAAACAGAGAGGGTAGAAAGTCCTGAGCCCACCCGCAATCACATTTCCTTGTCCAAGAACATCAGATTTTTGGGATATAGGCTGAAAAATAAAAACATCCTATAAGGAGACTGTTTAATAAGTTGAGGCAGCCAAGTATGTGAAAACTCCTGTGATCTTCTCAAGCCTTGTTGGGATTGGCAGAAGGGTTTCCGAAGCACATGGAGGTGGTCAGACACTTGAAAAGGACTAAAGCACCAAGGGCCAGGTGGAAAAAAAATAATCTGTTAAATGTTATCACAGTATCTCTTCTTGGTGAGGTAAATTTCCAGGCATCTGTAACTTACTGTATGGTAATTTCATGTGCTGATTCTAGCCATAAATGACCTGTCTTTATTCAGTGTACGTCTGCTTCAGGATTTTATGCAATTCCATGTGAAGTCATTCCACCCACCACACTCAATACATGTGCTCTGCATCATTTAAATCAGTGCTTTGTGGCGTCTTACTCCTAAAAATAATTGTGTAGCAGATAACATCTTTCCTGTGCCTGCACTGCCATGATTTCTTTACCTGTCTAGAGGCTTGCAGAAACAAATGTGTAGAAGGAAGCCTCTTTGCAGCTTTTGTGACTTTTCAAAAACAACCACAGGCTACCTGAAACTGATGCTGCTTTAGATGAGTTGAGCTAAGTAGTGCAGAGTTGAGTACAGATGTGGTCACATCCTATTAACCTCATCAATAAGGTAATAGTTCCCTCTTCACCTAAAAGTCTCCATGCCCTGTACACCAAAAACTCCTTTGGGCACTTCCAGGTAGTTGATTCCTAAATCCTAGTACAGGTACTACAGAAAAAACCTTTCTGACTGGAACTTACAGTACTTTTCTTTATGAATCATCTGCCTAAATCTGCAAGATTTAATTCAGGGAAGACCTGTGGTAAGCGTAGACAAGAAAATAGTCTCTAATAACATCAGTTTGTAGTGAATGGATCTATGAAAGTTTGTGAGGTTTTAATAAGTTGGTCTAATAAGCTGTTTTGGTATAAGTGGTGGTGTAGACACACAAGCTGTTCTGAGATTTTACTGTAGTCTATATTGATGTACAGGTCTACTGGCAAGAACACTGCCCAGAATGCAAATTTTAAATTATAATTTAAGTGCTGAGAATCAGTGATGGTATTTATGAAGGCAGAATGAATCACAGAATTTAAGAAGCTGTGAAAATCACTGGCCTTAAGGAATTTGTTAATTCTCTAGTTTCATAATCTTGATTTAGCACTAACATATCTTATGCCTTCCTTTTTGCAAAGATGAAGCCATCTTACTGAGAAGAACTGTGAGCTATACAGTTAATCAGATTTTGAAAATATACAGAAATTGTACAAATTCAACTGTGGCTTAACAGCATTTAAGTTACTCCACAGTGTGTTTTAAGGTCTGGTTTCTCTGGTTCAGAGACGAGTTTAAGATCACAACATACCTCTCTCGAGATGCTTGCACTGTCAGGATGATGCATAAACTGATCCTTCTCATAGAAGATAAAACTGGCTCTGTGGATGACAGTGAAATTCACAGGCTCAAATGCCATTCTGGTATTCAGAGGCTCCGCTGCTGGAGATCCGACCTTACCGTGGAAGCTGGTGTTTGCTACTTTAAAAGGGGAAAGCCTGTGCCATCGAAGACATCTGGCTTGTTGTTGTAAACCTTAAAATTCCAGAGAGTAAAAGCCATTTTCAGGTACTCAATCACAAATCAGATTTGGGGTTATCAGTGTGTACATGTAAGGTTTAGGATACCTTTTAATCTATGTAAACAGTGTGCTCGAGAGCTGCATGTATTTATGTAGAGATCAAAGAAGTGGCAATGTCTATGGAGAATAAGCAGCAAGAAAAATCATAGGAATGGTAAATGATCAGTTGTGAGAAGGAAAACTTGAAAAACTTGATTCTAGACATGGCAAATAGGTTGCACTAAGATGTGGCTCTGACATGTGCACATGGGGGTGGCATATCACCCGCTGCTTGCAGCCTCTCTTTACTGAGGCTCGCTGCACTACGTCCTGGGAATACAAAGCAGCTCAGCTTCCAGCTTTCCCCCACCAGCAGCTTCCTGCCTTTTCACCAGCTGCTGCCTGCAGCTGGAATTGCACCATGCAGAGCCATGACGCACTCTCCCATGCCAGGGCTGGGCTTCTTTTCACCACCAGTTTCAGCATTCTGTCCCGGGAGCATGACCAGCTGTACAGCCTCTTCCCAGAGCTCCTGTTTTCTCTGCTGTCCTGTCTTCCACACTCACTTTGAACATCACCAAGGGCGCGCTGAAGTCAGTGAGGAATTTCCTCTGGCCCTTAGTTCCTTTCTTTGGTGGCTTTGGGCTGGTTCTGCTGTGGCCTGAGAATGTCCAGCAAAGCATCCAGCAACCTCCACATCCACGGAGATCTGCATTCGGCCCAGCTGCCTGACTGCTGGAACCACACTGGGGATCAGGCAGCAGTGGCTGGCGGAGCCCTGGATGATGTGTGGGGCAGGGACCAGACCCAGGGAGAACAGCCCTGCTCGCCTCCACTCAGGCTGTCCAACTTCTGGCTCTATGGATTTATATATAGATTTATGGTTCATCTATTGTCAAGGTGAGGGAATAACAACCTGCCTGAGGAAAAAGAAACCTTGGTTAATGACTGTGGCACCCCCTAAGCTGAGCCTCCTTTAGCATCCATGAGATTCTCTGGAGAAAGGCTACACTTGCTTTTCCATGTGTCCCTTCTCCATGCTCCTCTAGCTGCTAGAAGATTCTCTCCTTCACAGCAGTTCCCTCCACGGGAAGATGAGGGTGGCAGGGCCAGTGTGATGAAAAGCTGCTGAAATGTACTTTTTAATGAGAAAATGAAGTGTTCTCCATTGTGGTATGATTACTCTTTTTTTTTTTTTTTTCTTTTTTTTCTCAAATTCAGCAAAAAAAGAGGAAACAAAAAGAGGAACATGTGTTCATTTGTTGTAACTGGAGTTTGTGAAATGAGGTCTTCTTGAGAAGGCTACTAAACATTCATTTCAAAGAATATGGACGTTTTGGCATCCAAATATTGTAGCGTGTCCAGAATATAATTAGCTCCTGAAGTGGTTTGAACTTGTAAATATGTCTTTAGATCATAAACTGGTCCAGTAGCTATGCGAGCTTTAAAGCTGACTCTTGGAAAAACAAGACTTGGAAGGAGAACTCAAGCCACAATAGACATACACTGGGACCCGAGAGAATTTTCTTCATGCATATGGTTCATCTATTTACATATTTTACTGTAACCTTTTCAAAACCCTTGTGCCTCGGGCAGTGGATGAGATTACTACTAGAACAATATAGGTAACTGTGGATGGTTTGAACTGTTTAGCTGCCAGTATATATTTCATTCACAATTTAGGCTTTAATTTTCACCAGGCAAGTGAGGAGGAATGAGAAACATCTGCATCTGCCTGGTAACTGTCAGAAGACCTTAGATGCAACATTGAAATTAAATCTCACCTCTGCAAATGAGACTGGGAAACACGTTGTCTGTTGGGTAAAGTGAGGTGAAAAGAAGTGGAATGATTTCCTACAAACAGGCTCAGTGGCAAAAATTGAAAGAAGAACCCAAAAGACAAAGGATATTACTCCTTCTCTTTTCTGACTTCTCAAATATACTTTCCAGGCATGAGAGAACCAATTCAGATCAAATAAGCTGGTCCAGACCATTGCCCAAAACCTGAATAGTTAAAGTCTGCATAGGGCTTTCAAGCTATAAAGTACACTGTAAGTGCTAAGTATTATTATTACTTTGAATCAAACAAAACCCAAACCTGTTTGAGAGGTTCAAAAATATTTGCTTAACTTTTATGTATTTATTTTACATTCTGGCTTCACTCTGCGCTTCCTGTTGTCTCCTGGGACTGAAAGTGCAGATTCTCCAATGCCACAAGGTGGCTGTGCTAGCAGTATTTCTGAATTGGCTGGAGATGAGGCGCTCTGGAAATCTCACAGAAAAGCTTTCTGCGAGACTCTCTGCACACAGCTAAATCCACCTGGAAAGTGGAGGGGGAGGCGTTGGCTGCGGGAAAAGCCCCTGCTGAAGGGGGCAGTCAGGATGGTGTTGTACTCTCCCAGCAGGAGCTGAAATTTTGAAGGTAGACCTTTCCAGACTGGGGAGCTGATGCAAGGGCTTTCAACAGGGCCTAGATGACTTAGGGATGTAGTTACCTTTGATTGCCCCCCTGCATGAAGGGTTTTAAGACTCTCACACAAGCTGTGATCAATGACTCCCTTCCAGCCAGGGAAGGAGATGTCTTGGCAAAAGGGTGGGAAGAGCACCATCTGCATGAGACAACCCCTCCTGTAATTAGTCAAATCATCACAAACCCTTTCTGTTTTCCTCATTTGACTGCCGTCTGTTGGGCTCACCTCTGAGGTTCGTGTGTTGTTTGAAATTGGATTGAGTCTATTAACCTCTTAACTGCTTCTGGCCCTACCTGGCAGAGCTGTGTGCTGCACTGACTCCTGTGGAATGCCAGTAAAGTGTTGGCAGGGGAACAGATGCTGTTGGGACCCAGCAGAGAAGTGGTTAGCCACATGGATGTTGTTCAGTGCAACAGCCTGAAAGCTCATATTGTGAGAAGCACTTCTCACCATGTGTAAAGTCTGACACATATTTCAAAGGAAAGCTTTTAATTACAGTTGGCAGCTCTGCCCCCACGCTGAAAAGTGACTTAATTTTTGACCCCAGCAACAGAAGAGTCTGTAAATCAGGCTGCCATTGCAGTACTAACTCAAATAAAGAGCTGCAGCCTTGTTGCCTGCAGAGGAGTGCTATGTGGGCTGAGCGTGACCTACCAAAATGACTATTGAGCTACGGACTATAAGTGGCTTGAAATAAGTCATCTTATGCCTCAGTTTCCTCATTTGCAGAATAGCAGGAACAGGAATGTCCCTTCTCATAGCATGGTGTAGGACCTAGTCGGGAGCCCCCCATCCCAGCTATCATTAATTACAGTGTATTCAGATGATGGGGGTCACAGACTCGCCCTAACTCTAAACTAAGGTCTAGATTTAGACTGAGCTCAGAAGTGTTTCAGCTCCAGGTTTTAGTTCAGCCCAGCGATGTCACAGGGAGGATTAAAACTGGGTCTGGGTTACTCAAAAAGGGGGAAGTTCAGAGAAGAAAAATTTGGTCCATTGCTGGGACAAAGGACAACTCCTTTGCAACATAGCAACCTTGCACACATAGTCCTCATTGCTGTGCTGCTCAGAACAGCGTGTACTCCATCCTTAGGCTCCAGCAAACTGAGTAAAAACTGGAGACTTCATGAATACCACCATGCCAATGAGAAAGGCCATTTTATTTTTCAGACATAAAGGGAAATCCAACTTTTGTCTTATATGTAAAACTTTTTTTTTTTTTTTTTTTTTTTTTTTTTTTTTTTTTTTTGTGGTGGTGGTGGTGTTTTTGTTTTACTCTGTATCTCTTCCTTGTGCAGAGCACCGACTTTTTCTCTGATAAAATCAAAGGAAAGAATGCTAGAGAACTGAAATGATGATGGAAGAAAACATTAAGTTAGTGGAAAAAGCCATGACGAAATAACTTCTGAGAAAACTTCAGGTGCCAGCAAGCACTTTTTTAAGATGCCCACCTCAGCAAGACAGAAATTTTGGAGATTTTAGACAACCCAATCCACAGACTGACAGCTTGCTAAATAAAGATTATGGTGTGCAAGGGGTCTAGAAGCCCAGCCTATTGTGGAGCTTGCAGCTTGTCCAAACCCAAGGAGATTCATACCTCTGCTTGGTGCTGTGTGGAAAAACAGAGGTGAGGGCCAATACTCTCTGCCTGCTGTCACAGTTGTGGTATTTTAGGCAGCCCAGCTAGACCAGTGCTTCCCTGAGCTGCAGCCTGGTATAGGGAAGCCTCCTGGGAGTGTTGGGTGCTCCTGGCCAGGGAATGTGCTAGATTTGGAGTCCTCAGGGGCTGCTGCCTGCAGAGCTGGTACTGCATGGCCATGAGTGCTGATTTCCAAAGGCAGAATACTAGTATACTGGATAATGGAGGGCTGGGGATAGTTTTTGTTTCTCCAATCTTTTTTTCTTGTTTTTTTCCAAGCCTGTTTGCCAGTCTCTTTTCAGAAGTGAAGACAGCAAGCAGTGTTGTCCATCTGTCCTCTGTCTTGTATTGTAATTCTCATGCAGTGGAGTCCAGGCACTGGACCCTTTCTCTCACCCTCCTACATTTATTTTGCACCAGAGGAGGGATGTAGCAGGGTAAACACACAGGCACAGACCAGGTAAAAAATAATAACTGAGTGACAAGAGAAGGAGAACTAAAATTCCTCCTAGTGGTCATCACAGAAAGCTGATGTGAAGTCCTTATTATCTCAGGAAGGAAGTAGCAATGCACAGAGCAAGGCAAACTGTCCAGCTGGAACACCTGGACACCACAGTCCTTTCCACCAGTGGTCAGATGGCAAGGTGAGCTTTCAATAGCTACTGCCAAGTACCTTCCAAGCTGTTGTTCTTCCAAGACAAAGATCCGGCTTTGCAAGAAGCCTGTTGGATGATTCTGCACTCCGACTGTAGGGTGTGTGTCCTTCAGTGTGTTGCACTGTATGCACATATTCCTCAGGCACAACTGCCCATCAATAACTCCTTGTCAGCATTCCACTTCTAATGATGACTTGCACCAGAGGCACCTTAGCTCTCTGCCTTGCAGAGCAGGATGGGTAGGATGCTGCAGCAGCACTCAGAGCAGGATGGATTACAGCAGGCATTCACTTTAAATCTGGTGTGTTTCTTCTCTTTCGGCTTTTCCCAAAGCAGCCATGCCAAGAGGAATCCTCTGGTCCTGATGGATTTTAAAATGTGCCAGGAAGGACCTAGGCAGATAGTGTGATTTGGCTGTTATAAGTAAAGGAATGCCTAAGCTTGGTTTTAGAATTTGAAGCCTGCACAGAATTTTGGGTATATACCATTAATTTATTTTTCATGCATATGTAAAAAAAAAAAAAAAAAAAAAATTATTTCATGGTTGAGGTGCCAGAAGAGAATGCTGAATGTGGTGTAGCATCATGGTCTCTGTAGGAGTGGTAGGTTTGTGTGTCAGAGGTGCATCTCAATTACCTTGCCCAGGGCAGTGAGGCTCTGGGCTGCCAACAGGCATCACTGGGAGTGCTCTAGAGCTGAAACTTTGCTTTCTGTCCTTTTGTGTGCAGTCCTTCTCAAAGACTAGGTGCATTTAAATTAGGTCTCTCAGGAGAAACCAGAGATCATTCTACCAATTGCTTGTGTGAATACCATACGCCGGAGCTGGAGGACACCGTCATATGTATTTGTGATAAAAGCTATACAGTGACAGTACATGAGAAGAATGTGAACTTAATAAAAATCTGGGAGTCCATGTGAGAAAGAAAAAAAAAATTTCAGTTAAGAAAGTCCAACTCTGCATGGTGCAGTTTTATTACCACAATCACCCTTCCACTGAGTTAATGCCATGGTTTACAAATGTGCTAAAACCCAAATAAATTATCTAAACCATATCAAACCACTTGTAATTTGCTGAAGCTTTTGTGAAAAAGCTGACAACCAAAAAAACCCTGTTGAAGGGTTCCAATAAAAAATACCACCAAAACAAGGAATTAAGGTCAGTGTGGACAGCAGCCCATTAAATCACTGCAGCAAGTATTGCTGTTGTGATGAACACCCTAGATAAGGTGCGGGTACTAAAAATAAGTCAGAGTTCCTCGAATAGCTGTACAGCATGCAAATGATTTACGAGAGAGGCTACATTTATTAACATGTTTATTATAACAAATCTGGTATGACTTCATGTTAAAACGTTGGCGGGGTGTAATTCTTCTCTAGTTGGATACACTGAAGTTTATATGAGAGGCTGAGCTTTTTGGGTTTGAGCTTTCATTACCCTGCAAGCAATTGTAGCTATGCACTGACACCACTAGGACGATAGCAATGATTTAACATGATAGTAATAGCAATACAGTCAAAGCTCCGTCAGAATTTCCATTTTAAACTGTTTGTTTAGAAATAATATTTCAACCAGTTAAAACAGCCTCAAGAACAAACTTGGCATTTGCAGCCAGACTGGATGCCTGGATGCAATTACTTTCTTCTATTAAAAAAAGAAAGAGTATCTTGATTTTTTTTATTATTTTGAAAATAATTTTTTCTGTCGTTGTTCTTGCTGCTATTGTCCAGATGAAAGAAGTTTAATCTTAAAAAAACATGGCTTTGCAACCACACTGTCCATAAAGAAAACAAATTGCTTTTGGCATTAAAAACAGATGAGCAATTTAGGCCTGGATGAAGCTGATCCTGGGGCCCAGGGATCAATGGGAGCTTTGTTATCCACACCACGAGATGCGAGAGCAGCCCTGTGCTGTGGGAGATGGGAGATCTGAGCTCCTGGTATGCACCCCAGTTTTACCCCATCCACATGTCATTCCCAGGGGATGGAAAGGAGCAGGAACTGCTCACGCTGGGAAATGGTTTTGTCTGCACATCAGTACTACACCCCTAAGCTCAACAAGCAGCAGATTTGGGTATGGAAAGCATTCCTGTTGCTCCTCCTGGACCTATTGACAAAAAGATTATTCCAAAAGCAGGAGACAAGCTTGGAGATGGTCTGACTACGGGGGTCTGAACCACAGCATTATTCATAATGGGATAAATTCAAATTCTAAATTGGAATTTACTGAAGTTTTTTTAAAACTTCAGACTTAGCCCAACTTTTCAAGGATATAGCTATGATACATTCCCAGACAAGAAAAGAACAAAATCTTACATCAAAATGAAGCCAAGACTGAGAACATGAATCCTTATTCAAAGGATAAGAAGCCCAATGTGGTCATACCTTAACTCAAGCATTGAAAACCCCAGTCAAGACTACACTCACAGTAAATCCAAATGCATGAAGGAATAAAAGAAGGGCAAAACCACTCAGGCAATGTTAATCCTCTCTGAAATCAAGTCAGACTGCTATTTCAGAGTTTATGACCTTAAATGAGAATGAATTGATATTAAAAGCCTCATTGCTTTTTAAAATGTGCCCCCCTTTTTCCTTTCCATGTGCCTGGACTTCAGGGAATTAAGGCTCTTCAGGTGCCTTGAAAGTATTTACTACCTCTGATGGATAACTTTAATTTTGATTTAACAGAGTTTAAGAAGTCAATTCAGAGCTGACTGTAACAATTTTGCAAGGAAATGCGCAATCTTTGAGCTCAGATGACTCATTTTTATGCTTGATTTGGGATTTAGCAGCAGCATATTAAAGTGGTGATTCTTCTAAATGCAACTGGAATATTGTCTTTTCATAGGGCTGTTTAATATATAACAAAACACCATAGAAACAAGTGGGAAGCTTGTCTCATTGATTTTAATGGGAATTTGTTTCCCATGAAGAATTTGCTGGTTCAGTATTTTCCTAGTTGTGCAAAACCAATTTGCATGGAAAATAGATTTGACTTACTTGGGCTTTTGATGCTGCAGAAAGAGGGAAAAACATATTTGGGGATCCTTGTGGGGCTTCAAAGAGCCAGCAGTTCTTTGCTGTGATGTCTGCAGCATTTGCAGAGTTGACAGCATTTGCAAAAGCAGGCAAAAGCCTCAGTTCCCATGGTGGGACAAACAACAGGAGTCACGTTTTCAGGAGGAACTAACCCTGGCCCTTTCTTGCACAGCTGTTGAGCTCAGGGCTGCAGGCACGTGTCTGGAAGGAGTATGGGCATGGGTAGGGAGAGAACAAATGTGTTTCCATCCACCTCAGCCTCTGCTTGACCGTGCACATTGAACATGCAGCCAGAAGAGTCCTGCGGAAATCAGAGGGACCATTTCCCCTCTCTCATTGCAGACCACCCTGGCACATACCTACTCCAACACTGCTCTAAGACTTGGCATTTGGGTTGAAATATTGACACAAACCACTGAAAAATTTCAGGGCTTCCAGGTCAAATTTTCATGAGAAGAGAGAGAAGCTGTGTATCATAATGACACTGCATAGTATTGTGTAACACTCTTTGGAATGAAACCTCCTCTCGGGCCTGAATTATGTGGTTCCTGATGTGTTTGGTGAGAGTCACATCTTTCCGTGTACAGCTCTGGCAACAGCCACACTGCTGCCTCTTCTAACCAGCACGTCAGGCCCCATCCTGCTGATATCTGTGGACTAATGGCTTCCGTCATCTCTCTTTCCCTTCCTGCCTCCCCAGACAGAGACACGACCTTGACTGTGTCCCACACCTACAGCACATCCACGGCTTTCTGGTGCCAGCTGGCAGCAGTTTCCTCCTCAGTGTGCATTCACTCATCCTTCATCCAAGTAAGGACCTCAGGTGGAAGCAGCCTTCCCTGGACACCAGGGTGTTTGGTCTCCTCAATAACATGACCCTTGCTGGAGCTGAGCAGGAGCCCTGGGATTGCTCCTGCCCTTTGCAGCCCCAGTTGTGCCTGTGCACACTCAGGACATCCGTGTGGTCCCCTCCTTCTGTTTTGAGGACAAATCCACCAAGTGGAGCCATACTTCTGTCTGTGGAGCTCCACTTCCCATCCACTGGCATGGCTGACAGCACTGCTCCCACTTTCCAAGAGGTTGTGATTTTAAACAACTATTCTTTTCATTGTGACTTCTTCTATTTAATTTTAGACTTAGCCAATGGCACTGGTGTCGGCAGGAGAAGAAGAGATGGGTAGAACTTCATAACCTCTGGACTTCTTTCAGATTTGCAAGTTGATGAAAATCCTGGGGGAGCTTTTCCAATATTGTTTTCATACTCTGTAAAACTGGAAAAGTGAAATTCTTCTGAATGAGCAGGACGAGGAAAATACTTAGCTCTGACGATGCTGGGAAAATTCTGGGGTTATTTTTATCCACGCATATAATTTCTGGTTGGAAAAAAAAAAAAAAAAGTTGCCTCAAGTGTTCTGAATATGTGAATTTCTTATCTTCTCTTAGAAAACACAAGCACTGGCAGGAGAAAGCAGACTTTCTTCATTAGTGCCAGAATATTTAACATAGGTTCCTCAATATGGAAAAAAGTAGTCAGAAGAAAAACAAGGAAAGTCATTATCTGTTTTTTCCCCTTTTAATAACCTTTTCAGTAGCACAATGCATTCAAAGCTAGGCACATTCCCCTCAGTGCAATATGGTCTCAAGACATGATTTAGATGGAAAATTTAAGTAAGATTAATGCAATTTATTATCCGCCAGGATATCCCTACAAACCACACTTCTTGGCTGAATTTTTGATTCTCAATCTAATATTTCAGATGAGATTTCCAGATGGGTGTCTTATTCCTCTATTAGTTTAGTGAGGGTGATATAGAGTTTGTAAAACAGGAGAGGTTAAGCTAGTTTTAACACTTGATTAATCATTTAAATTACTTTGTTACTGTTTGAATCCATTGACTTTTGTTTACCAAGCAACTCCCTGAAACCCAAAGCCAACAAAAACGGCAGGCAGCTTTCCAAGTTGTTAATTTATTCAATGAGTTCTTCAAAGGAGTTCTAAAAGGGGAAAAAAGGAGCAAATTTATAGTTGCATTGAAAGCGTAGAGCAATTCTTGTTCATTGCTTGCTAAAAATGTCTAGGTTTTTATGACTCAGAAAAAAAAGCCAATATTCAAATATACTGGCCAGCTCCTGGAGACATATATTTTTTTTAAGCAAATCAAGCAAGTGCTCTTAATAGAGCCTGACTGCATGTTCATGCAAATTCTTATTGAAATAAGTTCAACTCGTGTGACAAGCCACACATTTCTTTGCTTTTTATGTGCAAATGTGACTTCATCTGAAGTAAGTTTCTGTTCCCCCTCAAGAAAATTCAGCGGGAGCAGGATCAGGCCCGTAGGAAGTCAAGAGCACAGGGACAAAGCTTTTTCAAAAGCAAGTATGAATGGGTGATTAAAAAGCCCCCTTCAGTTACACAATATACATGCGTACTGTTTGCAATTGTCCTCTGGGGAAGGGGGAAAAAAATCCCAAGCCCTAAATCATGAAAAAAAGTCCGGCTTTCAATTCTGCATATTACAAAGTTCGAGTTTGGTAAATTGATTACAATTTCTTTACAGAGACCTATCAGGAATAAACCACTAAGTCTTAGACATAAATCTGAATTCCAGAGTCTCCAGCTAACCGAGCTCATAAATGAATTCCTAAATGCTGACTGTGCCAGAAGACCCAGTGCTGCAAAACCACTTGGCAGAAGCCATTAGTTTCAATGAGATGAACTGCTCTATTTAGCTCTCATTCAAAACTTTACAGAAATGCCAGATTTCCATAAACACAGGTTTCCTTGAATTTCCAGGGCTTTGATTAACTGGTAGATGAGGGTGTCTTACAAATATAGATTTGTATGCAGAGTTCAGCTCAGAAAGCAAGAGAGACTGGAAACGGACTATAGGCTTTTCTTTCTTTCTGACTTTTTCTCTTCCTGAACTAACAGAAAGCAGGAAAACTCTTTTAGAATATTTTGGAACTAAGACTTTAATAATTAATAATTACGCTGTGGTTTAACAATATTGTAGATCATTTTCCTGCCATTTATATCATGGTGTGTTAAGCTTTTTATGACAGATTAATATCCTTCAGCTTTTACAGTATGATTTTAAAGTACTGAAGCAATGAAAGATGAAAAAAAATCAATCCTTATTTTTTCCTCTTTAAAGAAATCAGTTTGTGACATTTATTAAAGTCAAAGGCTACCTCTTTTTAAGGGACAACATTTTGATGCTGTTTTTTTTTCTTCTTCCCTGTACTTTTGTGACCCATCCATCAGTCAGTTGTGTTGAGACCAGTAGTGATTTTTGATACATTATGTTTATGCAAGTTCAGTAAGGAGCAAATTTTATGGTTAATTTTGGTTTGTTTTTTTTGTTGTTGTTGCATTCTGGGTTTGAGGCCAAGTTATGGACCAATGACTTTTATAGCCTGGATGTAGGAGCACTAAAGATTAGAAAATCAAGTCTCTCTTTCTCCCCCAGATAATTTTTTTCCTTCCACCAGCAAATGTACCTAAAAAATGCATAATCTCTATAGTACTATGGTAATCATCATAAATCTATGAATAAATGGCATTACTAGCAAGAGTGCAAGAGCAGCTCAGATAATAATATGCAACTATGGTTTATTAACCTTAAACCCTCTTAAATCAGTCATGGAACCATAGCAGCCAAGAAAACTATTGTGGTCAAACGCCATGAGCTCCAGCTTGCTTTTAACACTAGGAATATTTCCCCTGTTCTCCAGTTTTTCTACAGCATCTCTGCTCCCTACTAGCATTTCTGTAATAAAAATTGCAGTTTATGTGCCTGTTTTGGGGTTAGGCTCTGGGAGTCTGATTCAGCATTTTAAATTTTTTTCCCCCCTTTTCTTTAGGAGAGCGCTGGCCGTGTGGGTGCTGAGCCATGGAGGCTGTGTGTGGCCCCGCGGCTTGGCACCCACACAGCCCAGTCCTGCTACAGCTGGCAGAAACTGCTGGGATTTCAGAGCTGCAAAGCACTACGTTGGGCCTTTGGCATTACCCCACCCTTCCTGAGCACTGCCTTGAATAAGCTCGTACCCTTTGGCCATCCAGGGATAACGGGCTTTCCAGGGCATTCTGCTCCGCCGGCGAATGAAAAAGGTTGCTGAAGCCTGTACGTGCAGAAATAAATGTGGTCTGGCTTCTCATTGAGAATTCCCCTCGTTTACCATTGCCTTTTCCTATGGGACTTGCCACCAAGAAGCCGAGTTTGGGTCTAGGTGATTGACAGGGATTGTTGTGTTGACAGAGGTGGATTCAGCCCGTGAGGAGAATGCTGCCACCGGAGCGACTAAAGCAAGCACAGTGAAATCAGCGGAAAACCGAAGAGCATTAAACCAACCAAACTATGCTAAAGATGCAAAGAAGACCTGAAAGGAACGGGGAAAACAATGAACGATCCTGCTGAAAAATGAGAGCTGCAATATGAGGATTTCAAGAACTCCAAAAATGAGCTGAGAAGTTTGATCTCAAACAGAATGGAAAAGTACTGTTTATAGAGCACTTAGAGTCATGACATGTATTGGGATACAAAATTCATGCCTCAAATATTCAGACTTCAGGTTGGGATAAACATAATATTGAGTATAAGCTTCAATTTGACTATTGAAACTACATAATCCTTTTTACCAAGGAATGACTGGCGAAATTCAAAAAAACCCCTAAACCCCAAACCCCAGAGATAATTTACTACTGTTGTATTATTTCTCCTTACAGAAAAATCTAACAAGAAGAAACCACTGAAACATAGTTTAGGTCTGAAGAACCATGTTTCTTGAGTATCTGTAAATCTCTGAACATCCGGCTGCTTTGACTGGTTTCTGCGAGCCCCAGAGCCCCAGCTTTGATGAAAGGCCACACACAGATCACAGGCCCTGCAGGAGAAACCTTGCCTTGGCATGGCACAGAGGCTGTCTGTCCATCTGAGACTTGGTGTCTGAGAGCCAGCCACAAACCTTGTCTTTCCTAAGAGAAATAGACCAACTTTTCCTTCTTTTAAGATAGCCAAAGGAAGTCCTGCTCCTGTAGCCAATGGTCTGGTGTGCAGAGCACTCAGGCTGGGGGATCTCTAACAGTGCCTTCCTCACCTGGGTAAAACACAGACCTGTACCTTCTATAAACCCTGGGAGCAACTTCAACACAGATGCTGAGGCTTGCTGTGAGAGTGAGAGTGGGGGAGTTCAAGAGTTAGGCTGATTAAGGGCCGAAGAACAAAGGCACATGAGGGAAAAATCTAATCCCCATTCCGAGGGCTGGCTGCCGGTTTTCCAGTGCAAGATTCCCTCCTACTGCAGTGCTACAGGCAGGCTTGTGAGCATCACCCATCTATTACTAGTAGCCAAATCACTCTCTGCATTTTGGAAGCAATGAGTATTGAGGGGCTCTTTGGAGTTTTGAGAAAAGCTGGAAATCATGCTCTCCACTGAGCACAAACATGTGGGACACCACTATCACAGCACTTAGTACATCATTTGTACCATCCACAGGTGGCATATACACCATGGAATTTCCTAGACAAAGTTTTTATGTCTCCCCAGGATTGGGAGGTTTGTGCAGATCAGAGGGAGTGGAGAATAAGAGAGAGGCAGAATTTGCCACATAGAACACCAGATGAGCCATTCATTCCCTTTGTGTGTTAAATCTTGTGCCCTGCCAGCTGCAGTCTCTCCCAAAATTAGGGGCACCTGACATCTTACTCTTATGTTTGCAGAGAGGTGCAGGTGACAACAGATTATTTTTATTGAGCAAATGCACCAAACCTAGTGGAGTCCCACAGATTATGGGCAGGTATGCAAGCACATGCACGAATGCACAGAGATGCAAATCCATCAGGGATTTGTTTGAGAGGAGGATCTAGATCACTCTTTTAGGAAAGGCGTGGGGATGTCTTCACATGTAACTCACTCTAAGTAAAAAAAAAATGCTTCAGTAAAATTTACACAAAAGTAAAAATTTATGCATTTATGCATAAATAACCATTTATGCACTGGTTCCTAATGAAAAAAAAAAAAAGGAAGAAAACCATAATTTTCAGTTTTTCTTGCACATTTGAGTACATGAGGAATTCTGCCAAGAATTTTTATTTCAGATAACGGATTCCAAGACCCCATCATCAGTGTGGAGGAATTAATACCCTCTGTTCGTGTTTTTTGCCAAAACCAAATGTGGAAAATGCTCAAACCACACCTGTTTCAGTTCTACAGCACATACACTTCTGCTTGCCAGCTCCCTAGCTGTTAAAATTAGTTAGGGGATTTCTGATACTTTTTTTTATTCTTTTCTATTTTGTTTTATTTTTCAAGGCAGTTACAGGACAACAGTAGCAAGGGTATGTGGTTAGCTCATAGGGATGTGAGAGGGAAAGCAGAAACACTCTAAAGCTCCAGCAGCAGTTGCAGAGAGGAAGATTTGGCTCTCATATTGAATGTTAGTTCATGTGAGGGTGTTACATCTGCGCCGTGGGCGTCAGCAGGGGAATGTGAAGTTACTCCGCTGATCCAAGAGGGTTTGCTCAATTCTCTTTTGAGGTATGGCCTGATGGGCCTCAGCACAGCACCAGAGGATGTCCACGTTGTGAAGAAGGACAGAGAAGGAGAGTTTTTTTGAAAGAAATGCTCAGTGTAAGGTTGATGACAAATGGTGGTGTCATACAGATGCTTTAGGGAAGCAGATGCTTTTGGAAATGCAACAGCGGTGCTCATCTCAGTGTCCACCTGTCTCTTCAGGAACGCAAGCTTGAATTTAAATATTACCCTGTTATTATACCCCCCAGGCCCCTGTATCAGTCAAGTGGACAATCACCCCATTAGCACCTCAGACTGCTGTTCAATTCTCCACTATCCAGCCACTGCCCTTCCATGCTCCGGGTGAGCAAGTGAAATGTCTCTGGTGAGCAGATCCAAACAAACTGTGACACATCATATAAAAACCACGACTTGTTTTGTCCTCCCCCTAAAATTTCTATAAAATATGCACTGTCTATAAGATTCTACTTTCTAGTTACTTTCTAGTTATCTGTAAATATTTTTGCCTCTGTTACATAGATTTCCTAGTTTAAACTCACAATAAAATCTGGTTAAAGATGCACTGAAATGCACATCATCAAGGAAAAATATTAACCAGTGAATTACATGTCATCTATACTACATTAGCACAATACATTACAAAATCAGTATTTCTGTTGCAGAAATGATGAGCAAAAATAGCTTCAGAAAAAAATGAACAACTTTCCCAGGATTTTAAAAAATTATTTTTATAAAATTGCTGTCTTTAGTTGGCTAATTGCTGTCTTTAGTTTGCTACATAATGTCTGCTGGAAATACGCCGCTCCCTTCCACTTTTGTTTATACTCATAATATTCTCAGAATTTTCACAATGGTACTGTGATTTACCCTCTCCTGTGGAAGGGGCCTTTTGCTATTTTAAAATTAAAACATAAGGTGCCTCATGCCCTCCTCCACAACAAACCCTTCTCATTTTGTTTGCAACAATAAATATAATGAAAGAATCTCATGATTCGCAGGTTATGCAAAACTCTTACACAGAAATTTTGTGTCTCATGAAAGAAGCATATTAAACTGAGGAGTCTGCTAACTGAAACAGTAAAGGAAAACTAGGGAGCATCAGTACTATTATAAAGGCAAGGAAGATATATTTTTGCAGAACAGTTTTCAAATTTGAATTTGACATTTGAATTCCAGAAAATCAGGTCTAAAGAATGGCTCTAGGAACCAAACACAAACCAATTTGCAGTATTTAATAGTTATTCCTCAAACTAGCAGGTCTTTCCCCTTTTTTTTATCTGAGAAATTGAATCCTACTGTCTCTTCAGTGTCTCCTCAAAATGGTTAATTTAGAAATATCCAAGGGATAGTTTAAATCCCATTGTAGGCTAATGAGTTTGGGGCTGGGTGGGTGATATTTTTGGCAGATATTTAATAGGCTGTATAAACACCTGGCTAGTTTTCTTTTTCCTGAAACACAAAGACTTCAGCAGCCAACCTCTTCTGACTAATCAAAAGAGGAGTTTAGAGCACCCTACCTCTCTACCCATGCCCATGATGGTGACTGATTTTAGGGCTCTGATGTTCATTTGGCACCTTACACCATTCAGTACATCACATACTCTATTATACTGTGTAATTTTTGGAAGCCTAAATGTCATGCAGTAGTAATCAAAAGCCTTAAAATGTCTCTTATATTTATGTAGTCATTTTTATCAAGCGAGTTATAATCTCACCAGAGGATGTAATCAGATCTGTCCAAGGAGACTGATGTTCATAAAACAATGTTGGCTAACATTATTTCTTTTCCAGGCTTTTACTTCTTCTTTGATTATATCTTGTGTCAGTTTTATTCCTGGTTCTGCAATTGGAAACCCACAATAACAGTGCTATAATGTTTCACAAATCTGTTCATGGTCAACTCTCCTGTTGATTCAAACTGTGAGCATTTGGCTTTTTTATATTCTTTTTTTCCCAAGAATCCAGAAGTTATTTAAGTAATTCAGGAATCCTCACAAGAACTGTGTGTAGAACCAAAACAGGACACTATGTGCTGGCATACAGAGATGAGTTATGGCAACAAAACTTACCACCCACCCCTTGATGAGCTGCCTGTGCACTGTGACTGTGATGGGGCTGTCCTGAGGTTAGTTATACCACATGAGTAGGATGAGTTCTCAGCTCAAGCATTCCAAGGTGGTTATAGTGCTTTGGCTGAGGAATGGCAACTTCTTTATGGTGCTGCCATGGCATCGTGTTGAGTCTGCAACGAGTCGCTTATAGAAATGGGGCACAGGTTCCTAAGTCCTTTAGCTTCATTGAAATCGCATCCACCACGTCATTCAGTGATCCAAACACACATACACATGTGCAGATACTCTTTTTTCCATTGACAGTCAGCCAGGCTGTGTAGCAGAAAGCTCTGGTAGCTCTGCTACTGAGCAGGTGTGTCCACAAGCCAGCAGAGCACACCCTACACCAGATGGCTTTCAGAGCTCTTCTGCATGTGCACCACGTTCATCAGAAGCATGAACATCACAGTGGTACCTTTTTTTAATCCTGTTTCCCTTCTTTCTTGGCTATTTATGCAAACAACATTTTGAAAAACACACAGACGCTATTCTTTCCTGGCAAAAGTGTTGGAGTTTTTTGTGGTTTTTACATTCTGTTGCTTCAGGAATGCTTTTGCACTTAACACCTCCGCAAACTTTTTTTGTGACACAATATCTCATCTGGTAGGTCCATTCTGAGATGGCTGGCTGGCGTGCCAAATACAAGCTCCAAACCCTATCTTCCCCAGGTGCTAAATTGCCTTTCCTGATAGTCTGAGCAAAATCTGGGGAGGTGTTTGGTTTAGGCTTGGATGGTACACTCAGATCCCAGCCATTCCCTCTTCCGGACACCCAATAGCCCTGAGAATATCTCAAACAGATAATGTCAGTCTTGAGAGAGGTGCTCTGAGAAAGCACTTTTTTCCCCTGCATTTTTCTTGAGCATAGATCAAATGTGGATGTTGTGGGGAAATAATAAAGAGCAGAGGTCTATGTGGAAAGTCAGGGTTGTGGCTGTGCTCAGGCCACAGCTGCCCGCAGCGTATCACCTGCTAGAACAGGATAACACCTCTTTGAGCACTCACCTGAGCCCAGCCTGTGCTCTGGCACTTCATATACAACTTGTTATATCCTCCAAAAGGCACCTGACAGCCTGAACTGCAGCCCAGAGGCCATCCAGGAGTGTCACCAGCAGAGCATGAACTTAGCCAGGACAGTTTTAGCTGGCAGCCTCCCAGCGAGGGGGCCCAGCTTTTTGCCCTTGTACTGCCCCTGCTCTCTGCCTCAGTCCATGCAACCAGCAGTGCTGTCCTTCTCCTCCCAGGCACAAGAATCTCATCCAAATCTTGTGCCAGGTACCCTAGGCAGTGAATCATCCAGATATTACCAGAACCCAGCTCCTTACACCATTGGGTCCATTCCCATCATCTTGGTGGGAAGAGATGACATTGTCTCCTCAAACAACAGCTCATCACCAGCTACCTGTGCATCTGCCTTGATTCTCCTTTCAAAAAGAGGAGACTGCTTTCCTTTTATTCGTGGTGTTTGGTGCTCTGTTTTTCTTTCACTAGTGTTTCATGCTCTGATACAGACGTATTTCTCCAGAAAAGCTCCTGTGCATTAGGGTTTCTGTTTTCATTTATGACCTTAAGGGAAAACATCTGTTGCTATTGCTGTCTTGCCATTTGTCTTCAGCTTTCCTTGTAACTGTTGTTTTACTTGTGGTATCATCGTTCTTTCTGTATCCCCACTATCTTTCTACACTATATCTCCCTGTCTCTGTGATAGGTCACATGCTGGTGTCAGTGTTTTCCGGGACAAAGTCAAATTCTTTATTTTTAGGAGGTGTTTAAGTTAATCTCTTGTCTGTTACTACTCTTTGGGGTTTTAATGTTCTATTATCTTGTTCCAGACTCAAATTTTCTCATCTGAAATAGTCCCAGAGAGATAATGTGACTCAAATTTTGAAATTTTTTGTTTTTCTCTACAATGGAGAATTGCTGGACTTTCTCTGGCTTGGTTTTTAGCTTTTTTAGCTGTATTGCTGGTGCCTTGGTGATGTTTGTTAACAGCTGTTTTAGGAAAATATTGTAAGCAAAACAGAGGCCCAGATTTATCTGATTTATTCTGTCTCTCTAAGTGCCTTGTCATTGTTTTATAAAGCCAATGGGGAGAAAAAGAGGACAACTGAGATCTTAAGTGAGTGAATTTGTCCTCACTTCTCTTTTGAATAAACCACCACCAAACTACACAGTGAGACTGTAGTTCAACTGTGCTCCTCACTGAGGCAGCTCAGGAAAGGGTTAGAGTTAGATGAGTGTCAGTCAAACCACAGAGGGAAGATATAACCCTCACCAAGGCTGCCCCTGAGGGGCTCATCAGCACAAGACCCCCACAGAATCTCTCCTCTGTGTTTTATTCCACTAAAGAATGAGCAGGGAAAAACAAATGCAGGAAGCCTAAGCAGTGTCACCATCTTGAGTCAGTTCTATCTTTAGGTGACCTTATTTGAATTTAAATGGTGAATTTAGTGCAATTCCCTGACATCTTGGGTGCTGCCACTGAGATGTGCACAGGCCAAGTGAGTGATACAGACACTGATTTCTTTTCCAAGCATGTTGTGAAGGGCTTAATATAATTAAGCTACAATTGTCAAAGCATGAAAAAAATTAGATTCTTTTAAAGGAATATTGTTATATTCTCTGAAGAATAATGTGGGCAAGCATGGTGCTTCTCTATTCTAGATAGTAAAACATAGAAATTTGGTTTCAGGAGGTTCAGTGCAAACTTTTTAGATGCCTTACCTGAGTATAAACAAAAAAACCACATTGTTGGAATAGACAATATTGATACCACAGGTCTTTGAGACATCAAGAGTAATGACAAAAAGACCTTTCAAGACTGCTCATCTGCAGATCTCTGCACATCTCACATTCCCTTCAGCCATCTACCATTCTCTCAAACTAAAATACACACTTGTATTTGTCTGACTACAACGTCCTTATAAAAGGCAAAATTTACAAACCATCCTGTGCCTGTTCTACAAGGGGAATTGTCAAAGGTCACCCTGCAGTGGCCTTTCACCTCTGGATGAGCTGTAGGCCAAGATTTGGATTTTGTCTTTGAAAATGAGCAGAGTCTTTACATGGGGTTTGAACTCCTCCATGCTCCAGTCTGAGGGGCTCTTTTCCTGTGAAATCAAATGCTTTGCCAGGCTGGTCTTCATGTTATTTCCATCACTAGATGCTGCTTGTGCTCTGCAGGCTCCCTCTAGTTTTTAATTCCACCTGGGTTTCAAAAAAAGCATTAGATTCTGGTGAAAATCGAGAAATTCATGTCAATCCCTTTCTTCCCAGAGTTATGAGGAGAAAATGACAGATGCTGTTGTTGAGACACAAGCCAGTCTCTCATCTTAGTGTACAAAGTGTTTTCCTAGGGAATCTCCCACAGCCTTTATACAAAGGGCTTTCAAATTCCAAGCCTAAGTTGTGAATAAAAATACTTTCCTATATTTCCTAGATGGAAAAAAAAAAAAACCCTTACTGTAAATATCTGATGGCAAATCCTTTTCTCTCTCATAGTTCAGCAAAATTCCACCTGAGTAGTGCAGCAGAAAAAAAAATCCCAATTTTATCAAAACAAACCCATGAAACTCTTTTAAAGGTTTTAAAAATCTTTAAAGGGGAGAGACACCTGCATCCACTCAAAGAGCCCCAGCTTGAGTTAAAGACACAGATTGTGTTGTGGAAGCTCAAGCCAAGCAGTGAATGATGAAAAAAACCCCCTCATTTAATTTCTTGGCTTCTGCAGTCTTATCAGAGTGTTCTGCCCAGCAGAAATGAGCCCTGTGAAAAATGTATATCCCCAAGTTCAAATGTGCAGTGTAAAACAATATCTAAAAGAAGTTAATTCCATCGCTTGTTCCTTAAATAGTTTTCAGTGCGAGAGATGGTTTTATAATCATGTGTCTATGATCAGAGACTTTTGGAAAGACACCAAATCAAAACATCAGCAAAGAGAATGGGGTGATGTGGAAAACTGATTTATTCATTCAGAGTCAATAAAGTAAGCATGCAGTAGCTGGATTGTAAATAGCCCTGTGGAGAAGATTTATAAGCCTTAACATGGGGAGACAGGTTTATCCCAGTTAAAAGCCCATTTTGACTGGAAGAACCCATCACCATGTTTATAAAATGGGACCTTGCATGCAAGATGTAACCTTAGGCCTGTGTGAATTTGAAATGGGCAAACAATGTCAACTGTAACCGTGTTTTTCAGCTCTAAAGTGGAAAGCTAAAATTGACCTGAAAATATAAAGAAGGAAGATCAAAATTCTAAGCAAAATAATTCTAGGCCTCAGCAGGAATATGTACAGTGCTTAAAACTTCCCTTTGCTCCAGATTGCTGTGTTTATAAATCAAAATTATATGTCCAGTGGGGAAAAGGGAAGTAAAACTGTTTCCAAATGAAAAAAGGACAAGTGATTCATTTCTGTTAAAATCATAATTGAAAATACAGAATGTAGAAATGCTCTTGGTTTACTCTTGTTTTTATTTGTAACATTTGGTTTGTTGCAGTTAATATGATCAAGAGACTGAAAAAGAAGCCATTTAAAGAAACCATTTACCACTATAAATCTTTCAACTATTTGAAAAATAATACACGTAGCAGGCTTTCTGCACCCTATAAAATAGAGCTTCATCTTTACCAGGGATAAATGCACTTCCTTCGATTTCCTGATAGAACAGGCCTTTACAGTATTTCATTCATTAAACAAAAAATATCTTTATTGACTGTAGTGTATAAACAACTCTGAAGAAACCCTAGTGAAATCTAATGAGGTATTTCCCTTTGCAGCATGACAAGGTTCAAATATGTGCATATGTGCAGTAAGGAAAATAAAATAGACTCTGACAATCAGATACCCCAGCGAGCTTCTATCTTTGCCACAAATGTGCTCTAAATTCCAATGTGCTTTGACAATCACCATTTATTTCAATGCATCCTCCCCAGACGCTCATTCCTGAGAGCCAAATTCCCGTCTCATGGAAGTCAGAGGGAGGCTTGCCATAGGTATCAGTGTTGGAAAGATTTGATCCTCACTATGTTTAAAAGCAATCGGATGCAAAACAAAAGGAAATGAACGCCTTTACCCCTTGAAGTTCCGAGGACATTGAAAAAGCATATGTCTGGTATCTTTATTTCGGGGCTCTCACATGCTGACAGAATAACAACTGCCCTTCACGAGTTAGCAAGATGTCTCTTGGAGACCTTCACAGGCCATTTAGGGGTGCAGACCATTATCTTCCAGTGCAATAATTCAGATTTGTCTCCCTAGGTATGGCATGCCCTTCTGATAGTAAAATATTGTTCCCAGGAGTTCATCTGTGCTAGAGACTCTCCTAGGGTTTTGGCTAGACATAGAATGGAGGTTCTTGGATTTAAAGATGTGCTGCAAACGTAGCCCATTGCACCAAGAGGTGGATAAGGCTCCCTTATGGATAGGGAAAACTTAGAAGCAAAAGGAAAAACAGAACGGTTGTGGGTATCTCTGGACAAAAGGAGGACAATACAAACAGAGGGGCGGCATGCGAAATGAATCCTTTTGAAAGTCAGTCACTCATATGATCCTCATTATCGATAATGAGAAGTTATTAATGATGGTAACAAAGAGATAAGGCAACAAAAAGAAAGATTAGGACAATTATATTATCATAAGCTATTTTTTAGAAAAAACACTTTAACATATGTTGAAAATAAATATAGGTTCAGATGTTAAATTCATTTAAACATTTGAGTAGATATCACTGGTCTCCTGAGACGGCTGTGTACATCAGCAGGCTTAGGTCATGGGGTGAAGATAAAGACTAAGCAACCAGATTAATGCCACAGAGCCAGTCATCCTACAACTCTGGAAGGTCATATCAGCAAAGAAAAAAAATCTCCAACATACTCTCAAGCCCCAGTGACTTTGCCTTGCAGGATCAGCTCCTCATTTCCTCCATGTGACATCCATGACTGGTCACAGCTCAGCACTGCAGGAAAAATTGTGGACATTTCCAGTCAATTCAGAGAACAAACAAAACACAAAAGAATTGTGATGAAACTGGGAACACACTTCAGGCAATCCCACAAATTAGACAAAAAAATTGAAGAAAAAATGCTCACTGTACATGGATCACATAATCCTGGAGAAAAGCCAGTTTCCAGCAGGAGAACTGGGTATCTGTAATTGGGTATTTGTGAAGAGGTGAAAACAGAGAAAAATCAGTTCTTGCCTTTTAATGCAGAAAAGATTTGAGCAGCCCTTGAAATGCAGTGGTGTGCTGTTGATTCCTATTTCATGCTTTCCATGAAGGGATGGTCCATGCATCTTCCGTTGCTCTACTATTGCTGAGGTGTTGAGACAACACATAAAAGGAAAAGTGTGACAACAAAGGAGAGTCTCCCTTTCTCAGATGTCATGTTAGTACCTCCAAGCAGCCTCTTCAGTTGAGGCCTCATGTATTTTTATTCCTATTCCAGCTGCTCCTAAGAATGATTGGTAGAAAGGTGTGACTCCAAGGAAGGCTCAAATTGCTCCTCCAGCTGCTGGGTTTATTTTCGACCTTTTAATATGGGCAAAGAGAAGACTTTTTGAAATGGAAGACCTTTTGAAAGGGAAGACCTTTTGTGGCACAGCTCCAACGTGTTGGTTCCACCCAGCAGAGTGCTGTGCACTGCACTGTTGATCCCCTGCACTTATCTCTGACAAACTGTGTAATTACTACATGACTGACTACACTTCCCATTTCCTAGAACTGCTCCAGTTTAGAGTAAATTTCTTTTCACAAAACTAGGAAAACACTTGGTAACACTTCCATCAAGTTGTTGCCACCCACCAGGGGGGACATGAGCTCATGAAGTGGCAGCTCAGAACCAAACTGGCTCTTTGTTGTACTTGCAAGTTGCTAAAAAACTTTGGGTGGGAGAGTTCTGGTTATTCAGACTGACTTGTGCTGTGCAGCTCACAGAGGGACATTCATAAGTGTGCTGTGGATCAGGATGCACTTGGCAGGTGTGACAGCAGAGATGCTTTTTCAGAGAGATAAACAGAAGTTTTTTCACATAGTCAAAGCACAGATGAGGAACTGGGTGACAGAAAGATTGCATGACTTACCCAGGGTCATACAGGAAGATTGTGTCAGTGCTGGAAACTGAATGTGAAATTTCCAGCTCCCAGCTAGCTCATTAATTATTTTATCATCTTCTGCCACAATAGGAAGATTACTGAGAGTGCAGTCATTCCTCACATAACTGCTGGGAATGCTGAATGCTTCCAAATGCACATAAATATGTAGGGAAAGAGTATATCTGAAAAAACATTGCACCCTAATCTGCATTTCCTCATCTATGTGTTCAAGTGGCCTGGTTGTAATGGTACTAACACTGCATATCAAAACCCATGGGTGGGAATCCAAAAACTCTGGGACACTGCCTTCAGTATGTTCATACTGTCCTCTGTAGATGGTAATTTCTGTCCTCATAAAATTGTGTCTTTTTTTTTTTAATTTATGTGTAGCAACACCCCCTGTCCTTGAAAACATCCTCTTATTTCCCATCTTCTACTAAACAAAACACTAAAAAAAGTGAGAGCTTGTGGCACTCACCAGCTTTGAAGGTGAAATAGTGCAGATTCCTACCTTAGTCAGCCTTCATATTGTTACTTTGCATTTATTCTTGATGTTGTCACCTTTATATTTGCTTTGCTTTAATATCATTGCCTATGCTTTTTTAAAGGTGAATCCATTCCAAATGTACTTGGTGGAGCTGTGCTTAACATTTGCCAGTGGTCTAAATAGTTTTGAAGTAGATTTGAGGTGCCATAAAAGCAGAAGGGATGAGCAGTTTATCTAGTCTGAGTTTCTGTGCAGCCTGTACTATAGAATTTCACTTACCAGTTCCATGACATCCAAAGTTCTTAACTAAATCTTTGGGATTTTTGGTAAACCAAACAAAGCCTCACAGAGGGAGCCTTCTAGTCAACTCTCCTACCCAGACATGTTGTTATTTGCTTTACCTTTTCTAATTGTCTTTGCAGTGAAACAGTAATAAGCAATGCACAAAGGCAGAAGAATATCAGCTGGAAAAGGGTCACTAGTAGTTGGACTGTGATATATGATATTCCCGAAAAAAAGTCAAAGCAATTTCGGGAAAAAATGGTATGATGAATTACAGGAAATAGTAAATTACAGAAAAGTGTATTCTCTGCTACTTTTTCATAAATCCCTTGAAACTATTGTCATGAGATGATGATTAGAAATTTCAGTAACACAGTGGTAGAAGCAGCCTGACTGTATTTTTGGTTTTGTCAGCAAAACTTCCATTGTTGAATCTGTGAAAAGTGCAAGAAAGTGTGTATATCTGAATTAACATTAATCCATGCAAATAACAAATAATTTAAACATTGTAATTTATCTTCAGATAAATTATTTGTAACTTCTGAGCCAGATCCATGGAGCTGAGCTCATATAGAGATCAAATGTGGCCTCCTATTTTCATTATAAACCCCCATTACAGGTAGCTGAATACAATTGCGTAAGTAATTTACACTCTTATCATTTCCCTTCAATCTGCCAAGGTTTCCTTGAGCACAGTTATGTTGTAGAAGCACCCTTAGCTCCTTGGCCATCTAAGTATAGCTACCAACCAAGATTGCTGCAGTGCTCTCAATCCAATCTCTCACTATTTACTTTGCTTTTATTTATTGTTGTCCTCTTTTGTAAATAGACAGAGGTTTACAGTTCAGTATTTACTTACTCAATCTCCCATGCAGCAATAAACTCATGCAGATACTCCTTAACACGCATTTCTGCTGGGGTTTGAAGTGCAAGTCTGCAGAGTTTTATCTGTTTACAGAGCACAGATCTCCTATCAGAGAGGTGTCTTCTGCATGACAGTAGATTCCTCATTTTCCCTCTGTTTATTTTTGCCCATCAGGATCTTATGCACTGCTCCCTAAAATGGACAGAAAGACACCAATTGATTAACTGCATTTTCTGTCATGCTCCAGGAAAATGAGAAAGGCATATTGATATTTCAATTTGCTGTTAAGACACGTTTGGAAAATCTGTGGTTCTGGCTGACGCTGCAGCCTTGGCAGGGGCTTCAACCTGCAAAATTAAAACCTAAAATGTGCCACTTCCCCAACTCACTGCTGCTCATTGCTCATACCAGGAGCGCTGGGGTTCTCCAACACAGGCAGATTTTCAGCTGCTGTCGTGGCTCCCCTGGACCCAGCCCCTGAGTGTCTGCCTCACTGCCTCCAACACCAGTTACACGGCATTCCAGAAAATGGCACCAAGTATGTGGTCTGTCACAGGCAAAAAATAATTTTAACACATCTCCTTTTGTAAGGGAAGAGATCTCCGGTGTTTCTCATGTCAAAATTCCAACTATCTCCCAGCTTCTCCTGAAACATTTCCCTTCACTGACTCTGGGATCAAATGACTGAGCACATGACAACATCCACAATAGCATTTCCAAATCTAAGTGCCAGTGTTGGGATCCTGGGAAAGGTTGATGGGAATTATATCCTTAACTTCCCTCCTCCAGTAACACATGGCCACATAATTTGCATTCCTACAGCAATCTCACCTCAATTCCACGTGTGTCAGTTGTAGGCAACAAAACCTCAAATCTAGCACTTCACTCCAACTTTATTAGTAATTACAGGAAAGTTCTGATTGCAGTCCCTGCCACAGCCTGAGTCACATATCACCTGGCATTTTAACTGTGCTCGTGAGTTGGGTCCTGATTTCAAAGCCAGGCAACCAAAGAAATTAAAAGTATGATTTTCACAATTGCTTCATCTGGTTTCCTTTAAAAATTAGGCTGCTTGCAATGTGTGTCTAATAAGGATTATGGTAGGTTGCTGTGGAGATAAATGACATGGATAAGGAGAAGTGCTTTTTACATGAACTGTTAAATAAAACTCTTGAGTTTCAATAAATAAACACAGCTATTTAGGAAGTGGTGACAATGTGCAATCTGCAAAAATGGGAAGCCTCAGAGGTGCTGTGGTAATAATGCAGTTACTTGAAGCACATTGAAGATACAAATATCTCTGTGGTTTTTTATTTGCTTCCACTCTTTGAGTCATTCTGAGAAACTTTACAAAGCTGTGCACATTCCAGTTATGGCCAAAGCATGATGCACTGCTCACTGCATACAAAAAGCTTTACTCCAGTAGGCTACAGCGTGGGCTGAGAAGAAGTCTTTTCCAAACACTGGAAAATGCAGATTTGAAGCACAGTGTAATGGAGAACTTTGTTTCATGTGTATAAAAAAAAAGAAAGGCAAACATTCTTGTCACAAAGAGACAATGAAAAAATAGGGAAGTGGCTACTCTCAAGGCTGAAGCATTTCTGTCATAACATGTGCTGCTGAAGTCACCAAAATGTGGTGGTGGTGATGGTGTGGCTTTATCCTAGCTGGGAAGAGACTGTTTGAGAGTAGTATTTTAAATATTTGTTACAAAATCATAAGCACAGCCAGATCCCTCAGAGGATTAGGGAAATCAGTTAATGAAACAACTGTTCAAAATAATTTTGTATCCCTCAATTCTGAAAATCAAGGAATGGATCCAATTAAATTAATTTCCAGAAGTCCTCAAGAGCAAGGTGGCATTAAAAAGGAGTTGATTTTGCCCTAAAAAATTCAAAGACAAGGGAAAAGCAGATCCAAATATCTTCAAACAAAGCAAACCACCAAAGCAATAAACATGGTTTAGTTTACATTGCTTAAATAAAGACTAATTTTTTTGTTTCTTTTGCTCTGGATGCACTGTGAAGCAGCTGTCTAGTTAGTGGTCGGGATTGTCAGATTATAGATCCAGATCTGCATAAAATCATCTGCCAAACACTTGTTAATGCCTCAGTTCACTCAGGGTCACAAAAACACCCCCAGACAATCCATAAATATATCCAAGAATAATGCATAAAATAATCAGCACAAGCAAAGTTGCTCATGATCATTACTGAAAGACAACATTTTTGTTATGATTCACTGAGGTCCACAGACCCTTCACGTTTAGTCAGAGTTTGCATTAGAGGTCTGACCATGCCTGCTCCTGCTCCTGCTCCTGTCAGTTATTCAGGCTTTTTCTAGCTTTCCCAAGCAGCTAAACACTTCCAATAAAGCCTGACTCTCCCCTCACTTTTCTGTGAGCCATCCATCTTCCAAAAAGTTCCATGCTGATAGATCCCTGAGGTCACCCATAAGCCCAGAGAGAGCCCAAGGCTGCCATGCAGAAACAGGGATGTGCCTGGGGAAGGTTGGGTGGTGTTATCACAGCATGAGGGTCTCACAGGTCACTTAAAAGACCAACGTGGGGCTTTGCCTTTGAGTCTAAAAGGAAATGCACTCTTGTGAAGGCAGGTTAATATCCAAATTTGCGGAGGAGTTCAGTTCCCCAAACCTTATTGGTAGCAGTGCTGAGTACCACACGGTATTTCAGTGGAAACCCATGAAACCTCTTCAGATAACAAAGCCCAAGCCTAATTCTCAATGCTTGCTGGAGCAGGCCCAAAAGCTGAAATAAAGACCTGACCCCTGTGACACACACATGTGACCCATTCCTCTGACAGCTTGTGGAGGGAAAGGCTGGAGGTATTGAGCACGTCAACACTTACCTAGGTTTGGAGGGCAGGGTGCTTTCCCATAGTCAGAGGGAAGTGTTGGAATGTGTTGTTGCTATGTTTTTTAAGTCCTTTTGAAACTGTGGCCCTAAGGAAATGAGGAAATACAGAGGATGAGGTTACATTGTTATTATTATTTCACATTTTTGAACACAGGATTATATGGCTGGATTCATATTATCTTAGCTTTGTAAATCTCTAAAAACACAGGGCCTACAGTGCACATTCAATGCTTTATTCATTAAATCAATGTATTTCTATTTTTAAAATTTCTGCCTATCTAGCAAGCATTCCTTTTTTGCTCTCTCTTTCTCTCTCATACTCCTTGGAATAGTCTTGTCTGAAAACACACATGCGTAAACTTTTATAAATAAAAATTTTAATTTTTGAGTAATAAATCCGTTTTCTGTGCTTTCCTTAATTTTCAACTTGATGTTGACAGCCACTCTCTGACCAGGTTTCCCAACACCCTCACACAGCGAGCAGCCAGTGCCTTAAAAACAAGTGGGATCCATCCTTTCAGACATCCAAGTGACTACCCAATTTTCCATAGATCTATTTTCCACACAGGAATGTGTTTCCAGGTGCCTCAAGTAAAGGAGGTAAAAAAGGCAACCTCCATTTTTCCCCCGAGACTGGGACCTGAGCCTACATCCACATATATCACATTACATGATTACCAGGTTTCTTGACTGCAGTGGAATTGTTCCTGAGTTATGCCACTCTCAGGAAGATCACAGAAAGGCTCATTAGGCTTGCTGTTCCCTAAATCCCAGCACAAGGAAGGTTATGATATTGCAACCACAAGAAACAATCTGTTTGCCACAATAACACTGCACTGTCTCTCTCCTTCTGGTGTTTTTTAAAATGTAGCTGTTAAAGCTTTCTAAACTGATTTCTAAATTAATATCTTCATATATGTATTTATTTTTTAAAAAAAGTCTTGTGTGTGTTTTGTAGTGTATAGTACATAGCAGAAAAGAGTTAAAGAATCATCTCACTAATGTGAATTAGCCAATCTGGCATTACTCCTCTTCAATGAACACCAGAGTTGGTTGACTGACTTGAAACATTTCAATGCTGTTTTTGTGTCTTCCGCTAGCTGCAGGGATAAATGGAAATGACAAAATACATCACGTCTTTATTCTGACAGCTGGTCTAGGAGCTGTTAGAGATCATCACTTGTCTGCCCTCTGATGTATAGGCTTATATGGCAAGAAGCCTTGCCCCCATGGATATCCCTTTTTCTTCCTTTCTGACTATTGTCTTATGCTCCTTACAGCTGTATTTGTCCTGATTTTACTCTTTTTCTCCCCTTCTCCGGTTGCCAGGATTCCCTTTGCATCACTATCAAATTTAAATTTTCTGACAGCTCACCATACATCCCAGCAGACACATTTTCTTCAAAAATCAACTTTTTCTTCACCAAGTTTCACAGATGAGTGAGAGAGTGCAAACTAGTTGACTCTGAACTGCCATCACAGTATTTCCTCGACAATCCTTAGGCAGCCACTTTTTTAAAACACCGTAAATAAAAAAGGAATTGTCAGGAAATTTTCTAGATTTCAAATAACGAGTCAATGTTCCTGCCCAGCAGAATTTCCTCCATAATGCATAGGAAATTTCCCAACATACAGAGGAATCACTTCTCCACTCTGCTGCTCCTTGAATACCCACTAAATAAACTCCTCGAGTCCTCACTGTGAGCTGAGCCAAGAGGACAGCCCGAGCAGCACTGGAGTGCAATGCTCTGCCAAGCACACCCTTTACTCGGTGTCACAATGGCCTCTAGTGGATTAGCAGCAAGTGACAGACAGCTGTATCATCCACCCTCACCTAAATTTCCTTTATGGTTTCCTTCGGGGTAAAGGGAGGACACTATGCTGACGTGCACCTGCTGCATTTAAAGTCAGAGCTGCGGCAGGGTAGCAACAGAAAGAAAACTACTGTCTTCCCCTAGATGCTTCACCAATAGTCCCTCTTGCTTTATCAATAGAGGATAACTGGCTCCTCAGAGAAAAAGAAAAAAGAAGAACAAGTTCATTTCTAACAGCCTTATTTGGCTTTGACTTCCTGCTGTTTTTAATGTCGTCTGATGCAACTTCGCTGGTGTTGCTTCTCCGGGTTTCTTAAGAACAATGAGTACAAATTGAAGAGACGAGGAAAAATTCAAAGAAGATTGTGTTTTGAAGTCAGCAAATGTCTTGCACAATACTGGCTTTTAAAGGCCCACTGTTATGTTTGTGTAATTTATGCTTCCTGCTTCATAAAACACACTGCCTCATCACTGAGGGTTCTGCGCTGCTATTTGTCTGGTAATGGCAGGGAAAGCGTTGTCTGACACAGTCATCTTCAACTTCTACCTGTTAATATTCCTTCCAGGAGTCAGCACAGACTTGTTTTTTAATAGTGGTTCATCCCTCAGAGGTGCATTTGGGCTAAAGGGCAAGAACCAGTAGTTCACCCAGGGTACAACAGCACCATCCCCACCCCCAGAAAGCTGTCACAAGAGTACCTGGGACTGGGCATAAACAATCTTGAGGAACTTTCTAATATGGGTTAGGGAAAATAATGGCAACTTTTCAGAAAGAAAAGTCAAGTGAACAAGCTCCTCATGAGGGTCCAACCTGATCAGCTACTGCAATGAGGAAAATTTTTCTTCCCTTTAAATGCAGTCTGACATTCCAATGTACCTTGTACACTTAGATAGAAACAGAGAAGAGAAACCCCGGTTCAGTAAAAGAAGAAAGAATGCTTTATCATTAGCTTCACTGAGGTCTTTGAAGGCATTGACCAGTCTTGCAAGATAAGAGAGTGACCGAAAGCAAGGAGAACTAAGCTGCTGCTTTTGCAGCGGTGTCTCCTTTCTTTGGCTGCAGGATCTCTCAGCTTGTTCTTAAAGGTTTATTGTACAAGCCAAGGTGAAGCATTGTCCTGTGAAGAACTGTGTATGGTCCCTCCCACAGCACTCCCCACAAAGATCAACACCAGGGATTTCTTACGGGCAAATTGATCACAAAACTGGAAGAGGGAGCATCTGCCTTCTTTAGGAACTCATGGAGCTTGGTGTAGTCTGTAACTTGTAGGCACTCAGGCAGAGCTCAGTCCCATGCAAAGCTGCGTGCATTGTTAAGATTCAGGGATCACCTAGAAAAAAAGTCAAGCCCTTCAGGATAAATGGCTTTTATCATGGCTTCAGGAGCATGGAAAGGCTAAGAGTTCACCAGCAACTGCTCCTGTTCCACAGTGGTGGGGATGGACACAGGGAAGGCAAGATGATTCCACTGCCTCTTTTCCTTGGTAGTTTTTCTGGCTTATAAAAGGTGATTTTCGTTCCCATGCAACACGCTTAGGTGTAGGAACCAGTATGAACACTTAATTAATTAGGTTAATTAGGTTAATTATTTAATTAGCTTAAGTCTGATGTAAGAAATGCCTTACAACAGGTATATTGACAGAAAACACTTCCACAGACTTAGGTCCTAGGAGAACTTGCTCTAGCACAAATGTCCTTCAGTTCCAGACATCTTGGGAATCCCTAGGAGCACATGAGGGGCCCTGGCGTGAGTCAGTGCTTGGACCAGCATTTGGACTCTGCAAAAAAGGCTGCCATGCAACACAGCTCCTTTAGACACCTCAGACTGCTTGCAAATGAGAGAAGCTTTGAGCAGTTATGTTCCCATGTTTGGCTGTTTTGTTACTGAGACAAGTTCTGTGCTGTGCTCTACCACGGAAATAAAAAACTAAAACCTTAATTTTCTATCAGAGAGCCTCCACAGCAAACAGATAGAAGAGGAGAAACAGAAAACACAAAATACAAAGGCAGGCTTGTGTCTTTGCTGAATATTTTCATTGTTTTCCCTGAGGGGCCAGTAGGTTTTTACACACAGCACTAGCACATTTCACTTTGACAACGAGTCAGACTTTCCAAGTCACTACACCTTTCACAACATACTGCAAACTGTCAGTGTGGTAACTTCCTTAAGTTTAATGAAGTTACCTTATGAAATCTCTTGACAGAGCTGGCCAAAACCAAAAACAACCAAAATCAACAGCAACCATTAAAAAAAAAAAAATCTACCCAAAATTGAGAGGAGTCTCTAATGAAACGTGATACATGCAATCTGGAAAACTTCAGAAAAGGAAGAGTTGTGTGCCGACAAAAGGTACAAACTTCTGGCTAAGATTAGATTTCTGCAGGCTGGATTTAGATAACTGGCTCAATTTTGCAGCGGACTGAATGTGCACTGACTCCCAGTACTGGCCCTGCAAGCCACATGTAGATCACTAAGCTTGTGAAATCCAGGCACTAAAGTTGATCCTAAATAAAGTTCCAGGACAGATATGTTCTAGAAGATTCAAAAAATTGTTATTTCTAGACTAATCTCTGGGAGGTCTTTTTGTGCAGCCCCAGGACTGTTTCTAAGGACCCATTTCAAAAAAATCAAAGTGAGTCTACTTTTTTTTAGGGTAGCCACATGGTGAGCATAGAGAGGTATCTTACCATTTACTGTACAGCTAAAGAAATTCCAGGATAACAGTGACCAAAATGAAAGCACGTCTGTCAGTGACTAAAAGCAGAGACACCCACTTAGACCAGATTAAAAAAACATATATAATTTAAGGATTAGCAGGCTAGCAGAGTTGGAAGGATTTCAAGCTCTTTACTGGGCTCAGGAGGAAATCTCTTTTAATATTCTATGCCATTCAGAAGTAGTCAAGGATTAGTGGTTTCAGAGGAACAGGTCAATACTGATGCATGAAAATGCTGAGGAAGGTCAGCACCGTTTGTCCTGGGTGCTGTGGAAAGAAAGAGGTATTGCATCTTTATCTGTAATGTTTGAGGCCAAAAAAGAGTATGTAACAGGAGAGACTGCTTCTGACCAGCTTTGTTTAAACTGGAACTCTGCTGATTTACAGATGTCTATGCTGAGAAAATCTGCTGCCTGCTATTCAATGTCTTTTAATGTTCTCTCGGTTTTATTTTTTTTTTCTGTGACTTTGTGTAGATTATTCCTATATAAGAGATAGTCTGAGGAAATTCACATTTTGATCACTTAAGGACTGATCCTGTGTGAGATCTCCTGTTGTCTTCAACAACAGCAGGTTCAGGGCTCTGTTCACTAAAAGCTGGATGAAAATTATTAACAATGGGGAACTTTAAAACAAACAAACTCAGTCTTAGGAACAGTATTTGAGGTTGCTAGCAAATTAAATATGGTTTTGGTTTTTTGGAGGTTTTTGTTTTGTTTTCACTAATGGAAGCAGCAGGACTTGGTAGGCTGCTTTTTCTTGTCTTTGACTGGGGTTGATTTTGCTGAAACAAAAAAAGTATGCATTTTTTCAGAGAAAAATAAATTTAATTTCCTGAGCAGTTCTATAAATGATTGCAGATCCTGATCTGGACTAGAGAAAAGCCCTTTGGACTAGTCAGACACAAGCAGAGAACTGAGCCATCTAACTGATGACCTTCGCAGGTGGTTTGTATACCTGGAAAGCAGTCCCACACTCTTAAGTTTTTATGTACCAGCAAGTGAAACCAAGAATACCATGTGTCTTTTCCAGTTCTTGTCCTTACATTTAATCTCTGTTTCAGTAATAGCCACTAGAAGGAGGAAGAAGAGGTTAACAGATGAGCCCATATCAAAAATGGCTTTTAAGAGGTCATCACTGAAGGCCTGATTCTGTGCTGCTGAAGTCAGCAGGAATCTAACTGAGGGGGTTGAAGATGGAGGCGTTAAAATCATGATAAGCAAAGTGGAATTTCACTGTGCTCAGGAGGCAGAGGCTTTATTAAATCTGGGGGAAAGGTAAGTGAAAGGACATGGAAGAAATTATATGAGTTTCTGAGTAAGGTACAGCCCTCCCTTTGCAGCTCTGTATTGCTTGAACCTATACATTTATTTCTTGTAAGAGAAAAGCTTTGAGAAAACTAGGGTGAGGCAGCTTTCACATCGGCAACCATCTGATGTCAGACTTGGTCTTCAGCAGCTGCTTTTTGAGGAGTTTTAAGTCCATTCTGAATTTCTAGTCACACATCTTCCTTTTGATTCTTTTCTACAGCTTGCTGGCAATGACAGCACAGGCACTGAAAACTCCTGGGGGCTGGGATGAGTTCCCTTGGCAAGCAGTGAGTAAGATGGCTTTTGTGACCACAGCCATTTCTGTGAGCAACTCTGACTTTCTGTGAGTAAAGAGTCATAATTTTGCTATTTAGGCAGCAATGAAAAGGCTGCCTGTGTACCAGCTGATTGATATTTGAACAATTAGACTCTATTTATCTCCTTTACTAAATTCAATCATACTGAATGTGATGGTAAATAAACCCTGATGAAATACTACCTCATTTGCTAAAAGCTTTTTTTAGGCACAGAAACACTTTTGTCAAGTGCTCTTTAAGCACAGGGCTGAACTCCCAAGCTAGCAATATTTAAGGAACTTTACCTTCCCTCGTTTTTTTTGATCAATACCCTCTATTTATCATACTTATGCCCATGGGAGGGACCTAGTTTTATAACTTCAATTTAGGATAGAAGATCACTGCTTTTGAAGCCAATGTCAAGGCATGACAGAAATGTGACATGATCAAGCTGTTATCCCATATGACACATAATCATAGCTGCTGCTGTGGCCACAGTACTGAAAACGAGGGAAAGGAGAAGATAGCTGCCTGGGGACCATTTGTTATTGTGTGCAAGTTTCCCCATCACATGGTACAGAGCCCACAGATATTGCTCTGATGGAACTCTGTCAGGAACTCTGCTAGGCGAGCACTGGGACAAAATCTGACACTTTAAAATAAATTTTCTATTGACAGGCTCCAGACACTTTCAGCTTCCCCATGATAACTTGCACTTTCCATTTTGCTTTACTAATCCTTCTATTTTCCTCTTTTGTTATCTGAATGAATCCAGTGCATGACACTGAGACCTGGTCAGATGGATTAATTCAGGAGGACATGGAACTATGTATGGTTGTGTTTATTTGTGTGCAAAAGTCTCTGTTCATAAATTAAAACCGTCTAAAAGTATCATGTGCAGACACACATGCTCTCGCACACACTTATGATTTTTCACACCCTGTATAAAAGAATCTCAAGCACTTTACAAATCTTTAAGAGTGCATTGCACTCCCTTAAAATGAGTAATGACTGAGAACACATTTGTAGGACCTCAGCTTGGCCTGCATCACACATCACATTTCCATGTCTGCTCTAGGAATTACCCAGTGGGATTCAAGAAGTTCATTTAGTCTGGTAGTCAATCTAGCCAAATGGTAGAAGATGATCAATTGGCCCTTTTGAAGTGTAAAGAAATGCAAAACACCAATAATCTTTATTCCTTCTATTAGTTTTTTAAACTGTTACTTCTTCTTTGCTGTTTCTTGTATTAGCCTTCCTCCTCTAAACTGAACAGTTCCAACATTTTCAGCCCTTCCTATTTGGAAGTCTTCCAGTAATCACTGTCCTTCTTTGAATAATGTATGCATGTTCAGCATCAAGTTTAAAATTATTATGATGTGAAGAAAAGATAACATTTATTTTAAAAAATACTAAAAATATATTAATTTGGTATAGAAAGTCAGCATTTCTAGGGCATGCTGCAGAATCCCATAGGAGCTATGAACTGAGGGAGTGCAACATTAGCAGTTGGATGTCATACAAACCATCACTCTTTCAGAATCAATTTGTTAAATACTTAATAGATGACTTTTAAAACCTGGACCTAAATGTTTGCCTACAGAGCAACAGAGGAAGTCTGCAATAGAGTCTGAAGTGGACATAGTCTTTTCATTCCATTGCTTGCTGTTTCTCCAAAGCATTTGCAGCTCTGAAAGCCCAGAGACAAACTCCAACAGAACTGTCACATGGCAGCTCCTGAACACAGAACCTGTCTCTTCAGGACAAAATGAAGATGGGACATGATGGTCCAATAAATCTGAGCCTAAAATGGCACCTGATTATTTTTATTAATATTTTTTATCTCAAACAAAAGACCAAATGGAATACTAGCTCAGTCTTCAAATACTTCCAGGATAGTTCCATCTCATCAGAATTGGTGGAAAAATTCTTAAAAATAAGTATGGAGTTAAAGTGACATATTTATGAGGTGAAAAAATCAGTGGAGAAACTGTCACAAGGATCTCTGTTTATTAGGTAAGTGTTCTCACGCTCTCATGGCACCTCACATTCAGGGCTCACTCTGGGGAAAACCCTGATTTAGAATCATGATGCACTTCTGCCTATTGCTAGAAATCAGTTTACCAAATCTTACCTTCAAGATAAGCCTTTTTTATTGTTCTTCTTGGACTCAGGATGCCCAAGGGACTTCAACAGGTGTTTGTTCCATAAATGTGAGGAACTTCTTTATATTAAACTTGGAGGGAAAGATCACAACAGAGCCAAAATCAAGACAAAGTCATGACAACTAAAGCCAAGGATGACTTAGAGGGGAAATGTACTAAGAAAGACTTAAGTGGCGTAACCCTATGAACTAACAACTACACATAAACCAAAATAGAGTAGATTTAAGAAGTTGGGCAGCATGAGGGTTTGACTGGCACAGATAGACTTGCATGTCAGGTTTTGATCCATTAGACCAAATGATGACACTTGTTATTGAAAGTAGTTTTAGGGAGCAGCTGTGTAGCAGAGTAAAATTCAGATGTGGTTTCTACATGCAGCTTCTGCAGCAGTGTCTTCTCATTCCTGCCTATGTGGGACCACTACGGACCTTCAGTGCAAGAACCACCCGTATCTTTGTGAGATACCACTTCAGTTATGCACACCATGTTACCATGGGTTTAGGCACCAGGAGAACGGAGGCCATTCAGCACTTCGTAAGACAGAGTGCTAAACATGGAAAGTTAGGTTTTTGCCAAATGACAGATAGTAAATCTATGTTAGAGAAGAAGCTCTGCTCTCCTTGTGTTCAGAAAACTCTGAAATCAGCCCTTAGTTATGCTACATGCAATATGCACTCACATTTGGACACTTAACACTTGAACGCAAAGCAAGATGAAGTAAATATTCATATCCACTACAGTGCAGAAGTGTGAGCAAATTCCTACCCCAGAATCTGCCTTAATGATCTTTCTCATGTCACTTGCCATTTCTTGCACTATTTCTTCATCCTAAAGCACTGCAGATGTTCCTTTCCATGTCACTTGCATTGCTGTAAATTTGTCATTTGCCACAAAAGTCTGTTGCAGTGAGAGAAGCATCAGTTTCCTCACGCATTTGTAAACTCACTTTCTAGATTGTCTCGCTTGCAAATTTAGGAGAGGAAAACGACCCTTTATTTTTACTCCCAAGAAGCCTGACAAGTCACTAATGAAGGGTAAAGTCAAGGAGGCAAATGAAGGTCCTATTAGGAAAGACCCACGGGGCAAAAGTAATTTTTTTTCCTATGGAAAAATACATCCCTGGGAAATAAGGATTTCAGAGGAGTTTTGTCACTCATAGAGAAAGCGTTCCTTTCTGATGAAAGGTGATCTTTCCAGCAGATGTGCTATGAGGGTTGGTGAAAAGGCTTCATATCTCTCTTACTTAACAGCATTTTAATGTACGTGAATAGGTAAAAATACATTTCAGATTATGATGACTACATATTTTTGGATAAAACAGACGGATAAATCTCTTGAGTCTGAGCCTGATCTTCCATCAGATTCACACTGATATCAGCACTGCTACTTCTGTTTTTTGCCAGAAACACAGTCACATAGCTGCAGCCAGAGGTCTGAAAAAAAAACCCTGAAAATTTTCAGACAGAAGCTAAATTCATTCTCTGGCCCATAATTCAGTTATCTTAGCTTTCATAGTTGTACTTGGATTCCTCTTGCTTTCCATTACTCTTAATGCCCTACAGTTTACTAGTAAGAGGAACCCTCTGTAGTCCCCTGGCCTGATGGCAGACCTCCTCAGCAGTGCCCTCTCCCTTGTGAGGCACGTGGGCTGAAAGAACGTTGTGGAGATGACAAGATTGGATTCAGCCTTGAGATCAAGGCCATAAAACAAGGGTAAGGCACAAGATTGTGGTCACATTATAACACAGCAGAAGCAGGGCTGGGCAAAGGGAACAGTGACTGAGGCTGAGCTGAAGGAGCTCCAGCACCTGCTCACTGCACTGGTGCCTTGCAGGAGTGTAGGGTACCCATGGGGATCTCCTGGAGGCACAGCATCCTGTAGGATTACCTACCCTACCTCTGAGGGCATTCTCAAGCCTAGCTTAGGGCATTCTTCCAGCCTTGGACGTCAAGCAGTTCTTCAATACTGGACTGGCATTGTTCAAACTGTGCAGAAGGAGAGCGCCACAGCACAGCTGGTCTGCAGCTGGACGAGACACATCTGTCCATAACATAAACCCAACAGAGAAAGCCCTTGGGTGAGCAATGATAGCATAGACCTGAACTCAAACAGGAACCCCAGCCAACCATGTTCAATCTGGAATGCAGACACCTCACTGGCCAAGGAGCTGGGCGGTGCCAAGACCCTGGCCAATCAGCTGTCCAAGCCTGGAAAATTTAAACCCCCTATAAAAGGAGGTTCTGAACAATAAATCACACTGTTTGATGATGACCCTTGGTGGATCCTGTCATTTCTGTCGCCGACCAACGACCTCATGTACTAGGAGAGCACCCATGTGGTGGGTTCCTTATTCTTACATCACTTCCCTCTTGGCCTGGCATATCCATGGGAGACAGTGCCATAAACTTTTGTTCATCATTTTTGAAGTGGCAAATCTCTGATAGCTCTACCTGCATACATACACATATCATTTGTAATGAACTCATATTTTCCTATGACTTCACCATAAACTTAGCTTCACTTTTAGCAAGAACTGAAATTTGCATATCGCAGTTTATTTTAGTCTTCTTTTTCTCTATTAACTGCTCCCCTACTGTAACTACTGTATGTAAGTTCAAGAGGAATAAGTTCCACAGCATATAGGAACTATTTTTTTTATGAGTGCAATTTCTTACATAATGGTGCAACTCATTAAGAAGAAAAGATTCTTTAAGAAGAAGATAAAAGCTACTGCATAAAAGATTAATTTGCACAAATGTTTATCATCTGGAATATCATCTGCCTTTCCCTTTATTTTTAATACTTTCAGTGCAAACAGATGTCTAAGGAATCCTCTTTTTTATATTTTTCAGCAACATGTTATAGATATTCTATGTGCAGTAAATGGAAGAAAAGCAAAATTGACTTTTGGCAGCTTTAGTCTATCAAGTTCATAAACTTTACTGTGTCTGTCTTGTCCAAGATTAGAGACAACCTGCTCCAAGTCAGTTTCCCATTTGCACTTAATTAGGGAGTTCATTTCAGAGGTCAATGAAAAATAGCAGAGTACGTTTTCATAGTAACTCTCCACACAATAAAATTATTTCTCAGGCAACTTTCCAATTTTCTCTGGAACAAGGGCAAAAAAAGTGGGGACACAAAATAGAGTTATTGGATACCTTATCTGGAACTACCCAGCACGTTGTCCATTATCCAAGGAACACATAGTACATTCTGGATCTGAGGAAAGAAGCCAGATATTGCATCTTTGCAGACAATTTTCCTATCCACACAGCTTCATTTTCTTTAACAACTGGGACAGATATTTTGGAAATGTTCTGAAAGGTAGGAGACAGTCTGCACAAGGAGTTCCTCAGTATCGGCCATACTTACATATATTCAAATTGCTGTGGGTAACAAGGTGTCCTTGTGAGAAATGCTGGAAGGGAACTTAGATTCATGAGGAAGCAGCAGTGAAGAGAGAGTTGAACAACACAGGGCTGTTTCACACTGCATCAGGGTGCTGGCATTGTTGGCAGGAGGAGAAGCAGCTGAAATGATGCCCATTAGCCACTTCATAAAGTTCCTCAGAGGCACTTTCAGCATGAACTTACTGTTATCAAGCAGATGAGAGAGTAGCCAAATTTCAAAGACGTGCCTGAACATCTACAAGTGTCCACAAAGGGTGCATTGATCCTGGATTTTGAGCTGATGTCAGTCCTATTTTACAACATCTTCTGAAGGAAAACTATTTTGTAGAGTATGAAATGTCTCCTTAGAAGAAGACATTCCCCGGAGTTCTTGGAAAGACAGATTCTACTCACACTCTGTCAGTAGAAAAAACAACAGAGTGCTGAGACTTTACATGAGGTACCTTGAATTTGATCTGGGTGTGGGAAAAGGAATAAGATAATTTGTGCCTTGTCATAACCAATGACCTAGTAGTTGCAGATTCACATGCATGGAAGTATGATTTCTTGGACCAAAATCTGGTCAAGTAGGTACAGTCTTCATTCCTCTACTGTGGTTCTTGCAACCATGAAGAAAGAAGGAACAAACTGAGAAAACCCTATAGCCTGTTGGTTAATGAAAAACTTGAGCAAATTTGGGTTATCATTTTCATATGTGCCATGCCTTAACATACGAATTATGGGGGGTTTTGGCATTACAGGAGATACATTTGACCTGTGCAGAACATGGAACTGCGTAATCGCAGAGTGTGTCAGGTTGGAAGGCACCACAGTGGGTAGTCTGGTACAATCTGCCTGCTCAAGCAGGGTCATCCCAGACCACAGGGCACAGGATTGTGCCCATATGGTTTGTGAATATTCCCAGTGAGGGAGACTCCACAGCCTCTCTGATCAACCTGTTCCAATGCTCCGTCACCCACACAGTAAAGTCAATTAATAAAGATGCTCAGATAACCTGCACAATATCCAGATAACTGATTTTTGCTACACTGGATATGCTACAAACACATTTACTTACTATTTTAGATAGCAAGATATACATTCTTTAAGTAAAAATAATGTCTATAATTTAAGTAGACATTCTTTAATTAAGAGCTAGTTGTTATGTCACAGAGGGCATGAATCTTAATTCACTTTGGGCCTCATTTTTAGTCTCTTTGCAAAGACCTTAGCTAAAATTTCCAGTTACCTGGAACCATATGAAATGTAGAAATAAGTATAACTTGTACCACTGTCTCAGGGTCCTTCCCAACAATGGTTTGCTCCAAAACAGATACACAAGTATATACACACGAATTCAGCAGCAAAGGCCTCAAAAATAAATCACTTGGGGACAAAGGCAGTCTAATAAACTGTGGCCAGAGGAACTTGGTGGTTCCTTCATTTCCCCCCCCCCCCTCTTTTTTTTTCTTTTTTTTGGGGGGGGGGAGGGCGGTTGGGTTTTTTGGGAGGTTGTTATTGTTGTTATTACATGGAACACAACATAGTAGTTTTATTTAGGACAGTGAATCAAGACAGGCCATAACAGCTTTAGGTGCTTCCCTAAATCATGTTTAATTTTATTTTTTGACTCAACATAATTCTTTCTGAAGAAAGGAACAAAGATGTAAAGAGTGGTTCAAATCGTCTTGCTACAATGTATCACATTTCAGATAATCTACGCTCTCAGTCATGTCAGATTGATCAATGCAGTAATTGAAACAGCAAAAAAGAACTGGAGGTTATTTTGTCAGAATAGTGTTCTTTATGAGAGTGAACAGTGATGCCTTAAAATGGGATGTATCCAGGGCAAGCAAACTTCCTGAAAATGTTGTAGCCATTACTTTAAAATAATATTATTTAGCCTTCATGCTCTATCCCATGTGGGTTTTCAATTCCCTAGAAAACCTTCTTTCCAACACATCTTTGATCCTGGTCTCAAACCCCTGACATTTTCATTTTGCGAAGACTGGATATACAATGGACTAGTCAAGAATAGAGCCCAGTGACCCAAATTGAGGCAAATTGGTCCTGCTCCATTGCCCTCCACACTGATGTAGAGAAGACAGGGGTCTGGCTGAAAGCCTTTCAAAGCCTGGCTGCTCTGCTTTGCTGTTTCATGTAAACACTTATTTCAGTTTTAGTTTTACTTCCTAAGGAAAAGGAGTTTATGCAATTATGTTCTCTGCGTGCGTTTGTGGGTGTCAGTGCACAAGTATTTGCTTGTCCTTCCCATCAATTACTTTTGAATCCGTCATTTTGATTCAATAGAAACTAGAGAGGACAGAAGGTCTAAAGAGACAAAATTCCATGCTAATATTCTTACTGAGGAAAAGCTAATGAGCTGAGTCGTAGCATTCAAAAAAATTGCACAGGCAAGGACTCCTTGGACTTGACTCCATCAATTCTGGACCTCTCAGAGCCACTTTCTCAACTAAGCTTGAGCTTTCAAATCTCAGATCAACCCTGTTTCACCTGGCCAGTGTATCTGAGGAGCTTGGTAAGACTGGTTTTCTCTATTTGCATCAGAGCATGTGTACACTAATTATCTCATCTGGCTGAATTATTTATTGCTCACCTGGCATTCACAAGCTTAGCATCACCATTGAAGCTGTTCCCTTTTCTTCCAGCTGTTAAGTAAAACAAAATCAGGCACAGCATTTCCCAAGGTTTTATATGCAGTTGCACTCATTTGCTTCTGCTCTTGCCAAGGGTCTCTGACAGAGTGAGCAGACAACAAAAGGAAAATTATAGATGATAATTCACAAACAACCTCATAAAACTATCCTTATTATTCCTGAAAAAAACCCCAAACCCAACAGTATAAAATGCTAATTACTTCATTGTTGAATCTTTGTGACAGATGAAGTGATCCTTGTGGAGATGCTTTGGAGAGGTAACAGGCTCTTTGCTTAACGGACTGATGCATTTAGCAAGAGTGGAAAAGAACTGGAAAAGAGAACAATGAAAATTATGTGAGAAAAAAAATCTTACCATTTGCCAAATAAACAAATAAATAAATAATCTTTGTGGTTGTAAAAAACACCCCCACACCACACCAAACAAACAAAAACCCAAACTGTTGGTTAAGCTTTGTTTGATAAGCATGGAATGGGGAAGTTACGACAAAATCCAAAAATGGAAATGTAAGATATACTTGAACAAATTATGATCTGGAACTGAACAGTAATCTGGTATGCAAATGATGTACTTACGAGATTCAAAAAGCTCTGGGGAGGAAAGCAATTTTTTCTTCCCTGTTGAAAAGAGAAGAGCAGGTGGAGTTCTTCAGCAATCCTTTTTATTTACTTCATGAGACAGCTTATGTGAAGAAAAGAAAACACTGAGAGCACCCTGACCCACAGTAGTACAAAAGGCTCTTTCCCTGTGTGCAAGGCAGGTCCTTTCTGTATGGAGCAGCAGCCAGTGACAAACTAAACCTATATGGCACTTTCACATCCTGAAGTGTTTTGCTGAACTGGGAATCAGCATCCTATGGAAACAGCCTTTAGATCACGTGTGTTTTCTTAACCTATGGACACCATTCAGTTAAGACTGAAGCACAAATTAGTCCTCTTGTGATGATTGCCTGATCAGGAAATAGGTGTGCAGGGGCCATACTGTGATCCCCATTATTGACCCTACCCCTTGACTGACTTAAGCAAAATTTGAACAGACCTTTTTCTTGCATAGCAAGACTTGCTGACTGCTCGTGGTGACCTCATCCATTTGGCAGACAGTTAAAACTTCTTAAAGGGCCTACAAGAATAGTTTTATGAGGTTGTTTGTGAATTAGTATCATTCCTTTGCCCTTTGCCCTCTGGTGTCCTATTTAGCTTGGGCCTCCTGTTAAGAATTGGACAAAAGGAGCTCAAGTCAGCAGAAAACTCTGGGAAGTGCTGTGCATGCCTTTCCTGCTTTCTACAGTCATAGGTCTCCTGGTTGTTAGAGCTTTGTGGATGGAGCTATGCCTGTTAATACCAGATAAGGATGTAGTCCATCATTGCAATCATGATGCAAAATTTGTGAATAGAAATTTTCCTGTAGTTCTTGACACAAACATAGGTACAGAGAAAAAACACATGTGATCTACACTGGGATGTGTCAGGTAAAATTTGACTGAACCACTCTTGGTATCCATAGGTAATCAGTACTTTTACAGAAGTTTCATTGTTGTCACTGTCCAGAAATAGAAACTGAGACAGAGGAAGCTGAAATTACTTGTTCAGCTTGGTCTGTATGCAAGCAGTTCCCATTTCAGAAAGAACAAAAAAAGTTTTTAAATCAAACTGAATGCGAACAAACCGCAGAACAAGTATAGTATGTCTCTTTTAAAAATAAAGAAATACAGGATGGAAATGTAGTGCTTTAGCTTCAGAGTTTACTGAACAGCTAGACATTCTCAGGATGAGGAAGGTACAGATGATGCAGGTGTTTGCCTCACCTGAGTTGAGTGCTGAGAAACCTCAGGTCACTTCTTTATTTTGCTCCTGATTTTCTGGATAACTTTCAAGACCTATATTTGCTCAGCTCTGTAAACAAGGTTTGAAATTAAAGGCACCAAAATACCCAAGGACGTGAGTTTTCAGCTCTGAAACTGAACCTCAGCTCTGCTCAGGTTTAATGGACGTAGTTACACTGCTGTAGCTCACAGTCATATCATGTTCTAATATGTTAAGACACATTTTTTACCTTATATTTGAAATCCATAAGGAATTTCATTGGTAAGAAATTTGCAGGAGTGAAGGCTCGATTTTCCACAATTAGCCAGCCATGATTGACTACTTAAGGATCTTTCTTCAGCAAATATTTAAAGGCACATTAAAAATGCAGGGATGCTTTGATGTGACTGAGCACCTAAGGAAAAAAAAAAAAAAAAAAAAAAAGAATATTTGTCCAGATGATCCAAATTACTTGGAACAGCAAAACTGAACTACAAATTATCAAGTTTGGTGGACAAACTTTCTTGCATGTTGTCTAATGCTCCCAGGAAGAGGAAGAAAACAGACTGTTTCCTGTTGTGGTTGTCCTTGCAAAGCAATGCAGATGCTGTAACAAAGTTGATAGCTTGTATAATAAAATACATTGCACAGCAAAGTAGACTCAGTTCTACAGGAAATCTCTGAGATTCTCTGAAAGGTCTATTTAGATGAGGAAAGATAGGGCTTGAGTGAGTTAAAAATATACTGTGGAATGTAATCAGTGCAATGTTATTCATTTTGATATTAAAAGAGATTTATTTGACAGTAACACCATATGCTCAGTGGTGCTGTCCACAAGATGACAATTCCATTTTGTAACAACTGTTGAAGTTCAAAAATTGTTTTCATTCAGCTTTGGAATAAAAACAAAAAAGCCTTCAGATCTATATGGAATAGAATTGCACTGAAATGGTTGATTTCAGATAAAAAACCCAGCCTTTTCCTTTGTAAGGACTTTTTGCTTCTAATGGGTTCCTTGGTCGCCCAAAAGAGGACAGGAGGAAATGGACTCAAATTACAGTAAGGGAAGTTTGATTGGATATTAGCAAAAATTCTTCACTGAAAGGGTTGCAAAGCACTGGAACAGGCTGCCCAGGGAAGTGATGGATTCACCATCCCTGGAGCTGTTTAAAGGACATGTAGGTGTGGTGCTTACAGACATGGTTAGTGGTGGTTGCCTTGGCTGTGCTGGGTTTATGGTTGGCTCCAACGATCCTAAAGGTATTTTCCAATCTAAACAATTCCATGATTTTAAGGGGCAGGACCTTGGAAGAACTGGGGTGTGGGGGTGGGCGGAGCCCCGGCTGCTCTGCCCTAGAGGGAGTCAAGCTGAGGAGTCAAGGAAGAATTTTGCAACTTCACCCAGAGCCCTTAAGACAAAGACAAACCTCCTAGCCAAGGCGACCTGGCTGGAGACCCACAAGCCCCCTCGGGATTTTATGTAGATCTGTTACAATTGATTGGTTCTGTACCCTTTTCCTCCCACCCTGGTGTCCCATAAAAACCCCTGGGTTTCCTCTGGTCGGCAGAGGTTCCTCGTCCCTGGATCCCTTTCGCTGGTACCATTCCAATAAAGTACCACCTGCGGAAATTCCATGCGAGACCTCTCTCTCTCTCACCATGGCCGGCTAAAAGAGGGGCTAACTCACAAGGGCATGTGCTAAGAGCACTGAGCTGAAATCACTGAGCTGAAAAATCACTGCTCTGCCCGATGCTGAGAAGCCCCTCTGCCAGCTGAGGAGCGCCCTGACCCCCCAAGGAGCTGTTTCTAGCGAGACATCCTTTGGGGTGGCTGTGGCTCTCTGGGTCCCAAGCGGCGGACCCCATCCACCAGCTAGGATACTGGGGCATGGATGATCTGTAACTTTGCAGGGGTCCTGATACTATTCAGGAGAATTGCTTAGTGAAGTGTCAAGCTGCAAAAAACATTTCCATCAGCACTAATATTTGGTTCTTGATACTATTCAGATTTTTTTTGTATTGGTTAGACATGACTGTAGTATGCAAGATTTGTAGAGGATGAGACAGGAACCCTTTTCTGATGGGAAGAAGAGAAACTGAGGATTTTGGCTACAGGAGAGTTCTGGAAGCAGCTGAAGTGAACATGGCAAAGTTAGGTACTATTGCTAAAATGTCCAGCGCTGAATGTCTCACAGTGTCAATGCTCAAAAACATTAGGACAGTTTTAGAATTCAGTGGATTAGAAGGATGCAGTCTTTTACTCACTCCACTTGAGGTTTTCTTTTACATCAGTTGCAGACTTAGAAAGCCTGGGGTCTTATCCAAAATACCACCAACTGTATAAACTTCAGGGTTGGGGGGTATTGGAAAGAAGAAAGTTTCAATTAGGAAGTGCTGCAATGACATTTTGTGGGGATTGGTTGCCTCAGGTGTTGATTCCTGTGAATGGATGAGCACATTCCCAACTGACTGATGCTGTGCATTCCTCCTAACCTGCAGGCAGTCCCTGTCCTGAAGGAAGGATGTCATGGTGCATTGTGGCAGTACTCCCTGAGGATGATATTGGAGGAAGTTTAAATCCTTGAAAGTATTGAGGCAGACAAATTGCTGTTCTTGTGAGCTGACAGTAACATTTCTTAGGACAAGTTAAAACATCTAGCAGAAAGTACGCATTGCGGCAAAAGAAAATTGACATTAAATCTGCTACTGAAAAAAAAAATTTTACAGGAGTGATCATTTTTAACCAGTTCTGCAAATAATTGGAGGGCCCTTTGCCTGCAGGATTGTGCCCTTCCCCATCTCTCTGCTGCACTGGTGCACTGCTGCACTCTCTGCACAGTCAGACACAGGGCACACTGTTTCCCAGGGCACACATAGGCACACGTGCTGCCAAGTTTTTAGCCAGACCAGTTTGACACTCTTGGCTCTGGCTGTCTCAAAATTGGGCACATATGGTTAATAGGCAGCAGCACCAGTGGAAGAGTGGAGCTTGCTTTGAACTGGCAGGTGACAGGAGCAGAGGTATTTGGCAAGAAAGGCCCCTTGTGGTGGTCCTGTGTGCGTGTTTTAATACTGTGTTCAGTTTCTCAGCAAGGCACACAGAGGAATTTGCCTGCACAGCCACCACACCCTGCTCCTCCCTGACAGGGGGCTGGGATAAGGCCTGGCCCAGGGGTATCAGACAGAAGACACTGTCACCAGCACCCAAGGAAGTCCAGCACTTACAGCTGCAGAAGTGTGAAAACACAGTTTGGGTGGTGGAGAATGGGGGTGTGTGTTCCCTCAAACTGCCTAATAAATACATTCTTCTAATTTAGAAGAACAATTATTCATTAACAAACCAGGTACTAAAAAATTACCCATTCAAGACAATTACTGCTACTTCCTCAGCTTTTCACTTCATTGCTGCTTATGCAAGTAAAAACAACAAACTAAATGGAGACTTTATGGGCACCAGGGACCAATTAATGCCACGTGACTTCCTCCCAGGCTTCCCTGAAAATAACTGTATTATAATGGTCTGTGATATTAATATCAGCTTTGGGAAAGTTAGGCAGCAGCTCCATAGGGAAGGATGTAGCATGAGCAAGCCCTCTGGAATGTGCAGAATTTGACAGAAGAGAAGTGGCATCTTTTCATAAGTTGCATCTCTTCTAGCTCTTGAAGCAGGAAAGTCAGCTAGAAAAATACAATTGCCTGAGGGAATCTGAGCAATTTTTGGGGGGATACATTTCCAGTATCTGTTGGAATAAGCTTCAGAGTCTCCCTGCTTTTAATACATTTATCAATCTACAGATTAAGTCTAAAGATTAAATACTGAGTTTGGTATAAATACTAAATTTATATGGCTTTGGACTTCAATTTTCAGGTTTTCCTCTCTCAGAGCTTAAATAATTTTGAGGATTTTCTTTTAATCTCATGGCTACATGGAAGCCCATGAGATTTTTGCTGCAGGGTATGTGGCTCATGGCTGTGAAGAAGCAGCACTCTGCAGATATAACTGTTAAACTATGTTAAACTGTTAAACTATGTGGGGACTGCCTCACAAGAAGAACTTTTTTTGCCTCTTAGGCTGGCCTGGCTGGTTTGAAACACACTTCTGCTATTTCAAACTGCACCTTGCACTGAGACATGCAAAAGATGGAATTTACTGCTCTTCTCACATTGGTGATGTACAGCTGTTGCAGAGGAACCCTGGGCAGAACCTGTGGATGCCAGTGGGGTAAAAGCAGTAATCTCCCCATCTCAGTCTGCCCCTCGGACCCTACATTTACTCCTCTGTTCACCAAGCACTTGTGGCTGTGTGCTTTTCCAGCCATGGCTTCCTCATGCTGGGCTTTCCTTGAAGTGGAGGGACACACAGAGACTACCCTGCCCCTGCCCTGAGGCTGGGCAGTAAAAAGGCAAAGGCACTGGGTAAGACCCAGCAGCAAAGCAAGAAAGCACCACACAGCAGTGAGATCAAAGATCTGGCAGGGAAAGAAGCAGCCACAGCAGCCTGGGTGAGTGCAGCTGTCCAGCCCACATCCACCCTGCTGAACCACGTACCTGACTGCAAAGGACAGACAAAATAGTTTCATGTGCACGTCAAAGCACTGAGTGGGAAGAGTACAAGGAAAGCAAGTGGGAGGAGAGTGTGTTTTAATGCCTTTCACGATGACTTTGGCCTCAGTTTCTGCATCCCCACACAGGAATGTTAACTCCAAAGATGCACGTTAGTAAGCCAGAGCAGACAGGGTGAGGGCAGTCTAATAACTGAGCATGAAGTGGGTTAACAGAAAAAGTGGGTCTAAATAGCATCACATTTGGAGGAGTGATTTGGGTTAGAGGTTCACTTCAGCTCAGCTCTGGAAAGTTCAGATACTGGTTAAACTTTGGATAAACTTTTGACCCCTTTTTCTTGTAGAAATCAGACTGGAATCACACAAACACAGACTCTCTTGTGAGCCTTCCAATACTTCTTGTTTTTGACTGAGCCAGTCATTGAAGAACAGATTTCTTCACGATACTCCCGTACTTCTACTTCCAAACTCACCCAGTTTCTTTTTCTTTTCGAAACCTGAGACATTTTTCATTCTATTCCATATAAGGTTTGGATGCTAGCTGAGGGCAAGTCCAGCGCTATCCTGAATGATTTTCTCCTCTCTGGGAATAACTGTCATCTTTGCTGGCCTTTTTCCCATCCAGTGTTAAATATTTTCATTAATAACTGGAGAATTAGTCCAAAGACAGAGATTTGGTTTCCCAAGCATCAACTCTTGCTCTCCTCCCCACCAGAAATGCATGGCTCTGGTGGCCCTCACCCTAGGCAGCTCTGCATCACCTGATGCTCTATAAATTTTTTCATTCTTTCTCTCCTAGTCTTCCTCATTTGGAGCCTGCCAACCAGCTTTTCTTGCTCTTTGTATTGTTTGCTCCTTTTTCTGTGCCCCTGAGTCCTTTCTCCTCATGAGTCATGAGCAGAAGCTCCCACCAGTTAATGTGTTTTCCCCCACCATTGCTAAAAGGGGAAGAGGGAAATATCTTCTGAAAATATCAGCGCTTTCTTCAAACCCACTCATGTCATCTGTTTGCTGATTCCTATCCTGTAGCCTGTAACCTCAGCAGTGCAGGAGTTTTAGTTCTGTTTTCTTCATCAGACTGATTACATTGTCAGCACTTAAAATAAACAGGAATTAATAACAGTAAAATTAATCAACACTTGGGAGTGTAACCACCCTTAGAATTGATGGAATCAGCTGGTAGGTGATAATTAGAACCAGCCACAAGCATTTTTTCAAAACTTACATGTAAACTTCCTCCATGTTAGAAACCACACCATAAAATACTCTCCCACAGCAAGCAACTTTCCTTGTTCTTTTTTATATCCTCACAGTGTGGAAGGTCCTGTATAGACCACAAAAACAAAGTAAGAGTATCCAACCCTCATCAAATATTACTTTCACATATTTCTGGCTCATCCAGACCTAGAAAACCCCAGAAACACAACTGAGCCTGAACTTTGGAAATTCTGAAAACTGTTTTTCAAGCCCAAGAGAGGAAGAAGGAAACATATCTGAGCTTGGATGTTTCTGTGGTTTCTCTGCCAGGGAGTGCAGCAGTGACTGGGACTGGATGCTGACATCAGTATCCCTTGTGCTGCTCTCTCCAGCTGGGTGGGGAATTCAGTGAGAGTCAGTGCTCTCAGCTGGGGGGATCCAAGCCCAGCACTATGCTGTGCACCCATCCCTGCAGCCAGATATCTGTGTTGGAGATATCATTAAAGTTATTTAATGATTTCCATTGCATGCAAGCTGCGTTGGCCTTCAGAGTAACCCAAGTTGCTCAACTACATAAAGGACCTAGATTTAATTAAGGGGGTTCCCTCGATGGGGGTTGAGGTAGTGGCTAGAAATGGTTTTCATCGTGTGCTTCTGGATCACTTTCCTTCCCTCCTTCTTCCTCTCTTTAGATTAGGAGGGGCAAGGCTTTATGGTGCTGCTGTTGGCTGAAGTGAGGAGTGTGTTCAATTCCTACAGGCAGAAGCAAGATGAGAGCACTCCAGCTCAGGAAACAAGTGTAGCAACTTCGCAGTTGTGCAGGGAACATCTTCAGAATGACTCGATGTTGTGGCTTTGATGATTTCTTCAGACACTGTAAGTAGACTGACAAATTGACTTTCAAGTGAAAGGTCATTGAAAAGAATTGTGGATAAAAGCATCTGGATTTACAATTGAAAAGCTACAGAAGTTCAGTTTACAACTCTACTGGGTTCTGTGCGTAGGAGTTTCTATCATATAATTTGGCAGCTTCTTCTGCCTCCTGATTGGGGTTGTAGAAAATAAAAATTCCTTGTGGTTTCTTTCTCTTTTTTTCCCTCTTTTTAAACACAGTGGAGAGTTGTGGTGTTTTGGCAAGTCTGATACAAAGAAATATTGTACTGGCATTGTCTCATATTGTAGGTGACCTCAGGCCTGAACTATACAGGGGAAAAAAATAGGTCTCTGTTGAACAGAGCACACATGTGCTTGAATCAGATTATAGAGGGAGTGTGAAAAGCAGAGCACACACACACGATACATTTATTACTGATGTTGTGGGCTTAAATGTAACGCCCTGGGATGCAAATCAGGAGTAGCTATGTGGTGCTAAAGCCTGCACTGCTGTATGAGGTTTCTCCTGGTATTCCTCTCCCTAAGCTCACAACTATAATAAAAGGGAATTTGCAAGACAATTAAATGGGTGAAATTGCTTAATCTGTTCAAACACTCACAACACATGATTCCAGTGGGTGGTTGCCTTTCAGAGTGTTTGTGTCAAGAAGTTTGTGGACCACTTTTTTTCTTTTTTATTTATTTATTTTTTTTATTTTATTTCTCTCTCTTTCAGGAATCAGGATGGGAACTTAAATCCTGGAAATCTCTACCAATAAAAGCAAACACTGCATGCAGAAAGGCTCCCTGGCACTCCCTCCTCCCTTCCCCTTCTTTGTGGGACATAAAACTAAACTAAACAGAGATTTGTGCCTATCAATATTGACTTGACTGATTTCCCTTTTCCTGACTTCTCTAATCCTGTGGTAGATTTTCTGTGACATTTGCTTCCGGTAGCAGATTCATATGAATGTTCTCTCTAGAAACAGAACATTTCCAAATGTCTATTAAAAAGCAAAACAATGTGGTCGAAGAAAATAATGGGGAATGTTTTTCTGCACAGTTTAATTTCAGCAGCTTCCGCTATTTTCTTCCTACTTGAAAAAGTAGTTTTTCTCTACTATGTGAGGGCTTTCCTGTATAAGAAAACTTACTCAATAGAGTTATTTAGCAAAACAGTGAACCAAAGCTCCTTGCACTGTCTTCTTTGCGGGAGTTAGTCACCCAATATGCCCTGAAGTCCAGACTGCAGCCATTAGCAGAAGCCTGACGACCTAGGTTACTACCTAGGGTGGAGCTGAGACAACTGCACTAATTTCCTTCTCTCCATCAAAAGATTGCTTTGTCCTCAAGGAATAAGACAGGGAGCTGCCCTGATTTTGCTTCCAGATGCTTCTCTTGGTCTTTATGTGACAGGAACTAGGCCTTGGAACAGAACTCCTGCTGTTGAATTAGACCTGTCCCTGTCATATTAGAAATCTCAAGCTGTGGCCGAAGTAGAGAACTGGATTCTCTAAGTGCCTCCACTGATGGCAGAGGAAATTTGAGCAATGTGTTCTACAACCAGTAGAGCTAGAGTGGGAGAACTCTGTCTGCTTCCCCTTCCTCTCCCTTGTTCTCTCTCCTTTTGATGCCTCCTCATTGCACAATGTGTCCCACGTCTGCACTGCACCCAGACTAGGTGAGAGGGAAGAACTGATGACAAATTTTGAAATGTCAGCAAAGAACTAAGCACAAGTCTTTTCCTAATTTTGGGGGGTTTCAGTGGTTTTTTAAGCAGTACATCCCTATTTTGTTAGTGAATAGTATAAATATGCTCAGAAGTAGAACAACTCAAGCTCTCTTGTGCAGCTCCTACACTGATACAACCCTCAGAGAGAATTTGGTGTCACTGGGGAACCACTCTGCACATCCTTCTCTCTTCCAAATTGTTGTACACAAACCCTGGCTAAGCCCTTTTTTCTAGGGAAGCTAACAACTAAATATTCCCTTTCTGCTCTGAACCAACATTGCCAGGAAATGTCAGTCACAGGGCACATAAGCACTCCTGCAATCCTTTCCAATCGCATTAAAATGTGTCAGCAGCAAATGATAGCCAGCACTAAGAGCTGGGGTTGATTCCTCCAGGCATGAAGTTGTAAAGGTCCCAGCTACTCCACAGAGAGGTGGGAGCATTAGGGTCATGTACTGGCCTGTGAGGTTGACACAGGACAGCTGATGATGAGATGCTGATGTTTTTTCTCTGTGCCACTGCTCTGCAGATTAAAACTTAAATCTTTGTGGTTATACAGTGATGTACTAAAAGGCCATGCTTTCACTGAGGACCCCAAATAGAAATAAAAATTGCAATGGTTTCATCAAAAAGAGCCCTGTGGGGTTGGAAAATGCTCCTTGAGATGAAAGTGTCCCCTGGCAGTTTGCAACAGGTTTGGTTGCTGTGGGACCTGTGCAGGAGAGGAATATATGTTAGCACAGGGTCCCAGGGTTTGTCTCTTCTCCTAGCTTCTCTCTCTTTCCTGCTCTAGTCCCATCCTAAAAGTGGAGAGTCCTGGGAAACACATCCCACTTGCAGGATGAGTGCCACTGAATGATCTGGGAATGCAGAAGAAACTTGATTGTTTGGTTGACTTGCAAACTGAACACTTTTTCCACAAACAAATAGAGTATCACTGAAGTGAACAGCCACTGAGATTTGTATTTTTGTTTGGTTTCTCTGCCTCCTCCTTTTACTAGTTTTCCTTCAACTCGGTTTTCCAGTGTCACGAAGTTATTATTATCCAGATACAAATCTCATGGTTTCACTGAAGGAGAACGTGTATTAAAATACCAGATCTACCAGAAAACATCTGCAACTTGCAAGTCTATTGTACTACTACTATGTGAGCAAGCCATTGTAAATTCTTTTAAGTCTGTAACTTATTTCACGTTAACACACTGTGTGTTTTACAGCACCATTTCAAAGTTTATGGCCTTTTTTCTTTAGCCGCTTGTTCCAATTGCATCTTATATTTCATCAAATATGGTAAAGAAACCATGAGAATAAATTGATGCTCCATATGAACCCCCCCTATAAATGGATCTTGCCAAATTGCTGTAAAATGGTTTTCCTTTTGAGCCCTCCAGAATTGTTAGTAGGTTTCTGAGGCTAAATTCTACAGGGAAACGTTATGAGCATTTAAGGCCTCCAAACTTTATGCTTCAGTACGAAAGGCCTAAGGGCGAGGATTTAAAATGGATGAAGTGGAGAAATTTGCACTTCCTTAAGAAAACACAGAGCATTTCCTTCCGCGTGTCAGAAACGAAACCAGAAAATACAAAGTAATTTGTCAGGAATATTTCCTTCCATGATTCCCTCTTCGGCCCTTCCTCTCCCACCCTTCCCAGCTCCCAGAGCAGCCCTGCGAGCCTCACGTTCTCCTCCTCGCTGTCAGCTTTGCGGCGCTCCTGGCCCCAGCTGATGGACGGCGCTGGGCTCCTCACCTCGTACAGCTTTTCTGTAATGTCTCCACGTGTTCACAGCTTGCTCCTGCCACCCTCTCCCCTGCTCTCCTCCCCAGCCGGGCTCAGGCCTGCAGACAATCCTTCAGGAGATAAGGACCCTTCGGGGACACTCGCTCAGCGGCCGATGGCGCGGCCTCATTTGGCTCTAATTGGACACTGGTGTAAAAAGAAAAAAACACTTGTCATATTTATGAGTTACTGTGAGTTAATAATACACTGGGATCCATTAGTTAAAGCACATTTGCTCCAAACATGTGGCTTCAGCTTTTTGTTTTTCATTCAAGCAACATTTTTTCAGATGAAATGCAGTTGCCGTTTTTCTCCCAGGCACTCGGTGAGCCTCAGGGAGTTACAGCATCAATTATTTTTCTCCCCATATGTGGAACAAAATAAAGAAAAAAAACCTGAGTGTCCTAGCCAGAGAAGTCGGAATTATTATCCAAAATAATAATAAAAGAGTACCAAAACATCCAGAAATCAAAAGCTGCAGCCAGCTGAATAAATGTAGTCAAAATTGAAAACACAAAGTCTGCAGATGATTCTTCTGCAAATGAAATGGGTTCTGCTCTCTCTGTATTTTTAGCAATGTCCTGCCCTGCCTGAGCCAATTTTTTTTCTCCCAAAGTCTGTCTACTTGAGTGACTTTTCTTTGACTCTTTTTCAAATGATAAATTCATTAGTGCCTTGCAGGTGGATTTGCCTGAATTTGAAAACTTCAGAAAGGACTAAAATGACAAGTAAAAACAGAGCACGAACAGAATCTTGTTTTCATGCTCTTGCTTCGGAAATGGTGCTGCGTTTATGTGTAATAAAAATCAAGATGTTCATCTTTCTTCCTCTCTCCCTCTGCAATATTTTTTCAGTGCTGAAGATGTCAAGAGCAGAATTTACCCTTCCCTTGATGCCATCTTTTTTTTCCCCTCCTGTTTCATCACAGCTGCATGGACTGCAGCCAACTCAAACTGTACCTTCGCACTTCACTGCTTGGGACTCTGCTGCACTCTCTTCAATTTGACAAGAGTTTTAAACGTAGATAACTGAGCAGACAGACTGAAACTTCAGACTGGTTACTGCTCACCCCAGGATGCCCACACCTCACTGCCTTACCCTTGCATAAGCTGATTTATCTCACATCAGGAACAGCCAACAGAGCAAACTCTGTGAAGCCCTGCTTGCTCTCAGTACCTGTGGCTTAATTTGGAAGCTCCACCTGCGCTTTGATTCAGGATGTATTTTGCCCACCATACCTAGGAAACATTTATGGAACGTCTTACATATTGCTGCTGCTTTATTAGCAATAAATTTTCCTTTCATTTATAAGCTCGAATTAAGCAAACAGCTCCTCCACTGCTGACTCAGCCTCCAAAGCTGCACTTTATATATGTCAAACAACATCCATAAATTTATAAGGTGAACAATGGTTGTATTTAAGTACTGATTTAGTAATCATGAACTTCGCTGGCAGTATCCTTTGGAAACTAAATCCATAAATTTTATTAGTATTAAATGTTTCTAATGGGAGTTGACAAATACTTGAACTGAGTTGCTTTTTCTCCGCACTTGGCAAAAGGAAAGGGACAAAAATTCTTATTACACAATGAGAAATGCATTAATACTAAAACCCATTCATCTCAATTTTCTACAAATATAATTTAAGACCTTTTACAACCATTGGTGAAATTACAATGTGCTGTGGGGAAGTTGCAAAAATTTTATGAGAGTAATAAAATTGTCATTGTAATACCATTATAGGGTGCAGGGACAATATAGATATTTGGGTTACCTATTGTCCTTATGCCAGGCTGAAAAAGCTACATGCAGGAGTTACAGCATGTAATGGAGACAACTGCTGACACAAACCAGAGAAAGGGAATCCAGGTCCACTTTAGCTGGCCTAAGACAAATCCTCATTAGAAACACAGACTCAGAATACCCTTCCCACTTGTGTCAACAACAATGAAATTTAAACGGTAGGACTGTTTTACATTTGTGTCAATGGTAGCACAGAGACCAACTAATTAAGCAGAGATTATGTGCAATAAAACAGTGTCGCATCCAAACCCTGATGTTTTTAACTTCTGTGCCATACTTTCTAGGGTTTGCACTCAAGCCTGACTGAAGGTAATCGTGGTGGTCCCTCTCGTTCATAGCCAGAAAAGTTTCTCAGGTAGCTCATGGCAAAACCATGAAATCTTACCTGGAATTAAAATGGTGTTAACTTTCTAGAAGTGGAAATTCCTTTCTCTGAAGAATAGCGTTGCTGGGCTCTATCCAGGGCAAGAGTACTGCTTTCTCCCTGCTTGTCCAAAGGACAAACAAAAGGAAAAAAGAGAAAAAAAAACCAAGAGAGGCAATTGCAGCCTTGTACATTAGCAACATTTCACTGGCTGCGTTCAGGAGAGTAATAAAAGAATTGAAATAGTTCAAGCATCTGCCCTTGGCTGAGGGACTTGTAATTATACACTACAGACTCCACTCCCTTGGAACAACTGTCTTTGATTCCTATCTCTTCTTTTATTACAGCTGAAATACAAAACTCCTGATGAAACCATTACATTTCCATGTGAAATTCACAACTATAAGGGGAAACCTCTGCAAACTTGCCAGACTTTTGAAGGGGGGGCAAAAACATATGGGCAAAGGTTGTAAAGTTCCCTTCCAAGTTTCAAAGGTCCAACCACTTGGGGCAGCCTGTTCTGGAGTTAGAGATTTATTCTCTTCATTTTAGTAAACATTTTGGAATGGGAGTAAGGAAGCTAATTTTATTCCCTGTTTATTAAGGGTTACCATACTGTGAACTCCTAAAGTTCAACTGATCACTCTCCTGAAAATTACTGACTGTTTAATCCTCACCAGGATAATGAGAACCATGGCAAAATCACCCAGGAGACATTTCAACACCCAGAGAGTCAGTGAGATCTACTATGCTTTTAATACCCCTTAAGGTTTTTGTTGTAACTTTAGACAACATTCCTCTTACAGGTGAGAAAGACTCATAAGCCTGGTTAGGACCCTTAAGTGACAACTGGAGCTGGCTCTCTTTGCCCAAGTCTTCCCCAGAGGAGATAGGCAGGGAAAGAAGAGGGAGATATCAGTGGGTCCACACTGAGGAATCTATTTTGAAATCTCCAGAAGATATTTGGAAATCCCCAGAGTGCATATCAAGCATGAGGGCTCTGATCAGGGCCATTTTGGGTCTTCCTGGAAGGAGCACCCTGAGGACTTTATTTACTAGTTTCTAAAAATGCCAGCTGAGGTAGTGCTGTTGTCTCTCCTGTGTCCCACAGGGAAGTGGCAGTGCCAGGATCAGCGCTCATCAGGAAAAGCTGCCTCTTCAGTGGCCACAGACAAAGCATCTAACAGAGCCCCCTCTGCCCATATCCACGCACTTGATACGTTCCTGTAAGCAAATTCAGGGCACATCTTTCTGTGCTCAGGCAGCCTAAGCCTGTTCCCTCACCCAGGGAAGTTACTCAGCAGCCCGAGCTCCCGTCACGCTTATTCCCTTGTTTCGCACGTTGCCAAGAGGCAAGAAGGTATTTCCCTACACTGCAACCTTTTATTTTCTGTTCTTTTTAGTCTGGCTAATATGTCTTCTCGGTAACCACAGTATAATAAATTTCATAGAGCATGACCAGCATACTTAGTTCATATTATTCATTTGCAGTCATTTATTTTTTCCATCTCCTCTTCCACTCCGGGTCCCCTCTCCCCGGCGCTCACTCTCTGGAATGATAATAATACACAAAGAGTGCCGGCTGGCTGAGAAGGACTTAAAAACAACAAGTAAGAGGATCTTTTTGTGCTCACACCTGTTTTAAGATTTGTTATCCTTAAAAAGAAAAGCTGTAGGGATTCACTCTCTTTCTTCCTTGTAGACCCCAGTGGAATATACCATTAAACCACAGGGAGGAGAGAAAGCCTTCAGTGCACTTAAATATACTTATGTCAAATCCATCTCATTCTTCCTGCCTTCTCTCCTCAATCTAGCCACCGTTCCCAAGGGCTGGAGAACATTACAACCCATTCACTTTATATGAATGGGCACAGACAGACTTTTTCACCATTTCGATATGTCTACATTTGCAGGCATATCCTGTAGGCCAACTGAAACAGCCTTAATTTCAATTTACTGTCTCCCTGAGGAACATGCCATTCTCCTGAAAGTGGAAAAAACCCTCAACGGCCATTCCCTGCCCCCCTTCCCTCCACCTCAAGTCAAGATCTGAATTGGAGGGAAAAATTCTTCCAAGATTAATGGACTGCCATTCTGATGCTTATAACAGGGCACATGATCTTTATTAAATAAGTAACGAACAACTTTCACCAAAATACTGTAATTGGAAGGTGCTCAGTGTTACTGGACACGACTCATCTAAATCTTTTTCCAAGTCCCTGTAGATTGGTGTTATATTAGGAAAAAGAAAACATTCCTCAGTGGTCATTTAACTCTGCCTTGTTTTTCAGCAGTGCTATCAGTAATGACAAAAACAACACTAATAAAAAAGTAGCCAAGGTCTTGGCCTGCTAACTTCAGATGCAGGCTAGGATCAGCTCAGTAAATGGGAGATTCTCCCACCTTCCCAAGACAAGTGCTAGAGGTTAGCTATTGTTGCAACAAACCAGAAACAAAACAGATAACATATAAATATTCAGTGGATAGCAGGAGTATGAAAAATAACCAATACAGCTCGCCAGACCTGGTTGGTCACCGCTTTGATTTAGACCAAAATAACAAAATAATAGATTTAGGAGAAGAAAAGGAATTTCTTTGCAGAAGCACTGATGCCTTATTGACATTCAGGCTCTGCTGGCACCTCGTATTACAGGATTTCACTGGGGCTTTGGCAGCTGTCTGGAAAAACTGCCAACATAGAAGCCAATGTGTAGTATTGCTGGGGTGCACAGCTCAGCAAGTTTGTAATTAATCATTTATCATCTAACAGTCACAGCAAAAACCTAGCCCCCATCTCCCAGTGCTGTAAATACCATGATATTCCAACAGGCTCCTTAGGAAAGTATCAGGCACATGTAGCATATGGCCAAACAGTGATTCATGTTATTACACTGAAGTTGTTCTAGCCTTGCTGATGTATTGCTGGATACTTACTGGTTTCTGTGCAGTCTCTTTAGGGAGGATGATAGTTCAGAGATTGATGGGCCAGGTCCAAGCTGTCCAAGAAGTCTGATGCTGTAAATTTGTTCACAGAAGTGCTGCATTTAAGGCAGCTCTTTCTGGTGTGCTTGTATTTGAGGTGTCTGGTTATGAGCAGGCATAGGGCATAAAGGGGAGAATCTTCTGGTCAAAGGAAGACAAGACCGTAAGGAACTGTCATCTCAGCCTCCCACAGATGGGCAAATTACAGTGACATTATCTACCTCCATTTTGGAAGTTGAAGCTGTTCCTTTTCCTGTTGTAGGCAAGCATTTTATTTATTTTAGCCACATTGCAATTAAAAATAGCAGCAAACCAAGAAGTGGTTAGAGAGAAGGCACAGAAAAATTGGCCTCAGTGGAGAAATGAGCTTTGCTTCCCACAGTTACAAACAGCCTCTGCTTAGCAAATTGGATGTCTTTTCAGATTGCAAATGACTCCAGAAAAAACAAAGTCTCAACTGCAACATGAAGGCCAGAGTTAAGTCTGCTGTACGTGACCATAACTAAGGAAGGAAGACAGAAGTCTCAGATAGCATTTTCTTCTCTGAAAATGCCCGTCTTTTGATCTGCTTTTTGAATTTTCCCATTATCATTTAATGGGAATGGCAAATCTTTCCAGGGAGTATCCAGAGAAATTCTTACACACAGTCAGATTCAGGATATGGCACAAGGCCATCTCTTAACCAAATTAATAAATACTTTACAGCAAGCCATGAAAAGTCTTTGGAGCCATTACTCTGAAAGTTTGTTCTGGTCATTGCTTCTGTGTTAGCATTACTCTATAGTTCCATTGCAATCACAGATGCTTGCATAAAAGAAACATTATGCTGAGACTAATGCTTTTCATACTTAGGAAATCTTTTTCTTATTAGTAGCAAGCAATGAGGAGAGTATCCCTCTCCCATTTTGTTCTGAATGTATATCATGGGCTTTTTAAAAGAGAAATATAGTTAAAGGAGGGCTGAAGCCTCACCTACAATCTGTCAGAGACAGCTTTCAATACTGCATTTGCTCCAATTGTGTTTGCCATGGGCAAGAGGTAATGGAGGCTGCACCTGAGAACTGCACAAGGAATGTTGTTTGATCTCACAGCTACTTTTAGTGACCTGGGTGGGAACTGCCCTTTGCAGCTCCACTGCTGGTGGAGCAAGGCGGTGTCAAGCTCCTGCAGCAATTTGTACTGTACATGTGACTTTGCAGCTGAGTGTGAAGCATTTGCTATTATTAATCAATCAGGGTATTATGTTCATTGGCTTCATCTTAACTGAGGGGAGACTGTTTTTCAAACACCCAGGACGAAACCTGTTAAACCTCAATTAGGATGCAGCCAAGGAAAGCGCAGATGAGTCTGCAGTAATTACCAGACAGTGGCTGACAGGCAAGTTCCTGTTTCAGCCAGAACAGGTGATTTTGAAACCTGACCTCCAGCAGCTGCTGGCTGGGCAGCACATTTGCTGCTCAGGGGCTGCCCAGGATGGCCTTTGCTCTGTTAACAGCTCTCTGTTGCACATCAACAACTTAGCACCGAGTGGGCGAGTGGGGCTCTCGGCTTTCAGCCCCAGAGGGTGGCGAACGGCAGGACCCAACCACAGGGACATCACTGCTGGGAAATGGGGACCAGGGCTGCCACGGGGCAACCTCCGTGCTGCTAACCACATCCCTCCTCCAAACAAGTCTGCAGGATAGGAAAGAGTGATATGGAACCAGGCAACCTGTTCATCTTTGTGTTCATCAGTAGAGCACCTACCTTGTCCCAAGGGATCATCCTTGTCTACCTGTTGTGAGGATCTGGCATTCCCGTGCAACAACGTCTGCGTGCTCAGAGAAGGGAAAATGGGCTTGTGGCCTTTTGAGATGGGCTCTTTCTTTAATTAGAAATGAATTTTTTCTCCTTTAGGATCTCCTGCTTCGTGTCAGTATGTGAAGGTAGACAAAATGTGGGGCTTGTAGGGAGAGGCTACATCAGTCCTGAAGAAAACATATGCATCTTGAAAAAACAGGCAGCCTCTCCTGTGTGTTACATCACAGCCACTGACATGGTGGAGGACTGGGTGCACTCTAACACCTCACCCAGAGCTTTCACACAAGCTTGGATAGTTTTTTTCCCCATTATCCCCATTTCACATTCAGAAAAATGAAGCTTGGGGTAAGGGATGAACTTGCTGAAGTTCACCTGGCAAAGCACAGGGTATAGAATATGTTTTGTGTACTGCCTGGTCACTACAGCCAAGGCAAACATATTCATGTACATTTAAAGAGAAAGGATCCTGTGAGCAGAGCTGGAGCTACAGACTTTTCTTAAACACACACTCAAAGAAGAGATCATTTTCGGAGAGGAAACTATGCACCTGGAAAGCCTACTGAGTTTTAATGGATATTAATGTCTTGCAAAAACAAAACAAAGCCTGGAACTTAATAATTTGCCTAAAAAATAAAGAACATCTTGTTTTTAGTATTAAACTAGAATTTAATTATCCAGCACATGTTTGCTACTCCTCAGCTGAAGTGCTTTGAATCTGATGCACAGACAATAAATTACAGAAGGCAGCGTGGTGCAGTGGATGGAGGAGTTGAGGGGACAGGGGTAAAGGTGAGCATGCAAAGTGTTTTGTACCACAAGATCACCACCACTGGCTCCTGAATGAAAGCTGAGAGACCCAGGTACCAGAAAGCAGATGGAAAAAACGGGAATGCAGTCCCATCTGTGGATACTGTTTCTTTTCATGGTTCTCACCGCCTGACCCCTTTTCCCCATCAGTTCCTCAGTGAGGAGATCAAGGTGAATTACTCTGGATGGGTGAGTCTCGACAGAGCAAACACAGCTGCTGGCGGGGAGCTGCTGGGAGAAACAACATGGAGAAAGCAGGAGGTGAAGGCTTTTATAAGCCAGCCCCACTAACAGCACTTCTCCTTTTCACTCTCCAAGGCTTAGTTCCTGTCCCACTGCAGTCAATGATAATTTCCCTCCTGACTTCAGTAGGAGGATTGAGCTTCTGGAGGGCAATGGCTCCTGACCCGATTTCTCCTTCTGTTATGTTAGGCACTAAGCCTGAACAGCTTCTCTTCTGCAGTCTTAAGTGTAGCTGACTTGTATTCCCTTCAGAACAACCTTCCCAGCCCTGATTTGTCCTCCCCATCAGCGGGTTCAGACAAAGAAGCAGCTTGCACTATGCTGTGACATTGCCAAGGTGAGAGGAATCTGCTCTGCCCCAAGAGCAGATTTGGGGCACAGCCTCAGACTCAGTCTGTGGTGGAGGTGGAAGATCCCTCTAGGAAAGAATTCCTGTGCCTTTAATGAGAGCACGGGTGCACTTCTGTACATGTAACTAACCAGCCAGAGTGCACTTCAGCTTTGTTCAAGTCTCCCATGTTTGTCCCAGCAGTTGAGTTATACACATATTTTGCTATGCACATAATGCATAGCTTGGCCAGCAAAAGATAGGAAGGGTAAATGATAGTATGTTTACCTTAGCTCTTGGGGATGTCTTAGTGGTTTAACCTTCAAATGTGGTGTGCCTAACTTTTCTCTAACCACAGGTCCAAGTCCCAGCTGGGCTGACTCAGCCTTTATCTTCCTCAAGATAAATTCAGCCTCATTCACTTCACAGTGGGTGGGTGTTTCAGATGAAGCTCTAAAAACGAGAGTTTTGTCTAGTCTGGATGGACCCTAATGATCCCTTAACACTTTTCATGAGAAAAACATTGGTTGTGGGCCAGAATTCCCATTCTTTGCTGCAGCATAGTGGGAGCATAAAGAGAAGGCTCCATGAAGCTTCGAGTGGAAAGACACTGACATGGTGATGAAGCTTTGAAGCTTGGTGCAAGCCAAGATTACTGAACCCCATGGGCACACTTGGTATGCCCTAAAAGAGCTGGGATTTGAGGTCTATAGCTGGCTAGAAGGTCTTGTGCAGCCCACTGAAGTAGAATTAGGTTGCAAGTGCTTTTTCCTCCCTAGGAGATTTAATCCTACTGTGAAATAGGAAGCAAAAGCATTCAAATAGCTGCATGAAAAGCAGAGGAGAAGGCATGGCAGGTCAGTTATAGGGCATTTGCACAGGGATGCAAAAGGCTGATTTGTCAGAGCACCCTCTTGAGTATATGGGAAGTATAACAATCATTCATTGCTCTGTGAATGGCTCCAGATAAAAATTTCATCATATTCCTAAGAAGCCTTTCCAATGACACATGTCTGCCAAGACCAGTGTATTCCTGCAAGATTATTCTCTGGGCAACTCACCATTTTCAAAAAAGCCAAACCAAAAAAATCTGAATTAGCCATACCTTTCTGACAACATTATCACTGAAATCCTGTAATTGGCACAGCACTGGGTTCCTTCTATCAGCTGCAAAGGGAGCAGTCCTTATCCATATGTGGCAGGCTCAGAGGAGTGGGTTAAACAAAATAAAATAATTCTGCACAGTTTTGCCAGAGCCCAAACGATTATTTAAATCAGGCAAAAAGAAAACAGGTTTTCAATTGCATTTCCCCTCAGTTCATCCTTCAAGGCTTAAATGCTTCTGTCCTTCCAGGGCTGGAGGCATCACGATAGCACAAGAGAGGATAACGGCTTTGTGTTTCTGTCCAAAGCGGAAGGAATGGGAAGACCATGAAAGATGACCAGTTTTCCTGAGATCTCTATCCATTTTGCAGGCACAGGTGGTTTGATTTAACATCTGAAACCCGGGACCCTGAAGCAGACCAAAGGCAACTTCCAACCCCCAGAGAGGAGCCTGTAATTAGTACAAAGAATAGGGAGTGCTGGCAGGTCATACGGAGCTGCATTTCCAGAAGAAAGCATTCGTTAGTGTAGTCAGCACACTTTTGATAAGGCAAGCACATCTCAAGCATTTAGGCTTAAATAAACACACTGATTAATGTCCTGGAGGTAGAACATAACTTTCCACTGAACTCAATCTCTGAAAGTGATTCTATTCTATTCTAGCAGGCAAATCTGTGCAAAACACTGCAGAATAAGGTACCTTGAAAATGTTGGAGATGTTTGGAAGGACCGCAACAAAAGTTTAAAATTAATAGTGTGGTCCAATCAATGGCAGGAAATTTTCTCCTTGGATTCTTCACTATGTGGCCAATTATATGTGTGACTCAAACAAGGTTTCTTTCAGCCCTCCTGGTATGATGAGGGGATTGTAGAGTATTACTGAAATGTGAAGTGCTTTGAGAGTGTGCACCAAAGTGCTACAGACGCGCTAAGTGGTATTATCAGCTGTGAATAGATATCCTTATTATCAGCAGACACTCTTCAACAGTCCTGCTCTACTGTGCATCTGCAGCCAGCAGTGATCTCATTTTATACAGCAGCAGCCAAAGAAATAGGTTGGGTTCCTTAATATTAAAATGCGTTAGGGGTTAGTAAGCAACTGCCTAACTTTTTTTTTTTTTTTTTTTTTTTGGAAGGGACATGGCTCAGTACACGGCTGAGTAAATTTACAAACACGCAGCATTACTAGGTTCTGTTGGCCAAGTCTATTTTATACACTAAAGAGCTTAATAATATAAATGTTTTAATTTAGAAAATGCTCCTTCAAATAAAGGGGGAGAATTAAGCCAGTAAACTTTTTCATGCTCCAGGGCCCAACTGAGCCATTCACGTGCTCACCTGCACTGAGAACTGACAGAAATCTGGTACAACTTTCCAATGTCTGTGTTCATCTCACCCATGTCTGGAGTAACAGCTCTAAGACTAACATATTCCAGACAGGATTGCAAATAGAGGGATATGTAAATATACATAAAAAAGCATAGGGCTTGGAAGGCTTGGCTTAATCAAAGGAACAAGGGGAGGAGGAAGGGGAGATGCTGGCAGCCGTGTTTATCTCAGCTCATTGCTGAGAATCCCCTTTCTGTGCTGACTGCACACCCCGGCAGGGCATCTTTAGATCAGGCAACCTGTGTTCCTTTAACAGAAAGAAATCCTTACATTATGTTATTGGAAACTCTGTGTACAGAGAAATATCAGCCCCTGGAGTTCTTGATGCTTCAGTGAAAGTCTACAGCAAGGGAAAAAAAGACCCTAAATTTTGTTTGTAGCTCTAAAGAGAGACTGAGATGAATAAAACCCAGAAACTGAATCCCCCTCAAGCTTCAGGATATTTGAAATTCAAAGCAGGATGTTGCAGTTTGGACCTTTCTCTTGTTTTGAGCTCTGCAGCAGCTTCTTGCAGTGCAAGGATCATAAAAAGGAACCTCCCATGGGGTGCTGTCCCTGTAACTTTAGTCAGAGATTAAAACGAAATTTTTTGATAGGTTACTATCATCCACAAAGGAGCTGAGCAATGAGCACAACACTCCTCTTAAACACATGTGACTTAAGCATGGTTCTCCTACAATAACTGCCACAGAAAATTTCAAACTTTGAATCACAGGAATTGCCATGTTATTTAACCTTTTATGCTGCCTCCCAGGAAAGCCACGTTTTAAAACAAAGCAGGTAAAGGGGGAAAAAACCTCAAAACAACCAGAACTAATGGAAGTGGAAAGACTGTATATGCACTTTGAGAAATTGAATAAAACCAGGTACACTCAGCCTTCAAGACAAACTGATATTACAGGATATTTTCCTGAAAACATGTTCCTAGCAAGCAATGATGGCTTCTAAGCCAACAGAAAGCTTCCTGAAATGGACACATTTCCCATGGAGCAATCCTAGAACTTATAACACACCTTTTGCCTTCATCCTACAACACAAGACACTTAAACCTTATTCTCATTTATTCTGGAAGCATTTTCAATTGATAGGAAAAAATAAAAAAAAAAAAAAAGCACCAGCGTATCCGTGCTACTTTACAGCAGGGAGAGCTCTGGTCTATCAGTGACTGCAAAGTTTAAAATCCTGTCTAAATGGATGTAATGTAATTGATGTTACAATCCTAACAAACAGATTTTCAGTTTGCCTTAGTCACCATACCTCTCTGGACTCAATGTCCTTTTCCAGTGTCCTTCCAGTGCATGGTATCCAGCTATCCAGAGATCTTTTGCATAGTCACTGTTGTTTAGTCAGACAAGGGGTCTGTCCTGGCTGTGGACAGGCAAACTGAGGCAAAAACTGGTATGGGTATGAAGTTTAGAATTGATTGCATTGATGGTAAGTGGGTAGAAGGCCAGAGAAGGTGTCTGGATTACTAACTTTTGGTCTTTGTAATACTGGATGATATTAAAAATGAAAACAGCAGCAACCCTGGCTTAAATGAAGAGTTATTGATTTGGTCCCAGAGCATATTTAAATATTTTATTGCACAGATGGAGCCCCTACAACTTGCTTTCCTTCATCCCATAAAGGCCCTGTTTTACAAGGATGCTTGCTGGCCCTGGGGAGGGCTGGATCCGGTTTCCTCTCCATTTATGTATGTTTTCTGTGGGGAGGGCTGGGCTCAGGTAAGGAGAATCGATTACTCAAGTGCAGGACAGAGAACTTTTCCTCATGCAGGGCCAAGATTGCTGCCTTTGCTCTTCTTCCCTTCACCACCTTCAGGTTATGGGTGTCCAAGGGGTGTTTGCAGGGCTGCAGGTCTCACTCCCACCCGTGTGATGCCAGACTGGAAAGTGTTTAAAAACAGACTGGTTGAAATCTCTAAACCAAAGATTCATCCCTCCTGGGCATTTTTATTTCTGCGCTGCCTGAAGGAAGGGTAGGAGATTGCAGGGGAAATTAACATCCTATTTATTTTAAGGTTTTTTAACAGTAATTTTTCAGTCTTTTAGAATATGACAGTTCTGCTAAAAAGCAGAGTGCAAAAGATAGGTCTCTCTTTCCCACACCAAAAACCTTCTCAGGTTTTCAGGAGCATCTTTCTTCTGTATTTCTTGTTTGCACATTTCTTGCACAGTACAGGATCTTAATCTTGTGATTACATACATTCCACACTAACTTCATCTGTTTGGTCTCCCTGTACATTACAGCCCTTCCATGGAGTCTGAGATATACCCTGCTCAGGATGCAATGCAATGAAGAACAAAACCCCCAGGTTTGTTTGTTTACTTGTTTTGGTTGATTTTTTTTTTGTGTGTGTGTGTGTGTGCATGGGTGTTTGCTTGTTTGTTTTGGTTGTTTGGGTTTTTTGGTAGAAAAGAGAATTTTTGAAATTATTTTCATGAAAGAAGAGCTCAGAGCCTGAATGGATGGGTTCCACAGAAAGAGCATGACACAATGGGGAGTGATAAGCTCTAGCTGGCTTGCGTAAACCAGGGAATTTGGAAAGCTCTCCCCCAGCTTCTAGATAAGAGATTTCCTCTCAAAGGCAGTGACAAACACCATCCAGACTAATTGTGGCTCTTTGCTTAGCAGCACATCACTTATAGTGACAAGCAGCAGACAGAAACTCCTCCAGCAGGCATCACTGCTGAACACACTGCATGTCTCATGACCTGCAGGGAATGCAGAGTCTGGACATAAATCATTAAAAAAAAAAAAAAAAAAAAAAAAAAAAAAAAAAAAAAAAAAGCAGCAGAACCATTAAAGGATTTCAAAAACCCACAAACCAAAAAACCAAACCCCAAAAAACTCAAACCACCCCCAAACCCCCCTTATGATTTACCTGATTTGTAAAAGTAGAATTTCTGTGGCTCAGTTGCCCCATAACAGAAATTCTTACACTACCAACAAGTCACTTGCTAAGAGCACAGTCCAGCAGAAACAGAAAGACAACCCATACTTAAGAAACCTCATCAAAAAAGCCACCTCAGCAGCCACCGGCAAATTCTGCTTGATGAGGATATAAGCCCTTAGCCTAAGTTATGCATTCCAAAGGGTAAGGATAGCTTTTCCCTACTCATTAATTTTTCCCTACTTTTTGGAAAATATAGCAGGATGTTCATCAAGCAATGGGAGTATCTTTCTTCTGTGTTACTTGTGTGCCTATTTCTTGCATTTAGAGGATTCAAATCCCATGGGTACATATGTTCCATACTAACTTGATTCATTCTGTCTCCTTACGGCCTCTCTATGGAGATACGCCTTGCTCAGGATGTGATGCAGTAAAGCAAAGAAATAGTCCAGGTATGCTCAAGCTTTCTATGCTCAGGAGAAAGAACAGATCTTTTCCTTGAGCCTTTCACACCATTATTTTGTGTACAGTGATATTTATCAGTGAGTTCTAATTAATTAACAGTACATTCTTGTTCTCTCTCCTATTTAACACAACGAATTTGGTGGAATATGTGGCAGAGTAGGCTTTCCACTGATCATGCGAGATGCCTAAAAGTCTTGTGCTGCAAGGCATGTGGGAGGAAGAAGTGGATAAACTTCCTCCCTTTGTTGCCCAAAGTGGGTGATGAGAAAGAAGTAAGCCCATTTAACCTAAGTTTGAACTTGACAACATCACCTTAAAAAGTCTCTTTCACCTGGAGAGCAGGACAGTTAAATCCAGGCCGACTTATTTTCATTTCAGTCTCTGAATTATGCCTTTGTTTTGACACTAACATAATTTCTCTTTTGTTTGATGGTTGAAATCTAGGCACTGGGTCCATATGCCCCAAGCAAAGCCCTGCATTTGAATGTGCACAGGGTGTCAGGTAAGCAGAACCACTCATGATGACTGTTCACATGCGTGGAGAAAAACAGAGCTTATGGATAGTGACAGAAGAGCTATTCTGAGTCCAGCACGAATCAGTGTGAACCTTCACCCACCACTGGCTGCTTTAGCCACAGCCAGGTGACATTCAGCATTTCTGAGAGCCCTGAAGCTGAAGAAAGGCAGCACTGGCCTGGTGCCTTGTGGAGGCAGGAATTGTGCCGTGTGCTGGATTGGGGAACGTCATGAAACAAAACAAAACTGCTTCCCACTCAAACAAGACAAGAAAAACGACAGGATTTTGAAACGCCTGGACATTCCCCACAGACTTTACCCAGAGTATATCAAAGTTTGTTTTGGAGTAACAGCTAGATGTCATTGAAAAATTACTTTTTCCCCCCCCAGATAATTTATAGAGTATCCAGGAGTGACCTGTCGTCATGATCTCTGCCTTGAAAGCAAAGCAAAAGCAAACAATAAAGAGTTTTGCACGGATTTACGCTGAGATCCAGCCCTTAATTAAGCTGTCCAGAAGCTGCCGAGTATCCAGTCTACTCTTAGAGATGATGGCATAAATCCAGAGCAAGCCTAGAGAAGTGAAAAGTGCAAGTCCTAATGGGAGTAGGAGAGATTTTTTTTCTAGAACTAGGAGAAAGTAACAACATCCAGATCCAATGGAAACCAGAGAACCTTGTTCATGGAGGGTGACAGACTCATCTGGACTGTATCTATCCTATTTATTTGCTTGCAGCACTAACATTTTGCCTTTGGAAGAGCTGCTATCTAAGTATGAATCTGTTTTCTGGTCCTGTTCCATTTGTGCAACAGAGAGCAATCCAGCAGAACACAGTCACCTTAACAAAGAGCAAAATTTTTGTGAGGAACAGCTTTACACAGTCTCCATTTGACTAGCATGAGGAAGACAAGCAACAGAGACAAAATTCAGTATAACACAAGTGCAATGGGTTAATTTCACCCCTTGATGGCCCTTCATGCTCCAAATAGTAGCATAGATTTAGGCAGAGATATTGGCTAAGTGCAAGATGTTAGTACTAGCTTGAGAGATCTGCTTTTCAGAGTTTGCAGTCAGTTGTGTGAAGCTCTTTTCTTGTTTTGAAAAGAGATCTCCATGCACATCCTATATTAAGTCAAAAGTGGGGGGGGGTTTGTTTTTATTTTTGGAGTTTTTTTGTTTGTGGGTTTTTGGGGGTTTTGCTGGGTTTTTGGTTTTTTTTTTTTTTTTTTTTTTGGTTTTGTGTTTGTTTTTGTTTTGTTTTGGGGGCTTTTTTTTTTTTTTTTTTTTTTTTTTTTTTTTGTGGAGGAAAGACATCAGCTTTACATTTCCAGGACTATGGTACGATGGGCTACAGCCCAGACACTGAGTCTGTGTCCAGCCTCATGCAGCCAACAAGAGTCAGTGCTGGTTTCCCTGGTGCCTGGGCAATGATTGACAACGCTCAGACTGTCTCACTGGGGCACCTGCAGATAACCACCTGAGATAGATCAGCACAGGAAACCATTTCCACACAGTGTGAACGTGCAGGTGGTGAGCAATGTAAGGAGCATGATTATTATCCCTTTTCTAGCTAACTGTTCTGGGCCCCCTGCATGACGTCTGCATAGTTGAAATGTCATCACTTAGCCAGATGTTGAAGTCACATCTATCTAAATCCAGCTGGATATATGGAAAGTATTGTCTGTTCTGACAGGCATAAATCAAGGGGCATTTGTATGAATAAGGGATTATTACTAAATCATGCACTTTCTATTAATAGATCCCTATTAATGCTGCAGGTGTTAGTAGTAACTGCTCTTTGAAGCATTACTTAATCAACCCCTTTGCAAATCCCCATAATCTAGCTCTCATAAAAATACATGGATTATTGATTGAGAGGACCTCTGGGATCCCTAAAACGAGGTTCAGCGCAGGAGACGCACCACAGATTGCTCCCTGGAATGTCTGCCAGGTGTTTGCAGTTTCATGCATAGTGTGTCTTGGAAATAATAAAAGAGCTGGGGGTGGAGGGGAGGTAATTCCCATCCAGGAAGAGCAGGCTCAAGCAGAGGAAGGAGAAGGAGGACCATTAGTAAGAGCTGGAGAGGTGGAAGGTGCAAAGGTTAGAGGGTGGGCTACTTTTCCTTCACTGGGAAACTTGTGATAGTGAAAATAGAGAGCAAGCAGTTTTAATGTATGTGAAATTGTCCTCAAAACTAACATACAGCGCCCAGTCAGGTCCGCAATGTGTTTGTAAAGAATACAAGCAATTGTCACAAGCCCTTAGAAACATGCTGGGTACAGGTAGCTAGGAAGTTAAATCAGTGTTTAAGAAATACATGAAAGGCCTTAAATAATAGATTATCTCCAACTGCCCAGTGTTGATATTTAAGGATTACATCTGCAAAGCTTAGTGCTGGTGAGAACTGAGCAGGTGAAGCTAAAGCACACTCATTTTCCCTGCTCAGCAGACCCATGGGATTGAGATCTGCTTGGCTCAGGTCTGCAGGACTTCAGGGCCATCTCAGTGGGGCTTGGGCAGAATGCAGTTGCTTAAGGGTGGGCTAAAGCCATTCTGTGTGGGCTAGAGACCCAGAGATACCTCAGGTGTAAAGAATCAAGCAAAGTTTTATGCAGAATAAAAACAAAGCCAGCAAGTAGCACACCCTGCAGAGCCCCCTGCTCACAACACTACCCTGCTGGCTGAGCTGCTCGTGCACTGCTGGCTGGGGGCCCACTGCACCAGAAACAACGAGGAGCTTAAGAAACCTTGAAGAGATATCCTTGAAACTCTAGTCCACCCCATTTCACGGGCACGTTTGGCAATCCACAGTCCCAGGCACAGGTATTTGTCAGTTCAGTTCAGCTCCTGTATGAAGTCCACTTCACCAGGCTGAGAAGAGCAGTGCCCTTGCATTGTGCTGCTGTTGGCTGGAGCCTCTGAATGGGGTGTTCTGCAATTTCTCTGGCTGGGCCAGGAGGGACCATGGCTCAGCAGCCTGGTACTATAGAGTGGGAGAGAGAAAGAGTGTGCACACACCTCTCCTTTCAGGGAGAGCTGAAACACGGGAAATGCATAAACAGGACGTGAATCGATCATGTCAGCCTTCAGAAAATACTGGAAGGTGAAGACATTTTCTCAACAAGGAGGAATAAGAACAAAAATCAATCCTCCACAGAACTGCATGATAAAGCACTATTTTCCAAGGTGTCACCATCTGTTCTGTGTTGTGGGGAATAACCTTGATATTATTACATTACAGGATTATTAATATACAGTAGAGTGTTTAATCTCAAGCAAATGTACCAAGCACAGGAGACACATGTAATATCACCTGTGGCTGGAACAACAAATACAGTTCAGGAAAGTGCTTCTGTGGGGATGCTTGTTAAAGGTGCTTAAAGGTAAACACTTTCCCAATGGAGGTGCTGAATGGACTAGTTTTCTTAAGCTATGGCTTCAAAGTCAAATTCTTCCACCCCAATTCTCCTGCCTTTCACAGGGAAAGGATATTAGGGCTTGATCTCCTGTGCCTTGCCAAAATTCAGCTGGTTCAGCAGACTGGTGTCCTGCTGACCACATACAGCCCCTCATGGCTTTTTTCTTTCAAGAAGATCAGTCTGAATAAACAGGTACTTTCTACAAGGCAAGGAGCATTGCTGCTCTGCTGAGCACCTCTGTTGGGTTTCTGCACCAGAGGGGGAACAGAAAAGATGTGAAAGTGCTTTCCTGCTGTACCCCAATATAATTCTTAGGAGAGTTCAACTCATCATTCATATTACAGCACACACAAAACACCCCCGAGATCAACAGAAAAAAAACATGGCAGGATGCACAGCTGTCATCCTAATGTTTCTGTTTTTCCTTTTCACTCCTGATGTGGGATTTTTTTCCTGTTCCCTTTCCACTTTTGCCTTGAACCTTGGAAGATGAACAGCTAGGCTTTCTCAGTTAACTTTCCCAAATCATCTTGGAGCACTTGGAGGTTTTTCCCTCCACATCCTAATTAAGGGTATATCAGTGTCCCATTGGGACCGAGGCAGTTAACGAACACCATCCGGTAGGTCACTTATAAACTATTTGCCCTGAGATTGAGGGCAAACTCTGGTGAATTCCCAAGGAAAGAATCAAATGAACCTGTTAATGAGTGGAGCATTAGGAGGAAGAAAAAATAAGGCAGGATCTGAAGTCTTAAGGAAATGTAGGAAATAAAGGTTTGTTTATCTAATGGTTTTACTGGTGTCAATGCACAGGACTCCCCCCCATCACCACCATTTTAAAGCAGTTTCAAACAAAAGATTCAGTTGCAGATAAACTTTGGGACTTGACTTTTACATGAGACACTTGTAAACATTCCTCAAAGACAGAGAGAAAGAGGGATGTGTAGCACATTCATTTCAAGCAAGACCTGGCAGCCAGGTTTCCTTATATCATCGTTATCTCAAGCATGAAAATGAGCTTTAGTCCCACCTTAGCCTACTTTATCTCTCTATTTAGTAAATTTGATCCTCTGCCCCTGGAATGTTTAATTTACTGTAATTTTATAAAACACTACTCTAACCTGAAAAGTAGCTCTTGGGACATTGCCAGCCTATGAGACATTTTGTAAGACCCTAGTTTGGTGAAATTTTAATAGAAGATCCAGAGAAGATCTCCAGTGCTAGTTCACCTGTCTGTGAAATGACTCAAGGATCAGAAAAAAAGATCCTTATCCTTGAAAAACAACAACAAAAAGTAAACCCTAAAATGCATTCAAAGATTCACTTGTTGTCTAAGAGCAACTAGACTGATTTTTGTGTCCATGCCAGTGAATAGCGTTAGCCTTCACTCTGAGCTGGATTAGGATGGGAATAGTATCTTTAACTTAGAATTTCCTTATTTGTAATTCTTATAATAATTCTTCATTATTTGTCTTAAAGCCTGACATATAGCACTGCTAAAAGCTGTACTGCAGTAACACAAAAATGGGTCCAAAACTAGAAAAAGTTTGAGCTGAATACAGCTGCATGATTAATGATCTTTCAGATGAGAATGAAAAAAACAGATGCTTAAAAAAACCCAAAACCCAGTCAATTTCTAAAAAGAATTAATGTTTTAGTTAAAGTATAGGAAAGATCACTTAAAATATTTTATCAGAGCGTGTACTACAGGTGAGGGAAAGGATCCTACATTGTCCTAATTTTCTAGGACAATGTAGTTTTCTTTTTATTTGCAGAAAACTTGTAACAGGACCTCCACTGGCATTCTTTGTATTGGTTAGAAAGAAACCAAAAGCCCCACATACTGGTTTTTTCCAGCCTGACACAGTGATGCAGAGGGGAAGACTCACTGAGGGTCAGAAATTTCACAGTGAGACAGAAAGGAAGAACATAAATGAGATCTTCTCCTTTGTCTAAGGTCTTCAGACACAGAACTAGGGAAAAAATTCTTAGATCACTCACAATTGTCGCACGACATCACTGCTAGAAAGCACATCTCGCCTTTTCTAAAGCTACAGCATGACCCATAAACCCCCTTGTTTATTATTCTTGCCAAAACCAGAAGGCCCCCAGAGAAAGGGTAACAAACAAAGGTGCAGAGGTCCCTGGAATGGCTCTGTGATGTGAAACAAGTGAGTATCTAAACTGTACAACTGTTGTTTCCACTTATTCTGGACTGACAGCCTCTTAGAGACAGGGCATCCTGAAAGTTTGCAGTTTGGGTCTATCCCCTCCTCCAGGTGGATGGCATTCAGGTTCTTGTGTCTGCTGAAATGTATTGTCCATATCCTGCTCCTCCAAAGGGCTTCCTGTGCCCTTTGTGGTGTCCATTAGCAGAGGGCTGACAGACACAAGGTGTCTCATCGCCTTTCAGCCACCCTGGGGACATCAGCGACAAGGATGGGAATATAAAGCAGAGGAGGGCTGTTTATATAAACTGCTGCTCCCTGCTGGGCAGTGAGGAATGGGTGCAGCTCACGTGGATCAGGCAGAAGGCTGTAAACCTGGCATGCTACACCCAGTTCTCAAGGGTCTCTGGCAGCAGAGATGACTGGCCTCTGCTTCTGGGCTTTTGTGCTGTCCTGTGGGAGGGAATTCACACAAATCTAGGATGGTGTCCCTGCTCCCAAAATAGACTTTGTGACACTGCTGTTGTGCAGTCCCTTCTGTGTCCTCCAGCCATGGCAATCTCCATGAAGCCCAGGAAGTTTCACTGTCAGGGACATTTCACAGACAGAGTCTTTACAAGCTGATATTTGGCCCATTTCTTTCCCCACACCACATCTACAGGATATTTCCACTTACTTCTCTGAAGCCAAGCCTTTCTTTTTTTAGTGGGGGGGGGCACTTCAACAGGAACATTAAATAAGTTTTGGATGAGGACAGCTAGCCAGCAAGCAAGAGAAGGGAAAACATGATAAAAGGCAGGAAATTGGAATTTGATAAGCACAGTAATAGGTTCCTAATGTCCACTGGCTCCTCCTTCTCAAAGCCTTACCTGAAGAACAGACAGTGCAGCACTGAGGTCCCTCTATTGACTTTGGAAGAGATGAATGATCCTCACTGGAATCTCCAATGCTGTAGCCAAGGGATCTAAAATGTCTAGATATTTTTGGTCCCTTATCTCCCGGGCTAACCCATGCCTCTAGTTTTTGAGCCAGAATTCCTTGTGCAGCTCAAACATAAGTCAACTGTCTTGACAGAGAAATCAGTAGAATTTTCTAGCCATTAATCCCAACAGAATTGCTCCATATCTTCTTACAACACTCACAGGCCTGTGCAAGTTGCAACACCAAGGTACAGGAATTATCCAGCTGGCCCCCGCCAAGCCTTGTCTGGCTTCTTTGTCTCACAGTGACCAGCCCCAGCTGCTTGGGAGGAAAACTGGTTTCTACCATAGCCATGATATCTACCATAAGTTACCCCCACAGACTGATATACTACAGTAGAGGTTCAAGAGGATTTTCACTTCCTCACGTTGTCCTATTCCTATTTCTGTACTTCACCCACAATTCAAAACATCAAGGGAACTTTCAAAGCAACATTCTCTATTTCACAATGTCGCGGTAAATCAAACATATGTAGACCGAAAACCTAATAAAAAAAACTATGAGGAGTTTTAATCAGAAGAGTATATTGAAATGTAGATAGTAAAACTGCTGTAACTAACTGCAGATGCTAAACAAACTATAAAGCTGCAGTCAGCATGACTTGCCACATTACTGTGTTAGAGCAATGACTGACTATAGTTTTACTATAGTAAATTTGACTTAATAAACTGGCTTTTTTTATTATATAATGCACCAAGTTGCTGAAGTTTTACTGTAGTAAATACCATTCAACCGTAGTTTAAAGAGAGATGTTGCTTTCATTTGCCTTTTTTTTTTTTAATACACACAGTAAAGTTGGGAGAAGTGCTTTTGTAACAACTTCTTCTCTGCCTTTCATTTACTTTTTGCTTAACTTTGTGTTTGACTATGTGGTTTCTCTTTCTGACTACTTTGCATTTTGTTTGTGCTTTCCGTGAAATGGGAAGTTGTCTTCAGTGTTTTTTGCAAATACAAGAGTTTGATATTTGAGACAGAGAAGACTGACAACATTTGGATTCCACATTCAGACAGATGTGATGGTTTCTGCATTTGAAATGCAAGGTATTTTGCCCAATTCTCATTCTGAAGTTTCTGTATGAGAGGTGTATAGTACTGGGTAGTGGTCATTTGGTCCATCTGGAAATCAGCATACTTAGAGACAGAAGGATGAGCTGTAAGGGATGCCTGGTTTTCCTTGTGGTGCTATATTTGTACACACAGCTTAGCTCTTTCCCTCTGTGCTTGCTTTCTTTCCTTTCCACCCACCCAGAGAGCAGCAGTGTGATATTCTCTGAGAATTATGCGCTGGTGCCAGACTGACAGTCATAGAAACCACAGAAACAGAAAAATATGTAGATCTTACTTTCCTACTCCCAGAGGCTAGGATGACACAGCTCCAGCATGGATGAGGAGAAAACATGTTAATAAAAAAAAAAAAATCACATTAATCATCAAACTAATGCCAAATGACAGAGATTTTCTCCATGTGTCATTGTTAATTGTATTCTTACTGCTTTACATGTGAATATACATCTCAGTAGTCAGCCCCTGCAGCCAAGGAATAATACAATAAAACCCAGGCCCGTGACACTCATTCAAGCTGGTGCATTAACGTGAGCATTTAAAGGATTCACTAAAGTTTAGTATCAGATGTTGAGTCCCTGTTCTCCAGCAGCAATTCTCAGCTGTGGTCCAAGAGCACCACAGACACCACACACCCCTCATCCTGCCACAGGACATGCCCTGGGTAGCATGGGAGAAAGTCTGCTTGGGTTTCTCACTCAAACGTTCACAACTCTGGCAAAGAAATCCTGGCCCAAACAGCCAGAAATCCAAGCATGTCCTTAATTCCCTGTGCACTGCTCCAAAGGCATTTGGATAAAAGCTGAGGGTTGATCTACCTGTTTTCCTCACTATTTCTCCCTAAAGCTGTCACTACAAAATTGTATTACTGGCCAAAAAAAAAAAGATTTGAAATACACCCCATTACTGATATATTTTTTTAAATTAACAAAGACAAGTGGGAGTTTTTTGGTTGGGTGGTTTTTTTGTTTGTTTGTTTTGTTTTTTTTGTTTTTTGTTTTTTTTTTTTTTTTTTGGGGGGGGGTTGTTTTTTTTTTTTTTTTTTTTTTTAATTGTACTTGATGTCATTTATTGTCAGTGCAATGCATGGCCAGAGTAAACTGAGCTGACTTTGTTTTGAACAAAGACAGTTGACCTGAGCAGGCAATGCTTTCATAGGAAAGCTCTGGTCCAAACCCAATATCTGCCACTGAAGCTGGCTCTGTCACTGTGAGAGCAAAAAACTCAAAACTCAGAGTTTTGGGTGCAGGCGAATTCAAAGCCAAATATCAAGCTTCTGCAAAAAAGGAAGATAAAACCCTGCAACAACCATTCCTCTCACTCCTTTCCTCTGAAATGCTTGGGGGAAGTTAATCTTCTGACCAAAATCTGTGACTTTAACTTTGCATCGTGCATGTCAACTGTGATACTTCACCTTCGCATCTTCTCCACTATAAACAAGGGAATTCTTTGGCTTTGAGTGTCATAGCATCAAGTCAGGCTGACTACTGAGAAGCAAACACCACCAGCAGCAGAAGCAAAATAGGCATAGAAGAGCCACTGGATATTTAGCCATGTTCTTTGTCATTTAGCCATATTCATTTGCCCATCTTAGTCATTTTTGCTTCCTTCCTCAGTTATCCTCCCCTTAACAGCTTGGAAAAAACTGGCAGCTATTTTAGGTGTCCCACAGTTATCACTGAGATGCAATCCCTGCTAAACCAACTATTTCCAATGCATTGCCAAGTAAACCCTGGGCTGACCTTTGACTTCATCTTCTGAAATATGACCATAAAAATAATGAGCCTGTAAACTGCTTTTGGCAATTATGCTGCTGCTGGAATGAAAGGACGTTGTCATTAGCATGCAGCTTATGAACCCCAGCTTGCTGGTCCTGGCAGGCAGCCAGCCTGGGAAACCGAGCCGGCCTTAAAGCTGACACAGGTTCAATGGGATAATTAGGCAGCCTTTTTGTTCGAGTTTGTTGATATAAATGTGGTAGAGATTAGCCTTTTCCCCCTCAGCTCTGGGTAATGGTCAGGGCTAACAGGTGTCAGGCTAATGGTGGTGCGGGAAATTAATACTTGGTTTCCTGGTACCTTCCTTTGTTGTTTTTCCCCACAGAGGAATTCCTCCAAATCTTCTAGCACTTTGCAAGCACCTTCCCTCCCTCCCTCCTTTCCCCTTCTTATTTATCTTTGCCCGAAACATTTTATCAAGAAGAGCATGCCATTGAGTCACATACAGAAAAGCTGGGAAGTGCTGACTGGAAAATAAATTACCATCAATCACATCGGTCAATCAGCCTTCCATTTATTAGGTTAAGGAATAAAACTTAAATTTTCAAACGGCACTTGACCAGACTTTTTTTTTGAAGTTCATGGGAAATCTCCGGGGAAATGAGCCAAAGCAGAATAAAGGACACCCAAAACGTCACACAGCTCTGAACAAACTACAGTACCACTTATAAAAGCGTTTGGGTCACTTAAACATCTGGTTATCTTAAGCAACTTGGATCAGGGTTCTTGGCACTCAGGAGGAATTGAAAATGCCAGATCACCTAACAGCTCTCTGTAAGTCCTTAAAGCAGAGTCTATCTGTGCTTTATGTCAAAGTAAGTGAGACAGCAAGAGAAATGGTGAGCATGCCTCTGCACATGCTGTAGCCAGCCAATAGGCCATGCAGAAAGCAAGCTTTCATACTCATTTTACTCATACACACTGCCTTTTATCTCGAGGGTTGCCAAAGCACTGCAAAGGGGCAGTGAGGCCCTATACCAAATATCGCTTTGCCAATCCCCAAAATGGAGCTACTTCTGGGGAGAGACCTGCTAACTTGTGCATCAAACACACATGGCAGCTTCGATGGGAGAGGTGAAAGCCATATGAAAGGATATTTTCCTGGTAACATGCCATTGTTTATGCAGGACATGGTGGTAGGTAGCCTTTCAATTAAAAGAAAACACAGCAGGGAGGACAAAACCCCCATTCTGTTAAGACGTGGCAGAGACCCACCAGCAGCACCATCTGCTGAACCTCATGGTGGTCTCAGTAATTGTGCAGGCTTTCCCTTCCCTTCTTTCCCTCTGCTTTTTCTTTTCACCCATTAGTATTCCCTGTTCCCAAGACCTACAACCCTTGTCTTCCCAGTCTCCCACCCTGTCGTTGGCTCCACACTCTGCACCCACTTTCTGGAATACACAAACCACTTGATTTCCTGCTCCCCTTCTCATCACAGCAATTCAATTCTCTCCAGATCCATGCTGTACCTCATCACTGCTCTGCTTCAAAGTGCAGCTGGCCCATGAGCCAACTCCCAGGCATAAAAGGCTAACGTTTTTCCCTGCTCCCCATGGAATGCTGATGGGACACCATCCCTTTCAGCCCCTTCATTTAGCCAGGGAGGTCACCTTCCCAGTGGTGCTGGCCCCCCTGATTTGCCAGAGGCACAGAAGTACACATCTAAGCTGGGAAGGATGAGGATTGGTGCAGTCCAGCTTCAGTCCTGCCTGCCTGCAGAGAGGAGCTCGTGCTTTAGAAAGCCTCTCGACAATACAAAATGGAAATAGTCACAAGAATGAGATTTTATCTTCACTTCCATCAAAGGCATTTCTTGAAAACCTACTGGGTTCAGCTTGGGCCACTGGTGCAGCCATGAAACCACGGAACTCATCCCAGGCCACGTATTTCCCAGCTTTGCAGGCCTATGAACAGCATATTATGGGCTGTGTCCTGCCAAGACCACTAGGCTGGAAGTCTGACATGGCCATGTCCATCTGCAGTGCAGTCACAATTTAAACCCACCTTTACCATGAGAACTACAAAGAAGTCAGTATATGGGGCACTGGAAAGAAGAGGCTAAGAGAGATTTGTCTGCCTTGCAACAAGACCTCTGTGAAGAAAAGGGAGCTAATTCAAGCCCCTTCTTCAACAGCTGAAAGTGAAGATCCACTGGTTGGAATTTGGGAGTTGGCAAACCTTTCAGTGGGAGGTAAACTGTAAGCCTTTAATGGTGTGGATAAGTTCCTTGGAACGTATTACACTGAGAAATTTTCCATTTGTTGGAGTCTCTAACTGATTAGCAAATGCATTTCCAGATTGAAATTTCTGATTGAAAACAACTTGTTGGGCTAAAGGCCAGGATCACTGCTTGAAATCTCTTGGCTTTTGTAATAAAATGGATCAGACTAAGTAATCACAAGGGTTAACTGCAACCTAAAAATATATTAATCTATCTATTCCAGAAAACAACAGTAAAATCACATTGTGCTTACAAAGTCCTGTTGCATGCAAGAGGTATATCTGAGTTTGTGTAACATAGCTTTGAGTTTCCTCAGCTTTGGGCTCATCACCTGAATAGAAACACTAAAGAAAAAAAGAAAGGTAATAATTAATCTCCCTTTGTCAGATTGCCAAGGACTGCAAAACAGAGGCAGCACTCATTTTACAGAGATTATGATAGACCCTTCTCTTAGCTTTTCTTGCTGTGAGTAGCCCAGTAATGAATTTACCATGAAAGTCAAATGGAGAAGGGTGATACTTCATCCTGATGAAGTCTGACACCATGAAAAGATGATACAGCCTGCCCTACAATGGTAAAACCACTGAAATCCCATCCCAAAACCCACACATAGCAAGCAAACAACATTCATTCCATCAGCAGCTTTGATTAAACTAAAATCTCTGCAAAACTCAGCTGATGATTTTTCTATTTGTGGAGTGGTTCCAAGTTTTTAAGGCACAAACCTAATTTATTGACAAATAAGAATGTAATGCCAAGACTTCTGAAAGACAAACATCCTCTTCAGATGATTGCCTGTGGTTAAAGCAATGCCCCAGAGTCCAGAGTGGCTTTTTTAATGCCTGGGTTGGTCCAAACTGGCCCTGGTTTTGATTTGGGAAGGTGCAAGTAGAGCTCTGCAAGCTCCCAATCTAAGGCAGCAAAAGAATCAGGAGAAATGAGCAAGGAAAACACCTTTGCCAAAGGACACCCAGAAAGTCAGGGGACAGCAGGGCAATACTTTGAAACAGAAAAGTGACAGAGCAAATAGGGCTAAAGGAGATTTACTGCTGATTCCTAGAGGATGCCCGCAGAAGAGCATCAGCAGGGGAATATTTGCAGCATCAAGGCAGTAAGTGGATGAATTAGGGTGGTAGCCTGGCAATAGCACAGCCATAATTTAGCAGTAGGCTGCAGCACAGAGGATCCTGAAAACCTGCCAGCACTGTAGGTGCAGGCTCAGAGTTTGCACCATGATATTAATTCACATGTAATCAAAGTCTTCCCATAAGAGAAATATCTCTTGCCCCATTCACAGAGTACTATTCATGTGCTGCACATGAATTCTTTGCTTAAGTTAGTAGCCTGGTCTGAAGGGGCCCTAGCTTGAATTACTACCTTCTATAAGGTCCTTGAGTACTTTAGTACTTAACATATAAGTTTAAAAGTCAGTACCAACAAAGAGAGAGAGGCACAAGGAAAGAACCCACTTGCAGACACAACCAAACGTCTCCAAAAAAATAAAGAGGCCAGAGGAGAGAAAACAGCCAAAAACCCCAAATAAAGATTTAAACTCTCATTTCTATCAACTAAAGATAAAAAAAGAAAAAAAAAAAAAACCCCAACACTAGGTCATCATTAAAAAATGGATTCCAGGGAGGGAAAATAAAAATATTCAGACACAAAATTCAAAACACCAGTGAAATGTGGAATCTGAAGATGGCAGAGGTCAAAGAGGATTCAGGTCTTGCCCTGGAAAAGTTTGTTGTTACAGACAGAAAGAAAGAGGGAAAAAAAGTGAATGTTTGCTCTTTCTTCTAAAACAGAGTATTTAAGAGATCTTTTAGAAGCAAGGTAGTGGGAAGTGAGGGATAGGATTTCACAGCTTTTGGCAGCTGTCTTCTGCCTTCTTTCTCCATTCACAGTGAGAACAGATTTCTTTCTGAAAGTGTTGGCTAATTCCATAGGGAACAAGGATGCCTCAGGAGTAAAACACTGTTGAACTCCTATTTGCACCAGTTTCCCACTGATGTACATTCAGTTGAGTTCACTGGCATCAGACCTCATCTGTACCCACCTAAAAAAACCAGAACAAAACAACACACCAAAGAAACAGCCGTGCAAAATCTTTGTAAAAGGCAAGCTGATCTAATGATTGGGGATTTTTGTTTCTCAGTATGCAAGAAGAGGCAATCACTTGAGTAAGAATCCAAGGCATCTTCCAAGTGAGTCCTTATTATTCCATAAATACTGCCTCTCTCTGAGCCACTACACAATCTGCTTTTTCCTTGCACTAGAAAAAATGTTTTTCCTTGCTTCACAGAAATCTCCCTACAGCAATCAGGAGTGAATAGCCCACCAGTAAAGAAGGGTTAAAAATATTTCCAGATGAGCTCTCTTGTGGATAGAGGAAAACCGAGTTGAGAAAAATCTATTACAGGACTCTGAATACAGGATACACAACATCAGTAAATTAAGCATCCCACACAGAATTCAAAGGTCTTTCCATGTTCACATCAACTGGGCAAACACAAAGACTTAAGAAAAGAAGCAATACTTGCTGCTGGGATTGAGGTGGGACTAATGATGACTAATTCACTTGTTATGGAGCATTCTTTAATTCATTCCCCAGGGAGGCAGTGAATCTTGTTATCTAATCTTGCACACACATCCCTAACCTACACTTATTTTCCACAAGTATGCTAAGCACTTTCTGTGTCTAGAGGAAGCCAAAACATGTATGGCTTTCTGTGAGAAAGACAGCTAAGGTATTTCCCTCAGAGGATGGCAAGCACTCTGGGAGGTGAGAAGGAAATTCAAATATAGCTCTACTGAACAAATGTGTCCAGAAGCCTAGAAATGGGGTGAATTTGGAATAGGTCATCTCACAGTCACATCAAGACAGGGGGAGATGTTTTCCACCTGGAAGGAAGGCTGAGAGAGCAGATTTTCAGCTTTACCAGGAATAAAGACTAATAGTGCTTTTCAATAAAATATTCCAGCAATGGTTTATGGTTTACAATGTGATCATAAAAAATAATAAAAAAAAATGGTTATCATAACTCTTTGAGAGGAAAGTACTGTTCAGGCAGAATATTCTCTAAAGAGATCTTGAAAATAGTTACAGTTCATTTGATAATATATGGCCTAATAATAGTTTCCTCTTTCCTCATGCTCCCTTCAGTTGAAGTGATTCATGATGAATTCATACTACATGATGAAGTCATCCAACCATCTCTAAATAACAGTCAAAGATGTTAGTACTGTTTATTGTTCTGGCTCAAATGCAAGAAGGACCTAATAACATAAATAATAAATATGTCAATATTTCGTAAGTATTGTTCTCTGCAGAAAAAGATGCATATATATATATATATATAGGTGAAAAACATTGAAACCAGAGGGAGGGGAAAGGCTGTAAATAATAAAATATCACAGATAAAAAATTTGTACTGCAGAGAATTACTATTTATTGCAGCTGCATGTAGTAACATCTGAAAGGTAATATATATAGCTTTAGGCATGTAGTCTTTATCTTGTATCAGATTTTAGTCAAACAAGACAAGGAAACTCACTAAATGGTGTTACCATTTGAGCAGGTAATGACAGATTTGATCAGATCTGGGCAAATCAAATACAAATGTCACATAATTGGTGAAAAATTATTACCACTGCTTACATTATGGCTAAAGTGCAGCTGTTTAAAACTAGATGGATTCTAAAGCCATACCTGCATACTACCCAAGAGACTGAATAGTTATTAGCTCTGATTCTGCTTGTTCCTGACATGTGATTTTTCCTGTGAGCAGGATTTTGGTTAGCTGGAAAATATTTACCCTGTAACCTTGTCGTTGCAGAAATACATCTGAAAAATGTTTGGGATCTATAGTTCTAGTTTGGAGTGCCACCACAAAGAAATATCAAATTGCCTTGATGTTGGCAGGTGCTGAACACTAGGGAGACTGTAAGAGTGGCAGGTCCCACCTTACCAGACTTCAGTCATTTGGATGTGACATTTAGGCCACCCTTGCTCGTGTTTAGAGAGCCAGGGAAACCTCCACCATACTTCTCCCCTCCTTCTTTAGTGAGCTGCCAAGGCAGAGAGTCAAGAGGGATGAAAACAGCTTTGGGGCCCAGGCATCCAGCCATGTTTCATCCTGTAGAGGCATTTGGGATCCAGTTCTTCACCCACATCAGCTCCACAGAGCTTCTGCTCCAGATCTGTGCTCAAACTGCTCTTAACATTAGGAACAGGCAGTGTTGTAGACTGGCACTCTCTTCCTTTATTGGCTCTTGCTTTATTTAATAACAATAACCATACACTCAAAGCATAAGCAGAATATCTGTGTACGTGATAGAGTAGGATCTAAACTCTCCTAGACTATAAGGATAAGAAGGTTTATAAAAGCAGTGCATACAGAGAGGAAAAACATGAATTCCAAATGCCCTCAAAAATAAAAAAGAATCACAGAGACAAATTCAATTTCCATTTTTTTGTAGTACAGCACAAAATAAAGCAGAACCCCTCCCTCACTTTCTTCATTAAGATCAGTCAAAAGACCCTCAGTATTTAATGCAGAAATGAGATACTCATTAAATGTTTGTTCTTTAAAAACCCTCACTCTGTAAAGGGAATTCAATCTGGTTCTCTTTAGATCCCTATGTTAAAAGGCCTTATGGTGGGTTTCTCATAAGCAACCTCTTAACCATTTCAGCTTGCTGAAAGTATAATGTGGAAAAAAGTGCATTTATTTGAAAAACAAATCTTGAAAGTTTAGCCATTAGCCTCAACACCAATAAAATCTTCTGGTTCAGTCTGGAGTCTCTCAGGGGTAAATGTACAGGTGCTAAGTGCTGAGCAGCTGCAGTGAGTGATGAATTTAGGGAATGGTATGAAGTTTAAAAAACAAGATGACCAAATGAGATACATTTTACAATCAAAGCCCAAGCTTATGTTAAAAATTAGAATGCCTTTATAGATGCTTTTGTTTTTCCCCTGAGCCTTCTAAAATCAGTATGGCAGCTAATGCAGAGCTAACAGTCAAAGTATTGAGTACTTCTGGCAAGTTCTGGCTCAGTGAAAAGCTGAAGCAGAAAACATTTGTGCATTATTATTATTTTTAATGTGTGTGGTAAAATGAAAAGAACAAGATTAATGATCATACTTTACTAATTCACACAAAAGTCTCTTCATCCTACTCCAACAGCTCTAAGGAACTACACAGTAAGTGTGAAGAAAATTTGCACTTTTTCCTAACAGCTCCTTTTTTGGTTCCCTTGATAGTAAAGTAGAAAGAAGTAAGGCTAAACACAAGTTAAAAGCACAAAGCCATATCTTATGATATTAGAGACCTTACAGGTATTATCAGGGTCTTACCTAGTGAGACTATAGGTAACTGCCAGATCTCCAGCTCCTATTCTTTTCCAAATATTTTTTCCTCTGATCTTTCCCATTATTTTATCTCTGCTCCTTTTTTTGTTGCCTACAATTCTTCTTTTCCCTGTGAAATCTGACAGACACCAGACACAAAACAGAGCTTCTATTTCTGCTTTGCTGCAGGCCTCTACCAAAGGTATGAAAAGAGCTGCACAAGCACTGGATCCCTTTCTTTGCACTGTAGAAATTCAGATAATGTTGGGGTTTTGGGTTCATGGCACTGAGTTTTTAAAACAGTGACTTCCATGAGCATGGAAGGTTGTTCCAGCACAGAGGAAACACAGGAACTCCAGTCAAACCACTGTTCTAAAGAGGTGCATTGAAAAGGAGTTCCAGAAGATACAAAGGCTTTCAAATCCCTTGCCTCCATTCCCTTTTCTCCCAGTGTTCCTCAAGAATATTAGCATTGGAAACAAAACCATCCTATCCTTGTTTTGAGAAACAGCCTTTTGGAATATTTCATTTAACAGGGCCTGCAGAACCCAACTGATCATCCAGTTCTACTGACAAGGAGAGAAAACATCTTCTATTCTCTGATCATCTTAGCAGTCACTGAATCCCTGCTCTGAGAGATACCTGCAGCTGCTGACTGAGGGAGGAGAGCCCAGATCACCAATACCATCTGCATGTTCAAACTATGGATCCCATTCCAGTAAGGTGATGAAGAGAGTGCTTCATGGGAAATTCTTGTTTCAGAAAGAAAAGAAATGAGGTTAAATTTAAGACCACATCTCGACTATGCCTGCACTTGGTAAAGCTTGGAAGAGGCTTTCCAGATCTTCTAGTCCAACTGTCGACCCAGCTCTCAACCACCTCTAACACATATCCAGAGTCCTCTGAATTTGCACTTTTTCCTGACCAACCATTCCCTTGCCAGAATGACATAAAAGATCTTTAGTGTTAGTCACTTTCTTAGTCTGTAAATAAGAAATTGTCAGATTCAATTCAGTGCATCTATACTAGTGCAGTGTTAGCCACAAAGCGATGTAGAAATTATCTGCCTTCCCAACATGAAAATTTGCAGATGTAAACATTACATTATATTACAATGTAAAGTCCGACTAGTGCATCAGTCCATCCACCCATGCAGAAGCCCTCCATGTGGAGCTCAGTGGGTGCCTGCATGGGAACTCAGAGCCCCCCTCTCCCTCTGCTCTGCCCTATAGGTTTGCCTATACAGGCTCAGCTCATGCTGCTGTGGATGAGAAAAGGCTCCTCAGCAGTCTTCTGAGTTGCACAGCTTTTTTAAACTGGAACCTTGGCTTTGTGCAGGGCCATGGCTTTGTGCAGAACAGCGTTGCATGTGTGGGAGGGCAAGGAGCCCTGCCACAGCACCAGGTGGGAAAAATGAGAATCCTGTACTCAGATGTGCTGGGAGAATAGAAAGCAGCTCAAGAACAAGCCATGATGTTTTGTTAGAAAATCAAGCTGAGTCTTTCCTAGATGTCTCTTGAGGTAGAGTAGCTTGTTTGTCTATTTGTTGAATAACATCCCCACAGTAGCATAAATGGGAAACCTTACACCTTTTCCCTCTATTTAAACACCTGCCTCTATTACCTACATGTCAAGCTCACCCAGAAATTTACTCCAAGCTGTGTGTGGCCCCTGGCAACACCACAACATGGTGCAGTTGACAGAAGCGTTCCTTCCAGAGAAACAGGAACCAGGCCAGTTTTGAGCAAAAAACATGTATTAAAAACATCAGTCCTCCTTTGAAAGTGATCAATCTAAATGTACATATTGGACCAACCATTACTGATGTTTTGCTTTTATTTTTCTTACAAGAAAAATTAAGCAGCCCATGTAATGAATTAGTGATTTTCTCTTCCATCATTAAGTAATTTCTTGAAAGAAAAAAAAAATATTCCAAGGCCGACTGTATATTTATCATGTTCAGTGCAAAATAAATCCCATACCAGGTCTTCCATCCTAGGCTTCCCAAACTCTTGTACACGCTTTATAAACACTATTAATCATGCAGAACCTGTCAGCAGTGTTAGCAGAGCACATAATGTATTTGGAACATTTGCAGCATAACAGCTTTGAATGTAAAGGTCACCATCTCCACATTAACTCCATCAAAATAATTGGGTAATTTTCCTTTAAAAACACACAATACAGTTTCTCCCGGAGATCCCATGTGGCAGCTGAACCTGACATCTGTGAAAGAAAGCATGGAGCTGCATGTATAGTATCACAAAGCTGCATGGAGGATCAAAAGAACATATTTGCTTGTGCTAGCTCCTAAACAGAGGAATGTCAAACCCAGGAATTACACCAATGCATCCTAGTCAAGCCCATGCAAGCGAAGCATTTTTTGCAGGAATGATATAGCTCTCCTCCATCAGCGAGTGGGATCCAGCTGGTGTGCAGAGAGCCTGAGGAGTTTCTGTGGCTGAATAAAGCCCCCTTCTTTCTGCTGGGAGCAACTGTGGATCTCCTCCACTGGGCACAGGGGCTGACCTCCTCTGAAGGTGTGCCAGCATCACCAATCAGCTGGTGGGGAAGCTGTCAGCATGTCCTCCTCAGCTCTCCTGCAGCCCCTTCAGCCCTGCCTGTCCCATGACCCAGGGCTGCACCTCAGCCTTGTGCTCCTCTCTACAAAATCTTGCCTTTAACTAAGCTGATGGTCAGTCACAGACACACAGCCCTTTCATAACTAGAACAGTAAGGGACGGGTGACAAAAAGGAGATCATCTGTCTTATCCACCCTTGCTGGCATAAATCTCTGCTCTGGTCCTTCTGGACACACCATTGCTGATAGTGGCCTCCTGGGCACACGCTGGCTCGTGTTCAGCCACTGTCAACCAGCACCTCCACATCCTTTTCCACTAGGCAGCTTTCCAGCCACTCTGCCCCCAGCCTTTGGCACTACAGGGGGCTTTTGTGGCAGATTTGCAGACAGAAGGGTGCAAAGATCACCAGACAAAGTGAGGGATACCACTCACAAGGAGTGATACACAAATACCATACACATACACATACCATACACATATGAAGAAACACACAAGCACTTTTACCTAACGGCTAAGGCCATTACTGCAAACACCAAGATTTCTGCAAATAAGATGACCAGGGAACCAGGGGCCTCACAAGTACTGCAGAATTCTACAGTGCTTTCAGAGTTATCCATATAAAATACATTATTTTGTGTAGTCAATTATCAGTACAACAAATGAATTCCAGCAAGTGGGCCAGTTTTGAACTTTCCCAGATTTGTTACCCTGGAGACTGGAAGATAATTCTTACTTGGAGCCTCCTACAGCAAACAATTTTCATGTGCTGGTTGCTTCAAGCAGTTGTGTGAATCCTGATATCTCCTTCACAATCAGACAGCCATCTTCCTCTGCCTTTAAAAGAACTCCTTTCACGATGACATTTGAGAGGCCATGCCAACACAAAACATACACCCCTCAGAGCCAAGTTAGCATATGTGCTACCATGGGCTGGAGCCATGGAGAAATATATCTTCCACTGTTTGTGCTCGGAACTGAGAGTTTTACAGCCCTGGGAATATAAACCTGTCTGAATGAGCTGATGTTAGAGAGGAGAGTCAAAACATCCAGTCCATCAGGATGACCAGCGCTACTGATAGAATCTCCATGGAATTATAAGTTATAAAATCCCCTAAATCAGTCCAAATGGGGGACTGGAAAATTCATCAAGTCTGTTGTACCCAAGGAAAAAATACAGAAATAGATTCTTTCATCATTTCTGAATTCTCATCCAAAGGCAAAGTGGTGGTTTTGAATTTCCTGGAGTCCTCATCCCTAGATAAGGTCACCATGTCCTCCTTGGCGCTGCAATTCTTCCCTTCCTAGCAACAGGCTAGGCCAAGTAGCTCTTGTGCTGGCCTTACATGGCGTGGTGGGAGAAAAAGTGCTTTAGTTCACAGACATTTGATTCATTGTTGTCACTTTTAATGAGCGCTAATAGCTTAGATTTTGCGGAGGAAATAGCTGCCTAGTATAACTGGCCTTTGGCCACCAGTTTGTTTTCAAGCAGCCTTGGCTTGCTTTGTCCATTAGCCAAATCCAAATCCCAGTCTGAAGGAGGGATGAGGCTCTGTATTTTACTGTTCAAACCTTGTATTGTCCACAGACCACTCTTCAGCCATAAAACTATACCTTACAAAGGGACCCAGATGGAGTAACAAGAGCACGATCCAACATATTGGGAAGGAGATCAAGGGAGTGACATGCTCAGGAGATTTCCTTCACAATATCAGATGGGAGCTGCTGCTCACCCTACCAAAATCACAGCAAAGGGCTGCCATTTGGCCTCCCTGGCAAGTTTTACTGAGCACTAACACAAAGTCAAGGCACTGAGCACAAAATCCTGGGCCCAAGAAAGGAAATGGCAACCATTCCCTCCCAATATCCAACCTCAGAAGCAGAGCTTTGGCTTCAGGCTATTTATTAGCTCAGCAAATTACCTCAAACCAGCAGATCCCACTACCTTTCCCAGGTTTCCAGCCTGCAAGGAAGCAGCACATTTCCACCCCTTCGTGAACTGCTCAGAGGTGAAGGGCTCTAAAACGTGGCTGAGCACCCATGACTCCTGTTGTACTGCTCTTGCCCAAAGCAGAAAGGAGAATGCTGAAGCTGGGACTGCACAACAAGTTATTGCTTCTGATAAATATGATAAAAGCCGCCCCAGCAATCAGTAAACAGTGGTATAATTAGCAAATGTTTTTCTATTTACTTCCTTTAATATGCAATAGGGGGAAATGAAATAAAATGTCAAGGACTTCATCAAACAGATGGTTCTGCACTTATTATTTTTCTCCGCTGTATTGTTTGCGTCAACTAAAGAAGAAACTCCTTTACGAAGTGTGACTCATGGATTCCTGGGAAGCTGCATTCTCAGCAGGGGGAGGATAGCAGGGAAGGACAGGAAAGGGGAGGGAAGAGGACTCAGCTCATGAGCTTTTATTAGGAGCATTATTATGTCTCATTAATTAATCTGAGCGCCGCTTTAGTGACGTCTCGGTCTCATTTCACAGGAAAAAATTACTCTGGATTGCCAAGTTAAATAGACAATTACAGGAAGACCAAATTATGCCTACATTGCATTCCCTCAGGGCACCAGGCCAAGTTCATGTCAAATCCATAATAACTAGACTACCCTCACTAAAAACAGCTCCTGTGGACATACGTCATGAGCCATTTGTAATCTACACAGAGGATGTATTGATCTTCCTTGGGCTTCCTTTCTCATAAACTCATAATAGCAAAGACAGGATTTTTTAAGTGTCTAACTCTCTGCAGCACATATGCAGAACATAAGCTGTGTTAACTCCAATAAAGCCTAATTAAAGTATAACCATTAGCTGTTTAATTTCCTTTTTCTATCCCAAGGGACAGCTGCTTAGAGAACAGGAGGAAAAGCTTAGTACATTTCAGAGGAGGAGTGCAAAGAAAAAAACTCCTTGTATTTTCCCTGAAGACAGACATAAAGGTAAAACCCAAGAAAGGTCTCTCTTTACCAGGTAAAACAACCGCATCAACTTTCCAGATCTGCTTGGACTACAGAAGAGCAAGGAGATCCCTACGAAAGGAAGGGACATGAACAAATGTGTCCAAGAAAACGCAATGCCCTTAAAAAGAATTGACATGAGAACTACTTACACCTTTGAGTCCCACTATCAGAATTCCTTCTCCCACCTGCAACCCCCAGCTCTTGGTCTATTCTTTCTCTCTTCCCCTCACGTGCAGATCTGTCCCCTTGCCCCACCACAACTCCCAGCTGGAGGGGCCACATTGTTCCCAGTCCTTGTACATTCCCTGATCAGTCCTCTCAGCTCTGGTGTTTTGGAGCCCCCTTTCAAGCACAAGTTTCCTTACTCAGGACAGTGAGTACTAGTGACTCAAGAGAAAACTGGTGCTGATTGAACCAGAGCACCGAGAGAAGGCAGATTTGCACAACCATGACAGTGCAAATCTTCCTTCTTCCTTGCAGTCCCAATTTTTCTCAGCACTTCTCTCAGGCCAACTGCAATCTTTTGTCGTTGTTGTTGTTCCCTCGCTGAGAGTTCATGTATGAAGAAATGATGTGGATGACAGTGCACCCCGCTGGTCTACCAGGAGATCTGGGTCACTCTCCCTCCTCTGGCACACTTCTACTTGTCAAAGGAGGCGCAGCCTCTCATTCTCTTTCCCAAAAAGGTGGAGGTGAGCTGAGCCCCATGTGGCTCTGTCACCACCGACAGTGGCAGGTAAAGTCATCTACAATGCAAATCCCAGCAGTTTCCAATTCGGAAATAACACTTTCCTCCTCCCTCAGTTGCAGCTACATATCACTAAGCACACCAGAGATTATTCCCTTCTGCCCCACACACTGATATTCACACACACATTTCTTGCTCTATGCTCCTGTCACCTCCCTTCACCCACGAAAGAGTTCGTTTTCTGTTTTATGTTCTTTGGGGTTATTTTTGTAAAACAGTGAGAAAAACTTATCTGCATGGACAGCCCCCAAAGAACAGCCAAGTGTGAATGTGCCTGCCAGCCTGGTGTAAATTTTAGCAAGATGTTGCACATCCCTTCCATTGTCCTTGGCAAGCGAGGGTGACCATTGCCACATGGTTCATGGTGGTCACAACTGGTGATATGAAAAAGAACAATCAGCCTCTTCAAAAGGCCTTCCAAACTATTGTGGGGATCCTGGAAGGGGCTTTGTTTTCTCCTTCTTGCCCTAATGCTGTACAAATGAGCAATGAGTGTTATTAAATCTCTGTTCCTTCCTCAGGCAGCAATGCTCTTTCTCTTTTTCTCTCCACTGTCCCAGTTTAGGATTTTTCATGATCCAAGCCAACCTATTCAAGTGACAAAGCAGATTGCTTTACAGCATGGCCTCCAGCCAAAACTGTGACCTTTTTAACAGTGAGGTGAAATGGCAACATTTTGATTATCATGATGCTTTTGTTTTGGAGCAAGGAAAATTGTTTTTCATTCTTTAACAACCAAGGAGCTTTTTACCTTACCAGAGGTTGCTTAGTCTAGAGAAGCAGTTTTGCAAAATTGTCCAAAACCAGTAACAATCTATTTCATGTTTCTCTCTGACATTTATTAAATGCTTTGTCAATTTCTCACAATCCTGTTAATATTTACTTATAAAAACTACTGTTGGATTTTTAAATAACACTACTGAGAAGTTAAAAAAAGCCCTCAACACCTTATGCTGTATTTTTAGATGCATGAAGCCTGATTTATTAGTATTTTTAAAATTTGAAAATTCATTAAAAAGGGAAAATCCCAACGAAAAATGAAAACTCCAAACACAGTCTTTGTGGTGAAGGCTGCTCTGCAAAGGGCTGCACACTGATAAAGGCTTTCCTGTTCTGAAATAGCAATAGGAAGAGGTGGAAGCATCAGCTTCTTGTTTAGTTCTCAGCTCTAGCTCCAAGCAAAGGCAGTCTGAATCATGTTGTCCTCTCCATTGCTAACTTTTGTAAATATAACCTTGATTTTTTTACTTACTCTTTTTTTTATAGAGGGTCCACCCATTCTGCAGCCAGTTCCCTGCAAAATAACTGAGGGGCCATTAGAGAAAGGAGATTTTCCAACAGTAAGAGAGGAATTTTGAGGCAAGAAAAGAAACTGCATGTAGAATGGAGCTCTGCCTCTTAATTGCTAATGCAAATATTAATTTACAATCATCCTTTGGAAAGATTTCATCTAATATTGAGATCCACAGAAGAACAGAGGGCCACATGATACAAATGCTCAAAATGCTAACTTTTCAATCTTTAAAACTTTCTTCTTTTATATGCCAAAAAAAAAAAAAAAAAACTTTGTTTTGTCTTCAGCACCCACCAAACAATTCTGTACATATCTTGGAATAACTTTACATGGAATGGAAAAATCTAGAGTAGTTAAGGCAGCAAAAGTTTCTTAGAGCCTAATGCTTTCCTTCTCTTGCCTTCTCCTCCTGAGAGATTTGGAAGTGAGGAGGAAAGGTTTGTGAGTTTAGGAAGGTGCATGTCATCCATTTTAACAATTTCTTAAGGCATTTACACTATTTTCTAATGATGGTGTAGACAAATGCTTCAAGTCCTGACTCTCCAGGAAGGTAAAGCCCACCTTCCAACACGTCATGTGAAATAGAAGAGCTCCTTTTCTGCAGGTGTGGACATCTGTCTCATTTTCTATTCTGGTCAAATAACCATGGGTTCCTCCATTATTTATAGTGTCCCGCTCAGTGGAGAAGCTGTTTGTAAGGAAGGTTTCACAAGTCAACAACATAATGTGCTGGTGCTTGTTTTCTTCCAAGGGCCTTCCCTCTCTTTACGGTCCCTCTGCCACTGAGAGGCTCGGGAGAAGGTGTTTACAGGCAGAGGTGCTGCAGCACTTCCCCTCCTCTAGCAGTGTGAGGCAGTTGTAAAAGTCATCATGTAACATCTCACTTCTCCGAGGCAGGAGATGTCACACAGCATGATGAAGATGCTGTCTGGTGCATACTCCTCCAGTGGGCCAGGAAGAACATCTGTCACCAATATTTCTGCTTCAGCTCCATCTGCACCTGGTTGCTCTTTCTGCAAGTTCCTGTGTTATTTTTCTTCCATATACTCAGACACCCTGCAGTGAGTTTGTTATCTTACACGGATTGCCATGGACAAAGTGTTTGTCCAACAGATGCAAGAAAAAGCAGAGAAATTAGCACCAAGTAACAACACTTTTCCAGAACAGAAAACATATGCTTTTGTGGCTCCCAAGATATTCTACCTATTGTGTGTCTTGATGTTTTCCCTTTTACGAGGGTACAGCAGGAAAGGCTCAACTTCTGGCCCATTAGAAAGAGCCGTGGCAGCATGTTTCAGGGTGGCAGGATAGAATGAATACACATTTGTTCCAAATGCTGTCAAATAAATCTTAGTACTGAGGACAGGAAGGAACCACACTGCAAATAAATTGAAAACAGGGAATCTGTAAGAAGACATCAGAGCCAGGATGAGATAACAGGCTGGGCTTGTGATGCCTACTGCACAGAGGATTCATCTTTCTCTTTCACCTCCTATTTCAGTATAACATAAGCTTTGAAAGACCACAGTCTTCTTTGGAAAGGAGGAATTGTTAAGACGTTAGAGAAAAAAAGTATTGTCTTTCATTTACTCATTCCCTGCTTGTTTAACTCACCAGAGAAACCTGCACATAGAGCAGCTAATGCTTTATCATTCACATCCCTTATCATGCCCCGAGGGCACGTATTGTGTGTGACTCATAATTAGTTTGTTTGTATAATAATAAAAGGAAAACAAGCAGCCCCATATCTCTGTCACACTAACAATGAGCTGACACATACTCAATCAAAATAGAGGATGCTGAATTAATTCAAGGAGGTTGACTTTCACGAGGGACAATTGGAAAATTCTCCCAGAGCAGTTAGTCACTCAGGCAGAGTTCAGCCAAACACATGATGAAATCTGTCACATTCATTCCAGAATTAATAATTTCCCAGAAAAAATTCAGTTGCTTTAATGTATTTCCAGACTTTGCCACAAAGCAGAGGATGAATGAAAGAGTGATGCATCTAAATACTAAGAAGCTCAGCACGAATAAAAAGTCTGTAGGGAAGTTTGCTCACACTTCTGACACTAAGCCAAGAGCACCTTCCTGTGCCCTGGCAAAGCCTTCTCCAGTGGAAAAGTTTAGGGGAAAAAAGACACCCAGTTAACCAGTTGTCGAGAAAAAAAGTGATGAATAGCATAATTTATCAAAGAATCTCATTTTCACAGCTGGCCCTTTGTGAAGGCATTACAGGCAGAGGTTGCTGGAGCAGGAAAACAAAGTAATTGCCGGCCCTATGGCTGCTCTGCACGTGCTCAGGATGGGACTGGCTGTTCTGCTCAGCTTTAGGTATTCCAGAAATACTACATCATCCACTGAAGCAATACAGGACATTTTGGGTGGACTCTAAGCAGCACTATGAGATATAGAAATAGGATGAACAGATCTAGATACCTTGTCAAAGGATGACCCAGCTCAGCTAAAGCCTGCTCTATTTACCTGCATGAGACAATAGCAGAGGAAAGCTCTTCCGTTTACAGAGCAGAAAGAGAAGAAACATGGTTTTCTGGATACCACCATTTCATGGATATTCATAAGTTCATCCATGATGGCTTCTTTTTTTCACTTGAGCAAATATATATCTTTCTCTAAGGCTATGCAGGAACCTTACACATAGACATCTAAGCTCAACATTAAATATGGCAAAGAGAAAACATTCCCTCGCTTTATATTCTGTACTGTGTCCTCTTTTCATGCTTATACCCATTACCTGCTTGCTCAGAAAAGAGTAATTTGTTACACAGAGCAACATAGGTTCCTAAAGGAATGCATGAATAAAGGATAAATACATAAAGTCTGATGGAAGTACCTTTGATTCATCACATCAATAATGCACAGGTTTTCTCTTGCAGGTAACAGGAAAAAAACCTAAGGGTGGTGGTTTTATAGCTTAGCAAGTCACTCTCACATGTCTCCTGAATTAGGTGAGTAATAAAATTGTTATGAAATGCATTTGGAACAAGTCACACTGCACGTGCCTGACAGACTTTTCTGAAGCTTAATGCCTGCGCTCCTCAATTCTGCTTCCTTTCAGACAGTCTGGATTTTCCTGCTGATTTGCTCATCGGAGTTCTGCTTGCCTTTACAGCACCACAACGGAAAACATGCAGGGACTGAGTCAGAAATGATCCATAGGATATTCTTAAGTACAGACTAGCCAAGTCTTTAGGAAAAAAATATTCAGTGTCAGATGATTAGTGATATTATTTTCATTACTCTGAGCAATGAATTACTCACGTTATATTTGCAGAAGTAGAAAAAAAAAAAGGAAAAAATGCAAGTCATGACTTAAATTTGTCTCTCTTGGAGTAGGTAAAAGTACAAATTAGTGGAAGAGTAATGCAATGTCGTGGACACCGTTGCTTTATTTCAGAGGCCAACACATTTTTGAGGGATTAAATGTGATGAATAAACAGTCTTTCCCATCTCTGCTTGAAAAGCTATGGCATCTATAGTGTTAATTCACAATATTTGACTTCTTCAGCCTAACAGGGAGCTTCCTGGGCAAGCCAGAAGGAGGCTTGTGGCAGCATTCAGACTGACTGTCAGTCCAGCTTCAAGACAATTCATTTATCACCAAAAGGACATGTTGACTTTTGGTCAGTAGTTTGGCAATTTATGCCCAGAGGAGGCTAAAATATCCTGTGCACACAAATCATCTCAACTTGTGGTCATCTGCTGACAAAACCAGGTAAGCCACCGTGTGTCTGGCCACCATTCAGAAAAAGTCATGGTGTCCTCCTGGGGGTTACAACTCTTCACTGTACAAATTCAGGTGTTTCCAAAAGTAACCCTAATTTACTCAAATGATAGCATGAAACAGTATTTAAAAGAAAACTACAATTTTAAAGCTTAATAAAAATGAAAGCCTTAACCTAAATCGGTTTATGAAATAGCTACTAAAAAAAAGAGTATGAGCGAATTCAAGGAAGTTTTACTATGTGACTGCTCCCCTCATCTGCACCACAAGTGTTGTGACAGCCAGAGTCTTCACAGTCATTTGTCACACAAGGACCAGAATTCAAATTTCATATTCAGCAGAGGTGTGACATCAGCAGCCACTGGTTCCCAGCAGCCCCTGCTGTTTTATTTGCAGTTCACTTCATGTGCTGTGCCCCCACTTCCTGGCTTCTCTGGGTGCCTGCAGTGACACTTGGGTTTGGCCATGGGCTGGTGGCACTGGGATGTCCTCCCCACTGGTGTGACCAGTGTCCCCCACTTGCAGCAGGATCATGAGGCTGGTGCTGGACACCCGAGCAGCTCGGCTCACACTGTGCCTGATGGTGGCCCAGGTGTCACCTTTGTGCCATCTTTGCCTGAGGTGACCATGAGTGACCTGGTCTCTGCATAAGGCAGATTCCTCTCTCCCTCTAGAAGTTCCTCTGCCATCCTCTGTGCTGCCTTTTGGGATCTCCTGGTGCTGTGAGCCAGCTGCTGATGCACATCAGAGTATCCACAGGCAGAGATGGTACAGAGGTGTCCACTCCATCTGCACAGTCACCTCTCTGACCACGCCCCTTACCAGCTGTACCCAGGGCAGAGCCAGAACCAGGTGTGGTGCAGTGAAATGCCCCACGACGTGCCAGAAGAGGATGCTTAAGCCACGTGCAGTCACCAGCAACAAGCAGCACACGGCCCAAGCATCACCAGTGAAAACTCTCCTTGGTTTCATGTGCTCAGAGAGACCAGCCTGCTTTGGAACCCTGTCCAACACTCCCAGGTCCTGAGCCTATGTCCCAGGTCTTTGCTACCAAGTCAGTGTAAAGCAGAGAAAGCTGTGTTTGCAGCCTGAGCCCAGTGCCCAAATCAGTTATCAGAGTGCTCTTGCAGCAGTGAATGTCATCATTTACACAGCAGCTAGTGAAGTTCATCCTCTCAGTGCAAATATTTATATGATGGACCTATGGCAAATGTCTCCCTTCTTGACACTTCCCTCTATTTACATACTTAAATAAAACTCCTCAGTGACTCCCCAAAATGAGCCATACCAAACACACAGTTGGGCTCACAGTTAATGTCACTTGTAATCCTTCTCCTCTGAAGCAAATCCTCAACATCCATTAAAACCACTTAAACCATCCATTAAGACCAGTCTTCAAAGCCTGCCCTCAAACACCCTGTCCCCTCTAGCTAATCATTCCTCCTGTGGTCCTCCCTCCTCCTGACCAGCAGGAATCACTTGTAAGAAATACTTCAAACCCTGGCATACAATTACAGCAGTTTCCTACTGCCCCCATTACTCTTGTGCACACCCCAGCACCACCACATGGGCTGCATTTCAGGCAGATGATCTGTCCCTTCTTCTACAGTCATCTCTGATTAGAGTAATTTAGAAAATTCCTTGGAGAAGAAAGGAGATTTCTTGAGCAAATACATGTCTTTCTCTAAGGTAAAGCAGGAACCTCACACCTAGACATCTAAGTTCAACATTAAATATGGCAAAGAGAAAACATTCCCTCACTTTATATTCTATACTGTGTCCTCTTTTCAGGGGGAAGAATATTGGAGCAGGGTCATGTAGCAGGATATAAAGTGGGATAAGCAGGTTGCAATGCTAGGGAAAGCAGTGGTCTATAAAACATAGCTGCACATTAGTCTGTAGTGTAGTTAAATTCAAGTGGCTGGTAACAAAATTGTGAATCTTTACCACCTCCACTATTTCCCATGGCAGAGCAAAGCAACCCAAAACTGTACATAGAGAAAGAGAACTCAAGGAGATGAGAAGACAGTGACATGAGAAGAAAAACCCTTGGGATGACAGGCAAAAAAGTCATACAGAGGAGTTCCCTGGGCAGGGCTGTGGTGGGCAGCCTGTGATCACACACTCATCCACCTGTACAGAGGATCCTCTGTGACTGCAAAAAGCCCACAGGTCTGAGAAATAAGGACACAGCCACAATAAAAGGTCACAATAAAAGCTTGGAAGAAACCAGAGGATGGCAAGATGTCAGCAGAACCAATGCAACACCAGTCTGGTGGCTCTTGATCCAAAAAAGTGCATGCCACAGGTCTTCTCAATGACTTAGATTGGTTTCTGCACTTGGCCATCAGACAGTGAGATTTCGAACTCAAAAATGAGGAAGGAAGGAAGGAAGGTGGTGGTTTTGTTGTGTATTGCTACACAGCACAAAAGCAAGCTTAGCTCAAGAGGTATAAAAGGTAAAAATCACATCTACATGGCAAGAATTCATTTATTACCTGTCCTTGACTCCTTCAACTAAAAAACTACTCTTGCTGAAAGTGGACCACACACATTGGAAATCCCTTTTCATGTGGGCCAGTCAAGAAAAGGTACAGAGGGAAACATCAGAAAAAAAGAAAAAAATTGAAACAGCTCCAGATATTTATTTTAAAAGGTGATTTTTTGTATTTTTTTTTTTAAGAAAAAAAGGCAAATGATTGAAACTTTAACATTTTTGCATCAGAGTAGCAATTTCAATCAATTTTGGCAGCTAAACCATTTTATTTCCAGGAGCAAAACAGCAAGTCAAAAGAAGAGAACTGAGGTTTTGGACACTAACCAGGGACAGAAGGGGCTGCCTGTAAGCTCTGCCTTAATGAGAGACTTGCTGTTGAAGAATCAAGCAGCATTTTGAGATATTCCCATAAATGGTGGAAGAAAGGCAGGGAAGGGGCAGGTTTGAGACCCTGCAAGCACAAAGTGTTCTTGTGGTACTATTAGCAGTCCTTAGAAAGGGTTGGTGGGGAAGACATGAAATCTGAGATCATTTACCTCTTTTCTCTCTATCTCCATCTCTCTTTTTATTCTCAACAAAGCACATGAAAAGTTACAGCTTTTTTTCCCTGGGTAGAAAAGGAGCATGTTCTGAACTCTCAAAATTTTGCAGGACAAGAAAACTCCTCTCTGCCCAGCTCAAAGGAAAAACCACATCACCTACAGGACCTGCACAGGCATACTCAGGAAATATGACCCTACCTAGAGCTTGCTAATTCTACCATAAAAGAATGTTTCAGCCCCTGCAGAATTCATGTACCTTCCTTGGCTTTATGACTTTGGCAGTTTCTTCCATATTCCAAGCAATAAGTCTTGTCTGCTGCATTTCTTTTCTTGTATGGCTACTTTTATACAGCTGAAATATTTTCCTGCGATCATTCTTTGTCATAGATATGGGTCAGACTTCAAAGAAATAGTCAGACTACTATATTTGCAATTTTTCCTCCCATATCCCCTGTCCTGGTTCAGCAATTGGTATTTTCCACTCTCCGACTTTTTTCCTATTCTTTATAGAAAGTTTCTATAATATTATTTTAATTCCTCATACATAAAAGTGGAAAACCCACAATAAAACCTTCATCTTTCTCTTCCCAAGAGAAATAGTCTAAAATAAGACTTTTTTTTATATAGTGTCCTGGATTAAAGGTATTTTGAACTGAGAAATTTGGTTGGTAGTATTTGATTCCTGTTTTCATAGCTGCAAAGGAAAGAAGAGAGTCTCTACACACAGTACTGAGACGACTGAGACCCTGAGGGTAGAGTCTGAATAAAATCACATGGAATGTCTCTACTACAAGACACAACCCATACCAACATCACAGATCACAGTGACACCCAGGACATGACCCATCTTCACTGACATTAAATCAAAGTCAGCAACATCCACATGGATCCTGCCAGGAGACCTTCCCACCATCACCCCACTGCCTGGGGTCTGATCAAAGCACTACAGAATCCTGGGCATGATATCCCAGCACCATCACCCTGTGGAGCCACACAGAGCTGGCCAGAGGGAAGCAGCATCTTCTCTGCATGCCTCCTGTGCCCAGTGATGTGCTGTCCACACCCTTCACCTGGGCAAGGCAGCAACTGCAAGGAACAATTTCCCTTCCCATGCAAAACCCCGGAGACTGGAGCCATTATAGGAGAAGTCCTATAGATGCAAAGCAGGCACTGAGAGCTCCACTTCCACATCTCATGAAAGGAAGGAGACGGGAGTCTTCCTCATGGCCTTGCTCACAAGCAGGTCTGCCTTCCCATGGGTGGCCAAAAGTTGGGGGATGAAAACTCCCAGAGCTGCCATCACCCTCTTCTTCACAGTCTAGGGAGGGTAGAGAAGGAAGAGGGTGGCTGCCCACCTCACAGGTACATGGTGAGTTTGGCTCAGCTCTCCAGGAGGGACACTTCTGTGTCTTTGTCCCACTTAGGTCCTATTTGAAAGCCAGAATTGCCCTTCCTCTCTCCTTTCTACCTGGTCATGATTGTCACTTGGGTCTCCTGGAAGACCAACTTGCAGGGCATGTAGGGTCAGCTGGTGGTTCAGCAGATGCAAAATGAAAGGGCTTCAAACACAAGGCTCTTGGGCATGCAGCTAATTTCTCTTCCCCCACTCCCACTGGCAGTACTGACAAGCACATTAGTGGATTGTGTAGAGTAGTTCATCAGTACTTCGCAAAAAGATGCCAAGAAGAGGGTGCACTCAAGAACAGAAAAGCTGCTTTATGACTCCCAGACACCCACACATCCTAGGACTTTTTCTGCACAAGTTTATGAACCTGTAGTTCAAAGACAAGTAGCAACAATTAATGCCAAGATACCCAGTGTCCCTGTTTGTGCACAATAAACACATAGCCCCCATAACGAATGCAAAGCATATAATCAGCTTCTCTGCTTCTACCAAAACAAAACTACTCAGGAAAACATCCCAGATGAATGACATACAACTTGAGCTCTGTAATGGCCCACGAATAGCCAAGATCCAGCTCTGTAAGTCTACAGCAGAATGTCACATACTTTGCTTGGCAGAGGTTTTCTGGTGTGCCACCTGTGCAAAGAACCACCACCATCTCCAGTGCTTTTCTGGCAACTGATCATACTTAATCTGCTTCATTAGTACTTGTCAGGGCAAACTTGTCAGGGCAAATAAATTCTTATTAAAATGTTCAGCTGAGCTACTCTTACCAGAAGTTTTTGGCTCACAAGCGTCTCACTGTGGAGCTGAAAAGAGAGGAGGGAAGGCAGAAATGCACTGCAGGCACAGATCTTGTGGTTGTCTTTGGCAAAAAAAGAAAAGGCAACCATGAGAACCTGTTCCTCAGCAAAGACCAAGTTCAGGGCTGCTTTCCAGGCTGACTTCACAAATTAAGTTTGTGTAAAAGTTACAACTTTTGGGTTGACGTATAACCAGTCAAATGGGTAACCAACACGCAGCTGAAAACATAGAGATACACAGAAATCTCTGCCCATGGCAGAGGTTGAAATTAGATGATCTTTAAGGTCACTTCCAACCCAAAATATTAGATGGTTCCATGATTCTCTGAAATACCTATGACATCTTTGTTGAAAGCTGGAAAAGGAAATGTTTGTAAAAAAAAAAAAAAAAAAGTAAAAATATTAAAAAAAACCCTCAAGAATTAAATCAACTGTTGGACTGGGATGCAGTGTGGAATACATCTTGAAAAAGAGTCTAAATAATAAGGACACTGTCCAAAGTGACCAATAACTAGAGCAGAGCAAAGACCTTCTGAAACAACTCTGCCGCTTATTTGCCCATCTGCGGTGAAATGGAAAAAAGAAAAGGCATGTTTGGGTAAGAGTAAAAACAGAGAGAAGGAAAAAAGACATTACTTGCCTGTTTGTGCAAGGCCTCTGGGTGGACATGGCAGAAGAAGGGATGATCTTTGGCTGACAGTGTCGTTAGATAAAAATCATTCCAAGACAGAAAAGGTGGTGATGATTAAGAGATGGATGGACTGATGGAGGCAACAGTGAGACACAGCATATATCCAAGTCAAATGACACCATCACCTCAACAGCCCAAGGGAGGTGATATGGTCTGCATCAGGCCAAATTCAGAGCCCAGCCCATTTTCCATTGCAGCTTTGCTTCTTTGTAAAGACCTGACAGTGTTGAAGTCTAAGCTGAAATAACACACTGCAAGCTTTCCTTTCCAAAGGGGAGGAAAGAAAGGATCTAACCCAACCACAGAGATTGTCTTTTGCCTTAGCACAGCTAACATAAACTCCCAGTCCTTTTTAATGTTTTGAAAACAAGAGATAGGGTAAAGATGACTATTACCCTCAAGGGGAGGTGCAGGGGCCCAGCCTTCTCCTCAGGTTTGCTTGATTGTACCCACGAGACCACCCTTGAAGAAGGCAACTCCCTCCAGCTTGGGAAAGCATGGGGACGTGGCATTAGAACAAGGTGACAGCAAGGGACTGGGGGACCACCACGGAGCTGTGACAAAGTGTCACTACTCAGCTCAGCCTATGGCCCCACCAGGTGCACCAAGGTCCAAATTCTGCAGGTTATGTGAAAAATAACTTCTAAATAGTTAAAAGACCTACCCCTGACAATTCTTGCGTGCTATTTAAAACTCCTATCAAGGAAGAAAAACAGGAGACTCAATGCACAGAAATACATCCCCCCACCTGGAAATAATGCTATAAAAAGGAAGTAACTTAAAATAGGAGTTGGGCTGCAAAGACGTTCAACATCCAGCTTCCCAGGCTCTGGGATCCTTCCCAGGCTTCCCAGTGGATCCAGAGCCTGGACTGTAATAAGCACTCCTATTTCAGCATCAGGGAGAAATAAGACAGGCCAGTGCGTGATGGCTTGTCAGTGGTTGCTCAACAAAATGTAGGGGATTGCAAAGTATCCCTTACATTTTGGAACCCTCCAGTTCCATCATGTGTGCGTGTGATTCAGAGGCCAGAGCACCCATGGCCAGTCAGCTGTTCATTTTGTGCTGTTCAGTGCCTACCCACAGCATCAGGGCAGTTTCCAACAAAGGTCTGCTGGGCACTGCCCAACTCTTTGTCAGCTGCACAAAGGGACAATACACAGCCAGAACTTCGCAGGCAGCTTTGCAGGTGCTCCATACTCTGTGACGGAGCCAGAAGGTGAATTAGGGTCAAGAGTGTTTTGTTCCCATGTGCATGCCCCTCCTCTCCCCATCAGGCAAAACTGACCCTGTAAAGGTCTCCCTGCCCTTTTGGGCAGCCACTTCTCCTTAGCACTTGGCAGGATTTGATGAGCAAGTTATCTCTGTCTACAGTATTTCAAGGGGTGAAAAGGTGGCTGACACTGGATCTGAAAAATCAAAACGTGGCCTATGACTGCAGTCACAACAGTCTTCTAGGCAAGTCGGATTCCTTGAGTCCATTTCCACAAACAAACAAGAATCTGGAAAAGGGCAGAAGATCACTGGAAGCACGTGAAAGAAAAGGGATAAACACACTGTTTGGCTCAGCTCTTGTAAGCCATCATATTGCATGCTTGTGGTTAGAGGGAGCTGTTTTATTGGAAAAAATGTTTCCGAGCAACTTTTCTACATAAAAATAACTCATTAATGGAGAATAACCCTGGGAAACAGCTGGAAATGTCTGTAACTAAACCTCAGTGCAAAGTGAACCAACTAAACCCCAGAAGAGATATCGTGGCAATAGGGGCATGTGCTCATTTCACGACTGCACCTTCAGGTCACCCTGCTTCAGTGTTCACTGAGATCATGCTTGCAGATCCTGAGATATCAGAAGTACAAAAGCGTGCTATACCACATCACTAACAGTTCTGCTAGGATGGTTTAAAAAAGTATTTTGTTCCTAGCGAAAAAAAAAAAAATCTGGTTTGAGAAAGGGAGATGAATGAAGTTCCACTAAAAAAAGACTGAATATTGAACCAACTGAGCAAACAAGAACATGGACTTCATGTTGGTTTTTGTTTTTAAGCAGTTAAAAATATGTGAATTCAGTAGGGAATCCTTTAATTTTCCATCTGTATTTTATTTTAACTTCAAGTTATCTTTCTTACTCTGGTTTCTCTTCTCAAAGGTGAAGCAAAAACCTCAAAAAACTCACAATATTCCTCTGTATCATCTTTTTTCTCCCTTGGCTGCCTCTCTTACCAGAAAAAAAAAAAAATTCAATAAGATCCGTTTGAGGTGGCCTGGTCATGTTGACAAGCGAGTCTTTAACCAGAAGTAACACAAGTATAATCAAAACCACATGGGACTATTTCAGGGAACTATGTGAGCTGCTGGAGTGAAGGATCTACTGTACATGGATAAATTGGTGTCTCTCTCTCTGCTGTATTCCTCCAAAATGGCACAAATAATCTTCCAGGGTTTTAGGACTGAAGTTTGCTGGCTTGGATGATTTATTTACATTCATTATTTATTTACATAAAATTTATTTACATTCAACCCTTGCCTATATAAGAAAAAAAATTTGACCGTCCTTCACTTCAACATTAGCAAGAACATACCCCACCTTCTTTTACCCAGCTCTCAGAGGTAGTTTCTCCTAGATAAACACAGGAAGAAATAGCAAGCAGAGATCTCACATAGCCTCTAAGCTACGAATGGATCATTATCTACACAATGCTTTTCTTCCTAAAACCCACACATTGTCCGGGTTATTTATAGGACTTCTCCCAGCCATAGCAGCTAGCAATATAAACAGCCAGTTAATTCCAGGGGTGCACTGAATGCAAAGATAATTCTGGTTTTACACTTTCCCTGGGTATTTTGGGAGGTTTTGTCTATGAACTCGGAGCCTGGTGGGGCCCTCAAAGCCAAAATAATAAAATTCACACGGTTAAACATTATTCATCAAGCTGAGACGCTGCAGCATCACGCCTGGAATGGTGGGTGGCTTTTTAGCAAACACCCTTTGCTACTGAGCAGGGGGCAGATCCCAAACTGAAAATCGCCTTGTGCTTTTGTGAAGTTAGGGTTTACTTAAGAGAGATTTTTCAAAGGTGTTGCTGAAAGGTAACAGCTTAAATGCCCCTTAGTGCTTTTGAAAACCTCTTCTCCTTTATGAACCAGTTCACAGGTCCAGCCCCTTTACTCTGCTCAGGCAAAGTGGCGCCCTGGTTAAATGTTTAAGACTAGAAGCGGTGCCAGGAGCTCCCATGTCTGCATCCACACACTTTTCTGGGCATGCTGTCAGGCTGAGACAGCTTTGCACCATGTGTGGGCAGCTACTAGAAGACTGCAGCACGTCCTCTCTAAGAGGATATCTTGCAAAAAGGTCTAGAACCAGCTCCAAGATCCCTTTTCTCCATGTCGCCCAGAACTTCCCATGGGTTGGCTGCAAATGCCTGATGTTTCTTTTCCCCTCTTCCCCCAGCTCTTAAATGGAAATGAGCCTTTTTAATTTGGACATTTGGCCTTCCTTGCAGCAGTTCTTAAAAACAAGTCAGCATATTGTCTTAGAAGCTGACTGTGCAAGCAGATAGGACACAGGACTGGGAGTTCGAGGTTACAGCTTGCCCCTTGCCCTGCTTTTAGCTGGGTGTTACCTGCAGAAGGACTATTTACCTCTCATTTCCATGCCAAATATTTGGACTGCAAGAACTTTGGCTTAAGGATAACACCTTCTTACATTTTTGGACACATCAGCCTTGGAAAGACTCTGTTTTTAGGTGAATCCAACCACAGCAGTAAAAAGCAGCCAGTAGACACGGCTCCAGGATAATGAACATGATTGTTACAGTATACAAATCATTTTCAGCTGAAGACACCAAGAACTAAACCCAGTGAAGTTAAAACAAATACTTTCAGTTGAAGACACTGACTGCTTGACCTGATGAAATTAATGATCTTCTGCTAGTCTACAGCTTGAGTTTTCCCTACTATTTTCACCAAGTCATTCCTGCTAACCCACCAATTAAAGATAAAGTTTGGTAGTTACACAGCTATGCAGCACTGACACTGAGTATTCCAGTTGTACAAATAAACACTTGGGCAATTGCTTTTGATTTAGGCAATAGTTTTAATTGCTAATATAGGGCTATTTAAAGAAGGCACTCTTCCTGTTAATGGCTAAAATAAAACAAGTTGATGGATCTGCCATCATTCCTGATGGGTGGACACCAGCATCACAACTCAATCCCATACAATTTGTTCTCATTAGCACCTTTCTGGCAGTATCTCCCTGAAGAAAGGACCATGCCTGAGCCAGAGGGATAACAAGATTTCCCCTGACTCTATCACCTCCAGACATTGAAGCTCAGAGACACTGCAGTAAAGTCAGTTGTCCTGCGAGTCTAAAAAATTTATTTGGAAATTATGATGCCTGGTATTTCTCTGAATGCTACAAAAAGTGCTGTGTTAACCCACCACCTTGTTCTTCAAAAGCCTGTGGTGTTGACTCCAAAGGATGCAACAAGCAAGGCTCAGAACAGGAAACAGAGAAAGGGAATATGGTGGGGATAACGAGGCCAGGCAGAAAATCAACAAGAAACAAGCACATTCTCAAACCATCACATATCCATGGGAAGTTTTTCATATTAACTTGCATTCACTTTTCTTCCCTAGACTCATATCTTCAACTTTCTTCATGACAGCAAATATTCAGGGTTGATATACAGAATCATCTGCAAAACTGTGAAAGTAATTTGCTCAAGAGAAGTTGCAAAAAGGTTACAACTCTGGTCCAAGCCAGGACATAGCAAGAAGAACAGTTATGTTAGTTCCTGGCAGAGGAAAATAAGCAGGGCAGGGCCTGCAGAAACACAGCAATAGGTAACTCTTTCTTGGGACAGATTAGAATGGTGCTATCGTCTATATACTCATAAGCTTGATTTTCCTCATGAAACTTCTGGGCTTTATTTGCAGAGTGAGCAGAGAGGAAATAAAAGAAAAAACAAAAAATGAGCAACTTCCTGAAAGCATGGGAAGCAAAAGTAAAATCATTTCTCAATTTTTAATGGTCACCTACCCCTTGAAATCAAGAAAGTATAGAGTAAGATGTGCAAGAATAAAATACTTCCTACTTAGGAGACACCTGAATACATTCCTCCATAATAGGTGGTGATCAGATTTTAGCTTGAATAAGGGTATAGAGACATGGAAACACAACAAAGGAGTTGATGTCAAATGCCTCTGTGACATGGCAGGAACATGGAAAGTTTGGGACTAATACTTAGTCAAGCTGCTCATATGCTTTTCACAGATGAACTGAGAGCCTTTTAAAAAACATGACTGTGTTAGAAAGAGTGATCTTCAACAAATATTTGGCTCCATGGCATTGGTAGCAGCTGGGAAAAGCAGCTTGGCCATAAGAAATCATTCCAGTCCTGTTGTCAAATAAGCATTACAGGTGGTTGTCCTCTTTGAAAACAGGTCAGTTTTGAGGGGTGCAACTGTTTGGAAATCAAGGGATAGAGTGATTCTACCTCCATTGAAAAGCACAGGAGGGATATGTTCCCAAATGAGATACACATCTGTATTTAATGGGAATCCAAATCTGTTGAAAAGAAAAAACTTATTGGTTGAGTTCCCAAAAGTTTTTTTTCAGCCTGCACAGTGCTTATAAGGAGAAGTAAAAAAGAAAAAAAAAATCAAAACAAAACAAAGCCCCAGTAAACAATTAAATAGAAGCCCTACAAGATTTTGCTCAATAAATAGGAAAACATGTTATTCAAAATGAGATTGCATTTGCCAGTACCCAGGTGTGGACATGAGCGTGGCGGTTGTGCTGGCTGGGGCAGGGTGGGCTCTGAAACACAAGTGAACCCAGGTTTGGGATGCCCACTGCTTCTCAGTGACAGGCAGTGGGATGAACTGCTTACAGATATTTGGTTGGTCCACCCCTAAACTGATTGGGCTGGGATTTACTCTAGAGTGAATTTTAACTGGATGTCCTTAGTTATAACAGCATATTGCATTTTAATTTGGTTACTTAAAAGCTTTCACCAAGAGCGAGCAACACGCTGTAGGAAGAGAAGCAGATAAATCTAATTTAAGTACCTTCCCTGTTTTGTCAGGAAAAGGACAGGTCACCATTGTTTAGGAATAAAAGGTCAAAGTCCAATCTTTGCCCAGTCATGCACAATCATCACAGAAATCCATTCCTCACTGTCAGCAAGAGACAATACAGAAATAAGTGCATGATGACATCTACTTATGTTAAAAATAGCAAAACAAAATAAACAAAAAAAACCCCCAAATTAAACAGCGACAGCAGCCTGTTTAGTTTAAACATCATGGTATTGGCCCCTTTAAGGAGATGAGATTTGAGCCTCTGGGAGTCTCTGGGTTGAATCTCCCAGGCTCTTGCAGCAAAAGGGTCTCTCCGTCACTTGCTGCTCTCTCCTTTTCCCTCCATGTGCAGTCTCACACTTGCCCCAGGTGGCTGAGCTCCAAGGCACCACTGCTAGCCAATTGCCTGTGCTGTATTCTCCTGGGTGGAATAAAGATCCCTTTAAAAATAATTGTTTCAGTGAGGAGGGAGGAAGAAGGGCGTGCTAGACCCGAGCACAAGGCTAGAGCTGCAGCTAGGGAGAAAAGCTGGTCTGGGCTGTTTGTTTGCCTCTCTAAAGGGCTGCTTTAGGGTCTGACTCCAAGTTCAAGATTTTCCACCCTGAACCTGATTTGAACCTGAATCAGAGCCCAAGTTTCCTTTGGCCATAAATCAGTTTAGGGACAAGATCTGTCCAAAGACACATGTGAGCAACTCCTGTTGAAGTTAAAGGCTGGTGTGTGCGTGCACATGTCTTTGTAACTGGAGGAAGGTCATGACTACGTGCCTATTTCATAAACTTGGGGTACTTGTTTGATGTGTTTTTTGCCTTTCATTGTCTCTGTACTCCATAGAGATTCTTGTTTCTCAATGTTTGGAAAGAACAAGGCTTCTCCTGACACTAGCTATTCCTCACAGAATATATCATATGTAATTCTTGCTTGATTTCCATCTTAGTCAAATGTTTAAAATCAAGTTTTAGAAATGAAAAGGTCCAGGGCTATGTCCCTCTGCCTGGCATGCACATGTTTGCTCACTTTGGCTGATTGGAGTCAGCCAAAGCTATTCAAGATGTCCTGCAAGACTGAAAACTTTGAATCATCTTTCCTGTACCTTTTGTGCTGCTTTGTGCCACTCCTCAGCTCCATGGGCTCCACACATCACACGTGTACAGCAAGAGATTAACTTGGAGCAGGTAGAGGGGTTTATTTTAAAATAAAGCCGATTAAAATATTCCCCCTCAAATGAGCCATCTCCCAAAGATTCTTATCCATTCTGAGATGTCTTTTTCTCCATCTGGAAAGAAGGCCTCTGAATTTGAAGAAGTTAATTAACCTGCAGGTATTACAAGGTAGGAAGAGAAAAGTTATTGGGGGAGATGTGTGGCACAGGCATGGAGCATGTGGAAAGTTTCTTACAAAATATTTTTCACTCTGTCAGAGGAGACTGCTTAAGAAGTAAAGGCCAGCTTGAAGTGAGAGTGGCAGCCTCACCCCTTGAATGAAGCAAAGATCCTCGACAAATACAGAATTAATTACTTCTTTGAGCATCAGATGAAAGCTGTGTATCATAGGCATATCATCATGGGAGCAGTCTTGACAAACATGTAATGGTTGCTCTATTCTGGTACTTCTCTACAAAGGGTCAGTGCTATTTCCATGGCAGATGAGACTTAGAAAATGATGGAGCTTGCCTTCTGGTTGTGATAACCTTAAATACTCAACCACTGCCTTTGCATACTGCATTCAGGAGCCTTTTTTAGTTTTCTCCTGACAATTATAGCAAAAGTCAGTTTCAACATCAAGTATAGACTTGCTCTGTGTGCGGAAAAAAGCTAATACCTCCAAGAACAGCACAGTATGAAGTGGATCTCCATTCCTTCCAGCTCTCAGGGAGGAGGGAAAACAACACTGGATCATATTTAGCTTTGGCATAAGCGGGTGCAATTCCCAGAGGGATTTGCACCCGCTTATGCCAGGAGTGAGTATGGCTCATGGAGCTTGCAGGGTGGTCGTGTAATTAAATTACGTGGTGGTTCGGTGTGTTTCTACAACGTCAAATGATGCAATATTTTTTCAAAAAAGACAGCTCTGCATTATTTAAAACAAACCAATTGATTATCTTCATTACCAGTTTGCCCTTGATATTCAGGAGATTTTCAAACCATCGTTGACGCATCTTAAGCTTTTGTCTTTAGACAGAAGCACTGACAGTCTGAATTATACACTGCTTCCTCCTTATTAGAAGTTACTTATAAAAAAAATACTGCCACTGTGGTCTACAGTTCAATGAAGTCCATTGTAAACTCCCCAGTATAACATAAACCTCCCTAAAACACATAAAATTATTGGCTTCCAAGACCAGTCTCACTGAAAGAAAGCTCTGTATGAAGCCTTTGCTTAAAACACAGGTATTTGGTAGGATGGAATTCATACTCCCAACTCAGTTTTAAAAGGTTAGGTCCAAGGAAAGTTGACACAGACCATGTAATTTTAATTAAAGAAAGATTTTACTCCTTTATGGCCAACAGGGGCATTGTAACATTGACATATTGATGCTAAATAATTATGAGTCCATAAATAATTCAGTATATAAAAATGTTGCATGGCTGGTGCCAGGTAGCGAAGGGAAATAGCACTGAAATAGCTGCCGTGCCAGGTTACTGCTACAATGCCAGAGGATAGACAGGTAATGTGATCTAACAGCTATCCAAATACGGAATGCCACAGGCTGCACTACCCACAGAGAGCACTTGGAAGTGGAAAACCAAGGGCTGTCCAGTTTTGTCACCTCAGTATTTAAGCACCACTGTCACAGATGAGGACAAAGCTATAGGAGAGGTACCAAGGAGAAAGACAGTAGAGAAATCACATGCAGAAAGAGAAATATTAAAAAGCAAATTGATGATGAATTTAAGATTTTTTATTATTATTATTATAGTAGTTAGGAAAATACCACAAACTTATTTCCATGGATAACCATCCACCTTTAAGACAAAATTCAGTTCAGATGTGATCCTGACCCTTTGGTTTTCACTCTCTAAGAACTTTCAGAAGTCAAATATTCGTTGGCACACATAACTGGGGAAAATGAACTTTAACCTCCTGCTCCGGAGTACTGATGCCAGAAAAGTGGTATTTTTAAAACTTATTTATTTTAAAGTTTGATAAGGAGTCTTTCAGCTCTGGACCAAATGAAACATATCGCACAAGTTTGTAATGGGAACCATACTCATGGGGTTTCCCAAATATGTTTCTGCTCCGTGCTATTTGCTGGGATAACACTTGAAATTGTCCATGGCTGCTTTGAGATCAATAAATTTTTTAAGCAATGAAAATGAGAATGATGGGGAATCAGAGGCCTCAGGCAGGTACAATCAAACAATCTGTCTAAAGCTTCACAGAGAGTCGCACACAATTGAACATTAAATTAAAACAACCCTCATTTATTTAACTATAAGATAGTAACCATATGCCCAAGTTTCCTGGGAATGCTCATCACCTACAAAAACTCTGTGGCTTAAGAAATACTTTTCCCCATTTGTTTTTCAAGATTATCTTTCCAGGTTCGTGTGCTACTTTTTTCTCCTTTCCCTCTGGAAAGGCTCAGTGTCTTCAAGTACCTCCTGATTAAGAGAATTATATTAATTATGGGTTCTATGGTCCAAAATGAAGACAACATGTCACCAACAATGAGTCAACCAACACAGCTCAAACATAAATCTCTAATAGCAAACACCTTGCATTGGATGAAACTTGTTTATTTTATCCAAAGACAACAGTGGTACTAAGAGACTTTAACAAGTCAGGGCTTGAAGAACAATTGCAGAATAGGAATAAAAAGGAAATACTTGAACTGCTCCTTGCATCTGCCAGAACTAAGACTACTGCAATCCAAAAAAACCCTTGCAGCCAGCATACTGTATGGTTTTAGTAATTTACCCCTGAAGACTCAGTTTTCCACAATTGGATTTGGTTCATCGCCCCTCTTACACCTACCTTCAGATCTCTGTGCACACTCCAAGCTCCCCCTGTAACTACAGTGAAGTTTGATTTTCATTAGTGTATTAGAGCAGCAAAAATAAAGAAACCCTTTCCCTCAAGGAAATAGTCTTCAAATATCTGTTTTCCCAGATCAGTGTCTGTACATTCGGTGCCAGAGAGACACAGCCAGTCCTACACACACTGCTAGAAGGCCAGGCAGCACCAGGGCTGTGAGAAAGCCAGGTCTCCTCCAGGTTCTCACACGCCAGCTGTCGGGATGCAGGCAGCCACCACTGCCAGCTCCCAGCAACTGCAAGTGGATTATGAGAAGTGCAAAATAAAGCCCAGGGACTCTTCCTGGGCCAAGGTTGCTGAGGGGGTTGTTTTGTTTTGACCCCCCTCAACTCCTGTCGCATCTCCGCTGCAGGTGCAGCTTTTTTCATCTTCAAAAATCAAGACATTTCCTTTCCCACAGTTTGGGGAAAGAATGGGCTGCTTCTGCTCCAACCAAAAAGGCACCTCCCACTGAATGGTTTTTTCCCTCTCATTCCTTTCCTCCCCCAAAGTGACAGCTGCCTTGTGGATGCTGTTGCAAGAACCAGTGTTACAGGCAGACCTGACAGCTTGTTAGTGCAGTTTGCTCAACTCATAACCTTCATTTCTCCTTTTACAAAAAACGGAATATACCCGGATCCCTAGTCTCCTTTCATAGGTGAAGCCCACACTTCAGTTTTGGAGAGACAGAGGACTCCAGTGTCTGCCTGTGGACTGGCTTCACAGAGCTAGGGAGTGGTCTGGACAAGAGGGTACCCCTGAGTCTTCATGATGACTCACAAGAGCTTGCAGTGGTCACTTATCACCACATTTATTTAGGAGGGGAGCTTTGCCAAGGCCTCAGCACTGGCCAAATTCTACCCCATCCAAACCAATTAGGCTTCGGGGATGTTTTCAAACCCAAGAGGACCAGAGCATGTTCAGGACAGAGGGCACAAGTGCTCAGTTCACAACAAACAAGACACAAGCCACCCACCACAAACTCACATGAACACCAAGCATTGGGAATTCTAATAAAATTATCACTTTACCTTTTGCTGAATCCTGTCAGATGAGAGAAAACCAAGAGAAAAAAAATGCAGCTTGAAGGATCATCTCATGAGTAAAAAGGCCTAGGGCATTTAATCCAGAGAGAGGACTAAATTGTGCAGAGAGGAGGCAGAATAATTCATTGATCACAGTGTACAGGCTAAGGAGAAATGGAGACAAAGGCTAAAACAGAGAAACCTAAACAGGACAAAAGCAAGCTGGATAACACATTCCACAGTTCACAAAATGAGCCTGGGCCTGCAGAGAGGCACTGCTGACTTCTGGTGGCTTTTCCACCAGTTCTAGGATCCATTTCCTTGATGAAGCAAAGGCATCCCTGTAGGGAAGCCAAGAACATGGCTACTGCCACCTTGGTGGAGCCAGCTTTGACAATCACATACATTTGTACACTACTCTGAAGTGGTCAGAATTGAGAATCAGAGCTTTATACCACCTTTCCTATGAAGCTCCATGATCCCCTAAAAATAAAGCAACAAACCCCGCAATCCTATTCCCGTGGCCTGATACACTCAGTCCAAAGGAAAGAGCAACGTGTGCCTGTGCAGATGGTTTGCTTTCCGAGAGGGCTTTGTGATTTGTCAAATTAACACCTGGAGAACGAGACAAGGAGGAGTTTCATCCCCAGGCAGAGTGGGCCATGCCCCAAGTTTCCTCACGACCTCTTTTGCAGAGGCGGTTCCCAGAAGAGGGAGAGATGGAGCCGACGCACACTTGCTGTGTGTGGCCTAGCTCCTATTCCCAAGCTCTTAGCTCCTTAATTACCCTCCTTTCGAAGGGTCAGGCTTTGGCTAAAGAATACCCTGCACTCAGTTATGCCTCATCCTAATGAATGCTAATAAAAAGCATTTAGATGACTAACGCAACATAAAACTCTGCCCTATTTCATTGCATCTGCTTAATAAGAACCTCATTTAATATCAAATTACTGCCTGCTCAGCCAAGGCCTTGCACTTGTGGTAACAGGGCTGTGAGGCGGGAATATCAAGAGCCGCAATATGGAAATTCCTCGCTGATATTCTCTGCAGGGCTGTGCAATTACTTAATTCATTTAGCTGAGGCAGTGTGATGGCTCGGCCAACTGTTTCACAACACGGAGCCCAGCGCTAGGCAACTGGCCTCCCCACGGGCGTCCAGCCGGATCGCTTTTCCTGGGACCCAGCTATTAACAGTTGCTTGGGGGATTTCAAAGAGGACCACAGATAGTGTTACCAAATGAATGGGCTTGTAGCGGTGAACATGAAATCCTGCTTCCTCCCAGTCAATCAAATGCCAGCCAGAGGATGCCCCGTGAGACAGCAGCCACAAAGAAACAGCGTGGCTGCGTTTAACCTCTCTTACTTGTGTCCGGGAGCATCAGTGCATGGACAAGCTTCTGCATTTAAAAATATTCCCTCTTGCAGTTTAAGAGAACACTGCTCCAAAACTCCAGGCTGTTCCTCCTCCCCACAGCTGCTTGCCTCAGCTGGCTCCTGTAGCAACTAAAGTTCTCCATATTGCACCTCAGATATTTTGGGAAAATTTAAAAAAATGTAAACAGCGATGATTCCCAGCTCCCATGAACAATGACTTACCAGAAGTGCTTTCACACACATTCCTCACAGCTTTAATCAAACCTTGGGCAATAATATTTTAGGGGAAAGGATTTAGTCAGTATACTTGAGTTGGGAGAAGGAACCATACTAAAAAGAATGCTAAGTGTTACCATTCATAAGCTGTGAGTGTTAAAAATAATTAAAAAACATCCAATCATTAGTTTAACTACGTACACAGTTTTGGCAAGTCAAAATACTGAAACGTTTAAATGTTTTGTCCAGTTCTGGTTAACACTTAAAAAAAAAAAAAAAAAAAAAAAAAAAAAAAAAAAAAAAAAAAAAAGTAGCTACTGAAAAAAAAATTGAGAGGGTGAAAAAACCCCCACAACCCACAAATGTGTTTCAGCAGCTGCCTTATAGTGGAATTTAAAGCGTTTTATTTGCTTATGAGAAGGACAAGATCACAGAATACATATGTCTTCACAGGAGGAAAGTGGTCTAAAAAAATGTGATGAACAGCAGTAAAAAATTACCCATGACACTCAAGTCAGGCTGACTCAGGGGTATGCCATGATGGGCACAGATCAGCAAGCAAAGAAATAGCTCTGCCAGTATCATTTTCAAAACAGATGTCTGTCTCAGAGATATGGTTTCCTCAAATAAGTTATTGAGCTCAGGAAAAGATGTGGATGGAAGGCAATGGGTCTGCAGCAAGCCAGACTAGGAGTGTTATTGAATGAGGTATGGTACAAGGGCAGAGAACAGCAAGAGAAGGAAAAAAAATACGCCCTGAGGAATCCCACTGGTGAGACAAACCTGCCCAGCTCCTCTGAGAAGCACAGCTGGGCAAATTCCTACCGTGCAGGGACTCCCTCCATGCAGGGCATTGCCCTTGAAACAAGAGAGCTTGTCCCCACAAATCCTTGTCTGAATGGTCTTATTTTCACCATGACTTTCCAGCCTTGCAGGCACCCTTGCAGACAACGCACACATGCTAACGCTGGGGGGAAAAAACCCACTGGAAAACAAATATTCTAGCATATATTTTCCTATAAGAGGAAAAACCACAGAGAGGGCCAGGAAACCCGCATTGTTTCAAGGCTCTGCAGGGCCAGCAGATGTCCTGAGGGCTGCAGAGAAAAGCGTTTGTGGGAAAGGTCAGAGCCTGCCTTACACACCGGTCTGCTGCCTCCACACCACGTCCACCTCCCTGGGAGGCAGAAGGGAGCTGGATCAGGGGCACAGGATAGCAAAGTAGCACTGGAAAACTGGATATGTCTGTGACAGCACACTAATACATCTAAGTGTCTGCATTTAGTAGGAAACAGTGACCCCCATCCCTTCCTGCTCCATAAGGACTTCTGCAGATGGCTTTTGTGGTTCCAAATCTGGAGCAATACAATCAGTTTCTGCCTTCACCACTGCTGTCTTGCACAGGTTTGCCACTTGCACAGTTTTTACACTCCTGCTCTTCATATAATGCTTGGAAAATAAAAATTTGCCCAACTTCAGTAACTACAAAAAGCAGTTTGGCACAGTAATCCATTGCTTTCCCCATTCACCTCTTTCCACTTTCTTCCCAGAAAAAAAAAAAGCTGGGTGATTTGAAGAAAATTTTCATCCTCTCTTGCATGTAAAAATATATCATTCCTTTTGTATGACCTCTCACTCCCAATCCCCCATCTACTTCCCTGCTCTTCAACCCATGGATTTACACCAGCAACATGCCCAACACAAAATTCAGTAGCAGCCTGAGGGCCCATCAGGATTCAACCTTTGAATCTTGTCTGATTTTCCTTTCAGTGCCAGGTTTCAGTGGATTTCTGGAAAAGACCCGAAATAGTTCAGATTTGACCTAAAGCTGGAAATGTACTTCATGGGAAGGACAGCTGGTGGAAGAACCCAACCCTTTTTTATCCACGGATACACAAACCATGCCCAAACTTGGGACTGGAGGAGGAATCCTCCAAAATGGCCTAATTTCTAGTGCAATTAAAATGAAACAACCTTGCTCTACTGTCAGCTATGTCATGTCTTCAGATTCAAAGGCAGGACATGTTTTTAGCTGCAACAGGCTCCACAAGACTCAAAAACATGAGCCCTGCATCTGGGCATCTAATGTTGTTTACACACTTGAGAGGGGACCACTGTTATGTCCAAAACTGCTGCTGGAGCCTATCATGATGGCAGAGGGACCTCCCAGGAGCACCCCAGTGTGCTCAGCCCAAAACATCAGAGTCTGGCTCTGCTGGTGAGTCCTTCAGAGGAGTCTGACAGAACAGAGTCCCCTCTGGAAGGCACTTGCAAGCACAAGTGACTCCATGAGATCTATGGCATCAAAAACTTGAAGCTGTTTAGCACCTCCATCAGCAGCACTGCAGCTGTATTATGACACACTTTGCTGGCTATTTCCAAGCAAACTATCATCTTCTGATCAACCACCAATAAATTTTAAAAGTCATCCTGTTAACGTACTCCGTAAGTTTTTTGACTAGCACAAGGCATCTTTACGATGAAGTTTCCCTACTGTAATGCAAAATACCAGAATGAGTGAAGAGTGGAAAAAAGAAAAATTCAAGTCTAAGCCAGCAAGACTTAGAAACAGACAAGAAAGCAGATGAAAACCTGTGCAGCCTTCCAGTAAGAGATGACCTCCCTAGGCTTGTGTTCAGCCTGACAGCTGTACATTTGCCAGCTATGCTGGGTGTGGGGAACAGCAGTGGGATCAAAATCACAGACCCATATTGAATCAAGTCCCCTATGGATGAAGGTCCCCACAATGCACCAAAAAGGCAAAATCCAAGTGACCTCTGAACATATGTGTGCTGAGAGCAAGAAAATGTTTTCCTACACCTACAAAGCCCTTCTGAGTCCCTGCCTCACCCTGTCCAAGCCCAGAAGCCAGCAGGGCCTGCTGGGTTTGTAGAACTATGGACAGAGCAGGTGAAAAGGGTTAAGTACCCCTAACACATAGCAGCTGGTGACAGAGCTACTCAAGCCTTCATGACCACCCTCCCCAACCTGGGTATGAGGGTCCCAACCCACCAGAAACCTGTGCAATCCCTGGCAGGCTGCCACCGATCAGGGCTGATGCCTCCAGAGCACAGCAGAGAAGTGAGCATATGGAAGGACACAGTGTCCTCTAGAGGTGGAAAAATACCTTTTGATTTGGTCACAGAGTGAGCACTGGACAGCAGGATTGCTCCACAAGACCAGGAGGGATTGCTCCAGACTGGCAAAGGACAAAGATGAAGGACCACTGCTGGGCAGGGGAGGAACAGGCAGGCGTGGGCTTACACCACCTGGTTCCATTGCAGTGCTCCCAGTACAGTGGAGATGGCCAAAATTCATTTACTCAGATCCAAACAGCATCCATAAAATAGCTCCTCAAGGCTCCCAGATGTCAACCCCCAAATCTGGCAGCTTTGCTGCCCATCACACCTCCTCTACTCCTGGAGGGGGTTTATAGCCATTTAAATTGCCAAACATAATCAGCCTGGTGCTGGGTGGTCACACGGGGTGGTAGCCCCACACGGAGGGGTGGCTGCTTGTCCTGGGCTCTTAGAGCAGGTAAAACAATCTTTGTGGGTATAAGGAGGAAAAGAAAATACATGTAGTGCTCTGTGAAGTATTGCTCTGGGCCAGGAGCTGTTTCTAGTGTTTCTAAATAGGAGGAGCCCGTGAGTTTGAGTAGTCCTGTGAGGCTTCATACAGTTGTGGAAAATGAGGCTCTTAAGTGCTGTAAACTGACTTTCAGCTAGAATCCTTATAAAACTAAGAATCTCTTCTACATATCTTTCAAAAGCAGCCATGATTTAAATAAAGCATTGTTGGGAAGGGAGAGGAAAAACATAACATTGCTGGAATAGGTTCAGCATTCTTGCCAGAGGCACTGTTCCATGGAAATAGGTGCTCATACAGAAGATCCAGACCTTTCCCCCTGTACCACTGCAGTGCAGCTGGTGATAAACACCAGCCACCACAGGAATGTAGGCAAAAATCCCTGCACAAGGAAGAGCATGCTGAGTAAAGACACAAACCAAGTACCAGGAGCAGCACAGAGGCAAGACCAGTTTCCCTGACCAGTTTCTTGCTGCCCTCTCCTATCCCTGCTGGAGTCAGCAGTCAGCCTAAACTCAAAACACTGGGGAGGCTCTTCCAAACAGGAGGATAATGTCAGATTTGCAAATGCTGTGTCTCTGTAAGATACTATTGCATCCAAGTAAGCATGAAAGTCTGATGTTTGACAAACCAAGAATCAAAAGAATGAAAGACAAACCCACAGACATTGCCACACCATTTCCCCTCCTTATCCTCTCTTAGCTGTTGGCTGCTGCTGCTATTCCCTCAGAATAGATACCACAGAGAGTGTCCTGCCGTTCACTCACCCCACGAGTGAATGGAATTGCAAGGCCTCTCTTGGTCAGCCAGGTCTTGAAGGTCCATCTCTTGAGCACCAAGCTCTATTATTGTGGATATTACAAAACAAAAGAGCATTCAGCAACTCCCTTTAGCCCAAGGAGGAGGACAGCTGTTCCTCCCACCATCCTTTTGGCTTTAGACAGTACAAGGCTGGGGAAGTCAACCACAATATAAATTATAGAATTATTTATAAACTGGTAATGGCTGCAGAACTATATATACCAAGGAGCTCTGCTCCATGGAGGGAATGCTCAGCGTGCTGATATCCTGCTTCTTCACCAACCAGCCACTGAGAAACCAGATGTCCACAAGACTTACAAATGAATAGTTAGCCTCTGCTAAACCTCCAAATTCTAGCCTAGGTGAGGGAGGAGAATAAAAGCTGAATTCTAGTGGGCTTTTTTTACCAGCTCTGACCCGTGGCCAAGCTCAACCAGGTATGGCACTGGCTGTACTGGTGGGAGGTGTCCTCCCATAGCAGAAGGTTACCCTGCCACCGCAGCCCAAGCATCTCCAGTAGGTCCAGTGGAGCTGAAACAACAGATCTTCCTGCTCAGGGAGCATGATCAAGGCAGGCTGTAGGATTAACTGTGAGCTCAACATCCCGAGCACCACCTATTGCTTATTTTTAAGCAGCAAAATGTACCAAGAAGTGAAAAAAACCCAAAAAAACCCCAACCAAACTTGTGCAATTCCCACTCATACAGGGTTTTCTAAGCATGAAGCTACGAACAGAAACCAAAGTCCCTCAGTATTAAGTTTACCCGAAGACACAAAGCTCCACTTTAATAGAGTGATCAAGCCTATGTATAGACTTGGTAGAATATCAGAAAAGTTTCCAAGTCAGGAGAGCCAGTGAGACATAGCCCTCACTTGCAGGACAGCTGGTTGGAAGCTGCAGTGCTGAGGCGTGCCCAGAAGGTGACAGTGTTTGTTAAAATTTTGTCACTACAGCCCCTGGACATCCGCGATTCCTAACTGAGCGGGACCCAGCGATTCCAGTATTTGAACAGAACTTTATTAAAGGACAAAACAAAACAAAACAAAACAAAAAAAAAAAAAAAAAAAAAAAAAAAAAAAAAAAAAAAAAAAAAAAAAAAACACCCCTCAGCTACTGAGAAATAATTATGTCTGCTTAGTTAGTTTTCTGTTCTCTTTTTGAAGAACTGTCTCTGAACGAAGCAGAAAACGCTGTGCACTGAAGCAAAACTCATTTTTATCTCGTTTTCCATGCATGTTTAAAACCACAAAAGATAAAAAATTTTCCTTGGAGTAAATTAGGATCTCAGCTCTAGATGGCTTTGTATCTGTCCCTACCATTCTCCATTTCCACGGACAGATAGTACAAATTCATGGCTTTTTTTCTTGTCTTTAGATTTCTCTTATTTGTGTCATTATTCACTGAAATTTTTTACTATTTAATAACTCAAGAACTTCTGAGCTGTCAAAAAACAGCCACTGAAACGATCTTCCCTGAAGAGCTGCTGTGTTAGACAAGCAAGCAAGGGCTGTGTGGAACCACATGGGAACATCTCTTTCTGGTCCCTAAAATATAATTAGAGCAAGGACATTGCTCATGCAGCCATGTAGCACTGCTCAGTGCTGGTTTGCAGGTTTTGCTCTGACACAAGTCACCACCTGAAACACCAAACAAGCAGGAGCCAGCCAAAACACAACTTCATGAGGATCCCTTGCAGAGGAAGATCACTTTCTTCTCTCCTGGATAGGTTCCCCCTGCAATATTTAAAGAATTGCAGGTCTCAAACCTGCCTCACCCCTCAGAAAAATATTACTGCATTGGACAGAATAACTCAAGAAGTAGAGGATGGTCCAGTGAAGGAGAATTAGTGAGTAAAAGTCCTCCAGAACCCCCAAACTGGCCATGTTTTGCACATTAAATGCTGATATTATGGTTTAACTCATTCACTTGTCTTGGCAATAACTGTGGATTTTGATGATTTTGTTTAATATTATTATCATTAGAGGCAGTCAAAACAGTTTCCTTGGAGATGTCTATCTCCTTTCTAGGAATCTGGTATGCTTAAAAAAAATCCAAGAGAAGACTAATGCCAGTACACATATCTGTGTTTTCCGACTGTCTTACATTTGTTCGCACCAATAAATGAAGAGTACAAGCACATTAGAGGTGTAATCTCAATAGTTTTGCTTAACTTTTCCTAAGTTTTATATTCCTTTACTCACATTCTTGGGGAGCTTGAAAACAACAACACAGACTTTTTTAATTTTTACCAAGACCATCTTGTCGTTAACAACTTTGAGACCATATTTCAAGACTAGAGAGGAGCATTAGTTTGAACTGTCACAGCCTTCCACGACCCCTTGCATAATACAAGTTAAAAAGTTCCTGCTTTAACCTCCCTTAAACTCTGACTGAGCTCTGGTTACTATTAGTCAGCCAGAAAGAGCCACAGGGCTACTCTTCTAGCCCATATACATTGAGCCCAAAGTCACCTTGAACAGCTTGATTTGATAGCAACCACTTCCTTCCTGCCACCACCTAATACCTTTTGGGTATAAAAGTCAAGTTAACACTCTCTTGGATTGGAAATAACTTAATAACGTCCCTTTATAACAGCAGAAAAAACAAGATGAACCCTAATCATAGTCTATAAAATGAGGCAGATTATTACATTGTATTCCACCCTAAAGTACATCTCCTCCATTAAGAGCCAAACCTGATAAATTGTACTCCTTCTCCAAACTCTACAATCAGGAACAGCTTCTCCAAAAAAGATGCAGGAAACCAACTCTTTGAATCTTAGGAGCCTAAAAAACCTCCTGAACAGCAGTGAAAAAGAAACAGCAGCAACCAGCCATCCTCTTATACTATCAATTTTCTCTCAGGTGTTTTGTTTAGGACACACCTATCTCTGTCTTGTGACCCATATGATAAAATCCAGCTGGCTTCCCTCTCCAAACAGCTGTACTTCTCTACCCTGAGCTTTTTTGTGATTGTACCTATGGAATGGGTCTTCTTCCCTCCCCATGAGAAACATCTCTCTGATAGCACTGCAGGTGTTGGATGACTTTCTTAGGCACAAAATTATCTCTTTAACTCCCCTCCCACTAAAACTATTTGAAAAACCCCACATTTTCCCCACACTACTATGTGTTGGTAACAGTTAAGCCGTGAGACTTGTGTGAAAGGCATTGGGTTATCTCTGTACATGCACTGCCTGTCCCTGCAAAAACACTGTGCCTCCATCAGGTATTGGCAGACTTTTCTCCTCTGGGGTGCTAGGACTCCATATGCTTCTCTTTTCCTTACTGAAACAAGAGTTATTTTCCTTATGATGGAGTGGGGAACAAAGCCTGAAAGCAGTATCCTGCCCAAAAATGAGGGTGTGGTATCCCTGGGATAGACCACTTGCAGTGAAGCTTGGTCAAAGGTCTCTGAGATTCCCCCTTGAACACCATTATCCTTGCTCTCTTGGAGTTCATCACTTGGAGTGGGAGATGAACTTACATCCTTCTCACACCAAAAATTTGCCATTTAAAATTTGCTCATCTTGAGCTCTCTGACTTGGTCAGACACCTCTCCTCTGGTTCTGGAGATCAATCTCTTGACATCGTTCATGCTTCCACAGAAACAATTATTCATACAAATGGGTTTAGGCAGGCAGAAACATCTCTGGGCTACCCACACATGGAGATTATGGCCCTTCAGAAAGGGACCTTCAGCCTCCTGAAGAGACCAGGAACCCCAGACTTCCATGGGTGATGTGGTAGGAGAAGGACTCTGATACAAGTATGAATATCCTCCAAGGGAGCAGATGTGGCACAAGACCTTTGGAAAAGTCCCAGCAATCCTGCCTGCTGGTGGGGGAGGGGGGAAATCCTGCTTACAACAAGATGTTCCTTTCTGCAGAGGAAGGTGATGACAGCTGGGATGAGGGAAGGAGACAAAAATGCAGGGCAGCACCCTGTGTGGGAAAAGGTCGCTCCCCTGCCTGCCACAGCCAGCTCGCACTCGGGTCACTGGCTCCAGGCAGCCCACGCCATGGGGAGGGCTCACAGCCCACACACCTCTGTCTCTGGGCAGTTTCCATCTACCTACATTCAGGACTGGCTCCAGAGATGAAAAATCATCAGCTCTTTCCTTGGAAGGGTGGGCAGAGGATGCAGGAAGAAGTGGGGCAGGCAATGGCTGCAGCTGCCAGCTCCCACTGCTCCCGGGCCACGGCTGAGCATCATCAGGAGCCACACAAATGGGATCCTGCTGCATCTCCTTGGTTCAACTGAGCTACTACCTCTATAGAGAGAGTATCCCACCTGCTTTGAATAGCTTCCTTGTCTCCTTAATTCCCTCCTCTTCAGTCTTTCTTGCCAGTTCCCCCTAGTTTCAGGGAAGAAAAGAAACATAACAGAGGGAGATAGTAATGAATCAATGTCATTGCTGTTTATTAAGTTTTAGCTGTTCAGCAACAAACCTATTCTGTGTCTGTTGCTTTAATTAGCTGTCTCTCAGTCAGGAAAATCAGGGCTGTGAAGAGCTGATATGGTGCTGAATAATTGGGAAATAATGCTTGGGGTTGGACCAGGAGTTTTGTCACTGCTGTTAGCAAATACTTCCAAGTCACCAGAAAGAAGCAGGGCTGGGAGACACAGCAGTGAGATCCTGTGACAGGAGATGTGGGAGAAGCTGCCCCCAGCATGCAGCATACAGCGGCTCAGCCCTCCCTTCCCATGCTGGCAGTAATGCCCACGAGGAGGGGAGAAACTGGGGCAAGAAGGGACAAATTTGGCCCGCAGAACATGAAGGGGGGCCAAGAGTAAGTGAACGACTGTCAGGTTGCTCTAGCTCTTTGCTCTTCCAGTTCATAAGAAGCATGACCCAGCACTGATACGAGAGCCCTCTTTCATCTATTGTCTCTCCCCATACACAAAAAGCAAACCAAACATCTTCCTTCAGTTTAAGGAGAGAGGAGAAGAAAGACACATTTATTTCAGAGAGAGAAGCCAGGCATAAGGACTCTGTCTTATTTTGTGCAATGAACACCTAACAGCAGATGACATTTGCCTTTCAGCTGGGTGGGTGGCTTTTACCTTTACGTTCACCATACACAGCAAAGGCTTTTGCCACACAGGGAGACACTGAGCTTGAGGTAAAACCTTGGAGCAGAGTGCACGGCAGCAGGAGCAGCCCAATAAGTAGAGCCTTCACTGAGAGGTGTGAGAAAGGAGCAGGCAGTGTATCCAAAGGGTAGGTGTTTCATCATGTGAGAGAACGGCCCACAAGGAAGCCACGAGGAAATCTGTTGTTGCTGGGTGGGCTTAATGGCTCCTGGAAATTGAATTGTGTATTCACAACTTTTTTGGAAAACTGGAACGAGTTTTGAGCTGCTGTGGGTTAACCCATTCGTGCCCCCCTGGCCTTAGCCTTGTGCAAACACCCAGTTTGTTTCCAGAGCAATTACAGGACACTAATGTGAAACGCTTCCCAGGGGACAGCCAACCCAGTTTCTCAGCCCCCAAAGCTCAGAGCAATTTAACCAAGCGCAGGAGATTTCAAGTACCTGTCCCAGACCTCTATCCCCTGGGACATTACCTGGGAGATTATCAGCATCCACTGATGACTCCTATTTAGCATCTTCAGAGGACTTGTCCTCTGATTTTCAGCCAGACACAAAGGATTCCCCACAGAAGTGCGGTGAGCAGGAAAATACTGTGGAAAATACAGGAGATACCCTGAGACACTCACAGGTGGTACCTGTGGGACTGGTGACAAGGGCCTTGAGACGCTGGCTGCAGCCTGACTGCACATTCTGGATTTTCCCAGCTCCTGTGGAAGATGCACAGGCAGGGAAGGAGGTGTGAGATGCTCCCTGTTGGTGATTGTTGAAGCTTGTCCCTAGAGCAGGACACGCTAAGGAGCTCACTGAGCCTACTGCCTGGTGCAGCCAGGCTGTGCATGCTGCCAGGATGCCGTGGGACACATCTGCCCCATGAAATGACAGGCAGAGGAGCCACTCTGAGTTGTGACCCTCTGAGAGCTCAGGACCTCTGGGTGTCCTGACTGTCTTGTCTAGGCTCTCTGCCTCAGAGGTGTGAAACAGCTCTCCTGCAGATACACCTCCATCACCACACCACACCCATCTGCTACTGCACTCCCCAGGCCTGAGATCCATTTCTGGGAGTGACTGTCCCTTTAATTTATCTCTGCTTAGGAATTGCTTCTTGCATGATTTTACACTACAAATGAACCCCTTTAGTTAAGGCTTCCTGACCTTGTAGCTAATGCTTTGACACAAATCACCTCTTGGTGTCTGCCACGCAATGAGTTGACATGTTTTGCAACAAGCAATAAAAGGCAGCACAAGGAAACCCCAAGCCAGGAAAGGTGGCAACCTACCCAGCCTGAAACCCAAACTGTTCCAAATTTTGATTATTATGCATTCAGAGCATAATTATTTTTTTTCAAACCCTTGTAGCAAGACCCGCAGGGTGTGTTGATATTAAGAACCAAATCCTACTTCTTAAAATAAGTAGAGGGAGACAGCATCTCCCTTTTGTATCAAAACCTTGGCTCCTCTTGCTGGTTACATTGTTCTCCAGAATTCAAGCCAAGAAGAAAACTCACAGTGTCCAGAATAAAGATTAAATTTAAAATCCACAAGAGCTGGCAGGTTAACCCCAGCAGAGCCTGGAGATGTGTACTTAGCCAGTGTAAATTTTAATTCCAGCGTTTGACTGATACCTATGGGATGGTCATTTCTTCCAGCTCACTTATGATTTCACATGGGATGCTGCCTTCCATTAATATTGCAGTTTTCCTTTCAGGAGGTGGAAGATGATTCATAGCACTTAATATCTAATAAATGTAGGCAGCATCGAGACACACATACTAGTGTGTAACAGATGAATGGCAATAATAGAGAAAAGGTTCACCAGAGGCCATGTTAGAGCCAAATTCATGTGTGTGCACACATCCCAGGCAATACTGCAGACAGGAATGAGTGCTCACAAAGAGGGCACTCTCACCCAAAGACCCCCTTCCTCAGGCACAGGGAAGTGCCAAGGCAACTCTGCACTCACCCACTGTCACAGCTCAGTAAGCCTGCACCCTGTACATGACACTGTGACTGCCCTTGCTGATCAGCCAGCCTCTGCACACTGAGTCTGGTCTTCTTTACTGGAAATTAAGATCATTCTGACCCCACTCTGCAGCTGTGCTGACTCAGGGGTCCTGCAACATTCTCACATGTACTGAAACCTCAGTTGTGGCCATGAGGCTCTTGGAGCTCTACCTTCACGCCATAAACCTGACTAATTTCGTACCTTTTGGGGTCTGGTGGCTTTTACAAAGCAGACACATTGAACAGAGTGTCAGGAAGAACTGGGGGAGGCAAATGTCAGCATGTCCCTCGGTCCCACATGCACCTCTCAGCCATGCAGCTCAGAGCTCCTGCTGGCATGATTACCTGATCGATAGCTTGGGTGTCTCCTGGTGCCCCATTCCAGGTCTGGCAGCCAGGGCTCACTGGCTTTTCACCCTGCTGCTTCACCAACACAGCTTTCCTGACCCTTCTCTCTGTAAGTCTCACATCTTTCAACCACAGCAATATATCCCATTCCCAAAAAACACCGGGAAATGTATTTGTCTGCTTTGCAGAAACAGCTGAGTTTGTTTATACAGCTGAGTCCATGTGTGAAGATGAGGAATTGAATTATTCACTGCATGTCTCAGACCTTGATGACTAAATTGGGATTTGCTTCTTTATCTTCCAAGAAGAAGGGGAGGTGGAGGCTGAGGCAGGGGACAAGTCTAACAGAAAGAGGCCACGCTGTGTCCCTGTGCTCCACTGCTGGAGCCCTGTGGCTGCTATAATTAACCACCACTAGCAGGGAGAAGCTGGGTGCTACCATGGGAATCACAACCTCACAAGCCTTGCTATTAAATAGTCACGCATGGTGCTACCTCACTTACATCTCTCAGGGTTTGTTTACCTTTTTTAATAAAAAGGAACAATAACTCCCAGGCAATTTCCACAAGATTTTAACACGTCTGTGTTAAACATCAGACTGGAGCCTCTGGATTACAAAACAAAAACACCCAAGCCTTTTATGCTGTTGGGAAGGTGTTCTGAAGGGAAAGGTCTGGTTATGCACAGGCTGCTGAATGGGCAATGGCAGTCTGTGCCCCCCACAGTGACTTTGGGGTGCACATAGAGACATCCTCATGGAGATCACCTGGCAGAATAGAAAATATTGAGAACCTTTAAAAAACTGACTTCTGTACGATGTCTCAAGCTGAGTATGCACAGATGGAAATGTCTACATCATCCTAATGCCCTCTGGAAGCTTTTTCTATCTTAAAGAACTGAATCATGGTAGAGGCCCCATTGGGTACAGTTAAACTTAGCAGTTTCTCACTCCTTCCCTCTTTTGCCCCGCTGCTCAGAGTGAAATGGGCAGGGTATTGTAAGAGGAAAGGAGGAAAAACCCTGACACCATGTAGCTCCTTGCTCAATGTACAGACAACCTGAGAAGATTCTATGCTATTTGTGCAAGCTTGCTGTGCATCCTTCCGTTTCTCCACCCTTATATTACAACTAATCATTGGACAGAATGGATTGAAGTTCATTCTTCAGCAGAAAGAAAAAGAGCCCGGAGATATGTGCACTAAATTGTCTTACCTAGAGGTGGAGCACTCCTTCAGGATTTGAATGACGCAATTACCTGAGAGAATGTTTAAAAAGTTCCAAGACAATAGGAAGCCTCGGCCACAACATATTAATTTTCAATATATTCCGCTTCCCCCAATATTCCCTCCAATTGGGATTCAAACAAACTATGCAAGGAAAAGAAAGTTTAGAAGAGATCAGAAACAGAAGAGAGTAGCTGAGGAAGGAGAGTCTCAGGAGAGCCAGAAGAGGACAGGGGCAGTGGATGCCATGGCTGAGAACCGACAGGTGAAGGTTTTACAGAGCTCCTCTCCTTTCCTCAGAACTTTGCTTCTACCATCAGGCAACCGGGCACTGCAGCACCCTTGGAAAATCTTGCCATGGTCAGCACCAATGTCTGGGTTGTCCCTAAGTCCTGCTCTCCAGCAGTAGAAGGGTGCAGCTCCCCAGTGGTCCAGGAACTTCATGACCACTTATCCCAAGGCTATCCCAAAGGCTTCTTTCAAAGATTACCTGAGGGGATCATGGAACACCTTCCTTTGGACAAAAATTCATGGAAGACACTGCATGTATAGAAATGCACATGCCTCAGCATGGGAATCAGAGAAAATATGAACAAAGATGGGTAAGAAAGAAGAGAGGAACAAGAGAAACCAAACTGACTTATTCACATTCTCCTAGTTGATGTACAATAGTCAGGAAAGTATTTGTTTTCTTGCAGCATTAAGAGATTAAAAAGCTTCACAAATCCTTACTACACTGGTGCTAATTCTGGAGTGATGGATTGGAGCAAACAGAAGAACAGACATATTAAATAAGCTTAGTTGATTCTGGGTTGCTTCCAGCAAGTCTCTGCAACATACTATAAGAACATAATTAGAAATTTTACTCCTTCACTTCTATAAGACTAAAGATATTTCCTCCTTACTCTAGTCCGAGCAATAATAAATCCCACTCAAAACCATTTCATTTATTGATAAAATAAATAAAGCTGTATATTTTCTCCTTTCTTCCCCATATACTGAACATAAACCAAACTGGATTGTCAAAGCTACAATTGTAACTAAATTTACAGGTTGGCTTCATTACTTTATTAACATATGCCCACTTTCTCTGCCCAGGATTCTTGGAGTTTGATATTTTGCATTTCAATATATCTTGAAAGTTTAATGAGTGTGAGGAAAAGATATACACTGTGTTTCTTAATTGGACTTATTTAGATTGCAGTAATCCCCATTTCAATTTTACACAAGGGCAGATGAGGAGTGCAACATGGTCAGGAGAGGCAGAAGTTAGCTAGACCATTCCGCTCACTTTCCCTTTCCTCTCATTTGATACTCTAATCCATTTGACAAGTCACATCCCTGAAACCATCACCATCTGCTGGCAAACTTTAGTGTTGCCTCCTGAGACAGACACATAAAACATTTTGTGGGTCCCATCCATCTCACAACACCCTGAAGGACATACCATGGACAGAGAAAGCTTTATAAAACAGGTCCCATGCCAACAATGCAGTCAGCAACTCTGATTTCTCTGCCTTTTATTGTTCTTTTGCTAGATCCTCACTGTGTTCACAAGTGCAAGCAGATTCCCCCAAGAAAGAAGACAACACCTTGCACTCCCCCTTCTCTTCTTCCCTGTGTGAACTTTTAGAGCTGTTTTGGGGCTCCATGTGTCACACTAACACACACGCTGGTGCAAATAAGCTGCAGTGTCATGGAGAGGAAGCTAGAGGAAAAACCATGGTGAGCTGGGAGGGGATACCTGGGAAGATCTCATGGATAGATTTGTTCAGCTGAGGGGAGTTCTATGGCATCATGGGTCCCAGCTGAACTCTGCAAAAACCAGATCCCCTTCAGATCCCACAGCAGTTCCCAGTGCTGATTCAGTCTGGGATGTGCTGACTTGTCCCGGAGATCATATAAAGGTTCAAAGAATTCACAGCAAAAGCACAATCCAGACTGCACAATTAAACTTCAAAATTTCCTATCAAAACCTTTTTCCCCTGTATACAGCTGCTAAGCCCTGCTACAATATGTGGCACATGTTGTTTGCTAAATGGTGCTCTTTTTTTTCCCCTCAAGGAAAAGGAATTAAGAGCTTTTTCACGTAAAAGACCCAAATTAACGAAGCTGCCCAAGCCTGTCCACAGAGCTCGGAGTTTACAACAAGGACAGTTCTAAAGATGGCATTTCTTAAATTACCAGCAGTACATTACAGAGAGAGAGCCTTCAGCAGGAGCTACCATTCCCTTCAATCCCTGAATCACGCTCCAGTTCCCCAGTGTGTGCCGTACCTGCCCTCTTCCAACATTCCCTTGCAGTTCTACTACGACAATTGCCAGAGAAATGAGCAGTCTGGAACAACGAGGCATGTTTGTGATTCATTCCTTTGTGCTGCTCATTGACTTTCTCCCCCGTGCATCCACCAGTGGTTACATCACTCTCCTCAGGCACTACATCCCTCCCAGGCTAATACCTTTGAATATAAAGCACATCTTGAGTTAAACATTAGCTACACACTAACTTGGGCTTGCTTTCTGACGGAATAATCAGCTTTAAAGTAAAAGGTTTTCTGCAGTCAGATGAGAAAGCTACAAAGGAGCTGCTTAGCAATCCTCTTGAAAGCAAGCTTTCAGTATTGGAAACCAAATTCTATTTTATCTATTTATACTTGTCACTAGTAATTACTTGAAAGCTCTATCAGCTTCTAGCTTTAATGATGTACTACCTGCTACAAGCATTTGGGAACAGGGGAGCAGATCATAACAAAAACAAAGTTATTTTAGAGTGGGTATGTATTTCCATAAAACCAATGCAGAACAGGCTTCCAAGAAATATTTTCATGTGCATCTTGACCAGCTACTGAGATTACATTTGAAGTCATCTACCATTTGTGCTAGGCTGATTTGGCTTGAGTACCACTGCTGGGGCAGAGCATCTCAGTGTTTTATCAGAAATGCAGCTTTCACCTCATACACGGTCTTCTAGAGGCAGCTCATCAAGCACAAGCTGACAGCAGAGACAGTTATATGTAAAATTTGGCAGACAGATACCATGTATTTAATTACATTGCAGTGAAAGGTGAGGTCTGGCCCCTTGATGCCTGTGACCAAACTTCAAAATCCTGCTCCAACCCAGCAGCAACAAAATACAGGCTTTCAAAGCTGCTTTTTGCAAGGTGTAGCATCAAAAAGGGCATCCACTCTTAGAAGTGAAATAAAGGACATCAGTTCTAGAGAGGCCTGTTGTCCATACTTACTTACAATATATTAAGACTGCCTGGCAAATACTTGTGTGCACAGCCTGATCTTCTCCAAGGAGCCAGCTCCAAGAACTGGCACTTTAGAAGCTATTTTGAGGACAGCTGCCTGGTGGGAAGCCAGCAAGGAGAACAAAGCAAATCTTTGGAAGCTGAAGATGGTAAACTCTGTCACTGAAAAAGGAAATCCTATCACTGGAGTAGGCTGTAGCCAACATCACAATCTCAGAGCATTGCTGAGGTTACACTGGTCTCCCAGTGACCACCAGAGGATCAGAAAACATTAAAAAGAAATCTAGTTTATCTAGCAGAACTGGTCCCTTCCTATATCACTTGGTTATAACACCAGGAAAAACATCAGTATGTAGATTATTTCAAGGTGAGCAGAAGTCACCCCTCATTCCCTCAGTATCTTCTGGGATGTGGGTGTGTGACACAGCCTCTCACCCTGTCCAGCACAGGGTCCATGTTCTAAGGTGTGATGGAGGAAAGTTCTCAGACTTGGAGGGTGGGATTTGACCTGCACATGAAGTTTGTGGTGCTGCAGAGAGGCTTTTCTGTCCCTAACTCTTGAACTGACTGGCTGATGGCACGGTGGTCTTGGATATCACAATTCTGTGACTCCCTGAAGCTCTGGCAATGAGTACAATGCTTGGGATTACTGCAGCTAACTTATTCCTGTGCCTGAATGGGGCCATGATCCCTCAGAAACTTCCTTATGGACTCCATCATGACCTTAGTGAATAACACACATGGGGCTGTGACCATGCCTTAGTAAGCTGTGTGGCTTTGGTCGCATTTATATGCTGATAATTTGATGTGACGCAGGAGCTGTGAAGGCCTTCTGTCCAAAACCCACTTCTGTGGGTGTGATAACAACTGATATAGCAAACAGGAACAAAATCAAAATAAAATAAAAACAGGGAGAGATTGAAGAACAAGTCAGAAAAGAAAAATCCTTTCCCATACTTTTATTTTTCCCCCTTCTGTTTCAAAGCCTTTGCCAAGTGCAGTGCAGAGTTCAGATTTGCTGCTTTTCTGTCTTTGTTTCAGATGTCCTCTCTCAAGACTGATCTCAGCAGTCAAAAAGAGAAATGTGCCTACATCTGAGGCCCTGTGAGACTGAGCACAATGAACAAACATTCCCTCACTCCACCTCTTCTCACTCCTGCCACTCTCTCTTTGAGATGGCAATAGGCAGGTCTGGCACCTGCAGCTGCTCTTGTGCATCTTGCAGGTGGATGGGAGCACTGGGCAGTGATGTGCCATCAATAACATCCAAAGCTAGGGAGGAGCAAAAAACAGAATGCTCAGGGGAAAAAGAAAAGAAAATCTACTTCCTCCCTTGCTGTTCCTCAGCAGTGTCACAGCTGGTGAGGAATTCCTAGGAGAATGACCACGACTTTCACCAGTACCAATGGGAAAATGCTGATGCGCCCTTTCACATCCTAGTAAACCAATGGGAAAATTATCCAGCTGAAATATTAAAACAAGTTGTGAAAATTCAGGATGAAAAAGGACACAGATCAGGCACAAAGGAATGCACAGGGACTCTTGATGAAGGCTGTATCCCCACATTTCTCAAAGAATGCCCAAGATCCATTCAAACCAAGAGAGATGCTCAAGAGGTGGCTGCATGCTGAGATCAGAGCAGCTGCCCTTTAACAACCAGGAAGAATTTGGTGAAAGTCCTCTAGAATGGTTATATAGCTAGAAAGCCTTTTGCTCCATAGCCTCTGAATAATTCAGCTACATTTGAGGTGCTGTCCTCTTGTTCCGGTCTCCTCTTACAAAGCACTAAGGAGGCAGAAAGATGAGGAGAGAGAGCATCACGAGGGAAGTGCTGAGGATTTTGTGCTATCCCCAAGCAAACTGATTTTTCAAGGGGATACACAGTTTGCTGTTTCACATTCCCCTTGGGTCAAGCTCTCCTCAAGGTGGGTAGTGACACATGTCACAAAAGCTTTCCGAGATCAGTTAGGAGTGAAAATGTCTCAGGAGACTTTTGTACAGTTCATCAACTTGGTGAGCACAGTTTGTGCCTGACTACCTTCCCTCCCTGAAACCAAGGCTGCTTGAATGGGCCTAATCTGGAGGTTGTGTAAAAGTTATTAAAAATTGCAATGAGAGAGGCACAGTGGGACTTTTTTATTATTATTTTTAAAAGGTAGCAGTTACTTTGCCTTCTTTCACAGCAAACCAAATGTTAGAAACTCCTGCACAGATGGTCAGTTTTGATGCATTTTTTTCTGTCCTAGAAACAGGGTTTGTCCATCAAATTCTCATCTGCTCTCCTTGTTTCTGTGATTTTTGTCTCTGTTCCCTGCAGTTCTCCTCCAGCACAGGCATTCAGGTGCCATTTCAAGATTTTTTTTCTTACATGTTCCTCTCCTAAGAGAAAGAGGTGGCACAGTACTGCCCAGTTCTGCATTACCAAACAACACAGTCCTGGATGATCCTAAGAAGCAAACTACTGGCAATTCTAGTTTTCACAAGAGCTGTGATCCCAGAGCAGAGGAGAGATCACAAGTCCTCACTACTTCAAGGCCATGAGGGCTGAGAGCAGCAGTCATTAGAGGTAGAGCTGATCAGACCTTGTTCTGCTGTCACCAACTCACTCCTGTCATGCTCCCATCCTGACCTTGGGAAGGAGGAATCCTGCTTCCTTAACCTGTTCACCACCCCCATGACCTTTATGCTCTTTATTCCCTTGTGTTGCAGCACTTGCCTCTTCCCTTGGCCTTTTGATGCTTTGCAGTGACTGAGTTCCTGCTGCTGAACTTGTAGGCAGTGTTTCCTTTGTAAAGCAAACCTGTCCTCTGACCATGGGAAGTGAGGGCAGGTTGCCCTTTAACCACAACTACAGTGCTGCTTCTGCCCTTCTAAATACATCCAGGGTTCTTCAGAGCCTCCTTGCACACTGGTGGCTGCAATGCAGTCTTAGATGTTTATTTCCCCCATTTGGTCCATCTGCACATCCCAGTGGGGACCCAGAGGGTCTCTTCTGAGCTGGGTATGTCCCCAGGGTGTTGCTCTTCTCAGGCACTGGCTACAAATGGCAGGACAAGGAGCAGGGTGGGCCAGTAAACTGCTTTGTTTTTGCTGTAAGGAAGGCCAGATAAACTACTGATGTTTTTGTGGGTGTCAGGTCTTGTCTTGCAACCTAAGGCAAGTCTAGTGCATCTCTTGTTTTCTATCAGAGTGCTGAAACAGGGAGTCTCCTGCTATGCTCTGCACTAGGGCTGAGGCTCAGCCCAAGGAAAGAGTGGTCAGTCAGGTGTGGCAGAACAATCAAGCAAAGTCTGGGAAAAACATATATGTGTGGTGGGAATTGCTACCTGACAAGCAGCATGGACACTGCACATACTGACCTAAACACTGACCATGAAATAGGTGATTTTGCCCACTGGGTTTTGTTTAAATCAGGCTTTAGGATGTTTTCCCCTAAAGTGACTAAGCAGGTGCTCACCTCCTCAGCTGATGATTTTTAAGCAGGCTGTCGAAATGGTGGCAGCCAGGCAAGGCGAGGAAAGGAAGAACATCACAGACCCTGCTTATTCATGCCTGATTAATATCTCCATGAGGCCAGAATGTTATTAGCCCCACAAAGGTTCATCACACTCTGAGGGCTACCAGCAACCTCCCAGGAATGGCTTAAGAATAATTAGCAAGATGGCATGAATGGAGGTGTTTTGAAAAGGCAAAAGGGTTTTAATTAAAGCAAAAATAAAGAACTATACAAAACAAAAGAATAAAAGCCATGCACAGTGCAGGGAGGTCCCTTGCACCTGCTCAGACACCCCGAAAATGCCCCAAGAATCTCAGAGCCCTCTCTTAAATATTTCCCGATCTGGGAACTTTTTTGGCATGCTGCCCAATAGAAAAGGGCTACTTTCCTTGAGGAGCAGCTCAAAGGTCCAACAGGGGCTTCTGTCTTGGTACTGGGCCAATTATGGTGAGAAGAGCATAGAAGTTTCTGATTCATTTTTCTTATAAGTTCAGGGATGAGGTTCAAACCTCACCCCTGAACTTATAAGAAAATAAGCTAGTCCAAGCTCTAGCCACCCCCTAGGGCGTGGGGGTGCACTGCAACACAGGCCCAAGCAGAGTTTCTGCAGCTTGGCATGGAGTGCCTCCACCAGAGCAGTTTAGTGCCACAACACTGTCCCAGTAAGTACAAACTCTGGTGTCCAGTGGTAGCAAACCCCTTTTGTTACTTGTGCTCGGACTCATGACCTCCCTTTCTCAGCTGTGGGTGTGAGCAGTGATTTAAACAAAGCAGTAAAAGAGAAGGAGAAAAAAGCAGCTTGGAAAACCTTGCAGCATGCCTATGGAGGCAGCAGAGCATTGAGAGGATTTTATTTGATGGGTTCTGTAGCAAGGGTGAGACAGCACCTGGAATTTATGCGATCATTAAACTTCCATGTGCCGGGGCCCCGTGAATCCAGAGCAGTGACACAAAGCCATCAACCCCAGAAGAATCACTGCTGTTTATCAAACTCACAGGTTTTTTCCCCAAAAGTGAGTAATGGGGTAGGGAAAGAAGTTCACAGTGATTCTTGTGTGTACTCCACAGCAATTGCAGGCAATAATTTCATTGTTCACCAAATGTTATGCTTAAAAAAAAAAAAAAGAAAAAAGAAAAAAGGAAAACTGATGAGGCATGATGGTGTTATTCAACCACTTTCAGAGTCCTCTGCATCTTCCAGTACAAATCCACTGATTCTCAAGTACAGCCAGATATGTGTGGTGGTTTTACATTTGCCGAATTTGTTTGCTAACTGGGAGATAGGATTTTGGAAGAAAAAGGCAAAAGCAGGCTCAATTTAAAAGTAAAAACAGATAGATTTTAGTAGCATACACTAAGAGAAGCAAAGGAAGAGAAAAAAACCCAACACAAACTAATTTCTAAAAACAACCATCTCTCCCACCACAAAACGTTCATTTTCTACCAACAATGAAAAGAGGCAAAACTTGGAACTCCAGGTCAGTACCACTTATGAAACAGCCTTTCATTCAGTCTTTGAGACAGAGAAGTCTCTTCTGTTGTTTGGTAACTTTCAACAAGAAAAACAGTCTGCTCGTGGCTTCCAACTCACACAAAAGCAGCCCACCCAGGAAATTCTGCAGTTGTGGAACTTCCCATATCATGTAGCCTTTTCATGACTACATATGGGCTGTAGACTCACAGACTGGGGTGGTACTTTTTAAAAATAAGCTGTTTCAAAAAACAAAGGGTCTTTTTCAACTTAGGGAACAGAGATGTTTTCTCACTTCTTCACTAGTAGAGAGCTTTTCATCTCTCTCTGTTCAACCTCTCATGGGGTCACAAAAAATCACAGCTGCTAATTCAATACTCAGTTCATCAGAGATACCTTTGCTTAAATCCACAAATCATCACCCTAATTTATATTGTCCACAATTTAAAAGATTATTCTAGCATATTACAGCCTGTTACCATAATCCACAGCAGATTTTCAGCCTAGAACCAAGGCAACTTGTCATCTCTATCATTTAAAAGTCACTCTTCCTTTTCTGACTTTGAGATCACCATATTGCCCCTTTACATGCCACCAATTTGCCCTTTTCTCTCATCCCTGAAAAGAGTTAGTTAAAAACATGCTCAATTTGTGTCAGAAAGAGTTAAAGCCTGCCCAGGCCTGTGGTGGCCTGGTGGTCTCTGCTGCGGCAGCTGCAGATGCTCCAAAGCCATGCTGGTGTGGGCTGGTGGGCGCCTTCTCTTCCATCCCTCGGTCTGATGGCGTGAGCTGCTCACAGCTGCTCTGTAAGGCCAGTGTAGGGTTGGGGGGAATCCCATCCTCCCCCGGGCCAGGAGTGCTGGCAGCCAGGAGATTGGGGCACGGCCCTGCCACGACCGGCCCCGATCCCCGCCACGGCCCTGACACGCAGCCTGCCGACCTGCAGCTGCCCTGCTCTGTGGACCTGCAGCCATTCCTCCTCTGCCAACCTGCAGCCATTCCTCCTCTGCAGGACTGCAGCCATTCCTCCTCTGTAGACCTGCAGCCCTGTCTCCTCTGCAGGACTGCAGCCATTCCTCCTCTGCAGAGCCACAGCCATTCCTCCTCTGCCCAACTGCAGCCATTCCTCCTCTGCAGGACTGCAGCCATTCCTCCTCTGCAGACCTGCAGCCATTCCTCCTCTGCAGGACTGCAGCCATTCCTCCTCTGCAGACCTGCAGCCATTCCTCCTCTGCAGAACCGCAGCCATTCCTCCTCTGCAGACCTGCAGCCCTGTCTCCTCTGCAGAACCGCAGCCATTCCTCCTCTGCAGGACTGCAGCCATTCCTCCTCTGCCAACCTGCAGCCCTGTCTCCTCTGCAGACCTGCAGCCATTCCTCCTTTGCCAACCTGCAGCCATTCCTCCTCTGCAGGACTGCAGCCCTGTCTCCTCTGGGGCAGCGGCTCTGGAGTCCCGGCCAGCCCAGTCACCCTGATGACAGCCAAGGCCTGAGCCGGGCTCTCCTCAGCTGCCCACGTGTTACCTTCTTGCTGGACAGGCGAGAAATGAGGTCTCAAACCCAGCTTCAGCTTTTAGTATGAATTGCCTTCTGTTCTCTGAGTGGTCAGAACTGCATGTCAGTCCAAAACTTGCCCCCTAATAGGTTCCTGTCCTTTCCAGAGAATTCCAAGGTCCTAGCAGAGAGATGCTGTTTCAACCCATGACTATACGGTGCGACACCAACTGAGCTGAGATGGGACAGGATGGAAACCCCATCACACTTTGAGATTCTGCTTGCAAGACAAACTGGTTAAATCTAATGCAACCAGGGAAACATCTAACTCTGCCAAAGTGCCTTTGACAGTAAGGATTCCTTTTTATTCCAAATGTTTTATTTAAATGACCTGCCATTGTTGTTTTATTTTACCCTAACTACATTAGAGATTAAAGTGTTTGGGAAGAGAAGTTAGTTTTATCAAATTCCTGAAAATAATGCATAGCTTTTTCTGGAAAGGAGATGGACTGAAACACATATATTTTGGCTCCTTCTGAGTGTCCCCAGTGTGCCTTTGGAAGCAAGGAGTTGAAAGCATAAGTCCTTTTTGGATCCTCAAAATAACTCTCGCCCCCATCTGTAAAATGGCATGAACTATCAAGAAATGAAAGGAAACTGGTGGAAGGGAACAGATGAGTAGACAAAATCTGAGCAAAAATCCAAAGCGCATCTAGAGAGTGCGGGTGAGTAAGCAGGTAGATCCCAAAAGAGCAATAGTTGCCAGGGAAGAAACCTGAGAGGGTAACTAAAAGTATCTGATCTACAGCTGTCATCTGTATTCTTCTAATATCCAACAAGTATGAAATACAAAATTAAGAGCTCAAGCTTGACAGTATCTCTGTTTGTTGAGGTCATCTATTTGTCAAGATCAGCTGATTCATGTGTGGGTGTAACAAAACACCTTTGTTAGCGGGTGTGGAGAGAGAACTTCCCATGGATGCACCCAATGTTAACAACTGTGTCCACCAGCATTTAAAGTTACATCACTAGGGTATATATTTAGGAAGTGTCTCCAGGTGGTTGCTGGGAAAAGTCAAAGTTATAATTTAGGAACCTGCATTTCTACCTAGCTCTGTTACATATAAATGTGTCTGTGCTTGACTGCCCAGCCTGATGGTGTGAAGGCAAAAGGCCAAAATTTACAGGCTTATGATTTCATGCCTATGCCTTCAGCATAGCCTCAGGCTCAGCTGTCCCCAAGTGTTCTCATAGAATTGTGCTCCTGTGGGTGCTTTTACTGAGTTTTGGTTTCTGTTCCAGATGAGGCAGTGACAAGGATGGGAAGGCAGGAGATCAGTTCCTGAGCGCTCCCCATCAGGAGGGGGTACCAGGAGCACGTTCTCCCCAACAAAGCCTGATGGAAAGGCATCCACGGTCAGGCTGGTTTTCTGTCTTGGTATTCAAAGCTGAGGGGCAGGATGGTGTCAGGATGAAGAGACATGAAGAGAACCAGTTGCAAGGGCACAAGTAATCTGATTTCAGGCATGATTTTAGACTAGGAGGTCCTCAAAAAGCAAAAGTTCAGCATTATGCATTTGCAGCTTAACAATTTGGCTATGGCCTGTTAACTTGCCATATAACTGCAGATGATTTGTTCATTATATTAGCTTAATTGCTGTAAGCCTAGTGTGTCTGAATCAATCAAAGTTGAAACAATGGAATTATGTCTTTACATAATCACTTTTGACTAGAAAGCAAGCTGTGCAGAAGGAGGTTCCACATGATGTTCTCAGATATCTTTTCAAAGGAATGATAATTAATTCTGCACTACCGCTTCTGAAGGGATAGAAGAAGATGGGAAAAGATAATGGGCGGCGGTGGTTGCATAATCGCTGCCCATTCGGTTTGCTGCAGAACGCTGTTAATGAACAGTCTGAAGGATAAAAGCTACAGCGAGCCCGAGCCCAAGAACACGCATCAGGACAAAATGCACATCTCCATTTTCTGTGCAGGAGCTGGACCCCTTTTATCCTGATGCACAATGACAACTCAGAGCCATTTACAACGGTTCTGTGAGGCTGAGTGCCAGCAAGCAGATTGCCTTGGAAAACATGTTGGAGTGCAGGGTAAAGACCATTTGCCATGCACAGCAGACCAGAGCTGAATGATCAGCTCAGCATGTCCAAACCCAGGCTTTAAATCCTGGCTAGCCACCTTGATAAATTGACATTTATTCCCAGTTCTAGCAATGAGTTAATCTAAACTAAAGGTCCTGATGAGGAAGTTTCTCTTTTCCTCCCTCATCCTTCCCCTCCCTGGGAAGTTGCCCTTGCAAGGTACTTATCACCTCTGCTGAGGTGAAAAAACATTGGAGAGTATCTTGCTTTGCATTTAAAGGCACATACCATGTTTTTTCTCTCCCTCTGAGCTCGTTCTTAGAAGTGGAAAGAAATTTGTAAGGAAGTAGCAGCATATATGGAAGTGCAGGTCACATGTCACTCACCAAGTGCATATCAAGTTTCAAAATGTTTTGGAAATCCTCTGCTTTGCAAGATTTCTGAATTTTGGGAGTTCCTGAGCAAAGCAAGTTACACCCTTATTCAGGTAAAATGGTAATTTGACAAGGCAAATGAAATACCTTTGATCAGAAAAAATTATATGTGACTCTAAGCTTTATCTCAGCCCAGGAATGGTTGGATACAACATGACAGAGGGGGGCTTGGGAGACACTTCCATTCAAAATAATCTAAAACTTGTATTTTCAGACTGACTTCAGGTGGAAAGCAATGGTTACAACTGCTTTGTTACAACTATGATTAGTTTGACACTACATCTTTGATACTAACATGAAATAGAAACTAGATTATGATCCTAAGCCTTGAAAAAATGCTGAGGTTGAACGAAAGTCCCCAAGTGAGCTCTCTCTTGCTTCATCCAAGTTACTTCACTCCTTTCAGTGGTGTTGCCATCTTTCCCGTCTTACCACATGGTATTGTACCAACACAGCAACAGCCTACCTTAGCTATAGAATGAGAAAACTCTAGAATAAACACACATGTTACTCACCCAAGTACCTGATATTAACTCTAATACAACCCAATTATATTCTTAGATAGCTGGTTCTTGAATCATGGAGGGAAAGTGGTTGTTTCAAAATATATGGAAAAATCTTGTGAATCCATGTTGTGTAATATTGCAGTACTTGTCTATCTATTATTAATTATAATTTATCCTTATTGCAGAATCGGGACATTGAAATGCCTCTATTTTATCTTGTAGAAAGTTCCTCCACTTAAAAATAATTTTAAACAGAAAAATGAAATTATTTTTAAAAGAGTAATGAATTGTGGGGGTGCTGGAAGTACTCTGAGCTTATAGCATATCCAAAGGCTCTTGATGAAAAAGACTCCCATTCTCTGAGTGCAGCAGGTTCAAAGAAAAACCTGTGGTGATTTCACAGGACTTCAGAAAGTTGGAGCTAATGCCTTTAGTGATTGGGTAAGGCAACCTAACCAGCAAACTCTGATCTGAGAGCCACCTCAAAGCTGTGCATTACTCCAGCAGAAGAACAAACACAGAGCTGCAGTGAGGGGCTTTGCTGTGGCCAGGAGCAATGCATAGAGAAGCTGAAGCAAAACTAACACTGATGGTGCCAGATCCATGAGTTTAAAAACCCCACCCAGTGCATCAATAACAAGAACCAGCGCATCTCCAAGGACTCCACCAAAGGACGGTGTTATCTCAGCCTCCATTTTAAGGAAAGGAACACAAGGAAAGTATTTTCCTAAGCACAATTAGGTGGTACCAGGAAGAGAAAAAGTTGTTCTGCATCTGTCCCATGCTGTTCCATAACATCCATAAATTCCTTGTCATGCTGAAGGCACATTAATGGCCCACAAAGAACCAGGATGGTGAGAACCCCAGATTAGACCAGATCAAATTTGTTTCTGTCCTCTGGAGGAGTGCAACACTTTCCAGAGGTGCCAGTTCACGTCCTTTCAGGAGGGCTTTACCATTTCCACTGTGGCACTGTGTGAGCAACACGCCTTGCATGGGGCACCCACACAGAAATCTGGGGTCTTTAAATACTACAGGAATGCAAATAATACTCACAGCATGGCAGCAAATAATACTCACAGCATGGCAGCTGAAACAAAGAGGGGGTCTTACAAAAGGAAGGGTGTTGCCAGTTCCTTTGTCAGATGGAGATACTTTCATTGAAGCCAGTAAAGACGACGGAGTCTTGGCAAAAAGGGCTTGCCACATCATTACAGCCATTTTATACTGTTAGACCAGTTCATGCCATTAAAATAGTAATAAAAGAATATCTTCCAACCCAAGCAATTAATTCATTCAACACCTGACGCCACTGAAGTGTAAATAGAGCCCTGGTTACCCCTGCACAGTTTTCTCCCATTGTTTTCACTGTGTGTCACTAACAACTTAATAAGCAGAATAGCAGCCACACCAGAGAAAACATTGTTTCTGACTAAGGACTTCTGCTACTGGCTCCATATGGAAAGTGCATGAAGAAATGAACTAGGGAAAGCCATGGTTATGGAAAATGAGCCACATCCCTCTTTTGTTTTCCCTTTTCTCTTTCTCAGACTCTTAACAGGGGTCATCTCTTTCTGGACTTTCCCAGGAACGCGGGAACCACAAATGTAGAAATGTGTCACGTCCTTCAGTCAGTGGGAACAGAATTAAGATGTCTCTGGGAGGAATCCAGGGAATCCAATGGCAAACCCCAATATCAATCTAAATAAAGTCACTCATGTCAGCTGTGAGGTATTTTAAAATGTATATATTCTTCATGCCTGCAGAGTCACAAGGATTGAAAGAGGCTGGGGTGAAACAACTTGCAAACACACTGCTGCAGGTCAGGAGAAAGGAATGGTGCAGCAGCCCCAAGCATGGCCTGGATTTGGCCTGGGTTATGGCATTGGAAATTTACTTTGCTAACCTCTTAAAACAGAAAAACAACCTTTCAAGTCCTGAGGTGTCACAACACCTTCCAGACAAGAGTCAGCTAAGAACCCGGCCTTGGGATGATTTGGGAAATTTCCTATCAGATTGAAGGGAAACAAAATTGATGTCTCAAGTTGGCAAACTATACAGAAAGTCTTAGTTTGCTCTGTCCTTTGACATATTTTCAGCTTTTGGAACATAAAACATTAACAGTGATTAACGTGCAGCTGGCACAGGCCAAGGCAACTTGTCATAATTCAGTACATCACTATTAAGATATTCTCCAGGGACAAGTAGATTGGAGACAGCTGGCTTTGCAAATTTACACCAGATCTTGTCTTGGTACTATGAGGAAAATAAGATATTCATAAAAGTATTCTAGAACGCCCAGATCTATACGGAGTTGTGCCAAAAACTCATACAAAACAAAATCATTATTCAATACTTATTACTATTCTATTTATAAAGCTTCTGTCACTCCCTGGCAAACAGAGGTAATGGCGTTTGACTTGGAAGACAAATCACAAACCATGGAAAGTGGAAAGTGGATTGCAAATCATCAGCCTGAGCTTGTTGCAAGCTGAAAAGTGTTGGTCCAAACTATTCTGAGAATCCTTATGAATAACAAATACGTTTGAAGAAACCCAGATCATTTCATGCACAGCTCAACCAGAGAAAAACAGGGTAAATTTATGAGTATCACTCACAGTGGCCAAATTAATCAGCTCTGCAATATGCTGCAACTGCGACCAGAGAAAACTATCTAGCATCAAGCATGAGTAAAATTTCAAGTGGCATTCCCCAGCAGCAAACTGCAACCCCTCTGATTCAGTTTCAGGCTCATTTTCTTTCCCAGGGATGGAGTGATGGAGATGAGTTGTGCCAGGTTGTCAGCATGAACACACAATACTGCTGGTGTTGGGTGGGGTCTCGAAAGCGTGTACTTTACAAACAAATGCCCAGCACTTAGAATGTTGGCAGGACATGACGCAAAGGGCAGACCACTCTCAGAGATGAAAATGGCATTAGGACACCCATGATTTATGGCAGTGACTTTGGCGCTTCCATATGTCTTTCAGGTTGTTCTTTACAGGCACACACTGACTCAGAGGAGCTAAGAGCTTTGAGCTGGAAAAGCTACTGGATGTTTGGAATTGGGCTTGGCAAACTTGTTGTGACCTTGGCAGTGAGAGCCCAGGAGAAGAGGTAAAACTGATGAACTGACAGAGGGAAATAGCAGCCCCACCAGAGCCCTTGCAGCACCATGAGTGGAGCTTTGTGCAAACTGTTTCCAAGACAAAACTTCACAGAAATATTTGTAGAGAGAACATACATCTAACTAATGCATATAATGACACGAATAAGACTCATCACAGAAAAAAATGCCACCAAAAGCAAGGGTCCTGCAGCCTTACAGACCCTGCAACTTGGGGTTTTCTTTTCACTCCTGTCCCTTACTGTCTTCAAACATGTGGTCTCTCAGATCTCTGCCTTCTCCTCACATAACATCTTCCTGACCTGGATTTTTCTGTTCCAAATTTCTGCAAACTCTCTGGCTTTTGTATCACATATTTCTGTCTTCCTCTATCTAGATGATCTTGCATTTTCCTGCTTTATTTCTGTGGCCAGTGTCTACTCAGGTTCTTCACAATGCTATTTTTTCTGTGCCGTGAGCACCTGGAAGCTCTGGTCATGGCATTAAGTCTGCCAGAGTTCAAGAAGCGTTTGGACATCGCTCTCAGGCACAAGGTTCGAGTTTTGGGGTTGCCCTGTGCAGAGCTAACTCTGATCCCTGTGGGTCCCTTTCAACTCAGGTTACTCTACTATTTAACCTCTAAGGGACAGATTCAGGAATTCAAACACCATGAGCAAAAAAATGTCAGAGCCTGTGGTGTCTTCCCTCAGACAAAGCAAACCATGGCACGCAACCCAACAGAGCCACAGTCAAGGTTAGCTTTGTTAAGACCGTCTGGTTAGTTGTCTAAATGAAGATGTGGGTTTGGGTTCTTTTGTTTCAAATTGCATCATTCAAATATGATCCACCAAGACTCACAAAAATATGCACAGTCAAATAACCCTGGGAAATAGAAAAAGAGACAGATGGAGAATCTGCCTGGGTAATTTTCTCCCCTGTGGCTACTGTGCTGTTTCTGCTAGAAAGGATGTGGAGGGAGGCAAAGTGAATAAATATAAACCGACTTTGTGGGATGCATAGATAACTGTAATATTTCTCTAAGTCCACATGAAAAACACCAGTGAAAAGAAAATGGATTATCAAAAGACAGAGAAGAGACTTTATAACTCACACAAACAGCAAAGAGGAAATTTTTTGGATGCTAGTAAGTTCGTTGTTCGGTTTTGCACAAAGAACACTCTCTATCCTTTATTTAATAACTTTAAAGGGACCTCGCTCTACACTTGAAGGAAAGTTCATGAGAAGGAACAAGAAAGAACAAGAAAGGAGTTCAGTTGTTGCTTCCAAGAGGACCAATAGGATTCTCTATCTTTGCCAAATGCCTGCCTGTGAGCGAACCCAGGGGCTGCCCTGTCTCGTTTTGCAGAGCCGGGAAGATGCTGCGGAGGGGCTGTAGCACACGAGGATGCACAGCACCCCCCAAATGACCTCTGAGCCGCAGCGTTACCTCCCAGCGCTCCCCAGTGACGGACAGGAGCTTGGTCAACCCTCCAGAAGCAGAGAACGGTAATGAAACACTAGTGGGCAGGACCAAGGCCCCACGCAGCCACGGACAAGCCGCTATTCCTCGCTGTCCTCCGAGCGAGGCGGCAGAGGCCGGGGATGTGGCCGGGCGGGCGGCACAGGCGGGCGGGGAGCGATGGCTGAGCCACTGCCCGGCTGCCGGGGCACAGCGTGCCCTGCTTTCCTTGGGTGGCATTCAGCAGGGGCATGGGCCAGCTGCTCACTCGTCTCCGCCAGGGAGGTTTTCATCAGTCCTTTCTCCCTGCAATTCCCTCGTTCCCCTCCCCAGGCACGGCTGCTGCCCGCTGTCACCTCCAGTGATTCCCAAAGGGGCGGTTCTGCCATCTGAATCGTTTACTGCCTTTCCCCCGGCTCCCCCCAGCCAAGCCTGTATGCTTTCGGGGGCTTCTCTGGTCCTTTTGGGCAGCTGCAGTGACTTGACCGGGGTCAGACACAGAACTGTGAGCACAGGGGCCAGTAGTGTACTGTGACACTGTGTCCACAGCAGCATGCAGCTTTGCACTTTTATTTTCTTTTTTATTTTTTTTTCTCTTCCTGCTTGTTTGCTGGCTTGCCCCATCCCTTGTTCCTCACTGCATTATGGAAAGGCTAGTCATAAAATCCTGAATGTATTTTTCTTAGCATCTCTGGGTGCTTAGTCAAATGTCAAAAATACAACTATTTCAGAGAACAGATTTCCTTTTATGTGCAGAAAGTGAAATGCAGGCAAAAGGGAATTCTGCCTATGTTAAGTATTTTCTTTGCATTTGTTCGCAAAGGGAAGGAATTAAGCACTTAAAATAATAATAAAACCTGTAACATTCATTTCAAATGTTGTTTACAGTGGGGGCTTATTTTTAGGGCTTCTGTTCTTCCTCCTCTCTTTCTTCCTCTCACTGAATAGAAGGGAAATTGCCTAATTTAGACGGGTTACTCAGTTGGCCATATTAGTGCATCTCACTCAGAAGAGCATCCCCGAGAAAAATAGCATGTTTTGAACACTCACTTATGTCAGTCTTTGCCTTTCTGCTTTGTGTTGATGAACGAGGTCACTCTGAAGACACGATTTATAAGCCATTCTCCCGCTCTCCGTAAGAGTATTAGATACTTCTCAGCTGGAGAATTGCTGTGCTTGACCTCCAGATGTAAACATCTGCTCTGTTTGCCCCTTCTAAGGGTAAAATCAGAACATTTTGTTATATGCTAGTTTTTGCTCTCCAGCTGCATCTGTCCCTAAAAGTTAGATATGTTGGCCTCCAAAATATTAGGAAATCCTCTTACGTGTTATGTGAATCTGTGTTAGATGCATTCTGTCTTTTGCAGGTACAGTCACAACTGAAGAACCAGTGAGTGTTGTCAGCAATTGACTTTGCAGAGCTCTGCAGTGTCAAGGAGGCACTACAGTTAAACAGAGCACTTGGAAAGCAAAAAAAATTTTGTATTTAAATTATCTCCATCCAAAAACATGACTATTGTCATAGGATGATTTTTCCAAAATGGAGTGTTAAAGGCACAAGGTTCTAACTTGACAGGACTGAGGAGGACAACTTGTGGGTCACAAAACAGACCATGTGGTTACTGGCACAATGCAAAGTTTTCCTGATTTCACCTCCTAGCAAAGGTCCAGCACAGACAAGCCCTTGGACTCTGTTTCAGTTCTGGGTCCCCAAAGGTACTCTGTGCAAATACAGTGACCTAGAGAGGATGATGTGCTGGCAACCAAAACAGACTTGACTATTTTCAGCAAATCACGTATTCAGCACAAAGCCATCCTTTCACATGTTTCATCTCTCAGCAATTACAACACTTCCCAATTGCAGCTGTTTTTCACCAACCTCAGATGTGCTTTCTCAAAGAATGAGACACTTTTTGAAAGCCTACCAAACCACGCTGGTGGAAAGCCTTGTCTGACAGCTCTTGCCGAGGAGGAAGTGAATAAAGTGAGCAGCACATTAAACATCTCTCTTCAAACAAATTACTTTAAACCCATTTCCTCCCTCCTCTAGCAGAGTTCTCATGCTGATACGGGCACTGCCAGTCATATACTGCTGTTGTTGCACAGCGCAAAGCCAGTGTGGAGAGCAGTCTGGCACCTTCCTGAACACATAACCCTCCCCATCACTTACCTGACTTACCCTGGGGACAAAGCCAGCCCTGACATACATGGCTGTTGCTTCCATTATAGCTGTTCTGCAGATATGGGGGACCAGAAATTAAAGGAACAGGGCTCCAGAGCTATCTTTCATCTTTCTGTAATCTGTTTTTCCTACTGCATTTGTTGAATTAGCCTGCAAGGCTCATTCCTCATCAGGAGAAGTGGTGCTAATTTGCCACTCAGACCCATTTCATTACAAACATGTAACCAATATGCAATTTACTCCTCCAGTTATAATCACAGCTGGAATTAGCACAGAGCCTTCCTAGGTATTTCTTCTTCAGTGTTTTTGCAAGCTCCTGTTGGGCTGAGTTTGGCATATGCCAAGGAGGATCCTTCCAGTGAGACAGAGGATGAACCCCATGCTACACCGGAGACACTGCACCAGTCTGAACAGCCCCAACCCCTGCTGAAGGTGGAGAGGCTCAGTGCCCAACACATGCTCACTGGGAAACAGGTTCCACTTGCCTAGAGAAAGCATATTAGCAGTAAGCAAGAACAATACAGGAAAAAAGGAGCATTAATTCCTCCAGTTCTCTTTTCTAGTGTTCAGTGGGAAAACATTCTTGAAAACAAATTGCTCAGTCTCTAAGACAATGGATAATACTCCCATAACACATCTGTGTAGCTCTGAAGTTTAATTTTACCAGCTGGGGAAGGGAGGCATTCAGGTTTGGTCTAGCTGAAATCAAGCCAGCAGATCAATTTGTGTATCCATTGCCCGTGGCTGGTACTTGCATGACCATTTATTCTGTTGCTCAAAAAGACTCCTTGCAGGTCATCAATAAATGCAATGGGTTTGCCGTGTCAGCTTTTCATATCTGCTGCTGTAGTCCAGAAAAACAACTCAGAAGAAGATGATGTGCTAAGGTCAGGGTGTCAGGTCAAACTCATTTCTCTCACTTCATGTATTTCAGTTTGAATTTTTAGGACAGATTTGGTATGAGTTTCTGATATTTTTCCTGAACTATTTCAGCAATACAAGTTTGCACAAAACCAGTTTGTTCATTCGTCTTTCACTTCTCTGAGCAGCTGTGATCTCTTCCTCCAAGCTGTCTGAGATGGGAAATGCAGGGCTGAGCAGCAATGAGGATCTTTGAGCACTGTCCTGGGATAGTGAGACACTACCAGGCAAGATCCACCTGCACATAACATGGAAAATCTGGCCAGTCTAGAAGCCTTTGTCTACTCTTCTATGAGAAAAAAACCCCAAAGTTGTCCAGTGTGGGGCCACAGCACTGAGGCAGTGACAGCACCTTTCCAAACACATGACGACATAAGAAAAGAAGAAGGAAATGTGTTTCATCCCAAAATGAGACACGCCATGAAAGCTTTCAAACAGGATTATTTTTCCTAGCCTTCCCTACTGCCTTTGAAGCTTTCCATTGGGAATGCTTCATTTTCCCACTCCGGCTACAACTGCACAACGTCAGTGTGCTGGTGCACTTCCTTTGGGTCATAAATCTCATGGTTTTCCCTTTGATGGGCCCTGACAGCTCTGTGGTGAGTGATATCCCCACTGTTGTGAGACTGATATCCCCACTGAGACTTGGTGTGTGCAACTTGTGCTCTGCGCTACCTGCACATCTCCCAGTGCTGCCCCATGCCATAAGGATCTGCCCTAGGTTTATGGAATTGTCAGGGCCTGGAGAACTGGGGCTCTCCAAGGCAAGGAACTGGTGAGATGCCCCCTTGGCAGGAGCACTACTTTGCACCTTGCCTCCGGGTGAGTTTATTCTGTAGGCCTTGGGTTACTTCTCTGCAAATTTCACTGCTGGGGATTGTAGACAACAAGAAAATTTCTCCCCTTACCCACAGGAGTTGCCTGCAAACACAGTTGTTCAGTGTTGGGTATATGATAAGCTAAAGATCTGGGCCTGGCTACTAATAAAAACAATCCTGGAAAATTTCCATTTCCCTACAATCTGTCTTAAGTCAATCTAACAGAATCATAGAATTATTGAGGATGGAAAAGACCTCTAAGATGACCAAATGCAGCTGTCAACCTATTTTCACTACCATGTTCACCACTAAACCATGTCCTCAAGTGCCATATCCATGTGGTTTTTGACCACTCCCAGGCATGGTGACTTCACCACTTCCCTGGGCAGCTTGTTCCAATGCTTGATAACCCCACCTGGACAAAGATATTTCCTTATGTCAAATCAAATCTTCCCTGACGCAACTTGTGGCCACTTCCTCTCATCCTGTCACTTGTTACCTGGGAGAGGAGACTGATGCTTGCTTTCAAAGGCAAATTCTCTAAAGCTAGAAGATGCTGGTGTGAAATGGCCCATTAAAACTTTATTTTGCTCCTTTCTGCACATTCATTATTATAAAGTCTTTAATTACATCCTAGACTTTTGCAAAGAAAATTTACATCTCTTTCCTTGAACATATTGGTTGTAACAAAGGAGTGACATGGAGTTAAAACAATCATTCCTGGCAGTGAAGAGTTTATCCCAAACTGTTGAAGCCTGCCAGACTTTACTTAAAAAACTGAATTTAGTTTTCCCACTGCAAAGTATCTGGTAAATTTAGCTGCGACAGCAGACCTAATGATAATAGTGCATGACTCCCATGGGAAAAACAATTTGATTTAAATACACTTAATTCCCCTTTAAACAGTCTGTTTACATGATAGAGACGTCATAAACATGTGAAGTGAGACAAGTGAAGCTTCTGGGGAGGGGAGAGATGGCGAGGCAGGGTGGGAAGACCACAGATGCATTTGAACACTGGGAAACAAACAAGACCTTTAGGAAGTTGGCCAGTGGGATTTTCAGATAACACTTCTTATAAGCCTTCTGGAAAAAATGTATTTATGCAAGAGATACAAACTGTGAAACAGCAAATCTGCTTTAAATTTTCCAAAAGGTCTATTTGCTTGCAAATCTCTCATCAGCTGCAGAGAAGATACTAGAAAAGGATAGGACTGAAAGTCAATTTGCTTGCAAATCCTACAGATAAAGACAGCGCTGGGATACAATTGAGGAAACATGTACATCATTTTCCTCATTTTGTCATTTAGAGCTTACAAAATTATTCTGGAGCATATCAGCAAGTGAGTTTTAAGAGGTAAAAAAAAAAAAAAAAAAAGAAAAAAAAAAAGATGACAGTGTTTATTTGAACAAAGTTTAGATAGCAAGTTGTCTACGCTTTGCCAAAATCATGGCTCTGTGGAAGCAAAAATAAACTGTTTAATTTTGCTTCCAAAAAAATAATGAAAGATAATAAACTCAAACTGCTGGAAACGAGTAGTCACTATTGTTACAGCTTTTGAAACAATAAGCTTTGGTCTAAGTTATGTCCAAATCCCAACAACCACCAAAACCCTAATATTCATAATAGCTATGCAATTTTCCCCAAATTTCTTTTTTTCTGTTCTTTTTCGTGTATCTGTTAATAAAAGCTCACAGAAGCAGAAAACCATTACATTTGCTTTGCAGATCATATGCCAAGCAGACAATTGTGTATAAGAATTGTCTCTTCTCTACATGCAGATGAGTTACTTATTATAGAGCACAAAGGATACAAATGTAAATTACGGAGAAGCGTTTTCATCAAGCGTCTCAAAAAAAAAAAAAAAAAAAAAAAAGAAAAAAAGCTTCAACAGCGAGATTAGCAGCTGGTGTAAATGCATCTTCACATTTCCCTTTTCCTTCCATCAGAACAAAGTCTGCCTTTGCTCTGGTCACAGTCTGCAGGGGCTTCCCACCTCAACACCCAGCAGCAGCTCCCCACTTTCTCACACTGCTCCCACAGAATACAGGGACGTGAGGAGACACCAGCACTGCCATCTCCAGTCCCCTTCTCCAGGCCTTGTGTTTACACTCACTGCTCCCATGGGGAGAGCAGGGACCTCTGGCAAGCAGAGGTCCCCTCACACAGGTTGTTTCTGCTGCTGGCTCCAGAACACCTTCCCTGCACTGTGAATGACACCAGTTCTTATAAGCCCAAGGGAGAGTTGTCATTTGGCCCAATAATTCCTGAGAAGAGCTCTGGCCTTTGGAGTGTGCCCAGGAGCCAGAGCCTGCTGCAGTGGCCATGTCTGGGAAAGGGGGAGGCATTTCTCAGAAGGAGCATGGGTGAATGGAGTCACAGCCCAGCTTGAAGAGTCTTTGCAGCACCTTCCTCTTTCCATGAGCTGTCCCCAGTCCAGGAGCCCTGCTGGATTGAAACTGAAAGCCCTCATGCCATTGACAGCAAAAGAGAAAAACTAAATCTAATCCAACCTGTTCTTCCTTCCAACCACAAGAGAAAAATAACTAATCCTAGCAGATCCTTGAGCAAAGGAAAAAAAAAAAAAAAAAAAAAAAGAGAATGGCACAAACTCCATGAAACCCCTATGAGATGTGGCTGTTGCCTTTGGGCAAGAAATGGGCAGACACTCAAGTGAATGGCCCCCAGCAAAACATCAGAGACGAAAGGCAGGGCCATCCCCTGCTCCCCTTCAGCTGGCAGCCCTGTCCCACCCCTGCTGGCTCAGGCACACCCAGGCCCACGCCTGGCTGGAGCTGTGAGGCTTCAGCAGTGACCTGCACAGACCCTGGACTTCACAGTGGCTTATTTGCATCTCTGAGTGTACATTTATGCTGCCACAATTGAGTTAGATTGCCTGAAATGTTAGGACTGCCTGAACAAAATTAAGTTTCTTCCTCCCAGCAGCCTCCAGGACACTGGCAGCATTAGCTCCTGAGAACATTTGTGCCCAAGCTGCTAAACCAGCAAGGAATCCAACAACAAACCTAAGCAGTGGGGACTGGTATTCAGACTGATAGTGCTTCATTAAGCATTCCCATTGGTTGCAAAACTACTCCAGGATGAACTTTAGCAGCCATGGCTTAGTGTGAGGAAGTGTGAAAAATTACTGCAGAATGAAAGCCCAGGAAAAGAAAGGCTGATTTATTCTTTCTGTGTGAAAGCACACACTCCATGGGGGCATTTTAGAAGCATTCTATTTTTCACAGCTATTACAGCGGTCAGCGTGGCCTGAGGAGACACCTGACAATTTATTTGTCTCTGCTTCCCAAAAGGAGAAGAACAAGGATGTTACTGATAATAAATATGGCATCTTGCTTACTTTGCTGAATTTAACATCAGTAAAAACTTTACATTACAAGGGCTGGGTAGGCAGATAACCCCAGAATGGTTTTGTCTTTCCCAGTGGAAACCTCACTCAGGTATGTGGGAGGGACAGGACATTTTTTCACTAGCTGCACAGACTTTCTTTCATTATCTTTTTCTCAAGGTAAAACAGGCTAGGCCCAACTCACAGGACTTCACATACATGGCTATTGGAAAAAAGTCATTCCTGTTCTGACAGTCAGCACAGGAGATAGCAGGTAAACAGTTTTGCATTCTGAAGAAATATAATCTACATGAAGAATGGAACAGATTTGTGGCTTAGGCACTGGGTTAAGATGCAAGAGGGTTGAATTTCACTCTGACCATTGGCATTGCCTGCGCCTTGCAGCAATTCCTTTACTCTTGGTGTGCTCCAACTCCCTGTCTGCCCTGACACCAGTCACAGGGGTTCTGCAGAGACAAATTCATTGGGATTGAGTTCCAGAGAAAAACAGTGCCACGAACAACTTCTGCAGCTTCCATTTGTTTTTGTGCTTACTCCCAAAAGAAGTGAGCATTAATCATGGTAGAAGGTAGGTAGGCAGTAGATTGAAAAAATGTATGTTTTCATCCCTGAAATATTAATCAGATATTGTTTAGCCAGCAGGATCCTAATTTAACTGCAATTTGGCCAAATGCAGATTTTTGGATGAAAATTCCCGAAGGCTGGGGTGTTTACCTCTGGGGTTATATACCTGGCAGATGTCACAGCTAATCTATTTTGTCAAACACACAGCTTTAATCAAGCAGTGTTATAGGAACGCTAAGCACAACCAGATCACAAAGGAATTACTGTCTCCAGAATGCTAATGAAAGATTAGCTCTTCAATTCAGCCTCTGAATCTTGAGGAACCTTTTGTTTTGTTCTCAGGTTAAACTAAGGGCAGAATAAGGAGTAAAGCATGCAAATGAGGCACTGTCATGAGAAACTAATAATTTGTTTCACTGCAATAAGAAATCTCATTTACATAAAATGAGAAATAATTAAATTGGAGCTGAACTGTGTGCCCTATCAATTTAATTGAATCTCAGCTACACGTCTGTGGCTGATTTACTGAGGCTGGTTCCTGGAAAGCATTTGTTATTAGTCATTTTTTGCAGCAAAAAAGATGAATCAACACTTCACAACTGTGCAAGAGAAATAACTCCTGAAATAAACTCCTGCTGAGCACCACAGATCAATACAAGCAACAGCGATGTGCCTGCAGAGCTGTGGAGAGTTCAGTCAACAGGGAATTTAATACACTGGTGAAGAATATTGAGAAATATGGCTATAGCTGTCCACCCTGATTCTTTTAGCAGGCCATATGACTTCACCACACAACTATCCTCCTTCCTAACTACATGAATGAACAACATTAGTCCCATTAAGAGCCATTTGTCTTTCAGGACTTGAGTTTCTGCTCCAAGAGTATCCATCCAGCCGATTTCTCTTCAGAAAGCATTCCAGATCTTTCTGGCATTAAAGGCTGAATTTCTCTTCTTGTTTGCTTTTAATTTCAATATTCCCTGACTGAATGGCCTTTTTTTTTTTTTTTTTTCTGTTAAATTATATAAGGTGCTGACTAGAGAAAAAAAAAAAAAAAAGGATCAATAATGACTTGCCTTTCACTCTTTTCTTAGAGAAGTCAAGTAGAGTGAAAACTCTGCTTCCTTGCTGTGAGAAACATCCCTAGGGCTTTACACTATTTTACAGGTCTTTCTGAAATCCCTCCAATTAAGTGCAGACACCTTGACTACACAGCGTTTCCAGCTGTGACTTGATCTCACCTCTTTTGATACACGTGTTTCTTCCAAAGTGCCTCAGCTTTTAGGGAAGGTTTCCAGCATGTCCTCCTACATGGTAACAAGGTCCCTGGGCCTCCACAGCTGCTTGTGAATAGACATTTTTTCCTTTACTGAGCTGAGGAGCCCTACTGATCCTTTCAATATCCACATTTCTAACCAGCTACACCTGGAAAATGGCGTTTTTCCTGCCTCTGCTTTACACGAGAATTCTTCTTTCAGTAGTTGCGACATTTCACCAACAAATTCTGATGAAAAATACTCAGACCATGAGCTGTGTGTGAGCCAGCCCTCTCAACATCTGATGTAAATCTGCATCACACGGTCTGGTTTCAAAGCCATGATGAGACAGAGTTTGGGACCCACACAACTGCCTGGTTTAGGAGTGACTGCGGAAAGTTTATCCTAAAGCAGGATGAAATCCCTGATCTCATGCTGTGCTTCAGCAAGCCTCACCAGCTGCAAACACACTGTTTGTTCCGAACTTGTGCTGTGCTGCTTCCAGCACATCTTTGGAACTATGTGCCTTAACCTCCCACTTGCAGGCCTCTGCTTCAGGTATGCTCTCCTCTCCCAGGAGGTCAGCGCAAAAGCTGAAAGAGCAGGAGGAGCCACCTGCACCACTCCGTATCTGTTTGAATAAGGAATTGGGAATCACAGCTCTGCAGTTTGTATGAATCAAAGCTCTTGTGCTACCCGCTTTTTGGCACAGCTCAAACTCATCTCTGGAACTCAGAGAACGGCGTGGAAAAATTGGCGGTGTGCTATCACGACTCTACAGTAAATGCTTTCATCCTCAAAAGACAATGCAAAGAAGCATATGTGATGTGCCTGAAGTACTCCAAGTTTGAGCACCCTGTTAAATCTAGAGAGGATCCCTGGGCAGAGTGAGAAATAAGGTGTATCCCCAGTCAGTACCAAGGCCCAAAATGTCCTGACTGCAAGAACAATATTTCCAAAAGTTCACAGGTGTTATTCAAAATCAGCTAAAATCACAATCTAAGAGCATAAACACAAGTCCCACAACCACCAATGGACATATTTATCTGGCTGATTAAACCTAGACAGGCCCTCAGGGTGGGTGTGACTTCATGGAAGTGTCCAGCTTTGCTCCCCACAAAGTTTAAGATCAGAAACAGACATGTGAACTCTTGGCTGCTAGTCTTAGGATTAATTCACCATCTAGAAAACATTAGGGAAATGAACATCAGGTTCATATGTGACCAGAGACATTTTTTGAGGCAAGAGCTTTCAGGAATTCTTTGCTTTCATGAATTTGGGAGCAAGTTTAGCACTTCTGCATCAACTTGAATACATTTTACTGAATTATTTACTGGAAAATATCTTCACAGGTTTCTGACGAAACATGTAGCTTTTAACTTCTAATCTGAAATACATTTTTTTCAAAAGTTCCCTTTCCTTTTAGTTAAAACAAGAAAAAATATTTTTAAAAGACCTGTAAAGGACATATGACCTTTTCAAAATGCATTTCATGAGAATTCTCTAGTCTTTGCCCTCCTAACACCACCAAGGAACAGTTTAGACCCAAAATTCAAGAGAAAAGAGTGGACAGCTCAGTCAAGTTCCAGTTGCTTCTTCTAGAGTTATCACCTCCATCATTACCAAAGCTTCAGGCAACATTTCTGGCAAGAGTTCAAAGCATACAAAAACTATATTTTGAGAAGTAAAAAAAAAAAAAAAAAAAAAAAAAAGAAGTGGGGCTAGTGCAAAAGTCCAGTTCGCTATTGTTTTTCCTTTGTTATATAGTTCTCCCTGGAGGTGTATATTCCTTAGTAAAAAAATGCAATGGTGGCAATGGCTTCAAAGAATACATGTTTATTGTCTTCTACAAACAAAATGACAAAATGTCCAAGAGCTACTTTCTCTTCCTTAGTACTTCCCCAGATTCTATTTCTCATAAAACTTAATTTATTTAGGGAATAACATTTGTGACAGCTATCTTCTCTATTCAATGTAATTGATAATGAGCATAGCTTCAGAAACTACATTGAAAAGGTAAGGAAGAGAAGAACTGGCAGGCAGCACTCTCAAACCTCATTTTCTATACCAAGATATTATTTTAAAAGCTCATGAAAGAGTAATGACAAGTGAATTTGAGGTTGAAAGGAGCAAAAGGAAAACCAGATCAAAACAGAGTGGTAAGAAATGTGGAAAGAAGACTGGTGTCTTTCCCTCTCCGCACGGAGAAGAGCTTCTCTGGGAAAAGATAGTGTACTGGTGATGGCTTTACACAGAGGAAGATGGCTAGAAAACAACTTTTCCAGAAGGTGATGTGTACAACAGATGAAACACTCTTGCAATTTCTCTACCTGATCCAAATCCAAGCTGACCCCAGCCTTGGGAGGACAAAAACTTACTTTGGTTATCCCCTGACTTGCTGCTCACCCTCTCCTGAAATACACCTTTCACCTGTTTGTTCTTTGCATATGAGAATCGTTTCCTGCTGCTGTTGCACATTATGAGGTTAAGATGCTCCTGATCTTAACAGTATTATTTTTGCTCTGCTTTGTATACACAGTTATGAAGACCCATTCTAAAGGTTCAGGATCCTCTCTTCAGGGTAGATCTCCCCTCAACCTGTGCTTGTATCTTATCATAGTGCATTGACAGAGAACTGATTCTCTGCTTTAGTTGCACCTCCATGCAGTCCCCAAAAAACCTCTTTAGGAGCATTGGTGTTGTAGCCATGCAGAAGATTTTTTTCCTACGAGATTTTTTAAAGCATCTGAAGAAGGTGGCACCATTTTCTTCTCTACTAAAAGCAGCAGATACCATTTTAACTTTAAAAGTAAGTCTTGGATGAAATACTAACCCTTAAAGCAACCTTCTGATAGCAAAATGCCTTGTAGGGCTGAGCGGTAAGTATTGCCCATCCTCCTCTTGATAGATACTTATTGATCGATTGATGGATCGATCAAGATTGATGAGAAATCAGATTTGCTTCTCTGGACTCAGTATTATCTCCTTCTAGATAACTAGTAGCTCGAGCCAGGTGAGATGATCTGCCAGAGAGACCATTTGGATTACTGTGATATTTTACAGGACATTTCTTAGTAGTGAACAGGAATCTTCACAAATAGCCATTTGGTCTTGGCTAGATCCTGCATAACCACTGTTTTTATCTTCACACCTACAGCAATTTTGGGAGAGGGGACTGAACAGGACCACGGGCAAAGAGAAGAGATTGGGTGGATTCACAGAACATTTCTGGGTACAGAACCACCATGACTCCTGCTTCTCGTTTCAATGGTGCTATAGACCCTACAAAGCTCCTCATTCAGGCCCCCACCAAAACTGTCTCTTGGTAGTGGCACAGCCTGCCGTCTCAAAAGCTCTGTTATTGTTATCAGAGTATTTTTATCTTTGTAGGTCTCAGACACCTTGGAGGCTCGCCGACAGCAGATCCAGTGGCACTTCCAGGTGGGAGGTGCAGCGCCAGCAATTCTGGGAATAGGTAATTCACTGAGGGTTAAAGATGCCTCAAAACCTGCCCCTTGGAACAAAACACATGTGTCTTTTCCTGCTCTGTTGTAATACTCAGGAAAAGGGTTGTACAGGGTCACCTTCATATGTGGAATGGCACTGGACAACTGAAAGAAAGACAGATTTTTGCTAATTTGTTCCAAACAGTGAATGTTTTGGTCACTTTGTCGTTGGGACTATATCAAAGCAGCAATTGGAATCACTTGGCTGGGAAATGCACTATGCCAGCCATGTGCTTCTCAAGGAGAAAATTGTAATTAAGGCCAAAGGTATAAGTTTTAAAGGAATTTTATTGCTCTGGGAACCTGACTTATTTAGAGTATATGTTATTAGAAAATTCTTGTTTTAAATGGGGAAATAGCAAAATAAGTTTCTATACGTTCCTCCAATGTAAATATTTTTTCTAAAGGATGTGGAAGCCACCATCTTCAAGATATTAGCCTCCATTTTCCAATCAGTACTTTTTTTAGCATAATCATGCCTCCAGAAAGGCAGGAAATGTTTCTGCTCTGACCTGGAAGCAATCCTCTGCTTACTCCCACTCCTTAGCTGCATTACCTGCGTGTAGACACGGAAGGATTGACCTGTCAACCCACACTCACAGAGGTGCTGGGGGAAAAGAGCTGTATTCACACTGAAGTCTGCTTTGCAGTGAGGTCACAGTTCTGTAGGAAAGGCAAAACATTTTGACAGGGCTCTCCCTGTCATCTCTCCTGATTCACCCAGTTTGGTCAGCCCAGCTCCAGCCAAAAACCATAAATGAGTGAGTTAATGCAGCACAGACTGGGCAAGATACATCATCCATCTCCTCAGTCACGCACCATTCACACATTTTTAAAGGTGAGTGAATGGAACTTATGTTCTCCTTCTGCCACTTGATTAAGCAGAATAAACACTGTGCATTGCCTTAATGGAGAGAAAATACAACCTACTTTTGAAATCCATCCCATGAACTATAAACAACTGTCAGGCCAAACACACCGATCACATTGCACTCCTTTGAATAAAAACGAGACTCAGTTTTCCTTTGCTTATGCTGCTACCACCAACTTCCTCAAGCCCTGCCATGCTGCTGCTGGTGGGACCCAGGTGTCAGCAAGCCTCCCAGCAGGACATTGGTGACGCCTCTCCAGCTGTAGCAGAGGAACTCAGTTAAGGTTCTGTGTCCTTGGGGTATTCACAGTTCTGGGAAATTGTGGAAGACATGGGTCTGACATACCCTCCACTTGCTGAACAAAACTTGGATGAGTTATCCTATCTGAACTCCCCTTTAGAGGGCAATTGCTCCACTGCAGGGAGACACAGCAGCTCAATGACCATGACCAGCCACTATCCACAGCCCAAGGGAAACTTGTCAGCATCTCTACTCTTGTTTTACATCTAAATGCTGCATTGGCAGCACCTCAACACCCAAGAGCAGACCAGAATTTAGCCTCTGTGTTCCTCTCTCCCAGAGCACTGGCATAAACCAAGATTAATTCAAATGGCCTCCACGAATTCATAGTGCTGAAGCTACAGTGAGTGAGCAAAGGGGCATAAGCTGCTCTGCCTGGGTACAGAATTTTTCCAGGGAGCTGGAATTACCCTCCTGAATGTGGCCCAAGCTTCATCCCATGCTGTCATGCCTTCTATGGAAACACAGGCCAGAACCTTAAAATTACAGCAGCAGGTCTTACTTTCCCCAGCCATACTCCAGGGGAGTAAGGCACTATTGTCCTTGCAAACGTAGGTGAGTTCAAAGCTCTTTCTGTGCACACTGGAGAGTCTGCACAGGCAGAGAGCACCAGGGCTTGGAACAGTGACCGAGACCTTGCACAGAGGAGAAAGGCAGTGGGTGACTGTGGTACCTTCCTCAACCATCCTTTCATTCCTTCAGGAAGGCTGAGCTGCACTCTGTCCTTACAACTTACTTCCTGTATTCAGCCTTGCCTAACACCTTGTTTTAGGACTAGCAACTTCATTCTTACTTTTTTCTCACTGGACTGTAATAAAAAAGGAAGCAAATTGAAAAAAAAAAAAATCCCAAAGAGGGAATTATGTATACAGTGCACAAAGACTCAAGATTAATTTATATTGTAAACTCAGTTTTTCATCTAATTACACACTAGATTTTTCTGCTAGAGATATTTTTAAAAATAAACTGTTGTGAAAGCAAGATTGTTTTCTGGTAGTGCACAGTTCTGCAGAGACTTCCAGTGTGCACTTGGTACCTACAATAGAAGGTGAATGGGACTTCAGCACCTACGGGCTTTTTTGATCTCTCTAGACCTCAAGTTCCCCATAAAACAGAAATGTCAGAACTTATTTATGTTTTCAAAAGGCTGTAGGAAAAGTGTCCTTGCTTTGTCTGATGGTTCATTTGATTCAGTATGCTCTTTTCAACAGCAAAGTGATCATCTTTCACAGCTAGAGCTGTGAGAACTAATTAATAGCCTTGCTTTCAAACGTGTGAAGAGCTATGTATGTGTCAGGTCCAAGATAAGGCACGATCATTTTAATATATTGCCAAGAGCACTTGGTCCTTATGTCTGAAGTGATCGAGTCTTTATAGGGCAGTCCAAAGGAGTGCCCAAAGCCCGTGGAAGAAGCAGGAGAGGAAGTCAGGAGCCCCTGGCCTGGCTCAGCTTTTGTACTGCCCTATCCACACCTGCACTGAAAGCCCTGCCAGTGCTTCACTAAAGCTGTAGTGGGAAAGAGTGAGGATGGAAACAGCAGGGAAGAAGGCAGAGCAGTGGTCACTCCAAAGGAACTGACCCTGCAGATGGGTTAGGAACAGGACAGGCACACATGGCTGGTGGATGTTTGGCAGCCAGGATTTGAGAGTACTCCCACGCCAGTTAATACAGGGGCAGTGCTGAAGGGAATATGTTCACATGTGATGTGCAATGTCACTTTAAAATTCCTTCACAAGAAGGTCAAATTAAATTATAGCTGTGGGGAAATCCCTGTGTTTTAATTTACAAGGATGCCCAGAGGAATGGAAGAAACAGAAATAGATAAATAGTAAAGCACTTATAACCAATTAAACACAAAATTCTAACATTTCCTTTTTGTTTGTTTATAGTAAGGGCATGGTTTAGATAAGATCTCTGGCTCTGAACATCTTTTTATCTCCTTTGCTGTGAGCAGAAAGACTGGAATCTTCCTACTGTAGACTTTCTATTGCAGCATAGCCAAGACTTTCTCCAGTATGAATCCAAAGCTGTACTGCTCTTCTTCCCAAGCCAAAGCTGTTGTTCATACTTTCCCCATCACAAATCTTGCCACTTTTGCAAAATACTTCAGTAAAAGGCAGCTACACTCTGCACACAAACTCCCTTAATTCCACATATGTCTCTCTTAATCCCACATATGTGGGAGTATTGACTCGCTTGGGGAAAGCAAAAAAAACACCAACAATCCTCAAAACTCCACACAAACCCCTCTTCTGCCAAGAAAAATGGGGATGAAAGCCATTTGAATGTAAAGAATCACTGCAAAGGGGGAGAGGAAAGCCATTTCCCCAGACCAGGTCAGGCCAAGAACTGGCAGTCTAAATCTGCAGGGAAAGAGAAAAAAGACCACTGAGGCCAAGCCCAAATGCAGCGTTACAAGGATGGCAGCAGCTGGCTGTATCAGAATTCAAAAGCAGATAAGACAATTGTTTTTCAAAGATGGTCTTAAAAAGTCAGTTTCTGGTTGTGGGAGCATGTGACATTTCAGAGTTCCTTCCACCTCCTTTCTTACACTTTCTGTATCAGCTGCACTGAAATCAGTCACACAGGCTAAGGATCAAGCCAGGAAAGCTAAAATAACATTGCCCTAATGTCTCTCAATACACTGTGCAAAACCTCAGCCTAAGGCCTCACTTCAGGCTTTGCTGTCCCTGTTACATGTACTCCACCGCATGCCAAAACCAAATTCTCACTCTAGCCTGAGGTCAGGTCCCATTCTCTTTTATGTAAGCAAGAGAACAAGCCAGCTGCACCAGTGAGCCAGCAAAACCCACTTTACACTTCCCATCATAATATCCACCTGCTAGCAGTTTCATGCCAGAACTGATAGCCTGCTATGACATTTTCCTAAACTGGAGTTTTCCCACAGAAAAAATACTCCAGTGATGGCTCAGCATCACTTCCCTGCAGATCAAAGAATCAGCTTCAGCACTACTATACCATCTGATATTTCAAAACTGTTTAAAGCAATCTCCTGAAGCTGAATACTAGAGAAATGTAGGGGTGATTGTTCCTTTAGACTGCAAAGCCCTGCAGCAGAGGCACTCCCAGCTGTGTTTGCAGCTTGGTCTCTCTCTAACACCAACGATGGACAAGATTTTGACCCCAAAAAAGAGATGCAAATGTTGCAGCTCTCCAAAAGCCTGAAGGGGGATTCTTCATCTCAACTTCCTCTCCCAGTCCTCCCTCCTCTATCCTCTTAACTTAAAATAGACAACAAAAAGAAAAGTCTAGACCAGGGGTCAGTGCTAAACTGTGCAGTTTTTTTGTTGTTCCTTCTCTTTCAAACTAAGAGATGGTGGGCATTTATTGATGGTGAGCCTCAGGAAGACTCAGTCAACCTACTGCTGTAGGAATGTGGTAGTTCATGCCACTGTTGCATGAAGTACTTCCCCTTATTTCACTACATCTGAATTCTGTAGAGAGGAAGGTTTAACTGCAGCTCTGCACCCACACAGAGCAGCCATGTGGCCCAGTGTTCCAACACCTGCTGCACGGGAAACCAGAGGCCCTGGATTTGGCCAGTGCTATTCAAACTACAGGAGGCTGCCTTCCATACCATGTGGCCCTCCTCTTCTGCCCTCATTTCTCACACTGACCAGTCATTCAGCAGACATCTCTTCCTGTTTTGTAGCTAAACATATAGCTGAGCAAGCTCAAGAAAACTCAGATTTCTTGTTTTTGTCTTTTTTGCAAAATCACCACCAAACCTTTAGTGCTTGGGACAAAGAATTCTGTCTTCAGCCTTTCAGACCTCTCCAGAAGTTTCAGTGTAGTGCACCAGCACTAAGAGATGAGTTTAAACTCCCATCTAGGGAAATGTGGGCCGTGCTGTGTATGAAAATCACCATTACCCACACTGAATCACTAAGCAATAATTCTTCATTGTTTCAAGTCTTACTAGTACTTTACTAGTACTTTAACCAGTAGTGGTTAAAGTGACTGTGAAAGAATTTGATGTCTCGCAACTGCAAACACAAAAGCCCTTCCACTGGCAGGATCTTCCCTAACAACACTGTTCTAAGCATGTTAGTGAAAAAGGTCACAAAATTTTCTCCTCAGTTCAGCTGTTACTTACACTTCCTTGTATTATTTTTTCCCAGTAACCCCAAGTGCGCATTGCTGTCAAGGCAGCTGAATCATGCCCTGGAACATTATTTAGGCCTGCAGAGGACTGCAAAGGGTGTTGTAGAGAAGACAAGGCTTGTTTTACAGCAGCTTGGCTGTTCTGTGGAGGAATATAAAAAAACTCCCATTTTACACGGATAGTTTACACAGACAGACAGAAATCTCTACAAATATACTCAACACGGCTGTATTCTCTCATACACAGGAAAAACCTCAGAGCCAGGCAGGATTTACCATTTGAAAAATGATTACTCCCAAGCTCATCTCACCTCTGTAAGCACAAGCACAGCAACTTCAGAGTCACTGAGCCTCTACAGAGGGACCCTGATGGACTGAGATGCGGAGGACTGGGAGCAAACACCTGACAGGCTGTGATGTCCAGCCAGCGCACAGTCACCACTTGTCAGCCCAGACATCCTTTGCTCTATTGCAATCATTGACTTTGAGCTAATGTGTGGCAGAAGGGTGATGAAAGAGTTAATTGGAGTGCTGCTGTGCCCTGAAAAAAGCAACCCAATGCCTCTTCTTACTCAGCCCTCAGTGTCTGTAGGGCTGTTGATCACAGTGCTTTAAGACCTGGTGATTACAAAAAAGAACACCCCTATTTGTCTATTTGCCAAGCAACATTATTTGATCTAGAAATTCCTAAAAGATCTCAAAAGAAACCTCCATTCATGCTTTGTTTGCATACCACATCCATATTAGAAGAATGATTGTAGAGCACATTCAGGCCCAAAAAGGTAGCTTCTGTTTTCTCCTTTTATGATTTTAAATAATAAAGGATTTCCTATTTTAATAAACATTTTAGCCCCTTCTTACTGAGAGAAATGCTGCAGCTCTTGCTCAATGAAATAAGAGATATGAGCAGGTAGAAAATGGTTTGCATGGAGTTTCTCATGGATTGAAGGTGTGAGAGGGAATGGAAGAATCCTCACACTGCCTACAGACAACATCTCAGTACAGGTGCAAAGTAAAATAGGCAATGAAAAACTGTGTAAAGATCTAATTTCTTATAGTGGAAATAACAGAGGACAGCACTGGAATATGCTCACTCATTCCAGTGACAGGTCTGTGTGTTACACAGCAATTCAGTAAATACCACAGAGCAGTGCAAGGTACAGAACACAGTCACATCTATTTTCCAAGTATTCATTATGTAAAGATCACTGGGGTTCATTTTCAAGGTTGAACTCCTACCTCTCATATCTTCCACTGTAAGGTAAAATAACATCCCAAATGCTCTCAGGTTCTGTTCAGTTCTTAGCCTGCTTCAGCTTTTATTTTCACTCTGTGCCGCTTCTAACTGAGAGGTTTGGGCAAGCCCAGGTCCTTCAAACTCCCAGGGTACTCCAGGAACCCCTGTGCAGTCTTTCTTGTCTGTGTTTGCCCTCAGGACCTCTGCAGTGAGGGCAGAGCTGGCACAGACACAGCACTCCCTGACACAGGGTCTCATCACTTCTGCTCAGTCCGCACTCGGCCAGTCCCGACACCAGAACCTAAGGGATTGCCCTGGAATCCCGCAGCTGCAAAGAGCAGGATTTAGCTCTAAGGAGGAGGCATACGCCATAGAGACAAAGAGCTTGTCACATCCTCCCCCAGAGTAATCCCTGGGCAAACACATCCACAGCACTTCCCAGAGCAGGAACAGACCTGTAGCAAATGAAGGACTATCTCAAAAGAGAAGAGAGAAAAGAAAGTGGAAAATCTTGGGGAAACTCTTCCTCGTTTATATAGAATGAAAGGGGAAAAACATGACTGCTCTTCATTAAATGGATAGCCAATGTGCATCTCAGATATAAATCCCGTTTGACTTTCAATCCCATCTCTTGCCTTTGCAGAAAGATCTATCACACACAGGTGCCACTTCACCCCCATCTGATCCCAAGTGTCCAGGTGCCCTGAAATGTTGGACTTGCACAATGAATGCTGCTGATGTTGCTATTTTACTCTTTTGGTCATCTATGACCTATTTTTAAGCCTCTCCAATAGCCAGCTCTTCCAGCACCTTCTCCATGTAGGCTATTTTTAGAAAGCACACTTCATACTTACACTTACATCTGTCATCAGGAGATCTACAGCCAACATCTTATTTATGTTACTGTACTTTCACACATTGTCAGACCTGCATTTCAGCTGAAGTTTGATGCTGTGCTGGAGGTCATGTCTGTGGTAGCATTTGGACAGGCAATCTCCTAATGCAGGCTCTGAACAGTCAGCTCCAAGTGCACTGGCCAGGGAAGGGGTCACCACTATTTTGCCATCCTCCCAGCACCAGGACAGGTGGAGGGAAAGACCAAGTGCTCTCTTTGAAACAGGCAAATGTGGTGGGAAGGGCTAGAGGAAGATGCTTAGAAGAACTAGGACTCACCTTGGATAGCCTTTGAACAGCTAATGAGGAATGATTGGACATAAAACTTTTTTATTTATAACTAAGAGCATATTTTCAAAAGCCCAGATCACAAAGAGCAAGCCCATGGGAAGGTTACACAAAATTTGTCAGTTTTAAGTAGAACATTTTCCCTTCTGTAGAAATTGCAGTCTTTCACAAAAGTCTCACAAGAGGCAGAGGGCATCACTCATCACAGCTGAGAGACACAAATCTGACTTTCCTTCAGGTAGGGTTGGTGCAATGTGGCTATCCATTGTCATTTGTGTAATTTGGAGAGGATCTGTACTACTCCCTCCTTTATAGTTTGCCTTGAGATTGGTCTATAAGGCTAAAAATAGGCCAACAAGTCATATAGGAGGAGAACAAGCAGGACGTGGGGCAAGCCTGGACCTGGGACAAGCAGAGCAGGCATTGATGACCCAGTCCCAGAAGCCTCCTGTGACATGTGGGATGGCTCGAGCCACATCCTGAGCTGCAGAGCAGATGCAGCTATCAGCCCCATGTCCCAAGGGAGGAGACAGAGAATGACAGTAAAAGCAACCATTCTAGGTCAGACCAAACACCCATCTAGTTTTCTTTGGTGCCACCTACATTTCTGGTTTTAGAAACTATAGGGCAGCAATAAACCCATAGATCATTAACTGTGTTGATAATTTCAATTCCAATTAGCAGGTTAGGAATCAGTATGGAAAGGACACCAGGAACTGTTTGTGAAAGCCCAGTTTTGTTCATTGCCCAAGATTTCAGAATAAGTTCTGCAAAAACGTGCAGACTTAATACCTGCTCATTTTATGCAGTTCTTTTGTTTTGCTCTGTCTTGTGTATGGAAACAGCCAGACAGCATAACTCTAACCCACAGCATATCACTGTACCTGAGCCTGGTGCTGCTGCTGGCTGATGAGCAGTGGATCTGGCTCGAGGAGGGCAGCAAGATCCCCCTCTAAGCCCTTACTGCTTTTCCTGGAAGGTGTTGTTGAATCCCTACCTCGCCTCTGGATGATGGGTTATGGAAACTATCACATGTAGGACCCTGTAGCCTGAGACTTAGTGTGAGTTGCTACTGTCCTGGTAGGGCATTTAACAGCTGCAGGATTACACTACAGTCTTCATGTAAATCATCCTCTGCAAAAATAAGGGTGTTTCAGCCAGTTTTTGGAAACGATGCAGCCCATTTCAGGCATTGCAATTGTTTGGATGGCTGGGAGGTTTCTTGTGCCAGGCTTGTGGGTGGAAGTGTGGGCAGAGGTGGAATTACAGGGCATTTTTTCCACTGTTCCTGCCTGGCACGTAACCTCACCGTGGACATCCCCCCGTGTGTGAAAGCCTGGCTGAGCAGCAGCCCAAGGGGATCTTGGGTCAATCTCCCTGTAATGCTGATTAAACACAGCAGGCACTTGTGCTGGATCAAACCACCTCTCCTCTGTTCCGGTCAGCCAGTTCTTCACCAAAATCCACTCCCCAAAATTTACAGGCGAGACCCTGTACACAGCAATCCATGTCCTGCCTGCACACTCGTTAGCCTCAGGAACAGCTTTTGACCATTTTCTAAAGAACAAAACATTTAGATGCCAGCAGACCAGGAAAAACAATGAGAATGCCAGAGCTGAGCATAAAGACTCTGTAAAACTCATCAAATTTTTTGCCTGTGCCCCCTCTCCATAGCATCCAGACTGCAACAACTTCATCATCTCCAGAAAGGAACATTTTGCAGGCAAGAGGAGGTCACATAATTGTAGTGTCAGGCAGGGCCCCATGAATTACTGCCCTTTTGTGACATGTTATGACACAGTGTGAATGACATCACACCCCCGAGAAGCATTACATTTTCAGTGATTCCTTTGTCTAATTTAAAAGGCCAAACGCTATAAGAATATTCACCTGGAAAAGACATCGTGGTAGAGAAAGACAAAATCTGTCTCTCTGGTTCAAAGCCTGGGTTTCCCTTTTTGAAATGGAATTATGTCATGTTAGAAAATGATCACCAGGGGATTCAAAGGCCAAGACACCGGTTACCCACTGGAGACCCTTTAGTGAATCCCATGAACACTTTACAAGTTGGGAAAAAGTTTTTGTCCTCTTCTGTTTCATAGAATTCCATAGCTACCTTACATTCCCAAATACCCACCAAGAGATATTTGGGCTAAAAAGCCAAGCACTCAAAAAGCTGGTCAGAGGAAGAAATTAAGGTGATCTTGTCTATTGCAAGAATTCTTTTATTACATGATTCCATACTACTTTTTTTCCCCAAGCTTCCATTTTATTCAATAAGGAGATTTTGAGGCAAACCTTTCTTTTCTCCCACATGCTGGGTGTCCCATGTCCCAGATCCCAAATGCTGTGACTGCCTATGGGCCCCTGCACGAGGTCCCTTCAGTGAGATTTCAGTGAGAGTGAGGGATCCAAAAAGGAGATGTCTGTCCTTCAGTTGCAGAGGGGCTCAGTGGGTTGTCCTGTGCCATTCAGCAAGCAGAGGATGCTGAGGCCCAGGTCCTCACTCCTCACGCCAGGCTCTGCAGCTGCTTTCTGGCAGTGGAGGACAAAAGCTCAGCACTATTTTAGGTCCTGCACAAGACATGCTTTTGTGCCCTGTTCTTTCCTAGACCCGTCCTAGAGCAGGTTTCTTTACTCTCTGTTCCTCACTTTTGACTCTTTGCTTGTGTTGGCTCCTTTTCTAGTCTCAGTTTTCCCCCAATCCCTCCCAAGCTCCTCCATTGCCTCTAAGTTCACCATTCCTGTGCCATTGTCCTCCTTCCCCCACAGCATCTCTCAGTGCTTATCCACCAGGTCCTTACCCCAGACTACCTCAACCATTCTTCTTAGAGGAAGCCTTTGCCTTCTCTTGAATTGACATTTATCCTGAAGGTTTGGCTTATGGAAAGATAAACCAAAAAGTGTTGGTTTGGGGTGCTTTTTTTTGAGAAGCTTTTCTTAGGTAATGTAGCAGGCACAGACAGCTGCAGCTGTCCCTCAGCCAGCACTGCATGAAATAGCCTTCCCTTTATCCTCAAAGGTTCACATGTGGGATAGCCTGGCTTCCCTTCAAGTCACTGCCAATAATAGGTGTAATGTATTCCCTTTCCCAGGGCTGTACCCACAACGGGAGAGGTGGATCTGAGTTCAGCTGTTCCCAGACCAGAGGGGCTCCCACAGCACAACCACCATCACCCAGAGCATGTGCTCTGCACCTCATACCCCAACCCACATGAGGTATGTGCTGCTGCGCATTTGGAGAACCTGTCCCCACACACAAAACCTGACTGTTTTCTAACCTGTCTGTATGGCATATCTCACCCAAGAAACATGAAATATTGCCTTTCCAATTAAACATTTTTGAGCATTTCAAGAGCCACAAAGCAGCTGTGAAGGCATCTGGCTGAACTAAGCAAGGCCATACATCAGGTGTTTGTTCAGCTTCAGATCCACAGACATGATGTTGAGGAGTAGAAGGAGGATTTTACTGCAGACAACAGAGAATTTCCTTTAAGTGGCCAGTTCACATCCTTTCCTCTCTCCTTCCACTTGGTTTCCCTGTGCAGGTAGAGATAAAAGACCTCACTTCTCCAAGCTCCAGTCTCACCTGCTTCTGGATAAAACACACAAGCAAGAACACCCATAAGCAAACAGCCCACGTTTGTTTGATTGTTTTTCCCAATACTGACTTTATTTGGGGGTTTAACTTCCAAAGCCCCTAGTGTAGGCTAGAATGTCTAGAGAAAAACTTTTTAGCTTTTAAGGAACTCCCATAAGCATCCACAAAGTGTCTCCATTGAAGTGCATTCTTGTCACTTTACCCTCAGACAACCTGATGGCTTGGAGGTTGCTGATTGCCCTACATCCTCTGTCTGTGGTGCTGACTGTCATTTTGCCATTTCTTTGTGGTCTCCTGCCTATCTTGAAAGCTTTTGTTTCAGACCGTGGAGTTTCTTGGAGGTGGGTGTTGATCCCCACAGCACCCAGCACTGCCATGCTCTGGGTAGGAAGCAGACAGGGATATTGCATCTTCCCCCAGGTTTTGCATGGAAAAACTCTCAGGGAACATTGCAGCTGCTCACTGCGGCAAAAGTGACACCTCTCCATCAATATATTTCATCTTTTGTAGTCTGTTCCAGCTGGGAACTCACTGACACAGAGGAGCAGGAAACAAGCCACTGTCTAAACATCAGGTGGTGCAGCACAGACAGGAGTGAGTGTTCCACAAAGCAGCTCCCACCTCACCTGTGCTTTATTGCCAGAGCAGTCTGCTGACACTGCACCTGCTGCTTCTAAAAAGTGGTAGAGGAAATCTTATAATATACCCAGCTATTACATTACCACCCACGTGGCATGGAGCAAAGAACTGCACAAAGCCCCCAGAGACAGATTGCTAGGTTATAAATAGGTGCAGGACCTACATAGCTGGAGTGACTTGTAGCTGCAGAGCAGGACTCCAAATTAATGACATTTATGAAGTTTCTGGCTGCAGCTGGTTTGATGGCTGGAAATAACTGGCTCTGCAGAGTGGGCAGCAGCCGCTTCCCTCCGAGTGCCGGCGGGGAAAGCGAGACAGCAACAGGCACATCCAGTTAAGGAAGCTTGGTGGAACACGTGCAAACCAAATCAAAGGCATGTGGAGGAGGAAAGGTATTTTATGGAAAATGGCAACTTTCAGGGAATTTTACATTCACAGCACACCTGTCTGCAATCCCAAAGCCTGTACTGCTCATCCACAGAAAGCCGAGCAGTGAAATAGATCCAAGAACAACGTGGACAGAAAATGAAGGCATTTGATCTATTTGCTCAATCCAATCCTCGTCTCTTTTGCCTGTGCAAATGCTTCTGACGCCTCCTCATAAGTAATTTAATTTAAAAAGTGGGGGAGAGAAGTGATTTCCCCATAGTTTTAACCATGTTTATACCATAAAAACCCTCCCCTCGTGCTCAGAATGCACATTCCCTGAATCACTGCTCTGATCCACAGCTCAGTACCCCACTTCAGACATTCCTGGGAGAAGCACATTTGTCACCCACTGTGTGGTGGCTGGGCTGGGAGAGCAAACCCATCCTCTGTGCCTGGAGGGGTGTGTTGGACAGGAAGCCCCCTACTCCCATCCATTGATTTCTTTGCACATGAGGAGTCATTAGAGACTGGGCAACAACTGCATCCACTAGATTAGTTGGGTTGGGGGTTTTTTTGTTGGGTTTTTTGGTTTGTTTGTTTTTGGTTTTTTGTTACTGAATTTCAAGAACAAAGTGTTTTTAAATACCATTAACTTCACATTTCAGAGTTTATAATCTGCCAAAATAAAAATTATTTTATGCCTGATGAGCTGCTCCCAGCAGCCTGTGAGCTCCACGTAGTGCCGTGTGTCACTCTAATGTTCCTTAGGCCTGTTCTCACCTGAAACAGTACCCAGTGACTGAGCTAGTTCCAAAAAAAAAGACCCCAACCACAACCCAAAACGCCACTAAACTAACTTAAATCAGCTTGTATGTGCAGTGAGACAACAGCAAGCCAGCAGATGGCTATGACAGATTCGCCGAGGAGAGGCAATCTGGACTTTTCCAAACCTTATGTAATACAGCTTCGTATTTTGGCTGAGGTTTTAACACCTTCCTAGCTCCAAGAGCTTGCAGTAGCATTTTCCCTTCATGGGATACATCCCTTGAAGCCAGCTCTGACTGAGGGAAGCAGACATTTGTACTGACACAGCGCTAGGAACTCTCAGATGGGATTCAGTCACATTGTGCTGTGGCCATATATATTTATCCTCCTGGCTGTAGTCCATATCTCTATATTCTTACCCTGAAATACTGGTTGTCTAAATAGCACGGCAAGTATACTCTGGTTTCTAAGAAAGTCTTCCTTAGGCATTTAAATTTTACATATTACGTAGGAACTATAGATAGCTGGGTTGCAGAGATTTCCCATAAGCCATGGATACCAGCACTGGAAATGGAGGATAAGGGTACTTGAGCTTCTCTAAGATTTTGGGCCTGACGGACTCACAAACAACCCATTTCAGGACCTTAAATATTTGTATTGCATTTTATGGAGTCATGGGTCTTCTTCCCTGCACATGCAGCCTCATCCCTTTTCTTTATCACCCCTAAGTCTTGAGTGAAAGCCCCTCCTCTAGCAGGAAGTGCTCAACAATATCTTAAAAACAAATTCTTGATTTCACATCTAGTCAAATATTAAAGAGGTTAAGAAACAAATCAGTCTTGCATCCCCACGCTAACAGAGACATTGTGCTTCTTTTCCTTTTCATAGCTCTTTCCCCAAACCCCAGTTTTCTGGGGGTTTTTGGTTGGTTTGCTATCTTGGGTTTTTTTTGCCTTTCAGCCCTATCTCAGTGTAAAATCTCTTCTTCTCCATAATCATCCTTGCTCACAGTTAATCCTTTTAACTTCCTCTGGATCCTCCCAGCACTACCCCATCTTATTTCTCTTTCTACTTCAAATTCAGGAGCAAGCACATGATCCCCACTCTTTCTCTCTCTTTTCCTTCTCCCTCCTGGAAGTCCCTGAAATGTTTTTCCTCTCAATGGATCTACTGCTTTCAGCTTACCAAAGTCCCTGCCACACATGGAATCTAGAATCTCAGAGTGGTCTGGATTGAAAGGGGCTGTAAAGATCATCCAGTTCCAACCCACTGCCATAGGCAGGGATGCCTTCCACCATTCCAGGCTGCCCAAAGCTCACTCTGACCTTGACCACTTCCAGGGATGGGATATCCCCAGCTTCTCTGGGCAACCTCTGCCACTGCCTCACCATCCTCACGGTTCATAATTCCTTCCTAATATCCAATCCAAACCTACTCTCTTTCAGTGTAAAGCCATTCCCCCATGCCCTATCAGTATTTTTCCTTGTAAAAGGGCCCTCTCCAACTCTCTTGCAGACACTTTCAGGTACTGGAAGGTCCTGTAAGATCTGCCCAGAGCCTTCTCGTCTCCTGTCCTCTCCAACCCACCTGCCCTTGCTTACTGAAGGCCATAACATTTTTATTGAGCCTTTTGAGTTGCCAGCCAGCCTGGGCAGTGTCCAGCAGGCTGTGCTGGAGGAGATGGAGCACAGCTTGGCGCTGGATGCGGTGAGGGTGCCCAAAGGAGCCGTGCAGTGGGAATGCTCAGCCGACCAGCCCGGGGCTGGGCACACCAAGCTGAGAACATCGCTGGGCTGGTGGAGCCAACACACCACTGGCTTCCAGAAAAGCTTAAACGCCTGCTGGAGAGCTGACAGCCTGGAGCTGGAAGTGCTAATGGCAGGCCTAAAAATACTTCCCACCCTGGGAATCCAGAGTGCATGGCACTATCGTTAGGACTTCTCATCTCCAATGGAGTCATAAGGTGTTTTATCTATAAAAAACACCCCATCTCATGAAAGTTTTCAAAGAAATCTTCTGGCAGTTCCAGCTGTTACTAAAGTGCTTCAGATTAGGTTTCATACAGAACATAAGTATAGAAATACACAAACAAAAATCTTCCCATGGAAATAGCACCTGCAGCGTGTCCTGTGATAAATGCTGCCCTTCAGCAGCCTGAGCTCCTCATTCAGTTCCTGCACACACAATACAAGTTGGGACTGGGGACCGTGGAAATATAACACAAAGCAAATTTTGGTAAGGTTAGGACAGGGCAGGTAGAGTTTTGCACTCTAGCTTTTCCCACAGCTGGTAATATTGTTTGGAAGCAGTCAAGCAGATTCCCCAGTGGATCTTTCCCTCCCTGTAGCTCATTGGAGAGCATAATGAGGAGATGAAGATATTGAAAACATCAGGTACATGCTAGGTTAAAAAATACCTTTTAGCCTACTCAATCAAGCAGTATTTTAGACACTGGGATTCGAAAACCTGGCCCTGTTTCCAGTTCTGCCACTCATCTGCTGCCTAAAGCTGTGACTTGCTTTCCCACTGGTGACATTTCTCTTCCCTCTGGAAAGCCCTTGAGGGCTGATAAGAGCATGCAATGAGAGCTAGTGTGGTGCTAAATGGAACGAGTACCAGAAAGAAAGAAAGAAGAAAATATTTCTTTCATTACTATTTTGCCCCGTTGCTTTTAAGGCAACCACATCTCACGCATCTTGAAAAAGACGCAAAGAGGCTGAAGAAAAATTGTTGCCTTAATCTGCAGCTAAAATATTTAGTGGGAAAAAACCCCAGCTGTTTCAGGAGTGATCGCTGTTAACATCTCAGTGAAATCTAAAACAGTCCACCTCAAAAATACAAATTTATAATCATTTGGGCCTCAGGCAATGCAGTCTAGAAAATTTGTAGCAGGAGCTGACAGAAAATGTCATGCTGCTCTGTGTAGGGAGAACAACTAAAAATAAAGTAATATCAAAGCTGAGACTACTGCGTCATGCACTTTGGACATTGTTTTGATCTTTCAGTGCACCAAAAGTAAGGCTCATAAATTATAGATGTCATTGGGAGCAGCATGTATATACCACAAGACAGAAACAGGCTATTAGAGAGAAAGCAAGGAAAAAAGAAATATGGAAAAAAAATGAGATAGCAGGGGGAAACCAGTAAAATCTGGTTTTGGCTACAACTGTGTATACAGAGAGATTTTAATTGGAAGTAGCTTTTTCTGTCAAATGCAGCACCATGTCGTCACTGACATCCCACCAACAAATACAAATGCATGAGTCTGCATGAGTCTGAAAAAACACAGAGCAGATTAATGTGTCATTATCTCCTACAGACCTCCAAAAATCATGCACGTGATCAGAGAGGATGAGATTTTGAAGCCTCCCTCTCTAACACAGCTTTCTCCTTCAGCATCATGACCATCATTTCAGCACTAGGATCTTGTTTCAGAGGTGTCAAACTGCCACAACTAAAATATGCCATACTTTTTTACATTGTCAGTAACACTTTCAACCATTTCCTGATTCAAGGAAGCTGTATGTTGGCTCAATCCAGCAGATAGCAAGGAGAAAGAAAATCAAACCAGAAACCAAGCAGTGACCCTTTGGTACGTGTGAGTGCTTTGGCTCTTCGTTTTGAACACCACAAATGGACAGCCAAAACTGCTGATCTAAATCTACTTCCTGCCATTTCACACAGCTAAAAATAGGCAGATAGAATTATGAACTATCATTATCTAATAGCATTTTACTAAGTAACCTAGTAATAGAGAGTCCACATTAAAAAATAAAAAAAAATTCTAAAAGCCCTTGACTTCAAGAGAAGTGAGCAACTGCTAAGTTAAAACGACATCAAAACCCCAAGCTGTAACACACAGTCAGGTGCAGAAGTTGTTAGCTAATAATATGAATTTAAATCTGAAATTGAAAATTGAAAAAAAACCTTGAATTCAACACTAAACAAAGCGGGTTGGGTTTCTCTGAGGATGCCAAGAAAGAAAAACAGTACAGAAAGAATAAAGCTATCTGCAAAATTAAGGAAATACACTAGTAGTTGATAGATACTTCTCTGCCACAGAAATACATAAGAGAGCACCAGCTCCGATCATATGGTGATGAAACACCCTGGGTTATAGAAATAACAGGCGAAGGTTAACGAAAACTAATGTGGATTCAAGTTTTAAAAATAGTTGTCCAAAGAGTTGTTTAGATGACTGAACCTGAAGCTTGAAACCCCTGAAGCTCCAGGAGAGGGCAAGAACAAGAACTATATTGTACCAGACAGGCACAGTTTTGAGTGACAAGAGGATGGCGGTGTGAGGGACTGGAACAGAGGTCACAATCCTCACCCCTCTGCCATAACTTCCCTCCTGGCCCAAAGAATGACGACAGTACAGACCCATGTGGCACTCACCATGGGGCTCTGAACCTGGGCAGACACCAGATCTCCAGCAGGTAATAAAGGATCACTTCCAAACACAGGTGGGTTCTTATGGCATTCTGAACAAATGGTCCTCACCCTGTGTTATTTATCCCTTTTTGTCAGCTGCAGAACAAACAAAATCACTCTCTATCCAGGGTTACAAACAACAGAGAGATCTGAGGATCAGGAAGGAAGGAGGACAGGTAGTGATCATTGCTGGCCTGAATTGCTGGTGAGCCAAGAATAACCTGCTGCTCTGGGAGAGGTGACTGAGTGGCTCTGTACCCCTGAAGGAGGGACCCAGGCCATGCTCACAGGGAGCTAGCCACTATTAAAAAAGGCTTATGTTGGTGGCAATTATCAATCCACTGTGACTTGCTGTGATCAGCATAACCAAAGCATGCAAACAGGGGAATATCAAGAAGCCAAATGACCTCTCATTTGGCTCTGCTGCAGCTACTGCTGTGCTGCATTCTGGTACCCACATGCCTAGAAAGCAGTCGGGAAACTGATGGGTTCGGTAGAGAATGAAGACAGCTAAAGATGGAGGGATGCACACAGCTCAGTCTGGAGTATTTATGGGGAAAAAAAATTACAAGAATTTTCTTCACAGTTTAATCATCAATTTCCACAACTGCCGTAACTAATGGCTCCTACATTCAGCAAACAAAAATATAGTGGGAATCGACTGATGGGAGATGAATCTAGGCCAATTCAGCCTAGAAATAAAACACATAGCAAGGGCAGAATGACTGGCATTAGGATCATGTACCCCACACCTTGTGATGGATCTTCAGCAGAGGAAAAAAAACCTCATCCTCTGAAAGCTATTCTCTACACCAGTCCGGGAGCAGACTTTGTGTTATAGTTAAATCTGGGGAATTTTTCTGACCTTTGCTGCACCAGAGCTAATCACTTCTTATATCTCTTTTTTCCTCCAAACAATTCTGCTTGTAAACCTAAACTCTTAAAACGGAACTTGGTATTGCTGCTCCAAATACATATTTTCTATTCATTTTAAGGCTTCTGTGTAATCCCATGACCTCACAATAGCTCCATGTGGATATATGTTTGTACATCTGTTATGCTGATTGCTGAAAGAATAGTTTCTTCGAAGTAGAAGATGTACACCTTAAAACCAGTTATATTAACCTGCCTCTAACCTATGATATTCCTCAGTGGGATGGTGAAAAGAGCAATTTGATTTTAGACCTCGAGAAATGCTGCAGATGTTTATCAAACCTTATCCTAATCCTCACTGTCCATAAGTGTGGTCATCCTGAGGACTGCGTGGATAAAATACCTTTCAGGAGGAAAAGAGCTCATCACCAGCCTGCTGCAGGTGGACTGACTCTGAGAAAGGTACAGGGAAATGAGGATCATTTTGCAATTTCAGACACGCAGAGCCCAGATGCAGGTTAGATCAAGAAAACACACCGAAAGAAACCAAGTAGGTGAGCATCTATCTCCTAATGTGTCACAAGGGTGTTGACAAGGCAGTGTTGTTTCCCAGTTATGGAATTGTCCATGGCAGACCAACTCCCAACCACAGTTTACCCCTCTTGGGTCTGATTCTCCGCTGAAATAACTCAGCTGAGCATTTGCCTCTGGGTTGCTGCAGAAAACAGGAGGCTAAAGCTACCATATAATTATAATCAGTAAGAAGAATAAAAAAAAAAAAAAATCAGGATTATTACTTGCATCTAAAGGGATAATTGGAGATCTTCAAGCCTTGATTTTTGCTGGCAGGAGGAATAATCTAGAAAAGACGACTCTAGCTGGTTTATTTCCATGTGTGGAAGGGAGAGCAGTGTCTTTAAAGGCTGCCATTTTAACCGGAGTGTGTTCACTGATATGCACAACTCACTGTCACCATGGGTCAGGTATGGGCAGTGTGAATGTCAAGGGCAGAGATTTCATGTGCACACTCAGCCTACAGCATGAAAGTCTCCTTGGACACTGCAAACAAAGGGGAAGGGACAGTGGGTAAGTAATCACTGATCTCTTCTTGCACTATTAATTCAAGACCACACATTATGTTGGTTTTTCTTAATGAAGTACCTCTGTCTATTTTCTGTGCCCACATATGTTGTTTCTTCTTATAGCAGGTTGAATGCCTGCCATTCAATCACTGAGAGGGATTTGCCAGGATAGACCCAGCAGACATTTCTGTAGTCTGAAGAGGGAGAAGATCAGGATTCCAATCCTCATTTTATAGTGGTGTTTCTGCTATTTTCAGAGACGAGAAAGAGCTATATGATTTTCCAAGATCACCACAAACAGAAGTCTGATCCAAGTTTTTGTGGAGTCCTTCTCCCTGTTCTGGCTGCAAAATATGCATTGTATATCCTCTGATAGTTCAAGCAAATTAAATCCCGTTTTACAAATGGAAAATTCAGCAGTCAGCAAAAAGGATGAAGCATGCATTTTTATATAAAGCTTAATTTAATGTCCTTTGAAACCAATGCAAAGCCCTGCATTGACGTCAGCGAGCTTTCAGTCAGACTCATACCACTGTAAATGTAAATTCAAGCTTTCCAGTAGTAGAACTCATGTAATAAACCCCATTTTTGATGTACTGAACAGTGCAATCAGACTCCCCTTTGATCACCCACAGCAATCTCCTTCTGTGGGTTTTAAAGCACGTTATGAAGGGAGGAAAGCATCATCAGCCTCAATTTACAAGTGAGAAAGAAGATGCAGGAGGAGACAAAATGATTAGCAAGGCTGGCTACTACGTCAGTACAGAAATGAGAACATAGCACACGTTTCTTGACAATAAACTGGGTTCTTATTAGATTAGTCACACTGATAAGAGGTATTAACTTATTACTGATATATCAAACAATCCTTACTCTTTATCTGCCTAGGCAGAGCTTTCTGCAGGAATAAGCTCCAAAAGCTTCTGACACAAATTACAATTGATGCAGAGGTTAAAAACCCCACAACCAAGCAAAATGAACCAAGAAAAAGGGACCCTCCCCCAGTCATAAACAAAAATGAAATGGTGCACAGTCCTTGTTAAATAAAAATGAAAAAAAGCAGTCTTGAAGTTGAAAATTTCCATGTTGCTTTGGTCAGGTTTAACACTTTGTGCTAGTCTTACACGGTGCACAGGTGTAAAGAGGACTAAATTTTGATCCATTTCCTTTAGGTGAAGCAAACACATGATTATCCAGTCTTTAAAAAAATCAGGTTCATTCAAACAAAGCCCTTATCTAATATTTTATGCATGATTTCCCCTGTTTAAAACTTACAGCACTGTCTTGCGCTGACAGCGATTTGCAAGTAGTTTTCTTTTTCTAGTTTTCAATGGACGGCATGAAGAAAGCAGGGTCTTATCACATGCCAGAGATCCTCATATCGTTTTTGCAGAGAAAAGCCCGATTAATTAATCACTCTTTAAGCACAGAGGAGGGAAGGGAAGTGGAGATTCGGAGCGTCTTTTGGAGTGCCTGTGTAAGGAAGTGTTATTTTTAATATAAAAGATTGGCTCACAGCGTCGCGTTCAAAGGACTTAAAGAACACCTTCTGTGTCTGTGAGCGGAGCAGCCACAGTCAGGGGAGCTGGGGCCCGCCGCTGCCCGTGCATCTGCAGCCGGCCTGTTTATGTAAGCCGCCCGGCACTAGCGCACACGGAATCGCGGAGCGCAGCGTCTGGGAAGAGGCAGGGAATGCTGCGGCGCCAGGGACACGCGCATCCCCCGGCTGCCCTCCGGGACGAGCGGGAGCCGCCGTGCGCTGAGCCACCTGAACTCGGCACTCGGAGGCGCCTCCGCAAGTCGAATCCGCAGCTGCCAGAGGAATGTTCCCCGGGACGTGTCCCTGCACATCGCTGTGACATCCCCTGGCAGGCCCAGTTAGGCTCAAGCGCTGGGTGTTACCTTTGCGCTCGCCCTGAGCAGCGCGGCTCCTGTCCTTCCCCTCTGCCAGGCCCGCGGAGAGCTGCGCTCCAGCCCGGCGGCTGCGAGGGGGGTTCCGGGTCCGGAGGAAATTTACCTCCTGGGTCAACTCATATCTCTCTTTTCTTGTTTGGTGGGCAGCTGTGCCCCTTCTGTAATCTCTGTTGTGCCAGGGGACACGGGGCACTGCCTTGGAATACCAAAACAGCAGTGCACCTTTCCATGGTACAGGGCCTACACCACAGGGCCAAGCTACTGCTACAGTCCCTCCATGTCTCCAGCAATCTGTTTCTCTAGGGTGCTGTTGTGTCTATCCCTAAAATCCAGTCCCTTTCCTTAGCTATTTCCTATTCATCTAGACAACCACAAGCAATAGCTTTCCTCTGTGTCAGAGGAAAACCTTCCTTGAGATTTTTTTTGTGCCTTGCCCCAGAGGGGGCCTCAGATGGCTCAGAGACCCGGCTGACAGCTTCACTGGCATGAAACACGCGAGGATGCTTTCTGCAGATGGCATCTGAGATAACACTATCTGTGTGGACCTAAGGAGGTCAAAATCTTAAACTATTTTAAAAGAGGCTGTTCACATGCAGCCAGTGGACTAAAAGTCTGGGGAGCAGGCCTATGTTCCTTTCTTGCTGGATGGTGGTGATGGGGCCTGTTCACACCTCACAGATGAACAGCTCTTACATTAAGACAAAAAAACATAAAGGGCATCTGTATTTATTTGCAGCAGCGCTTTTGTAAGAACTGCCTGGAGCAGTTATACCAGGATTGTGTCTCCACAGAATTTACTAATCATCCATCAAATACATACGTTTCTCCTCTGGGATTCATTAGGAGGGCTGGGGGTAGATGGGGCTGAGCCTGCCCTTCTTGGTGGCAGGTGGGAAAGGGAGCCTTTGCCTACTGGAAAGGCTTGCAAATCACTGCCAGAGCAGGCTGTGATTTAATGCTAGGAAAAACTGTATCCCCTCAGTAAATGTACTTGGACTAGATTTTATGTAAGCAAACTCAGAAAAACCTTACTCATTCTTATGTCACTAATCCAGGCACCTCATAATTTGCAGAGGGCGGGGGGAGGAGAGGAAAATCGACACACTGCTGCTTGCCAGCCAAAACACAGCACTGATTTCCCACTGCTCGGATTTCATTAATTTTCTGTAAGACAACAGCAGAGTATTTACCAATACACAGGAAGCCACACACATCCCCCTGCAGGCATTTATTGCCTTTGCTCATCAATAACTCTGTGTCTAACTGGACATCTGTGCACAGGCAGATGGAGAGGCACAGCTCTCTTGGCACGCCACGTTTTAATGGTTATAATGAAATGAAAGCATGCCAGTGGCTGCTATTAGGGACATCATCCCTCTAATTTCTGTGTTGTTGAAGCTCAAACATTTTACAGATCAGGATGTAGTGTCTTAATGTATCCTAGAGACAAGTCAATCTTCCTCTGCATCCTTGTGCCTTCCCTGCTCTTGCCAACACAGCACAGTCATTATCTCCTCCGCTTTTCCATCCTTCCCTCTGCCCACAAACACTTCAGAGGCATTGAGTAATTCAGTCACCGATTCTCAGAGCTGCCTCCTTGCCCGCTGTGAGAGCGTCCTTCTGAAGAAGAGCAAACAACTGCAGAGTGTCTTTGAGGAAGCGAGACAGTCTGAGTGCACAAAACGTAGGGTCCCTTGAGCAGCAGGAACACTCATGGACCAAGCCTCAACACACGTCAGAGTCCCACTCGGGGATTTGGTGAGCTCTGGCTTCATGAAGCAATGGATGTATTTTTATCAACCACTGGCAGGACCCAAAACCCATCTCTGCATAAGCAGAAAAGTAACCAGCCGCTAAAGCCTTTCCCAGGAACCACATTACCCTCAGACACAATGATCTCATCATGCTCGCTGCTGGCTTTGTGGTTCTCCTTAACAACTCCTGCTTCCCTCACTCCTCTTTCTCTAGGAATGCTGCAGTGTTCACACACAGGCATGTAATTGCCAAGGCCAAATGCTGACATCCATTCTGTCCAAAGTTATTGTTCCATAAGCACATCACCATGAAAAAGTCTCAGCACCCACAAATCTGTCTCAGTCCTCCTTGGCCAGGCCCTACAAGACTTTAAGACCACAGAGAGCAGAAAGGAACTGAACAAACACATCCACCAAGCAAGCCAAAACAGAAATATTCACCAAAAAGTTTCTAAATGTTCTCACCTTTGGAAACCTTGGTACCAAGCTGCACACTTTGCTGCCAGTTGTGGAAATGAAAAGGTAATGTCCTGGCCTTTCTGCCCCACCATGTGGTATTTGGTGAGAAGATCTCCCTGCCCCTTCAGCAGGGACTAGACACCACACAAATTTTGCTTTAGTGACTTCCACACAGAGCTCCCTTCAACCAGCATCTCCCTCACCCATCCAGGGCTGGGAAGTACCATCAGCCCTGACACATCCTGTCCACAGCAGCACTTTCACACAGCACCTTCAGCTTTCCAGCTGGAAACAGCAGAACCTCCTCCCTCCAAGGAAAGGGGAAGAGGAAGGTGAGGACTCCCCACTCTCTGGTCATAACCTGTTGTAACCCTCCAGGAAAATCCAGTATAAGCCCAAGAGAGCTTCACCCTGCATATTTACCTCTTTGGTCTCCACCAAGCAGGAGAAGATGTGGATTTGGGATCATGAGAACCTGGAGTATGGTGACAAATGCTCCCAGCTCTGCCCAGCCACAGCCACAAAAAGAAGAAGAGAAAAAGTCAGTTTGGAGCTCCTCCTGAGGAGGAAAACTCCTTGTTTTCTGGTGTATAACCAAAACCCCAAACCCAGCCCTATGTAAGTCACCCATCCCTCTCCGTCAGGAGAGTTTCACCAAAGCTGTTTCCAGCAACGAGTGCATGAAAACTGACACCGAGTTTCATGAGCTTTAGCTGTGCTATGATTCACACTTTCCTGCAATTATCGTAATTTAATGACATTGTTATATTATGATCCTATTACATCTAATTAGATAAGACTGGGGCTTATGATGAGACTGTACCTCACACCAGCCGATGACTATTTAGTTTTGCACCACATCCAGCATTTCAATTCCCCGTTTAATTTCAGCTTTACTCCAAGTTCATATCACATTTCTAAGGAAAGGCTGGATTCCTGTCTGTAAGCCTGGGGAACACAGCCCCCTGAGGGCAGAGGCAGCACAGGAGCCACATCTCACCATTCCTTGTCACCGAGGTTCAAGTCAGGAGTGCCTGCAGACTTGGCAGGGCACAACAGGCTGAGGACATGGTGACACAGACTTCAGTAACTCAGTATTGGCACTTCACATGTGCATAAAACAGCATCTCCTCCTCACTGAGCACCCCCTTTTGAGAAGGAAAGCGTTGGGAATGTCAGGATCTCTTGGGAAAGCCCACCATTACATTAGGATGAACATTTATCACAGTGTCTGGTGCAGCCATTTTCGGGCAAGGTAAGGATGTCCCAGACCCAAGGCTGTTTCTGAGTCACTTCTTCAGCTCTGCATAACCATTCTACGAACTCATCATTCCCTCTGGAAATTTTCATTCCTAACTGTCCACTTCCACTCTTTCCAATCAGTTAGAAAATGTTTCTTGAGCAATCTCAGCCATAACCTGTGTCCTCCTAACCAAGTCCCCCCTTTGTTATCAAAAAGGGACAGATGTGGAGAGAGGATCGTGGTTCTGCTTAATATCCAGAAAGCTAGTTTTTCTTTAAATGTCTTAAATTTGCTTCTTTTGAGGTATTTAATTCAACTTTTCTCAGCCCAGATTTTATGCTATAAAGAAACACTATTCAGTCCTGCCTGGCAGCAATTACTATGGCCCCAGTTTGCTTCAGGATTCATGAAAAGGCTTCTATAGATTCTGGCAGCAGATTTGTTTGTTATTTTTATGGAATACTCATAGAATGCAAGTGATCACTGAGAGAGTGTTACTGCTAAAGAACTTCCTTCAGGCTGGCAGTAGCTCAGTTTCCCTGCCCATGCACACAGACCAAGAACAGCAGTGCCTTTAAATTGAAACTGTGAAGACTGAGCTGCCAACGATTAAATTCCTTATATGTTAAAAAAAAAAAAAGGCATATTTGAATAGAGGACTGCAAGTTCCAGCTGGGATTTAGTGATGCTGAAATCCATTCACTGCTGGCTGGCACATTTTTAATATGTCACAGGTATCTCTTAGCTTTTGGGAACCCACCTGGCTGGACTGCAATTGAGAAGTGACCTGACAATAAAATGGATTTACCCTGTCACCCTTCTGCTGGGCCACACAGTCAACAGGAGATCAAAGTTAACACTCAAACTCAACACCAAATTAGTTTTTCAAGGAGAAATTTTAGGACCATGCTGTCCACTAGGGAGAGAGGAGATCACAGGAGCAAGGTGCTTCAGAAATGGAATTTGTCAGGTCAGAGTAACTTAGAAGTCAGGCATAAGGTTTACTTTTTCCTGATTAGAAGTGAATTTAGGTTATTAATTGGAATTTCAAGACCCAGCATTGCCATCAGGACTGTAATGCAGTAAGTATATAAAAATCTCAACACAATTAAGGTAACAAATGCTGTAAAGTACATCAATAAAATAATTACATTAAATAATTATCCCCTTGTTTGCATTCAAAAAGAAATCCTTTAAAAGCTTACTGAATAAAATTAAAAAGTAGAAATAAAATTAGTCCATCAGCCTACTAGTCTGTGATTAGGAGGACAGAAAACAGTATTTGTGGAGGATTATTTCTGCAGCATTCAGCCTCAGGGTCAGGTAAGGAGAAGACGAGGAAGGAACAAAGCTGAGCAAGTGCAAAATAAAGAGGATGAACTTCCAGTTGTGGGAAAAGTACATTGTCAGTGGATTGAGATGGGTCAAACTGTGATCATGACTGATGCTCACCACCATCCATGGAGTCAGAGACTTCAAGAGGGGGATAAAAGCTGGTGCTAAACATGGCAAGGCTTAAAATCTGGATTTATTAGTAGCCACTTCCAAATAGACACACAGATTTTTGCTTGAGCTGCCAGCATTAGTGAGTAATTTTGAAAGCATGGGTACAGAGAGGCAGATATATTTTGTAATAACTCCAACAATGTGATTTTGATAACTAGACTGGAATTCGAACTTTGACTGATTTGTTTTCTGGGTTATAGTGAGGCTGATAAGGACGAAAAAAATCACCTTTTCTGAGAAATATTGCATCCTGCCTGGAACAACAAAATCAAGTGGTCAAAACAGAATAAGGAGGGGATGGGAAAGAGAAAAGGTTCTTATCTCAGAATTTCCATTTATAGAACAACCTGGGGAGAGTAGCAAGAGGAACCAGGTGTGTGGAAAGAGAATCAAAACTTCTACGTCCTTGAGAGCTTCAGCTTCAGGCAGCACTCACAGGGCTTTTATGATCAGACATTTGAGAGGGTTTCACTTTGCAGAAACTTGGAAGCTTTGGGAACTTCAGCCCCAAGGCAGTGAAAAGGAAAAAGAGACATTTCAAAGTAGATTTATTCTTTAAAATCTACTCAAACTGTTAATTGCAGGGATGCTTTCGAGTAAAATGGGTTGCTTAAATGCTGTGATCACAGGTCTGTAAAAATTCGGCTAGCATATTTCAGAAAATGCTACAAACATCTACAAAATAATTCTGAGGGGCCAACCCTGGTGTCATCCATGCAGAACTAAGACTGTGCATACAACACACAACATTCTGAAATTCTCATTTTAATAAAGAAATGTTGCTGAAAAGTTATTTAAAATAATACCTTTTACCTCATCAGTGGAATTATCTGCATGAAATGTAACGAATGTCCTTGATATCTTTCCTGCAAAAAAGGTACTGATGCTTTTATAAGAAAAAAAAGAGGTAAATTACCAACTAAATAATACCTCCAAATTACCAAAATATTAAAATCCCTTTGAGGCAAAATTTGCTCGCTTCTAACTCGACCTCAGATGGCAGGTTCTCACAGGCTAATGGTCTTGTAATAATTATGAACGAGTTGGCTCTTTCCAGCACATTTTGGGCTGATTTTCTGACAGAGTATCCTTTCTACCAGCTTTTAACTGTGTGTTCTCCTTTATCACAGAGAGACCAAATTCTACGTGTTGCTTTCTTCCCTTCTCGACCATGTTAAGCATCAAGCTTCCTTTAATTCCAATCAGCCCTAGTGAATACCTGAACCCCTTTGCTGCATCTCTGAATGGTCCTGCTTTAACAACAGGCATTCCCACCCTGATACCACACACAGCAGACCAGGTGTTTCCAGGGTGAATCCAGAGAGGTGCACCAAGGCAGGAGTGGAAATAGGTGATCTTTAACATCCCTGCCAACCCAAACTGTTCTGTGGTTCCATCATTTGCTCCTTAGGCCACAGCTTCTCTTGAAGGACCTCCAACCTATCTTCTCCCATCCACGTTTTCTGCAAGCAAAACTGAGCCCTGAGATATAATTCCCTTCCCTCATTGTTCAGATGGAATGCTGAGAGTGAGAATTAAGACCACACTTTAGCGCATAAACGCCTGCCTGTCCAGAAGGAGGAGCAGAAACAAGAAAACCTCCCCTGACACGGGTGCAAGGTGAGATTCCCAGGGCAGAGAGATCAGTCCCAGCTGTAGCCACTGCCCTGGCTGGTGGTCAGCCCTGGGTCAGGAGCTCACATCCCTCAGAGCGTGGGCACAGCATCGCTACAGCCACTGCAGCACCACTGGCTCTACGGTTTACTCCTGATGTTGGCTTGGAGTAGATAGCTTCCAGGGCTCCAGCTGGATCCTCACAGGGAATGTCTAGCTCAAACTCACTCTCAGCTCAACAGCAAATGAGCAGTTCTCTTGTCGACACTACAAACACAAAACTCACCTAAATTCTTCTCTTTTACTTTCAGGGTATCAAGTGAAGGATTTTCCCAGTAAACATAACTGAGTGCTTCTAGTCTGAGTGCTACCCCAGAGGGGATCAGACAAGCTTTAGGAAGGAAGGAAAGAAATACCTGCCTAGAGTTTGTTGTTAGAAACCGTCATCTAGAAGGGAAGCTTCTCTTCCCTCAAAGCCTGGCAGGCTGAAGAGACTGAAGTGTTGTTTGGGAAAGCCTGAAACTCTGCAGAGCCTCTGTAAGTCAATACTGTTTTTAAGATCTCTCATGAGCATGAGAATACATCATTATTTTCTGTAAAGAGAATTTTGCCTTCACATTAAGACCCAGTTCAGAGATGTGTGTCTATTTGTATCCCCCTTTGCTGCCAGATAGTCTTGGCAGAACAAATACAGTGCCAGCATCCTCCAGGCAAGGCACAGCAGCCCTGCAAGCACTGTCCACCACTGACACAGACATTTTCCCCTTTTCCTTTCCCACCACAGCCCCATGAAATCTGGTTTAGCAGCAGCACAACAGCAGAGGCCATGCTGTGGGATGAATTGCCCGGAGACAATACAAACCTAACACAGGAGCCCCTTCCTGTGTTTTCCCTCCCACCCTGGCTAGGTTGGACACTTCTATCTGGTTCCTACATAGGCAAAACCTTGGATTCCTCTGGAAGAGCAGCAGCCCCATTTCAGGGTGTCAGCAACCACTCTGACACCATTTACAGACCTGGGTCACGCTGGTGACATGGGCAGTGGAGGCTGAGCACCAATGCTCCTGCTGGTGACCCACACCAGCCCCTGGCCAGGCACCTCCACACCCTCAGGGGGCTTCAAAGACTGTGAAACCACCAAGGCAGGCAGACAAAGCTCCCCTCTCTCTCACATTTACTATTTGGGATTATTATCCACCAGCAAATATTGGCTTTCCTTATTGGAAGAAACACCATCCTTTCAAAAACCACCTACACTGAGCCAATTTAAAAATGGCTCCTTCCCAGATGACCAAAAAGTTTTGAGGAATGCCAAAGCACTTCTTATGATCAACAACTTTGTTTCATTTTAGATGTGCATTCAGAAGATTAAGCCCTTTTAGGGAGTGAGCAGTTGAACAGTTTCATCACTAAAAAGGTTAGAGTGACACACTCTGACCTTATCAAAAGGTCTCTTTCCAATTATTTTCTAAACAAAACCCTTGGGAGAATTATGCATTCTATGCAATGTCTTGCTGTTAATGAAATTAATCGGTTTTACTAATGAAATTTAAATTATTTTAATCTTCCTCATGAATAAAATCAAAACATCTTAGTCCAAGCACTCTCATCAGTTCAAGTTAAAAGAGAATTGCCTAAGACTACAATGGAAATAGATTAAATCAGCTTCAGATGTTCATAAAGGGGTGCTCAGCCTTGGCACCTACCCAGCACGGAAAATTTTAGCCTCACATAGCTCAGGTTCAGTCAAATTATGAGGAACAGAAACCTGAGCCTTCTCATGATAAGTGCAAGGAAGCCACAGTGAGACAGAGCCAGCAGGGCCATGACGAAGTGCCAAGTCCCCTCCATGGGGACACAGAATTTAACCTTTATGGCCAAAAGGAGTGCAGGGAAGACAAGGTGGCCTCAGGTGGGAAAAACTGCCCGTGGCTGGGCATCCAGCCTTGTCTCCCAGCATTAGGATGCCTGTTGGACCCAACCAGCTCTCAGCCAGCTGGTCCCAGGCCCATCCTGGGGAGGTGGGGATCCGCAGGTTCTCACACCCTTGGATGGGCACACAATTACTCCACTGCCTTCTGCAGGGGTCTGATCTCAGCCCAGCTGTCCCCACAGCCCAGAGCAGGGACTAAGGTGCACTTTTGGCCACACAGAAACTCCCTGCCTATCTGGTCACCATTTCCAGCTCTCTGAACCTGGCCAATATCACAAACAAATGAGTGAAGCAAAATAAGTGGGGTTTGCTCCAGCCCAGCTCCCAGGGCTCATTTCTATCCCTGGTCAGCAGCTCACTTCAAGAGGTCCTGCTATCAACTGCCAGAGGTGGTGCTCCCAAATCCCCACCACTTGGGAGAGACCTGTCATTGTCCCTCAGTGAGGGGGGACTCTCACTGCTGTGCCCAATTTCACCTGTCCTTATCATCCTTTGTTTCTTCACATGTCCCTTACTTCTCAGCAAGGTGGTTATGTCTTTCCCACCCTTCAATCATGAAAAGCCTGGGTTTTTTTTTCACCTTAAGGGTGAAAAAGGAAGCAAAGAGAAACACCACTTCCAGTTGAAACAGAAAGGAGGATTTCAAAAGCTAAACCACCATTATTCTGTGGTGTGTTTACACCATGTGTCTGGAATGCTACTGGACAGAAACGTAAAATAGAAGAGGTTGAAGAAGAAAAAACATCATAGTAAACTTCCTTTGGATGTTAGTATGATCCAGAATTCCTTTTGCCCAGTTTCCCCATACGTGACCCTTACTCTGACAGATTGCACCAGGCCACGGTTCTTCTGCTTCCTCATGCACAATGTGTGGTCACCCCAGAGAAAGCAGAGCAAAGGTAGCAACAGTTTATTTACTTAATTCCCCAGAGGTTTATCCAGCCCAGCCTCAGGAATTCATCTGGGAGGGCCATTAGGTTGAGCATAGACTGGGCTGGATGGCTTGCGAGATGCTCTTTGCAAGGTGGTGAGTGGAGAAGGCTCATCTCTGCAGTGCCCACCTTGGGATGGAACCAAGTGTCCCCAGCCAGCTGCCAGAGCACACCTGCCACATCCCCACCTCAGCAGGGTGCTGTAGGGTGCTGCCAACTCCGCAGCCCTCAAAGCCAATACAACATGCACACCTGAAACGAAGGGAAATGGTGAGGAGAAAACTGTCTTTAGCAGGCAGCATTAGCCTGTTCCCAAAGCAAACCTCCTGCCTGCACAACATTTAAGGACCTGCACACCACACTCTCAGCCATGGGAGATGCCGGTGCAATGGGTCACCCCTCGCCAGAGGTGTTTAATGGTCAGACTCAATCTTGGAGGACTTTTCCAACCTTAACAATTCCATGATTATCTGAGTGCCTGCACTGCAGCACCTGCCCAAGCAGCTCCTTTGCTCAGCCTAAGGCCAGGGTTGTACAGACGTGAGTGCAGCCTCCCAAAACGCCACAGAACCCCTCACAGCCCGGTCATCTCTGCCGTGGATGGTCAGCCCAGCCAAGTGGAAGTCCCTTCAGGGCTCTGCTGGAAGCTTGTCCTTTCCAAATACGTCGAAAACAGAAGGCCAGGGCTGGATGCAGGTTTGCTGAGATCAGGGCTATTCTGGTGCAGACAGGCTATGTGCTGCTGATAGGGAGGATTAATGAGCCAGGCTGCTCATCCGTTGCAATTAGAAACAACACTACAACTATTTTGGTGCCATTTCTCTGCTGAGCACTCAAACAGCTTATCAGCTCCTCCTGTATCTGCATGTAATCACGGCTTTGTTAAATATAGGAGGGTAAACAGCCATAGGTACACGTTGCTATGCCCCTGGAGCTAAGGTGTGGAGGACCACTTGCTAATGCTCATACAGCATTAGAGAGAAAGGTGTCAGGAGAATGGCACTAATAAGCCTTCAGTGTCACTGTGTGGTGGCTAAAAGTCCTCTGGCATTTTCAGGAGAGCTGGACACAATGAGCACCTAATTTACTCCAGCGACAAGGAGAAGGCCCTCAGCGTCTGAAGCTGTTGCTGATCACCACATTTATCAGCATAAGAAATGGTTTTGTGACATCAGTAAAGGAGGAGGAATTCTAGCTCCCGGGCTCTGCTCCTCACTCTGACCTATGACCACAGAGATCCGGCTCATCTGCCCCAGCTGGAAAATGGGAGAGACAACACCAGTCTAAAGGATGAGGCCTTGCCTCCTGCTTCTGTGTTATTTACAAGTGTGGGTGATACTTTGAGGCAGAGAGGACTTCCAAATAAACCAATTCCTTTATTATGTCCAACACACTATGTTTTATACATCTCCTATGGAGTAGTAAACATTTTATCTGCCTCAATTCCCTGACAGAGGTTACATATTTGTGACACTGCATCAAATTGCAGTTATGCTTCAAAATTCAGAGTAGGAACTGGACTCTGCAAACTTTCTGAGATTGTTACTGTTGCTACACTCTTATACAAGACAGCTGGAAGAAACAGCTCGCCCAGGGCACTGCAGTTTCCCTGCCAGATACTGCCATAGACCCCAGCCCAGAAGAGTTTCTCCAAGAGTTTGCACTCCAGCAGGTCAACAGCTGGACTCCAGGCCATGTCCTGATGGTCACCACAGCCCTCACCACTCAAGGGGCAGAGCTGAAAACTGAGGAGGGAAATAAACCCTCAGTGTGCCCCTCGGCACCTCTTTGCCTCAGGCTGGAAACGGGTCCCTACAAGCTGCTATCAGCAACTACAAAAGTTCAGTCCCAGGTGTTGAAGGGTTAGAAGACAGAGCAAAGCATTGAGGCACGTGCAGAACACTGCATCAACGCTGGATGCCTTGAAAACAGCTTCCAAACAGATGCTAGCAGGGCAAAACTTGGTTCAGGACTGCCAGACTTTGTTCAAATCTCTGAAAATATGAACAGCTCCTTAGCCACCTGCTAGTATCTCAGTTTTTCACACCAGCATCCTCTTCCTTTCCCTTAATGGATTTTAACAACCAACATGCTCTCATTGAAGCTGCTGCCAATGCCTCTGACTAGACATTTTTGTACCTGCCTCTGTCCTGGAGACCTGAGAGAGACTCTACAACCCAGCAGCCCTCTATGCAGAGTCCCCGCATCACAGACAAACCTCTGCCCATCCTTATAGCAACTTACTATGCTGCTCTACAATGTGGTCTTCTTTAAATGCTCCACTGGTGTCTGCCAGAAGAGCAACTTGATATGAAACTCACAAGTGCCAGACAGCTCCTTCATCTCTCCATGACAAATAAATCTTCAGGATAAATCCATGCTCTCTAATGTCACTTCTTATATATAGACAATCAAAGAAACTAAGGCACAGAACTGTGAAGACAAGGCATATGAGTCAAACTATATTTAACCTGTCATTTAGTGATTTATCTAACAGAAAGAGTTTGTTACATTTTTAATTTTATTCCCTGATTCACATAAAGGTTTTTCAAGTGTTTCTGTACTATGCTGAACTCTTCTCCTCCAAGATACAGCCATTCTTATCCTCAGGAATAAACCTTTAGGTTATTTTTCCTTGCCACTGAAATGAACCCAGCCCTGAAGCAGGAGCTCGCAGGCTCTTGGCTCAGCCTGACAAACTCCCGTCACATCCCGGGAAGACGCTGAACAGATGGGCACCTCACAGGGCAGGATTTAAGCCAGACTGGATCCAGCCAAATTCAACAGGACCTCAGACAGCTTCCAAGGCCAGGGACTGCATCTCTGCATACTGCAGGATACAGGATACTGCCTCCATCAAGACGCAAAGAGCAGGGCAGCTCAGTCACTGAGTCAGCAGTAGGATTTCTGGCTGCACCTTGGGTAAGTTCTGCTATTGTTCCTCACTCTGGCTCACAGCTCACCTGAGAGGCCTCTCCACCTGGGCAGCACCAACTAGAGATGCTAACCAGATGGTTGAACTATGCAATTTTGCTATTCCCACAGTGCCCCTTGTTTCTAGTAAGGAGGCAGTTGCAAGCTGGAATTGTTGCAGATGTCTTGGGCTCTGGGCCCCCAAAAAGAGCTTCTGCCTGAAATAACCAAATCACACCAGAAGCCCATCAAGATCATTGCAAACATTTGTACTGCCTCAATACGCCTTAAAAATGACTGACTTTAACTTACTTTCCTCCAGTCTGAGGAATGACAAGACTGGAAAAGATGCAGAAGAAACTAAAGCAAGATGAGAAAGGAGTCTGCTTTTGCAGCTCATGCTCCACTGAGACAAGGGCCTAACAGAAGGAGTGGAGACAGCAGAGGCAAGAAACCCCTCAGCAAAAGGAGCACTGGACTGAGCAGAGAGATTAATACTGTAGGCAGCAGTAGGAGGATGATGGGGGCTGGCAGCATCCAGGATCTCTCCTGGGAACACAGCAGGACCTGAACTTTGCAGTAGCTGCACACTCACTGGGAAAATAAATTACTCTGATTATCAGCTACTGATCTCAGGCTGGCTCAAACCATTTGAAACCTGCTCATCAGTAACTCCTCTGTGATACCTACAGGAACAGCAGACAAACAGGCCACAGGAAAGCAGATACCTGCTAATGAGCCAGCCCCTCAACTGCTTATTATCTCTCTTTGATTCCCTCCTTAGCTCATTTGAGTGATAGCAGGCTTTATTTTTGTCCTCCCTACTGAATCAGCATCTTCAGTTCCCAGAGGCCTTCCTGCTGCTGGTAGTACACATGGCAGGAGCCAGCTTCACCATGGCTAAGCAGGGCTGGAGGCCAACACACTCCCCCATCTGCTTTTTCCCACACACCTTGTGGCTCCTCGGTCTCATCAGCTCCTGCCTGTGCTCTTGAGCACACCTCCCTGCAAGGAGTCCTTGGCAGACCTTGTGACTGCGAGGCACCAATGCACTCCCTACACGATTGCTCCAGCTCAAAACACTCTGAGTCTCTATCTGTCAAGAGGGTAGGGGGGAGCTTTCATCTGTCTTTTTCCAAAGGACGCTGGCACACCTGTGAGAGGTAGAGCCATAGGAAGCCTCAGAAAATCATCTGCCAAGACAAGAAAGGGGTTTCAGTTATCCCCAGTGTGACCAAGAACAATAAAGCATACGAGCTGCTTAGCACGGAAAGTTAAGCAATCTCTTGGCTCTGGAACAATCCTAAAGTCAGGATAACTTGCGAGATGGATGAATTGATCAGTTCTAGCTTTAACAGAGTTTTCTAGCAGGTCTCACACACAGCTGTGTCACCATTTGTAAAGAGAAAGTGAATTCCCAACCAGATGCAGCACTTGCTTTCAACACCTTGCCTGCCTTGCTTTGCAAGGTGGATCTCAGGGAGCCACTCACAGGACCCGGGCAATATCCTCAGAAACAAGAGCTCAGGAGAGAAATGGAAAATTAGTTATGAGGGAATCAATTTTCCAGGACCATGCCTATTTTAACACACCTCACACAAGAGCACAATGCTGACACCGAGCAGGGAAAAGCAAGTCTTGGTCTCACTGGCACTCATGTGTGAGTAAAATGCTACTGAGAGATTTTTTCCCATTTTTTTTAAATCGTGTCTCATCTTGGAGTGGCTGAGAGGATCGTCACAGCCAGCACTAAGAGCAGAGGATAGGTGATCAAATCTCAATTCTGTCCTTAAAGTCATAAATAACCTTTCTGATGCTCCTTTGCCACAGCAGTAATATTACCTGTTTAAACCCCATGACAGTTCTGGCCCCCATCCCTTCAGCCTTGCTCCCTCCCAGAAATGAGGGCAGATCTATTTTTTTCTGGCCAGGAGCATGTAGTGCTCAGGCAGGGGCTTTCTACTGACACACAGGCACGTATTTGCAGTGCATCATGCCAGGTAGCAGAAAAGAATGCAAAAGGTGCACACAGGCAGGACCCCTCAAACCCTCACTGAATTTCTCCTGCCCTTAGCATAAAGATGCTAAGTGATCATTTACTTCCTTCAGTAGATTCTGCCTTAAAATAATCAGCATTACCCTCCAACCTGTTCCCTGGTGAAGCAATTCTCAGGCTGCCATTTCCCAGCACTGCCTTCAGTGGGACATAACCCTCCAGAGGTCCCCTCCAAGGAATGCTCTGCACAAAGAAGGGGTTTGAACCAGCCCATCTCAACAAACCCACAGCAAACTCCACTCACTCACAGCCTTGCACTGCCCTGCCCCATCACTTCCAAGACCATCACACTGGAGAATAAAATCAAGCTTTGCTCCTCACAGTGACAAGCACAGGCTGACAGGGTTCCTGCAGCAGAAACTCCAGCTCCACTCCCATGCATGGAGCAGCAGCAGCCAAACTGCTGAGCCTGACTGAGGCAAACACATGGAATCCTCTGCTGCCAGTAACTCACTCAAGGCTGCAAGAGCTACTCATTGGCTCAAGTAAGAATTAAACAGCAGTACTTACATGGCTGCAAACTTCATCCCAACGCACTCAGCGTGCGGCGGCCGAGGCTGAACCAGAGAGGATGTTGTGATTCACGCTGGTGCAGCACAACCTTCTTCCCTCTCGAGGTGTTCAAACAGGAACAAGAAAAGCAGTAACATGGAAGATCAACTTTGAATCAAGTCCTCCGTCCCTTCACACTGGGCCCCAGGTACACAGTCTGCATACTCCCTTTGGTGAATAACCTGTTTCCCTGACAGAGCACCAGCACTGTTACACAGCATTTATAGCCCCAAACAGGCTTCAAGGACCAACTTTCCAGCCAACCCTCAGTCCAAAAGCTGCTGCTTTTGGTTCTCTGGTAAGAGGTTCTCTAATCTCCTCCCTCCTACCTAACAAGAGGCACCTGCAGTTCATTGAGAGCAGCTGGAAGAGGTTGGGCCCAAACAGGAGGGAGGGAAGCAGAGCAGCTTTGCTAAGGGAACTCCTTCCTTCCCAAAGCACAAAGGCTCTCAACCAGCAAACGGCACCTTCTCTGTCCAGACACTCTCCTTTGCTCCAGGAGCAATCACAGTCCAAGAGGTTTTGCTGCCTGGGCAGCAATCGCTGCCAAGGGTGTTTTCAATGAAGGGACCAATAATAATCATAGAAAAAAAAATTTAAAAATCAACTCCAGTAGAAAAATAATTTAATAAAGGGATAAGTTTCAAGAAAATATCTGTATAGTAACAACATTTTAAGTAAAATGTCCACAAAAATATACATGTCTAATGTGATTATACATTAAGTTTTCCAACAGGTCCTGTTTTACACTTGGTTCAGTCCACAGAGGTTTTCATCTAGGAAAAGCCTTCACTGCTATCAGCCTTCCTGGGACAGATCAGTTTCCACAACAGAATCATAGGAGAAATGTTTTCTAACTCATTTTAGGCTCATACAAATTAACTTGAGAGGTGGTAACAGTCCAGAACAGATCAGGTTTTACCATGTCATTAAAAAAACGTGAATACAAACAAGGAAAGCGAAAGGCAGCCGCCCAAGGGACACTGTCAGGCAGAAACATCAGCCCTACAATACACACCACACAACACTGACACAGCTGGAAAAGGAGGGGCAGGAAGGGAAGAAGGGCAAGAGGGAGGAGAAAATCCCAGGAGGATGATTGCCAGGAATTGTGGAACTGCTAAAAAAGGGGGCTATAGAGAGACAGGGAAAAGCACACATGACCAACATATGTCTAAAAACCGGGCAATTTCGTAACATGGAAGATAAGTTAACTACAGGAATATGGAAAGAAATCAGTGGAGATTGTTTATTTCTTATTTTTTCAAATGGCTACTGAGCTGTGAAAATTACAGGTCTGTTCCAAAAAGCCCTCACCAATAGTGCTAATTCAGTCGAACCAGAGAGAAAAATCTGGTTACAAAGAGATGCAAAGTACAGCAGAAAGTAAAGAAAACATGTTCCACCAGCAGAGGACAGGAACACAACTGAAGTGGAGATGCCAAACAAGAGATCAATTTTGTCAATGGGAGAGGTACAATGGAACAACAACAAAAAAACAAACCAAAGGGAACAAAACAAAAATCCCATCCCATAGAAAGAAAATGAAAAATTGCTAAAGAAATAAAAGGACACACACTTTCCAAAAGATTTTTTGTTTTATAATCAAATTTCTTTTACATAGACAACTGAAACACACCAATATTTTGTGCGAAAAATATTTTTAAATAAACTTTACTTGTTCTATATTTTTGTACATTCTGATATACATATGTAACAAGGTTTATGGCACTGTAACCAGGATCAAAATCATATAAAGGAACGAAATAACTGCTTTCATTTATCCTTTCTGAACCAAGCTGGCTGCTGTTGCACTATTAGACTTTAAAAATTATTATTATTAGTGGGCAGCCAACTCTCAACTGGTTTGAACACTCAAAACAAACCCCAAATTATTATTGCACAAGAAGCCAGTGAAGGCATATGGCATAGAATGATCGAAGTCCCTTACTGTTAAAACCTTACACCCCAAAATAGAAAAATAGAACTGGAACATGAAACACGCCGAATAAACTTTGTTTTCTTCTTTAGTTTGAGTCAGGAGTGTGAAAAGTGCCTTGCAGACTTTTAAGCTGCTCTGATTTCCTTTGCATCGGTGAGCATTTTGCTAGGTTATCTTTAGCAAAGCCTTTGCAGAACAAAGGCCCTTCTGTTTCAGAGAGGCTTTTTTCTGCTTTGTTTTGGCTTTTTGTGTTCCATCTTCAACTTAGGTTTCTTCAGTCTATGAACCTGCACAGACTACTTAGCCATAAACTCTACAAGTAGCCGGAGGGGAGGGAAAAATAAAAAGAAAAAAGGCCCAACATTTCTTCTTCTTGTTTTCATTTTAAAATGTACTCCTTTTGCTCTGAAGCCTCCCTGCTCTGCCGGTGTCTGAGAAGGAAATCACAACAGCATCCCAAACCCAGCAAAGTTCTTGGATATTTTAAAAACCTTTCCTTACAAATAAAGGTTTTTATTCACAAAAAAGTTTGCCACAAAACTCCCCTTTGAAAGCTAAAAAGAAAACCCCATAACCCACCCATCACTGCCCCAAATCAGGTGAAGAACAGGTTCTGCCCCCTCACAGCTCGGCTGTCACACGACAGTCTCGACGCCAATCAGCTTTGGTGTGAGGATCCGCGGGGTGACTCCATTGTTCAGGTCTTCTTCAAACTCCAGTAACTGCCCCATAAAGTTAAGGTTGGGGGAAATGATTGGTCGTTTGCCTTTGACAAATTTATAGGCATCCGTCATGGTCATGCGTGTGTGCTTCATTAAGTACGCGATAACGATGGTGGCAGATCGGGAGACACCGGCCTGGCAGTGGATGAGGAGGCCTTTTCCACATTGATGAGCTTCCTCTGCAAACGAGACAGACAGAAGAAAGAAAGATTTTTGCCAGTCTGTAAATTAGAACAAGCTCAGTGCAATTAAGAGTAACTTAATGTGAAAAGTCCCTTGATTTGATTACAAGCACAGCGGCGTCTCTTCCCCTTCCCCTCCAGCACATCTTCCCCCGAGGTTTCAGAGCTACTGAATGTGAATCTCCCAGTCCAGTCTGACAATGAAAATCCTCACATCCACTCTCTACTCATTATTAGTGGAACCATGCATTGAGAGATGCCTCTCCACTGCCAGAGAGCATTTTGTGAGGAACACAAGACCCATGGTGAGGAATCTCGGGCTCCATTTCCACCTCAGTTCCAACGCCACTGCGTTATGTCAGCATCTAAACCTCCCTGTTTTTCAAAGCAGGGAACCACTCTTCTAAAAACCAAGTATTTTCAGATTCAATTCATAACAACACACCCATTTCAAAGCCATGTCCTCGGAAGCTTTACAGAGCTGCTCTTGAAATGAGCTTCAGTGGGGCTCTGTGCTGTGCTGGCTCTGCAAAGGGAGGAGCTGGATACACACACCCCTGCTCCGCCACGATTCATCACTCAGAGGGAACCACCCTGGGCAGCACTTAGGGGGCACAGAGTGCTTCTAACCACATGCTAACAGGACATGAGAGAGGAGAGTCACTACGATACCATCTTCATCTGCCACAGCTTGCTTTTAAAACAAGAGATGGAACTTTCAGGAAGTGACATTTCAAACTTCTTTTGGCTTTTTTTTTTCTTTTGTTTCAATCCGCAGAATGAACGTGAATTTAGTTTGCCGGTTTTGGCATAATTCCAACCCCACCAAGAGTACAGTTCAACCCACCCCACACGTTCAGCCTGTACTATGAAAGCATAAATGAAGCCAACTTCCCTCTAGACATTTTTGCCAGTTAGTATTTCAGGAAGCTGAAACTCTCTAACGCATTTTGACACACATTCCCAGAGAGTTTCTGATGATTTCACTTCCTATGGCCTTAGTCTTAGCTAAACCTGGGGTTGGTTGTGGTTTTTTGAAGACATATTTAAAGAAACATCGGCCAACAGTCTGTTGTTTAAACATTTCCAAATCTTCTCAAATGCAATTTAAAGTTTACCCTGAGGAAGGGAAAGCTTTGACCAGTTACTCCCCCAGCTGGGTAATTTGATACAGAAGAAAAACTCTCAGAAGAGAAATATTTGTTTATTAAAAACAAAGACAGACCCTCAAGCTGTAATTATTAAAAAGGAAAGTAAAATAGGTTTTGAAACGCTTTCTAAACCTTTCCAGAGCAAAGCTGCTTTCTCTTTTCTTGGTAAGGTCACGAGCTAAACACTCTTTCTGTGGTTTTGAGAACTCTAATCCTGCAATTCATGGGGATGAGGAGAGCAGAAATCTCTCTGTTCTACCTCAGAAGGATCTCAATGGAGCTTCACAGTCTCTTTATCTAAGCTTAGCCTATTGCATCTCCCCATCTTGTTGAACTCAAAGTTAAAGATTTTACTGGATTTCTTGACACAGCTGTTTTCCCAGAGGATCAAGGCAAGATTCCCTTTTCCCTGCACTTGAAAAAGTGTTCACCTTCCCAGGTACACAGTAACCAGCAGCCTGGGGAGCTGATAGCACTACTGGTACCACTGGGGCTGGGTTAGGAACACAAGGGAAAATCTGAGTTAAGAGATCCTTCAGTGCTTCACACTGTAGAAGACAAGCCCAAAGGCTCAGAGTGGTAAAACTCAGCTGACCTGCAGCATAAGCAGTGATTTCTCCACTCACTTGACTAAAGCAGTGTGGCTACAGAGCACAGGCATCACACACCACGAGCCCCTGCCGAGACACAGCCAGGCGAGGCTGAGGAGCCCTCTGCTTCCAAGCTGCCAGCCCTGCCTGGCACACAGCAGGGGCAGATGGGCTCACAACCACCTGCTGAGCCTGGCCCTCCTGCCCTGGCACCCATTCCTATCCCTGGCGAGCCCGAGTGCACCTGAGTGCAGAGCCAGCACAAAGGAGGGCAGGCAGGAACACGGCTCTGCACCCACTCCAGCACGGGGTCAGTCAAGGACCTACACTGCGGGGCAGCACACAAGCACACTTCTTCCTTTGTCTAGTACTCCTCCACCAGGCCTGAAGTATTGCTAAAGGAATTAGCTCAGTCTCAGCACAAGAAAATAGAATTTTACATCAGTGGTTCCCCCGGCACATTTCAGAAAACCTCTCAGGAAACATATTTGAGCTAGGGAAGCACCTTTACTATGCCACAAAAGCAGTGTCCACAAAGACATCTAGAGGGGCAAGGAAAGGTGCTCAAAAGCTTTCAGTACCACGTGCTGAAGTCCTCTCTGACCAGCCCTATTGAAGTGACCATCTGGCTTTAGCCTAGATGAGCACGGCCCTAAACTTGGCTGAGGGTTGTGCTGTGTTGATTGTAATGAAGTCCAGAACAACGCTGCTGGGTCACTTCTTCAGCAATCTCCACAGCGAGCTGCCTGTCTGTGGTGAACTCTCTCACACAGCCTACGGGGTTTAGAGGCTTATTAAAGCAAGTTTTCATCACTATCCACTCAACCACACATACACTCTGCAACTACAAATCTAATGGTGGAACAATCCAAGTGTGAAAGTTTGTCAGTTTTCTCATTAAGTTAGCAAAGACTGAGACACCATTAAGAATAGTCACTATGAAAAACTGGCTGGAAGCCACTGTGTGGAAACTAGGAATGCAAAGGAATCAAAAAGAGGTGATGACGAAAATCTCAGTTTTGGGGGGCTTCCTGTATTTAGAAGCCTGGAGGTAGGCTTTACTATCACTGGATAAAATAACCTCGGGCTAAGTAACCTCGGGCTACTTAACCGGATGTGCCAGAGATGAGAAAGGTCAGAAATATGAGGTGCTCAGCATTTCTGACAACCCAAACTAAAGGAAATATGGTCTTAACCAGCCTTCAGAGTTGTTGGCAAAGCACAAAGTTCCCTCTAAATTGTTATAACGGGTAAAAATAACAACAATATAAAAACAAACAGGAGTATTTCCAGGCAAGGATAATTACCGATGAACTCAAAAGCCTCTTCAAAATACTGCCTGAGATTCTGCTTGTTGCTGTCAGTGGCCGGGAGCCGCTTGTAGTTGAACATGCCTTTCTCGTAATGGTACAGGGGCAGGTGGGTGGTCACGTTGATGACGTAGCCAATGTTCATCCTCTGCATTTTCTCCAAGTCCTGAGCATCGTGCTCGTTTCCGAGGAAGAGGAAGGGCAGGATGGGGGTGAGCTCAGCGTTCTCGATGTCTGGCGTGGTGGGGATGGACTGAGGTAGCACGGGGGGCACAGCGGAGGCGCCGCCCCCTCCTCCCCCCTCGGGGCACTCCTGCAGCTGGAGGGAGTTGTCGCAGAGGTTTTCGTGGTTCTGCCTGAAACCGCTGAGTCCTCCTGGGAAGAGAGACCAAGCAGATACTTTGGTTACATACCCCAAGATTTCTTCAGAGCACATGGCGGGGCCACAAGGGCTGGAGCTGGCTCTACTGTCCCCACCACCACCGTAACAGTGTCACTGGGCTGTCAACAGCAAGGGTGGCACGAATCAGCAGCAGGCATTGTCCTCCCTCTGCGCGGTGGATGGTGCCAAGGAACGGGCTGACGGACAAACACGCCTCTGTGCAACATCAGCCTGCTGGGGCTGCCTCACCTACCGGCCTGGGCGACAAGGAAGGTGTTTTTCCAACCAAGAAAACATCACCAGAACTAGGGGCCAAGGGGCTATCAGCACACTAAAGCAGAGCAGCAAGCCAAGCTGGGACAGTCTTAGCTTTACCTGTCCTTTAGCGGCCCTGCAGGGCATCCCCCACCCCAGGAGCTCTGAGGAGGACGGGAGCAGCTCACCCCAGCACCACTTCAGGGAACAGCGTGTACCCGTGTCTGTGTGCCCGAACAAAAGAAAACCACTCCTTGTAACCTAACAGCGACTGAGGTGCTTGCTTAACATGTGGCAAACAGCTCGCCTTTCGCTGCCACGGCCACCTGAAAATATCCAGCAAGTTATTTTTAGGACATTAAAACGGATTGGGAAATGGATCTGAAGGAGGAGGGAGAAGTAATTTTTACAGTGAAGGAAGCTTGTGCCTTCCCTGCTCTATTGCTGGCTTTTTCAAGCTCCATTTCCCTCCCTCTCCTGTTTTTGGGGGTTTTTTTGTGGTTTTTTTTGAGGAGGGCAGCTTCACAGGGCTGGAGAAGCAAAGTGGACCTTCTTTCTACACCTCACTCTGCACTGACATCAGCGGCAGGCTCCCCACCTGCCCGGTTTCCATGGCGATCCCACAAAGCACACAATGACATCAGCTGGCATGACATCAGCTCTTTGAGTGCAAACAATACAAGAACTACTACTTTGTGCAGGCCTTTGGTAGGAGGCGGTGGCGTTCCTGGGAGCCGCTGATGTAATGCTAACAGGTGGCTCCTCCGAAAGAAAACGGCGGAAAGAGGAGAAACGCAGGGATGCATTCCCCCCACCTCAGCACGTTGCTGTTGTACCAGGACACTTGAAGGCATGCTCGGCATTGAGATGAGCCAAGTGCTCAGGCTCAATTGCACTTTGTTAACCGCAAGCCAAAAAATACCCAGGAGGTGGGAGAGCGACTCTGAAGTTACTAGAAAGAGGCACACTAGCCAATAAAAAAAAAAAAATACAGAATGTCACCCTCCCAGTAATGCTATTTAAAAAGAAAAACTAAAGAGAGAGAGGCTATTTGTCTTTTCCATCTTTTCCATGCTCTTCCACAGTGATCCAGTGAAGGTTTTAAAGTGAAGTAAAACACGCTGCCACTCAGGCTCTGGATCAGACACAGCAAAGGGTTTCAATGCCTACTGTCGAGTGCTGCAATTCAAATGCCCAATTGAAGTGTCTGTGACATGCCTGCCCATGGGGTGGGACCCACCTAGGCCCATTTTGGTGCCCTGTGCCAAGGGCATGAGGCACCCAGACTTGGTTACAACCATCTGAGCCCCTCTAATGCAATGCCCTTTTCCACATCCAAACTCATGTCCTTCACACACTGCTAGTAATGTAGCTTCCCAGAAATTCTTGAAATGCCTACAAAATGCAGAGTATTTCCCCTGCCTCAAAGATGCACTTGTCTTCAGCTATTTCTGCTGCTTACAGGACACAAAGCAAACAGATTTGCCTTAAATATCTCTGTTCCCAAAGTTGTTACAACAGGGGATCAGGACAGAAAAAATAGCAAGGACAAAAACCTGAGCTCAGCTGCACCACCTGGCCTCAACAGGGCCTGAAAAGTCTTCTCAGTCCACTCAAGAAAACAAACAAGATAATGGTCCCCAAGTTGAAGATGTCTGAAGTCTCATGTAAACAAACAGCTCCAGCCTACAGTCTAGGCTAAAGGCTAAACCCACATTCCCATCTTTCTGAACGGGCAAGCAATCCATTCAGCTTGAATATTGCTGTTTACACAATAGCACAGCATGCTGGGGTTCCCAACAAAACCCCTGAAAGAGTTGTTTGGAACTAATGCTCCTTTCCCACCTCTCCTGCTGACTTCTGGGAATAAGCAGCCCCAGGTGGAGGTAGGACCCCACTGGTTCATCACTCAGGTGGGGATACACTGATGGTGTGGCAGACACCATCAGACACCATCAGACACCATCTTGCTTCACCAGCTGCCCTGTAAGACACAGCAGAATATCGGGGCAAAGGATGGGAAAGGACCCCAAATAAAACATGTGGAAGATGCCCAAACAAGTGAAGTAGCCAGACATACAATACCTTCATCCACAATTTTTACAGACATTTGCCAGTGTCAACATCCCTAATGTCAGTTCACATCTCCCATTCTCCTTATTCACCTTCTCACATGAGAGGAGAGTTAAAAAATCAGTTCAAGCAATATTAAAAGCAAATGTTCCTGAAAGAACACATTACTGGGGAAAGGATTACCAACCTGAACTGGCTCAGGCACATCAGCAAGGGAGGACTGGACAAGAACATCAGTACCCAGAAAAGATGCAGCAAGATGCAGTCATGGAGGGAAGCTGAATCCTAATCCAACAGCAGGAGCTTAGTTTGGATCTGTGCTGCCATGAGTCATGCAGGTCCCAAAACAGGACCCAGACACCTCCTGAGTGCTGTTCCGTTCTCAACACACACGTTCTTGTACAAACTGATTTATGAGGCACTAGGGTAATTTAGGTGGAGCTCAATGCTCAGGCTTTTCTTAAGTTAGCTCCCAAAACAGGTCCAAACAAAGTTAATAATGATTGGTCAGAAGGAGAGGGATGGATTTTCCACATGAAGGTAAACACAACATACAAAGTATTCAAATGCATCTGTATTCCCTTGTCAAGCAGCTGCTGTTTCAGCATTTAAAGTCTCCATGTAGGAATGGTAGAAGAGGTGGAAGAGAAGAGGCTGTACCCACAGCAGAGGCCAACACAAAGCTCTTGCAAGCCTGGTCTAAGAGTTGATTCATTAAACTCAGTAAGGTGCAAGACATCATTGCAACTGCTACTGACCACAACTCCAGATCACAAGGAAGCTCAAGGCATGGATGCAGGGACTCCACTTGGGGCTGTAACAAAAGCTGTTTCGTGGCTGACCCTGCCCAAGCCTTCCCAAACCTGGAGAAGGAAGGAAGCTATACAGAGGGCAGTACCTGTGGCCAAGAAGCACGTCTTAGCAGAAGCCTCTCACTAGCACAGAAGCTGTATTTTAAAAACGTCTTTTTAGATGCTGTTTGCAATATGAGAAAAGCCTTCATCATACAGAGACAACCTAAGTAGACAGGCAGTATAATATATCTACCCAGAAAGCCCATGGGAACACATGGCAGTGCTTTTGGAACCACAGCCATGGAGCCTGGACTCCAGAGTGTAGCCACCTTCAGTGACAAACCAAAATGCCAGCAGGCAGATGAGCCACCGCTGTCCATTTCAACAGACTGTCCTGCCTGCAGCCCATCTCTCCTGGCTTTAAACACTCCACAGAGCTTGTAATGACCAAAGCATGGGGAATTACGCCCAGCCACTGTGATGCAGCCTGTGCATGGGCACAGAGAACATCCCAAGTGCTTTTGCTCTGTTCCAGAACAGCTGCAGGGCAGGTGTCCAGAGAGCTGAACCAACCCAAACCCAAACAGAGATGCACATACAAGGACACTCAGCACTCGGGGGAGCCCAAGGTATTTCTTCCATGAGGAAATCAATCAATGAGACAGAACCCCTGCTGGCAGATGGCCTTGTGTGGTATCTAGCAGAATACAACAGAACACCAGGGGCTCCTTGCTCACCGCTGATGCAAGACCCAGGTTGCAGAACCATTTTTGCAGTTGTAACTGCATGACATTTTCCAACATGCTGCCCTGCCAGAACAGTTAGTAAGTGACAACGGACTCTGGAGTGTCCGAGAGCTCAGAACTCTTGGGAAGTTTAAAGTCATCACTGTATGTGCTCCAGCTATTCCCACTCATTTGTTCAAGTTCTCTGCAGCCATCTGCCCATAAACATCTCACTTAATGCACCTCAAACCCCTCCACCAGGCAGCACCCGAGCAGCAGCTGCACACAGATTTCCCAGCTCCAAAGCCACCCAGGAGCCCGGGGCTCACATCACCACTGCAAGACCAGGTGAGCAGCTGGACAGCAGCCAAAGTAGCTCTGAACAAATAAAAAAAGACAAGCAGCTGGCATAAAAGTCACGCTTAACACAGTGTCTGTCATTTGCCATCAGAAAAGGGCAAATACAATGCAAAACAAGCACAAAAGGTACAGGAGGAATGAGGCAGTCAGCTTTTTATGAGAGGCTATGGCCTTACAATAGAATCATCTTCAAAGAAATCCAGAAAAACAAACCGTACCTGCACAGATTTATAAAAGTGGATTGGCTGGTTGGGGATTTGTTTATGTGCTTTGTTTGAGGGGATTTTTTTGTTTGTATGTACCATCGCAGCTTCTTAGTTTAGGGTTTTTGTTGTTTGTTGTTCAAGAATATCGAGAATTTAAGTACAAGGAGTACAGTAGCACCTGCCCTCCTCCTCTGTGTCCCCTCTGGCTTCTCCTTCAGCCACCACTGCTGCTCTCTGGCTGTGTGACTATATGCAAACTAGGATTGGGGTTTACAATATGCTTTGGCACATTTGCAATATGTTTCCTATCTGGAAACAGGCTCTCACCCCACAGTTGAAAGAGTAAACTACCTTGGTTCCTTTCCAGTGGGAGAGCTTAGGAGGAGGCAGCTACAGTGAAATACCCTCACCACAAAGGTGAGAGTATTTGCATTACTCTTGCATTACCTCACCGGTGTGGATATACTTTGTTCTGAGCGTGGCAGGTACTGGGTGTTCCTGCTCCCACTGCAAACAGGAACATACTTTTATACATGACAGACTGCAGATGTGGGAGCCACATTTAGACTAAGCACGTGGTCTTGGGAGACAACCAGACCTTTTATACAGCTTTCAAAGCTGTCCAGGCGGATTTCTGGATCTGCTCATCCTCGATTACAATACCACAAAGCCATCTCAGGGGAAAAAAAAAAGGAAAAAAAAAAAAAAAAGCAACAGACACACAAGCGCAAGAAGAACAGAAATCCCAGGACAGTGGGAAGTATCAGCAGAAGAGATGTTCGATCTGTAAATTGCTTTCTCCTCGTGTATCTGGGCTCTTGTGGGGCGCACAGAAGGGAATCTGGTGATACCACAGTTCTGGCCACCACAGGCTTTACTCACTCAGGAGTGAAGCCAAGCTTTAAAACACCCATTCAGCATGTGACCTGTCAGTACCACCACAGCAAACCCTGAGGCTGTGTTTGAGTGAGTTTAGGGCTGAAATGTCACAGGGAGCATTTGGGGTGCAGGACAAAGACACTCAGACTATTGGTGCGTATCTGTTTAAGACGACGCTTTGAATTTGTGCAAGTACAGCCTGTTCCTTTAAACCTGTGACCTCATTTATTTACATTACTGCAGAAAAGCACTGCCAGAAGCAACAGCTGATGACAGTCTCATGTATTTTTCCACTAAGACAACAATTAAACTGCTCCTGTGTTATTAATGAACAGATGACTTTGTGTCAAGTTGATTCAAAGCACAGGATGCCTCAAGGTTAAGCAAACCTGACTCCAGCATGTAAAAATAGAAGTTAGGTATTGTCCAGATGCTTCGCCCACCCGGTGCTCTCCCCCTTCCTCAGCCTCCTAGGCAGGAGGGCCCAGGTGTCGTGGCCACCTCTCACCACACTGCCACCAGTGTCTAGAGGTCCTGCTGCCGGGTGTCGCACTGGTGCTGAGGCACCACCTCTGCAATGCCACCATGCAGGTGAGCTGCTCCTGTACCACGGGCCTACTACCAAGGAAGATGCTGCTGCACAGGTTGAAGCAGAATTCTGCCACTATAGGCTCAACCCACTCCCAGGATATGTTTGCTTGCTTTTCACTGTTTGTATTTGTTCTCATACAGCTTCAAGAAAACTATGTATATTTTTAGAATTTATTTATTTTGTTTACATATTTCTCCCCTGGGAGGAGAAAGATGATTGATGGTGATGTTCACCAATGAGGTCAAAGAGGTGGCTACCTGTGTAGCCAATCTTGACCTGCTTGTAAAACTGTATATATGGAGTCAGAAAAATAAAGTAGAGAGCTTTCCTGCTTGACCTCCTGCTGCCTGCTTTGTTCTTTTGTGTCCTTAACAGCGACAGATATGGACAACCACCTAGACCATCTCTTCATACCACCAACACAGCTATGGCTGCAGGTGTAGGTCTGCTGAGCACCAAGGAAGCTCTCAGGGAGGGCATGGAGGCACTGGGGTTGCATCCATAGGACACAGGAGCTAAGGGCACCTTGCAGTAGAAGATGCAGCCATCACACTTGCTCACAGATGCTGCTGGAGTGATTTTAGCCACAACAAAGATGTTTCCTGGTGTGTCCTGGGGATTGTGTTATGTTCATCCTGAGGCACTGAATGAAGGGATGCTCAGATCTCCTGAACAACACAAGACACACGCTTTCCTTATTCAAGCAGGGCTCTGCTTCCCACACTTCCACAGCAATGGAGCGAATCCAAACAGATCACTCTAGGAGTGTTCCTACTCTTCAAGCAGATCTCCTCCTCCTGACCACAGCTACAGCTGAGCAGTGGTCAAGGCTTGCCCTCGCCGCTGCAGCAACCTTGACACAGCTGGAAATACTGTATTTGACCACACAGCAGGAAGGGCAACTCCCTTCTATCCACAGGGGTGGGGACCTGTTGGACCACACTCAGCCAGGTGACATTAGTAAACTCCTCACCTGTGGGATGTTCTTAGGAAACCCTGCCATGGGCTTCCCCTGTCACCCACACAGCATTCAGCACCAGCCGCGCTGCAAAAGATTAAGCTTTCAGCAAACAAAAAAAAAGTAAAAGTAAACAGCATACACAAAGAACAGCTTCCACCTTGATACACTCAATCTAATCTAGTCTTTCCCTCGAACTGAGCTGCCAACAGCCCTTCAAAAAAAAGGCAAAACTCCACATTCCAAAGAACTTGCAAGGTCAGTTTTTTCCCATGTGGGAACTATCTCAAGAGGCAAATTTGTAAACAAATTCTGCCCTAGAGGAGTCACAAGCACATCCTTGACACAATGGCTTTGAGGTCCCTTTAGAAGTGAAGGGTGTGACACTGGATGAAGAGGAAAGGTTTCCCCTCAGCATCGAGGGACGTGTGCACATGCTTGCATATTATTTCTAATTTTATCTCACTATGGTTCACACTCCACGCCACAGCACATCCTCTCCCACTGGCTTTTGAGGTTCTTGGCCTCATCTACTTTTATTTGTTTCCTCTGACACCAGGCACAGCAAAGCTGGCTCTCCCAGGGACACGTCCTAGGGAGGGAGGCAAGAGGTCACCCAAAGCCCCTTCTCCATCCAGGCTGCACCAGAGTTGCTGGCTCTGCCCAGCTCCACTCTTGGCTCCTCCCATCCCACCACCACCCATTTTCAACCACACCATCATCCCCAGGAGCTTCCCACACCTCAACACATGACTTGCTTTTTTCCACCATCAGCTTTCACCCCTTCACTTTTCCTCTTCTCATGACTACTCGATCATCTAAACTCATTCCAACTAGAAAGAAACAATCTTCTTTTCCTTGACCTGTCACTAGAAAACCTTCCTTGGATTTCAGTTTAATACTTTTTTTTTAACTTTTTACTTTTTTGTCTTAAATTTAGGTTTTTTTCCTCAGACCCTGGACACCCATGCAAACCCACACATCCCATCTATATTGTCCCTTGTCAGCTTTTCCAAGAGATGCTACTCACCTTTGGAATACCCACGAGCCTGCCCAGAAGCCACCCTCAATACTTTGGGACCACCTCTCTGCATTCAAGACAGTGGTTCCAGCTTATAACTGGAAATCTGCCCTATGCTATGGGAGTGCTAGGTCTGCTTATTTAAAAAAAACAATCCTCAAGTATTCATGAGAAAGTAAGCCAGCATCCTTCAAAGCACTGTGTTATCCTTGGGGAGCGGTCAGGAAGGTGAAAGAGAAGGCCTGCACTGAATTTTGGTAAAAAGACTAAACTATACAAGAATGTAAATAGGAATAAGGCAAGAAACCCCACATCCCAAACATACTATGGTGACAATTCTGCAGCCACCAAGGACGACTGGTCTTACCCTCCCTGGAGGGCAAGCGTTTATAGCAGAAACTCAAAATTAGTCCCATTACAACTTCTCATGGCAAAAGTATGTGTTCCCATGGGGATGCAGGCTAACATGAAGTCCAATTAAATAATCACTGGAAATGTCAGTGTAAACCCTGAAGGAGTACATACTTCTACTGTGAAATGCTCCCACTGGAAATCATATTAACAAAAAGGTCATCAAGAAATGCTAAAGCGATGTACAAAGGACGCAGGGGAAGTGAGGGGGGAGGGAACAGAAACTATTTTAATGCAATAAAATACCACAAATGGTTTTATATTGACAAAGAGTTATGGGTCTGTTTTCCCAGACAGAGGTAGAGCTGAGCAGATTTGGCCAGAACACCAAGTTTCATTTGTTTTTTAATCTATTACCAGTTCCCTCCCTGGCCATCACCATATGCATCTCTCAAGCAAGTGGCCTGGAAAGAGCCAGCACAGGAGCAGGATGCAGGAGTGGCTCAGCACATCTGAGGAGGGAGAAGGGTCCCAGCAGTGTGTCAGACATCCGTATTCCTGGATGCGTAGGAGTGGACCTTTCTGTTTAATCTGCGTGTTTTAGAGAACACTGACTTTTTCATGCTTCAGCCATCCATTTATTCTCTTTCCCCTTTTAAGGGCAACCTCTGCAGGACAGCTTCTTTCTAAAGAGAGAGCAGGCTGCTTTGTTTCTCCTGAGGGTAACACAGGCTCTTTTCTAGTCCAAACCACTGCTCCTCTACATCAGAAACACCAGCACCATGCACATTAATACGAAAAGAAAACAGGGTGCTGATAATACCACACCCCTATTCAGGAGTACCATCTATTCCTGATGAATTTAAACTCTTTTCAGACTGAAAAGTTTCTACCCTCTTGTCTAGAAATAACAATATCTGGCTCTGATTTGACATTTTCCAGCAAGGTATTCCAAAGCACACGAAGGAAAAACAGAGAAAGCAAAGGATGCTGTCTTGACATATCCCAGTGCCACCTAATCCAAAATAAAAGCAGCAGACTACTTAACTAGCATGGTACATGACAGCCTCCACTTTGACAAAAGCCTCAGGGCCAGCTCTGCTGGCACATTTATCCCAGTCTAAATGGTCAAGGAACCAAGGCCCTAAAAACCCCACATGGAAAGAGAAAGTTGACCAGATTGCATTCGTATTCTCCAGAGTCAAGGCAAGAAGGAAGCAAGGAAAGGGGGAAGAGAAAAAGACATATTTATTTACAGAATCCAGAGCTAAAAGCAATAAAACAAGGAGTAACTCCAGACAGATGAAAATAAACCCTTGTGTCGAAATAAAATAACTCCTTGTCTCCATGGGTGAGTTAACACTACTATTTCAGAGGAAACATAAGGACTGTGTTATCCCTCAATAGACATGTTGCTCTGCCTTGCTGGACTAACACCTATGAATTTAAGATTGTTTAAAATGAAATTAATCAGAGTGGTTTTGTACCTAAAATATGCCAGCAAATGTCTTATTCTTGGCTCTCATCAACTGGACAGACAGATTCCCATTACCTTAACAGAGAACAAGAAGAATTAAGAGCCCAGCACCAACATAGTGCAGGGCAAGTGCTCCAACAACAGCTTTTGCTTTAAAACATTAGTGTTCAATTGCTTACATGAGGCTAAATTTTGGCATAATGAACTGGAGGCAACCAATTCGACTGATATGACAGAAGCTTGCAAGTTATCGTCTATTTTCCAAGTCTCTTTAAGCCACTGTAAAAAACATAAAATAAAATATATGATAACTCATGTGTGGACAAGGAGTAACATTTGTTCTTCTTTTTATTACCTTTAATTAGAAGCAGCTCTTCTCTGTTGCAGTGAATCAAGCGGGAATTTATCCAGGCATGCTGCAGACTTTTTAAAGCTAGGGCATAGTAAAAGAGTTGGAGCCAATGTGTTCACATTTCTATTATTCTCTTAATTTATTTTTTCCAACCTACTCCTTCAGAGCCCTGATCTTGGAAGAAGGGTGTTGTATGCATACAAAGCAGCACTTAACCCTAGCAGAAGCAGTGGCTCCCAAACCCTCTCACCTAGTAGGTGCATTCCTGCTCCTCCAGCAGCAGGTAATGACAGATTTACAGTTGCCTCCTGACCCCACCATCCCCAGACCCTCCAGTGGAGACAGCCCAGTGCAGAAGCTCCCACTGCAGGAGCTGTGGGTGTAGCTGAGCTGGACAAGGGTGGCACTGCCCCGGGTAGCAGCCATCAGAAGCTCATTCCTTCAAGTCAGAGGGACTAGGTAGCACCTAGACCTACAAGGTCCCAGTTGCTCCCTGTAGACTTGCCAGTTTGGGTGCCTCTGCATGCGCTCTCCTGGGATAGGCTGACTGAAACCACGGGCAGGAGATCAAAAGCTTGTGACCCTTCTGGATCTCACTCTCTTTACTGGGAGCAGAATGTTCCTTTGAAAAGGAAGCAACTCCCTCATACAAGCAGAGAAACACATGAAGATAAACACTGACTTTTTTAAAGCACAGAAAACAGCTGGAGACAAATAAGAGCCTAAAATTTAGCAAAAATGTACTGTCAAGGGAAAGAGGTGCTCCTAAATCCATCTCCCACCTTCTGCAGCAGGCAGCTGTGCTGTCCCAGGGCACCACTCTGACTGTGGATGGAGCTAAGGTCAAACACACTTCACACCAATGGCAGCAAGAGAGAGAAGCTCCGTGTTACAAAGGGTGCAAAGGACAGAAAATAAAAACCAAAAACACCAAAAAAACCTCAACCAAATCAGATGACTATAACCTCTCTACACCTCTGTTGTGTGTGCTTAGTCAGAGCCCCCTGACAGTGAGACCACCCAGGTTACCCAGGACCAGATTTATCCTTCCAGTCCAGTTACTCCCTTTTTGCACCACACGGTGGACTGACTTGCTTCTCCATCTCTCCCCTCTTCCTTCTAGCCCCAAAATGCTGCTCCAGAACTAGGTCAGAGATCACCTCCTGATAGGACACAGGCTTCAAGGGAATTAACATCTTTCTAAGCAGCAGAGGACACATCAAAAACAACCTTCCTTCAGAGCGCTCCCAGATGTGAGGCTGCCTTCACTGTAGATATTAATTGAAGCAAAGAGTTTCCTGCACTAAAAAGTCACAAAGTGTTTAAACAAAATGAAACAACAAAAACCCCAAGTTTTACTACAGAACCACAGGGCATTCATCAACACACTGTGCAGAGACCATGAGCATCCTTGGATTTTCCAGCTGCAGAAAGATGTCCTTGTATCCCTCTGTGCCTCCTGCCCACAGCAGTCCTCATTCTGCCTCCCCACAGGGTGTCCTGACTGGGCAATGGGCTGATGGCCAAACCCAAGGGGACCAGAGCACATTGCAGCTTTCCCACAAACCCCAACACTCAATGCATCAAGAGCAGGTGAAAGGCCTGCCAGAGGGAGCTGAAGCAAATGCAGTGTTTGAGACAGCACCTCGATGCAGTCTCCTCTCAACAGGACTCTTTGCAGCCTTTACTTTTAGGTAAGGCAGAGCAAGGTGACATCCATGATATATACACTGCTCTGCTTTAAGCCTCATCTTACCAAACACTTTTGTGACAGCAACAAATTAACTTTTACAGTACAGAGGTGTTTAAAAAACTGCAAACGACAGATTCAGGTGAGAAGTTAGAATCAAAGATTGAGAGAAACAACTGCTCACAGTAATTCAGGTCAGCCTTGTGATTTCTGTAGCCAGCACACTCCCAGGTCCACCAGGGACTTCCCAACAAGGCCAAAGCACCACACACAATCTTATCTCACAAACAGAGGGACAATGCATTAGGTTATCTTCAGATTACCATAACCTAGTTCTTTAAACAGCATGACTTCTATAGCCCTGCAAGCTGATGCTGAATATTTGAGAGGTGTTTCCCTCCTGGCTGGCCAGTGAAATTGCAAAACAGGGAAGCATTGAGACGTGTGCACAGTGCTCATATATATGGCATTTCTTCACTTTTGAGTTGCTTGCATAAGTAACAACCCCTAACTGTAATGGGGCTTTTCACAGAGTAAAGAGTCATAGCCTAAAGACAAGGGATGAGCCTCCACTTCAAATGCATCTTAAAGCCAAGACAATCTCACTAAAAACTTCTGTGCTCATAAGTGTAGTAAAAACTTTGGCCGCTGCTTTGGAAGGAAACCACCCATGTATAGGTCTAAAAAAAAAATACTTATAAAATGGCTCATCTGTGGTAGTTAAGATGCAGACACCACTAAAGCCTCAAACACAGCTACTCTTCCACCCTAAGCCTCTCCAAAAAGTTGTGCTCACCTCAAGGATAAAAAGCCAGAAGACAGACGAGCACACTGTCCTAGAAAGATTTCAGTAGCAGAACTTCTCACCTCTGGCAGGGCAAGGGTAAGGGCAGCACATGAGGCATTCAGCTAATTATAACCCAACATCTACCTACCAAGAACATCATAGGGAATGTTATCCCAGTTTACACAGAACTGGAACAAGATTTTTCTTTACAAGTATCAGAGAGGTTTGCCTAATGTAACAGTTTGCTTCTTAACTCTTAGTTCTTAATTACAAGGATATAAGAAACTGGGGAACCAAAAAAGGTAAGGAAAAAAATTTTCTTTCTATTCCTCCTTTTCCAATACAGTGTAATTGCTCTCTACCCAAGGGCAGTTAAAACGTGATAGGCACCATGCAAGCCAGCACAGCTGCCATAATCTGGGAGAAAATGCCACATTTACCATTACTGTTGAATAGGCAAAGTTCAGAGGTACCTCTCATCTGCAGAAGTATGCCCTCAAAATATGGTAAAGACCATGGTCTCCAGCCACACTTTTGTCCCAATTTATCTATATGCAAAAGGTAACAACACACACAACTAATTTTCTAATGTGATGGCCAAGAAGATTATTTACTCCAGTAGAAAGATACTTTAAGCACCAGCAATCAGAGTCTGAACACTGAAGGTGAAATCTCAGCCCTGAGAGAGAGAGAGCAGAAGCTTTTCCCCCAGTGACTGATAAGACCAGTTCTCCTCTGCAGCAGAGGGAACACACTTTATTTTTAAATGTTAAGTAATGCATGTGAAACATTCAGTGTTCATAAAACTACACATTTCCCTATTACAACCATGACCTAATACTTATTCAGTGGAGATCTCTGGTGGAAATAAGTGCCAGGCACGTGTTCTGTTGGTCAGCTGGATTTGCTGACCATTACATCAAGTTTTACTTTCAAATACACTTGTGCAGTGTAATCCAATTAGGGTTTAAAGCAACACTGACACTGTTAAATTATATAATTAATGACAGTAATAATTAATGTATTTGTATAAATTATGACCAGGTCAGGTATTTCAAAGTATTTTGAAATAAATAAATACATAAAGCAAGTAATTATTCATATTGTAAGCGTATCAATCCCTCTGTAGTTGTTTCAACTTTGCTGATATGTGACTCTAGTGTGGTAAGAGATCTGAAACTATTCTTAGACCATGGCAGAAAGCATGAAGTGGTTTGTTGGCAGGTCTCACACTCCCCACTATAATGAGAGCAAGTCACTTCATTTATTTCCCCGTCAGATGAGCAGAGAGAAGACCGAAAGCCAGAGCATAAATAAGCTCCTCAGACTGTGAACAAGAACAGAGAAGGAACCAGTTTTTGTGGAGAAACCAGCTGGTTCCTCCCCATCTCCTTTGCAGAAATCCAGCCATGAGTTTATAGCATATAGTGGGAATAAAAAAAAAAAAAATCTGAATCATATTTTTCACCTCTGCTTTTGAATTCCATTGCCTCCTTGAAGTCAAACACAGAAGCCTTTACAAACTAAACACAAGACTTAAGCAGGTTCACAAGGCTCCCAGTGCTGGGTCTTGAAGGAAAAGGAAGGACAGAGGATAGAGACAAGGCCACTAGACCCTGGTCAGGGAGACAAAGGCAACTTCTCTTGTGTCAAAAGCTGTCAAGATGTGCTAGCACAGATGCTTCAACTTTTCATTTTTGTTTCCTTTGTAGATTTAATTTAACTTGTAGGGGGAAAAAAAAGCTGAATTTCAAGCCTAAACATCTCAGTCAGGGAAAAAAGAATTTTCATCTGAATGCAAATGATTTTCTCACTTTCCATTTTTAAGTCCCAGTAGCAAACTCAAGCACATATGTCCCCAAGACTCCAGGCCACTCTGCTATGGGCTGAGGTGCTCAGGGAAGCAGAGACCTTCTCTTCTCTCAGGGAAGGCAGAGACCCCCTTACTGTTGGGTTTGCAGGAGGGGAAGGGTACAACCCTGCCAAGAAGGACCAGGGCTGCTGACCCAGCCTGGAGTCAGCACCACACTCTTCCCCCTCCCCAAATTCAGCTTTGACATTGGTCTCAAGCAGAAGGGACACTGGGTTTGTATCACCAGTTCTGCCTCCTCTCTCTTCCAACACCAAGGAAAAAAAAAACCAAATTAAAAAAAAAATCCATAAAAAGTGAGGCTTTTAGGTTTCAGCAAACTATCGTCTAGGAGTGTTGGGGGAAATATGACCTCTTTCTATTTTGTTTATAAACAGACCGAGCAGCAGCTTCAGCCCTGACAGCTCAGGCTGCCTACAGCCCGTGTAGCAGGACTGTAAAATACAGGATTCTTAAGGGTTTATTTTTTGTAAAAACAGAGGATTTATGCCTGTCTCAAGTGTTGCTGTGCCTTGTGGCAAAAGAAATAAGCAAATCTTTCTTCTTAGGAGCTTAAATCAAAATTATGCATATGTTATGCTTATGACCAAAAAAACGTTAAAAGAAGCAGCAAGGAGACACGCGGATAGAAAAGGAGGAACAGAGGTCTTAAAATCCTCCATGCCACAGCGCGCACGAAACCCTCCCTTGTCACAGCGCTGCTTTATACATTGGGCTGCTACATTAAAAATAAACCAGACCACCTCTTTTTAACTCGCGCCTAATAAGGCGCACCATACATCCATTTATCTATAGATCACGGCCCGGCCTTGGAAAACAGCACAGGGTTTCTGTGCTGCTCCAAAAGCCTGGGGCACCTCAAGCCCTGGGGGCTGCGGGGCCAGGCAGGGCTGTAACCCAAGCCCCGGCTCCGGCGAGGGGACGGAGCCCGCGGCGTGGCCCCAAAACGGCAGCGGGGCCGCGGGCTGACAGGCAGCACCAAACATGGAGAAGGTGGCACCGCATCAGGGGGACGGGAACTTGGCCGGCCCGGTTAGCAACCAGTGTTTGCAAACACAACACGGGGGATCAGATGGGCCGGCGATAAATTAGGGCCGGGCGGCGCAGAGCGAGAGAAATCACTCAAAGTAACAGAGCCAGGCAAAGAGGGCTCCCCGGCCACCCCCGCTTTCGTTTTAGCGCCTGGACCCCGCGATGGGGATGCGCCAGCTCCGGCGCTGCTGAAGCACGACGGAAAAAACGCTATCTGTCAAGTGAAACTAAATAACGAGTACTTCCAGAGCCACTCCCCCAGCTGGGAAACTTAGCCATAGCCTTCCTAAACGCTGCTTCATCCCATTTCAAAGAACGAGAGGTGAGTTACGGTGATGGGGGAGCTCCCCGCTACAGGCTCCCCGAGGTGAGGTCTGCTCCAGCCCAGCTCATCCCTACATCCAAAAAGCAAAGGATTTGGGCTTTCTGTCTTCCGGCACACTTCCGGAGCTGTTGACAGGCCAGTTTCGGGAGGGGATTTCTCCTAAGCTGGGCTTTGAGGTAACATTTCTCAGCACCTGAAAACCAAAAACGGCCCAAGGACTCCCACGAGCACCTGGTTAAACCCAGAGCAGCATACAGCTGGAAGGTGGGAGAAGGGGCTGCCACAACCTGCCCACCGGGCCCGACAGCTCAGTGCTGCCCAATTACTGCTCTGCAGCTTCATCCCAGCCACTATCTCACTCCAGGTACTGAAAAAGTACCAGTGTGAGGTTCAGAGAAGCTACAGTGCTTTCAGAGGAACACAGAGAACTCTTTCAGCACACCACTTTTTCTAAGGATAGGAAGGCTTGCAGACTACAATCACATATCCAGCTGCAAAGGCTGTACAACAGAAGGATTACCACCAGAAAGGCAGGACTCAAGTGGCAGCCTCGCCCCACCAAGCATCTCAACTCCCTCTTCCACAGATGAAGGGCATCATCATGACCCCAGAGACTCAATAAAAGCATACTGGGATCCTGTAGCAGATATCAAAACAAGCCCAGCATGACCATTGCCAGGAGCAAGGAGACAGTTCAGCAATTTTAAGCTTCCACAAGATAAACACACAGAGAAGTATCTCACAGGACCCTTAAGGTCCTAGAAAGCCATGAAACTCAGCTGAGGAAAAGGGATTAAGTACCAGCTCACTCCCTTCTCCTGCCACACCATGCGGGTTCGAAGTTGCAAGCTGCACAGAAAAATTAAGTAAATTAAATACATACAGTATGAGCTAAGCAGCAAATCTTTCCATAGTTTCCCACTGCCACAGCCAGTCTCTGCCAACCATGCCTCCAAATGGCATAAACACCCAGGGGAAAGGAAATTTAATCTAGAGGGCAGCGTTGTTATAAATAGGATCTCAAGAATAAAGTGAAGAAAGGGAAGTATCCTTGGATGATGCCTTAATTGGTGGGGCTCATCTCCACCCAAGCACTAAGGGATAAACTTATATTCCATATTAAAACAGGAGCCTTTACAGGAAAGCCATATACATACATAATCACTCCTACACAGAAACACAACACTTTCAGATGACTTTTTAAACAAATAAGCTCCCTCTGTCAATTATTCTGACCCCATGTCACCAATACAAGGCTTGAATGCTCCTTAAGTTTTGCTGACTGGTCCATGACACAATGCCTCAGACCAAGTGACCTCCCGTGTCTTTCCTCCCCCCTCCCTTCTACTCTCCCACTGTCCATCTCCAGCACCTATGAGTCCAGTTTTACATGGACTAAAATAAGGCTGCTAAGTAAAGGTCAGTCTGGCAAGCTAAAAGAAAAGTATCCTCTCCTGGACCTCTGCTCCTTGGGCTATAAATACTCAGAATAAGCACTGGGGGAAATTCTTTGTCTGCACACACAGACACCAGGAAGCAGATTTCCTCCTTCTTCCACTTTTCATCCCTTCTGCTACTCAAGGACAACATTCATAGGAAAGCAAGCATCCCCCTGCTACCAGCTCCATGATTATTTTGCTTTACTTTGCTTTGGAAGGCATTTGCTTTGCACTGGTGACCTGAGGCACACAGGCCTTCCCAGAGATAAACAGATGCTTTCAAGGTCCAACCATCAGCGAGGCTGACACCAGAGAGCACACACTGCAAAGCCAACCACACACTGAGTCTGGGCAACAAGGAGGATTACCTTTTAGGACTAGGGGCTCCTTGCCTTCTCGCTTGAGTGACTCCAGCACTATGTGGAGTGGCTGGGAAGGCATCACTCTGCTTGGCTCATTGGTATTCTCATCATAAACTACGATTTCTTTGGAAAAGATTCTCTTGAAGGAGTCCTTGCCTTCCCGGCAGGAGATCAAGTCCAAGACGGTGATCTTGCCCTGCTGGAGCCTTCTCCGGCTGATCTTGTCAGAACAGTTAATGTGGACAGCCCCTTGAATGTGGCTCTTATTATACTCCATGAAGGGCCTGCAGTCAATGATCACAGGCCCCTGGTTCTGTTGGTGGCTCTTGCTGCATTTGGTCATCTTCTTGGCCAGGTCATTGGGGTAGATGATTTTGATGCTGGCGAGCTGCTTGGCACTGCCCGAGACGGGGCTCCCCACTCCGCCCAGCGGGCTCAGGCTGCCGGCGTTCTCATTGCTGTTGACCATTTGGTTGGCAGGGCAGGCGGGGGAGGCTCCGGCGTGGGTGCTGCTGGTGCTCGCTTGAGTTTGGGCCTGAGTGTCCTTGTCGTATGTTGCCACAGTGCAGCAACTGGCACTGCTGCATCCACAACTCAGGGAGCGTGCAGAGCCGTTGGATGAGGGCATATACGTGAGATTAGCAGTCTTTAGGGACACGACAGCTGCGCCAAGCAGACCGGAGTGGCTCTCACCAGCAGAAGAGGCAGGTTCAAGGAAGCTAGAGTCTAAACACAGGTTGAGATCCTGAGGTCTCACTGGCCTCGAAAGTGCCACTACTACCCTGTCGTCTAAAGGAGATGGAGGCATGAGGAGGCTGAGCACTAGCAAGTTAAGAAGAACTCAAGATCACCCTGAAAAAGAAAAAGCAGAAGGGAAAGAAGAAAAAAGGTGATGAAAACAGATAATGAAATCACATAAACTTATAGATCCAACAACTTATTTTGCCAACACCCGCTATTCCTATCCTAACAACCCCTTCTGACAGTTACCAGCTCCCAGTAGTTGCTAAAAAGCCTTTTCAGTGCTGCAGAGAATACTTCAGCCATCTGCATGTGCGCTCATGGCACGCAGAATCCACACGAGCAGCCTGGACTGTGCAGTGACAGCCAGGAAGAGTCATTTAGCTACATGCAGATGGTGCTGAGCTATTCCGAAACCCCAGGCTGTAAGGTTCAGCCCTGATAATGACAGGGGCACGCTCCTTCATCCCGTTGCTCACTGAAAAGGAAGCAACTACTGAGCTGAGTCTACTACAGGGAGGAACGCGTAAGAGCTGAGTAGCTGAATGTGTCAGGGGTGATATGCAACTTTTCCAGCGTGCTGGAATAAAATTAGCCTGTGAATAAATTTTCTGAGACAATTACAAACTTGAACACGTAAGGCTAAACAAAAAATGCCCCGAAGAAAACAGAAAAATTAGCTTCTGGAGGTCCTTGTAAGCGTGCACCTTGCACTTCCCTCCTCCCTGTTAGAGGTGAATCCAGTCCCAGTTAAGCCCCTAGCTCCAGGCTCAGGAACGCTGATGTTCTCCAGCACTCCGTGAGGCAAGTTCCCCGCTCCCCACACATTTCACAGCTTCTACAAAGAGTGGTCCCCTCTGCCCCAGCCAAGGTCACTGCCTGCCCAACCTTTGCCTTCCCATTCGCTAAGACGCAGCACGCAGCATTTGAATCCCCCCCGCTTCTACTCGGTACACAAGGAAGACGACAAGAGCAAAATACTCAAAGCCAGCCCTGACATTACGTGCCCTCCACCACCAACTTTGCGAGCAGTCGCAGCTCTCTCTGAAAAACCCATCCCAGCACCAACTTTAACTCCACCAAGCCCCCGGAGCGGGGCGAGCACTCGCGGCTCCCGTCTGCCGCCCCAGCCGGCTCCGCGCCGGGCCGGCTCGGAGATGTCCATCCCGCACAGGGGGTGGCCGGAGGGCATTGCCACCGCCAGCAGCCACCGCTCTACGGAGCGAACCCCCGGGCACCTCCGGAGCGCGGAAAGGTGCCGCGACCCGCCCGCCCGCGGCACGGCGGAGCGGCCGCCCAGAGCGGGGCCAGCGGCGGCTGGCTCGGGACGCTTTCCCAGCCCGTTCTTTTCCGAACCCTCTCCTCGCCCTATTTTAGGGTAAGAACTAGGATAAGGGGCCCCTGAGCGCCTTCGCCTGACGCAGTTAATTTTTTAAATAAAGGAGGGAGACAAGCCAGTTCCCCCAGCGAGGGGAAACAACCTAAGAGCCCACGAAAAGCGGGAAGCTGGAGTTTTGCCCCCGATCGCAGGGACCCGGAGATGCCGACAATGGCGCGGCGGGCCGGGCCAGCGCTCCCCGCCGCGGCAGCCCCCGCGCGGGCTCCGGCAGCCGCGGGCCCCCGCTCCGCGCCGTGCCCCGCACGGCTCGGCTCCGCCGCCCCGCACTCACCGGCGCGTCGCGCTCCGGCCCGGTGCGCGGAGGTGGCGGCGGCCGCCGCGGGAGGTGCCGCTGGTGCCGGTGCGTGTCGCGCCCGCTGCCCCGCGCGCCGCCCGCCCCGCGCCCCGCGCGCCGCCCGCACCATCCTCGTTACTTTCTCTTTTGCTACCGCGTAAATGTACGGCCCGGAGTGGGCGGGGCCCGCGCCGACGGGCGGCCGCGCCGGCCAATCGGAGCGCGGGGGCCGGCCCGGAGGTGGGGCGATGACGTCACCGGCAGCCAATGGGAAGGGCGCGGCTCCGGCCCCGCGCCCCGGGGCAGCCGCTGCTCCCCGCGGACGGGCGGGGGCGGCCCGCGCGCGCGGCCCCGCGGCAGCGCCCCCCGCAGGCCGGGGAGAGCGCGGGCGGCATTCCCCCCGGGAACGGGACGGCCGCTCCAGCTCCCGGGACAGGAGAGCTGGCCAGAGCCGCTCCAGCTCCCGGGACAGGAGAGCTGGCCAGAGCCGCTCCAGCTCCCGGGGCAGGAGAGCTGGCCAGAGCCGCTCCAGCTCCCGGGACAGGAGAGCTGGCCAGAGCCGCTCCAGCTGCCCGTCCGCCGCTGCCCGTCCGCCCCGGCCCGTGCGCCCCGGCCCGCCGCACGGCGCTCGGCAGTGAACGAGCGGATGCTGTTTAGGTGCTTTTCCAAGCGGTCCGTCCCTGTCACAAACAAGCCCGCACGAGGTACTCGGGAGGAGGAAAAGCCAGCAAACACATTTCCTTGGCAGCGTCGCTCTGCCAAGCGCCTCATCTCCCTCTTCCACAGATGAAGGGCATCATCATGACCTCAGAGACCGACCCTCGTGGGTCAGTCCATCACGCATCAATCCACCAAGGCAGAGACAGGGAAAGTGGCATCTCCAGAACGATGCATCCTAGCAGTCCACCCTGACCATGGGAGCACTGGAGAGTGTCACCTACAGCCCAGCATGCAAAGCCTTAGAGCTACAGGAGGAAGGGTGAAGTTGGAGCAGATACAAACAAGCCCACACTAAATACATGGGAGTAGAACAGTAACTTCCCCACACAAAAGCAGTAAATCACAGGGAGGGCAGGAGATGTGCCCCACACTGCCCTGGAGGTCCCTGCCTGCCTGACCCCCAGATTAAAGATGGATCCAGCTGCTCCATGTTACAGAACCTCAGATAGAACCCAGCTTTGGGACATTGTCCAGTAAAGATCCTGAATGTTCAGATTAGACTGGGCTCTCCCAGTGTAAAAAGGAAAGCAACACAGGCCAGAGGACAAGATTTTAAGGATCCATTAGAAGGATAAGCATGAATCCATTTCATCCTTTCTGTCAGAGGTGACATGGGCAAAATAATGAGCTCTCACCCTTCCTATGTGAGCACTAGAAGGTGAGAATTGATTTTCAAGCCACATGGATCAGCTCATCACACACTAGGAGGGTACCTGGCAGCAGCACAGGATTTCTGTACCCCTTTCCTTCCTCACTGTGCAATCTATTTACACATTTCCTGGTTCAGCAACCACATCTCGTCATGTACCAGTCCATCACGTATCAATCCACCAAGTCAGAGACAGGAAAGTGGCATCCCCACAGCAATGCCCCCTCCCATGTCCTTCCTAACCGTGGGAGTGACAAAGCATTTCACCTAAAACCAGGAATGCTGACCCTTTGAGCTACAGGAGGAAAGATGAAGTTAGAGCTGGCAAGAAGTTGTCAGCATGATAACATTAAATCTAAATTAGCCCCCAAAGATTTTGGTTCTGGGATGTATGGAGATAAATAATAGTAAAAAAATCATCATCCAGCAACCCAGGTTAAAAAAATATTAAACCAGCAAGATTTTAGAAGCACTGAATACTTGATTTTTTTATAGGAGTTCTAAGGTAAACATCAAGTCAAATCCTGTTCCTCACAGCCATTCTTTAAACAATCAGCTGCTTCTCCTAAATGTTTCTTGTAGGACAGCAACTTATCTAGCACAAACTCAGGCTTTTGTTTTCCAGTGTTGTGATACCACAGCAGGGCACCAGTTCCCCTGCACGCTGCGAAGGCAGGAGAAGTGGGGGAAGCTCTCACTTGTAACAGCTTCACCTCCACCAAGCTGCTCCCACTGAGAGCAAGCGTGGGGAAAGACTTTGAGCAATTAAGTCACAGAGTGACTTCACGCAGCAAAGACCACTGTCTGGAGGTCATTACCTTCTGAAAGCTTATATAATATAAGTCCCCATGCTACCCAGCATAAATGCAAACCAGGCTTTAACAGAGCTGTGCAATTGGTGCATGAACAGCTGCCCTCCCCAGCGAGAGAGCAAACAGCTCGATGGAGAAATGCACTATTCTCAGACTCCACAAACACCGGTCAGTTCCCCAGAGGTGCCACTGTGAGACACCACTGGAGCACTTCCATGCTCTCCATTCCTCTTCATCCTTGGCTAGCCGAGGTTGGCACTGGGCTCACAGCAGAGGAGGGGTAGCTCGTGCTTCCCTCAAAACATCCCTTTCAGGCCACACTTGGGCTTGGGGAAGGAGCTCCTCATGGGATTGTGTTCAATTCACCCCCTGAAATGGCCCCTCCAACCAGGGCAGCTGGAAACCATGTTCCTGTTTGTGCATCTCCCAAAGCTAGACATCTCCTAAGGCAAACATTTGCTAGAAAACATTCAGAATCATTGATTTAACAACCTTTTACTTTCTAACCAAAGTTCTCAGTACAGTACTAATGATGTGCACCACGAAAATGTTTTTTGACTTTCTTATGGAGGACTTCTCCTAGCAGGAGAGCTGTGCAGAGGTTACTCACAGCAAGCAATGCTCCCTTCTGAAGGATACTCAGCCTTTGCCAAGTTTTCTCACAATACAAAGAGAGGCCAAATGTTATTTTGTCTCATATTTTGTTTGACTTTTTATTTTTCTACGAATGTCGCCTGTAAGTTGCTATTCCACCCAAATTTCAGAGGATTTCCTACACAACTTTACTGACTTCATGCTTAATACATTTTATTAGCCTATGACATAAGATTGGCCTTTTTCCTGTTCTCAGAAACCACAGCCCGCTGTGACTTTTTTTTTTCTGAGCATATTCAATGAACAGCTTTCTAAATGCTTTTGCTTTCTGTAATTCAACACCCAAAACAGACAAGACTTATCTATTCCCCAAAAACTAAACTTCTATTTTCTGAAAAGCACACAAGAATTCTTACTATGAAAGCTGGCAGATCATAGTTAAATTCCCACTTCCAGCAATAGCAGCACATTGGATTTTGACATTTATTTTCCTCAAATGCTTTTGCCACCATGGTGCACTTGCTCAGACATTTAAAGAAAAGCACATGCAGACAAAGTGAAATCATCTCAGAATTGAAGCAAATTCTCACAAACTCTCACAGTATACTAACTGCATAAAATCCAATCAAACCCGTTCAACCTCACAAAAAGAGTAAAGATTGCTAAAAGAACATGCTGAATATTTAACAGATGTGAAAAAGAGGCCATCAAAATTCTCGCCAACAACACAGACACCCTTTACTAAGTGCTCTCAAACTAAACAGTTCCTTCTTATTGAAAGATTTCTTCCACATCAACCATTCTTCTACTCTACAATCAGGGACCATTTATCGTGTTTAGGATTAGAAAAAGACCCAGAACATAGTTGCCTTCACCAACACAGCCATGTACATCACCTGCCCTGCACCTCAGCAGAGAAGAAGGTCTGTTGTCCTGTCCCTTGAACATTTAAATCTCTGGAGTCATATATGAAGAAAGGATTTCATTTGTTGAACATATGATTGCAGAATGAGGCACTCCAGTGTTGGCTGCTCTCTGCGGTAGCATTATTCTGGTTTTAGGGGCACAGTAACAACCAAAGCCAGGAGTTCGCAGTAATAGGCTATATGTAAAGACAGCAAAGGACAAATGCCTGTTCCTCCTGAGACTGTCACTTGAACAGAACAATGCAAGTTCCCAATTTTACTGGCAGAAACGGGAAGCAAGAAGCTGAGTGACTTCCCTAAAGTGACACAACAGCTTACACAGTGGAGCAGAAAATTGGGAAACTGGGGAAAACAAAGGTGCTAGCCAGCACAGTATTACAACTGCAAACCTGTAGCTTGCACTTCATCAGGTATCACATGAACTGGCTAAAAAAAAATGTCCTCAGGGGCTAGACTGAGCTTCTATGTGTTCACTACTTAAGTTTGCCCATTTGTTTTTTTAAGCATTCTTTGATTCTTGTTAGGTTTTAATGCATCGCATGGCACCTTTGTTTGTTCTTGTTAGAAATGTCAGTTCACTACAGAGACAAAGCTGAGAAACCACTGTTAGCCATTCTGTTAGCCTTTTGCAAGAAAATTATATCCCCCTTTTTCCTTTCTTTTGAAAGACAGTTTCAAAAGCACCTTAGTAAAATACAAGCTTCCCTCTTAAGTGATCGTCTGGTACAAGAGGAAACAACCTGTTTTAGACTAACAGTTCATCCTCTAAGCAAGGGAGTGGGATTGAAACTGTGCACAAAATGAATTTATAAGAAAAATGAGAGCCAGTAGTAAACATAAAGATGCATCCTGGTACTCCTGCTTGCTTTTTATGGCTTATCCCCAGTGGGGAAGCTGCTATAAAATGACCTAAGTGAGAAACTGAAATGCAACAGCTCTGGCACTGTAACTCCACGTGGATGCTCTTGCTGCACAGCTAGCAGTCTATGTGGGTTTGGTAAAGCACAGGTGATACCCGGTGTCCCTTCCCTGGGGCACCCCCAGGACAGTTAGGGCAAGGAGGTCATGATGGTGAGCAGCACCCTTTAAACAAAGCAACAACACAGGCGGTCAGACAGGGGAAGTCAGCCCACATCTCCTGCCCATGCCTGCTCCAGTTCAGCTCTGGGTCACTGCCGTGGGACTGTGGTCAGATACTCACCCCACAGCCCCTGCAGACATCCCTGCCTTCCCTGTGCTTGGTGGCAGGGGACAGCCCAAGACCACCCTGCAAACACCATGAGCTGCTGCAGCCGGATGAATTAGTTTGATGAATTAGGGAACAAGGCAATCTGGGGAGTTTGCTTCCAGCACCCCCATCAGCATCCCCCCAACCCTTCTGCCAGCAGAGTGTGGGGATGGCCGCACATTGGGAGGAGGGGGAAGTGGTTCAACACCTTTAAGGTGCTGGAGTGAGATGATATGTGCTCACAGACTTGTTTATACAATTTCATTAAACAAATGCAGCTACAGACTGACATTTTAATTCCTCTATATGACATTTACCCAGGGCTTCAAAACAAACATATTTCCACTTACCTGGCTGTATATGCCACCTTTAAAGCAACAGAGGAATGATTAAATAGGAGTTTGCTTCAGTAAAGTCAGCTAGTTTTTCAAACCTGTCTGGGTCCAACCTGCTCATTTTTATTTAAGTTTCTCTAATCATCTCTGGCTGCAGCCTGGCCAGGAATCTCAGCAGGACAGACAGAGATTATTTTCTTAACAGTCCTTTTATCATTATGATTTTTCCATTTAAACTGTGGCTGTTTGAGTGAACAGACAGTTACTGGTCTCTCCAGGGTACTAGTACCTTAGAGATCAGAAGAGAGACTGGTTACAAGAAATCTTCAGGTGTATTCCGGCAGCATCCACACCACCAGCATGAAGCAACACATCAGGAGCACACCAGGAGCACATCAGTAGGACAGGACACGACAGGCACATCTGTGCTGCTCAGGAGGGGACAAGGACTGGGAGGAAAGGAGTGAAAGAGTATGAAAAAGAAAAAGGAGCTGCTTTCTGAAGGTCTTTATTTATAAATTACCTCCAGGCCAGACACAGTCTTACTTCATTTTCTTAGAACTTGGGTGAGATCCCTCACTCTGTTTCTCCTTAGGGGAGCCAAAGGGGAAGACACTGGTGATGAGGAACAGAGCAAGAGGGCTGGAAACAGTCCAGTTGGAGCCAGTCCCATAACTCCGTTCATCAGTTTGGGGTCATAAAGGCTAGTCCCTCCTGTCTTCAAAAAGAGATCAGGGAATGTGAATTATTCAAATTGGCCCTGTTGGAAAATAAGTGCGCAGAGAGTCGCTGCCGTGGCAGTCGCCGTGAGCCGGGAGTGCTGCAGAGCTGGTGGCGGCCAGCTGGGCCAAATCCCACCCCCGCCCGCCTCACACCCAGCCCGCCCGATCGATGCCGTGAGAGCAAACTGCGCCTTCCGTGCACAAGGTCTCCTTCCCAGAGGCGAATATCCGATTGTCCTGGCCTGGCAGCTGCAGCTGCTGTGCACAGGGCACAGGAGGGCATGCTGCGGCTGACACGGTGCGACAGGGCACTGCTGGGGCTCCTGAAAGGACCCCAGCTGAGAGAGATGCTGTAGGTGTCATCCTGGGCTTTCCTACCCCCCTGCAAAGCCAGGTGGCAAAGGCTTTGCTTCTCATGCCAGGGTGGATGGCTCCCTGTCTGCTAAAAGTGACAACTCTTACCTTGGGTGTGCTCTCCCTACTGTTTTTCCTTTCATGGATCAATGTGGTTCCTCTCTCCTGAGCCACAACAGTGAGAATACTCTGTCTTGCATATTTCTGCCTCCACCCCCACAAACAAAAGGGAAGCAAGACAGGAATATGACCTTTATGACTTATCTGCACTTTGAAGTGTACCAGAACAGATCATTAGAGATGCTGGTTTCAAGTGCCGCTGTAGCTGCTTGAGCAGCAGCCCTGTATAGCCCTAATTTGGGAAGAGCAGCTCCTGGTTCTCATCCTCCAGAGCAAGCTTTCAATCAAGCCTTGCAACTGAACCACAGTTTTGGTCCTGCAGATACTAGTCAGGCTCTGAAGGTCAGAGGTGTGGAAAAGTGCAATGCAAATGAAGCCCTTGCAGACAGCAAATTTGTGTCGATAGTGGAGCTGAGCTCTCATCAGCCTCACTCACTGACATAAGTGACCCGACTTTCGGGGGTCAAATAGCAGCCCAGATAAATGGCATTAGCTGCCCTGATTTACAGGCAACTTTTAAACTCAGTGCCTTGTACCTGTGTCACCTCCAGCTGCCTGCCCTCCACTGGCCCACTGAGACAGGAACTGGCAGAAGAGGCACACATCCTCCTTCCTCTACCTCTCCCTGCACCAGGCTCTAGGCCAAAACAGCAAAGGGGCACAGAGCAGACGAGACCCACGGGCAAACACCACCCATGCAGGGAAATCATCAGCTATGCTCCTTTGCTCAAGGACCACCTGAGCCTCCACAGCCTCTCTCAGGGCACAAATGACACGGCTCACTCACCTGATTAACCAGGTGAAAGGACACCAGGCTCCCAGCCCTCCCACCAGCCCACAGAGATGAGGGGGTGGAGGACCACACAAGCAGGCTTCAAGGAGAAGCACTTCAGTCAGCCTTCAGCAGCGCTGCACTTTGGCATTTGCAGGTGTTTCGGAGGAAATTAATTGAACTCTCATGAAACCACTCCAAATGTTAGTCCTAAGAGAACATCCTCACTCATTTGTTTATGGTGGATGCTTTGTACTGTGAGTTGCTGCATCTAGATTAGCATTCAGTGCCACTTTCCACCCCACCCCATTTCTGTCTGTATTAGGCAGAGCTGTCAGCATCTCACCTTCAGTGAAAAGAACATCAATATTTCCTGCCAGCAGGCAGGGGAGGCTCTATGCAAAGCCAGAGTTTTAACAGTTTAACAAATGTGCAGACTTGCAAACCTGGAAACTTGTTCTTGGCCAACTAGGTATCTGGCTTAGCCCAGCTACCTCCCTCCTTCAGTACAGCTGCTGCCAGAAGGGAAGGAGAACAGGTTCTCTTCTGACCATGCCTTCTGCATGGCTACACTGATGGGAACAACTCCTGAACCACACAGACCCTCCCCATGGGCTAGGGAAACCTTTCTTACAGTATATTTTAAAGCAACTCTTCTTCTCCAGACTGGGCCTCAAGCAACTTCCCCTCCATGGGATAAACAGCTTCTTCCTCAGCTTGATTACAGCAATCCTAAAATTGGAACTGAGGAGCTAACAGGAAGAAAGAGCTGGGATCTTATTGAGATCAACTCTATTTCTGTCATGTTGACTGAAATAGGCAGTTGACCTTGTTCTACTTATGACTACCTCAGTGCAAGCCACAGCTTGCTTTATCACCAGCATGGGGCAAGCAGGTACCCCAGAGAGTTCTCAGCACCCTCTGCTTGTCTCACAAATCCCATTCCTCCCACTATGGTCAAGCAACCAGCAGTCACCCCCGTGCAGCCAAAGCCAGGCAACAGGGAAAGAGGAGCTCATCTTAATGGGCTCCAGAATTTCAACTCATTAGTGAATGAGCAAAGTGCTCTGGGTCACAGGACGAAGTTTTCTCCCTCCTCCTCCACTTCCCTGAGGCAGTGAGCAATAATTACGTTCACCATTTTCCTCATGCTGATAGACAAACCAGTTTAACTGCAGAGGGTGCTCCCCTTGCCAGTCAATTGTACCAAAGGCTACTGAGGCCCACTGGAGTTTACACAGCTTTCATTAAAGAAATTTTCCATTTGAAAGGAAGATGGGATTTTAATCAAAACCATCTCCTGCCTCCAAAGAGCCTCCCTCCAACCAGAAAACCACTCCACACTTCCTCCTGCTCTTACAGCTGCCAGTTGAGTCCCACAACATGCCTGGGATCCCCCTTAATTAAGGCCCAACAACTGTGATGTTGAGGGCTGCCAAAACTTGCCAGAGTGGGTACAGGAGGCCAAGCTCCTGCTAATCCCTGCAGGTGAGGTGATGCAATGCAGGACACCAGTTCACATGTTGCTGCTGCCAAGTTCTTTCCTTGGTAGGTCACCAGCACTTTTACTTTAGTGTGAGGCTCTGGCCTCACTGAGCCTCCAGAAATGTTGTTTCGAGGGGAACAGCATGTTCTCTCAACATGGTTTAGGTGTCCTCTCTTCCTTTGTGAGGTCAATATGCACCAAAGCCACCAGGAGATGAGGGAAGGACACTGGTGGTTGAAGAGGGCAAGAGGAGACCACAGATCAGTTTGGCTCTTGCCAGATGAGCCTGTCTCTGTCATGCATACTTGGGACCAGACTTTAGGCAGACTACACTCCTACCACATAAATTAGTGGCAGTATAATCAATGGTTGCAATTGTTCAACATTTAATGGCAAATCCTGCTTGGTTTACTCATGAGATTGAGGGACTTCCTAAGGGATTTCTACCCTCCTGGACAGAAGGAAAATGACATGATGTAATCAAGGCAGAAGAAGAAACTGGCTTCCTTGTGTCCCCTTCTGAGAGCACAGCAAGCAGTACTTGGCCATAAATACAGATCTTGTGCAAAATGCTTTTTCTCACTTAGCAGGGAGATCACCCAGCTCGGGTTAGGCTGCCTGTTCCTAATAGGAAATCGCAGTGCCCTTTTCTTATATAGCAAGGTACTAAATATAAACCCAAGTTTCTTTAGGTTTAATGTTAATGTGCCAGGCATTTCTCATGACTTCTGTTTTCCCACACTGACGATCCTGCAGCTGATGGATTGTGAAACCACAGTGCAGGGACTCACACAAGAGATGTCAGCAGTGGAGATTACACACCATGAGCTTGCTTCCCCAGCCCACTGAGGATTAGCACCACACCTACCATCTACTTAGATAGCTCCTTGAGAGATTAATGTGTTGGTTGGACCAATAATCATTTTTCCCCCTGTTACTTGCTGAAAGCAATTTGGCGTGCAGCCACCACCTGACCAGTCCTTTTTCTTGGTCCAGGCCAATTCTTGTAGTTCTCCTGACCTCTCATGAGCTGCTGCAGTGTTTGTAAGTATCTTGTTCTCACTAGGCAGCCACATGGCTGCTTCTGAGTTGGCTGTAAAATCCCTGCCAGCACCAGTGGCCCTGGCTCCAGATCCCAAAAGAAGCATTTTGCCCTGCAGCAGGTGCAATGTACTGGAAAGACATCTCCTAGTGAGATGTTCACGTCCCAGCTTTGGGTTACAGAGCTCTGCATGGCCTGTGGGCCTCTCGGTGAGCACTCCTGCAGCTCCACTTCACTGGCTGCTGGTGGGGTTGGTCAGCTCAGCCCTTGTTTCTCGGTTCAGCAGCAATTTGCAGGTGTCAGGAGCTGGATGGGCAAGCTTTAATGACAGCCCCTTCCGCGCCTCAAAGCAGCATCTCAACCAATGCATGCCATATTCAGGCAGCTGTGGGACAGGCTGTCACTACCCTAAGGATCATCACCCTGCAATACCCTATTGCTCCATCACCTCACCACAGTGGCCTTTTGCAGGTGATCTCTAACTCCTGGCTCATCCTTTGAGATCTGGCTGGAATGAGTCACTGCAGACGAACACAGTGATGGTGCCAGTCCTCCATGGCTGAGGCAGCAATGCCCATGCCACCCTCACGATGACGACCACACCGACCCCCAGAACTGCCGCCTTCCTCAGCGCTGAAAGGCAGTTCTGCGTGAGGTCACAGCAATGGATCTTGTCCACCCTGAAAGCGCTGACAGCACACTGACCAGTCCTTTGTGCTGCCTGCCTGAAACAAGGGAAAGAGGACCTGGCACTCTGGAATCCAGTCAGAGGGTGCCATACTCCAGAAGGGGCCCTGCAGGCTCCAAAGAGACCACCTAAAAGATAAGATTCTGTCCAAAGTGGGGGATCATTGGTAGCTCAGAGATCCCAGGTGAGTTAAACCCAGACTGTTTAGGACATAAAAGGGTGAGAAGCAATCCCAGAAAGAAGAATCCAGGGCAGTCCCAAGACCAAACCATTCAGTGTGTGCCAGGACACCCATCAGAATTTCAGTTCTATGTGCATCAACAGCAACACACTAAGATGAGCTGATGGCACAAACAATGCCTGGTGTTTTTTGCCCTTACGTTCAAATTCTGCTCTTCCTCCGAAAACAATGATCAATTTTGCCTTTATAACCATGCTCAAAGAATACTGCTTCCCCTCCTTCTCCAAAATAAGGCCATTAATTACAGAGATATAATAATAAACGTACAGAAAACTTGCAGGACTTTGTTATTTATGAGATGGTGACTCAGCCTTAAAATGCTGTGGAAGCCTATGTAAGTAGCTGTAACCTAGCAAAAGAGAAAGGTTCTGATAGCAAAAGCATGTAAAACCATCACCTGTACACCAGGACAGAGCACTGTGCAAATATTTCTGGGCTGTGCTAATCATTCATGCTGCATCAGGCAAAACAAGCAGATTTCCTAGAAAATAAAAAGGAGTTTTCCTAGATGAGGGTGTACATTTACTATTAGTCTGATTAAAGTAGTTTTCCTAATTTCCAGACTAATCCCATCTGGCCAGAAAGAAAGTAAATAACAATTTATTTTTTTTTCCCCCTGTCAGTCGCAGCGATACCTGGTGAACACTGTCATTCCAGGTATCATATGGGCCTGCTCCAAATCCTGTCACAGGACTTTCATTCAGGAATTTAGTCCTCTTCCTTTCTAGGCAGCCATGCCATCCAGATGAGGCACCCAACTGTCCCTGCCTAAATTAGACACCACCCCCGCATTACTCCAGTGCTCTGAGTCACCTCCCTGTCCACTGCTTATCCCTGGAGATCTAAGAGGAGATGCCAAAGTCAACAGTGCATGTAATTACTCAAGGTTTTAATCGGAGGAGTGTAAAAATAAAAAGTGATGATATCATGAAGTGACAGATTATTTCTTGATGAGTGTTAATTAAGCCACGGTCACACAGGCCCTGTGGGAGTGGGAACGAGATTATTGTCTTCAGGTGGGACAACAGACCCACCCTGGTCTGCTGAGCCCGTGTCCATTATGGGATTAATGTTCCCTGATGGGCAGTTAGCACACCCACCCTCACTGAGGAGATTACACCCTTCATCTGGTGTAAGGTATCATACAATGGCTTGGAAGCGACATTAAAGACCAAGTTCCACCGCCTCTGACATGGGCAGGGAAACCTTCCACTAGACAAAGCTGCTCCAAGTCCCATCCAACCTGGCCTTGAACACTTCCAGGGATGGGGCATCCACAGCTTCTGGGGGCAACCTGTGCCAGTGCCACAGCACCCTCACCAATTCACTCACAAGAGATTCACTGAAGAATCTCTTCCAAATATCTCATCTAAACCTATGCTCTCCCACTTTGAAGCCATTCTCACTTGTCCAGTCACTACACTTGTGACAGTCTCTCTGTGGCTTCCCTGTAGCCTCCCTTCACAGTACTGGAAGGCTGCTATGAAGTCTCCATGCAACCTTCTCTTCTCTTGGCTGAACAGCCCCAACTTTCCCAGCCTGAATATCTTGGTGGCCCTCCACGTCCCATTCTCATTCTGCTTCACTGCTTGGCTGGAGAAAATCCACCCCACATGCAGTGATCAGGCACACTTGGTGTTTCAGAAACACCACAGAAAATCACTAAGGAAAACCAGTTGTTGCAAGAGGCATTGCAGTAGACACACATTGACAACAGCAGCTATCAGATCCCTGTGTGTCTGTACAGGCACAACATATTCAAGATTTATCTTCTCTATTTCTATACTTCCTACAGTGCAGGATGACCTCTTCAGAAAGCACTCCAAAGAGACTTCTCCCCTTGTTTACCAAAGATGTACTTCCCTGGCCACAAGGGAAGCCTCACAACACAACTATTAGCAGCAGCAACACTGCTCAGGGGCTGTTGGGAAGACAGAAAAGAATGGGAACTGGACTTTCATTACCCTTTTAAGAGCACAGCTCATCACCTAAACAGGTTCCAAAAATAAAAATGTAAAGGATTAAAACAGGGCTTGCATTGTCTTCAAATAAGAGATACTTCTTTCAAATAAAAAATATTCATCATAGCCAGGCAGGGGCCAGCAACTATCACAACCCAACTTAGCTGAGTGTCCAGAAGCAGCAGCAAGCACAGCTAAGTCCACCAGTGTATGCTTGTGTGCTGCTCTCACTGGCACACAAGGAGAAGCTCTGGGGTGCATTACACACTCAGCAATACAACTGCCTGCACGTTTTGAGGACAAAGACCTGAGTCCACACCTGGATAATTTCCCATGAAGGTCTGTGCCCTGTACTTACAAACTGCATGTGTATGTCTGTGCCTGCAGCTAACAGAGGGGGGCAAGTCTATTTACTACTAATTTTGCTAAAAATGAGAGATCTTAGCTATAAAACCCATTCCTTCTGTGTGTTCAGTTTTAGAGATGAGCAACTCAATGTCAGTTTTTAGTTCTGAATGAATTCTAATGGTTGAACCATAAGCACTCGAGCAACAGAGGAATGGAAATCGTCACAAGCTTTATCAGCAGCAGCACTGCCAGCTGCTACTCTGATGCTGCTTCTGACTCCTGAATTTTTTTCTTTTTTCTTTTTTTTTTCTCAAAAGTCTTTGCCTGTCGTCTAGTTATCTGCAGGATGAGCAGAACAGGGATTGAGAAATGTGCAGTAAAATTGTTTCAGACCCATGGAGGCTCTGATAATGAATCACCAAAGCTTTCCCTGCCAGCAAACACATTTTTAATCCCAACCACAGCAAGAGCACTCCCTTCTCCTTTACCCTCATCCTCTCGCCGCTCTCTCATCAGGGCATCAAGACCAGAAGAGAAGAGGCATCCTGCAGTTCCCAGGAATCCCAGGTTTGTCCTGTTCTCCAGCTGGTCCCCTCCCAACTCTTGAATCACACCTTCATTCCCAGGAGGGCCTGGGATAGTACAGGGCACCTGGCAGGGATAAAGTCTGCTCCTGATGAAGGTAATAGTGACGTTCCCACCTCGAGGTTTAACAAATTCAGCAGCCCTTTGTGCACTGCTCATTGTGGTAGTCTGACTCACGATTAGCACTCATTGTAGATGACAGGGGAGTGAGCAATGTCCTCTGTGTTAAACATGGAGCAAACACAAACAATTAGCAGTCAATACACAAATAAGGCATTGCTTCATCGGGCAAAGGATGTATGTAACTGCCACCACGGCCCATAAACAACAGGTCTCTTCATCTGTTCCATTTGTCACTGCAAATACAAATCATCTCTCATCCACAGCATTTCTTAAAAGACTGCATTGTATTATAGGATTATACATCCTTTCAAAATAGATTAAATAAAAGCTTAGGAGGACAGTGATCTTATGGATATTTCATTCATGAGTAACGTTTTTTCTGGCAAACTGTGTAAATAAAACTTCAGTTTGGGCTCAAGAGAGTGATGGGAGCTTCCAAGCATTCTGTCATCCTGGCTGGCTCAATGTCCTGCAGCCTGGCCTGCTGGGGAACAGCAGGGACCTCAAGCCACTGCTCAGAAGATTAGGACATGCACGTTTCACTAAGATATTCCAAAGAAATACAGATATCAGGAAAAGCTTGGAAATTTTAGTTCAAACAGCAAACTCTGGTGTATCTTCGTGTACATTTGGGTGGGGAGCATGGAGAGGATGGGAAAAGGAGGTTGTTTTAATATAATTGCTTGTTCAGCCCATTATAAAGAAAAGATTTTGCAAAACTCAAACCTAGCACTGTGTAGGAACATGCATGTGTAAGCAGCCAGGAGGCTTTGTTTTGATTTTTTTTCCTTGATATTGCTGTCTTCATTGCTACAGTTGCTGAGGTCAGTATACAAAACGGAGACTGCAAGCAAAAAGGTGATAAATGCAACATTTCTCCTTGACAATGTCATGGCTTCAGAGTTTTTGGCTGTAAAACTTAGTGAGGTCTAAACAACTCTGAATATTAAATTGTTCCAATTAATGTTGTGTGCATAGGCACATTTGCACACACACAAAATGCTTTTGGCTGATTCCCTCCATGCTACACAAACAAATTGGCATTATGGGCAACCCCTGTGACCGACTACTCCGTTTTGAGCCTCTGACAACAAAGAGATCCAGCAAAAAGTTGACTGAACCCCTCAGTGGACAACCAAGGAACAGCTACGATTTCCAAGCCTTGGCAAATGCTCCTGAAGGCGAAAATCCTCAGTGTTTCTGATTCCTTCTAACAGAGCTGTTAGGAGCAGTCTCATGAGCCTTCTAAGCGTTTCCTTCACTCTCTTAATCCCTCTCTCCTGCATCTTGACCTCGAGACTCCCTCTGAAAGGAATTTCCACGTGGTAATTATGCCGTGGGTAAAAGAGTGTTATTACTCCACCACACACCCACTGCCTCTTAATTTTTCTGGGATACTCCCACACTGCGAGAAGCACATAAAAATTTGGTGAGCTAACTTCCCCTACTCACGTGCTAGTTACTGAGTGAAAAGGGCTGTGACAATCTCAGGCGGTTTCAGTGAGCCATTCCCTAATCTTTGAGTTTGATCTTTCCCATTACAGGAGCCTTCCTCCTCCTCTGTGACTTTAACCCCTGCTAATGAAGAAAATGCCTGGGAGAAGAATCATACTGGGCCCCAAAAGATGAGGTCACCCCTTTTCATCAAGGGACAAATCTTCATCGAGGGACAATATTGCACAATTTGTAATCATTCACAGCAGTGATGACTGGAGTTGATCAGTCATGGCTAGAGTTTAAGGAAAAGACATTCATTATCAAGTTATGGAAAAGGGAAACAGAAGGTGACTCATAAACTTTAACCATTTAGAAATTAAAACTGTCACAGGGGTGGAATTACACCGGGAAGGTGGTGAAAACTTTCAGTGTCTGCCCTCCAACCTGCGTGCAGCACACACCCTGCCAGATCACCACCACCTTGCAGAGAGAGGATTTTCTTTTCCGATAATAATCCTTGCTGGGTGTGAGAAGAGAGGTTTTGCTGAAATGCCACCTCCAATGGAAGATGAAACATGTTCCCAAGGGTTTAGTGGTGCCACAGTTTATCAGCAGTCAGGTGGACGTGCCATAAAACACAATCATTCCCTCTATGGACACTGCAATCCCCCCTGAGATTTGAGAGATTGTGAGAACAAGACCCCTTGAGCTGCAGAACACCTTCCTGCTGGTACAATACTGCAGCTCCATCATCTCCTGAGCACATGCTATGCAGAAATACAAATTCACAGGCAGGATATCGGGCTCCTGATTTTTCAGCTCAGATCTACATGACAAAATCAGCCAGTTTGTTTTTGTTTTCCTCTGAAGATACCTCTCTTTTGGCAGAAAAACAAAGGATTCCTAGGCTTTTTCTTTGCTGACTAACTTCCCCCCAGGTTTTTAGGGCCACAGAGGCAAATGGACACCAGAAAGCTATTCCCACCAAGGGTGTAAAGCTGATATCCCATGTCAGAGGAGCACAATAACCCGTCAGTACTGCACACCCACCACACAGTAGGAACACCAGGGACAGTATTTCTTGGGACAGCTGTGGACAAGTGTTGGCAAATGTCTCAGACCACTCCTTTCTGCACAGACATTGGGAGCTAAATATTACAGTGCATTTAAATGCCTTTTTACGTCCCAGTTCCCTTAGTGCATCATTTTACACAGCCCCATGGAGCATTAAATCCAATTCTATACGGTTGCATACAAAATAGGAAGCACTATCAACTGCCTGAAAGTTGATACTACAAGGAGAGATCCCACATATAGTATATTCATACATAATACCCATCCTCCCCAGTATATATACTTTTCATAAGTCAGTACATTAAAAATAATATCTTATGTTAGCATAAGATATCATGAACTGTGCTAGACTCATTTAACCCTGCTTAGTCACCACAAATATCCCGTTTGAAAAAGTGGTGTGAGTAATTCTGAGTGGAAATCAGAAAAAATGAGTAACAAAGGCCAGCTGTAACAATGAAGCCAACATTCCCCATCATGCTGGGCAGAATGGCTGCAGTGGCACCCAGGCTGATTGGTCTTTTTATGCCACTTGAGGCTGATATCCCTGTTTACAAAGGGGTAGTGAAAGCTATTGAAAAATGCCTTTAATAATCCCAAAGAAGGGCAGATATTTTGTCATTTCTACAAGACCCATTAATAACAACCTGCTGACTGAAGGCTGCCTTATAAGCACGTCCCTCGAGATACTCTGATGGGCCAAATGTTTAACATTTTGTTGCCTGACAGAAGCAAGTGGTGAACTCTGATATTGCTTCAATGTTGTGATACATTGACCCTGATCCCAGGGAAGAGTTTTCCCCTCCTCAGCTATTTCCACTGCCATGGATGGAGCAGGTCTGCAGCCAGCAGCAATGGGCATAACAGCAGCACAGGTCTATCCAGGCTTGCCTGCTGAAGCTGATGACAGAGCTATTGCCTCCAATTTCCATGCAAAGTTAATATATGCTCAGGTTACCTGAATTCTAAGAAGAAAAGCACTGGTAAACCATTACAAAGGGTTATTTAATGGTGCATAAGTGGTGCCCAGCATTCAAGAATCTCTATTCCAGGTCTGGCAGTAAAATCAACATCCTGGCCCTGCTGAAGGTGTCACAGATTTACCTCCTGTCTCCAGCTGAACGTGGAAGAGTGGAACATCATGCAAGAGCAAGGCAAAAGGAAAATTTTACTAAGTGTCATTCTGGGAGATTGCTGTGTCAAAAGCCTGGCTCTAATTCTGACTTTCAGGTGACACTTTTGTTAGCCCAAAGGTATAGCCACTGTTAGTATTCTCCCCCATGCTGGTATGCCAGAAGAAGCAGTGTCCTGCTGAATGAATGAGATAGAGGATGGAGATGGCTCAACAGCCTTCTAAAATAACATATTATATTAATAAAATTGCCTACAAAGCTCGAGGATTTTCCCCATGCTCCCTCATACCTCATGCACCAAACATGCAAGAGACGTGCAGCACTTGCATCACGTAGGCTCTTGCCACATCATCTCCCTTCTACTCAGAGCCCCAGCCTGTGTAAAATATCTGCCACTCCTCTGATGTGCTCATGGTCATGGGACACCCTGTGCCTGAGCTGCTCTGGCCTGAACAGTCACCCCCATGAAGGATCACCTGTGCAAGGAAACAACCTCTGAGTCCATCAGATGTCCCTGCATCCATCTATCTTCTGCTGAAGATCTGGCCCCTTTCTATCTACCCATATCAAGGTCTCTGTTTCCATACAGGGCATTTCTACACCAGCATTCTCTTTTACCTAGTAACCACAAGGAAGCACATCAAAATAAGAGGACAGGTAAAGGGAGAATCCTATGGCAGAAGAGAAGAAAGAAAAACCCTCTGAATCCAAAACGCTAATGTTTTCCTGCAATGTCTTGTGATAATAGGCCGTGAAATGCGACCTACCCAAACAGATGTAATGAGGACTACTCAAGGCTTCTGCTTTGGATCGTCCTTTTTGGAAAATCCCCAGTAGCTGCAGACAAACCTCGCCTCTGGAAATCCCCTGCTCACTGCACTACTGTCATTTTTTGCCTAGGGACAAAACCCCAGCTGTGCACTTTATTCTCCTATGTGGGTAGTGGGAGGCCAATCTTGCATGAACAACATTTGGACAGGAGACAGAGGTTATTTTTGGCCGCTCTGACAAGGAAAGAAGTCCAGGCTGAGAAAGGGAAGATTTAGACATGTCTCAGTTGGCATTTCCCGTACCAAGGCAGGGGAAAGTTCAGCTGAAGAGGCAGCAAATGGGAGAGTCACATGGATTGGAGCCAGGTCTTCCCCATGCTCCCAACCCTTCTGCAGCCCAAACCAGGCAAAGGGTTTGGTCCTGACCCCAGAGACCACACCAAGTGTTTCCCTATGGAGAATGGCCTTATCCAGCACAGTGCTGGCAGGATTGTTTCCTTATCCATCCTATTGGGCAGGCTGGAAGGAGCAGCCCAGCAGAACTCTATGGCCTGAGGTGACTGAGTCACTCCTGGGTGACCTGGAAGCTGCAGCCACCACGGTCATTCACGGGCTGTAGCAACTTTAAAAACTACCAGCAAATCTCTGGGATAGCTGCAGTTCCTGAAAAATACTCCTGTCTCCTGTGCCAAGGAGATCTTGGCACAAGGAAAAACAAGAGCTTGGCACAATAAACTTGAGGGCTTCCCTTCAATGAAGTCAATGTGGGCAGGCAGGATGAGCATGTCTGAGGGCAGACACGGGGCTGGCATCACACAGCTGGGAGGTGTTGGACCTCGGCAGTGAGGGGAGCTGACACCTCCCTGCACAAAGGGTGAAAAAGATGTCACCTCATGCATGAAGGGGGGGCCTAGCATGGTGCCAAAACTCAGCTCCCTGCTGCCAGCCTGAAGCTGTCCCACATAAGGGACCCAACCCCTGCTTGGCCAAGTTGCTACAGAAGTGGGCCTGCAGGAAGATATCCATCACAGCTCCTCATGGGACATAAGGAGATGGTTTTCACTTAGGACAACATGGGTCGTGACTCATCTGCCAAAACTGGAGGAGTGACATTTCTGGGGTTCAGTACATCGAGCAGACCACCAACTCTCCTCTTGCTACTCCATACGAAATTGAAATTGGAAAAACCTGAAATATCCCAAGAACTGCTACCTTACAGTCCCATCCACAGACCCAAGAGCTTGCAGACAGCTGCAGCCAGGCTGAGTTGCCCTCTGAATCCTGGGCACGGGGGTTGAGAAAAAAGCCAAACTGCCACGACCCTCCCCAGAGGCCTTGCCTTGTGATGGGGCAAATACAGCCTCCGTGAGGACTGCACAGTGCTACCACAGTTTGTGCTTTGTCTGCCTCGAAGTTTTTTCTAAGCTTCAACTTCTTTAGCTGTTTAATAATTGGATGGCAGGCCAATAGAATCATTCCCACTTTCTAGAGAGAGAAAAGGGGACACAAACAGGAAGCATAAGTCCATGACAGTTAAAACAGTTAAAGCAGGACTGAGTTAGACTTTAGACTTGCCTTACCAGCAAGTCTAGCCTTCCTCTTTTCCCTGGTGCTTCTTACAGGTCTGAGCTTGGAACTCTGAAGGTAGGTGAAAATGAAAGGAGGATGTGGTTCTGTAACTTGAATAGAAAGAAGAAGTCAATTAAGTCAACAGAGTTTTATTAAATAAGCTCTAAGTCAGTCCAAATTCTGCATCTTGTATGTGTTTGAATAACACATTTCCTTCAACAGAACTGTATGAGACAAAAAAGAACACTGATAGTTTTACCTGACTGATGGTAGGGAAACACTAAGTGATCATTTGTTGCTCACTATTAGGATGCAGGTAAAAGGGATAAACTCATGCTAAAGCAGTTGATAGGCAGGTGGATGCACCTGCAGCCAGTTCTGCACTGGTGTGTATATCCCAAGGGACCTGACACCACACTCATAAAAATCAAACCCACTGATTTTTGTCATCCAGGTGGGATCTCTGGGGGTTACCTGGTACAATCACCTGCTCACAGCAGGGCTTGCCTCAAAGACGCAGCTGACTTCGCAGCAAGATCCCAACACTCAGCTTTTCTATGGAGTTTAGTAATTATGGAGAAGAGGAGAAGAAACAGGAAGCAATCATCAAGCTTCAGAGATGTCCAGGTAGTTGGTTTAGCATGCTTGAAGGGATGTGATGGAAGGTTCATGCTGCACCAGCCATTTCCTGCTGAGCTGCTGCCAGCGCAGTGAAAACCCCACCACCGCGGCGGCGCAAATCTGGGTCAGCATCTTGAGGCACCCGGTGGAAACAAATGTTCCCTCCCTCCCTTTGTCCCGGCTCTGGCCAGGGTGTGCACTGACATCCTCTTTTCTTTGTATCCCCTCATCAGATGAGGATTTCCATCCACTACCCGTCACCCACGCAACACACCCACCCACCATTCTTTGGCCGTGTTCCCAAATTCATTCCAAGCCCCCAGCAGCCGCAGAGCAGACATTTTTAGCGGATGAAACGCAAAGGAAAATTCACATGGAACAACATGCCTTGCAGCTGGCATCTCAAGTGAACAAAATCAGGGCGTGCTCCAGATTTGCTGCAACTGCCCTGAGAAAGGTTTTTCAAAAGCCACTGTCGTGCGAGTGCTTCTGCCGTGCTGCGCTCATTAAAGTCTCCCCCTAATCTCCAGTGAATATTTGCCCAAGGCCCTCAGCCCATGTCTTAAAATTGACATGAGACTGGAAGTCTCTGATAAAAGAAGACGCAAGACAGTGGCAGTCAGAGATATCAAAGGTCAAAGTTGAAATACATTGCAGGTCCAAACAGATTTAGCCTGCTCATTTTTAGCTGCTTCCCGTCAGTGCACCACGCTTCCCCCTAAGTACTACAGACATAAAATAAGTGCTGGCTGCACTATCCATGTGGCAAGGTTCAGTGCAGAGTGGAGACTCCACTGCAGCCACACCTCTCCTGCAACAACCTTGAGGAGGATGTGTCAGGCAACCCAGTGGATCCACAGAGGCATCCCTGCTCCCTTCCCTAGAGCTGAGAGTCTTGTGGCTCCATTGCAATGGAGCACCTTCTCCAAATAATGGCATTTCCTCACTCAGAGGTCTGATGGATCATTTGTATCTAAACCATCTGAGAGTCAGCAAAAGGCTTGAAATCTTCCTTCTAAACTTTCAGTGGGCTCATTGTTTAATTTTCATGTCACAGCCCTTTCCACGTTTTGTCTCCCTGCTCCGCATCAGAAACACCAGTTACACAGGGAACCAGCTCCCTGCCGTTCCAGGCTGCATCCTTTCCCAACTGGGAAACAGAAATGGCCATCCCTTTGATCCTGCTGGGCTAGATAGGAACAGAATTGGGAAAGCAATTCAAGGGAAAATCATATCTTGTTCTCCACTATCTCAGAGAAAATGTCTTCCAAGGTCAGCACTTCAGATGAAAATGGGGGGAAAAATGGAAAGGCATTGAACAGACCTCCACTTAAACCAGGGTAGCAAGTAAACGTTTAGAGAAGCTTCTTAGCAAGGTAGTAGCAGACAGAGACCAAGAGCTGTACACAAAAAGTGATTTTTTTTATTCCCCTTGGGTTCAGGGATGTGGGCTCTACCATGGTTAGCAGCTCCATTCCCAGTTTCTCCATCTCATGAAAGCGAGTTCCAAATAATCTGACTTGGGGTACTGGCTCCCAAGCAAAATCAATTCTTTAAGTTCATTAGGCACAGCCTAATCTAGGGTTTGGTGAAATTATTTGCTCCAAATGAAAACCTTTTTTAATGTTACACAAACTAAAACATTCCTTTAAGGAGTATTTAATTTTGTAGAAAATAGCATCAAAAAAAAGGAAACCAAAACCTGCACTAAATTTCTGCACAGCCTGCAAAGCCTCATTTCCTATTTCCTAACAAAAATGCTACCATGAAAGAGTTTCAAATTTTTAATACCCTGCAAAAGTGTTAACAGTTACTGGCCACGTGTAATTCAAAAGAATCACATCTGATAACTCTGAGTCATCAAAACTGTAGCAAAAAATCCTGCAAAAGCAGGCATTTTGCAAGACTATCATTATTCTGCCCCTGAAATAAGCCTTATTAACAGGAAGAATCGAGGTGGCCCCGCAATAGCCTGCTGCATGGAAGTTAATCAGAAGGAGCTAATTTCGGATCCAATGTTCCTGAAACATTTTGCGGACTTGCTGGAAATTCTCGTAGAGCCGTTTAAAAAAGGCTTTTTTTAAGGAGCCGCTTGTCAGTTTAACCCACGTTTGAGACTATTATTTGCCAAGCTGAGGAGCAGAGCCAGCTTGCACACAGCAGAGGGCTAGTGAAATGCAGGGCTCTCATGCAAGACAAGTCCAGATGAGACTTCCAAATCAAATTAAAAGGCCTGCCTGAATATCATTTCTTTTTTTACTTGGGAACTGCTAAAAGACAATCAACAGCTACATGGGCCTTTCTTTTGTTTTAGATGATTTGGGGGTGAGGAAAAACATTGTTCTCAGCACAAAAATCCATCCAAGCAGAACATGTTTGAAACAATCCCAAGCACTAAAAGTATTTTTATTAACAAGTCGCAGTAGTTCATTCTTCCTTTGTGCCTGTTGGATGACATTACCGAGACAGTAGCTCATGGCAGGGCAGCAATCTAAGCACCATGGATGATTTAAAAACTTGCCCCTGTTAGCAAAGCAGAGTAACTTTGTTACTTACGGCAAAAATTTTAAAAAGGCTTATAAGTGAATGAGAGAATAAAATCCTCCTAAGCTTTTTGGTCTGGAAATTTAATTTTTCAGACACTGGTATCTGGCACAGGTCAGAACAAGAAATTATGTCGTTCAGGGACACATTCAATTCCAGCATTTCCAACTCTGTGTCATGACAAACCTAAAAAGTCCAATTTTTAAGTTTTTCTCTGTTAGCCAGTAATTATTTTAAAATAAATCAATTCAAAAGTGCAGAAATACATCACTTCTACAACACCACAATATGAAGTGTGGTTGCCTTTGTTAGGTTTTAATGTTAACATTCCCTTCAACTTCAGTCGACCAAGTGAAAAGCAATAGGAGCATTGCCGGTTGAAACAAAATGCCTTCCTCTTGTCACATCAATCCAGTCTGGCACCACTCAGAACAAGCTGAAGATGCCCAAAGCAGCCATGTGTCCCCTCCTTCTACCCCCTGAATGCTGGTGTGAGCCTACAACATGTTATATTTTGACAGACTCCATTTTCCAATGCAAATGTGGTTTGGAGAAAAGCTCTGAGCCATCTCTGGGGAAAACGGCTCCAAAGGCTCTGTGCTGAGGCACACGAACACAGAGGCTCAGCTGAGTGCTCTCCTGTCAAAAAACAGACACAAATTCAGTGCAAGGAGGCACAAAAGACATTTTACCAGGGGTGCAACAACCCCTTCCTGGCTTTTCATATCCTTGTGTAATGATTTCATACTCAGATTGCAAGGGCTTTTCTTCCCCCCTTCTCTGTGCTCCGGGCCATGTGGATTCTACTGCAACATACACATTAAACAGTCGCTGGCAGGACTCTATAATCACCCAGGAATGCAATGGGTGTCACATGGGCCTTTGCTCAATACAGCTGTTCACTGGCCCAGCTGAACAATAAACATTTGAAGTATGGCAAATGTTCTTTGAGGGAGAAGGTTTGTTATTAGTGTAAATACAAAAGGACTCTTGAAATGGCCCAATGACTTCAGCTTCACTTCAGGAGTGCCCAAAGTTATGAAGCTGGAGAATAAAGAAGTTGAAAACCAAGATGTTATTTTCTTGTTATTCAAGCAGTGAGAATTCATTTAAAAATATCTGTATGACCTCAGGGGAGTCACAACCACAGAACCCAGAAGATTAAAGAAAATAAGCTTAAAATACCTTCCTCAAAGAGTCATGCATTTCTTTCCTGACTGTAAGAAGTGATGGGCAAACCTAAAAAGGTCCAGAGGTTTGGATACTTCTCCAGAGCAGCTGATGCCTTCTTAAAATCCCCCTCAGGGAAGATTTTTGCTCACATTTATTAAGAACAAGAAAGCTGGTAAGGTTTGAGCTCGTGCCTTTGCACTGCCAATCTGAGTCCTTCACTACGTGCTACTTCACAACTGAATCTCCAAATCCAACACCAATAGCAACAGTGTTGGTCAAACCACAGAAGATATAGGAAGCTGCAGAGAGCCCATAGAAAGTTGTTCCGATGATATTTTCTATGGGCAGAGAGTCCTGGGAGAGATTAAAACCATAGAGAGTCACAAAACAGAAGAAAATACAAGCTGGAGGCTTTCTCAGAGAGTGCAGTTTTTCCCATCAGAGATATTCTTCCTGTTATGCCAGACTGCTCATAGCTGACTGCATTTGCACAGGAACCAGCCAGTAACTGGATTTTTTTTTTTTTTACATTTATATTTGCTCTGAATTACATGCTTTCTGGTGTCAGCTTTAGAGGTAGATAAAACCTAGCTGCAGCAACAGCTTTCAAATCAGCTATCATCTGTGCTTCAGTCAACAGAAACCTTTAATTAAAGCATTGAGTTACACGGGTTCTGGTTACCATATAACTAGCAACATCTTCAAATATTTGGATTGTAAACAATCTTCATAACTTGGAGACAGGCATCATCTTTCCTACTTCACGTTGAAGGCTTTGCAGGCATTTTGTAGAGGTCTGGCAACAGGGAATGACAGAAGGAAGTACTGATAAGGCGCTGCAGCTCAGCAATAAGGTAGTACAGGGAAAATACAGTAGGTACGTAATGGTTTGTGATCTCTTAGGGAAAAAACTCCAGGATCTTTGCATTTATATTATCCCAGACCTGGATTTGATGGTGCACTCTGGCATGAAGCTCCCTAATGCTCTGGTTGAAAGTACAAAAGGATGCTGATTTTACAGTACTTACTAGCCAGCTGCTTTCAGTAGTATAGAGCTACTTCTTTAGAAGTGATATTGTAAGCATCCTATTTAATCTTGCTCTTCACATTCAGAAGAAAGGACTTGCATATTAAAAAAGAGCACTGGACACTAGAAGGATTTATGGAGGAAAAGAACAACTGAAGAGACTCCTATTAGTTAGATGAAAAACATTAGATGTTCTAAATCAGTAGGTATTCTGATTAGCATGCAATAAGTATCTGCTCAATCTAAATAGGCTGAGCATGCTAAAACACCAGATGTAAAATGATATTCAGACAGCCTAGTAACTTTAAATTCTTACTCAATTCAAAGGAATTGAATTTTGTATATCTGCAACTTTTTGTGAGCACAAATGACAAATGATTTCTGCCCCATGTTCCTCTACCATCAATCAAGAAACAGTCTGTTGTCTATAATAAAATACTAAAATACATACCAAATAGGACCCCTCACAGAAGAACAGACAGCACATGATGGTAGACATATGGCTATCTTTAGAAATCCTGCCTTTATCCAAAAGTATGAAATTGCTATATTTACCTATTCCAAAAAGCACTCTGAGGTCTCTGGGTTCAGGTTTCAGTTTAATGAAGCATTTCAGAAGAAGAGAAGCATCCAAGTGTAAAGCTGTGACCCAAACCAGCGTCTGTACCTGCCATCAGTCCCTGGAGGAACATACATTTATGAGATCCCTGTCAGATCACAAGCTCATCAGGTTCACCAGAGAGTCTCTGCATTGTAACAGTTGCCCTAGAGGAACCTGCTAATATCCACCTAAGCCTCAGCTATAAACTTGATGTCTCCTCCACCTTTCACTTTTCTTGAGAGATGAGTCCAGCAGGCTCTCTCCTATGGTCATCAACTCCCAAAAATGACACTTTAGGGACATCACCTCCTCCCCTAGCCTTTGAGTATTAACTGTTTTTTTATAGCAGCTGGCCTAAAAGGGGAGATTCAGCTCCTTTCTCAGCCCACCTCATGCCTTCTCATGGGGCATTCAATTGCCAAACGCAGTCAGACTAGAGAGTTATTGAAGAACAAAACAGAGACAAGAACAGCTCTGCACTTCTCCCTCTGGAGTAAAAAACCCACTGTTCATGGGACTAGATAGACAGAAGTAGAAAACAAGCATCAGTCTAGAGCTTGGTCAGGCTGGGCTGGTCCCTGCTTCTGAGGCTGTGTTTGGGTTTTAATCAATAAGCACTCAATATTAAGTGTAGAAACAGCCACTGAAGGAGCTCCAATCTGGGCCAATGCCTAAAAGGCTGCTATTAAAATGCAACAGACATTGCCTCATTAAGAACCACGCAGCACAAAATGTCCTATTTTGCAGAGCTAAGCATGAGACCTTGTCTTGTCTTGGAAGGTTTTTAAAGGGTTATGGTATCATATTCATCTCAGTGGGGAGGTTTTCACTGACTCACCAAAGCAGGATCAGGTCATTATGGCAATAGATCTTGCTAAACACTCCCGATTCCGGAGTGCCCAGCTCACTGCCATACCTACATTTCTGCACTGGGCCACAGGACAGGCAAATGCTGGGAATATTGTTATTCCTCTGGCATCCCAAAGCCACACAGCCACACCACTTAAAGCACCACCCTTAGGCACCTCACATTTATTTGCTTGTGTGCTCCCTACAACAGGTATATTTCTGTTTGGATTTTTGGTTGGGGATTTCTGTGGGCTGCACATCTAATTCCTTAATCTCTGCATTGGTTAAAGAAGCAAGAATGTATTGTGTGTTCAAAGCAGCGTAGATATAGCTAGGAAGTCCCCCTCCTCTAATTAAAACCACCCATTTACTTTTTGTGTACAGAGAAACATAACACAGCAGGAAACTACTGTCATATCAAATACCCCCTTATGATAATTGTGGTTAAATACCGACTTTTTAATGGTAACATACTTATAGGGGTTTGGCAACAGATGCAAAAATAAGTAATCACTTTTTCTGGAGGGCTACCAAAATGGCAGATTTCCCAAGTCAATCAGTTCTCCCAGGGACTGGGAATGTAGAAAGCAATTTAATGCTGCAAGGAATATGACAATCTATTTATAATGGCACAGTGTGAGAGGCTGAGAGGAGAAACTGCAGCTGTTGTATAAGGATTATAACTGACTGATTGTTTCTAACAAAATGTATTGCTATATCAAAAGGAAGTACAAGTTTAGCTGCCTGGCTGATTTTCTTTCCCTTGTACAGGTGTGGTGCCAGCTTGAATGAAATCAGGCACTAAGACTAAAAATGCTGCTTTGCAGTCTCCCCCTTGACACTCTGGGGTGGCCTTTGTCAACTCTCTTGGGGACTCACTGCATCAGGGCCCATCCAGCCTTTGTTACAGTGAAGAGAAAGGCTAGCCCAGATTCAGAAGGCCCCACGGGAGCATCACGAGGGATAGAGAGCATCCCTGAGTGTTAAATAATAGTCTTGCTTCTTCAGTTCTTGAAAAAGCTTTGCTTCCTGTTTCATATTGATTTCTCTTCCAGCTTCCATATGTATTCCTGTGGGCTGTTAAATAACAGTCCTTCCATCCTAAGGGAAGGCTGCTTGCCAGTGCAGAAAAGCAAATGATTCCTGCATTCTATGTACAGCACATTACACATGCCAGATGTTATAATGACTATTACGTTTAGGATCAAGGACACAAAAAACAGCCAACAGTAAAATTATCAGGGCACCCAAAGCCACCCACTTTGAAGGAGCCATGATCCAGCAGCTGGCCCACCCCCAGAGCACTGGGGTTCATAGTGTGCTTTTCACCCAGTTTGAAAGGGGCAAGGACTATGACAGCAGCAGTACAAGACTTCTCTCGCAACATATGCAAGGCCCAACATCCTCTGTAGAAAACTGAAACAGAAAACAGGCTTAGCAAAACATGCCTTTATCAAGTAGGATACCAGGCATGATCTCACCGTTAGTATAAGCAAGGGGACTTTTTGCTCATTGATGCGGTTAACCATAGTGCAGGGTGTAGTCCATCTCCAAAATCTATGCTCATGCTTTCCCTGCAACAAGATAATCCAAGCCTGATAATTTCTCTCCTACACCCTTATCTATTACATAGTCAGCTAAAATCTGGGAGACAGAGAGATGAGAAACCTCCTGCATGTTAGTCACTCTATTTTACACCCTTTATACCCTTGGAGCACGCATTTTCCATGGCTGTTTGGTGGAAACAAACCTAGTCCTCAGTTTATGCATCCCACTACCCCAGCTTCCTGAAAGCCAGATACCAGCAGATATTTAGGAACCCTTGGGTCTCTTGATTATAAGGATGAAGGGCTGGTAAAGACACCCAGACAATTTATCAAGTCTCCCACTGCTTTGTCTTTCCCCATCACCTCAGGATCACTCTCTGGCACACAAACATCTGAAACACATGCTTAGGCTGTTGCCAGAGTGGTTATTCCTGTGGATTGTTTCTAGCTAGCGGGGTACATCTTGGATATGTGGCATTTCTACATGTATTTTTTCCCATCTGGAAGAACCTCGTGACTATTTGGCAGGTTAGCTACAGTGCCAGCTAGTGACACCTCGAGATGCCACCACACCAGGTGGGGGTCACCCCAGCACTGAGACAAAGCCAAAGAAGACTGCAGCACATCACTAGAACAGATCAGGCACCTGGCTGCTGCAATCCAGCCACCAGCAGCCCTCTATTCCCACCCCGCTCTAGCAGGGCAAGTCACACAAACTTGCACCTGGAGGAGGTGGGGGTGGGGCTTTGTGCTGTTTGTGAAAATGTTTATTGCTCTTTGGATCATACAGACAGCTGTGGCAATATGACTCTACCTCTTCTCCCAGCCCTTCCCAGTGGCACAGAGGGAAAATTATTTTTTGTTACATTTTAGATGGGCAGCTGGGGCATGGGAATAAGATCTCTCTCAGAGTTCTAGCACTTCTACAGCACCTTTGATCAGAGATCTTAAAGCACTTCGAAATACTGAACACTACCAGACCCCTGTAAGGGCTGGGGTAGTGAAGGGAAACTGGGAGAGCTCTTACAATGTCTTGTTTCAGCAGGCTGGTGTAAGAACAAGAAACCATGTAGGTAACCTGAGAAACGGTATATGGAGCTTCAGGGGATTTTTGCTTCTAGAAAGTTTCTATTTGCATCTTTCAAATCTTTCTCTTTCAAAACATCAGTTAGAAGGTAATTTAAATGATGTTCAGAGACAAGGTCCTAATCCTGGTGCCTTCTAGAAGCCTCAAGTTCTGAAGCCTCCACAGTTCTGCTGCATGCACTAAAGATCTACTACAGTCATTGCCCTGTTATGATAACGTGCACATAGATGGTCTGAATATACCAAGCAGGGATATTAAGAAGCCAATGAAATTATTCTTCTTCACTTTTCAGAACTGAAGAATTCAAGTAGTACTTTAAAACTGAAACTGATTTATACCATTAAAAGGTACCTTTTTACCCCTTCAGATTAGTGCAATGAGGCCCTACAATTAAAATTAGACCTAATACGTTTTCAGTAACTAAATAAAAGACCTCGATATTACCTCCTCTTTGGCCTCATCTAAACTGCAAGACTTTGCTATATCACCCACCTCCATGCTATAAGTGGCCCAGGTACGTGGGATTTTCTCTCCTTCCCCCTCTCAACAGCTTTGTTTCTATGTGAAAGAAAACCAATCAGGGGGCAAAGGCAGCTGCAGCATGCTCCAGACAGACTCACAGACCTGCTGAGCCCCCTTCTTCGGCCCCCTTCTTCGGCCAAGGCGCTCTGAGTGGTTGTGCCAGAGCAGAAGTTCAACTTCTCCAGTCCATCCCAACATGTGAGAAGAAGGCATCACTCAAGCAGGATCAGAAACACAAGCACACAGCAGGTGGGGATTGCTGTAAGATATCAAGGTGAATACTGCTGGCTCTGGGAGCTAAGAGAGAGCCCCCAGGCAATCCCTGCTCTGTGGTTCCCTCCTTAAACCACATGCACCCCCAACCTTTCTCAAAGCCAAAGAGCAAAAAAAAAAAAAAATGGAGTCCATCACTCAAGAGAATTCACATCTGAGTTTCCATTCTCCCTGAAAAATTTTCCTGTGTAAGCTATCCCCTTCAGGTACAGGATCACAGCAAAAAGCTTCCAGCATGGCATCCTCTTTCTCCTTAAATCCAAGAGCTTCACCCCACAAGACATCCTGGGTGCTCCTGAAAAGAGAGGCCAGCGCACAGAACCAGCTCTTCCATTGGGGTGAGCGGGTGCAACAGAAGTGTGGAAATTTATGGCAGCAGACAGGCACCCCATGGATTCAGCTACATGATGTAGTCATATCTGCAGCTGCATCTCAGCAGCAGCTAAACCAGGTAGAGAGGAGGAACAGTACTTCAGAAATCTAAGAAACCTAGAAGCACTCTGATGAGGAATGTCCACACTGAGATGAAGGTTGCTTCATTTTAGTAGCTGGATCCTGCACATATCTCTTCAACTGCAGTCTTTTTATTAGTCACATTTTCATAGGTGCCAAGAATCTAGCTACAAAGAATGCTGTACAACTCAAGCATGGAAAAAGTTAGTTCTTTGTGGTACTGCATTTTAGATGAAAAACCACTTCCTCTCTTCCACAGCAAAGCAAGAAAGCGTAGGCTTCAGTTTTATCAGTCACTGCATCTGCGCCTTCTTAACAAGTTTAAAGTCTGTGAGCCAAAAATGTATCTTTCCCTCTTTGACATTCATGTAAATTTGAAACATGTATAGCCTCATTGGAGTTTACAATGGTAAAAATGATGAATGCTGGAATTTTGGGTTTTTTCATTCAACAAGAACAAATTGTTTTACAGAATAATACGCTTTCTCTTGAGAAGGCTCTGAAGTTACTTCTCAAGCTACACCAATGAACCACATGGATTTTCCACATGCTGCTGCACATGGATTCAGGGTGGGTTTCGGATGAGTTACCTGCTGTGGGATAACAGCATGGCTATCTATTGACAGGGGTGGTTGGGGAAAAGGAAGCACTCACTGTTGCTCACCACCCTTCCTGCTGGTCCCCTCCAGTCACACTACAATCTGCTTTAACCATTTAAAAAACAAACCTTTTCCTCTTCTAGCATTTGTTATCTCTTCCCCTTCTTGTTATTACAGCAGAAACCCACAAGTATCTTTTTTAAGGTAATCTTTACACCCTGAATTTTCACTAGGAGATGTATCTTTCTGTCCTTTATCCCATGCCTAGACATTCAGGTATCTGCAAGAGAGACAATACTTCTTTAGTGTCTTTCCTCAGTTGAGCTACATGTAATTCTCAGTGTATTTCTGTGGCTATCCATAACTTTTTTATCTGCCTCTCTGCTTAGCTAGCTGTCTGGTTTGATATTTCCAGTTTGTACTTAACCAGGCTGGATATCCCGCCTTTGTCTTTCCCCATAGTCATATGCATCAATCAGAGCCTTTTTTATTCTTTCTACAGCAGATAGGGAAGAAATATAGATGGAGCCATGCTCACCAATGCTTCCAAAGAAGAAATCAACACCACTCAGGAGGCTCTGGTGTTATCAACCTTAAGATGTGGTAATAACTTGAAATAGAATATAGGTCTATAAAGTATATAAAAAAAAAAAAACAAACCCCAAGTAATAACATCTTGTACTTATCTAAGAAAAATGTTGACCTCTTAGTAAGAACTACAGTATGGCTCATAACAATATATCCCTGTGAGCTAAAGGCCTGGTTTTTAATATAGTCATTTAACTGATGAATAATTTCAGATGTAGAAAAGACAAAATAATTTTTACAGATATTACACCCATTTTGGTAGCAGAACAGGAAATGCTGCCCAGATGACCTTCATTAAGGATGAGATTTTCACATACCTAAGCTGTTAATAACTGCTGTAATTGTTAAGGGTATTTAATTCATTGGTTTTAATAAAGCATGACAATAGCTAATGAACACTGCACCAGAATGTCACTGCTATCACTTTCCCTCTGGCACCTCAGCTTCCTGGTGTTCAGAAAGCAGTTTCAGCATTCCCATCTGAGTTTTTCAATAACAAATCTGAGATCTCAAGTCAGTGTAGAATATTATATTACCAATCTTTTTCAGAAGCATCATCATTCACACATCCTGCACCTACTGACTAAGTAGAAGGCAAAACCATCCGTCACTGGAATTAGTCTCCCACACAGCTGTCACTTATAAGAAACAGGGATCCACTGCTTCTTTCTCAGTCTCCAGTCATTCCCACCTCTTGATACCTGACATGGAACACATTGTAGGATGACTCCCTCCAACTGTCTTTGCCCCAGAATTTTGCCCTTGCAAGCCTGATACACCAAAATCCTTGGCCTGTTTCTACGATTACAGAACAGTCTCTCTACCATGCTGCTGGTTTTTCATACTCAGAGTTGTATTTTGTAGCAATATTTTGTATGAAGTTATTTTATATAAAAGGCTGAGCTCTGGGGAAAGTTTAAGCTATATCCCTCCAGGAATTACTGAGTTTGTTGACTGTGAGGAGAAAAAATACCACAAAATTTTCAAACTTTTTAAAATCATTTTAAACAAGTACAACTAATTAGAGTCTGATCAAAGCCAAGTGAAGCCCTTTGGAGCAGCTGCATTCCCTATATTTGTGAAAATCAGGCCATTTAGATAGTTATTTAAATAGAGAGTATTGGAAATAAGCCAAAGCCCTTTGAAATCAATGAGAATTTTTAATGACTTCAATGCAATTTGTATAATAGCTTTAGAAAATAACCTATTTTATTTAATTCATTGTTGCTGCTGTCTGTCACAATATAGATTGAGATATTTTTCAGTTGCAAGATCTACATAGGGTGAATAAATTCACATAGAATTGCTTAAGTTGAAAGAGACCTCTTGAGATCATCTAGTCCAAGCCCCCAGCTCAAGCAGGGCCAGCTACAGCAAGTTGCCTAAGAGTCTGTCCAGTTGGGTTTGGAATATCTTCAGGGATGGAGACTCCATAACCCTTCTGGGTAACCTGTCCCAGTGTTTAGGAACCCTCACAGTTAAAAAAACCCCAATCAAACAACCATAGCATTTACTGCTTTATCCTTGTCCACCAAGGTAGCGATAACCTTTTAGAAGGCAAAATGGTTGCTCAAGGGTGATTTCACCTTTATAAATCAATCCAGGCTGACAACTCTAAATGACCTTCTTATCTCTTCATGTGTTAGGAAATATATTCCAGGAAGTTTTTCTCCTTCACCTTTCCAGGCATCAAGATGAAGATGATTAGCCTGCAGTTTCTCAGAGGTCCTTCCTGACTTGATGCAGAAGCTCTAAAGGATCTTCAGGAACCTCTCCCAGTCATAATGACCCTTTGACATATCAAAGAAAATCAGTGGCCTTGCAATGACATCAGCCAGGTCCCTCAGCTCTCAGGGGTGCATGTCCACTGTGGTTAAGTGGCTCAGACTCCCTGGCCTGAGCCTTCTTTACTGAGGGTAAGTCCTCCTTGTTCCAGACTTTTCCTTTAGCCTCAGGAGTCTGGGATTCCCAAAGGCTAGTTTTACTGGTCAAGTCTGAAGCAAAAACATCTGCTGCCCTTTGTTCATTTTCCTTCTTTTCAGAATGGTCCCTTCTTGAGCTTTGAGGTGAGCCTTGAATATGACCCAGCTCTCCTGGACCTCTTGTCTCTCCAGGGCCATGTCCTATGGGATTCTTCCAAGCAGCCTTCTTAGGCTGAAGTCTACTATCCAGAAATCCAGGGCTACTTGTTGCCCTGTTCCCTCCTCTTAGAGCTCTGAACTCTACCATCTCATGGTTCTGCAGCCAAGGCTGACTTTGACTTATCTAGCTCTGTCTAGTTCTTCCTTTTCTGTATCACATCCAGGAAATCACCTTTCCCTGTTGGCTCCTTGACTTACTTGTGCCAGAAATGTCACCAGGATACTCCAGAAACCTCCTAGATTGCTCGTGCCCTGCTGTATTATTCCACCAGCTATTGTGTGGGTCCCCCATGAGAACAAGGGCCTCTCAACATGAGGCTTTTTTCATTTGTCTGAAGGCCTTATCTATTACTTCTTCCTAAGCAGGAGGTCCACAGCAGATACCCAGTACAACAGCACCCACATCAGACTGCCAACTCCTGGCCCATTCCAAGGCAAAAGTTGTCAAAAATCTATTTACAAGTTTCTATAAGTAAGAAAGGACAATATTTTTGTATTCATTTCTACTTTTAGAAAAAATCCCAAAAAACACAAACCTGCAACTCTGCAACTGAGTGCACTATTTCCCATTACAAAGGTACACTGGAGAAGTTCAATGTGCCAGATCAGCCTTTGGTTTTGGAATGTCATGCCTGGCAAGACAAATGTGTGATTACATGCTCAAAGACTGCTCAAATTAAAGGTTTTCTGTCTTTGATGAAAATTTACTCAACAGTGATGCTGCAGGCCTCAACTAGATCCCATCAAAACATTTCAGTTTAGAAGTGGAAGCAGTTTTGGAGAGATACAGATAAATTGGAAAGGAGCACTGGGGGCAGCCTGTGCTGAGCTGTGTGGCAGAGCTGGTGATTTCACGGCGAGTCCTTCATGTCCCAATCCATTGTCACTGTTGCGCACAGCACAGTGCCAGAGGATCCTGCACACACAGTGCGCCAACAGGACAACAGGCCTGGCACTCCAGCCCTGAGAGCAGCCACACAGGAGCTGTAACCAGGGTCTGCACAGAGTCCAGACCACCAAGTCAGTCCAGAGTGACAAGGCTGTTCTGAGGCCAAGCTGGAAAGTCGAGTCCAGGGGTGAGGATCTGGCCCTCAATCAAGAGGGCCCCTGGCCAGGTGCAACAGCAGCCTACAGAGGTACTCGCAAGCAAAGGGAGTTGATGCCTCCAAGGACAGGGAAAAATCCATGCTCAGCTACCTGGAAAGGTCAGGACCATCCACCCCCAAGAGGAGGCAGGAAATACAGAGACATCTGGCTATAGGAGAGCCTTCCAATTTGTAAGGCAGCAGAATAAAATCATGAGGTCATTTAGGCTGGAAAAGATCTCTGAGATCACAGAGTCCAACCATAAATGTAACACTGCCAAGATCACCAGAAAAACCCAAAAATATGTTTGCCACATGGGGAAATTGCTATTTTCTTTTAATTTTGACACAGTGAGATGCCTCACAGGTCTTGTTTCTCTGCTTCTCAGCCTCTCCTTTACTTCACAAGGCTATTTTCTGTTGCTCTAATAATAGATCACGCTGTAATTCTCATGACTAACACATAATTCTTGATGCAATCCAGGTCCTACCTCTGCTTGTCTGGAGTTCAATCTTGACTGTCTAGCAATTGCTGAAAATGAAACTCAGGCAGAAACTAAGCCATGCTTGACTGAGCATAGAATTTATTGTTCAACTCTCTGTTACCATTATGTATGGCTCAATTATCATCTCCTGCCTCTTTCAGGAATCTGGATATGCACCGTGATAGATATTACTGAGACCTCACAAGAAACAGGATAATCCTGTGCTTGAATCTAATGCTCTTCCTTTATTTTCTTGTTTCACTCCTGTATGAGAATCCACTATTTTCTACAAATCTGAATTACTTCAAGTCCCTGTTGGCTTATTTCCCTAAATACTGTTGCCTTGGTTAAAGACCCACCATGGTACCATTCCACAGATAATTTAAGTATAAAGGTTTCTTTGGCATATTATCTGAGACCTCAGTCTGCCAGTTTGATGAACATTTTTAAAGACTTAAATGTTGTTTTACTGCATCATTATTAGGACATTTGAGAGGTAAGAACTCCACTGCTTTCTCCAGCCAGGAGGAAGTGTGATTTGTCCCGCTCAGCAATTACACAATGACCTTTCAGCAGGTGGAAAAGAAAGGGCAAGTAGAAGGCTGCATCACAGCTGCATGCTTTTTATAAGGTCATGTATATTATATAAAATCTGTCTACCCATTTACAAATACTGTATAGTATGAAATATCAATACATACATAAAAATTGCATTGATTCCCCCCTCACCAGCCCTCTTGTTTATGTAAAGATTTCACAGGGACATCTGTATTTTTGGAAAGTGCTTTAAGGCATTTCTGGCAAATATGCTGCAAATATGGAAATTGATTGATTGATTGACCTCGTTGTGAGACTAGTGTTAATAAAACTCACTGGCAGGTTATCAAGAGGCATAAAACAATGCCATGTCTGTCCTTTCCCCAAGAGGCAGAAGCACTTTCCCTGACTCTTTGCAGTAGATCATTTGCAAGTCTCAAGGTCATGGTGGGTAAACCTCCATCACCCACTGCTGTCTATCTTTGGCTGCCCCGCTGCCTGCTGTCTAACCAGCAGTGATGAAAGCAGGTGACCAGACTGTGGAGGGTCACCAGCAAAAGCATGTCTGGCGTGTACTGAGGCTACACAAAAACAAGGTATGATCCCAATGCTTTGGAAGCGGCCCTTCCTGCCAGGCAGTTTTGGCTGCAGTGTCCATGAAATGGTGGAGTTCAAGAACCTTATGGCAGCAAGAATGATGCACAGCAAGCAGGACCCCAGACTTCATGAGAGCAGATTCTGGCCTCACCGGGGACCCTCTTGGTAGAGATCCTTGGGGTAAACCCCATGATGGAAGAGGGGTTGGATGGAAAGTAGGTTGATAGTCAAGGATCACTTCCTCCAAGCTCACGAGAAGCCCAAAAGAGAGGAAGTCAGAGAAAACCAGTAGAAGGGTAGATGAACAAGGAGCTCCTGGACAAATTCAAATGCAAAAAGGAAGCCTACAGAGGCTGGAAGCAAGGATGGGCAGTTTGGGAGGAATACAGAGAAATTGCCTGAGCAATTAGGTTAGGAAAGCTAAAGCCCTGATAGAATCAAATCTGGCAAGGGACGTCAAAGGCAACATCTTTTCTTCTCTAGGTACATCTGTGATAAAAGGAAGCCTAGGACAACTGAAAGCCATCTCCAGAAGAAAACAGGAGAGACCTGAGGTAATAATCTTTTGCCTCAGTCCTTATCAAGCAAGTGCTGCAGCCACAGCAGCCAAGTCACAGAAGGCAAAGGTGGGGACTGCAAGAACAAAGAGCCGCCCACTGGAGAAGATCAGGTTCAAGAACATTTAAGGGACCTTAAGATGGATGGAGGAAGGAATACAAGTCCATGGAGTCTAATGAGACAAATCTGTGGGTCCTGCAGGAACTGGCAAACAAAGTGACTAAGCCACTATCAATCATAGTTGAGAAGTTGTGATAGTCCATGGAAGTTCTCACTCATGAGAAAAGAGGAAACATAAGTCCCATTTTAAAAAGGGGAAAAAAGGAAGGCCCAGGGAATCACAGGTCAATCAGTCTCACCTCAGTGCCCAGCAAGCTCACGGAGCAGATCCTCCTGGCAACTCCTAAGGCACACTGAAAATAAGCAAGTGTTTAGTGACAGCCAAGATGGCTTTGCTAAGGGCAATTTGTGCCTAAGAAATCTGGTGACTTTGTATTATGGAGCTACAGCATTGGTGGATAAGAGAAGAGAAACAGACATCATCCACCTGGACTTTTGAGACATGGATGTGATGGATAAACCATTCTGTGGAAAACTAATTGGCTGGATGATCAGATGCAGAGTTGTGATCAACAGCTTGATATCCAAGTGGAGACAGTGACAAGTAGTGTTCCTCAAGAGCTGGAATTGGAACCAGCACTGTTTAATGACTCTATCAGTGCCATGGAGAATGGGATCGAGGGCACTGTCAGCAGGTTTAATGACATCCACCGTGTGGTGTGGTCAACACATGGGAAGGAAGGGATGCCATCCAGAAGGACCTTGACAGGAGAGGTCAGCCTGTGTGAGCCTCATGACATTCAACAAGGCCAAGGACCAGATCCTGCACCTGTATCAGGGTGATGCCAAGCACAAATACAGGCAGGAGGATGGATTGAGAGCAGCCCTGAGGAGAAGGACTCAGTGGAGTTGGTTGGTGAGAAGCTCAGCATGACCTGGCAATGTGTGCTCACAGCCCAGAAAGTCAAACATGTCCTGGGCTGCATCAACAGGGCTGTGACCAGCAGGTCACAGGAGGGGCTTCTCCCCCTCCACTGTGCTCTGCTGAGACCCCACCTGGAGTGCTGGGTCCAGCTCTGGGGCCATCAACCTAAGAACAATGCAGAGCTATTGGAACGAGTCCAGAGAAGGGAGATAAAGAGGCTCAGATGTCTGGAGCACCTCTCCTGTGCAGACAGGCTGAGAGTTGGGGTTGCTCAGCCTGGAGCAGGGAAGGCTTCAGGGAGACCTTAGAGCACCTTCCAGCACCTAAAGGAGCCTACAAGGAACCTGTACAGGGACTTACAAGGACAGGGAGTGATAGGACAAGGAGGAATGGCTTTAAATTGAAAGAGGGTAGGTTCAGGTGAGATATTAGGAGGAAATTCTTGATTGTGAAGGTGTCAAGTTGCCCAGAGAAGCTGTGAAAGCCCCATCCCTGGAAGCGTTCAAGGCCACCTTGGATAGGACTCTAAGCAACCCCATCTAGTAAAAGATACCCCTGCCAATGGCAGGAGGTTGGAACTAGGTGATCTTTAAGGTTCTTTCCATCTCAAACCATTCTATGGTCATAAATCACCGCTGTCCACTCTTTAATTTCCCTGTCTATATGCTCAAGAGCCTCATTTGCCTTTCTGCTGCATTATCAGATTGGAGCTTGTGTTCACTTAACTCTTAAATCCTTTTAAGGGTTGCTGCTTTCCACAATATTATTAGTCATTCTGTAAGGTTTGTCTGCATTTCTCTGTGTTCATTACTTTGCAAATGGCTGCAAAAACATGCTTTGTTTCATTGAGGCACACTAAAAAGGTAATTCACACTACTCAGTGTAGCTGAAAAACCTTTAGCAAAATTTGCCAGTACTAGTCAGGAAATGAATGTTAAACTGGAATTTGGACTTTTCATAACTGAAATATTTTGGGAAAACAGCTTGATTCCAAAGTTGCAATAGAAACCAGGCACAATATTGTGGAAATGAGAACCACAGGTTTTAGAGGGGTCTTCATCCCTGCTTTCCTGCATGAGAAATGTAAGAAGTTATTAAATTAATTTCAGTTCAGAGTGTTCTAGCTGTAAGAATTCACAACGATTTGAAGTCCTGGTCCTCTGTGAAAAAGGATCACTTTTCTCCAGAGCTCCATCTACCATCTACTTTCCCTTCTACCAATCTTTGTGCCATCTGCAGCTTCTTCCCAGAAAACTGGAAAAGCCATTGTTTATATGGAAAATAGCATAAAGAATATCTCCAACATCCTTTTAATCTAATGTTTGGAATGTAGTTTAGCAGCTGGTGACAAGGAGCTGAGCCAGCTCAAGAAGCTCAGCCAACTCTGTGGACCATCAGCAAGTGATGCTGCTCATTTACAGAGTGAGAAATCCTACACTACTTGTTTCTGTTTCCTCTTCTGGTTGTGCCTGCTCATTAAGATGCCTGAAAGTGGTGTCAGTTAGTCTTTGTATTTCAGTGTAGCTGGTGTGATAATACTTAGAGTTACAAATCAGTCTATTGTTCAGTGATGCTTAGCATCAACCCCACCAGTATCTCAAGGCTCAGGGAAGAAAACAGCAGCTAACTTTTTATTTTCAAATAAAATCTTCATCAGAGTCATTCTGAATTCTTCCAGCTTGAAGGAAGATGCTAAGCAGGCATGTGTTTTGACACACATAACTGTATCACCTAGGGGGTGACATAAGGATTAGACCAGGCCACGAATCACTAATCCCTCATCATTGCTTCCAGTGAAAGTGTATTTTTTGGGGCAGAAAAACTGATTTTGTAAGGTGTTGTTGAACTCTTTGTCATCTTCCTTTCTCTATTTCTTATCAGCATATTTCTTCCCTTTTACCACTTGATCAACCTGGAGCAGAAAATCATCTGCTAAGAAGTACTGATGAGAAGCCCTCCTCTACTCCACTTAGAACAACCTGGGCAGGATTCACTAGATGGTGGTTGTTCAGGACGTGAGAGCCCAAACAGTCCCCATGGAGTGAGTTGTCATAAGCAATAAGGCTGTAAATTTGCAAAATAACCCTTCTCCAAATGAAAATGAGGCTCAGGATAACTGTGGCTAACCACAACTTCGTCCTAAACCTACATACACTGTAATACCACTGCTCACTCTCAGATGGCAAAGGGTAGTGGAACTTCCAGGGTTATGTGTTTCAAACACTGGCTTTTGGAGCTTCTGGTGGTCTTTTACTGCACATCTATGTACGAGTGCACAGTGGGGCCACCAGCACATCCATTGGATCTCATGAATGCTCCAGTTCCCATTTCACTGAGAGCATTACAAAATCAGCCAAAGACAAAAGGACCCTAAAAGGGTCTTTCCAAGAGGCCTGAATGAAGAAGATAAAAGAAACAATTATCCAAGAATGACAAAAACAACACATTACCATTTCTAATCCCTTTTGATCTGACAAGAAAAATACTTAACATGGCTGTATTTGTGCACATACCTTAACCTCCTCTTTGAACTCCAAAGGGTCTTTAACAAAGCCCAAGATGCATGTAAGTTTTTATTCTGCCTTAAACCTCACACACCTCAACTCTGTCCACCTGGGAGCACTGAACCATTGCTCAAGTCTAGGGACCATGAGGAGCAGCCAGGACTCCAGTCCTGAGCAAATGCTTCTTCAAGATACATGTTGTTTGTTCATGTAAAAGTCTGTGCTGGATGCAAAACTGCAGCCCTCTGCTCCCCTAAGTACCTCAGCCAGTATTTTAAGCAGTGTTGCTCCCAGAGCTGCCCCCTGGGATGGTTTATGGACCTTCTTTGTAGAGGAGGGAAGAACCCCACAAATACGTGCAGAAGGTGTAAATGTGGCAGAAGGAAGACAATTTTTGTAAGCAGTTTCATTCATCACCCAGGAGATACAAAACAGAAACAATAAAATGGGAGCCAGTTCTCTCTTCACAAGTTTTCTAATAACACTTGTCTCACTCCTTGTCACCTCCCAGACCAGAAAGTAAGAACATTAGCTCATCACTCCTTCACATCAGCTGAAATCCATGCTCTGCAATAACTGCCACCTCTCATATATTCCAAGACTGTGGGTTTTTTTCTACTTAAACTTCAATCTTTTCCATTTCCCTTGAAAGACCAGCAGGAGGACTTGTCAGCAACTCACTGTGTGAGAAAGAAGTGGACTGTTAACACCAAGAGCACTTGCTGTGCAGCTGCACTTCACTTAAGATGTGAGCTTTGAATGCAAAAACATGGCTCTGGCTTCTACATCAGAGAGCTTCAAACCAGTCACTCAATGCATGACTGTGCAAAATGATGTCTGTAGTGCCCACGTACCTGAGGCTTGCTTCACAGAGCCAAGGGTATTAGGTCCTAAAGGGACTGATGGGCTCAACAGCTCTAAGCCAGCAGTTGTGACCCTTGGGAGGGTACAAGGGCTGGGAATGCGAGCAGCAGCAGCACTTTTATTCTCCCTGAGCAACCTCTCCTATTGCTGCCGTCAGAAACCAAATGCTGGGCTAGATGGCCAGCACAGATATTTCTGCGGGATAAAACAAAAAAAATACCTTAGTCTTTACTCAGAAATATACAAATCTACACCCACTCTCTTTTAAAACCTGTGGCCCTGATCTGCAGTGTTGTGTCTAAAGTGGTATATGCTTACCTTGAGAAGTGAGAGGAAATCCTAAATGTTTTTCTAACATTTTTGCTCAGAAAGTCACGAAGGAGAAATAAAGAACCCTGAAGAGTTATGACACATACCACATACCTCCCAAGTTCTATTGATTTAAGCCACAAGAACCTTGCTTCACTTTCACCTGTGAGCCGTATCTGCATTTATTGAGCAATACCTGGCAAAGCCGTGCCATGTATGAGGTGTCAGCTACTCAACCCCTCAGTGAAATCATCGGAGCACATATGAAAAACAGAAAAGTCACTCGACCAGTATGGCAGCTCTGTGGTGAGAAAAAAATCTGTGCATGACTTAAAGAACAAGGTATGGGTGTCCTGGGTTGTAGTATAGGATGTATTCTATCACCATCTTCATGAACTGATGAATCCAATTGTTGGAGCAGTGCTCTTCCCAGGCCCCCCTCTCTCTGGGGTGCCTTCGGTTAATGGCCCATCAATGCCTTGCCATGACTCATGGATAATTCCCTCTGGGAGTTATCTCTCTTTAATGGGCCATCAAGGAGCCCCTGTATGACTCATCATCCCAGTGTGAGATGCTCTGCCCAGGGGGAGGAGCGAAGCATTCTCACCTGGATATAAGCTGGGATTTGGGACAGTACAGGCAGTCCTTATCCAATGGATTCCCAGAAGACCAGAGCTACCAGACCTGTCTATGGGATCAGTGCTTCAGAAAGACCACCTCACCTGGACTGCTTCCATCACCCTGCTCAAGTTGTATTCTGACTCTGTCATTGGTATCTTTACATTATTACATTTCATTTTATCTTTTTTTTTCATTTTCTTCTCATTATATTATATTTCTGACTTGGAGCCTCTCACTCATTTTACTTTCAAACCACAACAATGGGTCAAGGTGGGGGAGAAAAGAAAGGAAGAGAGACCTACAATATTTAGGCTGGAGAACAGGAGCAATTTGCTGCAAGTTCTTGCAAGTGAGTTACAACAGTGGTCATGGCACAAACACATGGGAAAAGCATTAGTTTAAGCATATTTGTGGATATTTACTCTCCGTCAATATTTTAAAGAGTGGATTTGCAAAAGCAAAACTGTCCCTTCCCCTCCACTGCTGAAATCCAGAGAGGGCTTCTGCTGTTGACGTCAGCAGGAACCACATTAGGCCAAAGCTCGTTCTTTTCAAAAATCTCTCTGAAATATAGTCAACACAATCAAACAGTACAAGTCCTACAGGCCTACTTATATTTACTAGGGAGTCAAACTGAATTTTGCTATGTGATCCATGAAATCATAAAAAGCAAAAAAGCCATATAAAAAGTGAACAAGCCTGAGCTCTCAAGTTGAACACACAATTTTACACCATTATTTTTAAATATGATGGCACTGCCATAAGTACGTGATCTTCTGTCTTCAAGAGCAGTCACACTTGCATAAGGCTAGTATGGGAGCAACAGTAATGGAAGCATGAGGGCTGCCCTGCCATATGGTTCCAGAACCCAATATCTGCTGGGAATCTGTCCTTTCCCCTTTTCTCCCCATAACATGAAGTGAAAGGATGGAGGCTTTTTAATTTGTTCATTTGTTTTGGGAGGAGAGATGCCTGAGAAGACCTTATGAGAGGAACTTCCTTCAGAGGCACATCTGCCCTCAAGAAACACCTCCCAGTGAAACCTGCTACCCAGTAAAGAGCTGCCCAGGAGGGAGAGGGCAGTGTTTGACTCATTGTAGGATGGGTGCTTTCACAGATATTCTCACAAACCCAAAAAATGTGTAAGATTACAGACCATGAATTCACTGTATTTTCCTTTAGTTTGGTTTTTTTTCGTTTTTTGTTTTTTTTTTGTTTTGGTTTTTTTTTTCTTTTCTTGTTTTAAATACAGACTATAAACAGATTTATACTACTTTTAGAAAAGGCAATGCTGCTGGGAAAGTGACAGAGTGACACACAGGAGATGAGCTCTGTAGGAGGAGGAGGGCTGTGGGTTTCCCACACCACCATGCCCTGCCAGCCATGCCCCAGGCAAAATATGTGGTGAGCTATCCTGGCAGCTCTGCTGGGAGCATGGCCCTGATGGCCACGGGGACACAGGGCTGGCTACAGCAGGGCGAAGAAAATGCTGTGCCAAAAGGAACCTCTTGACAGCCAAATCACCACAGTGATTTGTACAGTGCTGCCTGTACAGACATCTCAGACATTTTACAAGGACACCAAATGCTCTCCTAATCTTATCAGCCCAGAGGCAGAGAGGTGGCTCCATGATCTCTCTCCTGTCCAGCTGGGCAGGGTTGGCATAACATCCCGGATAAGTGACGCAAAGTCTTCCTTTGAAGCTGCCTGCTGCAGTCAATGTGAAAGTTGTTAAGCACCTTCTCCACCCTCTGAATACCTACTTTATTTTCCCTTTGAGATGAAAGAGCAGGCTTGAAGAGCAAGTCTGGGAGAGAAGGAATATGGGTAACACACCAGTGACTTCAGCAGTCTTCAAGCTCAAGACTGCCTGCTTGATGCAAAGCCCCAGCAATTGAGTGAAAACATAAGTTACACTCAGAGCGGGTACAAAACCCTGTCAACATCCATGAACTTCTTTTTATGTCCATTTTTATTAAAGTATTTACATTTGCAGCTTAAGAACACAAATCTTTTAGCAGATGTGCCATTTGTGAGGCGTATCCCCAAGTAATTGACTTTCAAGCTATAAATACAGCATATCTCACCTACCACGCCTGCGATCACGAGCTAAAGAGAGCCTGCAGAGTGGGAAGATGGTCATTTGAATTTGTGAAGCTCTCGTAGGATGCCTAACTCTAGCGCTAATTTTGGCTCATAACTTTTCCCCACAGTCATGTATATCCCTGTCAGACTCTTCCTTTGATCCATCCACAGGCACTTTAATGCCCCAGGAGGATTTGTGGCCAGTCCAGGGCTCCCATGAAGGAGCTTTTAATGCTGCATGACAAACTGGTACCTACATAAGAGATCAGAGGTCACCACGTCGTTATCACAACACCACCCTCCCCTGCCTTCCCACGGTGCCTTTGACAGACATCATGTATTCCCTTTGCTGTTTCCAGTGGGACAGGTGTGACTCATGGAGTAGCTCTTGGCCTGGCCACACAAAAGACAATAATGAAAGGAATTAATACAATATTGATTAAGAAAAAAAAGTTATTTTGGTTTAGTTTTTATATTTTTCCAGTGTTTGGCTGGGGTTGCTTCATTTTTAACAGGAACAGATCCCAGGTACAATCCCCAGCATAATAACACAGAATCACAGAATAGTTTGGATTGAAAAGGACTCCAAAGACTGTCTAGTTCCAAGGGTTCCAAGAAAGGTGTATAAGTCTAGGGACACCTTCGACCAGGTTGCTCAAAGCCCCATCCAGACTGGCTCTGCACACTTCCAGGGATGGGGCATCCACAGCTTCTCTAGGCACCTAGTTCCAGGGCCTCACCACCCTCACAATCAAGGACTTCTTTCCAGTACCTAATCTAAACCCACTGCCTTTCAGTGTAAAGCCAATCCCCCTTGTCCTATTCCTACCTGCCCTTGTAAAAAGCCCCTTTTCAGCTTTCTCTAGCTACTGGAAAGTGTTATATGGTCTAATTGGATAAATTTTGGCAGGTTTTACAGCAGCTAAGGGCTGTGGGGCAGCTGGATGCACAATAGACATTTTTCTTCTTTTTGTTTTCATTTTGTTTGTTTTGTTCTTGAGCAGGTTTGATCTGGCGATCAGCTCTTGTAGAGCACTAGGATTACAACAGACTGAGTGGTTTATGCCCCATTCCACTCATGGCTTTTCACACAGCTCACTTTCCTTCTCACTGGAGTTTACTTACAGGGACTGCAAATTCTCTCCTAGAGACATGGGGAGTTTTCACCCCTCCTTCCTCTGCATGATTGTGTTTAGCCATGTTTTGCATGAGCATGGTTTAATTTATATCAGATATGAAAATTCATTAATTTCCTCTATGACCAGTGGAAAACAGTAGGCCCCTGCTCCAAATCTCTCACATGAAAATAAAAACATCAGTTGTGACAGAACTGGAGGGCAATAGGTTATGGCAATGACAAAACACAAGCATTTAGCCACAGGCCTGATATTGTTAAACAAAATCCATTATGGAGTTTGCACATGCTACCTATGAATAATAATGATAACTGGAAGTGTGTTGGAAAAGAAAGTACATGAAAATCACAACTTTCAAGAAAGAAATGTGCCGTCACCAAACATGATTATCCAGCCAGGCAGCACCAGGGTCCAGGAAATTCTGTAAATCTGAAGTGCACATCCCCTCCATTACTTCTCTCCAGAAACTTAACTTTGAGCCTGATTGATGCTTAGAAAGAAAGCTTTTTGAAAGAATACATCCAAACTTCTTCCACATGAGAGACAAAACACAAAAAATGCAGCATAAAACCCCTCTTCCTCTTAGAAGAGAGGGACAGGTTGCATCTTCCTCTGGCTCACTGTTGAGCCCTGACTAGAGAATTAGAAGCAAGAAGAGCCTGTAAGCCACCTACTCACTTGTCATTCTGTCCATTTGTGCAGTTCTCAGGGGTGGTATTTAGCAGCCCCAAGGGAGCTATGAACAGAGCTTGTCTGTGACACCCTTCAGCAAGTCATTACATGGGCACAGACCAGCAGCCAGGACAGTGCCAGCCCACCCCTGCAGAGGAGACCAGACAGCCTAAATAAAGAACTTATGATGAAGCTTTTCCCTTCTCCCACTCCTGACGGCATTAAAAGGACCAAAACAGAACATGATGCAGAAAAGCAAGCAATTTCATCCTAAAATCAGATTATTTAATATTCCAAGTAGAAACACAGAAAAGGATCCTCCCTGGCAAAACTGGTTACACAAGCCAGTCTTGCTTATAAAATTCTTTTAAAGCTCATCTCTGTGCTTTGTCTCATTGCCCTCTTTGCCTGCCAAAAGCAAAGTCTTATTTCCCAGTTTGGCCACTGTTTTGCATGTGATGTAATTTTTCAAGTGCTCTGCAGCATGTTATGGTATTTGGACTATTCAGGCTGGGTTCAGAGATTACCAGCACCACCACAATGTGCAGAGAACATTGCCTCAAAGCATCAGGCATCCCATCAGCACCACAGCACAAAGGCCAAACATCCCATCCCAGCACTACCTGCTGAGCTCCCTAATTGCAGCTGGCGGGACATCAAGTCCCAAAACAAGGAGCTGACCTATGACTTTGTCCATGCACCCCCACCAGAGGATGGGCACTTCACAGCCTCCCTGGGTGGCCCACATGCAAAGCCCCATGGCTGAAAGTGTTTCTGATTTGGGGGAACCTGGGCAAGGGCTCCACCTCTGTCCAGGACACAGCAGCACTGCAGGAACCTGATCCAAAGTTGGGCTGAGCAACACCCAAGAGCCTCACTCTCTGAGGGAAAAGCTGCAGTGGGGAAACATTTAACAAAGGCTTTCTGATATTCTTTGTGTAACCAAATTTACACCAGCATAAGCTATAAGGTCTTCAATTAAGCTGCATTATGAGAAAAATAAATTCAGCACACCAGCCTTTTCCTGAGAGACAAAGCAAGCACTGAACTGCTTTGTACATACTAACCAACAAAAAACGTAGCACACATGGAGCACCACAGTGGGCATCCAGGGAAGTCACTCCTTACTTCTCCCCAAGCTGGTGACACATCTCAGAAGTCTCCAACCATGCAGCACAAAGCTAAATCAGGGATTAATTGTGCTGAGACATTGCAGCTGCAGTACCAGGGCCAAGACAGAGTGCAGGATTTGAATGAGAATCATAGAATTATTTAAGTTGGAAAAGACCTCCAAGATCACCAAGTCCAACCACTAAACGAGTGCTACCAAGCTATCACACATCCCCAAGTTCTAGATTTATACATCTTTTAAAAACCTCCAGGGATGGTGACTCAACTTTCCATGATGGAATTTTTTCCCAGTATCCAATCTAAACGTCCCCTGGGACTATTCCCTTTTGAGACTATTTTCTCTTGTCCTATTGCTCGTTACCTGGGAGAAGAAACCACTCCCCACCTGACTACAAGCTCCTTTCAGGCAGTTGTAGAGTGATAAGGTCCCCCTGAGCCTCCTGTTCTCCAGACTAAATACCTCCAGCTCCCTCAGCTGCTCCTCACAGAGCTGATGTCCCAGCCTCATTGCCCTTCTCTGGACTCTCTCCAGCCCCTCCATGTCTTTCCTGTAGCGAGGGGCCCAAGACTGAACACAATACTCAAGGTGCAGCCTCACCAGAGCCTACTGACTCCTTGAAAAGACAGTATTTAGCCTCCACCAATTTAGTATTACATCTCCAGTACTACAGTGCACTAATTATAAGAGAAGAAAGCACCGCTAAATACTTTGGAAAACATTTAGGTCTTTCACTCAGATGCCTTTTTGAAATATTGCCAATTTACCCACAGTATCTGTCTGTCATTTTAAAAGGCAGTATTTCCTAAAGCCATTTGAAACCCACAGGCGGGCAGCAGCCTTCTTACTTTTTCTTCTTATGCAAACTCATCCTCAGTGCAAAACCCAAGGTTTTTCAGGTGCAGGTAAAACTGCAGGAACCAGCTAACACACCAGTCATCAGCACTGAAAGTGCATCAACACAAGTCTCACCTGAACATTTTGCGGGGTTTATTTTTTTCTAGTATTGAATTGACACATCCCATCACAAAGATCACCAGGAACTTGGTTCCTCAGCTGTTGAGCCAAGGAGCTTTTCTCTCATAGCTGACCTGGCACTTTGGGAAGGGAGGAGGCACAAGCAGGAGGTGTGACCTGGGAGCTGTAAGCAGCAAGAAGGAAGACTGCAGGGCTCTGTGCACAGTGACAAGTCAAAGTCAAGCCACAAGACATCCACATCACTTGGCATGCCAGGTGCCTGGACAGAAAATAACCATGGGTCCATCTGGGATTCAGGAGACAGCTGCCACAGATCTGCCACGTGACATCAGGGCACTTGGCCCATCCCATCATCTCTGAAGCACAGGGATGCAATGTTTGCTCATCTCTGCCTGAAGAGCATTGGGCAGGGACAATCTCTGGCCACATCTGTGACCAGCAGCAAGCCAAAGAGCTAACAGGGGCCTGATGTGCACCGCTCAGAGCAGCTGTATCCCAAATCAACACGTCAGAATAAGGAGCCCTTTGGTATTAACCGAAGCCCAGTCATTTTCATGCGGTTATCACTCTGAAAGCCACACAGGGAGCAAATTAAACAAGCTAATCCAGCCGGTGTCAAGCACTGCCAACACACATCAAGGAAGATGACGGCAGGCTTTGCCCTTGGCTTTGCTTCTGCAAGACAGGCAATGAGCTTTTTGTTTGTCCTCCTGCGATAACAGGTATCAAATGCCAGGCAGGTGTCAAGTCTAGAGGGGAAAAGAGAAATCCATCCCTCCGAGGTCAGGTAATCCATTGCTCTTTGTGCCTGCAGGGAAAAGGCAGCCGTGCTCTCCCTGTGTTTATTCAGCCACAGGCTGAAGTAACAGCAACTGTGGTGCAGCATGGCTGGAACGTGGAGCTATTTTATGTTCACAGGGACATTGTTGGTATAATCAACTGACATGTACCTTGCCTCTCTTCATCGTGATCCACGCTCTGCGCTAATTAAACAGCACATGACAAATGCAGTGCTATTAGCAGCAGCTGGAGAGCCCGTAAATCCTGCAGCACTTGAACAGAGGAGCTGTGCAGTGTGACAGCACCCTCCAGGTGTTGAGACTGGGCTGATGAAGGATGCTGGAACCAGGCAAGGCATAAGCACCTCTTGCCAAGTACCCTTAAAGTTGTCTCAGCCCTTAGCAGTGAAAGAGAACCATGTGCTACGTGCACAGCCAGCCATAGGCAAGACCAAACCCTTACCTAGCTGCTTCCCAGGTGCCAGACCTTTGGACAAGGAGATCCTGGCTGAACCTTTCCCAATCTGCAGTCATGAAGACCCTCTTGGCAAGCTGAGTATTTTACTTTGCACCAGAATCCTGCTCCAGACCTAACACCCCGAGCTACCAACACAACCTTTATTTCTAGCCTCAGCCTAACACCCTCCTGTCCTCAGTTTTCCCCTCTGGCTCTAAGGCATCATGGTGCAATGAAGCAGCCTGTGCCAATGTACATCACGGGAGGATAAAAGCAGATCTTCAGCATCCTAGAAAAAGGCAAAAGAAGCCAGAGAGATACCAAATACACTATCTTAGTTTAAAGGGCAGCCAAGAGTTAAAACTACTGTGCATATGCTGTAAAGCTATTCTTTCCAGGGGGCAATTGCTCAACAGACTTTTAGAATCCTGTATAGTTACTGCTTTTCTCTGCACAACATCTTTTTGTCTGTCTAAAAAAATACTATTGTCAGACTACATCATTCCTTTCTCTTTACTGTGATTTGTGATGATTTGGTGGAAGGATTCTTTAAAAATAAGTAGCAGCTGATGCACTTTTACAGCAAAAGCCTGCATTTTTCATCATTGTTGTCATAGGTTTATTTATACAGAGCAATTCATGTAGAAAACCTCCCCCCAGCACTGGGCAATCCAGGGCACAGCCATGCTGAAAGTCACAGCCCATAACTGCAAAGTAAGCCTGAACACAACCCCCCCCCCCCACCAGAACCAAACAGAAGAAAAAAAGAATAAAAACTAAAGACCTTCAAGGATTTTACATCCTCAAAGGCTCCTGGGAAGAGAAGATGCTCCTGATTCTCAGGTGCTTCCACAGAATGTGATGGTCGTGACCCAGAGTGTCTCCAGCAAAGGAGGTTAAAGCTTGGAAAAGCAGAAAGATTTTGACTCCTTGTTTAACTAGAAGGTAAAGATTTTGGTCTTGTGGCTGACAAACATGTGGTATAGAGTCACTCCTGTTAGATTTAGAGAATTGTTTCAAGTGTGAGAGGAACGAGCTCTTCATTTCAGTCCATCTTAAACCTCTGCTGGTTCATGTGAACATTTTGACACTCAGACCATTTGCGGAAAGCTCCTTTCTAATGTTGTTTCCTCTGTGTGAATACCTCTATGGGGCACTTCCATGTTTATTTTTTGGCTTGACCTTCAAATCCCAGCTGGGTTTAATAGCACAGATGCAGACAGCTGTGCTATTAAATCAATCACCTGGCTGTGGTGATTGACCTCAGCAATGTCTCTTTGACCAGGCCACATCCCAGTCTTGGAGGAAGCCTTCCAAGTAAGTCAGCTAAGCCCGCCCAGCTGCAGGCTCAGGATACCTGTGCCCAGACTGGTGCACCAGGGGCTGGCCCTTGTGCCATATGTCACAGCAGCACCTTTAGCCAACTCCTGTCCTTGGAGGCATTAGGTTTTCCCAAATGCCTGTCTTTCACCAGGTCTAATTGCTTCACCTGACCTGCATTTCCTGGGGCTAGGCAAGGTCTGCCAGCTCCCTGCACCTTTTTGGAGGCTGACTTTCTGTCAGTAAGGGTGCACATCATCACCCTTGTCCTCACCTCCTCCTATCCCCATTCCCTGACTGCTCACATCTCAACCTTCCCACATCCCCTGTACTTGTCCTCTACCTCCCCAAACTCTCACATTCCAAGGTTCCCCGTGGACAGTCACATCTGTAGGGTCACACAGGGGCAAGGGGGCTGCTGGCTCTCCTGCAACACCAGACACACTGACTGAGTCACTGTGGCTCCAAGCAAGCAGCTGGAGCAACGCCATGCAAGTATAGGGTGGTCCATGGCTGAGTATCCCAGCCCTCTCTAGCTGCAGAATCAGCTCTCCATCATGAGTCATCTGATTATTAAGTACCAGGGAACGAGCTGGACTAGAGGTGACACCACCCCCAAGGACACAGAGATCAGTGTTTTGAGACACTGCATCTGCACCAAGCTGGTGCGGAGCATCTGAAGCCAGTCACTGTTTTCACAGAAAACAAACCATAATGCTGCTGGTGAACTCGCAGCATCTTTCTATCCTGCATTCAGCCAGAATGATGAGCACAAAGTCCTGTGATTCACCCTGAAATTCATCTCCAGGGCAGCAGAGACAACTCCCAGGACAGAGGAAGAGAAGGGCAAGCACAGATATCGCAGAGGTGGCCAGGACCCTTGGTCAGGGGCTGAGGAAGTGACACAGCAGCAAGCCCCAGGGAGCAGCCTCAGCTCCTGAGCCAGCTGGTCATGCTAGTTGTGACCACCTCGGGCACACAGGCATCAGGGTGATGCCGCAGGACCTGCTCTGGGGCAAGGGGGCCATGTCAGCGTGCAGAACACTTACTGCCTCTGACAGACCTTCGAGCAGGAGGTCAGTCATCATGCTACAGGCAATACAGGATTAATCTGTCCAGCACAAATAGCATTTCTGTTACCCTTATCCCGTGACTCAGCACTCTGAATCTTTCATTTAGTGCCATTACAAAAGAGCCAGCACAAAAAGTGGGGCAGACAGATGCAAGCCTCTCCAAAGGGATGTTGGAGAAGTATGCCAAGGAGCTGGTACCGCTGGCGCAGCACAAGAGCTCTGTGACAGCTGGAAGAGATCGACTACAAGTCATGTGTAGCCAAGCAGGGTAAACTCATGATGTGTGCGAGGGAAATCTCTCTGCATCTGCCAGCGTGAAGTGCGTCAGAGCTCCACAGAGATGGAGCTCACATCCACTCAGGTACCTGGTTAAGGCTTCCCAGGACCAGGATGTGCTCCTTAATCTGCCACTAAGCACCAGGATCCTCACACAACTTGTTTGCTCTCTGACGTCACAAAAAATCAAACTCCTTTGCTTGGAAAATAAAACAGAATGAGCTTTAGCAAGCTGCTCAGCTTTGCTGGCTGATGAACGACAAGCTTATGAGGCCAGGCAGCATTTTACATCCCTGAAACAGTATGTCCCATGTCACATGAGGGAAAGTGCAGGTCTCTGAGTCTCACACCCAGGGTCAGAGCTGCTCCACAGTGGGGCAGGGTGACATCCCTGAGGTCAGCCACATTTAGTCACCCCAAGAAAAGGGGATAGAAAAGGTAGCACATGTCTTTACCCTTAGACTGCACTGGCAGCCACTGGAGCAGCTACTCCAGGTTTGGCCCAGGAGCAGTGGACTACAGTGGGCAAGGGCCAGTTTATCCCAGCAAGCCTTCCCTCACCTTGGTGCTGCTGCAGGCTGGGCATCCTGCCAGCCCAGGCTTCTTTCTAACCTGTCAAAGTATTCTCAAAACTAAATCAGTAGCCACCCCAGGTTGCTACAGACATAATTAAAATACACTGAGTGGCATTTTAATATCCGTTGCTGTTGAATCAGTAATGGGGTTTTTGAAAAGATGTCTCAGTCTTAAGCTTCAAAAGGTGAGCCCATCAGAGATTACACAGTGGCTCTGACCAGTACTCAGACTCCTGCTATAAACTCAAATTAATGCAGTTCAGCATTGGGCTGCAGCTTAACTGAGCCAGCAAGCAGGAATGTTCCGTACTCTAGTAGGGTGTGAAGAAAGGGAAGCTGAGAAATTCCTGCTTTCTTTTTATACATAGCAAATAGGCCAAATTCTGACCCTTTCTACATTGCTGTAAAGCCAACTGCATTGCTGCTGGTTGGAAAGTGTCCAATGGTAATCTACAGATGTACTAAGAAGTCCAAAAAGGCCTGTAGGAGGGGAAATAGCAGCTAAGCATGTATCAGAAGGTATCTTAGAGTGTCCTGGCTGGACTGTGTGTCACTGTGATAGCCATTAGGTTCACCCCAGATAAGCAAATCCAGCCCTAGTGATAGATAGGGCCACGGGAGGCTGCAGCTCTGAGACCCTAACATCCCAGGTCACGAAGCAGTGGCTGCTGGCATTGTGGTTCTTGGCTCCACAGGGATTTCCCACAGAACAAACCTTTGCCCTGTCCTCCAGGACATCACCCAACTTCAGCATAAACCACCAAAATAATCAACAGGGAAAAATTAAATCATGAGGACTGCACCTTCACTCCCCCCAAGGACCAGCAATATTCAGCAGAGCATATTAACAGCTTCACACTGAGGCAAGATAGGCTTCTCAAGACCAGCTACAATGAGGAGCTATTAAATCAATCACAATCAAAACCTAGTCTGCCTTCAAGTGACTTCCAATTAGGATGCAGTAATGTTATTAAAGGGCTCAGACAGGCAAATTAAAAAGCTACATTGAAGAGGAATTGCTTTCTCTGAATCATCCTCAGAAATAAAAGCCTCCAGAAGTTGATATTCCTGATTTTTAAAAAGCCCAGAAAACACATTGTCTAATTAAAAGACTTGCTAATGTTATGTCACTGTTGAGTTTTCCCCTTTCTGCTTTTTTCCTACCCAACTGCCATCAAACCAAAAGGGTAAAACCACAGAACATCTCTTCCTTCACATCTGAACACCCGTGTTTCACCTGAAGCCTTGATAAAGAAAAAGACATGCCGGCTGAAAAGAATTAATTGCACCTTCTTTAAACAGTTTGTATCCTTAGCAGGGGAACAAAGAGAGGAAGCCTACTTGATCATTCAAAGAATCAGAAGCCAGTATGAAACAGTGTGATGATCTTGGATGAAGGGGCCAGATTAGAAAGTGGAATTTTGCAAATCAATTTTAAAAATTCAAGAGCAAAGAGGGCAAGATCCATTTATCTGTTTATTGATCTGAGGAGTAACACCTCGGTAACTCCTGAAACTCCCTGAAATATATTCAAAATTAACCAAAGGCAAAAGCAGTAGTTTCCTATGTCTGAGGGGGGGGAGGAACTTTTCATGTTTCAAAAATATAGACATTATTACTGTATTAATGAAATAATCTATAAATTAATAATAGTTGTATTTCAATATAATATGCCTATCTGATTTTTGTATATATATACACATATCTATGTATACACACACAAACTAAGGCTAGCTGCTCATCAACATCAATACATGCCCAGCCTAAACACCAGCCTAAAAAGAGCCTGGAAAAGTCATGTTCTTATATCACATCAGAGACTTCAGATATCAGAGGCAGGTGGTGGAAGATTCATCTCCAAAAAACTACAGGAAGGAATACCCATCATCTTCCATGCTGGAGGTCAGGTGAAGCCCTAGCATAAGTCAAGAATGTCACAGCTTTTTTTTTTTTTTTTTGACAAACACTCGTACACATCACCTCCAAATCAAGACTGTTACAGTCAAGTAAAACAAGATATTTTTCAGTTTCGTGAATGATTCAGAAAACAAAACTAAAAGCAAGAACAACAACTTTATAGAAGGCCTCAGTTTCCATGACTCCTAACCAAAAATATCATTGCTCTCACCAATCCCCCCACCTCTTGCAGGCATCTTCAAGTTCAGCATTTGCTTTCATTTATGTCCATACCCATGAGACATATTTCTTCTTTCCTTTTGTTTTTTTTTCTATTCTTAAAATTTGTAATTGCAACTAGTTCAACTCCTGAACAAAATCCACTCTGCCTACCCTGAAACTGCCTTCCACTATTCTCAGTTTGCTTGGGTTGGGTTATTTCTTGCCCTTGGGTTGTTGTGTTGTGTTTTTTCCCCTTGTTTTTATTTAGTTTGTTTTCTTTTTATACATATCTGGTGACACAAAAATGCCACTCAGCCACATTTTGGTCCCCATCCCTAGGATGACAGTAGGATAAGCATATGGTCACTATACCAGGGGAAACTCATCCCCGTTCTATGAACTATGAACTGCATCTGAAAGGAGAACATGGGAAACTCCACCTGGCACCTTTAATGCCTTTCCCATCCACTTTTTATTGTAGCTTCTAAAAGATTAGCTCTGTTGAAATGGCAGTACTGGATGGTAAGTATCAGGAAGTGACAGAAAGAATCAAAAACAGAACAGGCAAGAAAACAGAATCAAGAGGTCTGGATCTACTTTCCAACTGCAGCTGCTGTGTGATCATGGAGGAAGCCAGCTCCCTCTTCTTCATGCTCCAGCCTCTCCATCTACCTAGTGGGGTGGAAATCATTACTCATCCCTTAGGAGTCTTCCTGCACAATACATGCTCAGCTGAAGGAAAAAAAAAAAAAAAAAAAAAAAAAAAAAAAAAAAAAAAAAAAAAAAAAAAGTTTGGACTGAAATCTTTTTTCCACAGCAAAGAAATTTCATATTAAAAGGTTATTATTTCCAATTGGATTTTGCAATTAAGCAAACCTGTGCCTTGCATGTTCCTTCATTGTGTCTGTGCACAGGAGCATGGTTTGTTTTTGTTGATTTGGGTTGTTTTTAAAATTTTACTGGGTTCTTTCTAAAAACACCTTGTTATCTTTGAGGCTGTGCAGGAGCGCCGTCACAAGGTCACACTTTGCTGTGCTGCTTCTTTAGTTGTGTGTAATCCCAACCTTCATTTTTAAAGCAGAAAAGGGCCTTCAGGTTCTCACACTGGGCTACAAGAAATACCTACATGAAATCATACAACACCCTTGACAGCAGAATGAACAGCAAGTCCAGCAGCTGCTAATTTCCTGCCTCCCTTTCTACTTTCCCAGGCCAAACATGGCATGGGTGCAGGACAACCATAACTCCCAACATGGCAGTAGCTGGTTTATTCCATTGCTTTCCAGGCCAGCAACCAAGGTGGGTGCTGATTTATCTCAGCAGAGCATTTGGCTCCATAGCACAGGAGTGAACAAAAACAATATTGTGGACTAAATTAGCGCTGGTTTATCTCCACTGACAGCAAAAGACAACAAATGAATTTGGCAGCATGAAACAGATGAAGGAGATACAAATGCCGAGGCAGACAGCACAGGATCATGCACTTTGTTTGAGAGCTCTTATGTTTATGCCTTTAAAATGCATGCCAAGTTCTGTCTCTAGAAGTACATATCTTTAAACGAAAATACGCCTAAAGCCTAAAACTACACCTGCAGGCACAAGGTCAAAAAGCATTTTTTCTGTGTGGAAGTATTTTTAGGCGTCATCATAAATGAGATTACCATACTTTCTATGAATAGCAAGTCTGGCAACTCCACCTTCTCCACCTTGCTCCAGGCACCAGGTGTGGTTTGCGTTGGAGGTGAGATACCATATCGCACATCACAGCTCCAACATCTGGTGTAGGCTGTGCTACAAAATGAGCCTGATGGCTTGGCTGCTTCGCCTTCACACGTAGCCTGTAGGTAGCTCCCCCAGCAGCTGCCAGCTAAGGCAGCTGGTTTTTCCTGTAGCATTTTGCTGATGGTGTTTATCCTGCAGTGCGCGGCACCCTGGAGCCATGATCCTCAAATACAAGCAAAAACACTGTTGTAAGTTCAGTTGTAAGCACACAACCCAAGGTCACAGAGGTTCTGCTACTTCTACAGAAGTAGAAAGTAATTCATGAAGTCAAAGCATCCTCCATTAATGTAAAACAAACCAGTGCAAGCCAGAATAATTTTGAAGATAAGAGGATCCCCATGGGAAAGGTAGATTTGGGTTCTACTCCAAGCTCTGACAAACTCTCCCCTCAGCCTTTTCTTTCAAAACCTTTATTACTTCTCCTCTCTGAAGGGCATCATTCTCTTCCTGGCCAGCCTCACACAGCAGCAGTTTGTCACTCCCAGGTGCTCTCAGTGAGGGTTTGCAGTGCTGTAGGAGCTGCACTGCTGGAAGGGTGTGAAAGGCCAAAAAAAATGTTTGTTCAAGAAGCCTTCATTGCAGAGCCTTGACAAGATCTGGGAAGATGATGATGGGTGGTAGGAGAGGGGCAATATTTCTGGAGCAGAAGGGGCAGGAGCATATGACGACTCTCTGCTGGGGTATCATACTCTGGCAATAGAGATGCAACTTGCCAATTCACTGCCATTCACCCAGCTTACCAAGACAGACCAAAGCTCTGATAGTCCCAGGGAGTGACACCAGCTGACAAGGATTTATCCTCTGTTTGGCATCTGCATCAGGAAAACACTTGGGGACAGCCAACACACAGAGTCTTGTCACACACAACTCTGCAGCTCCTAACTCTACCCCTGGTGCCCTTCTCAGCAGCACGTTCCCTTGCCAGCATTTGGAGAGAGGCAGGAGGGTGCAAGGCAGCTGAGGCTGGGGCAGAGCACAGACAGCAGCATTCAGAAGGACACATGAGCAGAAGAAGCAGTGAACAGACTGAGTTAAACCTGCAGCAGCGGCCTTGAGAACAAAGCAGCTGTGGCTAGGCAAAGTGTGCGTCACAAGCACAGCCCAGAGCCGGGCACATCCCTTTTCATCTCCCGCCTGCTGCACACACTGCTCTGCTCACAGCACCCAGCTCTTCTACAGAGCAGCTCCCTCACAGGGGACTGAAACAAGGTCAGGTTTGGAGGGGAGCCCAACCTCCAAGACTGCAGTCTAAAGAGCCATGACTTGAAGAGAACTCACAAATGCCGTGGAGCCCAAATGGTCCAGTTTTCTCCTGGTGAGCAAAGAGTGCAGTGAGAGATGAGGGCTCTGTGTAGGCTTCTGCTCTCTTTAGCTTGTCATGGCTGCACTTCAGTGGCTCAGACACACACACACCAATCCTCTTCCCAGCCCACTCCAAAAAGAAGTGGAGAATGACCAGCTAAAAGACGTATTCACTCCAACAGTATAGGAGGCCAATAAAATTGTGTAATTCCGACACTCATGGCATGACAGTGGCTCAGCTCCTTCCCCAGGAGTTTGAGCAATGAGATAAAGGTGACCCAAGCTTTAGCTCCTGTTAAAGAGTCACCAGGTTTCTCCAAGGAGTCTTGCCTGCAGCAGGCTGCCCAGACATCGAGTCTGAGCAGGCTCTCACTGACAGCACACACTGTTGTGGGGAGAATAATTGGGACAAACAGCCCCACAGCAGAGAGGCTGTACTTGGGCCACCACTATCCCGTAAGAAGGACGCAAGGGGAGAGGGGTGGTGTACCATCCGAGGCAGTGCACTTGGGCATCCATGTCTTCCAGCTGCTATTGAAGCCAGGAAGAGGACAGCAAGTCCAGTTTTGCTGCAGCCCTGGAATTCTCTGCGCTCTGCCCAGCCCACGGACAGGGATCTGCATGACCAGATTTGATTAGGTACTCTTGGCACCATCCTTGACTACTGGGCTGAGCTCCCCTATCATAAGCAGCAGTAAATGAAACAGGAATTATGCAACATGAAGGGCTGAGGGATGGAATAGTGACTGGAACGGGAACAACTGCCCCTCAAACCAATGATTTACAGACACATCACACCATTTACTATCATTTCCCTGTAACCTTTCTCCATGAGAAGAAACAAGGTTATGGAGCAGGGGGCTCTGTCTTTGGCATAAAGCTAAAAGCTCCTGCAAGGAGTTAACTGCTTAGCTACAAGATGCTTTGACAATCACATCCCATGAAATATGAAGCTCTCCTTCCAGTTCAAAGTCACCACTGGATGCAAGTGTTTCAATTTCTTCTAAGTCATTATGAAATTTCACAACCCAAGAGCAAAGAAATTCTTTTCTTCTTCTTTTTTTTTTTTTAAAAGTATGCTTTGGCTTTCTGTTCACCAGTAATAGATACCCACTTGAATTCATGTCAAGCCTCACAAAGCAGCAGGCACCCACATTGCCTGTTGCTAGTGCAAGGCTGCTTGTTTCTCCCCTCTCCACCTACCTCCTGGTCCAATTTGCTGCACCCCTCAACTTTCTCTCCAAATTTCTGGAGGGGTCAGGGAAGGCAAACACTTACCCAAGGAACCTCCCCACGCATTGCCTCAGCCAACAAACTGCCTGGGGAAACATTAAACTGAAGTTTGGTATCTGCATTGCAGAAGATAAACACCTTGGCAAAACAGGTCAAGCAATATCCAAGGGCAAATCTCCACTTCAAGGGAGGTGAACTCAGAGCAGGCCCAAAGGGAATGTAAGCAGAGAAAAAAAAAACAAAGCACAAAGGACTGGAAGCAGAAAAAAAAGGCGGCATGAAAACTGAGAAACAGGATAACACAAAAGAAGCCTCCACCACAAGTACATTCATACTGTGGAAGGACACTACTATCAGGGCTGGCTGCTGCCTCCCCAAAGTTTTCTGTGGAGGGATTTTAACAAACCAACACATATGCAAAGGACAGAACTGTGTTCAATACAGGCCTCTTCCTTTACAACTGTGACTTTATACTCACTTGAACAGAAGCATCCTATTGCACTTTCAACTTTTTGCTAAGCAACTTGCCACTTCCTAGCTTACTCTTTGGAGTATTTTCAAGAGCCTTTTTGGTGGTGTTGCAGGGACTTTTTGCCCCATAATACTTTGCTTCATTCACCCCACACCATAGAGGGACCCACATGGGGAACTCGCTCTGACTCATCCCCAGAGCACCATTCACCAGACGATTCAAGACAAAAGTCATAATGTACGTTCTCAAAGGGACACTTCTGACCCCTCTCACTGCACAGAGCATTCCAGAACTGAGCTCTAGTAATGACAATAATGGATTTGAGCCTCAAAATGCTATAGCCAAGTACAAAGCTGCTTCAGTTAGCCTGGTGTTTTTGTCACCTCCAAGCTACTTGACACCCGGGGCACCCATTTTACCAAAAGTAGGGATGAGTGTAACCACAAATGGATAACTTTCAAAATAGGAGACTAAGACTGTGACTTAGGAGATAAACCTGTCAGGCAAGTGAAAACACAGGCACAGCAATGAAGAAGTTTTTTTCCCAGCTTTATGATGTGATCTTAAATACAGTTGATAACTATGGCCTTGATGCCAAAAAAAAAAAAAATTGACCCCTGCTCAAATAAATGGAATAACAGAAAACAATGACTCAGCGTATATCACTGGCACTTAATGCAGTTAACTATTAAAAATGAAGTTATCAATTGCATTGTTTTAGTAGATGTACACATTCCTCAGAGACACAGCAAAGTGGGGAGAGAATAACAACCCGGTCTGCACAGCACTCATCTATTGTTTCCAGTGTGGTTTGGCTATGCTCTCTAGCATGCTCTGTGTGAAACAATGTGACAGAAATGACTTACCAGCAAGCAAGACCTTCTTGCTCTTTTATGAATGATCTCTCCCGCCTCTTAACCCCCTCGCACAGCGGAGAGCCCAGGTTGCTAAATACTCTGCCTGCTGTGCTTTGTCCCCGGCTGCCGTCACCCTTCTTTAATGACACGGTTTGCCACCAGCCTCCTGTAATTTCCAGCAGTGCATTAGTGCCTCGTTACACAACACACCGAGGCACTGACAGAAACACAAAGGACAGAGAGCCCTGCCACGAACCTGGTAGCAAAGATGGATCCATCACCCAGCCCTTTGCCCTTATTTTAAACTGTGAAGCCTCTCATTTTGATTTGAGGTCAGGTTGTGCTTACAGCTGTTCTTCACCATGCCAGGAAGGACAGCCTGAGGCCAGGGATTTCTGGGCAGCTAATAGCCTATGGAGGAGTGATGGACAGACTCCCAGGTTAACCACTCCATAGCACTGATGCTAGGTCCCCACAGAGGGCAGCTCCTCAGCAGGCAGATGGGAGTAAGGTCCAGGGGGTAATAACAACACTGTACAGCACAAGACAGATCATTTTGGGGAAAGACTATGTACACTCAGTTTATTTGCTTCAATATTTTACAACCTAATTTGATTCTTCTTGACCAAGGGCAAACTCCCTCCTGCCAGCCATGGCTTGCCAGCATGGCTGTTTCTAACCATGGTCTCCACTGGCACCATCTTTTATTTTGCCACCTGGCACCACCTGAAATCAGGCTAGCGGGAGGTTTATGGTGGACAGTTTCCTTGTTGATGAAGCCCCTACTGAGCAAGGGAACTTCAACAATAGGAGAAGGATATTTTATCTGAAGCCAGAGCTTAATGCACACCAACTTTTCTCCAGGGCTACAGCTCACCTACAAGCCCTGCCTTTTCTCAGTCCTGCCTGAAGGGCAGCCAACATTGTCAAAGGCCACGGGATGCTCCCTGGTGAAATGCACCCAGGGTTTCACAAGGACCTGATCAACTCTGCTGCTGCCATGACCAAGGGACACCATCAAACCAAACTTTACTACTCTAAGAGCAGCCTACTGAGACCGAATCACCACAGGTGGCACAAAAGCCATTTGAATCCAGCACCACAAACCTCATTCTCTATGTAAATAAGCTTTCCTGCCAAACAACTCTTAAAAAGCCAGGACTAACAGACTTCTTTATTTTTTTTCCAGACTGTGTAGTGTAACAGGTTTTGATCTACTCCAAGATTTTCCTTATCATCTCTTTTCTGACTAAACTAGGGGGGAAAAGATGTTACAATTAAAGTAAACCCACCTGAGAGCACAACATACCAGTACCTGGACCACATTTCATCTCAGTTTTGTGAAAGTGCAAGAAAGCCCTGTAAAGTAACTTTTCAGCACTTCAGAATCAAAAGTAGCCTGTGCCAAGACAAATATCCTTCTTATCGGGTCCTTTCCCCAGTAATAGTTTTATTTTTGGAAAATACAAAAGCCTTAAGAAACTGTTTTAAGGAATTGCCAGCAGTTAAAATGACAACTGGACATAAAGCAGTTCAAAAAATCTGATTTCTCCGTTTTCAAGATCCAGATATGCTCCCCCCAAACATAGTTTAAGCCTTTTCTCAGATAAAGCTATTATTAAAACAGAAATCCTAATCTCCAGATGAAATGAAAGGTTTACAAAACACCAAAAGGAAAGTTTTACTGGAGACAAATTAATTCTTTCAAATTGCAGTGAACATGTATTTTCAAAGCAAGAAAAACAAAACCAGAAATCCTTTGCAAATGTTAACGTGTTTTCAATTTACCCATTTTTCTTTTGGGAAGAGAAGCAAGAACTACATGATGAATTAACCTGAGTGCTTGTGCATTTCTGGTCTACATCTTCCTCCTCCAGACATAAGGACTTTCAGATGCAAAACACTCTCAAAAATCTGCATTGTTCTATTTGAAAATTTGAACATAAGGCTACAAGCTTGTACTTCATAAATACAGATTTTTGGCAGACTATTGACTAGCTAAAGCTTCATTTGCTGTCAGTGCAAAAGGTATTATCCTGCAAAAACAGTCAGATTTTAAAACATGACAGTGTTTGTTGCTGTGAAGACATCCCACTCTGTGGCCCATGAACCAAACTCTGGAGTAACTGCAGCCACCCCATGCAAATGGCAGGACACAGGAGAGATGTTATTATGGAATAATTGCCTGTCATAATCCAGCTGTGCTATCAGCTCATGGCATTTACCTCAAGCCCATAACACATTCTCAGACTTCACCCACAGATACACTGATTTTGATCTCCAAAGACATATTAAGCTAAAATTCATCCTTCGGCTAGGCAGGTACTCATGATTGGAGAACAAGATTAAAAGTCCACAATTTCCATGGCAGCTGATCCCAGCAGCCAACTGCTTTCTTATCTCTTTGTGCCTTATGTCCACTTGGCTGAATTCAGCTTCCAGGTACTGGCCCCTGTTCTACCTTCTCCTCAACACTTTCCCCCCAGTTACCATCCATCACTGTCCTCAGAACTCCCTTCCACTGTTGGGGAAGATGAATCAGGGAAACCTTAAAATATGATTGCTTAGCAAAAGATTCTGAAAATATGGAACCTAAAATCAAAGTAGAAATGAAAGCTTACTTTGATTTGTAGGATACTGAGTCTTAGTTACTATATAACCTGAAAACAATGGTCTAGCCAGCTGAAGAAAAATCCCTTTTGATTGAACAATACCTTTCTGCTGGCTAAGAAATTCAAAAGTCAATGTAGCAAAACAGAAGTCTAAAGAGTAGTTTTTAAAGCTTAAAATATAACACAGTATGGTAATATAGTAGTTCTTATAGGCTGTATGTAGATTCTATAGGATTTTGAGTCTTGTATTGGTTGGTCACTGTAAATTAGAATATTCATCACAATAGGAGATATAATGTATTGTAACAAGGACCTCTCTCTCTTACCTCTACTCTTAACTCTTACTCTTCTTCTTCCCCCAACTCTTGCTCTCTCTATCTCTCTTATCCTTGCTCTCTTCCCCCTGCCCCCTTGCTCTCTGGCTCCCTTCTCTCTCAGCTCTCACCCTGCTGTTCTTTCTCCCTCTCTCTCTGGGACTTCCCTTCAGCCGAGGCTGGTGGCTGAAGGAAGGCCCTTTTACCCACGACCCTTGCAATAAAACCACGTGTTCTGGAATACACAAGTCAGCAGAGTGCCTTGTCCCAGCCGTCTGCAGATTTGCCTACACTCCACCTCTGATCCCTTTGGGTCCTGGATCTCACCACAGGAAGGCACCTTCTCTAAGCCCAGCCTCGGGTTCATGGCTCTCTTCCAAAATGTTACAAGTTTACTTCACTTTTTTAGGTTGAACTGCACACAGATCCATTGCACATCTATGCCCACTGCTCACTGAGGACTCACGGGATCCAGGACCTGACAAGAGCTCCAGAACACCCTAACAAAAATTAACTTACAGGAGATTTTTCTCCTTGTCACACACTCATCACAGAGGCAAACACCAGCAGATCCAGCTCCTCTCTACAGGGGCCAATGTATTTCTGCTGGGACTTCTGCAATGCAAAAGTACAAATGACCCTCAGATATCACCTCCCACTGGTACCCAATAGCACCTCAATATAATTTTTGGTTTTTCTTACTTCCCATATTTTCAACTCTTCTATATTTTCACTGAATCAGTTTTGAAGCCATTTTGTGCTGCCAGCTGTCAGTCCTGAACCCATCAATTATTTATAAAGAAGTGAAATGCTCCCAGAAATACTAAACCCCAGCAGCTTAAAAAAAAAAAAAAAAAAAAAAAAAAAAAAAAAAAAAAAAAAAAAAAAAAGTTATATTGGAGTATTGGATGAAGGCAAGAGCAAAAGGAATATTCAGCTGTAGCCCTGGTTCGTGTCTGACATGTTTTGGTTTCTGAAAGTCCTTTCCCAGGGAATTTTCTGTAAACAAGAGACGAATGCTTACATATTTCACCTAGGAGAGGCTTCTCTTGATGTCCCTCTGGTTTGACCAATGTGATTGAAGAGGTTTGTCGTCTTGTCACCAATCAAATTGGTCTGTATAAAAAAAAGTATAAAAAGGGAAACGCTTCTTGGAAATAAAGTAGTCAACTTTTCAGCCTTCTGAAGTCGGATTCCTTGTGTCGCTGTGGTCTACAATAGTGACACTCAGCCTTCACTAAACCAAAAGCAGAGCAAGACCAACCTTCATCAGACCCCAGAAAAATCAGCCTGTGACAGGATATAATCCCAATCAAGGAAAAACTACATTTGGCATCCAGGCCCAGACAGATACCAGAGAACAAAAACGTAAGGTCCAAACACCAGACTTAGTCCACTGCACTGATAGCTTTCAGGAGATGTTTTTGGGTTCTTTTTAACCAATATTTATTATTATTTAAGTAAGGGTTGGATCATGGAGGTACCACAAACTTGGGACACTCAGAGCAGCCTCCCCTGCCATCAAGGCCCCTCCAGCTCTCACAGGTGGCAGCAAAAGCTTCTGGTTGGTACAGAAAACTTGTTTAAATTATTAGTAGCATCTCTCTCTACAAACTTTAAAACCTAGCCAGTACAAATCCCGGGAAAACCTGGCAGATTTGTCAGCTCAAATCCTACTCAGACGGGGTTGCTTACACTGGACCCAAGGTGAATTTGGTTTCCTAATTAAACAAGACAGAAGCATTACAGAGCAAGGAAAATGAAGCAAAATCTGTTCAGCAGAAGTAGATGACCACAGTTCACACATAATGCACTCAAATGCATTAGTTTGGCACTGTTGAAAGAAAACAAAACTCCAGATTTGGCTGCACATGCCCCAGCAGTTTACACTAAACATCCAAAATAGAGGCTCAGCAGGTGAAGCCTCTGCAGATGTAATTAGGTCCCCAAGTTTTCTAAGACATGAGCCACGTATCCATAATACGTAATCCATAATAGCAACAAACCTTAAGCCTTTAAAGCTTTAAGCCTTTAGAAACCATAATGCAAGGAGAAAATTATTCGTAATAGGGCATTTTTATCATGAAGCCATCACACACAGTAGCTGTTTCCATATCATGATGCCAGCCCCAGCTTCACTCCACAGGCCCAAATGGCTGCAGGAATCAACCCCCTCACAACATCACTAACTGGCCTCCCACAGCCAGGCCAGCATCCAAAGACCTCTCCAGCTGCAGAGGGAAAACCCAGCCAAAATGAGCAGAGTTTGATTGGAGATAACCACTGCAGAAGACAGAGGCCTCCCACCAGGTTTTTTTTTCTGCTGGTATGAAAGAGCACGGATGCAGCACCAGGTTTGAAAATGTCAGGATCATAACAAGCCCATAACATCAAAAAAGTCTTACTTGGTGCCAGCAGTAAGTTTCAGTCAGATCACACTGCTCACCGCCCTTGGTCACAAGCTCCAGCACTGAGATGCTGCAAATAGTCAAGGATGAACTACCCAGTGTTTTCCAGCTCTGCTGGTCAAAAACACCTTGGCTTGTCACAGCTGCTACAGGGATGGGCAATGAGCCTTCATTTCCCTGCCAGCCTCATGTGCCTAGTGATTACAGGATTCAGGTGGCTGCTATTAAGCTGCAGATATTGCCACTGCCTACCAGCTCTTGCTTGCCTGTATGAACTCAAGTCTACCAAGGGAATAACCCTCTCTATGTTGCAGTCTAATAAATTTTGCTACAGCCTGTCTCACTTTATAAAGGAGATTAATCCAACACAAACAGTGGGATTCTGTTCTGGAAGCGCTCAGTCCTGAGGAGAGAAGGGGGGGAAAAGGCTTAAAATCCAAATCCAGCACTGCTGGTTAGAGAAGGCTGAACACAAGTGCATAAATCCAGACCTGGAGGCTGGCACTGTGATAAAAATAGCTGCTGTCCCCATATACAGTACTATTGGTCTTCATGTAGTTTCCTTCAGGTTCCCAACATTCTGACTTAGAAAGTAAAGGAAAAAAGAAAAGGTCTGTCACTGCTATAGGTGTAGAAAGCTAATTCAATGGCATTTTTTAGTTGGTCTGCAAAAGCAAGTATTTCTGTCCAACAGCACTGGCCAGCACCTGGACCTGCACTGGCACAGCCAGCAACCACCCTCTCACCCTGCTGGTGCTCAGCAAGTCCTTCCAGCCTCACACAACATTTATTCTGTTTTGCTAAGCTGCTTTCATGCTGCTCCACAGGAGGAAGGAGGCAGTGCTGCAAGAGGCAGGGGTGCCAGAGGAGCGCTGCAGGGGTGGCAGGTGTCTCTCAAGATTCTACACAATCCCTCACCAGGGATCCCTAATCCTGTCAGAGGCAATTTGTTGTCAATTTTCCACAGCGCTCAAGTACCAATTTATCACAGGAAACACTTCCTCTCCAAAGTTTTAATTATTTCCATATATGCTGGGTAGGTGTGAAATGTGTGCAGGAGTGATTTACAGGAAGGAGAGCTAGAGAAAGAAAAGCAAGAACAGTGCAGGAACCAGTACAGATCATCTCCAACACAACACATGACTGCTCCTTATAAATCCTGGTAGTGATCCATGCCATTTGGTTTCTCCCACTGTGGGGGACTGCAGTTGGTAAAGCTGCACTTCAGCATAACAAGATTAATTCCTCTTCTGTTCTCCTGTTCCTCTGCCTGTTCTTCTATCAGGGAGCCTGCTGTGCACACAGAGGGGTTGGTCTCTTCTCCAACCACGCACAGGACAGGAGGACACAGTCTTAAGCTGCACCAGGGGAGATTTAGGCTGGACATTGGGAAGAAGTTCTTCACAGAAAGAGTGATTGGGCATTGGAATGGGCAGCCCAGGGAGGTGGTGGAGTCACCATCCCTGGAGGTGTTTAAGGAAAGACTGGATGTGGAACTCACTGCCATGGTCTATTGACAAGGTGGTGTTCAGTCCTAAGGTGGACACGATGATCTCAAAGGTCTTTTCTGACCTAGTTAATTCAGTGATTCTTTGAATCTTGGCCCAACTGCCACATCTTGGACCATGGACATTAACTTTCCCTCTTTGCACTAACTCATCATACCAATCTGGCCACCTTGATCCCAAGGTGGTCATGATTTCCAGAATCAACAGTTTTCAGAAGCCAGGTCACTAACACTGGGCAACAAATTTATTGATCTATGGTATAGCTGCAAGGATATTTACATACTACCTCTTGAAGCAGAGTTACAATGTTTCAACTACTGTTGCTAAGACTTGAGCAATCCCAGCAGAAGAGAAACTTCTGATTTCCTTCCCATCATCAAAACTTGCCACGGCCCTTCTCCATTACAATGTTTGGATGCTGTTTGTCACAGTAAGACTTGATCATATTCTTCCAGCTTCAGGATGAATTTCTCCTCAAAACCAGAAACAGAGAAAAGGAGTCACACCAAAAGAGCCAGATGAGTTTCCTAACGACTGCGCTGGTGGATATTCTGGGTGGTCTCTTGCACTCTTCAGTGAAAAGTACTTAAATGCTTGAGCGTTAAAACCAGATGTCATAACTTTGGAAAGCGTGAGAAAAAGAGAACCTCATCACTCGACATGTCCTTCCTGGATTGCAAGTCCACCAGGAGTCCAAGAGAGCTTCTGAGACTCAGCATTTGAAAAATCAAGTTTCACCCTGGCTTCCTGAGAAGAGTTTCAAACTGGACGTGCACTTGGGGCAGACAGGCATCCTCTCCAAAGCACAGGAGACCTCGAAGAGAACTTGGTTTCTGGCAATTCAGCACTGCTCTTACTTTTCTTACACAGTCCATACTAACTTACAACTGGTTTGTGTTGACTTAGAGGGGTTTGTCAGCCACTGCGATAGAGCTGATAAAACTTCCTCTTTCATGGCATTACTTCAAATCTGAACAAATTACTTTAAAGCTGGTATCATGTCTGTAAAAAGACAGTTGTAAAATTGTCTGGAGAAGAATGAACTTCTTACACACTAGTGCAGTAAAATTTACCCTCTAGTAAATAACAAAATGGTCAGAAAGGACACAGAATCATGGGTGGTCCAGCTGCCTCACGGCCTCATGTGGTCAACATATCCAGTCTTCAGGAAGAATGACACCAGCTACGACATCCTAGAGGAATTCATTTTTGCACAAAGTGTTTTAATGAATGCCCAAACAGTGTTAGAAATGAGTGCAGGGCTTGTCTGCACTCTCCAGCTTCTCCATTAACATCCCCAGTACATTGTTAATCTGATGTTTTATCCTGCCTGGAGGCAGAGGAATATCTGAAATATTCTTGACTCCTCCCTGTTCAAAATAGACATCAGAGGCTCTCAGTTACCACCCTGAAATTTGAGAGGAATTTCTTTAATAAGCATAAGTAAATAATAATTTTCCTATGGAAAATTCAATATATGGAAAATCTAGACCACTCTGCCATGAAAGCAAAGAAAGAAATAAAACAAAACCCAACCATTCACCAGGAGATGCCTCATTAAAATAAGCAAAACCAAGATTATTGTCATCTAAGTAGATGATTTAGAAGGTTTCTAAGTAAGAGATTCCAGAACTGGGCATGGATTCACCCCTTTCATGATGAAAATCACTTGGAAAAACAGTGTTTCTTTCAACATCATTATCTTGAATTAGTTATTTTGTCCACTTAAAACTCTTTCAATCACATTTTTTCCCTCAGTGAGGCTGAAAAAAAACAATTTTTCATAACCCACTTCAGGATTCTTCCTCCTCCTCAGAGCAACTCACCATTCCATGCTCCTGAAATGAATCAAGCAATTGTTCTGCAATGTCGTGTCTCTCTCAGTAATGGTGATATAAATAAGGAGAAATAAACCCCAGGGCAAAAGATTCTATTAGTTGCTCTCATATCTTTACTGGCAGAATAATTGGCTGCACTGTAAGCCTGACCCTACTTGATTTTGCTATCTGTCACTTCTGTGGCAGGTTACAATTAATTTCTCCTTTTCCTCCTCTCTGTCCCCTCTGTCCTACGTTTTCCTTCCACCTGGGCTTCTGCCACCACCCCTTCCTACCAAAGTCTGATACAAAGCTGCCAAAATTCACTTCCTTCTTCACCCTGTCTCCTCTCTTACTGTACCATATAATAAAATACCGTGGGATCAGGGATTTCGGGAGGGAGAGGCAACAGCCAGAATATCTGATAGCAAATGAAGTCACCATGGCACGGTGCAAGAAGGAGGGAGGCAGGAAGGAAGGACAGTGCACTGATGCAGAAGGATCAGCCAGGTGCCACGGGAAAGCTGAACAACAGTGATGTGACTTAGCACAATGAGGGCACTTCCAGAGGGCAATTAAACATTGTAAGAAGAAACAGTCTAGCCTACTTCCAAACTTCTCATCTCTTCCACCTGCACTCCTAACTAGCACGGAGCTGGAATTGTTTTAACTTGGAGGTAGGTGAGAAAGAGGATTTTAGAGATGGAGCTGAGCAGCAGCCAAGTTCAGGGTGCCATTTGCCTGCTGGACCCTGATAACAATAAGCTAAGCCTCTGAAGCACAGCTGCAGGGATCAGCTTGGCTGACATCACAGTCAAGGTCTGTGTGTGCAGCAGGACTCACGGCACTGAGCTCCTTGCCTACTTTAATATCATCAGGACTTTCAGGGCAGGGGAGGTGTCTTTTTTGGGAGGGAAAACAAATTTTAAAATGCACAGGGGTTTGTTCCCCACTGCTGAAAACAGGAATCTGTAGGAGGAAACAGCGAAGGAGGTTTTGGTTCTGGTTTGAAGGGGTTGTCAGGTTTCAGAGCTGCCAAGTGAGCAAATTGAACTCCCACGTCCCTACAACCTGAATGTGAGCAAAACTGGTTTTGAGATGGAAGGCTGCAGAGGAAGGAGAAAGAGGCCGGATTAGCATCACTCCACTGAGCCCAGCGGAGAAGAACAGGAGTGGATGCTGCTGTATTCTGTGACCTGTATTTTCACTGTCCTTTTATTTATTAACAGCCTGCCAAAAATAAATCTTGCAGAGCAGCAGCATGGGCCCTTTGAAATTTGCCTGCATTTTGGACTCATCAGTACAGCACTTATGACACAAACACACTCCCAGAGACAGGACAGGAGGAAAATCAGTAACCCCCATGGTGCAGCCCATGCTTGAAATCTCCCCAGGATATCTGGGAAAATTTTCCAGGAGAGGAGGTATGTAGGAACTGACTTTAACCCATCTTTTAGTGGATTAAGCACAGCCTCTGCAAGAATGATATTTCTTGCCTGTCTGTTTTTTATTCCTCTCAAGGTAGACTCACTCAATCCTTAATAAGACACATGAGCCAAGATCCCTGTATTTACTTTCTGAAGCATAGAATGTAACTGTATCAAGGCTCCTGGAATAGATAACAGCAGTTTGCACTCATTTGTATTTGCTCCAGAGTGAATCCAGAGTGAAAAGAAGTGGGTAACCACAGTGAGTTATGGAGTTCCAGGGCCTCAGGTTCACCCCTATGAGCAGGCTTCTGGTCCCACAGGAGTGCTGTCAATGAAGACCAAGACCCTCTGTGCTGTAAATAGGCACCATTTACTCTGTTCTCCTTGTCCATATATCTAAACAGTGGTCTGCTGTCAAGCAGGAATGTTGAGTATCTTTAATTAAGGTCTGCATCTTTTTAGAGTAACGAGATCGATAACTGGCCCAGCTGGTGGGAGAAGGCAAAACACCAAGCCCTGACCATGGCAGCAAGCCAGTCCCTCAAGACTGGCTTAGCAGGGACACCAAAGACAACACCCAGGTTCAGTGAACAAAAAATGAATGGCTATCTAAAGTTATTCACTTCAGGGAGGCAGAAAGAGCGGAAGGAAAGGGAGGAAGGGAGGAAGGGAGGAAGGGAGGAAGGGAGGAAGGGAGGAAGGAAGGAAGGAAGGAAGGAAGGAAGGAAGGAAGGAAGGAAGGAAGGAAGGAAGGAAGGAAGGAAGGAAGGAAGGAAGGAAGGAAGGAAGGAAGGAAGGAAGGAAGGAAGGAAGGAAGGAAGGAAGGAAGGAAGGAAGGAAGGAAGGAAGGAAGGAAGGAAGGAAGGAGGGAAGGAAGGAAGGAAGGAAAGAAGGAAAGAAGGAAGTTTGCCTCTACTCACTTTGTGCCTTTCAGGTGGTTTGATCGCAGCTCACACCATATGGGAAAAGGGAAGAAATATGGCCTTTTCTAGCAGCTCTGTACCTGTCTACATCAGATGACTCATAGACCCTTTGGCAGGGAAAATTCTTGTCAAGCTGGGACAATGTGTTACTCATGTCACTATCCACAGCCCTCAGCCCTGTGCCTGCAGCTCTCAGACACACCTTGGCAGGCAATATGCCCTTGGGTGGGTGATACACTCTGGGCTCCCTTAGGCTGAAACACAAGGTATAATTTTAGTACATTGCAAACTATCCATATACATTTACCACTTCCTGTGATTCTCCAGCCCACTCAGGCAGGGAACAGTCACCAGCAGACTCTGCTGTAGCTGTGAGAGGTGGGTGGTAACACAGTTTAAGTCTCTTTTAGTCCTGGGGAGTGAGCAGTGCCCAAGTACACCAAGTATCATTACGATAGCCTCATTTCCTTGGATGTTTCTCTTTGGTGAGGTCACATTGCTGTTATCCTCTGGTGTTGTGTGACTTGGGAACTGAGGAAGGAAATTACAACACAAAATTCGAATCAGGGGATTTTTTAAGAACTTGAAGTAGCACATAATAAAAAGGCTAATAATATGTTGCAATCCAGTTTTCCTGCAGTCAGATGGTTTTGCACCAAGAGGAAGTTGCTGCAGATGCCTTGCAACCTGGTTAGTGCAGTATCTGAGCATGAGAGGACATCCCAGAACAAACTGTTCTACTCTGACTTCCCTAGAGAATGATTAACACTGACGGCTCTTTCCTTTTGGGCTGAGAAGATTTAATAATTCAAACAGTGTTACTGCATTCCCATCTGTTTCTGGTCTTCCCTTGCTAGTCCTTGATGATGTGAGGTATCAGGTAGGAATCAGGGTGAAGAACAAACCCAAACCAGTGAACAGGCACGATCCCACTTTTTTAAACAGCTCCCAATCCTCAGTACATTGCTACAGCTACTGCAGTAGCTGTGACGAGAGGCTGGTGACTGGTACGAGTGACCTTCAAGAGGATTAGCCAGAGATGTGTGACTGCCAGTGAATAACTCTATTCATTTATTATGCGTGACGAACACTAAATCATTCTAGTAAGATTCTTTTCCATTCATTCGTTGCTTGAGAATGATTAGCAGCAAATAGCTCATAGAAGCTCTTCCAGTGGAGCTGAGCAAAGCACACACAGGCAGAGCCAAAAACTTTGTCCCATTCACTTGTGGTCAGCTCCCATCAATAGAGTTGGTCAAATGTTGGGGGAAATGGTGGGTCAGTATGTATCTGTGCGATACACAGCTATCTTTACATCCTAAATCTTATATCTTCCAGTCTCCTCACCAAGCCCATGCTGCTACTGGAGATATTTGCCAAGTTTTTTTCAGATGGAGCAATGGTTACTCTTTGAACCACGGAGTTTCTCTGTAAACTAACACAACTATGGATAAAATGGAGCACTTCACTTCTCCAGACAGCAAATGGATGACTCTACACCTGTCTATCATTTGCACACCAATGACTTTTCAAAACTAGCAGGATTAAGCTGCTGATTAAGACATGAAGCTGCCATCTCCACCTACCCAGAGGTGTAAATCCCATACCAGAGTAAGAATGAAAAAAAAAAAAAAAACAAAACAAAACAGGGATGCTGAATCAAAGTGGAAAGCAACATCTGTGTCATATCCCCACGTGTTGTTCCCCTTTCTCCCCCACACTATCTGAAATATTCCTGTGTCATGCTGACCAGTGTGGTACAAATGAACCACAGGGATGAAGTGTGGCTAAACTGGATAATACCCAGTATGTCCCAACACTGCTGAATGGAATGCTGCCCTATCAAGAGTGAGACCCTGGCTCGTGTCCCTGCCACTTGATTTGGAGCAGAAGCTGACCTTCACAGTCTAAGGGATCCCTTGGACTGCCTGCAGAACAGGTGAACCACATCTTAAGAAGGCATGAGGGCCTAGCAGCTCTCCTACCAGGCACAACTCTGGAGACTTTGCTTATCTTACCTCTTCCCTATGACCTTGAGCAACTCTATATCCCCACTTGTCCCCATTCAACTTGACCATTACTTCAATTTTACATTTTAGGTAGTGACTGCTATCAGGTTTATCCCAAAGGGACTCCTCTCTCTCTTTCTCTCTGTAGGCATGACTGAAATTCAAATAATAGCAAATGGATTTTTCTTTTCAACTACACTTCTAAGTCAAAAGAGGTCATGTGTGAATATACACAAATAGAAAACCAGTGGGGCTATTTGCTTCAGATGATAATGCTGTATTTCACAGCCCCATCTTCCAGCAGCAAAATTGTTGGCTTTTTGCTCAGCATCATATGACTCTTGAGCACTGAGGACCCTATGCATCTCCACGTGGATTTAACAAAATAATTAACTGTTATTCAGCACAAAGAGAAAGTCACAAGATTGCAAAGAGCAGTGCTAAGAGTGTAGCTTCACGGCAGAAGAAGAGCAGCTCTCTCTGAGCTGATGATGAGCTCCCTGAATAGCCCAAGCCCTGGCTGCAGCACTGTATCATTTTCTGTCTATTCACAGCTGCTCTTGGCCAGTAAGGACTGGAATGAAGCACGGGCTCTGGATTAGCTCATGCTCATGCAGAGCTAACAATTACCTTTGGTTTTGCCTGTTGCAGGGAACTCCAACAGCTTCCTTCCTGATCTGCACTCAGATTTTCCAACCCTCAAAAATGTCACGTGCCCAGGGAAATAAATTCACAGTACGAAGGAGTAGGTAAAAAACTTTTGTATTTTATGGGCCGGAGGCATTTCTTGGAGTAATTGCAATTTTCCTAACTTACATCTTTTCTCTGTGTGACCTTACCATTCCTCCTTTTCTCCTGAACTCTATGCCACACTTTTTTTTTTCCAACAGCCATAACATTTATAAATTATTCACAAGACATAGCCATAAGGAATGACTAAAGTTTCATCTTCAAAAAAGGGCTTACAGTGCCATCCCTCCAAATACACACTGGATGTGGGCTCCCAAGGCTTCCCCAGTACCATTGCCGGAGCTCCAAATGGCACTTCATCCTTTCCTGAAGGCCACGGGGCCTCCATCAAGACTACTTTGCAAAGATAACCAGTAACAACCACTGGGTTTTCTGCTGGGTCCACCCACACAGCACTAACCAGGAGTTCCCACTGAAAATAATCTGGCTTCTCATGTGAGTAATAATGTATTAATGTGAGAGAAAGAAGGCATGTAGTCATTCAAATCAGGAGCAGCCACAGCCTTCTAATTAAGGAGGCAGTTTGTTTTCTTCACACGGTTTCCTGAGCAGACAGATCTCTCAGAGACTAACAACTGGTCTTATCTATGGTTCAGCACTGGAAAAGCACACGAAAAATGCATTCCAGTCTGGATACCAAAACAAATAAATCTGGCTTTATGAGCAGAATAACTACAAATGGTACATGATTGATTGATTACATGTCATCATCCAACAAGTCCACAGCTAATGAAGCATAATTCTGAACAGATGAACATGAAATTAACACCATTAAATAGCCTATAATAAACATTTTCCTAGACTCTTTTAAAAGCCAAAAAATCACAGTAATACTTAATACCTAGACCACTACAACAAAGCTAATGAACTCTCAAAAACTTCATAACAAATGTTGCAGTATAAAGAAAAAAAAATACTTTGGTTATTCACTGTGAAAAGCTGTACAAGACCATCCCATCCTGGCTATGTCAGAAACTCCCTCCTGGGGCAGGGAGAGCAGTGCCAGCCACCAGTGAGCTCCAATCTTCTCTCAGGTGCTTTCCACCTCACTGAGGGAAACACAAAACAGCCATTGCCAAGTGGCTGAAGTAAATGGCTCAGATGGCAAATGATCCACTTCAAAACCTGGCAAAGAGTTAAACACAGCAGTAGAGAAGACAGCACAAGGAGGAGAGAGGAGCTCCAAACAGCTGGCACTAACTGAGCTGTGGAAGTTGGGACACCACGGATTCTGGGAGCACCTGGTCTGTGCCAAGCCATGTGGGTTTACTTCAGCTGGAAACCCAAGTGCCAACTGTCTGCTGTCCTCACTAGGATGCTGTGTGCTACTTCTGCCTCTGTACTACCAACAAGGATCATTTTCATGTATTATTTCCCCTCTTGGCACTTAACTACCATTTCCTCAATGCTGGCCAAATGTTTTTCAAACCCAAGACATGCAATCACAAATTTTTGAAGGCAGGTAAGTCATCAAGTCTGAAAAAAACACTACCTTTTTTTAGGCAGTGACAAGACTCCCAGGATCAAGATAACACTGAAGCTAGAACACCCATGGGCACATTACAGGAGTGATAAAGAAAAATCAAAGTATTTTCTTCTTTTGCAGCATCTCACATCCTGATGTATCACAGCACTTTACAACCCAGTGATCTTTCCAATGCATCTACACGGTTTGCAAATACTGTGTCTCCATACTGAGGGATGGAAAAGCTGAGAAATGCAGAGAGTATTTCTGCCTATAGAAATTATTTCGCTCAACAACCACGGGTGAATATATTATTTAGAGTCCTGAAATGGAAAGGATGAAGAAATGCTCACCAGAACTATAATTTTCCACAGATAAGGTAAAAATGCTTCCAACAGCTGAATTTTATGACACCTCTAAGGAATTATGATATTCCCAGAAAAAACATTTGCAGGATTAGGCATTTCAGGCAGACACAACCCTTTTGTTTTCCTTTCAGAAATGTTCCTCTTTGTTGTTGTTGTATATGTTGGAGTGACTATTTTTGCAGGTGCTCAAACAGCAAATATCTCCCTTGTCTCTCCCAACTTTTGAAAATCTCAGTAATAATTATAAAGGGTTGAATGGAAAAAGGAAGCTACTTTTCTTACTCTGGCCAGTGAGAATCTCAGTAGGTATCCTTGGCATATGGTCCCTGCAGGAAATGGGCATTTGGATCTCTAAGGACTCCAGCTTGCCAATCTCCCTTTGTACATCCAACTTCTTCCTGCCACGTCACCAGAAGACAAATACCCTCCTTCATCCCTCTGTAATTATCAAGTGTTGAAGGAAGTAAATGAACACATTAAAACTTGGGCATATGATTGACAGCAATCCATTCATCCCCCTCCAGTAGCTGCTCTTAGAAAGCACAGTGGTGTCAAAGAAATAACTGCTTTTAGGGATTTCCTGTTCATACCAGGTGTCATGGGCTGTGCTGAGGTAAACAGCAACATTTCTGATGGCATGGTACCATCAGACCTCATAAAACTCATTCCTATGGGGAATCTTGTCTATCATAGAATGGTGGAGGCTTGAAAAATATTTCTCTTTCCCTGGAGCTTCTCTACATTGCAATTTTGATAGGACCAGTCAGTCAGTGCATTCTTTCCATTATTACCTTAATAAAAGAACATAAGATCATTATCTCCCAGCCACTGTGCTGACTCTGTAATAGCGGGTTGGGATGGATCAGTGTGATGGGAAGTTACTCTGGAAACCTTCATGACCTTTCATGCTCCTGGTGTAAAGAACACCCTCCCTGTTCACCTCTGTTTATGCCGATCAGGTCATACAGCAGCCTTTCCACCAGAGAGGACAGCTAGGAAAAAAGAAAGGCACACAGAAAGAGAGAAGGAAAAGTGTGTTTCCATACATATAATTTCTGTTCTTCCAAGGATGACAGTCCTGAGATTCAGAAACAGAGTGAAAAAGTACATTCCTACTAAAATTTACAATATCTTTTTACCACAGCCCACCTGAAATAATTTCAGCTACATTTTAAACTGTAGGAGTCAGGTTAAAATACCTTAGCTGGACTGGCTTTATTAGGAGCTTATGAATTAAACTGAGAAAGAATGCTTTAGTAGAGGTTTTCTGGCATCAAAGAACTAGCTGCAATAAGCTTTCTTGGACTAAGCTGAATTATTAATGTTGATTATATAAGAGTACCATTCACCTTTCAAATGCTGAGGGTAATTAAGAATCGCTCAACAGAATAGCTGGGGAGAAATCACTCAAACAACTTTGTTATGCAGCTCCCTTGAAAGAAAAAGAAAACTAAAACCCTGAAAGAAAGGCTGCTAATATGCCTGCTTTCAGCAGATTTCAAAGACCAAAAAAAAAAAAAAAAAGGAAGAAAAAAGAATTATTTTCTCACAAATTACATTTGTAGTTAAACATTCGCTTTCGAGATGGGTTGTGTTTTCAGCACCACAGCATTAGAAAGGAAATGGAGACGCTGCTCTGAATGTTTAATGATACACTGAGCTGCTCTCTTCTAGTAAAATCTCATTTCACTACCATCATTCTGCTGAGAGAGATGCGTTGAATAATGCCAGAGAGCACTGAGCCAGCACCACGGTATTACATCATCGCTATTAAATATTCCTCTTTGTGCATTCACGGCATGCTTCCACACATTTGATGCATGAGAAGTGAAAATGGCAGTGAGCTAAAGCACCTCAGTGTTCCCTTCAGCATTAATCAAGCCTCCAGGATGTTAAATGCCCACAGGGTCACATCCCTGACCCTGCCACAGCACTGCCACCAAACTTTATCTCACGCAGGCAGGAGGTTTCGCCGAGTGAGTACCTGATGCGGGCAGCTCGTGCAGGGCAGTCACGCACAGCGCTGGTTTGAGGTGTGCTCTCTTCCCAGACTATGGTTCTCCTAATCTCTGAAGGATGAAAAACGACAGCAATAGAATGTATGGCCTAAAGAAGTGCTTGCCTCTAAAACTCCCAAACGAGCAGTGCCCCAAACAGAACAGAAAGCAGGGCCTGACTCCACACCTGCTGCTGATGCTGAGCCAGCCTCACCCCACCAGTGGAGCTGGCAGAGCCAGTTGTGCTTGTTCCTGGGCTGGGACGAGCCCCCAGAAACCTGCCCCACACCTTCTACTCACAGTCTCCCATCTTCCTGTTTCTTCCCAGCCCCTGTGCCTTTCTCCCCTCAATACTCAGCTATTCTTTCCCTTCAGATTAATCTCAGCTCAGCTGAGCCCCAACATCCTCCCTCTGATTCCCAACATCTCGCTCCCTTCTCGCTCCAGTCCCTTAAGATCAGGAGAACACAGTTACCGCTGCATGCAAACACTCAAGTCATCCCACGTATGAAGAGAAACTGAAAGGAGTAAAACCTTTGGAGAACTTGGAGACAATATGCAGTGCCCTGCTCTTCCCCGTGCACCAGAGGGAATCTGTTGCCAAAAGCTACTTTTAGAGGGTTTATTTGTTTCTTGGTGTCAGTGTTTCATAGCTGTTTCTGCTACTTTTCCTGACTTTTCTGTTCTCACCCTTTTCTCTCTCCTTCGAGCACACCCCAGACCAAAACCTAGCAACGCCTTCTTCCTGGAAGGCAAGGCCTTTGGGTTTGTTTCTGCTGTCCTTCTGTGCATCTTTCTGCTGAGGGACCTCTGCATCTGCCTCCTGCTACAGAAAGTTTGCAGCTGCTTTCACCACAGGGTAAAGAATAGAATCATTTAGATTGGACAGCATCTTTAAGACCCTTGAATCACTGTTAACCCAGCACTGCCAAGTCCACCACTAAACCACGTGTGCCACACAGTGGGGAACAGGTCTCCCATATACCTCCAGATTAAGGGTACAGCAGTAACAGACAGCCTGTAGGAGGCAAGAGAAGGAGAGTGAGGAGAGCCTTCCAGATTTTAAAGATTTTTAGGAAAATCTTTATTTAGATTTTTGAGGAAACTTTGTTTCAAGTTTTATAATTTAGACATTCTTTAGGAAAAAGGAACAAGGTAATATTTATTTGAACACTCTCCTGTTTCCCCTGCCTTGACAAAATTCTGCTTCTTTAGGCAATTGATTCTGCTTCTTTAGGCAATTGTTTCTGCCAGGAAAAACAGACCACTGAGCTCAGGGTCTTCAAACAGAGTGAAACTTGACTGTGGCTGCTGTTGCTGCCAGTCACGCCTTGGCAGAAGGGTTACACACACAGTAACTGATCCCCCAGGACTTCATCTGCTGGCTCCCTCACCAGCACAACAGCCAGACACATAATACACTCTTGCCATGTGATACTTTAACAAATCTTTTACTGTCTACATCTTCATAGGCTTCATCTCAGCCACCTGGGTTCATGTGTGTGAGAGGGATGAGTTACACAGGCTCTCCTGCATCAAATGTATGATTTCTCTGCAAATCAGTGGGATCTGAGCAACAAAACACTGTCCTTTTCCCTACAATACAAAACAGATATTCCTGTTTCCTTCGCAGGACATAAAAAGCACACCTGCACTTATCAGGCTGAGGTTGCCCTCGAGGGACAGACCAGATCTTGGGGCAAAACTCTGCACCTAAGCTTCATTCACACTGGAGAAACAGCCCTCATTCCAGTCTTGATGCAGGGATTCTTCCATGTCTTTAACAAGCCAACATGGAATCCTCATTCAAATTACTTTAAAATGCTGAGGCAGTTCATGGTCCCTCTGGTTTGAAAGGAGGGAGTTCAGGAGTGGTTTTGGGGGAGCAGGAGAAGCAGCTTGTTTCTCAGATTTGAGGGAGGAGAAGGGTATAGCTTGTCCACAGAAAGAGCAAACAAGCAAACAAATGAGCCAGTCTTTACTTCAGAAGATCACATAGACTGCAAGGTTAATAAAAAGAAAGCACAAGAACAGGGCTCCACAGGGACACCTAGTCTGGCACTCCGTGCTGTAACAGGCCTGGAAAGTCTGTCTGTGCTCTCTGCAGTGCCAGCAGCCTTGAGCACACAGCAAACAGCAGCTTGGTTATCAGGCAGTTAAGCCAGCCACACATAGGAGCCAGAATACACAGCTCAGCTCCTTGTAACATGAACTTGCTTGCAGGACCAAGGACACACAGCCTACTTGATGATGGCTGCTGCTCTCATAGTGGTGTCCTTGTGATTTGATTAGCTTACCCTAGCAGGTAATAAATAAGGGGACATGCTAAGCAAGTCCATGCATACAGGGAATAACTTCATGGTTGGTAACGTCAGGGATGGCTCTACCAGGTGAGCAAAGCTTTCACTGCAGAAACTGTATGCCATTTACTACAGGGCAGGAAAAAAATTTAGGAGAAGTTCTCCCAGCCTTTACAGCACAGGATTGCCTGCAGGGAGCAAGTTTCACTTTCCTTAGTTTGCCACACAAATGTATTGCCTTCCTCATGGGGAACACTCTGGCTGATGGCATCAAGCAGAAGAAAAGCGATCAGGAGGGGCACAGCTCCAGGTGCTGATGAGCTCTACCAGGGCAGGTTGGAAATTCCCTGCCCCTCTTATAAAATCAGCCTTCAAGTCCTTCACATCCTCCCCTCCATGCACTGGAAATCGCAGCTTTGCAGGGGAAGGGTAATTTGGGCCCTTAATTCATCAATTTATCTTGCAAGCATTTTCCACCAATTAATTTTAAAATGTTGCTCTATATGGAATAATAGGATGGTATCCTAGAATCACAGAGTGGCTTGATTTGGAAGGGACCTAAAACTTCATCCAGTTCCAACCCCTGCCATGGGCAAGGACACCTAACACTAGATCAGGTGCCTCAGAGCTCCATCCAACCTGGCCGTGAACACTTCCAGGGATGGGGCATCCACAACTTTGCTGGGGAATCTGTGGCAGCTCCTCACCATGACACAGTACAGAGCTAACACAGATGGGAACATATATCCCTGGTCCTCTCCAATCTCAAAATACCATCAGAACCCCTTTTTGCCCCCACACGTTACAGCATGGTGAAGAGGAGTGCAGGGGGCAGCCCCAGGTACCACCCAGGCTCTGGGGGCTGAGGAAAGGCTGGAAGCCCTGGTGTCAGCTCCAGATGGCAGAAGCAGGACTGCCTGAGGCTGGGCTCCAAACAGCATATCCCTGTGATTTCTCTGTGGGTCAGCTTTTTTCCAGAGAGGATGAGGTAATCAGAGGGCCCATATTCACCTTTCCTAAGCACTCAGGTAAGCCTGTTTGGAGTATGGGATATCCAATTTCTTGTTTCCCTGCAAAGGACATATCTGATCATGACCAGTATGCACATATAACTAGAACTGATCCAAACCTGTCTGAGCAGCCAAGAATTGACAGTGCGTTTGTACCAAAACTGCAGAAAAATATAATTGCACTTTGCAAAACATATGTTAATCTGCTCCATTTTACCTTGGGCAGGCCAGTGGCATGTGTTTCATCTTGATAAGGAAACCCTGATCTCATCTGAGACCTTGCTTTTCTAATGTATCCCTAGTAATGATGATGACAAATCTAGTCAACAAATAATTGGCATTATTGGGTTAATGCAGCACTTGATGTCCTTAGATCTTTCCATAGATAGACATAAATGCTGTAGATGAATCAGACTGCACTGATCATTCACAGTTCACAGTTACCCTTTTCAGGGTCAGTACTTTTCCTGTCTTGAGCTCCTCCATGTGTGCAACCACATACTCTAAAAATCAAGTGCTGGCTGTGAAACTTCCAAATTAAAACTGTTTTCTCTGCCTTCCTGGCTAAAAAAAATGGCCCCAATGTTTCCACAGTTTGTTGCATACTCTCTGTGAATCCTAAGATGTGAATGGTATCTAAATTCATAATTTTTTTATTTTCCTGCTGCAAGTTGAGACACAGATATGCCAAAGCCCTCCTTCCCACAGAAGGTAAATCTGAAGAGTGAGCTGTATGCTCCCAAGTGGTTATTAATAAATTTAATCAGCAATAATTGTCCAAAATAGATGCTTGCAAAGATCACATTACTTTTGGCTTCACCCTCCCCTCCACCTCAAGAATACTCTTTTATTACAGACAGTTGCAGTGCAAATGACAGTGGTTTTCTATAGCTGCTGTCCAAGACACCTGGTAAGTCAATGCCAGTGGTGAGGTGAGAGAATGCTCACATGACTCACACTGCTGGGCAATCGAATCAATGCATAATTGCCTCACTGCACAAATCTGCATCTCAGTAAGTGACAGTATGAATGCCAGCACACTCCCTTCTCTCATACACTCACTCAGAATGGCCTTCGAGAAAGAGATCCTGATACCTTTGCAGGCAAGAGTGGATTTAGGCTTGTCCTCAAAATAACTAAGAAGGTAAATACACTCCAACATGCTCTCACTTATTTTGGCTGAGTTTGGGGAACAAAAGATCTAAAAGCTTCCTTCCTAAAGGAGCATAGTGTCCTTGCTTCCACTCCCCCCACTCTGGCTCAGCCCTTTGGCTGAGTGCATCCTTGTGTGTTGCAGCTTGTTCTGGGCGTTCATCTGAGATCTCTACATTTCTGCCTGTACCTATTCCCATTCAGCGTCTCTCTTCTCCCTTGTCTCCCAGTGAGGATTTTCCCCCTTTAAGGAGAACAGCATTAGAGAGAGAAAGCAAAGTGTCTGCTTTACAGCCCCATCACCCAGGAGTCAGTGGCAGGTTGACCACAACTGCTGCACCACTTCATCTTCCAGAAGGTTTTGGGCTCTCATCTCCTCCCAGGAATGAATTGTACTGACAGATTCTGACGGCCAAGCAGCTTTCTCATGTTCAATCACAGGCCATGATGGCAAAGAAACCTCAATGAATATGAAGTAGGTAAGCAACCAGGAAAAGGAGTGAAACAATTAAAGGAGATTATGGATAAAGGAGTCTGGATTAACCTGGCACAGTAGAAGCTCACAAAGCTTTTGTTTAAGGGGAACCAAAACTATTAATCCCTTCTCCACCTTCATGGCATTTTATCTCCTGAAAATCAATGGGGAAGTTGATCCTGGAAATATGAAATAGGTTCACTAGAAAATAAAGAAGTTGCACTTGTCAGTGAAGCCTTGCAAGCAAGAAGAAATGCTTATAATTCCTGAAAACCAAGATGAAACATGGATCACTGGCCTGCAAAAAGTAAAAAGGAACAGAGTAACACACACTGTTCAAAGTGCAACCGTATTTTTCCACAATGGCTCTGAGCGAAGGATGCATTGTTTGATTTCTGATTTCAGTATCTAAGGACCCCTGCAACCGAGAGCTTGACCAGTCTGAAAGGAGAGCATTAAATGAATATCTGCCTTCACCATCACAGTTACAAGAGAGACACAAAGTCATCTGTTTTCTGCAGAAGTAATAAAATATTTTCCACTATTGACTCCCACTTAGCTTTCAAAGCCTAAAGTTAATAGGGAAATTTCCTGGAGTTTCAAAACTCTTCCCATGGAAATTTAGGGCAGCTTAGGTACTTGAATTTCTTCTTTAATGAACCTATTGGTTCAAATTCTTGTCTCTGCATTAATTTACTCTGAAGATGACAGTGCCTTTCCCAGCACCTTTTCCCATCCTCAATCTTCCAATGCAGCCCTCAATTGGTCCCTTCCAGTTTCTATGAAAACTTCTCCTCTTTTTATCCTGCTTCTCTGAGAAGCAGGAACCACTAAAAGCAAAGTCTCACTGCCTTCCTTACATCACCTTGTTGACACAGTGTCATTCTCAACACCTCTAATGAAACATTTGCCAGCGTGCATCCTTGCAAGGATCCAACCAGTATGAGCTTCTGCTTACCAGCTTGCTGAGATGAGATAATCCCACACTTCCACACAAAAACCTGGTGGTCAATACCTTTGGGTTGTGCCTCTAGCTGATTTCAAGATGGGGTTGTTGCCCCTCTGCCCAGGTGAGTGAGACACCATTTGAAATCATCAGCAGTCTGAGTAAGGTGACCTTCCAAGAGCAGTTGGCACAGTGTGAGCCTCAAATATGGAATATTAAACCCCTGTTGGATTATGTGGGTGGTACAAAGCTTCCACTGGTTAAAGGAAAGTCTTGTTATCCTTTAAAACCCATCACTTGAGTAGGATCTGGAGCCCACAAGATAATCTCTGTGGAAGAACACCCATCAGTTGTCATTAGTGTTTCTGACAGCTTAACAAACACAGAAGTGACAGGCACTGAATAAAAGCATTTCTAAATACATATCTTCTGCTTTAGTCAAGATTTATTGCAGAGATTATACATGATTGCTCCAGTTTTCCTTTAGAGAACCATCACTATGAATCAGCATCCAAGAGCCCCCTTCATGCCCAATGTTTAGATTGCAAGAGTTAATAATTGAATGAAATCATTTCTATATTTAAGAAGGGAGCATATAAATCTTCATCCAGATAGTGGACAGGGTGACTCACTGTGCTATTTCTCCTCCTTCCCTAACCCCTCTCCCTTCCTCTTCTTGATTCATATACTTGGTTATTCACAGCCTATAGCTGGTAAAAGGAAAAAAGCCATGGAAAATAAGGGGATTTGCTCCTGTTTATCTTCCTCCATTGGAGTGACGACTGCCTAAGTAAAAAACAAAGCTGAGGACTGAAAGGAGCCTGAATCCCTCCTGTTTGGAGGGCATGACCCAGCTGAATCTTCAAATCTCTGTGCTGGAAGATGACTGCCAATGTACACAAGAAACAGGAGGAGGATGACCTTGGACCTTCACAGTCTGCTTTCTCCCATGCCACGGGAAAAAGTGCCTATAAATATAGTTTCAAAGAGTGCAACCTATTGGTTGTACAAGTTGTTTTCCAGGTACAGAGCTGTTCAGAGACGTCAGATCTCCTTTTCTGTCTAAATCACATCTGCAATTTTATTTACGCCATATGATGCTAGGGAAACCTGAAAACATAGACACTCTTTAACAGAACTCATGCCTTTAAATTTCTTTGTTCTTCTCACCATATAAACTTCAAATAATTCTACACAAAACATTTAAGATGGGCCATTAAAACGAAGAATGCAATTTGCTTTAGTGAACTTTCAATAAGGCCTGGTCAATGGAACACAACATTACTATTAATTTACATTAAATACATATTTCAATATTATTATAGGTGACTGATTCCAAAATCACAACTATATGTCACCCCAAGCTTATACTTTATATCTTTCCTATATCTATATCTTTTATATCAATTAGCCTGTTTTCTTCGAGTTCCAAGCCTGGGCCATGCTGAAGACAATTTTATGTTTCAAGGATAAAATTCTTCTAACCGATATTCTCACTCAGGTCTGTTCAAAGCAGTGGAACAATTAGCCTCATATACCAGTTGTGCTCACTGGCCATATCTCACCTTTACGCTTTAGCTCAATACATTTTCCTTTCAGTCCAGCTCTCATTCTAAAAGTGATAAATTCATTTTTATAAGGTGCTTATTAATTCAGCTATGCTGTCTGAAATTGGTATGATAATTTTTATTCTCTAAAATCTTCACCATAGTAAAAGCCAGAGCAGTTCTGATTTTGGACTGTCATTCCCTGAACATATATTGGTAGGAAGAGTAAATGGATCACGAAGAACCACGTGTTAATTGTTTCAGAAATCAATATGCTCAACACGAATATCCCAAAGCAAAGACTGTCCTTTGCTGTGTCAAACCACAGATATTTTGTGCTCGCTTGCTTTTTCCCCTGCTCTGAGTACAGCACAGACTTACTGCCCTTCTATTCCATTTGTGGTTATGATCAGTGTCCTGAAAGCTTAGGTGCAATAAATATTGGGGTAAATGGACCCATTGGCAATGAAAGAGTTTGTGTGTAAGTCTGACAAATCAGCTACTTTAGCTCCATACATGGGAATTAATTATTTTTAAACAGTGCTTTTTTAACTGCAGAAGACTGCAAGCCTTATTTCTTCAGCCAGCTGTTACAGCACTCCCCAGGCAGTGCTGCACACAATACCTGCTGTGGGGGTCGTACTCCTCTGGTACTGTTCTTCTCCCCTGCAAAGGCACTTGCAATTTTAGGTTCAAGCAGAACAAAATCAAATGCCAACATTTTGGGGCTCTGAAACAGCATGTCCTCTTGTACCTTCACCAGAAGAGGTAATTTTCACCAAAGTCAGTATGTAATGTATGCTGGGTTTAAGACCCAGCCAGATACTGAATTAAACTGATTTATTTTCAGTCACAATGGTAAAATCAGCGTCCCTGGGTTATTTTGCACTCCTCCATGAAGGCCAAATGCCTTTTCCTTCCAAAGTCTGTGTCAGCTTTGAAACCATTTACTTTTCCAAGTGTTTCTTCACAGAACAATTTGCTGGACACAAACTCCTCATCAAAATAATCTCAGGAAAGCTGTTAGTCCCTTTGGTCACAGATGGCACATAGTGCCAGCTCCAAGAATTTGCTTTGGAGGTCACATTACAGGACAGCTACTAAGGTATTGCTCCCCTCTCCTGGACACCAGGCTTTTGGACAGCGTTCATTTTGCTGTTCTTCCAATGAAATAATCAAGGCCATCTCCTGGAAGCGATGCACCTGCCCATGGCCACTGCAGGACATGAATATCATCTGGTTTCCTTCGCCTGCCAGCTGGCAGGAGGAGATGGTCTCACCGCTGAAAGAAACCGCAAAGTTCCGCGCTCCCCGCGGCGCTCACGGCTCCTGCTCTGCCACACTGTGTCCATGGCTACACCAAATCACTTCATCACAGTGGGCAGCTGAGCAAACGACAGCCACCCCAGGGGCTTTGTCCCACAGCCGCTTCACTTGTGCACTTGACCAAACTACAAAGACTTCCTGACCACTACTGGGATGAGCCAAAGTGAGGGCTCGTATCAAATTATTTTAATCTACATGTACAGGAATAAAAACGATGTGATCCGCTGTTGAGCACAGGAGAACATTTATCATGCCATAACTGTAAATGCCATGTTGGTTTTGTATCACTGTGCCTCTCATTATTGGAGCAAATGAGGCTTGGGTGACATCGGCTGCCACATTCCAGCTGCTTTTTGAAGCGCCTCCACCTGTTGTTTTGCCCTTCTTGGACCACAAGCAGTTACATTTAATGAATCCTTGTCATACCAGAGGAAGATCATTGTTGAACAGCTTCTGTCACACAGACAACGCTCTCAGGATTTACATAATTTTCACTCAACAGCTCCCAGGGTTGGGCTGAAAAAAGCCTGCTCTCCCTGGGATCCCTGTGTGGCAACCAAAAAATGAGTAAATAAATAAAAGAGGAAGAGAAGAGAAACCCGGCTTCTCAGATTCCAAAATAACACTAAGAATGCATCCTGGATTAGTCCACTCTCTACCCTCAAGTGGAAGAGGAAGAGCCATGCTCTCTCCCTCCCCTACCCGAAACTGCTGCACCCTCCCCTACCCGAAACATTTGCTCCACACTTCCTGGCTATTGCTCTCAGGAAAGTGCTTTCTGTCCTTGGACGACAACCAGTGACCACAGGCATTGCCCCACAGGGTGTTAGATGCTGGCAGCACAGCCAGCCTGCCCTTCAGGTCACCACTCCCTGATGCAGAGCAGGATGGCACCTCCCTGGAGCTCATCCCCGGAGTATGTGCAGGGGCACAGCAATGGGCATCTCCCTCTGTGTCACTTGTATGGGAACGTGTCAAAGACTCCTTGGCCAAAAGGATTTGTCTTCAAAGATATGGATCTTTGAAAGTGAGACGTCACCTCTGGAGAACAGCTAGGAAAAAAATGAGCTTTGCAACCTTTTATTATGTTTTACCCGTTTCATCCTCCATCTGCCCCAGCTGTAACACATTTCTGTTTCTCCTTCACCTCTCTGCTATTGTTTTGTTACCATGTCTGTCACTGCAGCTTTCAACAGATGCTGCTGCAATCTTCCTGCTGTAGAGTCCCATTAACTTCAACAGTAACTTCAATAAATAACTTATTTCCCTTAAGATGTTCAAAGGCCTCTCTTTGGTAATTTTCTTTTTTGCTTAAATTTGTCATTAGAATTTATTGCAAAACATCTGGACATTCCCTCATTTCATTTTTTCCCTGCATGGTTCTGTTTTACTTTTACTTCACACTGTAGCTCTTCTGTACTTTTTATTTATTTATTTGCAACTTTGGTTAAATGTCTTTTCAGTTTTCCAACAACACAAATGTCATAAATTCATAGAAATGTCATTTGGAGGGGAATTTTAGTGGTCTCTAACCCAGCCCAACAAGTGAGCAGCACTACCACCAGCACTAGAGCAGGCCACCCACAACTTTGTCCAGTCATGCCATGAAAATGTCTCCAGAGGCCTTCCATGAGATCTTGGCTAATGGGGTGCAGTGCTGCACGTCCCTTCTGGCCTCCTCACCCCTCTGTGGGAGGAAAAGATACTCCTCAGCAGAAATGGGGCTGGTACAAGACAGTCATCACTGGCAATCAGGGAATTCTGCGGCCTTCCATCTGGGTTTTTTGGGGGTTTTTGTTTGTTTGTTTGTTTGTTTGTTTTTGTTTTTGTTTGTTTGTTTGTTTTTTTAACTTCAGCTGATCACAGATCCACCAGAAGTCTAGGGAAAGAAAAAGAGAAAACTGGGAAAGGTACACACCCAAGTGCCCTCTGGACCCAAGCATGCACACCCCAAATACTGCACTTCTTCAAAGCTATGAGGAGAAACATGTAGAAAGCATAGGCAAGCAAGACAAAGTCTGCAGTGGGAGAGGACTTGGGAACAGCACTGCAAACCAAGAGTTCTGTCTGTTTTCTCATATGGCCAGAGCAAGATAAACAATTTCCTATATATATTACCACAAGGTATGGAAATGTTTCTACACATTAGTGCTCAGACAGGTGATCCACAGAATACATGCACCATTCCAAGAGAACCAGTTAGGAAAAAATACACTGGGAAAGATTTGGCCCCATTGAAGTGTTTACATGAACAGTGGAAATGTTTTGATTAATAGCTAAGAAAATCATGTTGAAAAGGGAGACACAAATTAACTCCAAAAGGTGGAATATCCCTTTTACAAAAGAAGATACATATTGCTAACCTGAAGAAATCAAACTTAAGGTGATTTCAAAACATTATGAGAATTCCCAATACATCTTAGTCTCCCTGTTTTGAACCACTGTCATGTAATTGAAACTGCACTAGCTTAAGGTAAATAATCCTTTATTTATGCTGATATAAATAAGAGCTGTTCAGATATAACAGATAAAGAACTAAGCTATACAGTGAAGGAGGATGGGATAAGTTGGTTTCTAATCTCAAAAATGGAGATAGCTTGATTAACATCCATTTATAAAACATTTTAGCCTGCTGGAGCTGCCCAGGTCAGATTAACCTTATAGAAGCAAACTGCCTGGTGAGAGGCAATCCAAATGGAAGTTGCTTTTCATATATTTCTTTCTTATTCTGGCCTAAAATTCAGAGGCTCTAAAGCAGGTTTCATAAAACTAAGTTGTGCTGGGAAAAGAAGAAGGAAAAGGCTGCTTGGAAGCTTCCAAAAATAGACAAATTGATTAAGTGTTTTTGCCTGGTAGTGAGCCACACTAATTATTTCAGTGGTGCTTTATGGAGTTTATAAAGCTGTTATACAACTACAAGCACAGTTACTATTATGGAGAGAGGGATCTACAAACAAATCAAAGGAAGGGGGTCACTTGAATTCCATGACATTAATCTGGGCTGGGACAGAAATGCCTTTTGCTTCTTGGGATTCCCCAACCACTTCTACAAGACAAAATGGGAAACACTTTCTACAGCTAAGCCCTCATGATTGGCATCATCCCTTCCTTCTGGTCATTCTTAAAACATCACTGGAAGAGCTTTTGGTGTGAGGTAACAAAGCTCAGTGGATTCTAAACTCAAAATAATAGGATGTGATTTACCACAAAAAACAGATAACTTCAGCTAACACAAATTGCTTTCAAAGGCTTGGATTTCAGAGGCTGGGGAAATTCATGCCATGAGGTGCAGAGAAGAGCTTCCACGGGTATTTCTTCCTGTAACACTCTCATTTGCACACAGAGAACTGCTCTGTGAATCAAATCAACACACCAGAGGGTGAGGGATTTGCTTCCCCACTGCACCAGTGCTCCAAAGGGACTCACTACTGTCAGCTCAGCTGGGGAACAGCTCTGGCTCAGGGCTGTGGTGAAACACACTGTCAGTAAGGAGGGTATTGCAGTACTGCTGAATCAAAGCTGGAGAAACAGACCCTCCTCTTCCACATCATTCGACTGACAGCTGGTGGAGGGGCTGCTCAAAGGTGCAGCCTTTTCTGGGCATTTTCCAGAAAATGGTTCACTCCAAAGGCTGCTTCCCCAACAGCAAGATGGATGATGTGACATCAGCAATCATCTTTTTTCTTGCAGGGTACCCCAAAACATCCCCAGAAAGTCTGGAGCCCTCAGGCATTCTCAGCATTCCTCATGCCACATCCACCCCATCCACCTCCCATTTGCTGCTGGAAGCACACCACTCAGCAGGGGAGGTGCTCTATTTCTGATTATTTGATATGCACACACACACAAACACAGAGGACGACCATTATGACCCAGGGTTTACACAGGCAGAAACTAACCTTGGAGACGGCATGATCTCTACCCAGCATTTTCCAGAGTTTCATGGTGATCCCATGTGTTTCATGTGTTCTTGAAATTCGCTTTCACTTTGGTTTAAAATAGCCACTAAACAGAATTTTCCAGCATTTTGACATTTCCAGCAAAGGAAAAATCATAGTCCTGGAGTCATCTCTGACCTGGTGCTCCGCAGCCAAGGGCTCTGGAGCTGGGTGTCTCTGCCTGGGAAGCTGGTGGGCTGGGAGCCTGCAGACCTGATAGGAGATGGTAGACACCCACTTTAGTTTTTCCAGATCCATTTTCTGTGATGGACCATTTTGTAGAAAGTTTTTATTTTAATTAATTGCCCTTCTAATGTGGGAAAAAAAGAAAAAGTGGTGCCAAGCTTCTGGATCAATTCCAGCACTGAAGGAAATTGCAAGCCTCAAACTATCAGTTTGTCTTTGAATAGTAACACCACTGAAAAACAAACAAGCAAAAAAACCCACCCCACTGATAAGGTTACTTTGTTACAGAGTGAGGGAGAGCCCCCATGGTCTGGGTGGGGTTTCCAATGCAGAACAGTTAGAGCCACTCTTCTCACTACGGTGAGAAATACTTGTGCTCAGACTGGGGAGAAAGATAATTTTTTAAAAAATCTGCTTCAGGACTTTATTAGTAGTTTTCTTTTGAATTCCCTACACTCTGTTATTGCTAATTCCTTTATTTTTTATGAACTATATTATTTTCAAAATGTCCATTCCTCAAAACTACATGAAGCATGCTCCCTTTCAGGCATCACAAATTCATTTATTCCCATAACTCCCTCCCCTCAGACAAGCAGCTGAATGTCCCAGTTCTGCCAAAAGCAAGGAATGGGCCAAGCAAAATATGGTAGAGGTGCTAAGGAGAAGGAATTTGCTGAGTGCCCTCAGGAAACTCAGAACAGGTGAATGCAGCATGCCCAGATGAGACCTGAAAGGGCAGCATGGAGACATGGCAGCAGAACAGGTGGTGCTGGAAGCCAGGCCAAAGCAGAGTCCCATTTTATTTTAAAGAGGAACAAAAGTGTCTCTCTCTGAACAGATTTTTAGGACTTTTGTCTCCCTCGCAAGTGATAAAGGAGAACTGTAAACCTGCAGAAGTTAGACACAGTTTAAAAGGGCCCAAAATGACAGAGGATGTATCAGTATAAAGGTCAGTTTAGACAGAAAAATATTATTCTCAATTTAGCTGCAAAGTTTTCCACTCAAAAAGCACAGCTTAAAGCCTCCCACCTAACCTTTCTCTATTAAAAAATGGGCTTGGAGTCCTTTGTCCGCAAGCCAAGCAAAACAAACTCCAAGAGCTGATTTTTTTCATAAATCATGACAGCATCACTCTGCAGAAAAGAAAAGCAGCTTGGGAATTTCAAGGCTCACTGAAACAACTGAGTCCAGAGCTCAGTCCTGGAGAGAGACGCAAAAGCCCAACCCAGCTCTGCAAACAGAGGTGATGAGAGATTCCCAGCCATTAATCTTTGACAGCAAAGCATCATCTTTGAAATGAGAAGCAATTGCAGCCACTATCTCAGGTTCACCTCACCTCTTAAACTGTAAATTGCACAGATCAATCTTATGAGGAATCCAGAGGACAGAGTGTCTGATTTCAGTTTTATACATGCTTTATACAGGGTTGACCGGGTAAGTCAAAGCCAATTTCTACAGTGAACTCAATACTGTTTCTGTATACCAAGTGTATATTTCTAGTGAGTTTATGGACACAACCACAGCAATACCAGATTTCTTACTTTATGAAAGATTTGACAAAATGGGATTTCAGCTCCAAGTAGAAGTCTGGCTGTGTTTTAAAAGATGTTGAAGACGTTTAAGAGAACCAAATTTAAGATCAAAGAGGTTTTCATTCCAGACATTGAGAAGTATTTTTAATATCTGACTTACACTGAAGAATATTGCAAACCAAGACATTTCCAACAAAAAAAAAACCCCAAACGTTTTATTTTGAAGCTCTAGAGGGATTTTCTTTCCTTGAATACTTACAAAGGTTTTTTCTAAACAAAACACACAAAACACTTAGAAAATGCACGTATCTGAGCATTACTGAATCTGCTCTTCACCCTTTCTTCTCCAGAATCTTTCTAAAGGCTTTGATTCCTATGATGTCTGAGTGCCTCACTACAAAGAACACCCGGCATCCCTCTTTCACAGGAGGAAGAAATGAAAGAGGAGGCCCAGTTACACAGAAGCAATTTGCTCAAGATCAATCAGCACAAGCAAAACAGAGAGTAGCACCTTGTCCTGCCCCATGCTAAGAAGCATTAGATTCCACGTATCAAAACATTTTGCCAGCAATATGCAAAGCTTCATGAAAGTCTCTGTACTTTCTTTTTTTATTTGACGAACTTCATGTCATGTGTGCCAGTAGAGACCAGGCAGATAGGCTGGGAGTCTGTATACTGGACATCTTTGTGGCTGAGGATTTCCAGAGGATTCTGCAACCCAAGCAAGCCCAGGAAATAAAGAGCAGTTAAGACCTAAGCACCAAATTTTATTTCCTAGAGCTTTCTGAAAAGCACGCAGAGCAGCCTCCAAACCCTTTACAAACATCACTGTGAACATGTGAGGGACTGGAAGTGTTTTGGAACACTTTACCATGTCCATGTTCTTTAAGAAGAGCTTGAAAACATGGCCACAAGCATCTTCCTGCAAATACTTTTCCCATTTGTGTAAAATCTGGGACTATGGACACAAGGGCCGAAATCAGTGCCAATGACTTTTATAACTGGCTTCCTCTCACCAGTATTTTTGTGACTTTTTCTCCATGTAGCTATTAAAAAAAAAAAAAAAAAGCAGTAAAACAAGTGAACTGAAACCATAAGTCTGGTGTGCTTAACCATTTCTGAAGGTTTGTGGCATAGTTCACACAGGATTGGTTCATTTCCCCCATTGTTTGGCTGCAATTTTTAGAAGTTTCATGGGATGAGTGCAGACTTAAGGGTAAGGCTTGATCACAAGGCTCCAGCAGGAGCAGGGCTGATGTAAAGTGCTGTTCAGGGTGCAGGGCTGGGAGCTGCCAGCTGAATTTGCTGCAACAGCCATGGAACAGAAACAAGCCATGATGCAAACAGCTGAACTCTTTTTTTTTTTTTTTTTTTTTTTTTTTTTTTTAATTTGGGATCATTTTCAGACTGCTTCAAAAAACTATTCCCTGCTCATTCCATTACAAAACGTGAAGTTTACTCCAGAATGACTCACTGTCACCAAGGGAGAAGGTATGATCTGCCACATGTGTCAGAAAAAGCCTATGAGGTAATTTTCATTCTCTCAACATATGAAAACTATTATTTCCTCACATAATGAAAATGCAAGGATGTAGGTGGTAATTCCCAGATGGACACAAAAATGAAAAGATCTCTGGTGGATTGCTAATCACGTTTTGAAGAAAAACAAATGCATTTCAATCATAACTAATATTTCCATGTATGGGAAGAAGGTTTTCTCATCTGCAGCATCCACATAACATTTGGCAATAACAGCATAATCCAGAATTCATATGTGAGTGTATCTCATTTCTGATGCTCACATTTCATGATGAGTTGAGCTACCCAGGATATTCAGGTGTCATAAAGGGTAAGTATCCACACAGAGCATATCTTTTGCTTCCTCTGTAGTTTCATTACTCTTTGGTACACTTCCAGATCGTATGAAATACAATCTCACTCACCAAGTTTTCTGGACCCTCAGCATTTGAATTAAGCACTCACAGATGTTCCCTTTGCTCTCCTTTAAGCATGATGGATCCCCTCACTGCAGCCTCTCCACTGAGGTACAGTTGTTGTCTCACTTTGAAAGGAATTTCAGAAAATATTTCAGTTCATCTGTGGACTTTTCCGTCTAAATGTTGTTATTTATTTGCATTGTCATCATGCACCAGAGGCCAGCCATTTGCAAGGGCCCTTCTCTAAAGGTACTAATGAAAGTTTTATGTCCCCACTACAAGTTTCCTGGAGGACCGTGACAAAGCAGAACTAGCATTTTTTTATTTTTAATTACCTCAAGCTAAAAAGAGGGAGGGGAAAAGGACGTTTTCAGGAAAAGGAACCAGGACTGAGGATTTGTCTGGTGAATCAGTAGGGGCAGGGCTGTAACTCTGCTGTCTGTGAAAGTGCCACTGAGACAGATAGCTGAACATCCGTGGAACTGAGCTCTCAAACCCGTGAATTTTTCAAGCAGCATTTCACAACATCCAGACTGGGGGCATCTCTTTCCCAAGATGGGAAAAGACCTCCTGATTTTAGCCTTCAGAAACACACACAGTTGAACAAACAAGGTGAATACTTCACATGTGCTGAAACTTGCCTTGAGTGGAAGGTCATATATCCAGAAAGGGCTTGGTGGGCAGGGGCTGACCTCACGTCCTTTTGCTACTGAGGTGCAAACCAGCTGCAATTTCCACTCCAAAACTGAAGGGCTTCTCGTCCTTTGGAGGGCTCCTGGGGCTCTGATGGCCCTTATCAAACTTTCAGGGCTCAGTTCAAAGGAGCCCTTGGTGAAGCAAGAGAAATTCCACTATTTCACCAGCTCACACCAGGTAAGAGTTACACAGATCGCAAGGCTGGGTGGCCACCATCAAACCCATATGCTGAGAAATATTGAGTCATTCTGGAAAGTGTGGGCTGCTGCACACAAACCCATGGAGAAATAAGTTCATGGCTTGTGTGCATACACCAGCCTGCCTTAGAGCGCAAGCAAGATTAGAGAGAGAACTGGAAGAGAAGCCCCATCCTCAGCAGCAGGGCTCAACTTCACAGCAATAGGCAATCAACTCACTCTCCACACCAGCACTGAGGTAGCAAGCTGGCAGAGCCCAGGTCTTGTGCTTGCTTTACAGCACAGCTTTGCTGCTCTCCTGGGTTAAAGAATCCCACTGGAGACACAAGCAAGACAAATGGAACAGAGCGTGCCCACAACAGGAACCCAGCACAACTGCTGGAGAGGCACAGATGCCCAGAGAGCCATCATCATCATCATCATCATCATCATCATCATCATCATCATCATCATCATCATCATCATCATCATCATCATCATCATCCAGGAATACCACCAGAAGCCAATGCTACAGGCCAGGATGCCTCTCTTGCCTCTCAGACCAGCAGCACATCCCTCCAGCTCCCAGCCTCAGTGCAAAGTGTCTGCAAAGCCTGCCATGAGAGAACCAGAGTCTGTTCCACAAGCTGGGATTTCACACAGCAGCTCAGTGCCAGGGCCACAGAAAAGGCTGTCCTCCAGCTTTCCTCAGCAACAACAGCAGTGATGCCCACACAGCTATGGGAAACAGCAGAGGAATACAACTCCTGGGCTGGTTTTCACACACATTTCCCTTCTCTCTGGCTGATGGGTGTCCTGAAGGGTGACAGCACACCAGGGACCATGAAGGAGCAGGAGCAGGGAGAGCATGGAGCATGGGCTTAGTGACCGTAGCAGCAGAGTCACAACAAGGTGTGCTACTTGTAGAGATTTGGGGATGCAGGTAATCAGTCAGATTTAAGAAGGTTTTGCAGAGACAGCAAAAGACATGTCACCTCTGCAGTGTTTTGAAAAAAAAAAAACCTAGGCACCTGTTCCAAATGGGAAAGTGTTCCTAGAGGAAATATTTTTCAGAAGAGATTAAAAAGATTTTGACAACTCAACCTATTTTCTTCCAGTTCTTGGATATTTACTAGCTTACCAACATTTTCCCCACCCCTGAGAATTCACACAGCCAAGGCAGAATGCCAATGCAAACACTCAATCTGACTCTTCCAACTGAAAAATGTAATGAAAAGAGGAACTTTTGGGGGGTAAACTCAGCTCATCTGCAATGGTGGCTTTTATTCAAAATGGACCCGAGTCAAGTTTCCTTGCTCTCTCCTCCCTCCTATCAGGACTGTGCTGTCATGGGAGCCTGAGACTCCACATGGAGTTTCTGCAGAAGGCCTGTTTTAGGAGGTGAAGCACCTTGTAGATGCAGCTTCCCCTTGCCTCAAGTGTTATCAAACAAGAACCTGGGGGGCCCAACTGCCCTTGTACTCGTGCCCGTTCTCTGTGCACTGACGTCAAATGTGCGGCACATTTGTGCTGGCATAAATAGCAAGGGAGGAGAATCAATTCCTGTTCAGCCAAACACAGGTCACTTCCATCCTCTGGCCAAAAGTACTCTCAGGATAGCATACAATTTGGTCCATTGATTTTAATATATTGGCATTTCCTCCCCCTTACTCTGTGAACACATTGTTTACAATTTCAGTAAGCCACTTTGGAAAACACTGTTATAAATCAGGATACATAAAAGCTTGTCCTGTTTGCCTCCAGTGTCAGTCATTGCTAGTGTGGGAGGCAGGTCAACTGGGGATACAAAAAAACCCCAGCTCAAGCCTTCTTCACTAATTCCTTCGTGTTTCAGGTGGGTTTCTGAAATTCCTTAGCGCTTCTGGACTGTAAGTCTGTTGAGCATTACGATAATCACCCAAGAAGAGTCTTGTTCAGTGGAGATATTTTAATCTATTAATTCATTTACAGTAGCCACCAGTATCCCTTTCAAGTGGCCATCACTCACACACTGAATCTCTTGGCAGGGAGGCCTTGTTCATTTGTTGTTTGTGTGTTACTTTAAACCAAAGACTAAAAGGATAATCTGGATCCAATGTGTATTCCGGATTGGTTTGGCTCTTTTGCAAAGGGTAAGCACGGAGCTTCTCTTCAATTAGCAGGAGAGGAGGCAAAGCTGGAATTGCTCTGTGAATTGCCTATAGTATTTGAAGAGACAGCAGAGGATACGGCTGCACTTTCCAGACCAAAATGAGTCACCTGTTGTCTGCAGGAGCTCATGCCAAGAATGGTCAGATTTGAGCTCAAGGGAGCGCTTTCCAGAGGACTTCAGCCAACAGCTGTTTCCCTTCAGCTGGATTGTGCTGAGAATCTAGCCTCAAGTTAAAGCATGGAAAAGAAAAAGTGGTACTACATGCCAAAAGAAGTGTGAAGGCCAAATTTCCTGATAAAATGGAAACATGGATTGTGTGAATTATCTACCCTACTTTTCTGCTCACACACTACTCCCATGGTCATCCTGTCAGGCAACCAATCGACCAATGGAGAGTGCTGGAAAGTTGCTGCTTCTTCAGGAACAGATCAGAAGATGAGTCTCACTAATACATTCAGATTCAGATGTTCAAGCAGTTTTAAAGTCCAGGGATCATTTGGGAGAGGTCCATCACAGACTACCTCTAGGCATATTGCTTATCACTGACCTCACAGCATTATAGATGTCTGACCAGCCCATCCAGTTGTGGTGGGATCTTGGTGCTCTGAATCTTCATCGATCTGGAGCTTGGTCAGTTTAGTTACCCTGTTGTGAAATTGTAAAAAATGCTTTCCTCCTCCATATAAGACTTACTGTGAGAATAGCTGAGGAGCACAGAGCTCCTCCCCACTTAAGGCCACAGCAGTGAACTGTCTTCCTTGCACAGCCTGCAGCAATTTTAGCACCAGTGATAAAATCCCAACCAGAGCCCACACTGTGCTCTCTAAATGGCAAGTCATTGCAGAGAAACAGCTCTTTCTATCACCACTTCACAAACATAGCCCCATTCTATGCAGGATCTTATACGGAAAAACCTGGTCTTTTCCACCGCAATTAACACCAGAAGCCTTCAGATGGTCAGTGTAGGATGCAGGAGTAAATATCCTGCCTTGCAGCTGTAACGCTTGGCCAGATTCTGCAGAGATTACAGCAATTGACTGCCTGGCAGGGCAGCTTGCTCTTAGTCCCTGCCCCTGCCCTTTCCAGAGGCACATGTTTACCATACCTATCATGCTTTTTAACATCTTCACCTCTTCGCAAGCGAGCCAGAGTGGCTTATATCTCATTTTAAGAAGCCGCCTCAACCTGCCTCCCAGAGACTGGTGATTCCCAACATGGACAGAGAGTAGAAAGCAGCTGTAAAATGTTAATTTCTGTGTAAAGACTGAAAACAATTTGCGAAGCCTGAATTCTTTTAAACAGTTATCACTGATTCAAAAGAAAGACATCTTTTCAATAGACTTTAAAACCAGGAAGGATCACTGATCAAGTCTGACTCCTAGTAAAACACAGGTCAATGATTTCATCCAGTGAAGCCTGTGTCCTGCCCATGCATGCAAAATGAGCCTCCCAATTAGTACTGGTTAGAGCCTTCCAGTGCAGCATCAGGAAATGCTATTTCATTGGAAGTGAAATGTGTCAGCTTCAATTATCATTTCATTTTAAAAAAAGTATCAGTCTACAGATTTCCAGGACAGGCCAAATGTAGAATTTTCCTTCTCCTTTTTGTGATGGTTTTTTGTGTAATTTCTTGGAGGAATATAGAAGCATCAAAAATAAAATGTTTTGATGAATATTTAGCTTTCACATGAACATTAAATAAGTATGTTACTCTTCTCTTCTGAACCTCATTCTCACAGTGGCACCAACAGACCAAATACAAGATCATACACAGACAGACATGGGACTAGCAGATACATGTCAACATTCACACTCCTTTTTATGCTGTAACACCATGTTTACACCCACATGAGTAAAGGCTGTAAGGACAAAAGCCAGTTATGAGTCCCTCAAAATCTCTTCGAAAGAAACCCTTTGGCTAAAACACATGTGTGATGTTCAGCCAGAAAAATATGTTCTTCCCTGTGTTCATATTCTCTGTATTCACATTGATGGGAAAGAAATGTCATTCTTGAGACTTAAAAAAGACTACTTAATCACTGAAAGTTCTAATGAATTTTCACACCCTATGTCACAAAGCATTGCTTACAGACATCAAATGATCTTCTAATTATTGAAACATTCTTTAATTCAAGTTGCTTTGAGGCTTTCCCAGGGTATTCAGAGTTTCCTTCTAAAGAAACTCCAAATTATAACACAGCTGACTAAATGAACCTGCATGTTCTACCCCAGCTTTTGGCTGTCTGGGGCAATCATAAGGAAGCTTCACAGTGCAGTGCATTTTCAGGCATAATACCTAACAAAGATTTTCTTCTTTGTCCATTTTCTTGTTTCCCCCCTTGCAGTTTATGTCACTACTATTTTCCCCACAGAAACTTCAAAGAATTTTAATTTAAAGAGGGATTTTCAGGGGGGAAATTACTATGCTTCTGTGGTCTTCCCTACCCCTCAAATAAAAAATGTAATTAACCAAAAATCAAAACAAACCCAAACAAGTTTAGACATTAGGATTAGATAGGAAGGGTGGGGGAAAATGTACAATTTTGAACTGGTTTCCAATTTTGAAACCAGGGCTGTGCATTAGGTGTGAATTTTAACACTTTTCTGCTGTGTATCAATTCAAAGTTCTCATCCTGTCATTTCAGCCCTAGTGAGCATATCCCTACAAGAACTCCACAAAGCTTTCCTTCCTGAATAGTAACTTTCTAGGAAGCTGAGCTTAAGCATAAGGAGGCTCTCCAACAGTGACACCCCACTGGGGCAGGTGCTGCTGATGGCCCCAAGGACAAAGCACATGGAGCACTGAAGGGACTGGAGCATCGTTGAGTGCACTCAGCTTTGAAACATGCTCTCTCTTGGTATGAGCCCAAATTTGCATCACTACAAAATATCCTTCAATATTTATATACTTCAGGTGTTTGGTAGCATATCAGGAAACAGGATAATCTGGACCTCCAGCAATGTACTCCTCAGATGGGTGAAGCAACTTGTAGGGCATATAGGATCCTGGTGGAACAGACCACATCAAGACTGATCCCCAGCCCTACATAAACCAAAGCTGAACCAGCACTGAAGACACCTATTTATGGTGCAGGCACTGCCTGAAAGCTATTGTGAACCACGCCATGGGGGTATCAGTGGACTGGATGCCTTTTAGACACCCTGAAAGTCTCAGCATGGAAGAGATGAGTTTACAGGCATAAATAAAAGCCCAAAGCTTCTTTGTCTGAAAGAGTAATTGTCTGTCTGACTTCAGAATTTATGGTGTTACTCATTATTAGAGTATCTGAGAACATTCCAGTTTGAATCAGAGGGAAAAGAAAAATCTCTGGTGGTGGTACTTTTTGAACCTCCCTACTTAAAAGCTGAACAAACACGTACCTTGTATCCATAAAAATTTTTTTATTTCATCTGAGAACAGGCAACTGTGGTCTGTTAATGATTGCAAGGACATTAAGGTCACAGAGGTCAAAACCTGTGCTTGTGTTAAGCTGAAGTAGCAATGATATAACATCATTTAATTTGACGGTACAGGGAATGAGCCACAGAGGGCCTACAAATGCACAGTGCACCGGTTTTAAACGTTCCTTTCTGTTGCTACATTTGCAGCTGCCAGTCATGCACTAAGTTCACCTTCAGGTTGCAAAGAAGTAAGGCAGAAACTCCTTACAAATGGTTATGAAGGCAACAGGAAAGGGCAAACAATGAACTATGTCAGAAAAAGGCAGCATTGCCACATCTGAACTCAGCAGTAACCATTGAAAACCACTCTGGGCTACCTGTGGCTGTTCACCTTGAAAAGCAGGGAATTATAAAAAGGGGGTAGGCTGATACCTTCACCTGGAATGGGCCCCCCTGCATTTTTCTGGGGAGTCCCTCTAGATTTAATACACCTACATCCTAATTTCCAATCCAGCTACAAAGCAGTCTCTAAGCATCCCTGATACAGAGAGCTTAGAAATTTAGCAACTCCTACCCTACTGCACCAAATACAGCTGTTATCAGCACCAAATATAGCCCTTATCAATGCCAAGAGTCAAAACACTAGCTGTCCCACACTCCACCCTCACCAAGCTTGTCCACCTAAGGGGAGTGACAAAGGAAGAACAGCTGTGGCAGAGGTAAGCATCACACAGAAGACATCAAGCACTTACCACGAGGAGACATAGGCGCAATTTTCGGTGATCTCTCAGGCATTCTGCAGGGGAATGCTTTACTGTGGGGGTCCTTGGAAACTCGGAGTGGAATGGGACAATTTTTCCTCCTGCTTGATCTTCTCTGTGACTTGCTTAGATGCAGAAACACCTCGATCCAGGAAAACCTGTTGCAGGCAGTGCAAAATGGGTTGTTTTGTTAAACTGAATGTTTTCTGCTTTCCTGGCCACTTGCCACCATGGCAAATGCAGTGAGAGAGAGGAAACTTCTCAGACTTGTGCGAATGACACCTCCAAAGTTAACTTGACTTTTCTACAAAATACAGAGCCTTGTTCTGCTCTCAGTTACATCTGTGTAACCCATTTGACATTTCTTCTACATTCACCTCTAACACAGTGAGGCAGCTAATGAGCTCATTAAGTGCTGGACTCTGACTTGGCACCGAAAAAGAAGTAAACAAATTGAATATTAGACAGTCTACTACACTAGATGAGATCCTGAGACAAGATCTGTATTGGACACCTTCTTAGAGAAGAGAAGGGAAATTTCTCCAGGTTCTGAGGTGGAAAATCCTTTGCATATTCTCTTGTGCTGCATTTTGTAGGCTGATTTTCTACCAGACAGACACACTATACTCCAGAGATAGACCCTATACTCCAGAGAGGCTGCATTCATGAAAAGACAAATGAATGAATTAGGTAAAATAATTTTCAGCCTTTTCACATAAGAAACATGGGCTTGATTGCAAGTGTCAGGCTCATTAGTGTGCTCAGGAACTTGACAGAAAAAACTCCAGATTTTATATATATATATGTTTGTGAATTACTTAGGGCATGACACAAGGACCTGTTCAAATGAATGCAAAGACCCAAGCCAGTCCTCAAGGAGGCTCAACTGAGAGATTAAAATAAAGATGCAATAAGATATATAGGTTCTCCTTAAATCTGCCCCACCTGCTTGAGGTTGAGATGCTGTGGGTGATCGGGTGAGGAAGCTTACGTCATCTCCACATCTGACTGACAGATTAAACATTTCTGAGAATTGACTCAAGCCTTTTTACATGGAATCACTGAGCAACTTCTTTTTAACAGCTGTAGTACTACACTTACACCCCTCTAATGTGGGTAGTGAAGCAATAATCTGACACGCCAACTCCACTGGAGTCACTTAGAAACAGATTGAGAGTATTGGCTCAGCCTTGTTGCAATAAATACATATTAACTATTTTTGTGAATATTGCTGTCATCAGTGATTAATTGCAATAATGAGCCATGACAGTGAGCTAGCAGAGGTTCCTAAGGATAAAAGGCATATCATACCATAGAGAGAAAACAACTAGCCCTTACAAAAGACATTCACTGTCTCTAGGGAGAATAGAAGTAGTACAATTAGAGGCATACACTAGACATTATCCCCTCCTAGAATATAGTTTTGGAGTATGAAAAAGTGGTGTTTCACCCAGAGATTATGAAGCATTCAGTTCTGACACAGCCTTCATCTGGTATTGCATTTAATATGACATAAGGACTTAAGGGCACTTAAACACCATCTGTGGGGTACATGAACAGAAATTCAGTCATACTCACACTCACACGGATGAGAGCATGTAGAAGTACGACCCCCTTTTGCAATCTCATGGCTCTGCTTTCTCCTGTCCAAAGGGAAAACAACAGGAGCACATGCCTGCTGCACAAGTTTCTTTCTGGGCTCTGTTCTTCATTTGTGATGTTATATTCATACCCAATTGTTACAACCAAAAGAATAAATAAAACATCTAAAATATACACAAGCCACCTTGTTCCCCAGCAGTGTGTGATATTCAAATACACTCAGAAACACAGACGTCAAACTCATGGCTTTCCTTTACAGCTGGGCTGCATAATTCCTCTAAGGGCAAACTGTATGTCCCTTCCTTCCCTGAACCCTGCTGAATATCTGTGTGTCACAGGAGAATCACATCTTTTGTGGAAGAAAATATTTCCTTCTGCTGCTTCTACATTTGCAGCTTTCAAATCTCTGAGTGTTTGAGGAGGAAAGATAAATAAGAGCACGCGATTTATTTTCCTTAGTTAGACACGAAGTGTGGTCTGAATGAAAGATTAGAGCTCCAGATGTTCTTCAAAATCATCAGTCACTGCTTTCAATGGACATGCAGTTCTTTTTAAAAAAGGACTGTTTCCACGAAGTCCTTTAGCTAAGGGCCAAACTTTGAAAGCTTAAATTTAAATGTAATCTTCTGAAAACTTCCCCTTAGCCTTTACGGTGTGTTTGACACTCTCCAGTCCTCTCACCTGCCCTCTTCGCTGACTTTGCTGCTGGGTGTAACTTAGTTTTTCAGCAGCACCTGGTGCTGGCCAGAGAGAATACACAGTCTGCTGGCACTCCTTAGGGAAGGCTTGAAAAGGCAGAAGTGAGTGTCTCAGTCACTCCCCATTATTGTTTAGAGTAATTACACATGACCCCACACCTTTCTGTTTCTGGCAGTACTATCTGCATCTATCAGTTAAAACTGCTGAATTTTGTGCCAGAAGTCCAAGCCTGGGAGGAAGACCCTGATAGCTACCAAAGATAAAGAAATCTTGAACGCTGATTGCTACCTACCTTCTTTTTATCTAATTGTATCAAGAAAGGTTTCATAAAGAGAGCCTGACTCACTTCTCACACTTGTTAATTAAACTCTGTTTCAGGAGCAATTCAGTGTTAATACTCCTCCCTTTCCATGTTATGTAAGGCTTTTTTAAGGGAAGGCCTTTGTAAGAAAACTTACTGAGAATAGAGAATACCATGCAGGATTGGACTGAGTTACATTTTAACAGATAAAAATGGCCAAAACCAAGGATGATTTCTTCCCAGATCAGCCCACAGCCTGACAAATGAACACATACCTGGTCCTGAGAAACTCAGGTCAGAGGTTCATTTTGGGGTCCTGAGGGCATAGACTGCAGCCTTTGTCTTCTCCACCTCCAGCAGCTGCCAGCTCCACTGTTTGATGGGTTTGTTATGGATAGCCTCATGCTTTCTTATGGGGAATAGAATACAAAAAGCCTCAGGCTACCCCCAGAGTGAAATGAGAATTATAGTCCCAAATACTGGTATCAGATGGAAAACCATTTCCTGTAAGGTTCTCAGTGAGACACAGGACTTGTTTATCTGCTCCCCCACTGGCCGTGTGGCTCAAATGGGCTGTGTTCACACAAAAAATGCCACACCTCTTGCTCCTACCTTTTCAGCAGCCCAGTCCTACCTAAGCCCCCCTGGCTGAACACCCACAAAAGAAATGGATTTGCTCAGGTTTAGAGCCAGCCTGACCTAGAACAACTCATGAGATTGTGGGTTTGGCTCTTGCAGACACTTTTGCCTTTTGCTGTGCTGTGTGAGAGGCACAGATGCACATTCAGGCAAGCCCAGTGAGGAGTTTCACACCAGCATGGTCTGCCCCTGACTGAGGCTGAGTGCAGCATCAGAGTAACAGAGGTGATGTCAGGTATGCTGCTGCCATAATTAATCAGTTGCAATTAATCTCATTTGGCCAGCAGCACCAAGAACATGAAAAGGGCTCCCTTAGCACACAGTCAGCATGATTTTATTGTATGGATGAGATAAAGCATAATAAAGCAAGGGAATATTTGCAAGGAAGAGCCTGAGACTCGGAAAGAATTGGAGTTTTGTTCCCAGCTTTACCACAGACCTCATCTGTGACATGGAGTGAATCACTTCATTTTTATCCTGTACAATGGGGATTCTCCCTCCTTTTTGTTACACTTACCAGTTTAGGGAAGAGTCTCTGACAGTGCACAGCCACCTAACAGCAAGTACACAGGCACCTTAAAGCAGTTGAGGGCTTTGAGGTGTCTCTATTATTGTACGAAGAAAATCTGCTTTGATAGATGAATTATATTGTTCTGTCTCATAAACACATTTGCTTGCATAACATTAATCAAGATGAGTTTTTTTCTTAGATATTTCATACAAAAAGTATCTTGTTAGCATCCTGGGAACTAGAAAGATCTACTAGGTAGGCACCCACGTTTGCAAACCAAGTAGATCAAGACTGAGCACCTCCTTCTTAAGGACCTCTCTCAGCCACTCACCTCCTGTAGTGAGCCACAAGGATCAGATTTTGGGGCAGCGTGGGAAAACTTGTGGCAACTGAGCCTCTCTTCAGAGAACAGCACACATCACCCAAATGTTTTGCTGGCGTTAAACCCAAGGAGGCCTGACAGTCTCAGCCGAATTCAGTGTTGGTCCTCCACAAAGGCTGTCTTTTATCAGCATGTTCTACTAAAATCCAAATGTCTGAGCTTCTGAGCTGATGATTTTTCCAACAGCAAAATCTTAACGTCTGTCCTTAACTATCAAGACAACCTTATCTTCATGATGTTTGGGTTTTGGAAAGAGACAAACTGACTTGCATTTACTGTGTGCTGTTCCAGCCCACCACCATTCCAGCACTGCTGAATGTGTGAGTTCTGACTCAGGAGAACATTTTCATTTGAGCCATGCACAGGGGTTCTCTATGAAATAAAACCCTGCAACTCCAAATAACTCCAAATAACTCTTTGTTAACTTCAAAGCCCTGGCAAGAGCTTTGGAGCTCACAAGACACACTAAGAGCTGGCAGCTGGGACTATCAGGCTGACAAAGAAGCCTCCTGGCCACACTTACCGTATAAACAAGAAAGGTCAGATCATTCTCCTGTGGCATATGACACTGATACTGCTTCCCCACGGGGTAACTATTGGGTTACATGGACTGGCATGACCCAACCCCTGTGCAGGAGAGTGAAGAGAGCTGCACACACCAGACTCTTCTTTTGTAGACCCCGCAAAGCAAAGCCTGATTGATGGTGTGGCTTTCTAGTGACAGTGCACAGAAAATACCTCTGGCCATGCCCTTTCCTGAAAAGGTGAACACAGCCCTTCACCCTCCTGAGAGAGAAATCAACACCTCGAGGTCCTGGCTCAGCTAAACCAGCAGCTGGCAAAAGCCCCAGCAGAGGAGAAAAGTGAGCTGCTCCTCCAAGGCTGATGTCTCACAGGGACATTTCATGACAGAATGAGAACAACCAAAAGGACTCTGCCTCATCCTTTGCCATTGCCTGCCTTCTCCATTGCTGTTCCACCTCATCCTGCATTGCTCCTCTCTGCAAGGAGGTGGGACCCATCTATATTAGGGCTTCTGAAGGCAGGGATCATGTTTGCTCTACCTTTAAACAAAGGCAAACACACTGCTCCCAGGCCCAGCAACCTTAAATCTCTACTAGTGCACTTCACCAGGAGAGATCAGGTAAGAGTGAGATCCATAGGGAATGAGTCACATAGAGGTGAGGTGAGGCAGCAGACCTGTAACATCATCAGAGGGAAAAATGTGAAGTACATATTGCAAAATGTGCCTCTTGCAGACGTGGAGTCACTGATAAACAATCCTCAAACATTGTTGTTCAAACAACACTTGAATCATTCTCTGACTCAGTGATCAATGAGCGACAGAAAGAACAACAGTTAGCTAAGACAGCAGAAAATGTTAAAGCAGTGAGCCAACTGTGGCATTCCCAGATTAGCCTTTAATGAGCTGGGTCAGAAAATTACTGGAAAAGTCACTATTTGGAATAAATCCCCTACAAAGCTATAATAGTGGAACTTACATTAGAAAATGTTCATCAGCTGCTTTGCAGTCAATGGCAATTCTTAAAGCGGGACAGCATTTATAACTCTGTCTGGTTTCTCCAAATCTTCATGTGTTTCTCTGACACTTTTCTATTTTCTTGCTCTTGATTAAAGAGCACTGAGAATCTCTCTCAAAATAGCTGTCAAGATCAGATTACATCTGTTCCAAAAGCAGGAAGAATAGTAAGAAAATTAGGGGAAAATACTTAGTTAAATATTGCTTAAGTGTTTCGTTTAGGGCTTTGCTTGACAAACTCTTTCTTCAATGAGTTAAAAGTGAAATAAAAAGAAGTGGCTGTCCTCTTGGAGAAATCCACACATCTGTTGGCTCAGCGCAGTGATTTCCCACTCGCCTGATAAAAAAAATGAAAGTTTTTCAGTAAATGACTAAACAGATATGTATGTCCATGACAGGAATCACCCATTTCTGTAGTTGCCCAAAATTACCAAGGCACAACCATACAGTTTTTTCGTTTTACAGAAGTAGTCTTAGTCAAACTGTTTCACCACAGGCAAGCAAGTCAGCAAGGATTTTAATTCCAAAAAGCCCAACATAAGCATCCACCCCTCCCCAACCAAACCCAGCACAAGTTTAAACAACCCTCCTGAGGGACTTAGGTATTTCTCTCTTGAGCAAAATGAAAGCTGCTGATCTTTGGAAATATTGAATAGAGCCACTCCCGTTTACATCTTAAGATGTTACAAGGTCTAAAAATGCCTTGTGGGATTAAAAGGGCTGCAAGGCCACGTTTTTACATATGGCCAAAGTAGCACCAGAAGTCAGTGGCAAAGCAGGAATTTAACCTCTAAGCACCTGTCCAGCACTCTAATCCCCTGGCAACCTCCCCTCTCTGCCTGATGGAACAAGGGCAAAGTCCAGAAGATGCACGAGAGAATTGCGCTGTCCAGGTTAGCTCAGATGCACCACCAGCCACGGCTGACCTGCAGCCCACAGTGATGTGAAGGAGGACAGCATGCTCACACCCGGGGTCCTTCCCCAACAGGTACCTGCAGAAAGAATAAGGCACCCAACAAGGCCCTCACCCAGGCAGTCCAAGGAAATAACAAACTCCATTTTACAGTGAAAGATTTTTATTTGCCCTGGCACTATGGTGAACTGATAGAGAAGCTTTTCTCTCCTCACAACACCAGCCTGATGAAAAGAAATAGAGTGTCTGCAAAAAGGGGCCACCCTTTCAGAAAAGCCGTTGTGTTACATTTACTTTGGACAGGGACAGTGAAGAAATTGGGAGTGTCTGAGGTTTTAAAAACCACACGGGTTGACAAGACCTAGCGAGGAAGATGGTCCTGGGTTGAAGGCCCATGCCAGGGCTCAGGAGATGGTGGTCTTAGCTGCAGCAACAGCCTCACAGCTGGGCAGTCACTCCATCTCTCTGAGATAAGAGGAATGGAAGAGGAACTCATTTCCCGCTCTCTCGCTTTGCCCCCACACACCCACCAGAGGTGAGGTGAGGATAAGCTGATGAACACACACAGGGTGCTTCAGTCTTGCAGGGATAAGCAGCAGAAAGGTCTCCTGCAGACACAAGAGAAGCAGGATGCCAGCTGCAGCTGCCAGACCTGAGCACACATCCAGACCCCGGCATGAGCTACCCATGGCTTTTAAAGGACCTGTTCTCTTAGGGCTGATTTGTTTATTCCCAACCCAATATGTTATCTTTACATTGCAAAGTTTATTTCTGAACATGTCAACACACTTCTGAAAAGGTCAGACATATGAGGGCATGCACCCGTGGTGGTGCACAGGGAGGCACAGACACAGCTGCATTCCTGGAAATCACGATTCCAAGGGTTTTCACAGCAAAGTCTGACACAGCAGCTGGGTTGGCAGACACACACATAGGCAAGCCACCAGCCTCCCCCTTTTGTTACCACTCCCATTTCATTTCTGTGCTTTGCACGAAAATCTGAGGGTTGCTTCTAAGTATAGGTTTTGCTGGCTTTGTTTGAAAGCTTGCCATAGCTCTCAGACATGGTAACACCAGCAGGGTGCTAGCTGAACTATATTTATCGATGTATTTCATAAAGGAAAAACTTAAATGATTTTGAGAAGTTGAGATCTTTTCTCCCTTTCTTTTCCTTGCAGCAGACAGCTTAGCTGTCACCCTGACAACTGAGATATTATCAAAAGAGAAGACCCAGGATCTGTTTACAGGCAACAATACTTTGGATAAGCAGCTCATGTTTAAATAAGACTTGGAAAACATGGTTATTCAGGTTTTTCTCTCCTTTGTTTTTATCTTTGAAGAAATAAAGAAGAAATTCCTTTGGTTCCTTTCATGCCTCAGCCTGCAGCTCACAGGTTATCCATCGACTGTGACATCCCAGCAAAGCCAGCTGATGGCTGGGGACTGCTGTCTGCTCACCAGGAGCAGTGACAGTGCCCAACCCACACCTTTCAACAAGGCACTGCAAGTAGGGCTGTTTAAAACAGCGCGTCAGTGAAAAAAGCCTTTAAAACAATGAAACAAGTGGTACCCTTTTCCAGATGGCAAACATACCCCAGGGAGGCCACAGGTCCCACCGGGCACCTGGAGGTGAGCCACAGCCCCGCATGTGCTCCTCACTTCACAAGTCCCTGCACAGCAGGGAATGTCTCTTTTCCGGAGCTTGGTCCCCACCTTCCCAGCCTGACTGAGAAACGCAGTGTGGAGGGCAACAGAGGGATTCCCAGTGCCACCACTGCCCCAATTCATGCACAGTTCTGCCCCACTCCAAGTGTCTGGGGGAGCAGGAGTGCCTGAAGAGGAGTGGCATTGGTACAGCTCTGCTTGGCCTTTAGGCATAGAAGCATAACCTTGGCCCCTACCCCAGAAAACCAGAGCAAAATTAACATCCAGATCTTCCCTACCACACCTCTACTTGGCAGCCGTGTCCCCCTAGGAGGGCAGAGCTGGAATTGACAGCAAAAGCTCTCCCTGGGAGAGGTGACACATAAGAGAGTGCTGAAATGCAGGCATTCAACTTGTCTGGTACGTCAGCATGTCAAGGCTACAACACTGATGAGATGTCCGCAAAGGGGCTGGTGAGATGAGCTGCCTTTGGCACTGGGACACTGGTGCCTTATCCAGAGCTCCCAAACACTCCCTGGCAAGGGATAACCCAGGGTGTCCATGCTTCCTGCCCACAGAGTGTGGGACACCCCTCAGGCCTGCCACTGAGTTCTCCTATGAGCTGCACTCTCAGCATCGCTCATTCCTCTCCAGGTATTTTGATGAATGCTTAACATTAGACCCAGCAAATGTCCAAGGAAATAAATCCCAATTACACAAAGACAGCAAATTACAAGCATAAACGTTTGTGTCCTCAGCCTTGGAATTTCTTTGTTCCACATGATAACCAAATGGACCTCATCCATTGAAAGGAACAATGCAGAAACACTAGAAAGTTAGGAAATTTTTTTCACAACAATATTCTGATTTGCTCCTTAGGAAACAATTCAAGTATTTGATAAATCACAGACTAACCACTGAGCCATCTGTGGAAAATTTTGAAGATATACCCCTGAAAACATTCAGAGTTATTCAGAAACATATCATTCACAACTTCAAACCATTTACAAGCTGTACATAGAGTGATTAACTTGGCAGGAGAGCAGGGTCTGGATGACACACATCACTGTGTGGGCAGGAATATATTCCACAGTTCTTCATCTTGAGGTTGACGCTGGTGCACTAACTGATATTTTTTCTACTTGCCACATCTCACTCAGGAGGGCAGGCTGCGCTGGCCCACCTGGCTGCCCCTGCCATCCCAGCCACACCAGCAATGAATGCTGCCCAGAGAAAAGCACATGCTGGGACACAAGATGCTTCACAAACACCAGGCACTTGGCCTGATGCTCACTGAGCTTCTGCTTTGTGTGAGGATGGAGAAGGGGTCTATGGATGCATGGTGAGACACGTGATAGCAACAACATGACTATAAACTCGTCCCAAACCAGTTAGTCACATTACACGCCTCTAAATTGTTCCTTTCATTTGCAACATTTAGTTAGGAAATCCCAAGGAATATGCCATGTCTTAAACCAGATGAGTTTCCACTTGAAATCAAAGTTGACAAACTCATTAAAAATACCTACATGCTTTTCTTTACACACAACTAAAATTACTCTTGACTTCAATGCAACAATTCACCTGTCATAAAATCATTTGGGAGCCCACAGATTTGTTCTGCTGGATGCTATTTAACCATCATTATGTTCCACCTCCCAAATGACCGCCTCTAAAAATGAGAAAAAAATATTTCTGTATAATTTTATCCCCCTAGAGTACCGGCATTTGATAAATACATATTGCCTTTCTATGGTCAATGACAGTTCACCCCCTTTTAAAGTAATCCCTATTCCCCAGCCCTCTGTTTCTAAGTATAGAATGTTTAAAGAGTGAGACTCAATGTTTGCAATCATTTCAGACTTATCTTTGGCAAACAAGGAATTGACTCCAGTATAATACCCAAAGGGAATAGATCTGTCCTTCCAAAATCCACATTCACCCTGGCTGCTGTTGTACTAAGAAATTCGGGTCCAAATCACATGGCAGCTATCATAAAAATTGCAATTTAACCTTGAGTTCACTCTCAGTTTATCTTTTAGAGGATCCTCTAGAATTAGTACCAAAAATGTTTTTACACCAAGAAGAAACAGAAGTAACCACAAGGCAAATTGCTCTTCTCCACAACTGGAAAATCTGGAAACTGCAGCATTCTAATAGCTGAGGGGGTGTGAGGGAGGCTGAATATATATGTATCTGTAGAGATCTAGCTATAGAATCTAGCTATTTGTATCTGTCTTGGTATAAATCTCTCTCTACTACTGCTCAACTGCATGACTACACAAACATCATTTCACTTTTTGTGCCTCTCTCTGACCAAATGAACCTTGCATACAACCAAATTGGTATTGTTTGGGATTAATTCAGCAGCATATCTGAGACTGTTTAAAAGATACCATAAATGAAGACAACCCCTGCCCAAAAGAGCTCTCTACATCCATGCCTCCAGAGACAATAGGTAGGTGGAAAAACAAAAGGGGCATGGGAAGGATGGATGAAATCACAATAAAATAACAAAGCTGCAGCAAACGTTACAGCTCGTCATTAAAATTAAATGAGGAACTGATCTTAGCCTCAGAAGATGTCCATAAGCTCCACCCAGTTTAATAGATACAGTTGTTTCCATAGAAACAAATTATTTTCAATAAAAACTTTAAACCCCAAGCCCTATAAAGCCAGGCAAAGATGGTACACGCACGAAATATGGGATGGGACTATAAAAATTTTATCACTGCTTGTCTGGCATAACCTGCACAGTTCACCCATGCTTCTGCCACTCCTATTTATTGTGCTCATGGCTGTAGAATTTTGCAGCCTCCTCACAGCTCAGCAAATCCTCTATTGATCTGTCTCTTGCAAACACACCAAGGGGAAATGCACAAGTGCTAAATCACAGAGGCGCTGCCTCTCCTCTCACAAGACAGAGCCACATGGAAGAGCAACCTAAAGCTAAGTAGGATTGTGGGATGCGCCTCCTTTTCCAGGTCGCTTTGTACTGGTTCAGTGTCTGCACTTGTTGGTCTTGGCCCAAGAGAACAAACAGCCACCAGCAGGGAGCTCATACACTTGGTGGGTGATGCTCAGGAGCTGTCACCTGTGAAGTTTGCTGCAAGCAGTGGAGCACCAGAGCCAGGGAGGTCCAGGACATCTGTCTCTGTGCTTGCAGCAGTACAAACAGAAGATTTGCCACAGGGTATTGGCAATTCAGCCTGCTGAGCATCGTCAGCATCCACATCACAGCAACCTCCTGGTGGGAACAAGAGGACTCCAGTGGCATATCAAGTGCGCCCTACACATCAGGTAAGGCCCTCCTCAAGGTGAGCAAAAGCCGATCACTCCAGGAATGATTTGCCTCAGCAAGAATTGGTTTGCTGACTTTAAACACAAGAGCAAGAATTCAACACAAATTCAGCAAGAATAGGTTTGCTGACTTTAAACACAAGAGCTTCAGGAAATTTTGAGTTTAGAGTTGTAGATTGCTCTGAAAGCTGCCTTCAAGACACATGCTCACAACACTTGGGATAAATCCACTGACTCTTGGGTCTGTGAAAGGTAACACTCAGAATTTAATCCCCAGATTTTTTGCAAAGCACAGCTCTCAGAATAGGAGAGTAATAGGACTTCCACAACTACAGCCCAACCCAATGCCACTCTTATCCTCAGCAGTCCCACAGGGTGGGTCTTTAAGCCCCAGTGACGCCCTAAGTTTATTTAAAACCCATTTAGATCCAGCATTCTCATTTCAGAATCTGTTAGACCTGGTTCCAGGAGGGTACTGAAGACTCACTGCCCCTAGCAAAGGCAGTGTGATGGAATTTCAGTGTATTCAGTGCTTGGTAGGATCAACTCTCAGTGAACCGGTGTTGCAGGCAAGAAAAACTATAAACTCTACACGAGCAAATGGCTCAGAGCCTAGAATCAGCCTGGGGAAGTAGAACATAACTGGTTGGGCTGTTAAAGTATTCCCTGTTACACTTTTGGCTTCTGTAACGATTTCTCTCAAACATAATCTCTTACAACACCCCCAAAAAGCAATCTGTCCACAGCCTTGCTATCCTAGGTGATAAAAACATTTACAACATGGGCACAAGCCTTTGCTTCATAGTCCCCTCAGCAGCCAGTGCTGATTCTGGATGGAGTCAGCTCACAAATGTGCTGCAAGGCCTTAGAGTCTTCCCAAGACCTCCCAGACTCATCTACTGGAAAGGCTGATGCCTTACTTCTGAGCTCATGCAGACAAACACTTCATGTGACCTAAATTTGGGCTCCAGATACAATTAGAGTCAGACAAATAATGGATAATTTGGGAAAACAGGGGAGAAAAAAAAAAAAAAAAAAAAAAAAAAAAAAAAAAAAACACCAGAAAACTGAAGAAGAAAAAAAGAGACAAACCCAAAAACTCAGTCAGGTTTTCCTTTCTGTTTAAAATATTTGGTTTGATGAGACTTTGGTTTGTGTTCTGGTTATGGAAGCCCACTGTTTATTTATCAACTTGAGGATGGTGGAGAATGACGCTCATTTTATAAAAATGACCCTGGTCTCTGCTGATGCTGTTCTGTGATCATGCACATGGGAAATGATAGTGGTATGTCCCACTTTTCTTAGACAGAAAAACCACTACGGACTTCAGGAAGGAAATGTAATTTTTTTAATGACCTGATTTAATGGATAAATGTTTCTTGAGAACCTCGTTTAAAAAAATAGAAACAGCAGCAGGCCAAAGAAGCCATCTGCAAAATAAATATAACAGGTCAGATCCTTCAAATACCATTAAATAGATGCAACTTCTGTAATTTCAGAAGACCAATCCTGCAAGAGCCCCAGGGCAGAGTCCTGCCTGCCTCTCATGTGATCCATACAAGCTTCCCGCTGATTTTCCTGTGACTGCAAAATACCAAGCCAGGTGGAATCTGGGCCTTCTGTATTTGCCTAGAAGGGAGAGCAGTTCTTGTAAACCTGCCTAGTGAGCGACAGCTGCTGGACTGTGATCATCCAACCATCAGCCAGAGATAAATCTGTTACTCTCTGAAGCATGGGACAAACTTGTCCTGCGTTTTGGGAGGATAAAAGGAGTTTCCCTTTCACCAGACAAGGCTGTCACCCAACACAATCTGTGTGCTGCTTGTCAGCTCATCAGGACCGGCCACCATTGGGTGCTAAGATACACTGAGCCCATGAGCAGTTCAAATGGGGCTTCTCTTTGTCTCAGGAGCACTGGGGACCATGCTGGAGCTGTGACGCAGAGACCTTGGAGGCTGTTGTGGTTTGAAAACAAACCAAGTGAGAGGCTCTAAGTCAGAAATAAAATTTAATGAGGAGAAAAGGAAAATAAAATAAAATAAAATAAAATAAAATAAAATAAAATAAAATAAAATAAAAACAAAAAGAAAAACCACTGACAGAGTCAGAATACAACCTGATCAGGGTGATGGAAACAGTCCAGACGAGGTGGTCTTTCCAGAAACAGAAATCTCGTAGAAAGGTCTGGTAGCTCCGGTCCTCTGGGAATCCAATGGGTGAAGGCTGCCTCTACTGTCTCAAATCCCATCTTATATCTAGGTGAGAATGCTTGACTTCTCCCCGTGGGCGGAGCATCTCACAATGGGATGATGAGTCATGGAAGAGGGCCTTGATGGCCCATTAAAGAGAGAGATGCAAAAGTCATGCAAAAGGCATTGATGGGCCATTAACTGAAGATGGTGATAGAATACATCCTAAACTACAACCCAGGACAGAGGCCTGCAAGCAGACTTTGCCAGAAAGGCTGAGACAGGGGAAGTGCTGAAGCCCTTGGTCTTTTCAGTGTCCGTCATCGCAGCATCACCAGTCCGCAACACTTCTCCTTCTGCTGCCAGTGTAGCTGTAGAAATGCCCTTGTTGCCCCTCACAGCCTTCACCAGTTCTGACTCCACATGAGGCTGGGCCTGCCTGTTTTCATCCCAGCAATCCCAAGAGATGCTTCTATATGCTTCTACATTTCTGCTCAATGTCCTGTCCCCTTTCCAGCTCTTCCTAGTGCTGTTTTGTTCACTGAATTGAGTTGGGGGTTCCCTGTTCAGCCAAGGTGACCTCCTGCCACACCAACTCATCTTCTTGCAAATAAAACAACTGACCATGCGTCCCAGGGCAGCCCAAAATAGACTGCCCTACTGGTGATTTTCCTGGGATTGCTTCTCCACTGGTTTAAAGCCCTCCTTGTGTCCATGTTAAGGAGCAATCACTGGTTGTGTTTGCTCCCACAGGATAAAGACTGTCCCTCCAGGCAGGGAGAGTTTGAACTTCTCTGTGAACTATTCTCCCCTAAAAATGGTATCAGTGTAGCAGTTCCATGGACAGAACACAGCCCCCGCTTTGAGACTCCTCCATCCCTAAGTGGGGAAAAAGCTCTCCCTCCTTCCTTGCCAGAGGACTGGTAAAATCCACCCTTAATTAATTTACAGGAAAGGCAGCACAGTTATAATCTATGCACAGGTATATATATCCCACAATCCCAGAGTACCAGGCTAGAAGAGGACCTCAATGATCATCCAGTCCAACCTTTCCTGGCAAAAGCATGGTCTAGACAAGATGGCCCAGCACCCTGTCCAGCTGAATATTACAAGTGTCTCACTTTGGGAATACACTTACTTCCCTGGGGAGATGATTCTAAAGGTTGATTGTTCTCACTGTGAAAAATTTTCCTCTTGTGTCTAAATGGAATCTCCCCAGGAGAACATTACCCCTCATCTTTTCCATGTGACCCCCTGTAAAAAATGAGTCTCCATATCCTTTGTAGCCACACTTTAAATACCAGAACAACAGAGCAACAGAGACACCTGTGAGCTGTCAGTGAGGTCCTTTGCCCCAGCTGAGATGATTGATCACGGCATTTGTAGCAAGCAAAAATGAAAATAGCTATAACTAAATCCTCCCTGATCCTATTCATTGTGCTTCTAAAAGTGCTTACAAATTACGCCAAAAACCAGATGCCCGAGGTCAAGTGAGCAGCCCTGGCTTGTTTATGTACACAAGGCTTTGACATAAACCCCATGTAAGAGATCAAATGGGCAGAGCTGTGCCCTGTGAGGGCACTTCTGCAGCGCTGGTGCAGTGACTCAGCTGGCAGCAGTGGCCTGCAGCGCTGCTCTGCTGCGATGTCTGAATCTCAGCTCTGCTGGCTGCAGCCAGCCCTTCAGCTGTGGATGCAGCAGACCTCAAAAACACTTCACAGCACAGACAGCCTCCTCTCTCTACAAGGAGTGAGCTGACCTGCGAGGAAGGGAACAGCTATCAGCTGGTTTCATCTTGACCTGGTTTGATCTCTTTAGAACCATGAGGATAATTTAGAAAGAAATATGTATCAGCAAGCCTAGAAGATGGAATGTATGTAATCAAGGATTCAGGAAGACTACAAAGAGTGATTTTTCTTTATTCCCTGTGTGTATGATCACTGGGAAAATTTTCCTTAGTGTTTGAAGAAGTGTATGTTACACATTTTTCCATATGGATAAATGATTAACACAGAACATTGCAACTACATTAAGCTGTAAACAGAACTTTAGCACAAACCATGGAAAATGTAGTGGTCATCATTAAAAAGCGAACATTTGCCAGAAAAAGTACCATGCTGTGGTATATGAAAAGACCACAGTTACTTCCTGCTCTGAGTATAAATGGAAAATGTGGTGTCTCAGATACCAGTAGGCTGGTAACTGTTGGCAAATGTTAACTTTTCTTTGGTATCCCAAACTGAATCTAAGCCTTTTTTGAGGTCCAGCAATTGCTATTTTCCAACCCACAACAGACTGCATTTCACTGGTGCGTGAAACGATCCCTCTGCCATGTAAAATGAGTTGTGCAACCCTTTGACAGAGCACAGAGAGGGTCACTGTGTTCAAGCACCACTGCCCTCTGATGAGTGCAATCCGAACTGCTCCCAGAATCACTTAATCCCCTCCCGCCCCACATTCCGCCAAACTCCCCCATTCCAGGACACTCTCAAGGCCAGCAGAGTTCCTTCCCATGTGTGCCATCAGCTTCCAAGAAGCCTCTATGTGAGACAACTTGAGCTGCTTGGAAAAGTTGGGCTGGAAAGCTTTTTGATGAAAAACGGAAATTGTTTCCCAATGAAATCTTTTCAACAAAATGTTCTATTTCCTCGTTAACTACAGAAGTGGTTGGAAACTTCCATTTAAAAATCTTTCCAATGAAAACCAGATTTCCTCCATCCCACCGCCTGCTCCTTCCTATCCTGCATCACCTCCCCTTTCCAAATAAAAAATATATCAGTGGAGAACAAACATAATTCTTCAGTAAGGTCTTCTGAGGACCACCAAATTTTTCAGCGGTTGTGGATTAATCCTTAAAATAGCACCCTGCATCCTAGAGCTTGGTTGTTTCAGTTGTTTCCAGTTCCATTAGAAGATACTGATTCATTGAGAAAGACAAAAACCATCTCATGTTCTTTCTCAATCGTTGCTGTCCAAGTCCATTCCTAGTTCTGGTTACACACAAGTTTCTTTAAAGTTTTGCTTGCAACGCAGTGCATCAGTTTCATGCCTCTAATCCCATGTGCATTTCTCCTTATTATTTGTATTACTGTTAATTTGTTCTTAAATGTACTGATTTTTCACCAGTTACACTGGAACCTTCAGCATCATTTCTGATGAAGATCTCCAAAACCACTCCACTAACTTAATGTTCCTTCAAATTGCAGGTTGTTAAAAATATAAACAGATTTGGCTTTATGCACTCATTTCTTTCCCAAATGCATTTTATGCCTAGACTTTCCAAGAAGCAAAAGGGCCATGACATCCCTCCCTCCCTGAACACCCTAGTGAGCCAGGTTAAAATTAATTACTTTTTAAGAGGTACGTACACACTCCTGAGGATAGGATCAAAACTGGATTTTTTTTTTTTTGGCTCAATGGCAAATGCAGAACTGCTCTTATGAGGAGGGGGAAGAAAAAGACACAGTTTTATACTTACTCAGAGGATATGAGAGGTGCCAAGAGCAACATAATAGGAATACAACCTATTATACTACATATGGCCTCACTTATCTGTTATTCATGTAAGAATTCCTCATCTTTTGCAAAGAGCAAATAAGAATTTGAGAGCAAATGAACATGTATTATACTTGAGGAACTGAAGCCTTCACTCTGTTTAAGCAAGCCAGTGTTGAATATGGAAATCAGATCTGACACAACCTTCTAGCAGCAGTTATAATAGGATTTAAATGTAAAACTTTCCTAATGGCCTTCTCTTACTGTTTCTGCTCCTATCACTCCCTTTATGCAGAGAATTTAATAGAGAATGACACCCTCTCTGAGAATTTTTTGACCAGTGTGGGCAATACCACAGAGTAGACCCCTGCTTAAAAAACAACTGTTTGATTTAACATCTTCTTGAAAGTCTGTCAACTGCCTTCCAGATTAGCACTCTTGTTTTCAATTCTGCAGGATCAAAAACCTCTAATGGCACATTCTATACCTTTGCCAAAATGACCTTTAAAGGGAAAACTGTCTCAAGGAGAAACAGCAAAATCCAGATCCTGCTCTGCTGCTATTCCCAATCCCCAAACGTTCAAACTCTGACATGCAATCAATTTATCATGACTTTACACAGTACTGGCCACCAGTCAGCTCATGCAAACCATCCATGTGCTGGCTTTAACTTGGAAGAAATAAAAAGCAACATGAGTAAAACCCTGGCAAGTTTGCATATTGAAGAATTTAAGCTTAATCCCAGTTCCTGTTTCCTTTCCACAGAGTCGGGGCTGTGTTCAACTGAACCAGTCACAAAAAACAGATTTCAAATGTCCTTCAGGGATGGGCCTGCTGAGAACCTTCTCCCACTCCCCCATGAAGTTCTGGACATGTAACTCCACAAACCATTCTCCTGAGCTCAAAAGCACTGATTTAAGACCAAGCTGCCATTCAGGATGAATGAGGTGGTGGCTTCCAGCTCCATACAGTCTTGGGAAGATCATTCCTCCCTTTGTGCCATGGAAGTCCAAAGCATTACTTTTGTCTTATTTGACCAACTTGCCTTCTCAATGCTCTTTAAATCCGGGAGACAGCTTGTTTAGTTTCTGTGCTTACAGACCATGATCACTTTATCTAACAGTACTTCATACATAGATACTTAAGGAACTTAACACTTAAATTTAATGAAAATTTACTTGTTCATATTTTCACATATTTAAGACTTCTTTTGCTTGTGTTTTATTTCATTTAAGTAATATATAGAGAGTAAAAACCTCATTAATTTACGAAAGAACTGGAAATAATGGGTGTTTGCAGTCTGCTACTGAAGAAATCCATTTCTAAGTGTCCTGCTGTGACCCATTCCCTTTCAATAGAACAAGTTGCTTTTGGATGGATGCCTAATGCAAACATATTCCTGCACTGAATAAACAAATTAGTAGATAGTTGCTTCCAGATCTTCAGTTCTTTATAATCCTAAAGGAATAAAGTGAACAGAATGTGGTCCAAGAAATACAGGCTGCTCTGATCTTTAGAGCTCTAGTTAATAGAAGCTTATTTGCATCCCCAGTTATGGTTGTGTATTTGTTTTCTTGGCATTCATAACTGCTGTAATACTCATTGATCAACACAATAAGGCAATGAAAACTTTCCTTAATATCACTCCCACTTCTTTTTGTTTCATCTTTAGAAAAAACACAAGAAAATGAAGCAATTAATGCATTTAAAAATATACACGTTTACATAAGATTATTTAGTAAAGGGTTTTTATGCAATGTATGTAGTGGAATCAATGAGCTCCTGTCTAGTTTTCAGAGCAGGTACAGCCTGCAGGCCACACCACACAGCAGAGGTGGGCTGCACCATTCTGCCCAGCCTGGGCTTTATTCTGAAGAAAATATGTCTCAAGACAGAGGGAAGACCAAAGCCTCTGGGACATTTAAAGAGTCCACAGAGACTGACTGTCTTGAATAGTCTGGATAATTTGAATAAAGGCAGAATAATCCTATGGTGCTGTATTTTTGCTTCACTGAAGTTAACTGTCAAAATTTCACACCTTCAGAGAAGTTACAATTTCACCTCTGAGCTGCTGGGAGGTGACGTGGCCCCAGGACATTGACTAACACCCAGCTCCTCAATTGCAGACCCTGTTTCCAGATCTTCCCGATTTTGTTACTCTCAGCAAGTTTCTTAATGCCTCTACTTCTTCATTTTTAATTGGGATGGCAGTAATTAGCTTTTATAAAATCCTTTCAATTTGATGGATGGATAAAGTAATGGAGAACATGATGCTGTAACTCATTCTGAACTTTGCAGCCCTTTGCTGTAACCCTAACAAACGATCTAACCTGAAAGATCTGAATCATACAGATGCTACATCCACCAAGGGGTTTGGCTGGGGATTTTCTTCTGAACTTGGCAGGGGCTGACAGTGTCAAAATGTTACAAAATGTCTGCACCTAACCAAAAAACCTGCAAGACTTCTGATGATATTCCTAGACCAAACAGAGCTCTTTGGCTTTCTCTGACAGTTCCCAACACTGTAAGTGAAGTTTGTAGTCTTTGAAAGACCCCTTCATCACTTTGAAAAAAATCCATTCAGCAAAAGTGCTGTTAAAGCCTCTCCTGTCACCTGCAGGGTTGCTTATGGGAAATATGGTGGCCATAAAACATCACTGCGTTCCTCAGCATCACATTTAGGTGTTACATGCTCTCCTGTAAGAGGCAGCTGAGGACACTTGGAGGGCAAGATCACTGCCAAGAAAGGGAAGGGAATTGAAGCAATCATTACACGGTGATACGGAGAACAAAATTCGCCAGGTCTGAGTAAATTGTGTTTGCCATGGAACCCTTCTTCTTGCAGGGGAAAGTTGTTAAAATACCTTTTAAAATGTCTTGCCTCAGTTCAGTTACCAGATGTTTTACATGGAGACAAAACCACATCTACTAACACAGAACTAATGTCAGCAAGCTGAATGCCTCTGAACTAAAGACATGGTTGTACAATTACTCCCTCCTGTACAATTACACCCTCCTTATGTCTCTTTTTAAGTTCATTTGTTTAGCCCTTTTATCCTTAGCCAGAATCGACATAATTAATAGGACTGCTGGGCACTAGCCCGGCAGAAGAGATCACAGCTTGAACTTGGCTGGTTTGTTTCTACACAGCTTGGTCTTTTACGATGAAAGATGTGCAAACAAGAAGAAACAATCCTAGTGCAATGTCCAGAAAATTGGTGGGGCTTGACAATATGGCACCTCAGAATATCCCAGACAATCTGTTGTCCTGTGTGCAAATCAATTAAAGTTAGCAGATGCTAAAAAATTTCGGTACGATATGCCATATCCCATGGAGTCTTTGATTGTGCCCCCAATACTGACCTTAGCATGCTCTTTAATTAAAGCCAGATATAAACTTTGGTTCTTATCATTGTTAGCAACAAAAGCCCTCACTGACTTCGCTATAATGCCCCACAACACTACACGAAGTCTATAATCTGAGTTGAGAATGATACAAAAACCTTTTGTTATGGTTGCCTATTACAAAAAAAAAAAAAAAAAAAAAAAAAAAAAAAAAAAAAAAGCCAAGCCACCTCTTTTAGAGGACAAGCCTCTTTTAGAGAGGTGCCTAGCAACAATGTCCTAGGGCCTGGCTGGAAATGCTGGATACACTTATCTGTTGCACCTGCATTTGGGAGGTTGGTGAGAATTGGCCTGAACACACTTCACGCCCACCACATGCAATAATTCAATGTCACACAGATGTGCCAGGAGGTGAGACTAGTGACTGTCAGGCTGCATCTTCTCTGAGCTCTGGATATTTGTCTACAGCAACTTTCTCAGTGCCTCTATTCCCTGTCTCAGGTACAAGAGCAAAACACTGCCTTGATAACCTGAGGTATTTCAGGTACCTGCCTAAAGTAACTGAGGATCTTTAGCCTGTATTGTAACATGGATCCAAATGGGCCTTTAAATGCATATTACCCCATTATTCCTCAGCCCTCTTCTCTTTTTGCCTGGAAGACTTTGGGCAGTATCCCCAGCATCCCACGAGCTCATTCTGAATGGAGTTCCAAGAGATCCAGAACAGAGGCTTCAAGTAATTTATATCTGGGGTAGTTTCCCTTTTTAAAGACACCAGAGCTAAAGTTCAGCAAGATTCAAACATCTGCCCCTGCTGATGCACTTTCCACAAGGCTGGAAGCAGGGTCAGTTCATGGTTGTGCTACAATCATCTACAATGAGAAGCTAAGTGGGAAGTTATACTGATTTCTGATTATGTTCTCTGAGGCCCCAAATGAAGGTCATGATAATATGGTGCTCACTTCACAAAATGGGTCTCAAATCTATGTCTCCTGCAACATTTACAGCCAAGAATGAAAACACACAGCAGACGTTAAAACAGGGCTCTATTCTTGCACGATCTCTGTGATACCAGGGTATTTCCTACCCTAAATAAAAATCATGATGACAGTTGCTTCATGAATGTTCAGCGGCAAGAACGAGCAAATGTTGGATAATTTGCTTTGAACTGAAACAGCTTCTTGCTTGGGAGGGATTTCAGTAGCTTTGGGAATAACTAGTCTTGTATGAATGGGCCTCAACCTCTCTCTGTATCTTGTTACTACCCTTCAAGATGATTTCATGCAGCAGAGGAATGGCAGGTCCATCAAAAGTGTACCTTGGAAATGAGGAGGGAACTACCACATTCTTACTGTAAGTTTTAGATATTTCCAAAAGCAACTAGAACAGACAGAATAAAGGACAAGGCAAGACATGACACCAAAGTAGAGCTGTTTCTGTTCTGCTGTCCCTAATTCACTGTATTCTCGTATTCTGTATTCACTGTATTGGGACATAACCATGTGTCTGCAGCCCAAGGGTTGTTCTTTAACTCCCAGGATTGCTGCTATTTTCCATTCTGCCAGCCAAATAAGCACTGTGTGAATCCTGTCTCAGCAAGTGGACTCAGTAAGTCCTTTTATTTTTCTCTGACCCTGCTAAAATGGTTGTTAAAGCTACCCACCATTTGTTCCCTGTGAGTATTTCACGCTTTGGTTTCTCATGACTCCTGCAGCTTTCCCATCTTTCTTCCCTGCAAAGCCAAAGCATGACTCTTCCCCTCTGCAACCCCACTATCTGTTCCCTACTGAAGATGTTTCCCTTTTGATCACTTCTGTTATTCACATCCACTCAGCCAGCTATAGAGCAACAGATTTGGGGGCAGTGTGTTCCCTCCTCCTCCACTGCAGAGATCATTGCCTGCCTAATTGAAGGGGATGATGTCATGCTGGCTGCTCTTTTTAAGGCAAATAAAAATACATCCTGTCCCTCTGGATGCTGCTTTTGAAGCTCAAACCTAACTGGAATCAAGAAATGGGTTAAAATCCAACAATGTGCTCATACTATACCCAAATCTACTGCTAAATCTTTTTAAAATTACACAAACCTACCGACCTGCTGTACAAGCCATACTCAGGACCCCGTGGAAATGACCTCACTTGCTTGTCAGGCTGTCACAGGCTAGGCAAGGCACAGAGTCCTTAGTTTGCTTAGTGGCTTTGCCCTGACTCACCCTCTGTGTACCCTTCAGCAAATGCTGTGCCTTGGCTTTATCATCACTGAACTGAAGACAGGATGTACCTGCCTCACAAGGACATGAGCTCACCTGCAAAACTCTGATGAAACTGCAGCACCAGCAAGTAAAAAGTAACTTATTAGGGCTGGAAAACACAAGTAAGTATTCACAAGAAATAGGAGCCAGGTCCTCTGATTCATTACTAAGAGGTAATTTCAGAACCAAGAGGTAATTGATTTCAGCTGATTTAAGACTGATTTCTTGTTTAATTCACCTGAGTATTTTTACTACAAGGCTTAGAATATTTTTGTTCTCTCTCTTATCATCTGTTCTGTGGAATCAAAGGAAATTTATCTCATCTCAGAGTATTAAATAATATACCATCATAAGACAAAAGACTGGAATGAAAATGTATTGTTTCATTTCAGTAAATTAGAACAAAGCACAAAGTCACTTAACCACTTAATAAAATAAAATTATTTAGATCACATTGTTCATTCAGAGCAACTGTTGCTGGTGTGCTTTTTCTTGACTGCTGAGAACTAAGGCTTTGTTGGCAAATATTGTCATCTTATTTCATTTAATGGAGTACCTTGCTTTCTTCATCCCAGCAGGACAAGTGAAAGTAAGGGCTGTGATCTGATGCTCACATAAATTTCTTTCTTAACCCCAACATTGCACATTATCTGAGGTGTCTGGTCCACACTTTACCTCTAGTAAAATTTGTGTCATGAAGAAAGAAAGACATAAAAATACCTAGTGTGAAATCCTCCATTACATTGTCCTGTTTACTCCACTGAAGCTGATAATGTTTTAAAAGAGAGTCAAGCCTTGAGAGACCAACACAGCAACCACGGATCACTACTTCAGGGCCAAAAGTTGTGGCTATCTGCAGACCTCATTTCAGCTGGGCCTTTTATGTCCAGATTCTGGAAAAATGTTTCATCAATACTCCCTCAAAAGTGTTGAGATAAGGAAGTGAGGAAATCAATAGAACCACTCTGCAAACACCAGAACTAGAATTATTACGACTATTGAAGCTAGCACAGACGTATTAGTGATGGTCACTGAAACACTCAGAGAAGAAAAAGGTGAAAGGGAAAAAGTGACTCTTCAAACTCACAATGCAGCAGAGCTTGGAAAACAATCCTCAGATTCCATTAAGTCACTTCCTAACATCATGTATCCTGAGCAACTCGACGAGTGTTTCATACAACATGGTCAGTGTGGATCTGTGCTGCAAGCATCCAGGACTAGAGGTGACTTCATCCACACAAAGCACCTGATCTCATGCAAGCCCCAGACTCCAGGTGAACGGTCCAGAGCACAGCATGTTGAAGTGAAGGAGTTCACAGCTCCCCCCACAGCTGATTTACTGTTGTAGAGATTGAGGAAGAGACAGGGAGAGAGATGGAAAAATACTGGGAGCTAGAAGCTGTCCATTATTTACTTTGGAAACAAGTTCAGCCCATTAACTGTGAAACTGGGCAATGTCTGACATCTTCCTCCACTCGGTTGCTAAAGAGGGAGTGACCAATAAATTACATACAGTCCAAAGCCTGCCATGGGCTTTGAGGAGTTTACATGTAACTGAGCCTTGACTCTTGCTCACTGGGGACATATCATCTTCTCAGAGAAAAGCAAAGCCCCTCTTCCTGAGGGTGGTTACAATATGAATGAACTTTTGTCTCCATTTCAGGTCAGTTTTCCTGAGGCACGTATTAAAATATGCAGCCTTTATAACAAAGTGGCCCTTCTGTTCTCCAGGTTGTGTGGTACCTGCTTTGGAAACAGCATATTTGTGTAAAATATGAGTGGTGCAGGCCTGGTATTTCCTAAATAACATCCTTAGGAGGGTTTCCTCACTATCCCTCTCCTCTTATTAGGCTGCTGTTCAGCTATCATTAAAAACAGACATCAAACCAGTAGGAAGCTGCTACCTTTCCCCATGAACAACACTGGAGACTTTGCCAGTGCAGTGCAGTCCTGCAGAGGTCTGGTAGGTGGTGTGTTCTTACTGAGACAATTGGGAGAGCACCACACAAACATATGCTTAGGACTTTGCCCATTTCTAACAGGAAATTGGAGTTGAGCTGTTTTCAGATCTTCACACTTTTCTTAATCCACAAAAGAGGGAGAAAGAAAAGCAGTAGGGTGAAAAGACAACGTTTAGCCAAATAGTGAGTATTATCTCCCATTTAAAAAGAACAAGACAATGGATTTACACACGGAATTAATTGAAATAAAGTATAACATGTTTCTGAACAAGGAGACAAAAATGCAGTTGTAGCAATAAAGCCTGCAAAGCATTGTCTCACAGGCAAAGAAGGCCAAAAGCCCTGCACTCCACAAGATGTGCCTAAACTTTCCAGCTCTGGAGGAACAGGACAAGTCATGCATTCACATTAGGGTGCAGTGTTCAGCACTGTAGCTGTGAAACTGTGTGACACCCACCTTTCTGCCTCACAGCTGTAAAAGACAAACAACCCAACCACTATCTGCTTACTGTGTCAGGCAGGAAAAAAAAGCAAGTATCTTTCTCTAGATGCAGTCTCCAGACCCAGAGCTGTTTGCATCAGATAATAATATGGACAGACCTGGACACCATGCTTTTGGAATTCTGTTTCCAGAGCTCTTCTATACTGTTTCTATTTTGCATTCACTGCTGGGGGAAAAATTAATTATGTTTTTTCTAATTTTGATGCTTTTCTTCAAATTTCCTGGAGTGATCAATACTCCTTTGCTCGCTGCAGTGCAGTTTTCTTCTCATGGAATGGTATTACCCGAGCTGGGCCAAACTCAGGTTTAGGAATGAAGGAGTATAATTCCAAGTGAAAATCCAGATTTCTTCAGCAGAGCATTAGCCTCAGAGATTCCTTTCATTGTTATTTAATCATTAGATTGCAGTAGCAGACAAAATCCCCATGAAACAACCCCAGCACTACTAGGTACCATACACCAAGCCAAAAAAAAAAAAAACTTGCCTCCCTCAAGAATTTGCAATTTAATATAAAAATCAGCTGTGCCATATAAGCAGCCAAGAAGAAGAGGGTAATTGTGGCACAGGATCTCTAAGTGGATGCAAAATGATTTTAAAAGCACAGGGCATAAATCAATGCATCTCAGAAGTCCCTCTGACTCACACATTGCCCAATGGGGCACTGACAGGCTGTGAGTGCAAGGCACTGCTACCAGGGGCTCTTCCTTCCCTCCCTCCCTCCCTCCCTCCTTGCCAGGGCTCACAGCACAGCTCAGGGCTGTCCACACACCTCTTGGGAGGCACTGCTTACTAAGACTATCTCTGCTGAAACCTATACAATAACATAAATATATAGAAATTCATATCAAAGGAAAGGAAAAAACCCAAAGCCCTGTGATTTCCTGTTATAGGCCTCAGTCACATCTCTCTGCTCTTTCTCTTGCAAGAAAAATACAAAAGTTGCCATAACTCTGCTATGAAAAAAATCTCAGTGATAGAGTGCTCATGTAAATCAACTTAGGTGTCTCAAGTTGAAAGCAAAAGTCAGACTAGCAGTAAGAAAAGCAATATGAAAAAAAAAAACCTGATTTTTTTTGCCTAACTTGGTTAAGATGAATGCTGTAAAGCCAATACACTATCCAGGAATAACTCGAATTGTTCACATTGACAAGATTAGTTGTCCAGCTGTGAACAGCAGGGCCATGCCTTGCCTTGGTGACCACTTGCTACAGTCTTAACACAGATAATTTATCAAGTCCTGTGGCACCTTCTACCAGTCAGCAATCCAAGAAAGGCAGCAAACAGCTCTTATTTCTGTTTATTTGTTTTCATCTCAATTTATTAAAGCTTTGAAACTTTATGATTGTAATAAATGTGAATGCCAATAATAGGAAATACAGAAAATAACACCAGGACCTGGGACATGCATGAATCCAGCAGGCTGGACAAAGATTTCTACAGTTTCAGATCCAAACGAAACATTTCAACATTCCTAATAGTTTAGGTTTCCCATCAACTGTAATTGAATCATTTCAGAGCCTCGGATGAAATGGGCTCTGGCAATCTGGAAGTCCCAAGAGCATCACCATCATATGATGTACAACAACAGCTAAGGTGAACACAGACAAATGACAGCCAGACCTAAATCAAAATTTCATAGCCTCCTGGTGGAGAATCAAAACATCTGTTTCTCCTCAGATTGCCAGGACTTTGCAAAAGTCATCACTTCCACAAGAAACTGCTGAGAACTTTCTGCCTTTGCTGTTTTCCACTGCCATGTTTATTGTTATGTTAACTATCTACATGAATGTACAGACTAGCTTTGATGACAATGGCCTCTGGTCCAAACTTTAATTTTCTCCGTACTGACTTGGGCAACAAATAGCACTAAGTCTAGACAATTCACTTGAGCAGCAGAAATATGGCACTCAAGTGCTTGTTTTGTCTAACTTCCTCTAGTGACTTCCAGGTGAGCCCTCAGTTCCATGACCTGTAGCATCCTTTGATCAGCGTGCTACAGAATATTCAAGGTATTGTAGGATCTCCAGATCTCCGGACACTCCTGTCCATAAATAATCTTATTGCAGCAGAGACCTGTGGCACAGTTAGGCTGCGGTCCCAGCTCAGCTGGTGGGTGATAAAAATTCTCTCCCCCTTTCCCCATCCCCTCTGTCTGGCATGTCTTTCCACAGGGACTTCAAATGCATGTTTGGCTGACTGAAAGCTGATGAGTGAAGAATGGCCAGAATATTCAGGAAATTACACCTTGCAGACAGGATACTTCCTCACGTCATCTTTGTTTCTTCCCTTCCTTTAGTTAAATCTGCCTCTTAGGCTATCTGCTCTGTTGACAGGGAAATAATA